>NC_089142.1:11283172-12595672 GCF_009819655.1 Sylvia atricapilla | reverse complement strand
GAAGGGGCCAAATCATGCCACCTGATCTCAAGCCCAAGAGCAGGACACCCACTGCTTAATTTACTACCATAGATACACCACATCATCAACAGTCTGTCCAATTTAAGCATAGATTTTTCCACTGTGTGTTAAGAGCACATTGGGAGATCTGTCTAAAAGGCAGCCAGAACCTCTCACCACAGCTGCAGAATCAAATTTATAGCAGGCAGCTTAAACGCAACTCGTAGCACTATCCAGATGCACAGACCACCACGCCCCCCAGGCACAGAAGGAGATGTTGAAATACAAGGTAGGCTGGTGTTTTTAATGCTGCTACCAGGCCTTTACAAGTTGTGAAAAACAGATGTTTAAATCACTGGGCCATTAAAATCAGCTGAATTTCTCTCTCAGATATTTTATGAAGTATTTATTTTTCAAGTTACAGAGAAAACAAAACAAAACCAAGACCAAAACAAAACAAGCAAACAAACAAAAAGCCAAGAACAAACAAACCTAGAAATATTCTTTATATGATATTTAAGACAAGACAGAAAAGGTTTTTTATGGATATATATACATATGTATGTCTACATATATATACATATATATAAAAAATAGATGCAATTTATTTATATATATATATTTATTATGTTCATGTCTCTGAAAACATCTGTGTCTTTGTAATAAACCGGGATCAGAAATAAAAATAGTTTTTCAGGTGATACTAATTTCGTAACTGCTTTTGTCTGGAATATAGGATCAGAGGTGTTTTGTTTTGTTTTGTTTTGGTTTTTTGTTTTTATTTTTTTGTGGTTTTTTTGTGGTTTTGGTTTTTTGTTTTTTTTGCATTACCAGTGGCAGTAGCCCATCTTGGATTACTTACTCTGAATAAAATCTGTTTGACATGATCCAGACTAAAAAGACATAAGCACAGATAGATCCACACCCTCTCCTCTCTTCTACAATAAAACCCATAAACAGGATCATAGAACCATTTGGATTAGAAAGGGCATTTGAGTGTCATCTTGTCCAACCCTTGGCAATTAACAGGGATATCTTCAACAGACAGTTCAGAGCCTCATCCACCTTGACCTTGAATGTTTCCAAGGATGGGGCATCCATAACTTCTCTGGGAGGCCTGTGCCGGTGTTTAAACCCCCTCATTGTCTGACGAGGACTATGATATAACCAATGATCAGCCCAGATCTATTTCAAACTTGGCTCTTTGTTTCTAATGCTTCATTTGTACGTCAGGCTCTGCAAAGCCATTCCTTTGGTCAGTTTGGCTCTATATAATTTCTTGAGACTCTTAAATCCAGCATTATATAACACATTTCTGTCCAAAACTACTCTGAAAGTCAACACTTCCGTGGTCTCCAGTTGTCATCAACACATCTCAGTTAAAATCCAAATATCCAGATGCAATGCTTGATTTCTTGGGGTTGGGTCTTTTAATGACTGTCAGTGATACAACATGTATGCTATCATCGTCACAAGGAAAGTTAAGCCAATGTCCAGTAATTTTTTTTCCAATAACACAATTTTGAGATTTAATAAAATGCTTCACAAATTCATAGAAAACTAAAGGATAGTTTTGATAAAGAAAAATTAGGAAAAAAAGCACTAGAAAAAGCCAAAGTACTTTGTTTCTCAATTTCCATATGAAACATGCTGATTTTGATGAAACACTTTTAAAAGTGCAATATTCTTTTGTACAGTTGAACAAAATTAACAAGAAAAATATTTCTTTTTTTCCAAAATGTTGTTGGATTTTGTTAATTGCTTTGTTTTGATTTGATTTGATTTATTTTGCAGAGGAGGGATTCCTAGAGGGAAAGGCTGTTTGGACAAGAAACAAAATATTCTTATACCAGCTTGAATTTTAAATGTGAACAATTTATTAATTTTGTCAATAAAACAGAATATTATTTGCACAGCAGTGGTCGTGGTTCTCCAATTTTTTTCTGCATCAATGAATGCCTTTTGTTCTGTTAATGGAATAATAGTTTGTAGGGATTTTCTGCTTGCTTGCATTTTTATTCTTATTGTTTTCTTAACATTTGGTAATCACCAAATTGACAATTTTTAAAAAATAGAAAATAGAAAATAGAAATTCATACTACAGTCTGAAGACATCTATTTCTGAATGCTTTTTACTGTAATGCAATTTGTACTGTTCTCCTAGCTGCTAGTCTGAAACCAAAGGCATCATGGAGAGAGGCAGTGGCTGTTCCTACCAGCACCTTATGACCTCTGATTGTTACTATGTGGATGCACCAATGACTCTGCACATTTAGGGAGCACCCAGAATGACCCTGGCAGCTAGATTGAAAGAAGCAGGAGTCCAGCTAAGGTTTTTTCCTCATCCTCCTCCTAGCCAAGCAGATGGACAAGGGCAGGAGCAAAGGCATGCTGCAGATGAACACCTGCCATGGGGCTGCTTTCACCAGCAAGCCTTTAGTTACTATGATCCAGAGACCAGAGACCAACTGCTGGTGAGAGACATGACTTGGATGAGAAAGTGGACCAGGAAAGCAAGCAGGCTTTCCCAGGCTTCAGAAAAGCCTTAAATTAGGTTTTGCAGGGGATGAAGGCCAAAGCTCAAATAAAAATAGAGAAAGATGAAGTAGAAGATTAACAGAGAGTGCATGGCAAAAGAGGAGGTTTTCACAGTTTCCTAGAGAAAGTGAGCAAAAATATGATCATTTTAAGTAGCCTGTATACAAATGAATGCAGACAGAAAAACACACAGAAGGAATTATTTCATGTACAGTCACAGACCTGACACCATTGAGATTATACAAATGAGTTGGGATAGTTTTTATGACTAGAGTGTTTCCACGGGTGCAGAATCTTAGGGAAAGACAGGCAGCATAGTTAAGATGATGAGGGTGTTATTTCCAAAAAGCGATGGTTTAAATACATGGAGATCTGATATGGAATGGGAAAAGAACTGTTCAAAAATTTTAGGAGGAAGTTGGTAAGGGCCACACCATAGTGGGCAATCACTTCAGAGCCTAGGAATGTGCTCAGCTGGAGCTGTAATTCTCTGATAAAGGACTGAGGGGATTGTGACAGGCAATGACAAGCTTGATTCCAGTGACTTGCACATGGAGGTTCCAGATCCTTAAAGCAGGCAAGTTAAAGGACTTGATCTGCAGGAAAAGAGATTTTTGTCCTTTCTGTCAGGGATTTGACGGATAGGATACCAAGGAAGCTGGTTCTGAAGGAGCCCAAGTGAGCCAGGTGTTCTTCAGGGGCAGCCTCCTGACAGAACAAGAACAGTTTGTTTTGGTTGCAGACAATAGAGTAGAAAGTAGATTAAGCACAATTTTGATTCAGTATTTGCAAAATGAAAGTGAGGAGGGGTTATCCAGGAGAAACATATGGACATGCAAGGATAAAATTAGGAAAAACTGGTTAGATGTAGTCAAAAGTTGAGTCAGATATCAAGTGTAACATGAACTCTACCTAAATTTATATCATCAGCAAAATGATCAAGGAAAATACTGATAATAGTTGTTCCTGATTTGTCTCTGTCTTCCCTTACCTCCCAGACATTCATGACTATTTGCAAAGTTCAGGGGTCAAAGATAGTACTCATGATGGAGGAGGAACAATTTAGGAACTAGCTACTTAAAGTGGAAATAAGAACAAGTCCATAGGACCAGTGAGGATGCATCTAAGGGTGACGAGATCAATGTCATTAAGGAACTACTCTCTTTTATCTCTCATACATTGTGTAGATCAGAGAAAACTCCTGATGAATAGTAAAATAATCATTCTAGGAGCTCCAACAAGCTGTTTGTACCCCTTATGGCACAGCACTTCCAAGAACAGGGAGGAGATTGCAAAACAGAAAATAAATTAAGTGTATAGACTGAAAAAAGTGGTGGCCTTTCAGAGCATCCATTTTCATAAAACTTTTAGACTGAGTTATTCACAACATCAAATTCCATACTTTATTTTTCAAGGCATTTTTTTATTATTTTTTACTATATCAATTAATGATAATGTGGATTTTATGCTTCATTCTGCTGACACTTCCTTCTGCTGGAAGCACTCAAGACATTTAGACTTCCACTCCTCAATACTGACCTAGGCAGTTTTGAGGTTGCCATAGCTACCCAGGAATTTATGCACTCATGAAAGACTGAAGAGATCAGCCAGCTGATACATATAGTTGAAGATCCATGTTCCGTAGCTTTTCCCCTGTCACTAACACAGTAGAATAAATGTTACATTTTGGTGATATATAGAGGTTATGGATCATTGACACCATGTTTTTCACCCTAACTTGCTGTGGCTCACATTGGTTCTGCTGAATTCCAGGCCTTTCATGGCCACAAAGGCTATGTGAGGTGGAATTATTCTGATCATAGTTACTTTACCATGAAATTGTTTTGCAGAAAATTAAGACTCGATTACTCTGTCTACATAAAAATAGAATCTATATTGGGAACTTTGGAGAAGATACTACACTTGAGAAAGACTTAATGGTTTTGAGTAGGTTAGGTCTGTTTTATTGAGTTTTCTTAGGGCTTGAGAAGTCCATAAGTTATCATGAGTAGCCACTGTATGAGAACCTCTTGGAGAGCCCTATGCCAGGCTGTGCTACACGTACAGGGGTATTATACCAGATGGCAGTCCTGTCAATAAACTTTGTCTTAGATAGTTTACTAATATCACCTGTAATTTAAAATGTCTTGGAAGAAGGTGAACAGTGACCAAGGAGTGAAATGTAGTGACCTTGACAAGGACAGAAGTGTCTATCAAGGTGTGAGTGACATTTAGCCTTAGCAAGGGTGGGTCTGTGCTGGGCTGCACGGTGCTGTATGTTCAGCATGACCTTCAGGACTTGCTGAGCTCAACATATCCCTTGGACACAGGTGCCAACTCATTGCAACAAAAGAAGGTACAGGCAGCTTCCACTTGGCATCTGCAGTTCTGCTACCTCTGTTTGCCTTTATCTAAAAATGAATCGAGTTCTCAGGCAACTGTCTTTAATGAACATAGTTGTTTTCCTGTAAGAAAATGATATAATGGCTCAAAGGACCAGAAATGGGAAGCTTCTGCCACAGAAGGCAACTGCTCAACACACGTGGGAAAATCCACCTCAGGGCCTTTTCACATTGCAGAAGTACAGGGTGCCCAGAATATTAAGGGACAGAAAATTTTCTTGCTATCTATATTCCTCTTTTTAGTCCATCTTATTAAAACAACTCTTTTATTAAGCTGGTTTTTTGTTGGACCCTATCTAATTAAAATCCAGAAACTACCCTGTGCCATCTCTGTCACCCTACCTCCTTCCCTGGTGCAAACAAACCTGCTTAAAAAATGCAGATTTCTGCCTAATCAAGAAGGAATTGATCTAAATCTTTACTTTCTGTGCCACACGTTTGGGTAAAAAATAAAAGGTCCAGATAGCAATTTGGCAGATTCGGTTTACGTACCCTGTATTCAAAACTATCTAACCTAGGGAATGAATCAAAACTTTGCGTTAAACATTTTCATAAATATAGGTGTTCAATGTGAAAAAATCACACTCACTCATCTGCAAATAGGAAAGGAAGAATCTATATAGATCTTTAAAGCTGAACTAAGCTGTCAGCCAGCTGAACTTGCTGCACTGTTCCTGCACTCCAGGGATTGAAGTTCTAAGATATGAGGAATTGCCTGCTGCTCCAGACACTGATTCCTCTTCAGATATATCTTCATCATTCCTTCATTTGTGAAAGAAGAGGAGATTATTAACAGTTATTGAAGGCTGCTTTGACTAACCCAACTCATTATGACTGAAACATATTAGGAAAAGTTAGTTCCTTGTCCCAAAAGCAGGTTACCTGCATGTGAAGCAACATCTTAACATCCATATGAAGTAACCTCCCAAGAGGATTATGGTGGGAAATATGCATGGAGGGAGAGATAGAGGGTGACTGTGTTTTTGTTTAAGCCAGATATGGGTTACACAACCGTATTTGCAGAAACATGCTCATGCCAGCTGAGACTGGTCATTTCATCGATACCTCTTTCAGAAACATCATTGCCCCAGGTCTCTTCTGCAAGTAATGCAGATAAAAGGTATCTCCAGGGGCTGTTTTCTTACCAAAACTACAATCTGTCTTTTGGATATAACATATTTCTCTCTTGACTATAGCAGGAATCAAGTATATATAGGCTTCTCATTTATATGCACTAAGTGTAAAGATGAATTTTTAAAGATAATTTATTTAAAGATAGAGGGTGAATCTCATCAACTGCAGCATCCACTGCATGAGGTACATAGGATTAAAACTTCAGAGCTCTGAATAATCAGCATCATCTTTCCTCTCCAGCCTTTTTACGAGCAATTCTGTCAATTATCTTTCATGCCCAGGTTGTGCTAAACCTTTTTCCCAGAAAGAGTGTTTCACTCCTTCAGAAATACTTTGTACCCATTATCCAATGCCCATGTGCATCAGCACATGATAGTTCTTATCATAATTGCTAAACAGCTAGTTACTTGGAGAATATTTTTAGGAATGTCTGACTTTCTACTGTCATTTCAGTGTCATTTATTTTAGTAATTATTCCTCTATGATAGAATGAACAATTAAAGTTCTGTAATAATATGAGGTTTTACACCTACTAGAAGTTTTAAAAATAAGAATAATTAATAACAATAAACAGTAAATATGTTTGGTTATAAAAGCCTAGATATGCCCATTTTTGTTAATCTCCTGAAGAACAAGGCGATGTTAGGAATGGAGATATGTAACACAGCTGCTTTTGTGCTGTAGTATCTCAGGCTCCAGGTTTAGTATTTATTCTTATAATAGGCAGCTACATCATTTGTTGCAATTAACAATTAAATATCTTCACTTTTGTTGTTGTTACCTTCAAAATCAAAACCAAGGATAGTTTAATTTTGATAATCTTCCAGTTGTGCTCACATCAAACATATGCATTAGATCTTACCCATATTTCTTCATCCCATTCACTATTCTCAGGTAGCATGTCCAACACCCTGAAGGGAGAGCAGTGCTGCTAAGTTTATCTCTGTTTGGCTGCCTGCCTGGTTCACTAGGAAGGAACCAGGAACTTCAGGTTTCCTCACAGCTCATTAGGAGTTTGATGCCAGAGACTTCTCTGTCTCCACTCCTAGAATTTTTACTCCTTCAAGAGGGACACTACCACTACCCATGGGACTCAGGCATCAGATATGTGAACTGCCCCATAACTAGTGTTAAACTCACTTTTTTTCTAATGATTTTTGGGATTTGAAGTTTGTTCTCTGAATAGCAAGGAGATTAAATGTTTAGTCTTTAAAAGACTACTTAAAAAAGAATTAGCCCTCTACTCTCTCTTCTAGGTTTTATTATACAATGTGTATTTAGAGGGTGAAAATATCTTTGGCTGAATCTTAAATTTTATTTAGAGTATGATGCTCAGCACTCTGCTGTCCTCCCATCACCAGTGCATCGTTCTCCTCTGAGTTTATTCTTCTTCTTTCCCAGTCTTTTTTTTTCTATTCCTACCTAATAGCCTAGCTAGGACTACCAAGTCAATTCCATTTCTTCTATTACTGATGGGAATGCATGACTAGAAGAGCAAACACAGACCAATGATTTAAACAGATTGACACTGAAATAAGTTTTCAGCATTAGATTGGCTGCTAAGACCTTATGCTGTGTCAGTAATATCCATCAGTAAAGTTCAAATTAAAAAAAAAAAATCCATTTTCTGTCTCTTATATTATTCTTGCTAACATTTTATTGAAGATCATCCTGCTTTCTTTTAAAGGGAGGTTCAACAGTAGAACAAAATTTGGGTCTGTCTTCATCCCAATAAAAGAGAGTCAATATGAAATCAAAACTACTGGGCAGAAGAATCACTTTTTTTCCTGCTAAAAGGAAAATGAGTAACTAATAGAGTTAATCCCATAACCTCCCCTGCTGAAAAAAAAAAAAAAAAACCCACAACAAAAACCAAAACCAAAAACAAACAAAAAACCCAAACAACCACATTATTTTTTCCTTAAATGACAAATATTTATCTAAATTCTTTCCTCTCCCCCCTCTCATCCCCCCATATTTGATGAAAAAATTCAGAATGTGCACTGGCAGCTGTTACAGAGAAGGTTTCCACTAGTGTCTTAATATGATATCCCAAACTAAATATCACATTTTAATTCTGTAACAGTAGTAAATATATTAATAAACTCTTATCTCAAAAACCTCTTTTATGAACACAACAACAATAAAATAGTTCTTCAATTCCTCTTGGTAAGCATGCAAAGAAAGATCACAGCTGAGTGCTTTCAGTGGTATTTAATACTGTAAATAACCTCTTGTAGTATCTGTGTATATGGAAGAAAAAGTGAGCTCACAATTAGTGAGCAAATTAACACAAAAAATGTATTTTTTTATCTATCACATGATACCAAATTTTGATAGTGCTTCATTAAGGTTTAATGTTATACTGGAAATATCAATGAAAAAATATAACATCAGACAGGCCTTGACAAGGAGCTGCTGTGTGTAAATTAATGGCCTAATTAGCTAAATTATCAAACTCTGAGATCTCAAACCCGGGAAACCTTATGAGAAATTACTATTTTCTACATCACTAAGAAATTAGATTGACTTAGTCTCAAGCTTTTACAATTTCATACTATTTCAGTACGTAATTAACTGGAGAAAAAATATTAATGAAAGTCATGTTTGTGACTAATATCAGTATGGCTGTGTAAAATTCCACTTGTAATCTATGAGCCTTGGTAATAATAAAGTATTAAAAGTGAATATTTTACAATATGAGATGGAGATTTACACATCTTTGCCGGTTGCGAAATTTTAAAATCACTTCTTTTTTTCTTAATATATGTCACATTGATATTTCATGGTTCCTATGGAATACATGGTTTGTGGAGAACAGCTTAAGTGAATCTGCATTGCCATGGTACTCATTGCAGAACCAACACAGAGTTTAATCTCCTTTGCTGGAACTGCGCAGAGGAAGAGTTTTAGGCAGTTTTAATGGTAGCTTAATTCTAAAGCTATACAAATCAGAAGGGCTTAATGACATTTCTAGAACCATGAGAAATCCTTGAACCATGTCTTCAAGCAGAGAGACAGGCCTGGGAAGCAGTGAAGACAAAGGCTAAGAAAACTTAGTTGGCTGCCACCAAAATATCCACCCCACACAGCAAAGCACTCACGTTTCACTTGATAGGTCCTTATAGTTTGCCATCATATGATAGTAAGATGTGGATCCATTTGGCTAAATGAGGATAGAAATGTGCCTTCCTTGTCAACAGTGAATATAGAAACACAGATACATGTTGACTTACTGAATCTTGCAAGTAACACTCCTGTGAAAAGGGTGGTCAAGGAGGAAAAGAAGTACACAGAAGATACCTGTCTGAAAATAAGCTGAGACTAAGGATAAAGTTAGAACTCCCATAACCAAGTGTCATAGTGGACAAGTTTATGAAGTTTACCCTACAAAGCCCTGTGTATGCCCTGCAATAGAATTAGAAGCTTATGTGTCTCTTTTCACATGCTCAGTCTATTTTTTATCTCACAGGAAAGATCCATCTGTTATCATGCCCTCTATTTTGCTTAATATTTCTAATTCTAAATCTACTGAAGACTTCTAGTTTCCATTTTGGCTTGTGCTGCTTATACCTTCACACTTTTGACCGAGTTCCCCATTTGTTGACAAATATGTATATTCTGGTTCATTCAGTTAATTTTGCCTCTTGGTACCTCATGGGACGGATATATTACACCTCACAGCAAAGGTAAACAATAAGGCATATTTTTTATATGTGCCACCACTTCTAGGGGAGTAATTGGAACACTTTCTTAGGAAATAATCTCTCCTAGTCTCATTCTACTTAGTCTATACCTAATGTAATTTTCTTTATAGTTAAAAGATGAGGTGCAGTGGTTGAAAAAGGCCTTTTATTTAAAAGTGATGTATAGGATGAAAGACCCCAGATCACCTCTATTGTACCAGTTAGAGGAATCTCAGTCTGCAAAACTACCTGACAGGAATGAAGTTGTGATGTAAACTAGCTTCCGTTTGGCCTAGGAACCTGTAAATTCACCACAAAGAAAAGGTTTCTTTGAACATGTGGTCAGGAACCACTCCAAGACAAAACACTGATTCTTCATCTTTGCCAGTAATGTTATGCATAGAAACAACCTCATAATCTAGTTGTAAATGAAAGGCATGAAGATACAATACATAATAAATACATAATAATTCACAGAATTGGTTTTCTTCCCATCCATTTGGCATTATGAGTTTCTTGTTGCATACCATCTGCCAGCTGTATGAACAAATGTAATTGCACACACAGATGCAATCCAATGATGGCAACAAATCATAGAACAGAAGAGATGTGTAAATGAACATGAAAATTTTTGTCATAGATAATTTTTAGGCTCTTCTCTTAGAAATTATTAATAATAAATCGTTTGACTTTTACAGTCATTAGTTTTATTTCTGTTCTTTAAAAATTGTTTATTTCTATTATAAGGCATTAAAGAATTCCAAAATTAGTTAATTTGGTATTTCATTTTATTGATAAAAATGCTTCATATAAATGAGGGTCAGACATCATTCATTCATAGAATTTAACACCTACAATGAAAATGAAAACAGTAATTTTATCAGTACATCTTTACAGACTATTCCGTTTGCTGTGAAATGTCCTATCAACTTTTATCATGCTCTAAATAGTCCTGACAAAATTATCTTTCTAGCATGTTTTTAATCAGGCAACTTCTCCTTGCAACATCCATAAATTTCTATTAGGATTCCTTTTTAATTGGTGAAGTGTAAATTCCTAACGTCTTCTTCAGTAGATTTTACTTTCTTTTTACTAGAGTTCAATCAACTAATTGCATTGATCAGGATATTAAATACTTGGAAACAAATTTATTTCACACATGAAGAAGACAGTGCTCCTTTTACTTCGGTAGACTTATCTCAATCAAAAGCAATGGTAAATTTGCATTTATCTTTTGCTTCAAGTTTCTAACTATTTATATGTCAGCAGCTGTCATTGCACTAGTACTTAGAAGTCTTCTTCCAGGTTCTTCCCTGATGAAGTCACTGCTAATGTAAATTTATACAAAGCATGTGCTTTTCCACCCTCAGGTACAATCTACTGACATTTGAGGAGTGTTTTGACTGGACATTTGGGCACCTCCAGGTTACACACAGCAGGAACAGTCTCTATAGAATTTTTGTATGTTTGTGAGATAGCCTTGCACTCAAAAGCTATTACTTATGGCTTGGTTCAGAATCATTTTTTCTGCTTACAGTGTTAGTAGCAAAGAAAAAAATACCAATATGCTGTAAGTGTGAGAAACTAATAAAAGTTTTAAGTCTGATACTGAGTTAGGAACTGATATGCAGAGCTTCAAAACTGTGACCCCAAGCTTTTTGTTGCTGTATATGGGAATAATCTCTGCTTCAGGGGTCCTTAAGCAGAGCAAAGTGCTGAGACGAAAATATCTGACAAATCAGGATAACGTAGTTTTAAGTTCTGGTATCTCATTACTTGCCATGGCTCTTAGAATTCATGCCAGGCCTGGGGAGCTGAAAGATATCAGATCTCAGAACTAATCCTGTTTTCTTGTCTTCATTCTATATCAGTAAGTGTTGCTGTCTGTTGCTTCTATTACAGTAAGCAAATTAAATAAGTTTTTCCTTCCTGCCACTGATAAGTGGAGGCCTGAGGTGTGAACTGGAGGGTGCAGTGACTTCCAGTCTTTGGTAGAAACCGTGGAAAAGAGAAAAGAAACAAAAAGAAAGAGAAAAGAAAGAAGGAAAGAGAAAATAAAAAACAACTTCCCTGTTTTCAAGATATAATTACACATCTCTATTTAAAAAATATGTGGGATGCAGTAGAGCTTTATTTTTCTGCCCACATGCCCCTTAGGCCTCTGAAAATGCTTAAGCTAAGCTGCTTTCAGGCCAAAAGCTGTGAATTCAATTGTTGTCACCTCTGTCAGTATTGTTTGCTTTTCTCAATCACTCATTTTGGGAGGTCTTCTGCCACCAAGATGACAATGATGTGTTGATTCATTGCCCTGTCACTAATCCACATGGAGGAGTTACTCAAAGATGTCAGCTTGTTTTGATTTTCTATCATTCCTTCACTGTTTTTTTTTTCCCTGTTTCATCGTGACAGATAATTTCCTATTTTTATTTAATTATTGTCACAGAATCTATGTTTCTACTGTAACTGTTAATTACAAAACCTTTCCTAATATTTAACAGATGGAAAATGTATTTAAAGTCATACTGACTTCTATTTTTTGTCTCTCTCTCTTTTTTTTTTTTCTTTTGTAAAAGTGTGAAAAAACTCTCCCCTCCAAATAACCGTTATGGCTGGATAAAATCAGTGTCAAACTGATTTAATTTACAAACATATTTAGATCCCTAATTAACTGATGTTGGCATTCTTGAGGTTGATTCTATCAAACTATTATATAAGAAACTAAATACTGTTACATTAAAATAGCAATTGTAAGGTATAGCTTCTTACATACATTGAGACTTTGGAAACAAGAAACAAATCCCAAACCTCTTCTTTCCATCCAGAATGACAAAGAAAAGCAGCAGTTGTGCTGGCTTCCCTTACTGCCTGAAAATGTGATTACATCTGAGTCAGAAGGACCATGTGTCAAGGAAACAGGAAATTTTAAGTTCTCTGCTGAAAACTACAACTAAAGCACAAAACAGTAGGAACAGGGTTCTAAAACAATTTATATTTTAAGAATCTCCTCAGCAGCATACTGTTTTGATTACCGATCACCCTAAATCAGAAAATAATCACATTGTTTTCTTGAAGCACATTGTATTTCTGCAGAATTTTCTCTCACTATTTCCCCACTGGAGGTTTCAGTTACAGTGTAATGAATGACTGGTTCTCTGAAGCTGAACTGTGACATTTTTGATGTCAGTGTACTTTCAATCAACCTTGAAGAGTTGGGCAGCTGTGTCACTACTAAGTACAGTCCCAGAGCCATAGGTGGCAAATTGCTCCATTTGCAGAGTCACCATGACACTACAAAATTTCCTTAAATGCTAAATATAGAGAAAATTCAGTCTAGAGTATTTGATAAATGGTTTTATAAAACAAGTAACTATAATCTTCTAAAACAAGTAACTAGAGGAGGGAAAAAGTGATCTAATGTTCAGTTTTCATTACAAAAGAAATCATGGGTTCCACAGTGCACACATTCGTAGATACTTTGAATTGCTTAAATCAACTCTTCTGACTCAGGAGGCTGCTGAGGATACAGAGTAGAGGATTAAGTCCTAGCCCTTATGAACATGAAAAGATCTACCTTCCTGCCAGGATTTTCAGTGAGATATAGCTCACCTATATTTGATGGCTGCAACTGAGATTATTAAGTAAATAAGAGAGAAAGACACATCATCAGATTGAAATCTTTTTTTAGAATAAAACTATTCATGCATGTATAAAATTATTCATATAGCCATTTATTTATTGCTGACTGTAAAGATAGCCTTTAAAAAATAGTTCATATGCAAATGCCTGAACTGTAGATATATCTATTTGGAAAGATGGATCTGATCCAGAGCCTCAATTGGATTTCAATATCGAAAAGGAGATAATGATTTTCTATATAAAGTCAAAGTAAGAAAAACTAACTGAGATTGTATGGCAGGAAGACTGATCAGCTGTCTACCAAAATAATTTAATTCCAGCATTTTCTGCACTTAATTTTACTTTCTGGTTCAAGATGATTTCATCTTGAAATACCTATGGAAAAAGAGTCTCAAAAAACTCTCATGACACAAAACTACCTATCTGCCTAGTAACTAATTACGACCCTTGTGAAGGTTTGTGCAGGAGAAAGAAGTAATCTGAAGTCCTTAGTTCTAATCAAACATTCCAGGGGAAGGGAAAGATGTTTCATAGACAAGTCTCCAATCCCTTCATCCCAGAGTTATGGATGCCCACGACAAACTTTGTCACCTTCAAAAGTCACAATCTCTGTCTGTGTAAGGTAACATTCAGAAGTGTTACCATGAGAGCTATGAGGCAACAGAGCCAAGAGCTGGACTTCAGACCTGTGCAAGGTGTCCAGACTCAGGTCTGTATTTGCACAGTGGTTCACAAAACCCTGCGGTGGGAAATTTTTTTACAGAAACAGAATTGCAGTACAAAATGTCAAAGGCTTCAACATCTTCGACTGGCTTTTCCCAGGGTAAAAAATCCCTTCATCATACAATGTAATGGAGATATCCTAGATAGCCTTGTATTAGTCAAATATTATTAGAATTTTTTTCCTGTATTTTACACTCTTACCTGAGTTTAGGGCATTGAATCAAATCCAAACAGTGGCATTTATTATATTTAATAAATATAAAATTCTACATCGTAGCTGTCAACATATATAGCAAGTGTTTAAATCTCCATTATGTTCAAAGCAGATCATAGAACCCACTGTCTTGTGTTCCCATCCAAGAACCATCTTGTTCCAATCCCGCTGCCATGAGCCGAGACACTTTCCACTAGACCAGTTTACTCATAGCCACATCCATCCTGGCCTTGAAACAATCCCAGGGACAGAGCATCCTCAGCTTCTCTGTTCAACCTGTCTCTGTGTCTCACCATCCTCTCAGTAAAGAATTTCTATCTTACATATAATAAAAAATTTCACTCTCAGTTTAAATCCAATCCCCCTTGTCCTGCCCCTAACTGCTCTTGTAAAAAAGTCTCATTACATTTTTCCAGTAGCTCCCTTCATATACTGGAAGGAAGTCACCCCAAAATCTTCTCTTCTCCAGGCTGAACAATCCCAATTCTCTTCTCTTAACCTTAGATCTACACAATGGAGCTTAGGCAGTGATTCAACTGGAAGTACTGAAGGTAATGATTGGCCAGTTTAGGGGCTTTTGATCTAGTGGTTAGCAGCCCTTATTTGGGGTCCCTAATTAATGGCTACAATATGGAGTAAAACGAGTAGATCAGAAGCTTATAGATTAAGAGGCTGCCTCATTACTCATCTCCTCTGCTTCTAGAATGCAACTGTGGTAAAAAGTGATTTTATAAGGTTCCTATTGTCAGGGGCTCAGATAAGACAGGAAACCTACAACAGAAGTAGGTTTTAGAAGCCTTCTTAGGTTGGAGGGGAAAAAATGGTTGGAGTAATTCAGGTGCTGCTGTTATCTATGTTATTTCATTGGTCTGACCTCCAAAATTTTCCTCCTCTAAATAAATCTAAAGAATGAGTGTGTGTGTTCTCTTTTAGCAATCCAAATTCCCCTCAAGAATAGATTATCTCATTTCCAGGTATTCTCACATCACACTGAACAATAACGAAAGGAATAGTTTGTGATTCTTTTTTCATTTGTTTCTGCTGATAACAGTGCATGTAATCACACAGTGTTTATCTGTATATCCCTCTTGCAAATTTTGGAGCTACTGTCTAATTTCAATCAAAACTGGAGGGCCCCTTGAGCATCCCCTAAAAACCATAAACTGAGTATAGGAGATATCAAGTTTGAAATTTTTTATTTCTTTCCAATAACTCTCAATCCTGTTTCTAGAATATCGTATTGAAAATCAAGTATGGTCTTCATCTTGTCTTCCAAAATTCTCTGTGAGAAGACTGTTAAATACAGGCACAGATATTCAAAGATATTATCATAATTGGACTTAAAGATCTACCGACTAAGAAGCATGAACCCATAGGAAATGAAGATACATTTATTTAAAATTGTCATTGCAACTGACAAGCATGTGATTGACACTATAATTTTAAAGATTGCAAACATTAATGCAAATAAACTAACAGTTTACATAAGAAGTAGGTGTACAGGAAGAGTTACACTTATAGGGAGAATTATTCCTTAATTCATTCAGCAGTAGACACCCAAAGTGCCTTGCTGAGGATCAGTTCCAGTTTCAATTGATGTATTTACAGGTTTTTAAAGTGGACTTGTCCATTTCAGGGGAACTGATTTCCTAAATATTTTCAAAGGCAGAAAAATTCCACACTTCTCTGAATGCCACTTGACTGCAAGTAGAAATGTTAACAGCTTGTGAGAGTGCTAATTAGAACATCATAAAATTTATTTGGCTTCTTTGACACTAACTTAACCAGAAGATGAAACACAATCTACTATGAAAAAATGAAGATTTTACTTCTATCTTCTGTCTGAGCAAGGAATCTTATAAGTCAAATTTTATTTTTTAGTTCATATAATGCCACTTTTTTATGTTACACATCCTTTTATCATATTTTTGCATGCCTCCACATTCCAGTCATTTAATCACTAGCAGATCTTCTAGGTTTGTACTGGAAAAGAGAAATTCCGATCTGCCTTTCCAAACCAGAGCATATAAGCCTACAAACATATACCCACATATAATTTATAAAATTTATACAGGACATCCATTGTGACAGATATTAATATGTACAAAAATGTCCACAGCAGTGTGCTTCAAATAATTATGACATGCCCTATGTAGCTGTATATGTGCATAAAGATGAGGACACAAATTGCAATTAGTTTTTGAGCAGATGATCTATTCATGTATTTTCTGTTTAAGTGGTTGTCTTTACAGTGTCTCAAAGAGAGGGGTAAATGTATGACAATTATGGTTTCTCTGTGAGAAAGGGTTAAAACTTGGAAGGAAGCAAGAAGCTATACCTAAATTTTAAGTATCTAATCAGAGTTGCTTAAAAGCATTTTGTACACTGTTGATGTAATTAGGTGAAATGTCAGAGACATCTCAGGGAAGAGGTGCTGTCTGCTTCATTTCTGCTACTGAAGTTTGCAGACAGGATTTTTCTCTGGAGGTCTCCACAAATATCCATCTATTCTCATTGGTCTTTATATATTTGTGTGAGACCTTACCTGGTGTAGTCACATATATATGTGGACACTTCTGTTCTCTCAGTGCCAAAAACCCACATGCAGGTTCAATTCACAGAAACAGAGAATGGGTCAGGTTGGAAGGGAACACAGCAGGTCATATGGTCAGGAAATGTCATCCCACAGCACAGGGCACAGGATTGTGTCCAGGATGTTCTGGACTATCTCCAGTGAGGGAGATCCACATCATCTCTGGACAATCTATTCCAGTGTGTGGTCACCTGCACAGTAAAGAATTTCTTCCACATGTTCAGGTGGAACTTCCTCTGCATCAATTTCTTCCCATTGCTTCTTGCCCTAATTCTGGGCACCACTTCCTCTTGAGAAACTCCCTTCAGACACTGATAGACACTAATGAGGTCTCTCATTTGCCTCTTCTTGAGCCTGAACAGGCACTGCTCTGTCAGCCTTTTCTCGTAGGAGAAATGCCTTACATCCCTTAATCATCTTCATAGCCCTCCATGGGATCTGCTCCAGTAGCTCCTCATCTCTCTTTTACTGAGCAGCCCAAAACTGGGTACAGCACTCCTGTTGTGGCCTCACCAGGGCTGAGTGAAGGGCAGGATGACCTCCCTCAGCCTGCTGGCAATGCTCTTCCTCATGCACCCTGGGGTACCACTGGCCTTCCTGGCTACCAGGTCTGACCCATGGACAGCTTGTTTTCCACCAGGACCCCCAGGTCCTGCCTTCTCTGCAGAGCAGCTTTGTAGCAGGTCAGTCCCCAGGCCACATTGCTGAATGATTACCTGTTAGACAAACTGAGACTCCACATCCCTGGTCCAGACATGGCAGCAATACAATGTTTATGAAATTAATTTGAAATAAAATTTTCATGTTGTATTTCAGAAACTATTTTGCATATCAGTCTTCCTGTTTCAGCATCTATATGACACAGCTAACCACAGTTCCCACTGCTTTTCCCATTTGGGGGTTTGAAAATCTGCCTAACTTCTCTTGAAATTAAGAATTTAATTTAGGTCTATTTTTCTAAAATGGACCCAAGATCTTCAAAATCTTGGCAGCAATTGCTCATGTCAATTGCTCTGAAATCTGCATCTTATCAGAAAAGTATTAAAATATTATCTTGTTCTTCTTATCACTTACTTTCCCTAGGAAAAAGATTGATGCTTGATTTCAGTCTCCCTCAGGTAATTTTAACTGTCTGATGAAAGAGCACTCCTGAGACAGCTGTAAGAACGTCATCCCTGTGTAGTCAATGGAGCCAAGAGAATTCTTTAAAAATTGTCCCTTATTTATCTGACTTTTTAATATGGACATACATGAAAAGCATAGTTTTGAAAATCTTAAATAATTCACTTTAATAAACTGACAGACACTATTATTTGCAGAGTTTTTTTATCAACATTGTAGCAGAGAATGAAAGAAATTGTGGAATATTGTGATGGCCTCCTCAAGTTGTATTCAGGGAAATTCTCAAAAGAAATGAGAAGGACTTTTAGAAGACATAATAAGCACTTCCATTAATTTATCTAAATAGCTACTAATTTGTTTATTTTTAAACCCGATGCTTTGGAAGTGACAATGACAATTGGGAATTATTTTAAATGTCAAGTTGCTCTGGTTTGTATCTAATTAATCATTCATGTTTTAATGCTCAAAAGGCATAGTACATGTGTAGAGGGGCTGTTTCCTCAGTACACAAATACCAGGTTATTTGTAGTTCTATTTTTATGATGTAAATCACCATGCTTATATATAGATATATATAAAACAAAACCCTAACCTGCATTTTGTAAGTGTTTCTGTTACTTTTCCTCATAAAAGAAAGCATAAGTCCTTTTATGAAGGAACACTAAGAGTTATGAAAATGACACACAAACTTTATTTTAATGACCACTTCTCCTTGCACATCAGATTTTAAAACCAAGCACTTTTTGTACAATACTAGTTTAAGTTTAAATAGTATATGGAGAATTTGGCCTACTTGAATGCTCTTTAAAATGCTCTTGCTGAAGTACCTGAAGTAAAAACATGAAAAACATCCCTGAAATATTATCCATCACATAAGAAAAAACATCCCATTTTCTTCTACAGGTATCAAGGGCATTTATCTCACCTACACAGCACTACCAAGAATGCATTGCCTATGAATAATGTGACTAGGCTCCTGAAAATTAAAAGTTCTTTTTAACAAAGATCAGTCTCTTTTCCAATTCCACTTAATTTTTTCAGGTTCATATTTTCAGTATTTCTGCAAAAGCCAAAGAAATCAGAACATGCCTTTAAGAAGACTTGAAAATGAGGAAGGGATTGCAGGAACCAAGTCTTTAAGAATACCAAATATCCTGACAGTTGAATGCATAGAAATTGCATAAATTGAGCCACACAAAATACCTGAATCTGGGCTAGAGTAGAGTTAATTTCTTCTCAGTAGGTGTTACATTACTGTGGCTTGGATTCAGAATGAAAATAGTGTTGATAACACACTGATATTTTGGTTTCTTGCTAACTCATGTTTTTCCTAAGGAAACTTTTTTCTTATTTTGTGCTCTGCCACTGAGGAGGTGAACAAAAATAATCTAACTGGGAGGCAGCTTAGCTGGGTCGGGTGACCTGAAATGACCAAAGGAATATTCCACATCCCCAGTATATAACCTGTGGGGATTTACCCAGAAGAGAGCCAGTCTGGGCTCAGGAAAGAGGAGCTGGCATCTGTTACCATGTGGTGAGCAATTGCATTGTGCATCACCATTATTATGATTATGATTATTATTTACCAGTAGTATTGTATTTTACCTTATTTTCAATTAATTATTATTATATCAACAGACAACTGTTGCTTCAATTCTCCTCCACATTCCACCTGTGTTGGAGGGAAGAGAAGGGGAGAGTTGAGCCAGGGGCTGTGCGGTGTTTCGTCTCCTGCTGGGCCTAAAGCCACTTCAGTCACATGTAAAGTGCCTCAAATACACAAGGCCAACAAAATGTACTCTCTCCAGCTCCTTCAGCTACTACAGCTTTAGAAAATATTGTGTTTATAAAGTTATTCTCTATTTATAGATATATATAAAATTATACTTTTAAGTATTTATCAATAGATTTTGACTTGTGTTTAAACATGCTACTGCTTTGAGCTATATATGTTACTATATTCTATGTTAAATGAGGTATCTATCTGTATATTTATACAGAAACATATGGTTTAAGACAAGAATACACCTAAATTAGGAAACTTGAATGATTTCCAGAAACTTTCCATCTTCTCAGCTCACCTGTGATGGTTAAATTGCATGCACTGCATTATGAAAGTATGAATGATTTCTCTAGAAAGAAGCAGTAGCATTACCTCATGCTATTTACCGTGGAGAGACTTTGTTCCAGGAGTCTTTGTGTGCATGAGTTTTTAGTACAAAGAGACACAACTAGAAAAATTGAAGTAGCATATATGGCTTTTTTGCTGACAATTAACTTTTTTCTGGCCTACTAAAGAGTATCATCCCCTTATTCCCAGTTGTCAAACACAACAGCAACAGTTGCTTGTCAGTGGTGATAATAAATTGTCAGAAAAAGACATAAATCACACCTGAATCTCTTGGTTTAGAAAGTTATGTAACAGAGTGTAAAGATTATCTTTACATGGTGGTATTTTTGAAAGTAGTTCTAAACATGTAGGGCTTTTTACTTAGGAAAGTTTTCCTGTATTCTTGGAACAAGTTTTTCCCACACATTTCAGACAGTTGATGTAGTCTTGGTCAACAGAACAGTAATTTTCACTTATGAATATAGGCTTTTCTGTTGATGAAAAGAAATTCTATTATAGAACCAGTTACCTGGTTTTCTTCTCATATCAGTTCTTTGTTTTCAGAAATATATGTTATGACAAAGCATTTGTAAGTTGGAACACCATTTTTAGCATTGGTAATTGTAACCTTTTTAAAATGGTGCAAGTTTCAACATTTCCCACAGCAGTCCTTTTATTTCTCTACTCTAGATATGTAAATGTCTCTTGGAAAAACACAGTTGCACTCACTTTAGTAGTATAAAAAATTTCTAGTAGCTTTTCATAGCTTTTACAATTGCAAATTCTCTAACTTAATCTAAGAACAAGAGAGTATTCAGTCAAGTCACTCTTCTTTTGACTTGTATGGTAACAAAGTGAAGATTAAGCAAGGTGACCTGTTGTCCTTAGCCAGGTATTGTTCTTCTACAGGAGCTAATCTTTAAGGAAGAAATAAAAGAAAAAGAAAGAAAGAAAAAAAAAAAAGGAAAAGAAAAACACCCAATCCCTCCACCCTGCAGAACATTCAAAGTTTATTATCTAGTTTAGTGGATATTTTCCCTGCATTTCTACTGACCTTGTTCTTACAAGTGAGTTCTCCTTTCATCATTGCAGTAACTGTGCAAGCTTTCCTGGTTACCTTGTTTCATCCTTCCACAAACATAAAAAAGATGGTTGATTTACTACCATCTAAAAAAACCATAATTTATAACCTCTTGTTGAATGTCTTTGTCAGTACTTGAAAAAAAGTTATCATCTTAATCTGAAATAAATTTAAAACATGTGTATTTTACTTCCAGTCATGTGTCTTCCTTTAAAGTATAAGTATCTTCAAGCAAGTAAATTCCTACAGCTTCTCTTGAAACTGTGCAAACTTCAGTTACCTAAAAATGTATTTTGGATGTCTTACTTACATGGGGTCATTCTGTGGTGTGCACTTATTCAAACAGCGAGTTCAACTGAACATACTGACATTTCACATGAACCTCAAGTGCACACAGTGACAAAATCTAGACATTTGAGGATTGCATCTGTGATCCACAGACAAAGAATTTTACAGAAGGTCAAGTTATTGTTATTATTACTACATGAATCTGGTTAATGACTAATGATAAAATCATCTTTGTAACTTCCAGATATTGCATAAATATTTTAAAGGTGTGTGATTTTAAACAGGACATGCAATTTGTTGTCTCTTAGAACTTAAAAACTTTAATAATTTTACTTGAATGCATATTATGATAGCATAACAAGAGTACCAGCAAAGCATAGGAAAGAAAAAACAATGGCATTACAACATACATTGCTCTATGCATTTCAGTTATTCTACATTATGCTTTTCAATACTTTTACATTTTCTTCAATTTCCTCATTTTTATTGGTTTTTTTTAGAATTTAGTGTTCTGACTCCTTTAATCACATTTTTTAGAAATATTAATAGATGAGTCCAACTTTTCTATTTTTATTATCTTCGATTTTTACAAAATCATACTGTATTCCTAAAAAAATCATTATTTTTTCTGTCTGCTTTCTCTCTTCAGGATCTCTGTATGAATCTTTGACAATTTCATATCTCTTTTCTAAACTTTGTGTTGATATGTTGCTTTTAATGTGTTCTAGGCATTGTCAGTAGTTACAATGCCAATGATAAATTGTGAGTAATCAAAGTTTGATGACTCTTTCAATTGCAGAGTCTTTTTGGAGGATATTTAGGTAATTTATATTTCATCTTGCTAATATTTATCATATGATCCTGAAATGGGAATGCCATTGATACTTATGGTCTTGAGTTAGTTTTATTTCAATACATCTACTCAAGAATAGAGCCATCCTAATGAGTAACATAATGTTTTGTGCAGGCATCTCACCTCCCTGGAAGAAGAAAAGTAAAGCAGCCAGAACAGATGGGACAATTTTGTTTTAATAAATTTCAGCACTCCATTTCTTGTAGCTTATCAGGGTATAAAAAAATTGCTTAGAATCCCTGAGGTGCAGGAGCACTTGCTGTGCACACATATCAACTAAGACCATTCTACCCTCCATGCACTTCTAGACTGAGCTCCATCAAAGAGTGTGGCTTTTCCCAGTTGCTGTTCCCTGACATTTCAGTGATGGGTCATCAGTTCATCAGCTTTTTTAACTCCAGTTTTAACTCCAGTTTTTTAACTCATGTTTGGAAAACATTCAAACAGTTTTTATTGCCGTTTGCAGCTAGCCCAGTTTTCTCAAATGTTGATTTTTTTAGCTTATCTAAATAGAAGAATGTCTGGCTTCAAGGTAAGTGATACTTGATTCATAGCTGTGCACAATGTCATTCCCTTGAATGGAACTGCAGGAAATGGGAACATCAAGTATAATTGCTTTGCAGTTTAGCTTTAGCTTTTAGCTCCACACTTTTTCAAGATAAAAAAGTAAACATTAAGCTTAGGAAAGAAAACCCCACCATCTACCAGTGAAATAGGAGAAGCTGTCTTCTCCTTCTCTTTCTCACACCTCAAAAGTGGCCTACAACAAACATATAAAAGTGTGTAGTGTGAGCATATGGATCAAAAACCACCTTGTGTGTAGAGTCAGTGATTGATCGAGACTTAATTTGTTAAAGGGTATCTTTGATAAAGAAGAAATTGAAGAAATAAACTGGGTTTTAATTGCTAGAACAGCCTTCCAGAAAACTGATCTTGGTTATTAATTCAATCAAGTAGTACATAGCAGCTATAATTAGCTGTAGTAATCTTAGAGTGATTTTTCTTTCTAATTCACCCTACTGGTAAGAGGTACAAGTAGTCCCTTTTCTTTTTTTTTCACAATGCATTAGGATTGCTGTTTTCTCTCTTGAATCCATTAGCCTGATGAACTTTCAGGAGAAAGAGATTCTTCTGTGATTAACTATCTAACTCTAGTGTGAAAAGCAGAACAGACTGCAGCTTGCACTGCTTGAATATATCAATAGTAGAATGGACTTTCTTTCTTGCATTACATGTCAGGGAAAAGAAACTTGTCATTGATATGGACTTCTAATACTGATAATGTCAAACTGGCAGTAATTTTACACCTTTACTGGCAGTCCTTAATTTTAAATTTTAATCTGAAGTTCCTTTCCCCACCCTGATCCAGAAGACGAAAGAAATTTGGAAAAAAAAAACAAAGAATATTTTGTATTAAAATTAAATTTCATCAATGTCATAACAGCTCATACTCTGTCCATATATCTAAATTTCACTTAAATTTACCTGTCAACAAAAATATTAATATGTTTTACAAATACATATCATATATATATTTATATATATTATTAGGGGGTTTTTTCTGTTGCTTAGTTGTTTTTTTGTTACTGTTTTTCAGTGTCTTTGATGGATTTAGATTAAGTTTTCAGAGACAGGAAAAAATTCCAGTAAAATAAAAATATTTAAAAGACCTGTTCAGATTTAGTGTATTTATATTTGCCATGGAAATTCACGCAAATCTGCATCTGAATATTGAAATTAAAAAATGAAAGCACAAGAGTGTTTGCACAACCCACTGACTGGCATTTAGGCTGCACAATTTAACAGAAATGTTGTAATAGGATTATTGGGTAGGTTTTCCAGTCTAAAAGCAAGGTACAGAACAAATGACTTGCCTGCTGTGCTTACATTTGGGAAATAGGCAGAAATGGCTGCTCGCTCAGGGGTTCCCACTCTGGCTGCTTGCAGAGCAAGCTGGTGGTCATGACTCTTCTCCACTTGATCACCATCTGGTTTGTTCTTTTCCCTACTGACGTGATTTTACTGACATGTTCAAATAAACATCATTTGCCCTTTGCCTACCCACTGTTAAGAAACCCAGCCTTCTTTATGCCTCATGGAGAAGCTTACTTCCTTGTGCTTGCCACAAAACCTTCTGCATTACTGCTGTTGGAAGGGCTGGTGCCATATGGGCTGAGGAGACCTCAAATTACCCGCTGCTTTGACTCCTGCTTAAAGCCTGAGCAATAGAGAGGGTTAAATAAATCTTTGATAAGAATATGATACCAGAACTGTTTGAGGCATGCATCAAGACATCAAAACACATCACGCAATTAACGTTATGCTTTGAAGTTCCGATTCATGAAATCCAGTAACAGTATTTTTCCTAGCAGTCCTCATGGTTAATAGAGTCTGATGGTTGCACACTGAGTTCACAAGTGTTAGCTCCTCACACTTTTCCCAGTACTCTGTGAATCTTATTTTCTTCTGAGTATGAATGTTTATAAGAAATGTTCTATTTTCTTCCATGTTCATATTAAAAGTTGATAGTTTTCAAGGTTCCTGAAAATGGTTCATGAAAAATGTTAAAGAATGCTAGAGTGTTTTTGTTATTTTACTCAAAGAATATTGATGTTTCCTCAAACCAGAGGTTGTGTGACAACTGCAGTCAGAAAAACCTTGCTATAAAAATGACAAAGTGTTCCATGAGTTCATTTTAAAAACTATCTTGTGATTTGGCATTCAATGCTGAAGATTCCCTTCCCATAATAAAGGCCACTGTAATTTTCTATCATATACAACGCCTGTGAAATCGAATGTTTTCAGTACAACAGTGCATGGGTGGATTTTGCTCTCAGTGAATAATTTTGTACCTCTGCAATTTTTACTCTCAGAAATAAGGCTCTTAAACTTTGACCAGCCAATCAAGATTTACTGACCTGCTGAACTGTACATCTTGAAAAGGGAATTTACAAGGATGGACCATGGATCAGTAGGCCAACAGAGTCACTCTAGTGGGAGAAAGGAAGTAGCATTAACTTTTGAAATAGTTTCTAAAAGAAACCCCAAAACTAATCTCTAGATAATTGCTAGAACAATTCATGAGCAATCAAAGCTATGTTCATGATATTGAGGTGTTAAGATGGATTTAAGCAATCCTTTTCTCCTCTGCAGCAGTTCACACAACGTGGTAGAAAGACAGAATTCAGAGCATAGTTGCATGGTAACAAATGTCATGGAAAATATAAAGACCTGAAGTGGGGGGAGAGATTAAGAAAAAAAAAAGGAGGAGAACCAGAGAGGTTTATATGTGAGAAACATGTCAAGAGAAGACAAAATAGCTTTCTGCAAGTAATTGTTCTAATATGAAGAGGGCAGGATTCAATTACTCATACATAAGAATTAAAGATAAATAAAGTATAGAAATATTTAGATGCAAGTAAAATAAAGGAAAATTATTCTGTAAAAAAATTTGTACTAAAATTAACACAAAAAAAATTTAAAATGATAAATAAAACTATTCTAGGGGTATTCTTAGTAAGTTTGTTTTCTTCTCATGGAAAGAGTAAAATGAGTTAAAACTAATCTTGCCATTAGAAAAAGGGACTTGACAGCCATTACTGCGAATTCACTCTGATCTAATGGATTGCAGGTAAATTCAGAGTGAAACTAAAACAAATGGAATTTGCATCATCATAGAACTCAAGGACTAGTGACAAAGTGGGGAAAATAAGTTGATTTGAATAATTCTGTGCTGGCCATGTGACCTTTTTAAATGATACAATATCTAGATTATGTATTTGGAATAGGCAGCTAGATTACAGTCTACACAATTCTTCCCTTTCTTTGAGGTAGGTCAATGACTATCAAGAGAATAATAAAAGAATTGTTGCACTGGTTCAGAGGAAAGATCCATCTCGTAACAGGCAGTGCTAGAGGCACTGCCAAAGAATGTGTAATCTGCCATTTCGGTAATATTCAGCACAAAGTCTTCTTGAGATGGTGGTTCAAGGTATTTGCACCTTAATGTTTAAGGGATCATTCAGATTTTTTTTTAACATTCTCTCTTGTAGAAGCTGACAACTTTCATTGTCTTACAAAAATTCTCCCATGTCAGGGCTGACCCATAGAACCTGAATCTGAGGTCTCTTTTTGTTTTCTTGGGCTTTTCAAAGTCCATTGCCATTATTCTGTTGCTCCTTCTCTTTAGTAACATGAATGCTATATTTTTGTGATTGTTTTTTGCATAAATTATCTTTCCTCCATCTCAATTTTTCAATCAATGTTTGGGACTTGATCAAAATCAAATTAGAATCAAATGTAGACTAAATTATCTGTTTTACCAACTCTTTGGATTTCCTTTATTACTTCCTCACTTTACAGAAATCTTGGAAGAGTATCTTTTTTTTTTTTTTTTTTTTTTTTTTTTTAATGTGATCTGGTTAATGTTTCTCCAAACAGTAATCAAGGACTGAATGTTGCTGTTGTCAATATATTTATCCTATGGTCAAAGAAAAACCTAATCTACCTGCTAGTATAAGGTTCTGGGATAGACTTCTACAACATCCCTGTTTCCTTTCAAGCAAATCTCACTGTGCTTCCCAACTCATAGCTCTGGAGTGCTCTATACACAACATTTTCTCCCTGACATTTTTGCTGATCAAACTATACTAACATTCTAGTCCAGACATTATCTCACTAAACCTAAGTGGTGCTAGAGGGCTGTTTTTACATTTTCAGTTTGTGTATACCAACATTAGGATTTCTCTGTCTTTTTCATGTAACATTGTACAGATAACAAAGATTTCAACAAGTTATATTGCTGTGTCCCCTTGTAAATCTGATAATCATGGAGCTATTTCTGTGGCCTTTTCTCAGTGTGATTTCATTCTATGAGCCAAACTGTTTTTCTAGTCGTATGTTTTTCTACCCATACCTTTAAACTTTAAGCTGATTCATAAGTCGATGACATTACCTTATCTCAACCAAGATAAATAACCATGTTTCTTAGCAGTCATTTTTCATGGATTATTGTGCAGCCCAACACAGGAAAGAATTGTCATGGACATAGCAGTGAAAACTGCCCTTTGTGGTTCTTGAAGAATTTCTTTTCACAAAGGAAAGTAAAGTTCCTTCAAAATGTTACTTGTATTGTTGAGCATATGATGATAACCTCACCTTTTCTACAAGCTAATTTGCTAAAAATGACCAATATGTGAAACTTTCCTATTAATTCTTCATATTTTCTTAGCTGACTTTCAAAAAATTCTCTCAGGAACTGTATCAAGGCTTTTACATGAATAACAATTCTGAAAGAACACCCAGTTCATAGAAAAAATTGTAATAAATAAATGAATATCTTTAAAGCTGCTCTGTGCTTCAGCTGGTCATTTCAATAAACAGCAGTATTTGTCTTGGGAACTGTGAAAGCCTGAAGTAAAAGTTACATAAAATAGTCTACCAGACAGTTATAAATAAGCTAAATGGCTATGAGCTGTTGAAATTTGGTGGAACTGTGAAAGTTGTACAGTTTCTAGACTTATCTTTGAACTTTATATGGAATGGTCTATATAAAAAATGAACACTAGAAAACAGAGGAACAAATAAAACTACAATGTTCCCAGTATTAATGTAAAAGAGATAGAGAAGTAAAGCTCTCCCATAAGGAGAAGAACTTTTAGAGAAGTAACTTCTACCATAAGGAGATGAGAAGTAACTTTTATCATACTGTGAAATGGATGCCACCATCCCAAAGATGACAGAACAGTAATGTGGAATTGTGCCATTACACACAAATAAGGGCACAAAAATATACGACAAACTCCCAGGAAGGGTCAGAGCACATCTGTGACATTCAGCACATTCTATATATGTATCACATACTGTGAAAGCCATAGATCATGGAATATTTTATTCATCACTTCAGGAAATTACTGACCCTCTACTAGTGCTCAATCTCAGTTCATTGGTGTGAAGTGATGGCAGCTTTGCAAATGTATCCACCCAGTCCACCCAGACATTCCTCTTTTCTTTTTTGTATTCTTGGAGAGTTGATACTCAACAGGGCTGAGGAATACCTGGACTCTCTAAGAAAAAAAAAAAAAATCAAACAAAACAAAACAAAAAACAAACAAAATTAAATAAATAGCCTATCCTAAACAGAAAGACAGAGCTCGTTTGTCAGACATTCTTCACAACTCTAATTCCTTATAAAGGTAGTGAGTTACTGAATTCTAAATAAATATAAAAATCCAACTCATTGCCATCTCATGATTAAGACTCATTTAGTGACAACCATATATTTAGACTCACTTTTTCGATAATCTTAAAAGAGAATGGGAAAGTTTTTTTTGCTCATAATATTATGAGGAGAATTATTGAGAAGAACATTAATGAATCAGTTTTGGACAGATATTTAAAATATTAAAAATAAAACCCACAGTTCTGCAATCAGTACAAAAGATATTAATTTAAGCAAAATATTTTACAGATCCAAATCAGTATCTTCTAAATCTAACAGAGTGAAACCTCTGGAGAGCTACATATTTTGTGACATATAGAAAATATTTTAACTTTTCAAATGATTCTGTTTGCAAGAACAAAGGTAATATGAGACCAGATTCATTTTTAGAGAAAAAGTTGGGACAGAAATCATGCAACAAACACATATTGGAGACAAAAGTAAATGCTGCTATTATATATCTTATGGGACTAATTCTCTCCTTTCACACCAGGTGTTTGCAAAGGATACACTGCCCCAACTGCTTACTCTGGTGAATATTACCTGCATTAATCCTACACTGTTTAGTCATCTAGCAGACACACAAATGGCAAATAGCAGAAGAAATATTTAAACTCTATTTCCTGGAAAAGTCTAGACAGCTCTGGTCATTCTGCATCTACAGTATAACTGAAAATTTCAAGACTTCCTTATGAGAAAGGCTGAAGAGGAAGAGAGACCTGCAGATGTGCAAGTACAGTTTCCAGACCTTTGTTTCCTCTCCCAATCCACTGGAGAGGCCAGAATACTCACTCAGAGATAGGTATTTAAAACTGCTCCAAGCCATCAGTTCTTGGTATACGCCTGAACAAACTGGGCTCTGAGACTCCATGAATGCAAAAGAGAAAGAGAACAACAAAGATGGTCTTTTTGCCTCTGTTTGGCTGTGATTATACCCCAGAGAACTCCCATGGTATTTCTATTCTGGTAACTTGACTAAAGAAGTGCAAATCTCACAGTGTCTTCTACATCATGTCCTTCTTCAGGGACATCTGTTCAGGTGTTCATACAAAACTCCTGGAGAGAACATGTGCTATTACCAGGTCTTTTGAGCAACCAGTGCCAAGAGAAAGGGTTGCAAAATGTAAATTGCTCTGACAGCAGAGTGTTTCTCAGCAGGGTGTCCCTTTCCATCCTGTAGTCATGATTGTGAAAGGCAATGAAAAGTACAAGAGGAATTGGAGGCTCCTACATTCTTTGTCCATTTCAGCAGCTGAGAAATTGTTAGTTCTAGGGCAAACCTGACCAGAGAGCTGAAATGGCACTTCTACAGGCCTAGGAATATGAGCCAGCTGCCTGCTTAAAACAAACAAGCAAAGGGGAAAGGGGTCTGGGAAGATCAAGGAAATCTCAAAGCAGATTAGCAAACTATGAGTAGCCCCTCAAGAGTTTATGTGCTTCTCTGTATTTTGGGCCCCATGCCACTTACAATCAACCACCTACAAGCACAGTAACATGTTCCTAACATCAGGGATTCAAGGGCATTTTGCAATGCTACTTTCTTTCAAAATGGTCATCCACACACAAACAACAAATCTAGTAGTAACCCGTATATTTTCAAAACATTCCTCTGCATGATACCCTCTTCAAATGTCAAGGCTCTAACAGAGAAACTACTACACAAGGACTCTGAATAGGCAGCTAACCCACAGCCTTGAGGTTCACCTCTCTGTAACCAAAAATTGAGTTTTGTGGGTCACAGCTATGCCATATTGGCTTGATTTTACAAAGTAATCTGTTGCCTAAGCTCTAAGACAGAATGTAAGGTAAAGCTGAGCAAGATAAGAAAAGTAAAACCACAGAAAGAATGAAGAAAGGCTCATAGTTATCAACTGGAGGATTCAAAATAAGAATACAAAATATAAACCCCAAGGACCAAAAATAAAAGCAGAAAATAAGAACAAGTTCAAGGAGGAATTGCCCCAAGGAATAATGAAGGTTGATTCTACTTCAACTGGCTGATTCCTAGCAGCTAACAGGGACTCATTGGGTGGCTCAGTGGGAGTGGGGAACATATTAATGTCAGTAAAATGACAATCCTTACCATCTGTTACTAACAGGAAAAACTTGCAGTACAGCAGCAAGCTGACATGAATCTTGCTTGTAGAAACTTTCTGTCCATGGTGAAAGTTGGCCAAACAATAATGGCTGGTACTGGGAAGATTACAGGCCTGCACATGAGTAAGACAGAGGACACGGTTTCAGCAAGACTGTTCTTCCAGGTGGGGTGGGGAACCAGCAAAGGGGGCTGAGACGGATGCTCTCTGCATTCAGTAGCGATTATGATGAGGGTAAAGAAATGCATTTTCCACATGAAGCCACTTCCAGGGCAATACTCATTCCACCTTACTTCAAGGAGGTTCTTCCCTGCAGGATGCTCTTCAGGCCCAACTCAGGCACAAGTCTGATGAGAAGCAGCTAAGGGTTATTTAGCCTGGAGAAAAAGAAGCTCAGGGATGACCTTATTGCTCCCTGCAACTATCTGAAAAAAGGTTGTATCCCGGTAGGGTTTGGGCTCTTCTCTCACTTTACAAGCAATAGTACAAGAGAAAAAGGCTTGAGGTTGCACCAGAGGAGGTTTAGTTTGGATAATATGAAAAATTTCTTTCACAGCAAGGGTTGTCAAAAATCAGGGCAGGCAGGTTGGGGAAGCAGTGGAGTCACCACCTCTGAAGATATTTAAAGGATATGTTGTAGATGTTGCACTCAGAGACATGTCTGAGTTTGGAAGACTCATGTTAATGGCTGCACTAGATGACTTTTCCAACCTAAACAATTCCATGATTCCATGATTCAACTTGTTATCTACATTTACATCACCTGTCAAACCCAGTCTTGGTTTGGCCAATGACTTTTTACTTGAAATGTGTGGTTCCAGACATTGTCGATAATAGTTACTGAGCGAGGGGGTCATGAAGTTTTGAAATTATGACAGTTTGCTGGACTACCTTGAATGCTACATGTTCTTCTGTGATTTTTTTTCTCAGAGTCTAACCAGGATTTATTTGTAGTTGAGGAGGTTTCCTTCCTGACAGCTGTGGTCAGCTCAGCAAATAAAAGGGAGAAAAATCTACCTGGACTGCAGAGTTAACAGTGGAAAAATACAAACTAAACTGAAAGAAGATAAAAGAGTTCATTTGGGATTGCCTAAATATTTTCCAGAATTGAAGTTCTGTTTACCTACAGGGTCTCTGCCTTGTTTGATCCTACAAATCATTTCTGATTCCCTTAAGCTCTGCAAAACAGATGTGCATGAAGTGATTTAATTTATAAACTTCTGAGCTGAAACTGCTTTCTTATAGTTTTCACTCAGCACTTAGTAAAATAAGATGTTAATTTCTGATATGGCTTTAGATATTTTCCTAAATTAAAAATCATTACTATTAAAGTTGTAAGGACATATTTATTTACCTATTGTCAAAGTCAAGCCTAGAAGGGTATTATGGGAAAACATCTTATAGTGTTGATATACATGATATACATGTATGGGTATGCAAAATAAGATAATATCTCTAGAGGGCACCTGAGAATGCAACTTGTGGAAGTGTTGATCCAGTTATCTCTCGTAAAACAAAGACATGAAGTGGGATACTTAGTTCTTGAACACTCATACCCAATTTCATTGCCTGTATTTTTATTTAAAGTATAATTGTCTGCAATAACCCTCTTGCTCAAAATAAGGGTAATTGTTACAGGTGGAGTGCAAATAAAAAGCTGAAAAAACCTCAATTGTTTAAATGTACATAGAAACTTTTCTCTTTCCGACTGCTCATCTCTGTTGCTGGTGGTGATTTTTTTTAGGCAGTGGGGCCGTCATGAATGATGCACAATGATAAGTGAAGAAACCATTGAATCAGGTGAGGCAATTAAAGACAGTCCTGCAACAAATGTCTGTTCAAACGTATAAGCCTGAGGGTTGTTCTGATTAGAGACTGAGAAGCACTAAGCTTATGGAGACTGTATGATTTCAGACACTTCTTTGCTATTATCTACAAATCTGTGAGGTTTCTACCTATCAGCCTCAACTTTTCAGTTCATGCTTGAGGGGGTTCCATTTTCTCTTTCTAGCTCTACCTTTTTTTGCTCTTCTGTCAGACCTGATAATGTGCTTTTTACTTACATACAGCTATCAGAGGTCTCCAGGCATACCTTAATCTTTATCACAAACAGAGGGACAGATTGGAAGACTGCCAGTTTTGCAGGCAGCATGTTTGACAATCCTTGCAGAGCTGAGGGTTGTCAGTACAAACCACAAGCTGGCATGGAGTTCCTATTAGGTGTGCCTGATTCTGGCCAGGTTCAGTGATGTGATGCATCACATCTCAAAGTAGAAAGCAAAAACCAAAAACTATCAAAGTTTAGACATTAAGAATATAGTTTCCAGATTTGACGTCAACCATACTAAGCTTCCCTTACAGTGATTGTGGAATTCCTTCCCTAGAAGATAATTCATCTCATGTTTATGAAGTATCTAACTGAGATATTTGGCTTTATCATTACTAAATTTAACATAAGAAGGATCAGTCAGAGACACTTCCAATATGGTACCTTTTTCTGGTTTTAATATAATATTCCAGTGTTGTCTTTCTCCAAATCTTGAAGTCCTGACTCCAAAAACAAAATAACTCAATAATTTTCAATTTGAATAATTTGTGAATCCTTCAGCTGAAAGATTCACACCTCCCACTTTGTGGATTTAAAGGAAGAGGGCAACCCATACCTTGTATGCTGATGCTGGGTTTTTAAGCAGCTAGCACCAACAGAAGATACAGGTTGAAAAAAAGCAAATTACAAGTGTTGTGTAAATTTTAGGTATGCAGCCTTAATCTAACACGATGGCTGAACTCTAGAAAGCACTGCCATCATTGCATTTCTACTTGATGATGATGATGTCTTAGACAAAACATAGATAAGAAACAAAACACAAAGTCCAGGAGTTCTAAACTCAGAGGTTAGGCACCAGGTCTGAATCTGCAGGTACCAAAGATCTCCCCTGCTACATCAAAGGGAAAATGAATTTTGGTAAGTATATACTGTGTATGAACATTTTCTCCAGACAGAATTTTTTCTGACTGGGTGGGGTCTAGTTGGTTGGTCTGATCCTGTATCTGTGTAAACAAGTGCAAATCCAGCTGAATATGTCAGATTGCATAGGATTTGAAAGACATTTTTTTCCTGACTGAGGCATGGAAGTATTTAGCACCCTGTTTATTAAAAGTGCCAACACTAATAAAACTACAGGAGCTGGATATCAAAGGCATCCACTCTCAACGCTGAGGGCCTATATTGCAGCACCATGGCTTTAAATATCATAGTACTTAAGGCTTGTAGGAGAACTAGTCTTAGGAACTTAGCAAGCTATGGAACCTAAAAATCTCAATAAAATCTGAAACTTGAATCATCTGCCTGGCCAAATGTGTAGCCAAAACTGCATGTATAGAGTACAATTCTTGATGAAGAAATCTAAAACAGTGTCCATCACTGAAAGAGCTAGAGTGAAGTAAAGTCGATTTAGATAGCTCTATGATTCACCCTGTTGCAGCAAAAGCAGCTGAGAAACTTTTCACAAGCTCATTTTATAGAAATAGAAACTAGTTCTTAGGGAAGAATCTCCTTTAAGGTAACAGGACAAATCAGGATATGGGTCAGAGACTGACATGACCATGACATTCTCTCCCATTAGTCATGGGCAAGATTACTGTTGAATTCAGTGAACAATGAATCCCAGGAAACCTTACTCCCAAATATCTAAAGACAAATACTTCCTGTAAATATTTATATGTTATTTCAGTTTGAAACAGCACATTTTGCAGTCTGTACTTTCAGATATAGAATCATAGTGAATTAAATTGACTCAATATGAACAGCCTAGGAAGCAGTTTTTCTTGTACAATAATTTTAATATATTGGTCAGCAAGTTTGCTATTAATGCTGAAATGAGATAAGCTTAGGATTTCATTTTCACATAAAGGCAGCATTGTGCTCTTCCCTAGCATGCGCAGGAAGGTAATAGGAAACTAGTAATGTATTTTATTTGTGCTTGCCCTGCTCTAAAATAAAAAGTATAATGTAAATGAAAACAGTACTGAAGGTAAGACAGGAAATTGCACATTATTGCATTGAGGAATGAAAAGACCAAAGTTCACTGTTTTCCTTTTCTTTTCCTGACTACATAGAGCTTCAAAATAGCTCTAAAAATTAAATCTAAAAAATTCTTCAGCATAAAGCAACAGGTCCAAAATAGTAAGGAGAAGAAAACATTATGCTGTAGAAAACTCAAACTACAAGCCACAAAAAGCTGCAAAGACTGGGGAAAAATATTCCACTAATAAGTAATCTCCTTTTCAGACAAAAATAGTTCTTGTAACATTGAAAAAACTGTTCATTTTACTAGAGCTGTATGGAAAATATATTTTATTTCAAAATGAACACTGAACAGATAATGGAACAAATGATAGGGCCTTTTCAACAGAAGTAATGTACTGTGACTAGTGTTGCTCCAGATTTCTTGCCTTTTTTTTTTTCTTCGAATGTCAGATATTTCCATTTTAGAGCATATATATATATTTACTTACAAATCATTTGACCATACTTTTGTTCAGCCAAAATGCAGAATGAAATATGTGTGAAAGTTTCTTTGTTGTTCTTATTGACTGTTTTAAATATTTCATTCCAATGACCCACCACACAGATTTTTAGCATTTTTATGAGTTAATGGAGAAAATCAACAGGTCACATGTTTTTTTTACACTTATGAAGTAATGAGGATGATGGAGTTAATCTATAGGTAATTCACCTATACAATTTTAACCAGAGTTTCAGTGTTACAAGGCATGTTGAGATAATAATACCTAATTTGTATCTTCTACCTGTGAAGTTACCCACTTGAAAATAAGAGCATTGCATTATCAATGGAGGAAGACTTTTTGCCCACTTCACATGCAATCTGTGAACTCAGGCAATGGAGTAGTTTAGAACTCATAGTTCAATTAATCTCATATATCACAAAGTTATCATGATAATAAATATATACTCATATGCCTTATCACTTTCCACTTCAATCATTTAGAGAAACTAATAAATATAACACTGTCTGAAACTGCACCAACACTGTTACAGCATGTGTTAAAGTGGCAGCTAACAGTAGATTTGCATTTCCTGAGTTAATGGAGAGCATGAGAGATTATAGTTTTGTGCTAGTAGTGTGAAGAACAATAAAATGTTCGGCAGCATATTACTTATCTGAATGATTATTTCTGATAAATTGGTTCATTGTTCAATGATATAAAATGTGGTTTGGTCTTACTAAAACAATTTCTTAAGACATGGGTGAAGGAAAGACTGAAGAAATGTAAGGATCTTTGAAGGGGGCTAGGATCACATTGAAAAAAATCAGGTAATTTATTTGTGAATGAAATAGCAAGGAGGAAACTCAAAATTTGGAAGAAAAAACTGAGGGTCGTGAAACAATGTATGTATGACAGATGGGCAATCACCAAACATATGAAGTTCAACAAGAAAAAGTGATGGATTCTGCACCTGGGAGGGTGCAACCATGGGCATACGGGCAGACTGGGGCATGAGAAGTTGGAGAACAGCATGAGGAAAGGGACTTGAGGGTTCTGATCAATGGCAAGTTGAACATGAGCCAGCAGTGCCCTGGCAGCCAGGAGGGCCAGCCCTGTCCTGGGGACATCAGGCACAGCGTGGCCAGCCAGGCAAAGAGGGGACTGTCCTGCTCTTCTCTGCACTGGGCAGCCTCACTTCCAGGGGCAGGTTTGGGTGTCACAATATAAGAAAAACATTAAACTGTTAGAGAGCATCCAAAGGGGCCACGAGGATGGTGAAGGGCCTTGAGGAGAAGCCATGTGAGCAGTGACTGAGGTCCCTTGGTCTGTTCAGCCTGGAGGAGACTGAGGGGAGACCTCACTGCAGTTACAACTTCCTTGTGAGGGGGAGGGAAGGGGCAGGACTGATCTCTGCTCTGTGACAGTGACAGGACCCGAGGGAATGGGCAGATGTTGTGCTGGGGGGCAGGGGTGGGGCTAGGCTGAATATTAGGAAAAGGTTCTTCCTCCAAATGGTGGTTGGACTCTGGAAAAGGCTCCCCAGGGAAGTAGGCCTGACAGAGTTCAAGGAGTGTTTGGACAATACCCTCAAGCACATGGTAGAATTCTTGGATGTCCTGCACAGAGCCAGAAGCTGGTCTTCATGAGGCTGATCTTTCTCCTCCAGCTCAGCCTATTCTATGATTCTATGCTTCTATATCTACCATATGAAATTATTTGAATGAATGTGTAAGTTCTACAGAAACCTCTCATACATATCTCCATAAATATTACATTCATGTGAAAAATTCCTTATGATGTACAGGACCTGACATGCCATGTTTGGATTGTGATAGAAATTATTAAAGAGCTGGAACTTGCTATAATTAAAGAAAAAATACAGGCATTAGGCCTAAAGGGCTTCATATCAGCTTCCCAATTTATGTCTGTTTTGGCTTTGTTTTTTGTCAGAAACTACCAGCTCTAAAGAAGAGAAATATTTTTCTTTTTTGCTTTTACACCAGCAATGGTGTAGTTGGAATCAACATCAAATGCATTAACACTAGAGCAGCGACTTGTGTGTGATACTTAACAACCTGAACTGATGGGTATATCCCTTTAATTTAGTATTTCATGATGAAGTGATGCTCCCTGAAGCACTCCAAGTGGTAGCTTTGACTTTATAAGTAACAAAATCCTGTACCTTGAGTCTCATTTTTAAAATAAAGCCTAGCCAAAGGGAAAAGCTAGCAATGGGTTGTGAAAATAAATGGCTGCACATCATTGTCAAATGGCTGAGATTTTTATGAGTTACTAAATGTTAGATCCTCTTTCCAATATGATTTTTTCAAAAATTGTTTGTGAGTAGGTTCTTACCTGGAGATAAAATATTTTTGCTTGCTGGAGGGTAATTTCATGCAGAAAATTCTAAATAGCTGTTGTGATACAACAAGATGTAATTAACACTGGAGCACTGCGTGAAATGACTGGTTTGAAAAATTATGACAAGCTAGGATTTTGATGGAAAAAGTAAAACCAGATTTCTGCAGACTCTTCTGCCACTTGCAGATTCTTCAGTTATATTATTGCTCTATTTGCAATTTTAATAAGAAATAGAAATATAGATGCCAGTTGAAGCATCTTGGGTTTTACAGAAATCTTCTCAAAAGACAAGCTTATTTTGCTTGAGGCATCTAGAAATTTGTTCCTACACCTGAAAAATATTGGTCTCATAAAAGTAAGAACATGTCTAGCTGTAAAATTTAATAAGTGGCTGCTATGCAAGATGTAAATTCCAGTGGGCAATACATCTGGATTTTGCTAAACACTACCAAATTACATTATCTTTAAGACAGAAAAAAAAAATAACATCTCAGGTTTGATATTAAGACTGTTCAGAAAAACATGCATTTTAAAAAAAATTCTGGAGTGACAAGAGACAAATAATATTCTGAAACAGTTTCATAAATTGTGGGTTTTAATTCGTAGGACAATATACTCTCCTTAGGTGATGTGAGTCACAAATATCTTCCTTTAGCTCCATATTAATGTTATTCAGCCACTGGGGTCTGACACTGGCCTTAAATTGACTTGTTTCTGGCAAAGTAAGGAATTCTTTTAGAATCACATACAGCTTATTTCTGCTGTCCTTTAGATCACTGGCAATTTTCTACTCAACATCAGCATAAAGAGCTTTGCCACTGTTGCTATGGGAATGTCATGTTTCTCTTCTTACGCTGTTCCCCCTCAACCACTGACTTACAGACATCCCTCAGCAATGCACTTGTGCTTTTTTCCATACACAGCTATGACAACATGCATACAGGAGAGAGAGAGGTATAAAATTCCTGCTGAATGTCAAAATGCCAAATCAGTTCCAGTAAGGCAATCAAAACCAAAAAGAAAATAAAGAATACACTGAAAAGATTTATCCTATTCTCAAGCCTAAAGCAACTCCTGTGGAGTCATCTAGAAATGAAGAAACTGTAATCTGAAAGCAAATCTCCTGAAGCAGTGGAAAAGGAAGGACTGTCACAGAGACTTGTAACAAAGCTGTTTTCTTTTCATCCTTCAGAGATCATAATTTTTCATTCAAATTTTATTTATTAATTTTTTGTTCATTTTTTATCCTTTTAGACTGCATAATAAATGGAGTATCTGTAGATTGGTAGTCAATCCAAACACATTTTCAGCAAATTAAGTTTATATCTTATTGATGCAACATTCTGAGGACTTTACAAGTGTTATTGATTAACCTTCTGAATATGCCCTGAGACACATTAGAACTTTCCTGTCAATTTTATAGCTAGAAAAAAATCAAGCCAATAGTTAAATGGCTCACCCTAGGTCTGGCAGTAGGTGGTGTCAGAAACAGAAGATGAGAATTACAGTTCCAGTTCTGAGATCATAATGGTCTGCAAATTATTGTCATGCAATTTTGTTTCATGTGTGCTGTTAATTGTACTATCCATAAAGGGATTTGGAGACAAGTGATAAAAATACATTTGAGTGCAAAGGCTCTAGACACTTACTAATGTAAAATGTTTTATAGCAGGCAAATCAAACTTAAATGCTGCCACTTATAGTCACATTCATTTAGGTTTTGAGGATCCTCCTTCCCTATTGAGGATGCTTAGACAGTAGCTGTTTCCATTATTTTCCCATACAGCTGTAATCATTTCACTGCTTTCTATGGCTGTCTCACTCCCAGAGGTCTTTCTAACCATCTCTAAATGATTTGGATGCAGTTTCTCACACATTAATATTAATACTTGACTGTGAACATCAAACCCTTTAATTGCTTTCATAGTGAATACTTGATGTGCCTGGGTAAACATTCCTTACTTAAAGCTGTAGCTCCATTAGTAATGATACAAACAGTACAATTTAGAAATAAATCCCTGATTTTAATATACTTAAAGAGTGCAAGATATGAATAACTAATTACTTTATAGAGATAAAGAGTTGGCAGGAGCATAAGAGAAAATATGAACACACAGAGATGAACTGGTGAATTGTTATGTTATAAAATGCAAGTTTTTTTAGAGGTCAGAGCACACTTTACCTTTTATAAATTTACCTTTACCCCTTACATTTCTTTGCCATGAAATCCATCTAACATGACTTTTGGGATGTAGCCAGATTTTTTTCTTTCTGAAGTACAAGCCTGACTGAAATCCATTTCTTTATCATTTTCCATTAGAGTAGTTCTATTTCTTTTATGGCTTTCCAAACCCTGCACTGCAGACTACACAGGCTTGCAAAAGTCATTGCTCTTTCAGCAAATGCCTCCCTTTTAAAGTCACCTCCATCAACGTTTTCAGAAATAAATTTGTAGACAGGAGCCAGGCCTTTACCCCCCTGCTTTTCTACTTCTGCTGAGTGCAGAGTGCGAGTTCTGGGTCAGAGTGGGGAGGACAGAACCACCACTTCTGGCCCATCCCCACTGTTCCTGCCTTACTCTGTTCCCAAGAGTAATTCACGTGGGTTTTCTATGCTCTGCAGTCTAATTGACCAATAGTGTCACAAGTGGAAATCACATTCTTCCCTCCGAGGAATTTCTAGTCTGACAAAAGCCAAATATTTGCGTAAGAGCATAAAGGATGACTTATTAGGTAAAACGTAATTGTGGTTTACTCATTATTGCCTTTTTCCTGCAAAGTTCCAAATGCATCTTGATAAATCAATCAAAATGGAGATCACTCCATTTCTTACTGGCTTTCAGGAACCACAGCTAAAGAGCCAGGAAAGAGTTCTGTCTTTTCAATGAAGCCAAATCTTTGCTTGTTCTTAAAATCAGATGTGTCCCAGGAAAGAGTCAGCTATTAAATATAAACTAGTTCCCTTTTAGTAATCTGTCTACTCAGTGCAGTGCTAACTTTGTACTTATGTATCTTTCCCCCATATATTTTTTCTATTAGCCTTATCTCCATAAGCCTTTCTATTAACCTAGATATTCTTCCATCTCTGTAGAAAATACACTGAATATATCCTCTGCCTGTAGGCAAGAAGAAAAAGAAATACTGCCTTATATATCAAAGTACTTTTATAATTTCTTTCAGGTCATGTTGTGAAGAAACACAAAAGTCATTGTGAGGCCAAACTTAACCAGAGCTAAGTTAGTTTAGATTTGCCTCAATTTTCTTCTTAGGCTCATTATCAAAAGAAATCCAAAGTCTTTTAAAGTGCACTCTCTGCCCAAGTTTTATTAAAAAAAAAATAATTGATATTTAAAACAGTAAAAAACCCAAAATGACCAAGGGAGCAAGTACAGAGATAGAATGAATTCATGAGGAAGTTCTTCTTTCTATTTGATCTCTTCCAAAGTAATTTTTTCTAGGTAAGTATTTGATACAAAAGATAGAGAAATAACCAAAGGTGAGTGAACTGGTATTTCAAGAGGGAGGAACTAGTCAACAATGTTAATGAAGACAGAATATCTGTGACAAAAAGGTCATCAAATGAAGGGAATTCATGAAGAAGATGAAGGAAAGGAAAAAGAATATGTATAAATATAGATAAAAAATATGAGAAAAATGAAGACAAAAGAACAAAAAACCACCAGATTTTGGGAAGATACATTGAAAAAAGAATCTTGAAAGTCGGCAAAAAAGGGGAAGAAAGGAAGAAAAACTAGTAAGAAACAGCAGGATTTTTTCTTGATTCTGTGTGCCTTGATTTGAGGCATTTAAGGCACAGAGATACTAAATGTTTGGTTGCAGAGGAAAGACAAAGTACAGAAAGAGGTTAACATTTAAAATGAAGAAAACATTACACAGAATGTTTAAAATGTGGCCTATTTCTTTAACACAAGTGCAGAATGATTTAAGTAACTAAGAAAGTTAGAAATATCAAGAGAAGAATGATATGGAAATTAAAGCATTGTTAACACCAGAAAAAAACTTTCTGCAAGTACATTTCTAAATAAGAATAAGAGACAAGGGTCTGTAAAAGACATTAACATTATTTTTTTCTTCAATCTTTTCATATATCTTCACCTGAAATAATGCTTATAACCATACAGCCATAAAAACATTAATTTTGGTAGTATAGTAAAAAAAGGCTATGAATGCAGCTGAGTAAAAGCAAGGCACAGTTAAAATCACTTTTAGTTTAGAAAGCTTTTTTAGCTTTTCATATGTTTAGTTACAAAACAGGCGAGGAGAATTTTGGACCTCTTGACACACTTTGAACACTCCTAGAGGATACGTGATGCACTGGGAGACTGGAAGAAACAAACATGGTGTGCATTAAAAAAACCCCCATCAATATAGAACAGATGGCTTCTACTTACAGAAAAATACTGTAAAAAGTAGCCAAACTATTTTTAATTACCTACAACATAGTGTGGAGATGAGTAAAAGCCTACACAGTCTAATAAGAAAAACTTGCAAATCAATCTAAACTACTTCTGCAACATGGAAGCTGGTCTTGTGAGCATGTGAAAGAAAGAGCACATACCATTTATCTTGACTGCTGTATGATTTCTTGGCAGCGTCTCAGATGTCCTTCTCATAAGCAATTTGACCAAGTAAATATAGCTGAAGATAAAAGAGTCCCATATTTTTAAAGAAGGATGATTCAAACCCCATTCTTAGAGTGTAGTTTTAATGGCAGTTCATCAAAATTAAAGACTTGCTTAATACAGCTCTTGAAAGACCTGTCCTAGACCCTGGATATGGAACAATTCATTATTTTAATTAATAAATTGGTTGAAAAAACAGAGAAAATTAAGTCCTTGTGCAGTCTTAGAAGTATGTTTGATGGCAAGATTGGAGTTCTGATCAGTCTTAACAAATTAAAGATCTAGAGAGAAAAATTGGGCTCTATTCAGGGAGACAAGTACAAGATATGACTAATGGGCACAAACACAGGATACGAACGTGGTGGTTAGGGAGCAATGTTACAAGACGTGGGAGTCACCAAATTCCAAAAGTGAGAATGACCAACAAGGTCATACAGCTGCAAAAAGGCACCACACCTTTGGGCAGGAAGGCTAAAGCCCTGAGAATACATGAAGAAATCTCTCTACTTTCCTCAGCACTGGTTACACCTCGGTTGCAATGTTTCCAGCAATTTTTGGACATCAGATTTCAAGATAAGAGAGTCTAAGAGAAAATTAAAAGACCATCATAACTTGGCTACAGTTTTATCAATGTTACTATGCAGTTGGTAATTTTTCATACAACTTTTGCCAAGTGCTAAGGTTTTGGTTAATTTCACCAATTTTTGCATGAGCAATAACAGTTTTATATTATTATGTAACAGCTCTTCTCACTAAAGCACAAGAACAGAATTAGACTGCAGATGAACCAGAGCTATGAAGAGCTATGTAAAAGGAAAACTCATACAGTCCTGTGCTATTTACTGCAGAAGCTGGGAATGTATAGTATTTGGGGAAAGTAAAGCAATATTTTTATCAAAGAGGAAGATAAGTGTTGCTTTGGGGAATGAGTTCTGGCTATGTAATGGAAAAATCATTCTACTCAAACATTTAACAGGTGATCATTAATTGCGTGTTCTTCATTTCCCGTGTTTTTAATTAAAGGCTCTGATTTTTGCTTTGAATATTTTCAGCTGCAATTGAAATTATACGAGCTGTGCTATATTTAAATACAGAGTGCTGCAGGATGCAACATATGCTGACATAAATCAGACCCAAATATTATAAGCTGGCCAGATTCTCCATGTCAAATTAGAAGAATATTTCTTCATATTATGAAGCTGTGGAGAAAAAATAGTAAATAAATCAGTGTTTGTGAAGCACCTGCATATTATATTAAGGACAGCTACAAAACCCTCTAGGGAATATTACCACTTTTGTCTTCAATGTAATAAAGATAACATGGGTCCACACCAGTATTTGCTCATTAACTGCACAATAAATGAGACCAAGCCCTGGAGGAAGGGTACACTCTAACGTACACACAAAGGTCCAAAAGTGCAAGCAATCTTCACAGTTATATTTTGGAGCATTATATTGTACAGTCAAACTCCCCAAAGCTTTTAACATGATTTTTTATATTTAACAAATATCTATATAACCAGAAAGTACCAAACAGTGTCATGGAAATTATGGCATAGTCAAAATAATATTGAATTTGTAGTATCTATGAGTGAAAAAGACCCTATTTAAGTATATTTCATCCTTTTCAGCATGGCAGTGTTATTTTCTCTCAAGAAGTACTTTGGATATCTCTGAGGTTATTCCTGCTGGTGAGGTAAACACACCTGCACTCCTGGGATTTAATTCAAACCTGAAGAAAACTGAGATTGGGATAAACTGTAAGCAATTCTCTTCAGTCTGAACCCGTTGCTCTCAATTTTGGAGTGAATGTCCTAAGGGGAAACAAAATATCCAAGGGGAACAATCTGTTGTCATATACTTGGGTATATTAGTTTGACACCAAAATAAGGGCAAATATGGAGGAACTCGATGCTGAAACTTATTGCTTAAAGTTACATGTGAAGGAGTCCCACAAATATAGTTTCTTTTTCATAGACTGCTTAAAATATCTAAATTTGAAAGCCATGATAGAGGAATATTCATAGACTTAGTCAGAAGAACACTTGGATATTATAACTCAAACAACTGAATGAAATAGGTGTTTATAGGGTCAGTTTATCCAGGAGTTCTGGGCATGATCCAGATGATAATATCAATTTAACCAGCTTTAGTCATGGAGGAGAGAATTTTAGAAGTGTTTTTAATAATCTAAATCCTGCATAAGGCTCATTTTAGCTGCACAATCATTCAGGTCTTCCTCAAAGTGTTGTCACAGGAAACAACTTTTATTACTACCATTTTCTCAGGTAAATTTATATAAATACAGATCTGGATTCAACCCACCTCTGTTCAAACATGTCCAACATGATGTAGCACTCATAATTCAAATAGAACATCACTCTATTTAAACCATTGAAATAAGCCATAACTAGAGAGAGGGAAAAAGGGGAGGGGGGAGGGGAAGTTGTTGATGTCATGGATTGTATGAATATCTCATTTTGATAATCTTTCTGTGAGAGAATTTGCCTACTTTTACTTCCTCCAAAGGAAGGAAAGAAAAACTGTTTGCCTAAAATAAAATCTGGTTTTATGCTGCAGATTTTATCTTCTTCAGTTGATTTTTTTCCTTAGAATAAATAAAACAAACCATGTTTGGATGGGCAGTATCTTGTAATCTTCAATTCATTAATCTTCAACTACAGATTATTTCCTAAATCCTTTCAGATACTTTTTTTAATGACAGTTTTATATTTAATCTTTCCCACAAAGATGTCCTTCACTCAATTTGGTGGTCATACATAGTGCCATGCCCCAGTAAATATCTTGACATATGTCTATTCATTTTAAAAGTATCAATCAGGAAAAAAAATATGGTAAAAAATGAAATTAGGATTTCCTTTAATCGTCTTTGTCTTTGAAAATTACCCAAGAACAATACAGAGAAAGTATCTCAAAGAGCCATATTGCAAAACAATGTGGTTGTTTTTTAAGGCAGAAAGGTGTATAGTTTCCACCATAAGTTGAAACAGAAGATAAACAATTTCATGTATATTACTATGTACCTGCATTGGGACACAGGGAGGCAGAAGAAAGTCCATGGAGCACTGATGTTGCTCCAAAACCTCTCCCTCCTTAAAGGATTCTTCAGCACACATACTAACCCATTTCCAAAGTGACAGCAAGACAGAGAATTAGAAATATAGAAATGGGAAATATAGAAATAAGTCTTAATAACTACAATATTTTATCTTGCAATATTGTCCTTAATGAATACACAACAGCTACTATCAAAAGAAATCCTGGTAAATATTTCACTAATAGAACCTTATCAAACTAGTGGAAGTCTACTGGCAGATCCCCAGGGTTTTAAATTACCTAAACTGTGTATTGGATATGACATCTATGTGATCTAAATATACACATATACTTGAGCATTTTAAACAAGAAATTTAGTATATTTTTTCAAGTATTTCTTGATATGTTATTCAAAATTGAAAAATCTCTTTGTCTTATTTTCAACTAATGTTGAAATTAAATGGCTTTTTGGTGTACTGTTATAATTTTTTTGGATAACAATGATTGCCAATAATCTCTCTCTTTACCAAGAAGGCATTTATAAAATAGTTTTCTGTCTCTGGTTCTTTTAAGTTTCTAGAAAAATCCAGGATTATACAACTTTAAAGAACAAATATTTAAATATAAAAATAAATATGGAAAACTGTAAGTATAGTATCTTTCCTATAAGTCTCGTAGTAGTAGTAGTAGTAGTCTCAAAGTGTCACTTGGCACTGAAAGCTGAAATAACAAAATGGTTGATAGTCAACCTTATCTTTCTAAAATGCTCTGTTTTCCAAGATAGCTTTCTGTCATCCTTATGCTGTATTATAGTGAGATGTACAATTGATTTCACAAGTGTTTATATTAAAGAAGCATTATTAGGATTTAGAAATTACAGGATGCCCCAAATACTTTTCATGCACTTCAGTGATCTTTTACTAATAATTAATTAATAGAATAACTGTAGCTACTATTTGTTAGTCTGTTACTTTTCTGGATTTCATCATATGTGACACAGCTTACTCTGCCATCAATACACAATTTCAGCTGAGGAAAAGAAAGTCCTACATCCTGGTGGTTGAATCCAAACCCTTTGCCTGTCATAGTTCAAACACAGTTATTTCATCCCTTCTCTAAATCAAACACGGTGCCTTGGTCACCATGACAAGACAAGACCACTAGATATTCAACTAAAACAGCTTCACCTTGGTAAGATACTTGGCTAAAAATACAATTTCTTCTTCAAAAGAAAGTCATATTCATACAACCTTTCTGCATTCATCCGATTCATAACATGCTAATTTTACAGCAACTTCTCTCTTCCCATATGAAAACATTTGAGATAGGCCAGTTTTGTCAACTTACTAACATCCAGTGGTTACCATCTTAGTAAATCTTTGAGACTACTTATAATGGACAATTCCATTCATGTATAAGTAAAGATGGCAAAATCTGGTTCACTATCATTCAAAGAGCATCAGCTGGAAGACTATAGACTTCTGAATTACCTTTTCTACTTTTGGAAGAAAATGAAAGGAACTGTGCATTTCAAATTGAACTGAATTAGTTTGATATTCTTTCTTTGTTAATATATATTTTTAATTTTAAAGAAAGAACCTAATTTAAAATTCTCTGTTGACCTATATGTTACATAATATTCCAAATCTAAGTTATTGGAAGCTGCAGTCAGTACTAAAATAAATTATATGAATTTAATATCCAATTAGCTGAAATTAAACAGAAGGTGGAGACCAGAAAATACTTTAATAAGAAAGATGAGGAATTATGTATATGGCTTAGAAAGCATGGGAAGTATTTTAGTGAACACAGAGAATATATTTCTACATGTTTTACTGAAATAATGTGTTCTGAATAAAATGGGATTTCAAATTTGGGAAAGCAGATTGAAGGCTGAGGGTTGAAGGTGTGAAAAATGTACCAGATCTAAAATAGTAGAAAAGACAAAGAAAATAGATTGATTTAGGAGACAGAGGAATCGGATCACCATTTCTCAGTTGGAATTGGACTATTTATGTGGTAGAGTCGGGATTCAATTTAGAAATTAAATATTGAAATGTAGGGGCTCTTTCAGTTGTCAGTGGATAAATGTTTATTTGTGATTTAAGTCAGAGAGACACAGTTTTTAGGTGTACAAGAGGTTGGCACAAACTTAGTACATATATAATTATATAATTATTGTAGAAGATATTAATCTTTTTGGATCTTCAGATAAAGGCTGTACAGAATATTTTATCTTAAATGGTGCTCAGTGTCTGGATAGGAACAATTAACTGCATATTAGCAGGAACTTTAATTCAAGCTTCTAGGTCTCTATTGTCTGCCATGGACCCTCAGTCAGCCAACATTTTTGTAAGCAGTTGTACATAACCACCTGCTGCTCAATTCACTGGGTCCTTTGCAATATCATAAAATCCCAAAATAATCCATGTGGGGCTGGCGGATATGACACAAAAGCAGTGGGAGACTCCTGACCTTTCCAACAACAGCAGGATGTCAGGAAGCACAACCTATAATACATCAAATGGCACTTGATGCTTGAATCAAAACCTGAATCAAGGCCCTGCTGTTTGGCAGGTTTTGGTTCAGTCTCAGTGGGATTGCCTGTATAAGTTTGCCATCCAGCACTAAGGAATTTTCTATAGTCCCTCCTCCCACAGCTGTACTTAGTTTGGAGAGTTCAGGAAATATATTCCATTATAAGATCTGTTGTATATGTTGTTTTCCCATGCTTCTATATGCTCTAAGTATATAAGTTCTTTTGTGAATTTTCATTATTCACTTTTCCTAGAGAAAATAATATTGATTATCAAATAGTTTTAATATATATTTTGGACAAATAACCACTCATTTTAAATCCTTCACTCAGCATCTATGAATATTTCTTAAATAACTGGAAGATATTAAGAAATATTTAAAATAAAATACTTAATTTAGAACAAATTATTTGTAAAAAACATATATAGAAAAATAATGTGGAGTTTTTTTCTTTCTTTATTATACGCTTTTCATCGATAATTAAATGCAAACTTGAAACCCAAGAGAATTTAAAAATCTTCATTTTCAGCATTCATAGAAAATAAGAAAGAGGTGAATCATTGATTAATGTTAGAAAGGACTACGCAAGTGTGTTATTATAATCACAAAACAGAACTAATTCACCCACTTCATTTGAATCTCTTGGGTTCAAATAAATGCTAAGTCTTTGTATTTTAATATTGCATTAACAGCAGGATTCTTTTTATTGGGAAAATATCAAAAGGGATAATGGCAATTACTTTTGTTACAAAAATAATATTTACAGTATGGAAAATATTGCACTCTATTCAGTTTGCATGGTTGCAAGTGACTCATATTAGCGTATTTTAGGAAACTGTGATTAATTACAGTCTTCCAGTTGAAATTATGGCATTTGCATTTGAGAGAGGGAATCATCTGTGCAAAGGGTGACACGTTCTCAAAAGTCACATTCAGATTCAAATATGAACAAATAAGATCATTAAATATTTTGTTAGAAAAATGTACATAAATTAAATGCTTTTTCTCTTATTGTATACATGGATTGAGTTATCTTAGGTTCACAATGTACAGTCATTCCTATTTCTAAGCAACAAGTAGTCACTTTAAATAAAAAGTGAAGCAATTGTTTTCCCCAAATCTACCAGCGTTCTCTTCCCACTAAGCAGCTGGTTTGGGGTTGTGGTTTTTTCTTCACCCTCCTCTACTTTTCTTCTTTTTTTCTGTATAAGATACTGAGGCAAAAGATTGAAAAAAATTTTCCCCTTTTTTCAGGTGATTCATTAGAAACAGGGAATTCAAGGCTGAAATAATAAAATTTTAATAGTAGTGGAACTTTAGACAGGTTGCAAGAGGATTGTTTTGGAAGGAATTTCAGGAGATTATCTAATTTGTCCTCTTCAAGGCAAGATCTCCTGTATGAATACTAGTTTTCACAAGCATTTAACTAACCTGTTCTCTGATAAATAAGTTTAGGATTGTCATTTCATTCTTTCAAAGGTGACACACATTCATAAACTGGTTAATGCTAAGCATGGAGCTATTGATCTATTTCTTAAATTTGATTTGATACTTTGAAATCTAGACTTTCAAGATAATTATTATAAAATACACATGAAGATTAGGGAAATTCAGAAGATAATTTCTGGTAAATGACATGTTATGCCAGAAAGTCTACCGAGAGTGGAAAGAATTTTCAATAAATTCTGGATTATTCTATTTTGTCTGTAAAAAGAATGAGATGAAGAATCTTCTGTGCTGGTGTTGAAAAATGGTGTAAGTAGAATGAAATAGATGGCAAACAAGAATAAGCTATGGGTCCCTCCTCTTTCTCACTACACTGGACAGCTTTTAATGCTCCATTATGTAAATTTAAATGTAAACTTAAATAGGACCATTCAAGATTGTCATTTGGAAAACCATCCTGCTTATCCACCTCCAAATTCAACCTCTTCATTGGAGCTTATGAATACATAAACATCACAACAGAGAGAGGTTCTCAAGATAGATTTTCTCCTTATCAAATTAACCAGCCACAAAACATTTATGTTTTCAAACACTGGTCATCAATAATTAAAACTTTGGTGTGTTATCAACACTTTCCAGTCACAAATCCAAAATTCAGCACCATATGAGTTACTGTGAAGAAAGTTAACTCTATGCCATTCAAAGCCACTACAATAAGGCACTATTTCTATCCTAAATAATCTATAATCTAAACAAAAACTATTGCAAATGATCCAAATGATCTTTCTATGAAAAACCAAAACTAGAAGTTGAAAGTAGGACAGAAAAAAAAATGTCAGTATTTTTCTTTTTAACAACTAGTAATGAAGTAAAATAATAGGTAGAGATAGTTCAGTAACAGTATAACTAGAAAAATTATTTTAAATGTAGTGCTTTTTTTTCCAAAACTAATCTTCCACCAATGACAGCGCTGAAGTTAATGAACAGCATTGTGAAAAGTGGGTGTTTTCTATTTTGCATTATCTTCTAAATGTTTTTTTCCTCCTTTCATCTTTTTTTTTTTTTATGATTTATTTTCTTCAGGGGAGAAATATCAAGAAAAAAGTGATTTCATCTCAAGTATAAAACTAATCTCAAACTCAGAGCCATGTCCCAACATTTTAATCTGCTTCTCCTATCATCTTCATGGTCTTCAAAATCTCTTTAATTGCCAATTTTGCAGGAAAAGGACATTTGCACATGAACAATTCATGCTTGATTTTGCAGTTGTATTTTAAAGACACATTACAATCTGAGTAAAAATTAGGTCAACAGGAAGCAATAAAGGAGGATAGATGCAATTCTGTCCTACACAACTTAAGTGAATATTTGTGCTGTCTTTCCAATATTTAATTCGTAATTTATGATAGTATTGAAGGCCCAGAATGATCTTAATATTTTGAATACTTGGAATTGCCCCATGTGAATGTCCTTTTTTCAAAGGACACTTCTTATTGAACAACTCTTTTTAAGTACTGGAGAGGAAAGCAGAAGATGATGCTTTACCTCCCCAGAGTTTTTATTACTTCAGTTGGAGTAGGTGATGTTCCCTAAATTGCAAGAGTTCAGCTCTGTCCCGGAAATACTATACCACCTGAACTTCCCCCTTACTGCCCAGATCTTCATATTGCCAGTCCCTGGCTCGGAATCATGAGTCATGAATTTTATCTCATTTTTTCTTGATCTGAGTGTACATTTTTCTCTTCAAGGTCTACGACAGTGTAAATCCTGCATTTATGCTCCTCTGCCATAGTCTGTGAGTTTTAACTACTCTCATTGTTTTATGGGATGCTAACTGCTGCAGGCATATCAACATCATATTGACTTTGGTGACATGCTACTTGGTTCCCACTGGATGGCATGAATTTGTTATTTATAGACTCTAGATGGTAGAAGTTCTAATGAAATCAACAGTGCATAAAATAATTGAATATTTGTATGAAGAAACTAATTTTTTGAGTCTGCTTACCATCTAATGAATTAAAAATTGCAAGAAATGCTTTGGAAATGTTACTAGGACAGAATTACTGAAATACTATAAATTTGCTGTTGAAAAAAAACCCAGAAATGAAAACAGTCACAAAAATTAAGTTAAAACTTTCAATAAGGTTTCATCTCTGCTTCAGATTGTTCTATCTACAGCAATCAAAGTATCTGTTGGGTTGTGCATTTCCATCTCAAGATAAAATTTACTTTCAAGGATATTAAGTAAAAACCAATAAACTTTTATGAAAACTATGCAATCATTGAGAACAGCATCAAATATCAGGCACAAAGTTACTTAAAGGTACTTTTACATTACAGATTGCTGCATCAAGCTAGAATACAACTAGCCAGCTCAGGTAACAAAAGAAATAGAGAAAATATACTGCCATCCTCTCTCTTTCTGTTTCATTACTACCTCCTTGCATTTCCTGTGTTCACACCCACATGGGGAGTCACACTAGTTTCAAGGGTCTAGAATGACTTTCTATATCAGGTGTTTCATTACCTCAAGATCTGTTCAAGTTGTTTGTTTACATTCATACCATCATTTTGAAAGAAGTAATTTTCCTCTTCAAGATTTTATGAAGCATATTCCCTGTTGGCACACAGCATATGGGTCACCATCCTAAATAGCAGATCATCAATTTCTGCAAATCAGTGTAGTTTAACTGCTGAATCTCTCAAAAGTCTGACAAAATAGAAGAGTAAGATTCACAAACAACATCACCCAAAATTATAATTATGAGACAAATACTCATCCAAAAAATAACACAGCTTATGCCTGAAAATACTTAAAATCTTGTATAAACAGCTCATGCCCTCTGATTCAGTCTAAAATATTGGAAAAGTGATAGGAACAGTTCTTATTTTCAATCCCAGAGACAAAAAGAAAAAATTAATTAGTCTACTGAGATTTCTGTCTTTTCACATATTTTAAAATAAACCAACCTGTTTGAAATGATTCAGACTGGGGAATTAAAAAAATTAGATCTTGTGTAAAACACTCTCAAAACTCTTTCTAACTCTTCCAACACTGCATGAAGTGAGAATTTTCTCAGGAACTAAACTTAAAAATACTGTTTTATCAAAACAAATCATCAGCAGATGATGTTCTGAGTTTACTTCAGGGAGCAAAAATGTTTCAAATTAATCTTCTAATATATTGCAAGATTTCCATAACACCACCTACAGAAAAGACTGCTTTGAGAGAGACATTGTTCTTGGTAGATATATTTTTAAACTAATCAGCTTGTGTTTTGAACCACAAAAATCTGCAATTCCTTCTTACTTTCTAAAAATAAGTATGTTTAAGTAATACCTTGTCAAAGCTTGTAATGTGCTACTAATTACTTCAGGGGATGTAGAGATCTTCCTACAATAAGAAGTAAAAATAAAAGCTACTCATAACCTTGAGGTAAGAATATTGAAATAAATCATTGATTATATTCTCTATTCCTGTTGTTAGAGGTCAAATATCATTTCCATTTTATTGCTAAGATCACATAGGAGAATAATAAGCCAGTGTTAGCAACGTAAAAAGATTTTTGCTGTATGATTTCATATGTGCTAGAACCTAAATCACATGTTATTCCAATGCTGAGTTATATCTACATTTAGGAAATTCTTAGCCAAATTCCCTTGTGTACACCTAACTTAAAGGTGTAGCTCACCCCACAAGCACAATTGCAATCCTAAAACTTCTGTCTTCCACACAGTTGTGCTGAAATGTACAAGATGACACATCTTAGGATAACCTAGATCATATTACTGTTGAGGACAGAGGAAGAACCCTGCCACCCTTCCTCCCTAGAGAGACAAACTGATTGAAAAAATCTCAGACAGTACATTATATTATCCAGGTGGCTTTAAAAATATAGGACAGCTTATTTCTCATCTGAAATTCAGTTCAAAGAGTATGAAAGTATGTGTGCATGAATGATGAAACATTTTCTCACTGGGTACATTCTTTGCTTGTTAAACTTCCATTTTCTTCACTTTAGGTTGCAAAGAGCCAACATCTGAAATAGTTCAGTCTCTTTAGTGGCAGTGTTTTTCAACACAGAGTATTTTTTAATTTCAGTTACAATAGACCAATAGTACAAATACAATCTCAGTGTTTGCAACAGCTTTTATGTCTTAGAGGCATATTTATTCAAGTTTGTTCCATTATGTGTGAAATGGTTAATTTAATTTGTTGCACGGCAGTTCTCAGCTTTCAGTTCAGCTTAGGGTAGTTGCTTTGCTATTGACTGTATTGTTCTGCTACACTGAATTAAAGACAGCTTGAAAGACTGTTCTTGTACTAATGTTTCCAACTTTTCCTTTAGGATCTCAGTAATTATTGTTTTGTAATTTAACAGACTGAAGCTGTGTCTAACAGATAGAGAAAATGCAAACAAAAGCCACTTTAAAATGTTTTTCAACCAACCATAGAGAGTTCAGTATTCATACTCATAGTTTCAGGTCACAACATCTAAAATGCTGTCCTTTTCCAATTCATTTGCTGAATAAAATGAGTCATTTGAACTAAGCTTCCCAATAACATTTATAATAAGTGCAGATCAATCTGACTTGTTGACGACTTAGGATCTGAATAGTGCAAATGCTGCACTTTACATTCAAGATCAATATCCTCACTGCAAGGAAAAAATATTAATATATAGCATGACAGTGAATCCTTAAATCATCATACTTCAGGAATAGGAAGGAGCTTAATCTTAACAGCAGGTACAAATTTCCCCTTTGTACAAATATCCACTTGTACTCTTAAATTGGTTATAGCATTCCTGTGTTTGTAGTAAATTCTCCAAGGACATGTAGCTCTGAAAGAATAGGTAGACCAGTCTTTAAATCTCATTACAGTTTGCTGTAGCCCTCAATAGCTAATATGGCTTTTCATGAAGTGCTCCTCTGAGAAATCCCAGCGTACAGTTCTCCCTTCAGTCATACAACTACCATACCGTTTGAATTCTTTACCAGAGTTGAGAAATAATACTGAATTGGGGGGGGGGGGGGGGGGGGGGGGGGGGGGGGTCGTCAATATTAAATAACAATAATAGATAGATAGATAGATAGATAGATAGATAGATAGATAGATAGATAGATAGATGATATACAGATAGATGATATACAGATAGATATCTAATAGCTATCTAGATGATAGATATCTAATAAATAGATATCTATTAGATAGGTAGATTTAAATTATTAGATAGATTTAAACTAAGAATAAACAACATAGGAAATGTTTGGTTTACTTTTTTTAATACCCTTTGAAAGTAGTCAGTTAACTATTAATTTGCTCAAATGAGGTAATGTTTTATTTTACTGTGTCTGTGGGACATCTCAGGTCCTACAGACAACCAATTGTGACAACCAATATTTGTCACATCTGTATAGTCACTGCTTGATTAAGAGATGGAGACAAAGACTATTTCAGGAGTAGATCATCAGAGGAGACAGGTAATGCTGGCCATGGCTTTCTTCACTAAATGGTTCTTCTTGAGAGAGAGAGGACATGTTCATACCAGAAGCGACATGGCTTAGTGGCAGCTCTTCACAGAATGAGGCGACACAGCAGCATTAACAAGAGCCTCAGGCAGGGCATTCCCTCTGCTCCACATTTCAGAAGTTAAGAACATAGTTTAAGGTTGCATGAGAAGTATTAACACCTAGTCCAGAGGGAATTTGACCCCCTAAACATAGAATCTAAAGTACTTGAAAGCCATAGCATGTACTCAGGTTGAATCTTGAAGAAGCAACATGAACCCAGAAGTCTCATTCACTTGCAGGTGTTAATACTTCATGTGCAATTCATAGAGCTGAACATGGACAGGCTGCTGCAATATCAGAACCTATATTTTCATTGCTCCCTGTGCAAGCGCATGTGCCCAGAGAGAGCTGGAAGAGAGCTCAGAAAATATTCCACTTTATTTTGAATTCCCATCCTTTATTTTGCTAAAATAATTTTCTATTTTAAATGGCCTAATTTAAAATATTTAATGGAAGTATTCCAAAAAAATTGCACTAAATTTCATGGAAGTTGCACCTTGCAAGCTGCAATAAAATTATGTAGGTGAAAGACATAAAAAATATATTCATTTTCCTAAAGCTGATTACATTGGATGTATGGTTGATTTCAACCATATATTTCTACAAAATAAATGGGACAATTAGAGAACACTATTGCTGGACACTGGTGAAGAGAAGACGAACAAACATATCAAAATGATCCCATAAAATGCAATATCCTCATACATTTGCTGATCTAGTAATGTAAGCGTCATTGAAACTCATGCCAAAATAATTTTGATGGCTGATGCACTGCAAAGAAAAATGAAAAGCAAACAGAATAAATTGCAAACTCTTAAGAATGATCAAAAGCTGCTATCAGGTAAATGAAACAGGTTGATACGCCATTAAATGCACTTTACAAACTCATTTGTGTCATAATAATGATGTACCTGGCTGTGCTCCAGGACCTGGGGAAGCAGGCAAGTTGCCATAAGCCTTCTTTTCCCACAAACAATACATCCTCTCATCTCTCTGATTCGTAATCTGTCAGTGTCTTTTTTCAGAGATGTGACTGTGATCTTTAAGTATTTTTTTATATGATCCCAACTCATTGTAAAGGTGATTTTTACCTCATTTGGCAGGATTTCCGTGAAGGGCATACGTGTATTTCTATGGGGAAAGGAGGTAGCTGCATTCTGCTAGGTCAGACAGCAGCAGATCTTTTGATTGCTGAACCCTCTTAAGCAATTCTGTGCATATTCTTCATCTAAAATTACCTCAGAATATGGAAGTTGAGTGGCAACTTTACTTAAATCCAAAGGATTTAGACTCTGAGGACAAATTTTTAATACCAAATGTATTAGGATATTTAAAGCTCCTATCCTCTGAATCTTTCTGTATGATGGGTATTCAGGAGTATTGTGGATAAGATAAGATGAAAAAACCCTATCACAGCTCAAAGAGACCAATATAAACCAATTATTTCCCTAGCTGCAACTAAGGGACCAATTAGCAGCAGCTGACATAGAAGACTGCAGCCCAGTTAAAAAGGAATAGCAGCCAGAGGGGTTAGGGTCTATTTTGGAAAAGGGCCTCAGATCATAAATGTAGTTTTTTAAGAAAAAGTAGGATATAGAACACAAAAGTCACAACTATTTGAGATGAAGATAGGAGAAACCCAGAGAAGAGGAAAGCACAGACCCTCATATGCTACTGACTCCTCTGACTCACATCCACAGGTGGCCAGGGAGGAAATGGCCCTTAAACGTAAAGGACATGGAGGGTCAACCTTCTGCACTTGGAAGGGCTGAAGTACGGGAATGAGACCCAAACAGACATTGCACTTTGTTTGTATTTCCTGTTACACTTTGATTTCCCTGTTTCTCTGCCATCTGAACTGGCTGGAATAATTCTAGCATGTCTCTTCAAAAGAGTGTGAAAAAGATCCTGCTTCTGTGGCTTTGAACTGCTGCCTCTGTAGTCTGCCATCTCACTGACAAGCTGAGCTGAGTGATTTAAAAGTTTCATAAGATTAAGACAGCCCAAAGAAATGATGAACAAGGCAAGGTCCTCTCCCCAAATTATCAAGTCAGTAAATTTGCTACATTCCATTCTATTTTGTTGTCTTCAACCCAGATATGTTGGTATAGTGTTTGAATCTCAATTTGAAAGGGGAAATGGAAGAATTTTTATCAGATGTATGTTTAGAGTTAGAGGCCTTCCTTGTCTTCCAGTTTTCTACAAGGGAACTATTGCTGTTTTTACTGCTCCATACGGGGGAAAAAAATCCAGCCTTGAATTGCTGAATTTTTCTATTTGTACAAGCTTCTTATCTCTTTATTCCTTGGGATTTCTTTGAAATCAGGACAGCAAATCTGAAGTGAAGAAACCCATGAGGATCCCTTTCCCTGTTTCCAGGTTATTTCAAGAACTGAGGCTAGCTTATTTAAAGGCAATTAAAAGTCCACTAAAACTCTGTATGTGATTTTACAGGGCACACATATCTCTTAACTTTTTTCCTTACTTTGGCATTTCTGCTGAGATAGGGCAAAAAGGGCTAACTATTATAAACCTATGGGGTTAGTTATAGATCCCACACAAAATATAAAATTGTTTATCAATTCTTGCAATATAAAACTAATCTTTTGAGAAGCAAAACTAGCTGCTTCCAAAACTATTGGACTGTTGATGCTGGGTGTTATATTTCTAATACAATTTTGTCAAAATCAGTGTCAGGAATATCCTTAATACTAACTCTAAAAATTACAAAGTTTTCTAAAAATAAAAATTTCTATATCAGTGTTAGCTTGAATCTTACTAATGCTTTCCCCTCTGATTTTTCTGGCACCTCCTGATCTGTCACCTTGAGCACTGCATTGCAGAATAGATTTAAAAATGTAAATAGAAATTTAAGGGATTAACTGTTACACTGAAATGTCATTAGTCACTCTCCATTTTTACTACCTTATCATAATCTTATCAATGTCTGTTTGCAAAAGAAACTGACAAAATACCAGGGATCATAAGATAACCTTGTATTTTGTGTTTACTTGTGTAATGAAGACAGTTGTGTGTATATGTTGAGATAGCAAGTGTAGGGACAGAGCAGGCATCTCAGTCTTTATGATGGTACATAAAATGACATTTACTAAGTTGACAAAAATGGTCACTAAAAATGCAGTGGTGACTTTCGGTCTCAGGTACACTGATCCCATGTATTCTTCTATGTCTATAATCACAGTGAAGACCTTAACACAAAAAATTCTGCTTTTCTTGAGGTGGAAAAGCAAACTAGTCACACGGGTCATTATACAGATTTTTGCCATTGTTGATTTAAAACTTTTTTTTAACATTTTCATGGATGAAAATGTTTATGTTTCTAATAAAAAAACCCTAAAAACTAATGTTTTTTAGTGCAATTTCAATTAAAGAAAGATCTCACGGGTGTGTGATGTCATGCATGCCTTATCTGGTTTGTGTTTTATATCAACATTAAATACTTCTGTAAAACGGTGGAAAAAAGCTGTTCAGCTTGTGTGTGTGTGCATGCTTACTCCTTTATCTTGCTATCTACCTTTTATCTCTTTTAAAATATTGGCTCCATTTAGATTCCTTGATAACAATGTATACTGGAAATGACTGAAAATAGAACTTGACATTGGAGACACTCTATTAAGCATTTTAATTGTAACTGTGAAGTCATATTATTCAGAACACAGTAGTTTTGCCCATTTGGTATTTTGCAATTATTAGCATTGCATTTAAATATATTAATCATATAGAATAGTTTCTTATCATATAGTAGTTTCATATATTGTCAATTTTATGAAAATAAAGGAAAGTTATGTCTCTTATTGTCCAAAAGGAGAAAGTATTCTTTTTTCTGTAATAAATTTCCTTGGGAGAAATCTTGAAAGATACTCATCTTAATTACACTAGTATTTTAGTAATGCTGTAAGGGTATGATAATGATGAGGGTGAGTCATGCTGAAAAGACTTACAGCCTAAATTGAAGATGATTATTTCTAACTTACTTAAAGCATATTTCCAAAACTTTTAAACTACAAAGGGCATCTGTGTACATAATATTCTGCCTAAGGCTGACTGAATTTGCCAGAATGTATTTTAATGCAGAAATTTCGTTTTCTGTGGTGTACAACCAATACAGCTTCATCCCAATTGTAAGAATGTATTTCTTTTAGTTCAATAAATGGAACACTCAGTTTGGAAACACCACTTGTTGATTTGGGCAAGAAAAATTTGACTTTCAAGCTAAAGAAAATATGGCCCTTATATCTTTCACATCTACAATGAGCAAGCTTGTCAGAAAAACAGGCAGGAAAAACCCCCAAGAGAACAAAGGGTTGGGTAAGAAGAGTAAAAGTCAATTTGATAGTTTTCTAAACACAAGTAACCATACTGAGGTGTTAAAATTTTCCTAGGTTTGCCCAAAGAAATGTAGTCTGTTTGTTTAGCAGAGTTTAAAGAGATATCTATTTTACTGACTGTTAGCATGCAGCGTGACTTCAGATTCATAAGATATGTGCATGCAACATCTCAGATAAGAAATAGAACAATACAGAAAACCTGCCCTTCTGAAAAGCCAGATGACCCCCAGGGTAGTTTGTATGGTATGAGATGGCTATATATGAACAAGTCAAGCTCATAGTGGCTGCTCTTGTGCTTTAGCCCTGGCTTAGGCAACATAATCAGTGTACACTCAAAGTGTCAGTTATGATGTCATGAAGAAATTCAATACCTATATAATGTTTTCAGGGATGCTTTTTAGAAATCATTACATATTACATTCTATTCCATGGTAATCTCAACTGTGTTTGAAATAGTGCTGGTTTAACTTTGGCAAACAGACAAAAGCTCACCCAGCTGCTCATTCACTCTTCCTCAAAGGGGAAGGAGAAGAAAATAGAATGAGAGAGATCCTGAGAAGTGTTAAAGACAGAGAGATTACATACCAAGTACTGTTGCAGGCAAAGCAGACTCAGATTGGAGAAAATTTATGTATAGTCAATTAAAAAAAAATATTTGGGTTATGAGAAACAAATACAAACATTAAACAACATCTTTCCTTCTACCTCTTCCAGGTTCAGCCTGTTGCCAGATGAAGAACTGTTTGCACCTGGTAGCTTAATACAATGCTTATTCTTCAAAAACCACTGGCTTGTGGAACCTCACAATGTTTTTTATGCAGCAAGAAGAACTGGAAAGCTACCAGCCCAGTTGTGCCAACTTTTACTAGTTCACCAGGAGGTCAGGTGTGACTCTGGGGTGTTGACCACCAGGGAGACCCTGAGGACAGAATTCATGAACAGAGGGGAGGGGACACATGTTAATGATTTTAGGAGAATGATTATCCTATGTGTGTTTATTCCAGAAAACTCATAGAATAATTATGTAAAATACAGTATATAAACAGGAGCTTTTTCTATAATCAGTATGTATGCTTGGTGGCATTATCCCCCATACCTCTGACCAAATTAATAATGCCAGCTTCCTAGTGCTACAGTGGTGCTAAGGAGTTTTATTTTTAGCAGGTTTTGGTAACAAGCTCCTGACTCCTTCACTCCTGACTTCTCTGCTGCCCCGAGCAGTGCAGAGGGAGAGTGGGATGGGGGATTAAGGTCAGTACATACTGGTTCCTCTCTGCCACTGCTTTCATGCTTTCTGCACCAGGACTAGCTTTCCCACGGAATGCTGTCCTCCTTAAAAAAAGCCTTAGCTTTTACATGAGTCTTCCAAAGGTTGCTATTCCTTTAAGAAGTATTAGTCTGCTCTGGTGAGGTTCCTCCACAGGTTGCAGTGGGTATTCACTCCATGCAGCATCCCCTCTAACCTTGCTCTCCCTTCTGCTGCTCCCCACTATTTTTATGTTAATCCTCTTCTGCCTTACCATCCCTTTTGGCCCTCTTAAATGCTATTTCACAGAACTGCCACCAGCTTTTCTGATGGGCTCAGCTGTGCCATATGATGGGTCTATTGCAGAGTCATTTGGAACCAGATGGAACCAGCTGTGCCCAGCATGGGGCAACCCCCCATGAACTCTTCCCATGGAGGACACCTCTGCAGCTAATTCATTGCCAAAGTCTTAACACCTATATGCAGTTCAGAAGATGAATAAAACAGAAAAGAGAAAAGAAAAAAAAATAGGAAAAAAAAAGGCTCCACAAATGTATTATTTACATCCAAATAGTCTCCCTATAATTTGAATTCAGCAGTGAAACTGTCCAAAGGGCAAAATGAGAACAGAATTTAATCAGCTCAGCAGTCATACTCATACCACTCAGAAGTCTGCCTTCCATGCTCTAAAATGTTGATGAGAGAAGCTCAGATCTTCCTGAGATGATAATAGAGGAAGTAACACAGTATATGATCTTATTGTTAAAAAGTCAGAAATTAATTCTTGCCATTGTACATATCCAGGACCACTTTTCTCACCATTTCCTGCATATCACCACTTAACTTCATATATATTACAATGGAAGCAGAATCATTACAAATTTCACCTCCTACCAGCAAAATTGTTGAAGCACACTCTTGTTTTCAATATAGTAGTGAGGTTCAAATATATGGACAGATGCATGATCTTACTTACTTTTAGATCATTTCAGCTGAAGTCACCCAGACTATGCCAGGTTCCCCTTATAACTATTGAAAAATTAAAAGTTTTCAGATGCTGGTTTATCCCATCCTTAAAGACCAGTATGGAATAGATTGTATGACTGCTTTCTGAAAGTGACCTAAAAAATGCACCTAGTGCTGTTTGAAATACCCCAGTGTGTCCCTTTTGGCCTCCAGCTGCTGTTACAGAGAGGCCTGAGCACCCCACGGGCTCATTTCATATTTACTATGCTTGTGTGAATTTCCTATATTCAATATGATTCAAAAAAATGCACCAACTGCCCAGAGTCTGTGGTCAATGACTGATGCCAAATCACTCTTCACCAAAAGGTGGATAGGCTCCAACAACCCTATCAACTTGGGGTTTTTTTCTGTCCATATTTGGAGTGTGGATAATCAGCATTTATGTGTCTGTTTATACTCCAACAAATTAATTTAGGTTTTCTAATCTACAGCTGAGTCTCATTCTCAAAATCAGTGTGAGGAATTCCTTCTAAAGTTGCATGTGCACTAAAAAACTAAGCAATTCACAGATGCACTTGAAGTAACAGGAATATAACTACCTGCAGTGTTAAGTGTTTAGAATTTCAGTCAAGACCACATCTACCAAAGTATTTCTGGCTATGTTTTAATAGCATAAGGTAAATATAATTCCCAGTAAGCAGTTTGGATGTCATTGCCTGGCCTGAGATCTAATATATTTTATTAGTATGTATGTGGCCAGACTGTGTTAGCTGGAATAAAAGGCAGAACACTCTGGCACCATATTTACTTTGAAAAACATAGGCAGAAGATGTCACAATTAGTCAACTATAGATCTCCGTAGTGAAGAAGCAATTTGCAGCTTAGTTATATGCAGGAAAATTGTGTCTTTCTGCATTATCCACATACTCCTACTCACACACCAAAGACAGCACTGGCAGTGTTCACCTCTAAATATAAAGAAGTCATGCTTAGGCAGTCCTAAATGCACACGTACCCTTTTTTATGTGCCATGTATAAAATAAACCTGTAGCAGCAGCACCAGTGGAGCACAGACTATCTTACTCTACCCTTCATCTTCTCTGCTTCACCTCACTCTGGGGCATCCACTCACTGCAGCTTTCCTACAAGCAAAAGCCATGGAACCACAGAATTGTTTGGGTTGGAAGGGACCTTAAAGACCATTTCATTCCAACCCTCCTGCCATGGGCAGGGATACCTTTAATGAGACCAGGCTTCTTGGGATGAGTAGGCATGTTGGTTCCACAACCTGGTTTCTAAGGTCAGAAAAGTGCAAGTGCCATTTTGATATCACAAATTCTACTGAGTCTTTCAGGGATTATGGGGGTTTTTCATGTTTCTTCACTACATCTCTGTGTAAATGAGCAAAAATAGAAAAGTAGCCACTATTTTTGAGTGCTGAGGGTATATTAAATTATTAAAACATAAATCTATTCAGCAGAAAATATATGCTGTTCTTTTCCCTTGATAGAAATTGGCAAATGCTCTTTTTAATGCCATTTATATGCAACATTTTTCTGTCTTAAAATGTCTTATACTTTGTAAACTGCACTTTAGAAGCCTCTAGAGATACAATGATGAAATATTGATTGTCATTTTCTTGACTTTTCCCACTCCCCAAACCCTCTTCATCACCTGCAATTCTTCTGATTTATATATTTTTATTGTTTTGACAAATTGAAAACACTTCATACTGTGAAATGACTAGTAACAAGGGAGAATTTCATACACACATACATAAGAAAGAAAAACAAACAAGCATGGAGCATATATATTTCCATTACTGCTAGATGAGCTAACTTTTCAATCCCTGAACTCTAGCCTTATCTTGAATTTATGTGCTGAATTGAGAACACTTAGTTCTTGATTCTGCAGACACTTGAGGGAATGCCAAACTCCAAGCTTATGAGCAATTATATGGAAGTCATATGTTAATAATTCAGTGTAGTGTTAAGTGCTTACAGGCTCTTCATTATTAGACTGACCTAAAAGAAATATTCTTGTCAGTAGTGCTAAGTTTGATTTGGATTTTTTTCTTTAGTTTTCTCCATGCCTTGTCTATATTAGTCAAAATTTTGATTTATAAATTTAACTAAAAGTGATCTATTCTTGATTACAGAAATCCATGTGAGTTAACATCTCGGGTTAAATCTGTGAAATTTTCCCTGCAGCTGAGACCTAACAGGTAAATATGTAGGAGCAGGTAGACCTTCAAAAACCTGAAAGATATAAAATTGTACCCACATATACTGTAAGTTTTGTCTGCAAAACTGCAACTCCAAAATTATGAGTGCAAGGCTCATGACAGCTGGAAGCAAAATTTGGTGCAATAGATCTGCATGCAAAATTGTGTTGCTGACTAGGAAACTGGCTCAAACTGTTGGTTCCTTGATTTAATTTCAACCTTAGCTTAAGGTGTCCTAAAAGGGGTTGCATCTACCCTATATATACAGATTGAATGTTTCCTAGTAATACCCCTCAAAGATGGTTCACTTCCACATGCCAAGAGGGTGAATCTCACCTGAAATCTACAGAGCAAGATAAGGTATTCCAAAACTTGGGAGGAAACTTTTCTATTCATATAAAAAATAATTTTAATATTCTATCATGATTAAAAAATAGAAAAATATAATACATTCATTAAAAATATAATACCTTGTATTTCAAAAATTTAACTTAAGTCAAAATAACAGTATTTGGTGTCACTGTATAACAGTATCTGGTTTCTTTTTAATAACATGGGCTGTGAGAATCTATGAATATTTCACAATCTATCTTTCTGTTTACTCTAAGTTTTAAAAACATAGGTCTGTAAGAAGGATATGAACAATTTTCAATGTTCCACTTTAGCACAAAGGATTTTCCCATTTTACAATTGGCTGTTATATTTCCATTGCAAATTCCACAGTGCTGCAGTAAGAAGCAAGCTAGCAGGTTGATGACCCTTATTTTCATTCAGTAAGTAATAGAAATTTTTTTAAAAAGCAGCGTACTTTAAAATAGCCTTTTAAATTATAACAGCAGCACAGTCTTAGGTATCACTGCTAATGCAGAAAAAGGGAAACTTGTACAGCTGAGTGCTAATTCTTCATACATGCTGTAAATTCAGTTCCCTTTTCAGATCTACCCACACTGACATTTCTGCAGTATAGCAGAAACAGCTCAGAATATAAAAGATAGGCCTGGCAATTACATCAACTAATCAGTAGCATTAGAAACAAGGTCATTTTTGGTAGAGTAGCTATCACACACTGTTAACTCTCGACAATATAGCACTGGAGATTGATTAATGGATCAGAGTTTTACATGTTGGTCTGCATTGTTGGTGTCAGCATATAAAAGATTTGCCAATTCATGCTAAGAGGTGCTTTGAAACTTTTCTTTACAATTTGATCTAAAGGTTTTTATTGATCTGACCCCTATCTCACTGTTGTCACCAGCTCAACCAAACACTTTTAATGGTCCTGATTCTTAACCATGGGAGGTCAGAGCCATCCAACATCTTCCACCTCTGCAACTTCTGTGAATTGAATTAAACACAAACCTGGCTAACTACTGCAGGCACATTTTATTTTTAGAATTGACCTAAAGTCTTCTGAGCATTATGGAAATTACAGCTATGGAGATAAAGAGTATGCCTTTTTCGATTTTTGCCCTAGAGGTGATACTACAGAATAGCTTTGACATTCAGTAAAGTTTTGCAGATACTTGCTTATCTTCTGATGCTCTATGTCATTGTTCTTTTACAGTTAATTCTTTTCTTGTGTTTTTCTAGCTCTAGCTCTAAATGTCACAACAGCTGAATGGGGAGCTGAAGTTGCTCATTTGCACAGCCCAGGAAGCAGACCTCTTAACTATTTCACTCTGTGTTCATCCATTTACAGCTATACTTGGTGAGTCAATATGGATCTAGCTCTAAGTCTCAAATGAGGTTTCTTTTGGGAGAATAATGAAGAAGATTGCTTTAGATGCTAACCTCTAAGGAGAGTGTAAAGGAGGTAATATTAAATTTACCTTCTATTAACTCATTCTTCAGCACTCCATGGCATGGTCTGTGGAACACATCATGCACCCCTGTTGTGATGATATAATACAATTTTGTGGCAGATTATAAAGCAGACTTCTCATTTTTCTTTGAAAATTAAAACTATATTTAAACATTTCTTGGAAGCACAGAGATCACTTCTTTGATGGTCACAAAAATGTATTAATAATAGAATAAAACAAACAAATGCTATCACTGATGACAAATAATAAGATCTCTGACCTGGCTCCAAGAGGAAGTGCACATGGAATCTGCATTCAGTAGTAGTATTATGTCATAATAAAGTGGCACTTTCTTTTGAGACTGGTCTGTAGTCACAGAGCTAATTATTGAAGTTTTTAACCCAAAATTTTGCAAGCAATAAGGATGATTCTGCTTGAGAGTAATGGTATAACTTGATATTATACAAAAGCCACTGTAATCCTCAGAACATTTAGCCTTTTCCTCAGACATCTTGGTCATTCCCTGAGTGCACACTTCCCACATGCCCTCCTATAAATTCTGGGCTTGATTAAAACATGCATGTGATCCTTCATAGTCTGTATACGTTTGTTAAAGAGACCAGGAGCTGTGAAATACTAGCCCTTGAAACAGTATAGACTGGCACTTTGAACCACAGAAGCTGATGTCCGTTGATGGGAAAAAAAGAAAATCTATCTATTCATTACAGAGGAATAAATATTATAATCTTGTGATTATAATAAGCTGAAAAACGTAATGTTCCATTTAAGATACAAGGAATTCAGACAATTAAGTCTAGTTGCCTAAATGTTGGAATCTACCATATTTTCAGATGCCTTATTGTATTTTTCCTGTCCATTCAATGGGTCATTCTCAGGCCTTTTACCACTGTTACTAGACCCATTGGTATGTGTCAGATAATCTTAAGAGCCCCAGATGACTCTGCACATCTCTTTTAGGCAAAAAAAAATTGAACCATAGAAGCTAAGAGGCAGAGGACTAGAAAAGCCTGCCGCTCCATCAACTGCACAAGAGCTGTCTGGATAGTTTTGGCACATTTTTTCTTTGCACTGTAAAAGTACCCTGTAATTAGAATAAAAACACGAGAACCCAAAAGTTCCTCTTCAGGAAGTTCTACTCAAATGAAACACACACTGCCTGGAGAGCATTAAAGCAAGAGTAGGACAAGACTAAGCAGGATCAGAGGAAACTGTCTTATTGCATCACGAGCTGTGTAGCTCTGAAGTATATTTTTAAAAATTCATGGAAAAGGAAAAGATCAGTTAAGCTTAATGAGTCACTCTAGGAACAGCTGAAAAACCTTTTTATGAGAAGAATAAAAACTATTATTTCTATTATTTAAAGCCTATGTCATAGTTTTACATGATAATGGTGTAAATCCAAATGGCATCTTAAAGCACCACAAAAGAAGTAAAGTATTTCTTTATAGTAAAAATAATACTAAGACCTTAATCTTTCACTCATCTTTCAATCCCAAATTTTTACTTGAGATCATAATTTTACAGTTTCTTTTTATTGGTGAAAAAATGAGACAACTAGGCACCATTTCTACACCTGCCTATCTCAAATACTATCTATCAGATATTGATTTTGTTCTTTAAAATTTAATTTAAGGATTGATAAATGAAATAAAATATATTAATCAATAATCTGTTTGTGGGTATGAATGAAACAAAGGTATATTACACACACGAAAATCACAAACATGAAAATCTGAATTATTCTATAATATTTCATTTCTAAAACATCAAATGGTACTTGTCAACATAAAATATAAGACATTCCTAGGCAATTAGAGAGTTCTTTTCATATTAAATAGTCAGAATTCACAGTCTTACATCATCCATGAGCATATATACAATTCTTTTTGCCAGCTATTTGTAGGGGGTTTTGGTAGCTGATTAAGTTATCCCACCTATGTCACCCTGAGAAGTTAAAAATTCATCCACTTTGAGTCTGAGCTGGATAGACAGGAGTGAAAATCTTTTAAAAATTGAAAACATTTCAAATTCAGCCATCTTGTCATTTGGTATTTTCTTCTTGAAATTTCCCATGATTTTGATACGATTTATTATGACACAAACTCCCTTGTAGGTATAGATTTAGTGGAAAAGTGTGTTTCAAAAAGCTTTAAAAAAAGACTGAATTCTGAGTTTCATTAACTCATTCATTTTTTATATATACTCCCTTTCTCTTTTATACTGGATTTTTCTATGCCTATGCATACAGGAGCACACAAATGATACTTCCATTGTATTCTGAATTTCTTTTCATTACTGTTCATGTGTTTTCATTACTGTTCCCGTGTGCCTCTCACACTTTGTTGGTAATGAGATCAAGCTGGATTTTTACTGAGGCTGTGACAGTTGTACTGTCAGCTTTTAATCTGTCAAGTCCCTGTGAAACCTCCTTCAAGTTCTTTTGTGACTTAGTAGGTCTTTTGTAGTGTCCCTTTCTATATAAAATGTTTTGATCAAATTCCATCTCATGTTCCATCAAGGTGTAACATGCATCCAGTCATTGTACAGAAATATGGAGGACCATACTCCTTGCAGCTGACACACAACCTGTGTTTGTCTGACAGCTTAAGAAATTGCCATTCAGGAACTGGAATAGAAATCAGTCTTAGCCAAACAGACAGGAGTGCTGGAATTGCTGTGAATTTTACTCACTCGCTACCAAGCTTGAAATGTTGTGACAAATGATAAGTATGTTTAGAATGATTGAAAAAATGTGTCTGCATAAAAAGATATTTCTTTATTAAGGATGTTTTTTTTGATCTGACTGTCTTTATCAGTCCCCCTGCCAACTCTCTTCAAGACTCAAGACTTGCCCTTCCATTTGTGCCTAACTAGGCTATGCTTAGGATACACACACAAGGAGTCCATAAGGCTTGCATAGAAAAATAAGGTATTTAAGAACTATAACTTTAAAAAAACCCTGTTTAAAAAAACCATTTGACAAATTGACTTGTAATTCACTAGATTTCTGGGGCATGATTGTTTGCAGTCATGTTCTTTCCTTCTTCACTCCCTTGCCAGTGGCTGGCATGCAAGTCCAAATCACTGAAGTCCTTTCTAACTCTTGAATGGTGTAAGAATATCTGTTGCCGCTTGGAGAACTCAATACATCCTCTAAGGGAGCAGATAGCTAAGATTAAATATAACATTAAGATTAGTAAAATCAAAATTAGTAAAATTGTTTGAATTAGCTATGGAATCATTAGACAGATAAAGTGATCAAAAGATCTGGAAAAGAATTGAGACTGTACAGAGCTGGTGGAGCAGATTTCATATGCAATTAAATACATATCTAGGGAATCTCTGAGGACACAATGCAGAAGAACACAGAGGACTTAACCCCAGACTGTTGTCCCTTTTAAAATACCAAGTGGTATTATAGACAGACATAGACAGATAGAAAATGGTATTCAAGGAACATGGAATTAAGAAGGTCTATTTTCTGTGCTTAGAATCTCTTAAGAGGTCATCATAAGAGGTTGGTTTCCTTCAAAATGGGGAAGTAAAACAAAGTCTGCAGAGGAGAGAAAAAATGTCCAATTTAAGCTGGACAGAAAAACATTTTTCAGCAAGAATGGTTTCATTCTATTTATGTAGCAAGACATGAAACTAGTGAGCTGGCTGCAAGGCTGACTGTAGTGCAGTGTCAGAGCAAGGGATGCTGGCCTCACAAGCATGACAAAAGTTGGAAGGCTGAAGGCTTCAGAGTTCCTCCTTGCTTATTCAACTGTCAAAAGCTGAGATGGGGCATCTGGCTAACAGAGACAGACGTGCCTGTAAGTATAAAGTGTGGGATTCCTGGAATCCCCAACCTGCCCCTAACCTCTGTACATTTTGTTCAGAACAAGGTTTGCCTACAGGCAAATTCACAGAAGGGCAGTAGAGGAATTCACAGTGCAGTGTCACCGTAAGTCTTCCTTATGAAAGACACCTTCCAAGGGTGCCTGCATGAGCAATGTGAGGATTGAAAATACCTTCGTACCCTGATGTTCCTGAAGCCCTGCAGTATTTCCTGCATATAAGGAAATCTTAATAGATCATGAACCTTGACTTATTAATTTGAATTTTTAACACCATATCTCCTACATTCTCTGTGTTTTACATCCTGTGCAAGTATATCACTGAAAGATAGTAATAGAACACAACTCAGGAATACCCCAAAGCACTAACCACAAGCATTATTTTCTATGAAATTAGAAGCATACTTAAGTAGCAGGGGCAAACGCATTCCAGCGAGATACTTATAATGTAATCAAATTTACCACCTTTAAGTACTCTGGCATGAATTCTAGAAGCTATTATGCTCATTTAGAATCAGACCAGCAGGAAATTTGTTTGTATACAATTTAAATGCAGCCTGAGAATCAAAACAAAAATGTGAGTATTGTCCCTTTTGTTCCTCGTGGGCAACAAGCTATACCATATAATTGCCCCATATCATTATGTGTGATGAGTAGGCAGTAGAACACAAAGCCCTGGCCTAAGCTTACAATGGAATTGGAAGGAGTTCATTATTACTTGTTTCAAATCCAAAGAGAAGAGGCAGTATGAAATAAATCACCAAAACACACCTGTCTGTGCTTGAACACCTCAGCTTTCCCTCAGAATCAACACAAGCACAATTTAGTTCAAACAAAAGGGAAGGAATCAAAACTGGCAGCATTAAATAGTTTTGTAAATTATCAAATAAACGTGAAAGCCTTTTACATAATCTTTATTTTTCACAGATAGTTTTTTATTTGTTTGGTTTCCAGAATATTTGCACAAAGTGACTCACTTTTAGGTAATCAAAGAATATTGAATTTCCCATTGTAGATCTTTGAGTCCTGTTTCTAAAAGGTCTAGACATTTAGTTCTCAAAAAATGTGTGGCACCTATTTCTTCTTTATGCATATGTGTGTAGCTGTCAAATTCTTAATTTCATTGAACTCCTTAGTTCTCAAAGAAATGCAGTTTATCAAAACACACTTTCAAGAATGCATTTTCATTCAAAAGGTAGTTGAAGCACAAACTTTTCCAACCAGGAAAAAAAATGAGACACTAATTTTTTTATGACACTGAAAGTCAAGAAATTTATTTCAAAGTTAGGAACCTGGCTTTCTAATGTCCAATTTACGTGATTCAGTATGCTCTAATGCCAGATCACAGACTAACAAGCCACATGTTTCTCGGCAACAAATTGCAGATTCTCCTTGTGAAGCCACTATAACTTCTATAAAAATTTAATTTGGGACACATCTGGGACGTCTACCTAAAAAAAGATGATGTAAACACAGGTTCAAGTGACCCATTAGGCTGATATTTAATGATATTTAATTCCAAAAACTTCTGTTCAATTAACTGGCCTTGGTTTTGAAAGTTGCCAAGAGCTGACTGTGAGCCAGTGGTGCATCTTGGAAGCAAAGGAGGCCAACAGCATCCTGGTCTGTGTGAGGAAAATTTTTGCCAACACTTCCAGAGGGGAGATCCTCCCTTTCTGCTCTGCACTGGTGAGGTTACACATGGAGTACTGGGATCAGTTCCAGGCTTCCCAGTACAGGAAAAACATAGAGATACTGGAGAGAGTCCAGTGAAGGGCCACTAAAGTGATTAAGGGTCTGGAGCATCTCTCTTCTGAGAAAAAGCTGAGACACTTGGGTCTTTTGAGCCTGGTGAAGAGAAGACTCTGGGTAAATTTAATTAATGTGTATGAATGCCTGAAGCGTGGGTGAAAAGACTAGAGAGCCAGACTCTTCTCACTGGTGTCCAGAGAAAGGACAAGAGGCAATGGACTCAAGAAAAAATACAGGAAATTCTATCTAAATATAAGAAAAATAAAAATGCCACAACCAAAAAAACCCAGTTTTTACTTTGAGGATGTCAAACACTGGGAGAGGTTGCCCAAAGGAGCCATGGAGTCTTTGCTCTTGGAGATATTAATAAATTGACACAGTCCTTAGCAACCTGTTCTGGCTGACTCTGCTTTGAGCAGGGATTTGGAGTTGATAAGTCTCCAAAGGTCCCTTCTGTCCTGAACCATTCTGCAATTCTGTGAAATTAAATCTAAATCATGAAGGTCAGACTTCTAACTAGGAGAGCATCAGGTTAAGAAGATACTTGGAATGATATTATACATTTCTTTTAGTGAATTATTTTGTTTTATACACAGATTTCTTTGCAAAGAGAGGGTTTTTTTTTTTTAAAGTGTTTCACAATTACTTCTTTTCCTTGAGTGTCATTCCAATGTTTTGGCATGTTAATTCTGTCTAGAGCAATACCCTCTTCAGCCTTGAAGCTGAAAACACCTATCACAGTAACACTCCCTATGACCCAACAGGTTGCATTGTGATCACATAAAACTACATTGAATGGGATCTACAATGACAAAAAAGAAGTTTCACACATCAGGGTGGAGACAGAAAGTTAGGGAAAATGCCTGCAATTAGGAGGATAATCTATCTCTGGTTCTTGGAAGATAAATACCTTTTCCCTTACTGTGTTTCACACTGAATTAAAAAATACTACAAAAGATATTCAGGGAAATGTTTACAGAAGTATGGTGCAATAAAATTAACATGTCCTTAGTATCTTCCATGTTATATCTACAAAACTTAAAATATCAGGCTTTTAAAACATCAATTGAAACGCTACAGCAAGAACCAACAGCTTAATTTTGACCTGAAAACAACCCATATTAATAATATATTTGTAGACTTCATTAGTTTTCTAGTCCTGATGACTTTCTCTTAAATAAGCACTCAGAGATAACCGTGAAACCAGCAATCTGATGAGCATTTCCCCTTTCCTGCCAATGGGGTTTACAACTCTCTTATGTGGACTCCGATACTGCTGGGGATTCACATTTCCTGTATGGTAACATTAGGGCAGGCATCTGGCAGCAGACTGTAAAGACCACACGATCTCTTCTGGATTTTCAGACACCTACTGCCAGTGCAGTTGCCAAGAATTGTTTCTTGCAGAATAGCACTGGTAAATGCTCCCTGAAAATAGGAAGCTTTGCCCAACAGTGCGAAACCCCTGAGATGAGTAAGCCAACCAGGTTAAGGCTGTTTACCCCATAGAGCTGAAACTGCTGTGGGGGCACCACTCTTGAGCAGATGTGTTCAAAGGTGCCATTATGGGATAACCTTATGAAGTCCACTGGTGCAAACAGGAGGTCTAAGTGAAACATTATTCATACAAGAGAGAGAAAATAATTACACTCCTTGAAAGATACAAGACTACAGAACAAAAAAAAAAAAAATTGAAATGCAATATGCAATTCAGAGCTTATGCTCTCTTTCTTCAGTTGAGTAAATATTGAAGTTCAGTGTAGTGTTGTCTGATACTGCCACAGAATCTGAGTTCTGTGTCATCACAAACATTATGTCAGAAGAGCTGATTTACTGCCAGAGTACTTATCTGGTGAATGCCAAGAGGTAATTTCACATTTACTTACTGTTATATAAAATTCTCTTCCAAAATACTATTCCAAACATAACATTTTATTAGGCAACTATTTACCTAAACTTCCTTTTATGAAGTAACAGGATAGAGCTAACTAATAATGTGGTTTATCCAACAAATATATTTTGAGCTCTGGATTTTTTTTATTATTTTTACAAATTCTTGATTAATAAACAGCTAGAATGATGTATCAGAACAGTGTGTAAGGAGGTTGATTATACTAAGTCCCCATTACAGATAAAAAAAGTGACTTGTTATACTGCCTTATGCTCAAGCCTTTTTTATAATAATGTTTTTAATAGTACATATTTTAAGGATTTAAAAGATGAAATAGCTTTATTGCATATCATGCAACCACATACAGAGAAACACTATGTAATGTTGAAATGTAGTGCTGGCAAAATTGTCAAGGGGTAACTTTTGGGTATCAAAACCAAATGATTCTAATGCCAAAACATTTTGTGTATCTCAGACTGTGACATCTGTTTAAGAAAGAGTAGTTCCTACAATAGTTTCCTGTGTCAGTACATAGGATACAAGGAATATTTAATGCAGCAGAGGAAAGTAGGGAACTACCTCTTCAGTGATCTGTCTGCATAGCACAGTCATTCCATGTTTTATTTCAAAGAGATTTTATAGTTATTATTATTATATTTGCATTCTTCTAGCTATGTAGAAGAGTTGACACATGGCAGAGAGCTTGGTGGGGCTATGACATAAGTTTTTGTAAAAAAATCACCCTTTACTCAAAAGCACTAAATGGATAGAGTTGAATTAAATAAGAGTTTCCAGCCCCCTGCTGTTCAGACCAGGTTGTGCTGAAGTCTCCCGAGGAGCAAGACAATCCCCTCCTGCTGCTCAAAAAAATGTGTTGCCCAGCCAAATGTGGAGAATTCCCTTGTACAGAAGAAAGTGCTACAGAAAGTGAGTTTACGAAATATTGAAAGGGGATGGTTGATTTTCCCTCACCTGCAAACAACCTGGGATACTCCACTGGTGGTTGGTTATTATAAAATTTGTTAGCTACCTTTCAGGTAGCTAGAAGATTCACACTTGACTTCAAAATTTATGATTGCCACTTTCTTGTTCTGTTAGTATGTGATAAGACCCAAGTCCACGTTCTTTCTCTATAATCTATTTTGTGTAATTTGCACATGAAAGAGATGTAAAGTGCCCCATATCTTTTAGGCAGGAAAAGTGTGCAATGTAAGTGTATAATATATTTAATTATTGTTCAAAGAGGCAGAATTTCTTAAGTAACTGTAAGTAGTCCTGTCTGTATTATTGGACTTCTTGAATTCCCAGCCAGTTCAGCCTAACTTTAAAAAGAAAAGGAAAGAAATCATTATCATGGAAAAATTTCCATCAACTAATTACAAAACCGAATCTCTGCTGATCTTCAAGTGATTTTATCTTTGATTTAATGTCTTAATTTATTTTACCATTTCTTTAGAAAAAGATAACATTCAAAACATTGTCTTTCTCAATAACATCTAATATCACTTAATATTCACCATTCAGATATCTAAGGACACCACAAATCCTATATCTCATGGAGATGCAGTCACTCTGTTGTGATGTTCCTCAGTAACCTGTAGTCCTGCTGCACAAGAAGGAATACCTCATTTAAACCAAAGCATAAAGTAGCTGAATACAAATGAAAGTCAGGGCTGAGCAATGCCTGTCCAAAACTGAGTGGCAAAGAAGGAAAATAATCCCCTAGATTAAATCCTCTCACATTTGACACAGACCGGCCCAATGGAACAGTTTACAACATGAATTCACAGACAACTCTATAAGCACAGTGAAGGGGACACTAAAATGGAGAATAAAGCAAAGTAATAGCACAGAAAAGGACACCAGGAATTTTCTAATTGGCTTTGTCACTGAATATGGCATTTTCTACTGTGATGGCCAGGCTGTGATCATTTAACGCCTCTCCCTATCCTCAGACCTGAGAGTTTGCTATACATATCAGATATCTGTATTCTCTTATGGTAGAGAACTATAATCTTATGTCACATTTGAATCTGGTTAAAAATTAAACATTCTCAATCTCTCTCTGGCAGGACATTGTGCAAGTGTAATGTAAAGTCGATATCTGTACTAGAAAATAATATCACCTTTGGAACACTTTCTAGTCCTTCAGCAAAATAACAGTGCATTATGGATCTTCATAAATAAACTCTCTTGGCCACTAACACTGCATGAAGAGATGCACTGTGGCCAGTGGTAATTTCCTGGGAATTGTCCAGGGAGTGAATGCTAACTTAGGCAAAGCCCATGCCAGGGACTGAGTGAACAATTTACCAGCTAAGAGCTTTATAAAGAACACTTGAGCCTGTACTTTCAGTGTATATATTTCAAAACTGTAGATGTATCTGCCTGGTTAGATCTCCCATCTCAGGGTGAAGTTCTCTTACAGCCAGAGAATTGCAATAATTCCCATTATTGCTCACTCTCTATTCAGTTCTAGATCAGCATAGACTCCTGGGACAGAGATAAAGCTCCCACAAACCACCATTCCAATGCTCTGCATTCCTTTTCTCCCCATAACTGGCCCAAGCTGAGCACAGAAAAACAAATGGTTTCAAGAACATGGAGCTGATTTTTTCTCATTTGTGGTCAGCGGAAAAAAAGGGAGCTCTAGGACTCAGGGCAAGATGGATGAGGGAAAATACAGGAACCAAGTGCAGAAGGTGGATGGTATTCACTGGGCAGGGGAGCTGCATGGATATTTTGTCTAAAAAATTAGCTGGAGCAGAAGGTGGATGAGATTTTCATTATATTTCTCTGAGAAACTCAAGTCCCAAAACAGCAAAATTCTTCTTCCATTGAAAGGAAGAGAAAGATTGGTAGAGGGAAGGGCTGAGGGCACAGGGGGCGAGGAGAGGTATAAATGTATTTTTTCTCTAAGAACACTGATTCTTTGTCAGACATCTATGTTTTATGCATGCTCATCCATGCATTGCTTCAACACTGTCTTTACTCTGTGTATCTCAGTTTAGGCAAATTAGATTTGCAATTTAGGTGAGCTACAAATTTAGCTAAAACTGAAAAATTAACAAAAACATTTTTACTGAGCACAATAAAGAAGCAATTTCTCAATTTTTCATCAAACTTTGCGGATATCATCCAACTTAGAAGACATTTATAAGGATGATAAATCACTCTTTTTCCCCCAGAAAACCAACTCTTACAATTTTTTAGTTATTTTTTTCCAAATGAAGGTGCAAGACCACCTTTAAAAATGTTTGCCATAGTTTTTATAATATATGAAAACAATATTTCTGCACATACTATTGTTAAGAAATGGAAGAATTAATTTTGTTCAAGCAAACAAGAAGGAAATCAACTTTTTACAGTTGTTTGGTGAATAAATTTTTACCCCCTGTGGTTATGCTTTGTCAAAATTACAGGCCTTTGAAAACAAGGTGTTATAATGAAATATAGAAAGTGTCAGTCATCCTTAATAATAGATTGACTTAATAACTCTGCCTATGATGCAGAATGTTGAAAAAGTAAGAAAAGAGAAAAATAAGAAAAAGTAGCTTTTAAAAATGATTCAACTTATAGATCTGAGGAACAGTTTGAAATTCACACAGGATTTGTTTAGCCTCTGGAAAAAACTACTACCAGAAAAAAAAATATTACTCTTTCATCTCTGTAACACTATGAACTAAATTGTTAGCAAAATCTTGGGCTTAAAGAAATGAATGGCTCTCTGAGGGATGTGAAATACACTTTCAATCCTCTCATTTTTCAGAAGAAGGGCTAAAAGGCAGAAGTGATAAATGAAGACTTCAGGATTGTTACTTAGGTAGCTGTAACAATACCCAGTGTTTCCCCCCAAAAAATTTCATATTCTTGAAATGTCATACAAATAATATGCAAGACATAATAATAATTTTTGAAATATGGTTAGCCATGGAGACTGAAATATACTTCCTTTTTAGAGAAGTAGAGAGTCTTCAGCTACAAAAAAGAATTTAGATAATTTTGGAAAATATAGACTATTACTCTCCAAGCCATCTTTTCAACAGACTAGAAAACCATGGTCTCTGAAGTTCTGAATCCAGAATAATTTTTCACAACATTTTTATGAAAATATAACTTGAAAATATTTCTGGAGGTTAAATTTCTGTCACTTACTGTTAGCTGAATACAGCCTTAGGGGATATATCAACAACCTTGCTGAAGAACCCAAAATTCAGATCAATGGACTTAATATGTGCACTTTGACTAAGAGAATTCCACAATTATAACATGTGCCACAAGTGCACAATTAATTTTGCAGTCTAGGGAAGTACAATTAATGGTAACCAGAGGTCTGAAGACAGGGAAAAAGTCAAAAATTTCACATAACAGTAGCATTCAGCAGGCTGTAGATCAGAAATTGAGAACAATACTATCACTGTACTTTTTCATAAAATGAACATAATATTTTTTGAAATTGGTTTGTATGGGCCTAATGGTGTTTGCATGGACCATTGTTTGATGTTTGGTTAGTACCTTGTTTTGTATCTTGAGCAATAAAAAGTCACACATAACAACTGGACTTCTGGGTGAACAATACAATCTGAAAAGTGCAACATATAAATTGCACAGAATTTGGTTGAAACTGGACACATTAACTTCAAGGAAGTTAAAATGTGCATTAAAACCGTTGAAGTGTTGCCATGAAAAGACAGGTTATTACAAAGAAGAGATATGAATAGTAATAAATACAAGGAGAGTAGATAGTAATGAAAGAGGAGAAATGAAAAAAATGAAGGGAGATATAAGTAAAATTAGATTATTTCATTTGGAAAAAAATGAAACTAAATACAACAGAAAAGTGTTCTGGGATTTATAATCTCTTAAACAAGTATGAAGTGCCATCCAATTAATCTAATGATACTGCACAGTCAATTTGCTGGTGTAAACATCAGTGCACATTTTGACAGCAGAAATCATGACTGACTGCTCAAGGACAGCAAATACAACACAAAGCCTATCTTCTTTCCAGCTTACAAATTTACAAGATGCTGAGCATGAAAGGTGAGAAGATAAATGAAAGACAACATCTTTGAATATGCAACATGCTTCCCTCTGCCAAAGTAGGAGAGCAGAGTGATTAGATTGAAAAAATAAAAGAGGAAAAACAACAAATTCAAGATGTAGTAAAGTAAGCATAACAGCAGTGCCAGTTTGTAATGGCATTTGTGCCATCATTTATCACTCAAAATATATTCGTACACCTCTGCTGCATCAGTGCACCTCAGTTCAGTTGCTGCAATGTATTCATAATCACGGAGGGTGTGTTGAGGGGAAGAGTGGAAAATTTAAACAAGAGTGACAATCTGAAAAAGCATCTTTTATTCCTATTCAGTGTACACTGAAAAAAAAAATAACACTATATAGAGAGAATAATAAATAAGGAGAATAATAAATAAGGACAATAATAATCTTCTTATAAGTGTTGTATCACAGACAACCCACAACCCTGACTAGCTTTTCAATATGAGCACAACAGGAGACATAAAGAACTTCATGTTATCTGAAAACATCAGACAAGAATTTCAGTCATGTATCAAGCCCTATAGAGTAGCTAACCTGAACTTCACATAATAAAGCATCCAGAAGTCCCATATATGAAAAAAAATGTCCCCTGTTGTCCCCTGTTACCTAGTTCTCATACACACTGATTCATCATGTGATCCTGAATACAGAACTAAGTGAAGCTATTTTCACTATTCTCAAGCATAGCTTACCACAGATGAAACCCATTTGATCTTTCCTTTTCCCACATCTGTCCTCTCAAGACTGTAGGGGTATCAGCTTGGATTTTGATTATATGGTACTGTTTTATTCAAACTTGATGTTTATTAGTACTGTGTTCATACAAATACCAAAAAAATTCACTTTTAGAAAATTGCGTTGTTTGATTCAGGTAGCTCCTACCTTCACAGTCTTTCAAAATAAATAAGAATAAAATTACTTTTATTTCTCTTTGAAATCATGTTTGGCAATTTTTATCCCTACAAATAGAACTTAACAACAGAGCCCTTGATATAAAGCAATGATTAGCAACTAGAGTTTAAGGAGAAGAAAAAGAAAAAAAAAGTAAAATTTGAACTTCAAAACAAGGCATAGGTAAGGAACACACTGCCTTTGGAAATATGTCCATGGTGTTACAACTGGCTAAATGGTTCAAAGTTATTTTTAAGTTAGGTCAGAAGAAATTCCACCTCTAATAACTTAGTGAGTGAAGTTAGGTCGGAAGAAATTCCACCTTTAATAACTTAGTTACAGAGCACAGAGGTGGACATGATCTAGTTGAATGACAATCTTTTAACTGTATGCTAAAGTGAAACTCTGCTCTGCCATTGCTGTAGGCCTGGAACATTTTGTGATAGTTTTTGTATTTACTCTGCTGCGAGATAAGATGAGGAGAAAAAGGCAAAACAGGCTCAAATTAAAAGTAAACAGATTGTTTTCTAACACACTAGAAAGAAGAAAATAAGAATCAAATGAAATTTTCAAAACACTCTTCCTTCCCCTCACAAACTGTTCACTTTCCCACAAACAGCATAAAGAGACAAAACCTGCGATTTTTCATCAGTTTCACCTTTCTAAAAATAATCTTTCTTCAGGGAGAATAGTCTCTCTTAGTTTACCATGGAATATCCCTCACTGACAACGTCAAACAGTTTTTGTGGGTTTTAACTGTCACAAAAACAGCTGTCCAGGGAAATCTGCTTCCGTGACCCCTCTCATTAGCAGTTTCACAGGCCGTTTATGCATCATGGCTCTTAGACTCTTGCATACTGGGGTCACCTTTTAAAGATTAATAACTTCAAAGGCAAAGGATTCTTCATTTCAAGAACAGAGATATCATCTCACTTCACTGGTGCAGAGGGCTTCTCATCTCTATCTCTGTTCAAGCACCTCATGGGATCAATATCACTTAGTCCATCACAAACACCTTTGCTCAGATCCACATACAAATCTTACAATCATCTCCTCAAATGCATATCTTTCTCTTGATTTAGAGGGCTAATCTAGAGTTCATTTCCATGGCTCAGTAAGAAGTCCAGCCTAAAAAGGAATGGCAACCTCTTCAATACCTTCCCCTTGTCAGTCCTTTCATTCTCGCTCCACTGACTTCACTTTGTGTCTTCTCTACATTCACTCTGTCCTTTTCTTCTCTCACTTGGGGAAGGGTTAAGCCTTGGAAGTTCATTTTGCCAGGAAAGGGTTAAATCTGCCCAGGCCTGTGGTGGTCATGTAATCTCTGCCCGGCAGCAGCCTCTCTGGCCTCCTGCTTTCTCAGTCATAAAACCGTGTGCCAGTAGCTAAGAACTGACTTCTCATAGGTCCCTTTCCAAACAATTCCAAGGTCGTGACAGGGAACTGTTTCCATATTCCTCTTTAACTAAAAACCAAACTGTGTTAACCGATGACACATATGAATGCTGTTTAGGGGCATGCAGAGTTCTAGTTAAAATTGTGGATTCATGTAACTGAGATTTAATGGAGAATTTTGAACAGAGGAAGATAAAAAGAAAGTGATACGAAGCCCTTTGCTCCCAGGGAAGAAGAGACCTCTGTTTCTTGAGATAAAGATGATTCTAGAGATAGAGGAAGAGAACCTTTGTTTTATACTAGAAGCGGCATCCTGAAATGGTATCCTAAATAAGCTGGTACAGTCCATGAGTGCAGCTAAAGGGAAAGCTGTTAATGGGAGGGGACTTCACAGTTTGCAGAGGAGCCACCAGAGGACTGTTTTCTTCTGGTGATGTCTCCATGGAAGTTCTAAGAGAGATTCTTCTCCCTAGGAACTGATGAGAGATTATTTTTAAGTGGTGAAACTGACTGAAAATCACAGGTTTCATCTCTTAATGTTGTCAGTGGGAAAGTGAACAGTTTAAGGGGAGGGAAATGTGTTCAGAAAGTTTCATTTTGATTCTCATTATTTTCTTTTAGTGTGTGTTAATAAATCTATCTTTATACCCTTCAAGTTTGAACCTGCTTTGCTCTTCTCCTAATCCTATCTCACTGCAACCGGAAAGAGTGAATGATTCTGGTGGACATTCAAGCCACTACAAAAATGGTTGACTGGGAGAGGCCAAAATTAGGGAATGTGAAATCACTACATGATTTTTGGTGTTTCCGCCCAATTATGAACTTAAACCATACATAGGAGAAGAATCAATCTGTCCTTTATTAAAAATCATAACACCTTCTATGTAAGAAAAAATTAAGGTCTGACATTTTCTTACTCATTAGTGGAAATATGGAGTCATGATCTATCCTACCAGAAGAGGATCTTTTATGGTTTATATTGAATTCCAATTTGTGTGATAATATGATTCTTCAGAAATATACAGAACAGTATTTAAAACTCTTTGAACATTTAATGAAGCTTTACATTCTAGAAAGTATTAAGTAATTTACTAAGCAAAAAATGTTTTTTAAAGTGAAAGAGAAAATCTGGCTTGGATAAAATATTACACACTGAAGGTACAGTATCTAAATAATGGTATTAGAGAAACTTTTTTTGTTTGTTTTATTGCATCAATCTGATGGAAGTTAGATGTCAGACCACAGAACAACATAAGCATAACTCAAACCAGATTCTGTTCTTGTGGGAATAGATTACAGGCATGTGAACCAGTTAAACAAGAACAAAAAATGATTTCTGCTGAGCTTTGACCTCATATCATGCAGCTCCCCCCAGAAACTGGAGGAAAAGGTGTATCATCTGATCTTTCTTGCAGGTCACATATCCCAGGACCTCTCCATGTGCACAGTCACTAAAGATTCCCAGAGTTATGCTTGCATTCACCACAGCTGGATTTTATTCTTATATTCTTGGAAATATAGAAATAAATGCTTCAACCCTATCATCAGCCACAGGAAGCTGGGCAGCAAATAAAATTGCCAAATAGCTCAGGTTCACAGCTATAGCTGGAAATCTGGTTCCAAATGGCCCTTCCATTCTCTTGACAGCCATTTCCACAACCTGCTCATTTCCCTGAAGTGAATTAATAGCTTCCTTCCCTAGAGCAGCAGCGATGATGACAAATTCAGCCAGCCAAATTTCCCACAAATTGGCCAAACCCTCTCACCACCTATGGTTACAGTGCAGGCCAGGGAAGCTGCACTATGTGCAATAAAGAAGCAGAAATCAGAGTGCTTTTCTGGACCATTGCTTCACACTTTGCAAAATTGCCTCGTACTGCAATATCTTGAAAACCAGACAGCAGCATTTTATATCAATTTCTGAAATACTTTTACTTCAGTTGGAAATAATTAGTTTTAAAATTGAGTAGGTGATGGATGTTAAAATAGGTACTAAATCAAACAATGAATAGCTCAATAAATATTTACCATTAACAGCAATCTTTTTTCCACATCATTTCCTAAGTTCCTTTAATCAGCCTCTGATTTATAAGTCAAGAAGAAAAAAAATGCACCTTATCATCTCTCACTGCACCAAGAATGTCTCTGAAGACAATGTAAAGGGTGCTCATTTAAAATTGTTCTTTATTTATACACCAAATGAAAGTACTTTATAGGCACTTTTATTTCATTACAAGCTTATTTCAGGTCACCTTAGACTATATATTTCAGATCTGATGAGGGTATCACACTGTTTTTCATGCTTGAATAACTTCACTGAATTCAGGTAGTCCTTTCTGATTTATATCCATGTAACTAAGCACAAGATCAGGCAGCTGTTCTTTCCCAAGGGGCTAGAATTAACATTCGCATTTCAGGGAAGGTCTATTGCAAGGCAACTAAAGACCTTGCAATGTCTTGATGATAATGTGCTGTATCCCATCCATGCTAATCCTACCAGCACAGAGTCTCAGCTGTTACAAACAATTGTAGCTTCAAGATTTCACCTGAGTTACAACATTCTCACTAGCTGAAAATGCAGCTAATTGTCCTGTAGTGCATTCTGCAGCACATCAGGAGGAGTATAATAAATTTTTTATGGAATTAAATGGGGAAAAATACATTAATGGGGCAATATGTCTGTGGTGTTATGCACACAAAAGACAACATATTTAAAATTATATTTCCCCAAGCACTTTAATTCAGCTGCTTTGTATAAATGTATTAAAGCATTAAAGATAATATCATGTGCTGAAAACCAGAATGCAACATATGTGCCAAGAGATTGAGATATTACCACATTGGGAACTGTAACTATTAATTTGCTGATTTTAATGAAAATAAAGACTAACTTCTGGCATTATTTTTCTCTATTTATTTATCATTTCACCTTTTTAGTTTTGCTACACTAGGTAAAAAATTATACAATATGAACACAGAAGATAATTCACAAAACAGCAAGATGTCATATACTGAAATACAATTCTAGCCAGGAAAGAGAGTGTTGTATGGATCTCTTCCAGCCAAGGGCAGCAGAACTTAATTCTTAAATACCAGTATTAAATATTTTGTTTCTAAATCTTTACTAGACCCTAGACAGCCAAAGTAGGGGAAATTCTCTACCAAACTAAAAGCAACTAATAGTAAAAGTAATTAGAAGCCAACCTTTCAGAAAATATTAGTAAGGCACAATAGGTTATGCTAATTTACTAGTCTGGTTTCCACTGAAGAATGTATGAAGATGTTTATGAGTCAACAGGATATAAAGTTATGTGGTTACCATTTATGTTGAAGAAAATGGCAATAAAATTTTCCTTTTGGGAAGCAATAAACATGGAAACTTATAAAGAATGATTTGTGGTTTGCATGCAGAATAAACTCTCACAGAATCAGAACTCTATAACCTTTCAGATACCTTTCATCCAAAGTAGCCTTAAGCAAAGATAAACAACCTCTTATAAGTTAAAAGAAAAAAAAGAATTGATTCAGTTCAGTAAAGTGATGGATGATATAAGACTAAAGGGTAGCTAATTATTAACTATAACATTAAACAAGTCATTAACAAAGATTAATCTTTAAGACAGCTTACAACAAGCACAGATAGCTCATTAGATCATTAAATATTTTGTGCCTGAATAATAGAAATTATGCAGAATTCTCATTAACAAAGATGGTTTTTTCCTCTCTGCATGAATACTTTGGCTTTTTTTGTTTGAACATCATGTTTGATATGCACAAAAAGAACTATGACCAGATGAATCTTAATTGGCCAAGAAACTAGCACTTAGAGTTAAACATTAATTCCTAGTTACTTTTCTTTTTTAAGATTAACCTTTTCCGTGTTGCTCTGCAAGATTGTAATTTACAATTGGAACCACTATTTTGTCATGTTGATGAGATATTGATTTGGTGTTTATTTGACATAATTTGTTTTTAAATGTCAAGCATGGAAATCCACATATTACCACAGAATCTTTTTACAGTCCATTGAAATGTATGCTTTGCACCTGAAACAAAATATGATTCTGAATGTCTTGTCTTCTAAAATAATGTAATTTTTGAATAAAAAAATCGTTAAAAATATAATTCTAATACTATTTTTACAAAACACTAAATATGTAAAGTAAGATCTCTAGGAAAATCAACTAGATATGTAATTTTTTTAGATAAAAAAGTAATATCTTTTTTTAAAAAGAAAAATAATTTTAACCATTTAGTTCCATTAACAGGAAGGAACATTTGCAACTATTTTTCCCTGTCTAAAAATGAAAACTTAAAACTTAAAATGAGAATAGCATATTTTTGTGGTGTTGAGTTCTCTTGATGTTCCCAGAAGCCATTTGCTACAGTACCCTTCTGCCTTGATGATGTATTACAACACATTTAACCAGTGTTCCAGATCCTTGCACATATTATTTGTCCTTTTCTACACTGTAAATTTTCAAATCAACTGATGAAAGACTAATTTTTTTCCTTCTTTTTAAGCAACTTCAAGACAATTATCATGCCTGAATTCCAAAACTCTAGGAAATAGCTCCTAACAGACAACTCTTTATTGAATAGTCTTTAATTAACTATATTTTAAGATTAAATAAAACTATATACAGAAAGGAGTTTCTCTACAGATTTGTGACCTAGATAATTCAATTTTTTTTCTCGGCTATATGCGCAATCTCCAGCTATGCTTCTAATCTATTCTTGGAAGTACACCTCTTTAATACTTTCCTGATTTCAGTCTTAATCTCTAGGTCAAGCTGAGAAATATCAGTTGATAAGAACAAGCATGAATAAATCAGATGCATTTCAGTACACTTTCTATGTACAGAACTTGGCACAGCTAAAATCTCCCAAAGGCCTATGTTCTGCTTCTATGTCGAGAAGTCATCCAAACAGCAATTCCATCACATTACTGAAATGAAAATAATATGACTCATAAGGTAGATCTACATCCACAACCATACTTAATGCCTGATATCAGAAGTTAGAAAAAAACCTTGTTGCATCCTGTAACGCCAATTTACAGAGATAAGGTCTTCTACTCCCCTTTACCTAGTGAAGTGCAGCCATTGAGAGACAACAGTTTCAAACTTGCACATCAGGAAAGAGTTCTGTGCAGCTGAGTCAGAGAATGCAGGAAAATGTGTCAATCATCTGTTGGACTTAAAATACCTTAAGAAAGTTCATAGAGGAAAAAGCAAAGCCCCCTTTAACTTAGTGTTCTCTGGCCAACAGACAAAGCAAATGAAAGGGATCCAATCTTAACAGCACTTAACAGCTCATGCATTTCTGAAATTTGAATTCAACTTTTACACACGTCACTTTATGTGTTTCTGTTCTTTGATACTCAGCTAGCTTTTACCATCCAGGTTATCCTCTGACAAGCATATCATGTTGTCTACATATTGTGTAAACCAATTACTTCTTTTGTTTGTTCCAGATGAGATAAGAACTCTTGTTCCCTATTTACTTTCCCCATGCCACTCACAATTCTGGAGGATTCTGCACCACACAAAATCCATTTTTTCTTTTCTTGCACCTTAAAGAAAGTTTTCATGTATCTCTAAAGAAAGTTCATACCATAGTTTTGACTACTTTGAGAATCTTGTATGTACGTATTTTTTAAATGACGGATGCAAAAAGCATATACCATTCAGGATGTGCACCACTAATGCACATTTCTGTGCCTTATATTTTCATTTTCTTCTTTGTTTTTTTTACCTTAATAATTTAATATGTTTTCAATTACTGGAAATTGAGCTAAAGTTTTAATATTACAGAACTGTAATCCCAATCCTGTATCGCAGCACTTGGAAATGAATGTTCAGTTTAAAGCTCATCTCTGTGCTAATAATTGTTTCCCAATGCCTCACTTTCTAACCCAATTATTTGGTACTATGACACTCATTTAGCATTAAAATGTCCTTCTTCAGACCTCCACTGCACCTTCTGTGTTTCTAAACAACCTGACAATCATAATAACTGTTTATCCGCACCTAATATCGTGAATACATCAAAGATCCCTATTAAATGTAAAAGTGCTTTCCCTTCACAGTAAGAGCTGCATATTCCCACAGTTGTTTCCTATCTTGTAAATATTATTTACAGAAATACTGTCTTTCATTTCTCACAACGTCTTTATTAAGAAATTTTGGTAATAGTGCTGCCTTGGAGAAAACTGGATATGTAATCTGTATGTCCATTAATTTTGCTCATTCATTCATTCATTCATCCACTTATTCATTCATTGGAAGTCCATAGATTCATAACAGATGACCTCCCATTACAAAACTTCTTTTAATTCTTTTCCTTCATCCATATGTCCCATAACACTGTTCTGACTAATTGATTTGACACCGATTATCCTGTCTACAGCAGTTTGAATTGTCCCAGGTAACAATTTGGGAAAATTCAAATCATAAGTGTCAGCTTCAGAATCACTGGTACTGAGTTAAATTTATGCAAGAGTTTACATACAATGATCTATAATTAATCTAGTTTGTACTTTAGTTCCATTAGATATCTTCATATCTTTCTAGCTGTAATTTTTAATTGCTTTCAATTGTTATATAATGATTTTACTGCCATTTGCAAGTTTGACAAATTTCCAAATTCACTTTGCATTAAAACAAAGTCCATCATATGCTGTTTTCCCTCTCCAGCCCACTGACCGTAGGGTTAAAAATTAATTTTTCTGACAGGTATTTTTCTTTTCCAACTGCACTTTATACATATTGGTCTTGTTTGCCCAAAATACTCTTTGGCTTCCCGTTATCCCAATTTTTTTTTTTTAATTCGTTTTAAGCATTCTACATAATTTTCTACAAACTTCTTTTGACAGACTTGTTACTAATTTAATTTAATCTCCTAGGGTTTTTATTTTATATTCCTTTTTTTTCTAGGATTTACCCCACCACTTAACTGTGGGGGAAATTGCAGATTTTTTCTTTCTAAGAAATTCCTCTTCCTAACTATTATTTGTATTTATTTGCAATCTTTTTTTAATATTGATATCATATCAGTATGGCACAACAGTCTACATTTAATGTACTAATATATACCTTCCTAGTTGTTCCTTCTAATTCTTTTTTAATATGATTTTCTAATTTAGGCAGATGTCCTTCTTAAAACTAGGCATTATCAGACTGGGGGTTGGTCTCTGCTAATCTTTCTGGAATGTACATACCCTGTAGCCACTGATTCACAGTATTTTGTTAATAGGCATATTTGTAACTAAAGCATATGCTCAAAATCAGTTCTCCCATTGTGGGATACTAAGAGTTGTTCCAGCATCTGTCTGTTTATGGGGTTAAAGAGTTTTGCTGTTTGATTTTTATAGAATATGTTTGCTAAAGGCAGCATTTTAATTGTAATTTATGAAGATTACTGGTATTTGATGACATTATGGGGTTTGGGGTTTTTTTCCCCGAATAGAACAGGAGGAGGTTTTAAAATATGTTATGGTCAGTGTTTGCCAAAGCCCTCACCTCAGCTGTTTCTTTTTCCAATGTTTTCTGTGAATTGCAAGAGAACAGGCTGAGGGGAATTTCTTAACTTCTACACATTAAAATTTTTTTTCTAAGACTTGGTTGTTTAAAATCATCAGGAAACTACTTCTCCTGACATTTATCATGATATTTGGTAAATTTTTGTGTGTACTGTTGAAATAATTCATTATTACTGCTCTATTAGTTTTCACTCTTTTAAATGTCTCACAACACTCTATTCTCCATTTGCTCTGAAGATGAGGTCAGCAGTACAAATCTATTATATTTTCTATCTTCTCCTAAAGGTTTAGTTCCACTATGTCCATTTTTATTACCCATATCCTCTCCAAGGAATAGTTTAGGGCTAGATCAAACATATGATTCAGCTCTATTTTGGTAATATGTGTTTCAACAGAAAAATTTTCTCATTTGACCAGCCTTCCTTTTAAAAATTTCCTTTTGATGTTCGTACACACAACACGTGCTGCACTAAATTTGGCTCCCATTACTCACAATCATTCACTCAGCAGTTTAAGTCTTTTTCAGGGTTTTACATGGACATGCTGTATCCCATAGCTTTTTCTCTCTCTGCTTTGGAAACAAAAGTAAAAATTATAACCTGATTAATTGTATCCAGAAAGGAATTAATCAATGTCAGAAACTCTTGAAGACTTTCTTTACAGTTCATATTCCAAACTAGAAGCAGTACAGATTTAGCAGACTATGAATTAATGTTTAAAACAGCAGCTATACCCTTAAATAATGATTAGTTTGCTTCACCAAACTGAGAACAACAATTTTGATCTTCAGTGTTCATTTTCAGGTGTAACAAGAACTAGGACATTTTTAAGGAAATTAATATCCCAGAATGAAAAGAAATCAACTTCAATTTCTAATTAGCCCCACATAAGTCTGTAACTACTACCAAAAAAAAAAAAAAATTAAAAAACTTTCAACAACACAGGAGAAAACTTTCTGGAAGATTCAGAGCACATCTCAGAGCATTTAAAAGCAAAGACTTTTCTATACCATTTTCTATTGTATAATGCCAAACGGTATTATGCCTTATTAGGTTCCTAAAACTTGATGATCATAGTTCTGCAGAGTCTGATTCCCTTTTTACCTCTGTGCTGATTACACATTTATTCTTGTTCATTTTCTATTTTTTAAAGCTGAAAACTATTATCGTCTTCTGCATTTATTGTATCTCATTTCACTTTACAATTATTGCTTGATTCTGGTATCTGGCTTATTTTTTCATTCCCTTCTACCTTTTTTGAATGCAGTTTCTGGGCTTTAAACTGGTGTAACAAACCTCACAATTCAATTTCTTTCATTTCTCTTGCTCAGCAACACCTGCTTCTTTTTATGATATTTTAGTTTTCAGAAAGACAGCTGATTGACAGGCTTGGAAGCAGAAGTCCCGTTTGTATGTTTACCAAATTTGAGCAAGCTGAAGAAGTAAAAGATTTTATCAAGGTATCCCAGCTTCCTCAGAAAGGCCACTGATGAGGTATTTAGCCCATGTTCTCTTCTCTAAGTCTTCCCAGGATGTTACTAGTTGTAAAGGGATTTTGTTTTTTAAATGGATCACTGCCTACTGGACATAGATAAATTGGCAATTTCTGCCTTAGGAACACAGAAGTTCTTTCTCAGGCCAGAAAACATCTATCAATTGCCTGGTTACAACTCCTGCATTTCTTTATAAGTCCACAGTACCTGTTCACCCTCTTCAACAATAAAGAGCTTCACAGTGTGTTCCAGTGAAACTTTGTGAGGTGAGGAAATGCTTCCATTGCCATTTAAAGACAACTAAATCAGGTATAAGAGATTAAAAATGAAACTTTATATAATATTCAGGAATTAGAGTTTATTCAGCTAAACACCTTTCTTTGAAGATCTGGGTTTAAATGAGACACTCAAGTGCACACAAACCAGCTACCAAAGAGAGCAAAGCATTTAAGCTAACTCTGCCCATCATTATGTCAAGTCCTAAATTACTAAAGTTTTTAATTTTATTTTTTCATGCAAGTCTAGGTCACTGAGATAAATCTTGTGCCCTGATGTAAAGAAAGGAACATAACTAAGAATTATCTCTAAAGTAATCTTTTAAAATCAGTATTTTGTTTTACTTAAATAAGTCTTAGCTATCTGGTCAACTGCATAAAACTTGTCAAATTTTATGGCATTTTTATTACCACAGTTTCTCTTAGAATAAAACAATTGTTGTCTTCAACTTTTATCTTGAAATATGTAGCATTCATGTAGACCTTAACTCTAGTTCCTTGATAGTCCATGTCCAGTGGATTAACATGGAGACTGGTATTTAAAAAATGTTAAAGAAATCTGCAGTCCATTTGCAAAGAAGAATCAAACATATCCATCTAATGTTATGTTTTCAAAGCACAGCTCACTCAGAAATTCTCTGCTTCTCCAATGACTGGATTATATCAATATCTTAGACAGTTAAGAATGACATAAAGGATGCGAGCATGGTGGTCACAGACGAAGCAATAGAAAGTGCACTTTGTGTGACAAAAAAACATGAAAAAATAGCAATGCTTCTCTAGATGAATGACATAGTGCTGTCACTTCAGATCCAGAATTGCATGGGTAAGGCTTTTCTGAATACCTTTGTATTTCAAATGTTTCAATTCCTCAATCACTGATCAATTTTCTTGAGAGCAACAAGAAACAACCTTCTCATTAGGAACCAATAACCCTTGGCTAAATTAAATGAGAGGTAGCCACCCAGCTCAGCTGTTACTAATTAAAAGATCACCTTTTAATTTTGGGAGATAAGTCTTCTTGTTGATGTGCTGAGCATGACAAGAAGTCCTGAGAAACAAGTCATACAAGTCCTGAGACTAGTGTCAATGTACAAAATGTTCGTTTCTTAGCTAATAATAAAAAAGTCTTTTGATTGTTTTACCAGTTTTAGTATTTAAATAGTGGAAAGCTGAAAATTTCATAGGATATGCTTGTAACAGAAGAGATGAAATTGGGTCCAGCTATCCACATCTCGCTGTCCCATTGATGCCTTTTTCCCAAAGGCTTATAATCATCATCCTTTCATTGTGAATATCAGTAACTCTGGAGCACAAAGCACAGTGCATAGCTTTCTGACGTGCTATGGAAACTAAGTATCTATAAGCACTCTTGCTATTCCTGAGTCAAAATTTAAACTAGAATATAGTGTGGATTAAATATAAACTGTTCCTCATAGTGCTGTTATTTTTTGTCTTTTATTAGGTTGACTATCCAACTGAAAAAAGACAAGTCTTAAAATCATGTAGTACAACTTCTGATTAGAGTAATTTCAACTAAAATTCACCATTCACAATCTAGAAATTTAAATTTGAACGGAATGTCTGCATTCTCTTTACAGTCAGTGGAAAGCAGCATATTTATTCAAAATTAATTCACTGTATTTTACTTTAAATTTATGCTTGAGGATGAGATGAATGTTTGAATTGAATATTTTGTTGTCCATATTTGTTGACATTAATCCTCTGCTTTACTTATAAAAAAACTGATTGGTTTCACACAGAGATGTGGTAGGTAGAGAGGGCCATGTAGGAGCTGGATATAGAGCTCCAGAGTGTGACTTTACTGATGCTAAAATGATCACAAGCTGGTTGTAGCACCTGTCCATGACAAGAAGTTTATTGTCAAGCAAAAATTCTATGGCACATTTTAAAGCCACAGTTCTTCACAGCTGCATCTGCCTAGGGACATCCCTTTTCTACACATCTTCATTTTCAAGTAACTGATAAAAAGAAATTCAAATCTTTAGCAAAATACTTACAACAGTCTTTCATCAGTTTATGTGCCTTTGAATCTTCAGTGACTTGTAAAAGACAATTTAGATTAATGCACAAATTTAAGGAAACACACTTTCTAATAATTTCTTTTTTGCGCTGCCACTAGCATACCAGCAACTGCTGATTATTCCCACACTTAAAGCAAGATTTGTCAGTGATACTACTTCAACACTGGCAAATGCATAGCTTCTAATGCACTAAATGCCACTTGAATATTTATTGGCATTATAGAACCATCTGCTTTCAGCTTTTCCAGACTAAAATCTAATTTCCCCCTACTGGAATGCTCTCATTTTGCCTACACAAGAAAATCCATGCAAGGCAGCTAACAGAGATAACAGAAACAAAGCTGAATTCAAAGCAAAAAAAAACAGCTGATTTTTTTTTTTTCCCATTTAGCATTAAGAACCCCTTTCAGCTACAGACTCCTTAGGCTGGGGTACTGAGGTAAAAGGAAGAATACTGCCATGAGTTTGAGGAAGAAAGTGGGGACTGAAGCTGCAGCTTAACTCCCTTCCAACAAAAGACCTTCAGGAGGATTCTTTTGTTGAACCATCCTCAATGATGCCACAAATTACTGGCAGAGGACTCCTGTGATTTTGAGTCATCCCTGTAAAACTGTTGACGTATTTTCTGTTTTGCTCCATAGCAGCACAATGTAAATACCCATCAAAGGACCAGGAACTACAAAGTTAGGATTCAGGCACTCAGACAAGTTCCTTGAGATCTGGGTTAGAATCTTGCTCTTTTTACTTGCTCTCCTTCACCTTCATGACTTGCATGATTTTCTGCAAAGCACTGCAGACTCAAAGGAATAGTATAGTGAAAGGTGCTGTAGTGAAAGACCATACAGTTCTAACATGGACTGAGGAAATACAAGGTCATCTCTCCCTGGATAAATTTCCCAGGTGTGGACAGCCTGAAAATTTGTTCTTGGGGAGCTCTCAAACAGCCTGACTCTGTCAAAAAAAGGTAGATAACACCATCAACACCTTTTGTCATAAAAAAATGCATAAAACTAATTTAATTACTATTGCCAGAAGAGACCTTTATTCTTTGGCTCCCAAGCGGATGGCAGCATTTCACTTACAGTGTTTTTCAGAGGGGGAGAGAAATCTCTGGCAGACCCCTGCATTTGAAGGTAATACCATCCAAAGGTAATAGCAATATTTCTGTACAGCACTCTAGCTTTCTAAATCACCTTTGGAAAGCATTTTTCTTACCAACAACAGGACAAAAATCTTACCAGTTTCAGTCAGTATAGATTGCCCTGTCAAAGTGACTGTTGACTGTCTTAACCTGAATCTCATCCTAGAAATAAAAGCTTACAAGACTTACTTACAAGACTTACAAGACTTACTTGCAAGAATTCAAACAAGACTAAAATTAACCTATTCAAATACCAGGAAGAACAAACAGAGATCTAACTAGAGTACTCATTAAGTAACTTTTCCATTGCAGTTCTCTACATCAGGGCCCTGAGAGCTCAAGTGTATGACTCCCTAGGCTCAGGGACAGCTCAGTGGTGCAGCCAGGCAGCCTTAAATCAGACACGTGTAGACAGAGTTGTGTGAGAAAATGCTCTGATAAGCAAGGTCCTGTCCCCCTCAGCAGGAGCTGCACTTACACTCAACCCCTTGCCTTGCTCCTACTGTCATGGCCACGCCTGGCTGTACATGTCTTTGACCTGGACTGGACCTCAGTTTAGTCCTTGGCCTCCTGGCTTGATCTCCTGGCCTTGCATCTGTGGATGAGTCCAAAGATCTCAGGATGTGCCTGGATGCACTTGCTTTTCTTACTCAGGTACAGTGGAACTGTACCTTGTGTGACCTTGAGGCCATTTGTGCTTCACCAGGGCTCTTTTCCCCCTGCTCATCTTCCCTTACAGAGTAGCTATGGCACATTCTGTTCATGTGCCACGACTTCTTTCTCTGGCAGTAAAAGCAGAAGTCAGGTCATACTGCTAAAACTGCTGACACTCAGCAATGATTTTCTGCAATGCATTGTGCCTGCGGCTAATGATAGAGCTCAGGAAAAGTCCTTAGCAAGTGTGGAGCACATTACCACCCTTCTCAGCACAATGAACCATAACAAAATTGTTCCCTTTAATCTTCTTCTATTACTACCTGAAGACTTCAGTCCAGTTTTCAACCATTTTTGTTTGGAAAATACAGGTATCTCAGCAACAACACTCTCATCTCCCTTTGACACAGTAAGAACTTTTTTCTTTGGGATTGAAGAGATACCCAAACATTAAATTGAAGCTCTTATTCAGAGAGGAAATTTAAACAGATATAACCTCAGGCATGTCTGCTGTCTCTAAAAGTCAGTTGGACTACTTACATGGTTGAAAGTTATGCATAAAATTGAGCACCTTTTTAATCATGAACAAAATAGAAAAGATAAAGTATTCATATTTGAGTTTGCTCAGCTGTGGAATAAGCTGCCTGAAGAGATTCGACAATCTAAAATCTGACAGCTTTTAAAGTGCTCCACTACCTTCTTTTTTAAGTTTCTTTCATAGCACTTGAATGGCAAGAGAAGAAGGATAAATTGTCAGATGCAAAGAAAGGAAAAGGAAAAAGACTGGTAAATAGACTTAGCTGTTAAATAGCTATTACAGTTATAGCAATTGAAAACTAGAAAACTGATAAATAGTAATAAGAAAGAAAGAAAGAACTTCTATTTGCTGATGCTGCTTTCAACTGTTAATACTTTGAAGAAACAGCCAGATTCAGCCTGCATTTTATGAAGTCCCTATAAAATGTATTGGTACACAACATCCCTCAAAGATGCTGTTTATATGATGAGTGAATGGCAAGGGTGGAGTGATTAAAAATAATACATGTATCTCCTAATTTCAAACCTTTTTTAATAATTAAAATGTTTTCTATCAAAGCAGGAAGTAATAATTTCATATTTAATTTACATATTATCCTGTAGATAACCAAGGAAAATAATTACACCATATGATTCAGGTAAATTTGTGTTTAGGTTAGTACTTTGCATAAGACTCTTATTACAGTAAATCTGCATTAGCAATTTCATTATTACCACAAACAAAACAGTCAAAGAGAACAGTACAAAATTAGTTACAGAATCACTAAGAAATAAAACACTTTAATGTCTTCTGGACACAAAAATATGTAAATAGCAAGCTGTGCTATGCTAAACTTTTTCAATCAGCTCTGTCAGAGCCTTAGTAACCTTCAACTAATTCCAAATTACTAAGTATCTGCCCTTACCTCTCTCAAAATGACAGCTGCTGTTGATTCCCTTACTGGAACATCAAAATGCTGCACAGCATGACTAGAGAGCTTTGTCAAGTGTTGCACAGAGGGAACTTCAGACAACCACTATATCACATCGTCTCCCTCATACCCAGGCCTGTGGTTCATTCACTCACAGTGCTAAGCTATGACCTCTTTTCTGGTTCTGATCCTGCCAGATCAGAGCACAGCGTTTCTCTCACTGTGAGTGGGAAATCTGGCAGGTTTGTCAGAGTGCCTAGGAACTATGGAACAAAGGTAAGAGAACTAACAGTATACCAAATACAGACTATGAAAGGCAGTGGTCTGTTTGAAGTAGCAGAATTTTCTGTACACTAGAAAACTTAAGAGAAAAACAACACAAAAATCATAGAGTAATAGAAAGGAATGGGTTGGAAGGGACCTTAAAGATCACCTAATTCCAGCCCCTCAGCCATAGGCAGGGGCACTTGCCACTAGATCAGGTTGCTCAAGGACCCATCCAAATTGGCCTTGAGCACTGTGGGACACCCACAGTTTTTCTCATCAACCTGTTACAGTGCCTCACTGTTCTCTGAGTAAAGAACTTCTTCCTAACATCTAATCTAAATCTTTCCTCTTTTAGTTTTAAACCATTTTCCCTTTTACTCTCACTATCTGTCCATGTTAAAAGCTGCTGTCCCTCCTATTTATTAGTTCTTTTTAAGTACTTGAAGGCTAAAATGAGATGCCACCAAAGCCTTCTCTTCTCTAGGCTACCTCAGTCTACTACCTCAGTCTACTACCTCAGTCTTTTTTTCATAAGAGAGCTGTTCCAGCCCTTGGATCCTCTTTGTGGTCCTGCTTTGGGGCCTCTAAACACAGCAACAACTTTCTTGTGCTGAGGACCCCAGAAATGGTTGTAGCACTCAATGTGTGGTCTCATAAGTGCAAACTAAAGACAGAGTCTTTACCTCCCAAATCATATATGCCACACAGAAAGAAGGGAGTTCAAGGGTTGAGCATCTTGGCTGTTTCACTCTTTTGACTACAGTTCTCTCATTTTATAAAAATGAAATTATAAATTCCATAACTTGCCATTTCAAAACCAGAGCACAAATTATTCACCACCTTATCCCTGTCACCTGTGGTAGTGAATCTGCAGGGGAAAGGAAAATTGTGCTGTGTCTATTCAATATACAGCAGAGAGAAAAACAGCTCAAGGATGATTGTAAATGTTGTGCTACGAGAACAATGTGGATTGTAGACTGTCTCTTTAAATATCACATAAGAAGAGCCAACCTGAAAGTGTATTGTTCTTTGTTTTTGTGATGAAGAGCTTCACACAGGTGAAACATTGAGAATAATCTAGAGCTATTGCTTGGAGGCAGCTTGAGGATAAATTGGCAAGAAACCATGTCTTTTTTATCCACAGAGCTAAAACAAAACTGTCTCTAACTGAGAGTTTATTTTTTAAGAGTTAGAGGATAGTGATACCAAAGGTAATGACACAATTCAGAAAACACTTGATAGACACATTGACATGGTAAAAATGTAGAAGTGGTCAAACAGGACCAAAAAACTGAGAAAACTAAAAATTAAATAATTTTATGTCTACTATATGTGTAAATCATGATCATCAACAGGAAAACATTTGCATATACCAGGAAAGATTTTTTTTAAGTACATGATTATTATTCACATTAACTTGGTATTAGGGAACCAACACGTTATTGTGAATATAGTTGCACGATCAGCATATAGGGAACCAAATTTGGTGTGTGAGCAAGGTCCACATTTCAGCCAAATCTATGCAAAACCAGAAAGCTTCATACTGAATAGACTGATGTAAAATGCTTTTAAGGTAATAAAGAGATTGTTATGAAATCATATGAAATAGGAAATGATTCTGGCCACGGTGGGGAGGAATATCCTAAAATATCTACTATCACTGTGTAAAAATTTGCACAAATGGAAGGTGAGAAACAGGCCTCTTGGAATAAGAAAATCAATAACAGAAATCTGGAATAATCTGATGCATATGAAACTACAAAAAAATCTGATAAAAATATCAAAGAAATTTGAGACTGTTGGTAGCACTTAGGTGTTGATATGCAGTTAACATATTTTTAAGCTCTTCTTTGGATGAGAAATGAAAAGTTTTGAGCAATTCTTTCAGAAAAGTTTGTATGACATTAGAACATGGTGCATGAAAGTGAAATGTCTAGGAAGAAATATATCTTCCAGTAAAACAAGTCACTAGGATCCAGAAAGTGAAGTAGAAACTGAGATTTCCACATTGCCACTAATAGCAATAGTAAAACGATCAGAGCCCCAATCCTAGTTCAACTGGAATTAGTACTTATAGAATTACTAAAATTTATTTTCTGGGTAGAGGGGTGGGAGTGAGCAGGAGTACTAGTAATGTGAACAAGCGCCCTCTCTGTAAAATAAAAGGTAATAGAAGATTAAGGATCAGGAACAAAGCAAAATAAAAGTGTAATGACCAGGGATTGCCCAAATAAAAAGAAGTTAGCTGTATGCATTCTTCTGTTTTAGACTGCCACTTTAGTCGGAAGCTTTCCTACCCAAATTCATAAATAAGAATACTTTCTTAAAAAGAATCAAATGTCACTATACATACTATGCATTCTCTGCAAATCACACCAGAAATTTGGGGACAGTAATGAATACAGTACCTCAAACCACAGAGATTTAGGAAACCATCTATATTTCTTTAGAGTGAGCATATCACCAGGCTCCATACTTCAGCAACCTACAATATGTCTGTATTATTAGACACAATATTTCATCACTATACAACGTTCACACTGGAAAAGCAGAACTCTTCCTACATAAGTATGCAAAGCAGGACTGTGAGAGTCAGTTGTAGGATAATCCTAAACAAAGGATCAGCAAAGATCTTGCCCCTTTCATCTGCACTTTTTCAAGGGAGGTGCCCTCCACAAGTCAGCCTTTACGGCAGACTAAGAGGCTTTCCGGTTTTTTATAAACTCTCAGTCATTTCCTAAATATTCCCTGTATTTCAGTCAGCTCTAAGGTATTCTGTAGCTCGGTAGCTCTGTCTCTGGATGTCACACCTTTTCCCCAGCAAGGTGCCTGCCAGTTTCTAGCAGTGTGATGATTCACTGTTTCCTGTTCTTCTATTTCTCACCCATATTTCCCAGTTTAGCTTGTTCAATAACTTAGGAAGGCACAGTTTCCTGCTCCCTCCATATGGATTTCCCTGGCCCTGATTGCAGCAGCCCAGACAGACAAACCAGCAACCTTCTTCCCTATGGAATGGAATATACAGCATGGAGTACATCCTGTGATATAGTTTTAATTTTATGAGTTTTAATTAAGCCTTTAGCCACTAGTTTTAACACAATTGTATTATTTTTAGGACACTCTACACCCTGTCTAGAAGTGGTATAGATATCTCAGAGGCTATTCTTTGAACACAAGGTTGAGTGCTTCCTCATCTTCCCAGTTTAGTGATGACATCTGACATTTTAGGCCACTACATGACCTATCTCTCACTCCAAGACCCATATGAGATGGTGTCAGGGAGATGATAGAAAACTGCCTCACTGAGGCACTGCAATCATTTCACAGTCTACAAGATCAAGCAGACAGGGCCTTAGATTATGGAGAATGTTCTGGTCTACGTTTTACCTCCTGTTTGTCAGCAAAATGAACTGTAAATGGGTACATTGGACACTGTAGCCTGCACAGCTCAAGACAAGTACAGGAATAGCTGTCGCCAAATAAAAATATCTATATCTACGCTATCTATTTACCTAGGAAATATATTGGTCTGAGTAGCTTAAGTTCTGGAACTCTTTTGGTGGTAAATCATCTTCTTTTAAAAAGTAATATTTTTAATCTTCATAATAAGATAAAGACAGCAACATCATGCAGTAGCTTGCATGCAAGCATTCTTCAACAGCCTTTTAATACATGTACTGTGTTGAGTTTAGCACTAAATTAATGTGCACAGATCTTGGAGAAAACAAGACTGTTCATTTTGAATACCAAGGATTTAAATAATATATTTAATTATGTTTTTCCTAGTTATGTTTATATTATGGGCTATAATGCCTTCTTCCTTAAATTTATTTATAAACAAAGTAGGCACAGACTAAAAGATGTTTCTAAATTTTTGTCTTGCTATCCCTTGGTTTTCTGACTGAGTAGTCAGGCCAACTCTGGTAAAGACCATTAGTTACATAAGCCTAAGGCATTGCCCTCAGCTTCATCGTTCTTTGGAACTCAAACCAATTCCACATTGTTGAAACCTCAACAATTGTTCTTCTTCAGTGTGATAATCTGTAATAGGAAGCACACTTTTTTAATGAAACAAATTATGCAGGCCATTCATTCATAATTTCAATAAGGAACATTATACTTGAGAGATTAATGTGGCACAAGAAAACTTTTTGTAGTAGCAGTGAGTGTAGGATTTCAAAGAATACCAGAGTCATGTAGCTTATTCATATTTTAGCAATCTTCCCAAATTCTCTTTTGAAAAGATGTTTTTATATCTTTTATCCAGAGGGCAGTTTTTGCCCTCAAAGCTATAAATGTTGTCTCAAAGTTATGGATTCTTCCTACATAGCTTGAATCAGATGAGAATATTAGTTTATCTGTGGGTTTTTTTCACTCTTTCCTGAGTAAAAATTTCAAAACAAAATAAAATTATTTTTAATGCAGACATTTAGGTCATACATTGGCTTAAAACCACATGATATAAATAATAAGATAAAATTTGAGAAAAATCTTAATCAATACCTGCCTTACCAGCTTCAACAACTCCATCCAGTTTTTACTGAAGTCAACAGAACATGTTGACTAAGATTTGGAGAGGGTATTGTGTTTTCTTTTCCTCTTCTTGAGGTTAAATTTAATATATTAAGGGGTAGTCTTAATGGATTTAGCTGCTACTTTCATTTAATCTTGCTAGAATTAACTTCTCTGTTATCAAGGTATGCACTCTCACTCTCAAGCATTTAATTGTCACAAACTAACTGTGTCTAAAGTTCTTGTATTCCAGTGGAAATCAGTTGTAGTTTCACCAATAAAATGTATTGAGATTGACATTTGTGTAGCCATCATCTGCCTTGGTGAAGCACGGGAAGACTATGAGTAGCTACTGTCTTCCCATCCCACTGGTTGCTCCAGGGGGGCACAAGTCCTTCTCCTGCCTCTCTGAACTAAAGGCTTTCCCAGCACCATGTTCTGTTACAGATCCCCTTCAGTACTTGGTCAGGGACACCTCTCACTAGACCAGGTTGCTCAAAACTCCATCCAACCTGGCCTTGAACATTTCTGGAGTTGGGGCATCCACAACCTCTTTGAACAACCTGTGCCAGTGTCTCACCACCATCACAGTGAACTAATATCTGACCTAAACCTGTCCTCCTTCAGTTTTAAAGAAATTCCACCTTGTCCTATCATTCTCTCCCCTTGGAGAAAGTCCTTCTCTCATAGCCCCTTTAGGTACTGGAAGGTGATATAAGGCGTCCCCAGAGCCTTCTCCAGAATGAACAGTCCCAACTCTCTCAGCCTGTCTCTACTGGAGGGGTGCTCCAGCCCTCTGACTATCTTCATGGTGTGCTACCTTCTTGCACAGTAGAGCTGCAGGGTCTTGAGCTTTGAGTGGCCAAACAAGGAAATTTTGGCAGGCAGCAAATGTTACAAAGTCAGTAAAGTGAGTAGACAAGAAGACGCAGAATGTTGTCACATAGGTAAAAAGCCAAGATGAAAAGAGTGGTTTTGCAGCATAAATAATTTTCCCCCTTAAGGCCTTGGTGTCTCTGAATAAGGAACAGCAATCCAGTCTAATGTTCTGCATCCAAGTATGTATCCTTACCACAGGCCAAGTGGCAGAATTATGCTTATATAGCCTTGTGACAAGTCAGTTCAATTAACTCCTTAATGTGAAAGTATAATTTAAGAAAATACATTATACCTCTACAGGTAAATCCCTTTCTCGGTTTCAATTCAAATACTCCATGTATTGCCAAAATAAAATTGCATTTAAGAGCCAGGAAAGTACCATCCCATCAACAATGACCTGCAATTATATTGGTCTGAAATTGTCATAGATCTTCAGTTTATGTACAGGATGTACATCCTGTACAGATGAATTTCTACTTTCCTGCTTGCCTTGGCTGCATGTTCTCAGCCTGTAACTTGCAGGAGTTTTGTAGGTGTGGCTATGTAAAATTGATATTCCTCTATCACCAAAAAGATAGTTTATCTACAATCTCTATGATCTGCATGATAATTCCTCAAAAGCTTCTGATGCCTCTCAGCACCTGCTCTGATATAAATTCGTTTATTAAACCTAAGATGAATAAAAGAAAACAAACCAATGACACAGCTCCACTGTGAGCTCAAATGAGCCCCAGAATAAGTAGAAGGGAAGTGAGAATGAAGCATAGGAAGATTTAAGAAGTAGTAATTCTGTATTTCAAAAGCAGCTTCAACTAACTGAGTAATTTGTGATCTCATTTAATCTTTTCTTCCACCCTCCCCAGGAGACCACAAGCAGCCTTTGAGCATGTGTAGGTCTGTGAATACCAACTTAGATCAACACAACATCTGCAGCATGCAATTGTACTAAAAACTCTTCTGCACAAGTGAAATTTGAATGAAAACTATTAACACTTCAACACTTCAACACTTAGCATTTACTTTTTTCTTCTAGGTTTTCATTTTTAAGTATCCTTAGATGTGCTTGCTCAAGTGGAAATGCTTTTTTTGACACAAAGACTTCTCTTTCTGAAGGAAAAATTATTCTGACTTCAGCAAAACAACTTTAAGAAATTCCAGCCCCTTTCACTTCCCTGCCCTGTCATTCCAGCACCACTGATTTGATACACCACCTCTCCAGCTGCGCTTGCACAGCAGTTTGTCTGGCCGCACTGGTGAATAGGAACTTTGAAACAATCTAGATTAAAAGTAGCACTCTGAAACAAACCACTGTTTTTAATCCAGGCTGTTGCTGTCATCTGTCTCTGCTACAGACTCATCAACAGTTGTCTCAGCCTGACAGGGGAGGTAGAGTGGAGTTTGAGATTTTCTTCACTCCATAAATCGCTGTGTTATGTGCAGTTCAGGGGCAGATTTCATCGCACTTAGATACAACTACAATGAGCTGAGATCCAAACCTCTGAATTGGGGTATCTTCATGAATACATTTACATGGGTACCAGGTAGATAAATTCTAGGGCACTTAATATAGAGAAATCCAATTCATGCACAGAGTCATTCAGATGACTTCAGCCAAGAGACAGCCTGAGACGCCTGTATCCAATGGGTACCTGTGTTTAGGTGACTGAAGTCAGCTGTAGGAGCCTACCTGAGGGTGGCATACAGCTCTGCTAGCTGTGCTGAAAAGCCCTCTGTTGGCTAAATGGGAGAGTAGACAGCTGCCAGGTCCGTAATTTTAAACTGAATCCTAATCCTGAAAGTTTAACGTTGTCACAGTAAGTGTTAGGTTCTGTACCCACTCATATATATATCTTACTATTTGAGACCTCCCATGGCAGCCAGGCTGCATGGGGCTGATAAGACGTGAGGTTCAGACCTGATGAAGAACCAGGCAGGATGTTTAGATAGCATTAAACATGAGTGCTCAGAAGGCCTAAACCCTGATTTATGGGTAGGTGTGTCTTGTGCATAGACATTTGTCTAATGGTACAGCCACTGTGTGTAGCTTTCCATGCCAGGTCACCTCTTAGTTCTACTATGAGGACTCTCTGTGAGTTTCCCTGCTGAATCAACCTTTAGCAAGTCATAATCTTTCTCTGGACTGATTTAGCCCCGAATCCAAAGCCAACTATATTGGAAGAAGTCCTGATGATACATGGAGTCACTGAGAAACTGCACAAGAAGTGGACAGAATGGGGACAGCAGAAACTTAAACCGCTTTTATACCAAAAAAAAAATTCCCCGAAACATACAAATTTTTCATATATATTTTACAAAATCAAAGTAAAATAACAGAATACCCTGAGAATCTGTAAAGCTTAACATGTGAACAGCATGCTTCACTTCCTAGCACGCTGAGCAGTTAGGTTTCCTGGTTACGGACTAATTGATAAGGCATGTGCATAATCAACATAATGCTTATGTAATGAAAAATTAATTTAAAGTCATATGTAATCTTTCCTTTTCACTTTATATATTAACTTACTTTAAAAATAAATATGCTTGAAAATTGTAAATAATGAAAAAATATATTCTATGTTTCTAATACCTTGAAAAATAAGTACTTCAAAAAGGCTTCCTGAAATACAAACTGGAAATTAATTTGAATCCAAATGCATTCATCACTGTAGATTATACATCATATTTTTCCAAAAATTGTCCATTTTATGACAGGATAATATATACATTATTTTCATCTGTACAGTTAACAACCCTGCAGAACTATATAGTCAACATGAATGAAGAATGAAGATAAGAAACTGAAATGATCTATAATTAGACTAAGATGGTTGGTTTCTTTGTAATTTTTGATGTAGAATATAGTGCACTGTGTAGAATTCTTTAAATTTTTGCTCTCAGATTCAAGGTTGTGAAAATGTAAAATTCAAATTTCTCTATATTTTGATTGATTTTGCCATCATTTAAAAACACCTGGTTTTAATACGTATTTTAAAACTTTATTTAGAATCTACTTTGAATTGTAAGTTAAGTTGATTTTTCTAAGATCTATAGTATCAACATTTAGCTTGGAAAAAGTGTATTCATTGTAACAGAGCTAAGAAAACCAGGGAGCAATATAAACTTCTAATTTAAAAATAGATTAAAGAATTCCTCTAGTTATTTTCTGGATGTTAAAATATTTTTTTAAACTTCTTGAGGTCCACAGTTTTTATAAGTAGGGATTTTTAAAATATTTTTATCCCAATCTTTTGATCTGGGAAAAAAAAGCAGAGGAAGATTGAGTTGTTTGGGAGATGAGATCCTATCTATTTGCAGAATATTTTAGATGTGACTCAGACAGCAAAAACTTCACACCTGTCTTGCCATTATGCCTTAGTCATTCCTTAGAAAAGCAGGTGAATTTTGCAACGAAGATCTAGGGTCAAGGGACTGAAAAGACAGGAAGGTCAATGGCACAGAGCTACAAAGGGGAATTGGGTTTCCCAGGGCGTGGGGGACATATGAAGGCAATTGAAAGGGCTTTTTCAAAGCTTTTATTTATTTAATATTCAGTGACATGAAAAGCATAAGTACAAGGGATGAGGCAGTCTGCAGACAAGACACTTGACTGGATGAGTACATTTGGAATGGAATAGGGCTGAAAGTCTCAGTAAGATCTTTCTGCAGAAATCTGGATGTCTTCTCTTCTTTTGTCTTTCTCTCTCCATCCCAGCCCTTCTTAATCATCCTCATCCTTCCCAACCTACTTAGGGTATGAATTCTTCATCTCAATTTTGCATCTGCTGAGTGCTCACATGTCTGCACCAAGATCACCTATTTCTATCTCTGAGTTTCCACAAGAAGTATTTCCTCCCAGTCCTCCTTTTCCAATTCCTCCTACCTTCTCTTTTGAATTTATCATTGGATTGAATTCAGATACCAAAGAATTAAAAGGAACTAAAAAAAGAAAGTCATTTAGTCATAGGTACTCTGATATATCTTGGTTTCCAGTCCTTCTGTGAATTGTATGGGTGAGATCCAAAAGTGTGTGCAGGGGAGCATGAGAGAATATCTGTTTAAGACAGGGTGATGACACTGACAGTGACTTGGGTCTGAAAAACAGCCTGAATTAAAAATAATATTTCTGTACCCAAAGTAATGACTTCCTATTTCAGGCTCATTTAGCAGCAACCTAGTGGGAACTCATTTCTGTTGTGCAATCACCCATAGAAGCCTACAAGTGAAGCACAAAATATAGCATAGGTAGAACTTTCTCTCACAAGATGACAATAATGCTTTGAAACCTCTATGCATTCATCCCCTCATAATATGCCATAGTCCTCCTGAGGCAAGGGATTTTATTTCCTCCAGACCTTTAACAGTTGCAGATGCAGACAGTGGGCGTTATCTGTCGTCATGTAGTTATCCTGGAATTTCTGTTGTATGTAGAAAACAGACATGTTTTTTCCACAATGCTCTACCTTTCTGATGCAGACCCACCATCTTTCCTAGAGCCTGAAGAGTGGGAAAATAATCCAAAGATTATTTAGCCCTACACAACCCAAAGTACAAATTATTTGATCTTTTTCTGTAGCAGCAACTTATATCTTCCATCTAGTCTTTGCAAATCCTGAGAGCGCATAGTGGGACTTGGTACAGTTCTCAGGGGAACAGGGAGGCAGGGATGTCTTTGGACAGAAAATGACTGCTGAAGTACCCTTCATAGACAGAAAAGCCTGCAGTGCTTTCAACAAAATCATTCAGATTTATGGTATAAATCAAGTGTTCTTTGTGACACTTCCCACTGTCACATCCTACAGACATCAACAATCTCTACTGTGCACACCATCTGACAAGGTCTTAATCCATTTGCCTTAAAAGCCTTTGTGGACACCCATTGCTCTCTGCAGTTAAGCATGACCTTTGTTGGCTCTTAGAGCCATTCAGTAGGATACACTGAATGGAAAGGCTCCTTGGAAAAAAGCATGGGGCATATCACACTTGGAAGCATCTTGCTAAACACTGAGTTTGTTTTTATGTGCTTTATGAGAAAGGGTGTTGTGAGACATTGCACTAAGTGATGTTTTACATGTAAAATATAAAGGATAAATGATTGATGAATTCTTTCTAACATTAGCAATGTTCATTGAATTTTGGGATAACAACAACAAAAAAAAAGAAACAAAAAAAAACCCACTAAAAACAAACACAACAGAAACCAACACAACAAAAAACTCATTTGGCTAACTGACCAATTAATTGCCAAAACCTAGGCAAGTTATTCTACACTCCCTGGAAAGCCAGTGTTGAGTAGCTGTCATTTCTAGAACATAATCCATTGCACTCTAAAGTATCTAAAGTAGACATTTTCTGCTACAATTAAGATAAATCGAGTCTTAACATTAACATCTAATACTGTCTTAGACTTGCCTTTGTTTACAAGGAAGAAACTTCAGAAGAGCTACTCGAAAAAATAACCTTGGAAGCAGTAATCACAAATTTAAATAAAATAGTCTGTAATTAAGACACTCATTTCAAGATGGGTGACTTTGAGCTATTAACTAAAATCAGTGTAAATGAAAAATAAAGGACAAAAACACAGTGAAAGTTTGAAATTTCCTTTAAGGTGCTGTGGAACATCTTAAATTATGAGCAAAAACATTGCAGAAAGACTTCAAACTGTCTGTGAAGTATTCCAGAAGTAATATACGAAACAAATGGAAAAGAAAAAGAAATAGAACAAAATGAAAGAGGTGTCAAAACTCAACTTAATTCTGTTCTTATAAAGCAAATCAAAACAAATGGAAAGTGATTATTCACTAAAAAGTGCAAAGGAGAACAAAGCAAGTAGAAGCAGATATTAAGAAGCAAGAATGGAGTCATTATTTAAAATAGTGTGACCTATGAAAGAGGTGACTGATGCATATCTGTTTTCAATTTGGCTGATAATATTGGTGATAGAGAAAAAGACAGGAAAGCTACAGACAGTGAAAAATAGTAACCTAAACTAAGGCAATATGAAATTTTATAATGAAAAATTTTAAAAAAATTGTGGAAGGGCAATCATGACGTAAGCTATATGTGCACATTTTTATGCTGCTTAGAAAAAATATAGAAATAAAAGCAAAAAGAAAGAATTGCAAACTGCAGCCAACAAAAGAAATTTTGGCTTTAAAGCAGTCTGGATTAATCAATATTTGTCTAGATAAAAGTTACTTCAGAGGAAAAAATAATTACTTATTTTGGTAAGTCTAAATGTTTTTACAATGTTAATATAGAGAATAAACTTTAACTGAAATTATGATCATCTATATCCTCCAGACTACAAACAGGAAAACAGCAATAGTATAGGGATATACCTGTAAGTGACAGTCACAGCTGTACTCACACAAGATCTGTACCCAGATTTTGGCTATGTGCTCCGACTGAATATCCACTCCCATGTTTCAGCTCCTCTTCTTTTTCCTTCACTCTCCCTCCTCTTAATCCTGTTCTGGTTCCAGACAGGCCAAGGTCAATTTTGGCAGTAGCTTGGGGTGGCATGGCTGGGTCATGAAGGCTATTTTCTAGCACATTACGTGATTTTCCAGGAAAGGGGGAAATGGTTTTTCCAGGTTGGGGTAGCATGGCCAGGAAGTGGTAAGGTATTTTTGAGGTCCACATGGTATAGTGGTGACTCACTTCCCTCTCTTGTGCACTTTTGTTGCTGATTATTATTTTATCTCATTTCTGTTCCCAGTTAATTGTTCTGATCTCAACCTGTGTTCTTTATCTTTTTTGCCTCCACTTCTCCTCTCCAGCAGCAGGAGGGTGAAGTGGGGGTGAGCAAGTGGTGCATGGTTTCAGTTGGAACATTTAACTGGAGAATAACCTTCCAAAACCACGACACCTTTCCATCCTTTCTTTCTGGCCAGAAACATCAACAGCAACTGTATTTTAAATAGAACTTCTTTTTCTATATTTTTGGTCTGATGGTACCTCCACCAAATAAAACCAACCAACCAAAAGTAAAATTGGAGTTGATTTATTTATGAAAAGAAAAAGTTTTACACCTGACTTCCACAATGCAGTAAGGTGTTTGGGAATCAGCTTGGCATCTGAGCTCTCCAACCAATCACTATCTCCCATGGAACTTGCCTTCAACCATTTATACTTAGACATCTGTATTTAACAAAAGAGTAAGCAGAAGTTTAATACTTTAAGCTTCAATAGCATCAGTGGCTGAGTTGGTACAAGTGTTTAAGTGTTACCTTGAATGAAGATGCTGCTCTCAGCTATATTATTAACACAAAATCCTGCAGACCTCTTGATACAAAGTGTTGATTACCCTTAGTTTGACCTTTTCAGAAGAAATTGAGGTGACTGTGTAAGGAATTATTTTCTGGTCATTTCCTACTCACATGAAATCAGTAATTTAACAATCCACTGTCTTGGCTTTACAAACATTTTTTGACATATTAGGCTAAATTTGTAATCACCTCTGCTACATATCGAGTTAATAATCTATACTTTTATCATATTAACATAGTATGGTCTGGCTTTTCTCCTTTTTGGGAGGGATTCCTTCTGGCTGCAAAAGGGGCCAGACTGAGGCCTATATCCCCAAAGCTTTTCAAAGTAACTATTATTTCTCTGTCACTCACATCTAAATGTATTAAGAAACTTACGTATGCAGATCAGCCACAAAATATGTACATGGGAAGTTTTTATTTTCATGCAAAATTAAGTTGTTAAGTGAAGTTATTTAGATGAATGAAATCTGCCAGTTACTTTAAGCATTCTTGTAATGGAGTAAGCAATTCCTTGTAGGAGGAGTCAGGGCATTATTGTCATCCAGCTATAATTAGGGTTTAAAACAGTGCCAAAAGACAAGAAATAGAATTTTGTGCTCAGAAAGGGATAGCCCTCTTCAATGTACTGGAAAATGCCTCGAGGTTGTTTTAAACAAAGCTCTCAAGGAATGCTCTGGCAAATGACCTGACAGCAGTCATGATTTATTTGTATTTTCTTAGATGTTTCTCTTGAGTCAAAAGAACAGATTATAACCTAGTTTATCTGTGACATGAGATCATTAACTCCAGGAAGTAAAAAATGATACCTCTCCTGGGCAGAGTTCTTTAAAATGCTGTTTCTAATAATTTACTGGCCTTAGAAAGTTCATTGCTTTGCCATATTTACAACATGTACTATAATAAAGCCTCTCACACACTTCATTTTGGGGTCAGATAAATGGATAATACATACTGTATTATAATGTGGTATGGCATTTCCAAATATAGATCATTATAAAAATGCATTTTAACATGGAATATTTCTAGAAAAGTAATATCTAATGAATGTTTTATATTTCCACTTTACAGAGATTTTTGATGTTTGGGAACATAGATGGAGAAATCAATAAAACAACAATGTCTGAATAGGATCTATCATGAATTATTCTTTCACCCATAGACAGATTACTGCTGTGGAGGCAGAGCTGAACAGAAAAACTAAAGGAGTTAGTTTCCCTTTTGTTACCAAGGTATTGCCTTGAATTTCATATTCTTTTAAAGTGTAAATTAGCCAGATATTTAAAATAGTTTTGTTTATTGTTCTGTGGAAATGTTGGCTTTGTTTAATTTTTAAAGAAAAGTCCAAGCCCTGGATCTACTGAGATGCCATCAGTCTGATAAACACTGATATGTAACTGATTAAAGGGAGCATGAAAGGCATTGGTGCAGAAACACTGGTCTTAGTGGCAATCAGCACTTCATGAATAAGTGAGTTCTGTGCTCTGTAGATATTAGTATCAGTGTAGTGCAATAAAACTTGACCTGTTAAGCCAGTGGGGCATCACTCTTAACTCTGGGAATCTGAAAGCTAACTTGCAAAATAAATCTCTCAATTGCACATGTAGTCAATGGTGAAAGAGAGCAGAACATCTACAGAAGACAGTCAGAGAGCATAATTTTAGACAAATATTTCAAAATAGGGTGTATCTTGCTTTATCCACTGAAAATAAAACTGAAGTGTAGGGATGAAATTCACCTTTTTATCTTTGGCTATGTAAAAGTTAGCCTTCTAAGGTTTATTTTTCTCTATTGATTCAAAAGATATCTAAGCTATTTTGATTGAGATACCTGCACAGAAGACATGTGAGTTTAGGCAAGATGGAATCCCCCCCTAATGACTCTGTATCAGGAAGTCAATTGTAAGCCAATCTTAATTTTTTCACAATGTTCCTTAGATTTTTTGCCCATAGAGGAAAAATTACCAAATTTACATCTGTGGAAAATAGCTGACAAAGTTTTTACCCATTCAATTTTCTAAAAATTAAAAAAATAAATGTTAGAAGATGTTTTCATATGAGGGAAAGCAAAATCTATACTTGCAATAAAAAATTTCCATGGGAAACTAAACAGAGACACTCAGTATGACCCACCTGAACCAGCTGGACTCCTGGGAGTCCGCAAACACAAGCATGAGCAATATTAGCCTCCACACCAGTAAGAGAGTTTACTCAGTGAATTGCACTGAGGGATGGACATGTTCAGAGAAGTAACAACTTCCTCTTGACAATGTAATCCCGGCCTGAACCTTTAGTGCCTTAATGTTCGTAGAGCCCTACAACAAACTGTACTAGGAAGGTACTGAATTTACACAGTTGTAGCCAGGAATAGGGAGTTCTGCATGCACTTTTGAGGAAGTGGAAAAGAAGTCTCTTCCTCCTGATATCTGATCAGTAACTTGCCATTTTCCTGGGATCCTCCAAAGGTATCTGCACCTGTACATATTAAAGCCTGCAAGAGATGAACTGAGAACTGGGGTGTAGCCTTCATTTTCCATGGCAATATTTGTTTAATTCTCTTGAACTCAGTGTTCTGTACTTAGTCCTAGACTTTTTCTGCTCATCTTGTTAGTGAATTTAAAAGAAAAGAGTCTGTCTTATCACTTGTTTTCTTGTTTCCATTTATTTTGAAGGCCTTCTGGGACCTTCTTTTGCTTCCTTTACTTACCAGAAGAGAAGTGTTCTTGTTTTAATAAAGAGAGCAAACATGATAGCTACCCCTAAATTTGAGGGGGGTTTTTTTGTCCAATCCATATTTTCCAGTCACAGCCTATTCAGCAGGAAGGACTCTTTCTCTGGAAAATCACTTAGATAAAAAATACTTAAGAAGAATTAGTGTGATGGGAAAGGTAAAAAGACATTCTTCAGCTAAACTGCATTTTCACATCTCAGTTTTGTAAACTTTGTACAAGAGGTAGAAAAGTAATAATCAGATATTCTTCCTATGATGTATTGACTGTTCTGTAGCACAAGGGAGATCCACATGAAGAAAATTAGCCCTAATGAGAAACATTGGAAAGGAAAGAAAACAAAAAATATGGAAGCCAAGTAATTTATGTAATAACTAGATATGTTCATTTCAAATAGACTGTTGTGTGGCCAAGCTTTTTTGTTAACTACTTTTGTATGGACTGCCTTGTAAACAAAATAAATGATGGACAATAAACATTAATACCTGATATAAATCTGTTTAGAATTTATCTCTAATAACCATAGACTTTTCTAATTAGGGGCAGATATTTAGTACTTGTTAATTGAAATTTATTTTTTAATACACCTTTACTGCCAATATTTTAATTTACACTGAATACGTAATACTCTCAAGTTGACAGTTCTCATCAGTAAGAAGTATTTTATACTGATTAAATCTATTCTAAGTGACACAATGCTATTCATTTAATTCCAATTATTATTAAAGCTTCCTCAGTTAATCCATCTGCTATGTTCTTTAAGAACTATATTTAAAGAATTCATTCAGGAATGGCTGTAAAACATGTCTAAGTAGTCAATGAATCAGGAAAGAACTATTGTCCTATACCTACAAGTCTCTCAAACTGTCCAAGTAGGTAAAGCAAACAATTGTGATTAACTGTAAGTGGAATACATTTTCCACCTATCCTGTCTTTGGGTAGAATTAGTAACTGCTTAAGAAACTCTAATTTTTAGTCTATGAAACACTTGAAATTTCTACGTAACCTTCATTTTGTCAAAGGAAATTGTCTAGAAGCACTGTAGGGTTGAATTTCTCAGTCTTAGGTATTTAAATGTCTTATAACTTGGATAGAAAAAAAAAAAAAACCACTGCCCAAATATTATGTTTAATCCCTCCAACAAAAATATATAGCTTAGAAGATCCCATTATTATTACTGTATTAACGCCTCCTGCTAACATATGGAAAGGCCCATTAAATCCACAACAGTCCAGCAATAAAACATGTTTAATACCATCAAGTAGGATCTCCCTGAAAATTATTCTTACACAGTGAACGCTTTACTCCTCTGGAGGGATGTAAACACCAATGTGCAGTGCAATGCTTTCGCTTAATGAAATAAAAAATCATTTTCCAGCTATGCTGTCAATCCCCTTAATCTTTCAGATCTGAGCTACCTGACATGCAGGAGAGTTTGAGCTACCCTCAGTTTTCATTCAATAGATGAAAGACATTCACAATCAGCAAATTATATGCTAAGACATGTTCTTTTAAAAATGCAGAAAAAAGCTTACAAACGAACAAGCCAACAAAATCCCCAATCACAGAACCAATTCAAAAAACCCCTATCATAACAAACCAAACATAGACTATGGCTGCAAAATTATCCCCTGCTAATAATCTAGGCAGAAGACCTAATGAACTGTTTATTTGGAACTAAATTTACTATCTCCATAGAATAAAAATTCAGTTTCTTACCCACAGAAGTCACCTTGTAATCAGCTTCTCAGTATTTTTTCTCAGCGTATAAATACATTGAGTAGCTCTCAGGCTACCTACAGTTTAACTAAATAGATTGATCCACACTATTGCTGTGTTTTATCGGAATGAGATTTTCTTTTAATTCCCCTAGGACAAAACTTTTTCATTACCTCACAGTGATTACCTAGATACTACCAGAGTAAGCTAACAGTCTAAAACTACTTCATAAAGAATGTGGGTTCATTTCTGCCTGAGGTCGTGCAAGCTTTGCTGTGTGAGATTTTAAAGGTAAAGGCATCCATGAAGAGGGGACCATCCCAATCAATTGTGCAAAGAATGTGACTTTCTAAGCTGTAGACCAGACCCTCAGACTTTTCCAGTCTTTGGGAAATACTGATCATTTGTCTAAACATCTCTAGGCATTTGTACCAACATTCATACCCATACTTGGCTCTGGTGTAATGTGAGTCATGATGGAGAATCAGTACATACAGGGGGAAACTGGGCAGAAACACTGATGCTTTTGTAGCTAGAAATCTAAACAGCTTGGAATTTGCTGCAGCAGTCAGGTCACATGTTAGAAAGGTAGCAGAAAACTATTCAAATATCTTCCCCAGAGTCTACTAACATGACATACCTGAGCGTCTGGAGCATTATGGATAAACGTGCTTACAGCAGTAGCAGTTGAAAGAGCACAGAACACTCACTGCTGTTTGCATGGTTTTCAAAACAAAGTCAGAAATGAAAATGACAGAAAATCAAAATAATAGTATCAGCAGTACGTTTTTTTTCTTTTTGTTTTCCTTTTTTTTATTATTATTAGTGGAAGCCTAATAATCTCAGATACCCTACAGCATAAACAGTTTCAGAGAGGTATGTTATTATTTATTTATTTAAAATAAATATATATTTATGATAACTAAATTATTTACTGTTCATCTGAAATCTCAGAGGAACAATATGTTTCATTGTATGCCAGTTTGTCTGTTACTCAGGACCTTGTCCAGATGGTTTTGAATACCTCCAAGGACAGAGTGCACCACCTACCAGGGCACCTGTGCCAGTTTTCCACCACACTCACAGTGAAAAAGTGTTTCCTGCTAATCAGGAAACCTTCCATATTTCAGGTTGTGCCTATTGCTTCTGTTGCTTCACTTGGCATCACTGAGAAAAGCCTGCCTCAGAAAGAGCTGCAGATATTTGTAAAGCTGAAATAATACAAATGGCCTCCAGGATAAAAAAAAAAAAAAAAAAAAAAAGAACCTTTCTATCCGGAAAAGAGCTTTGCACAGATGTTTCATATTATGTGTGCCATCTGAGCAGAAAAATGTGTGGTGTCATAGCAGTACTTCAGGCCATTTCTGAGTAGAGTCAAAGGAGAAGCCTGTCTTCTATTTACTATAGAATAAAGTGGCTGCTATCAAGAGTCAGAGAGGTTTTAGTCTTTGTAAATGAGCTCCAAATTTATGTAAAGTGCTAGGAAAAAAAAACAAACCAAGAATAGAGAAAGAGCTTTTCAATTATTACAGGACAAAACAAAACACTAGAGTTGTAACAATATATTTCTCCACTTTGATTCACCGAGATGACTCACTCTAATAATGTGGAAATTTATTTTAGGGTCTAAAATTTAGTTTGTCCTGTATGCTCACACAGCTCTGGCTTAGATTATTCACTACTCATTCTGAACTGCTTAAGAACCCCTCTCAAACATAATGCCAGAGGGAGTGTTAATTGCAATGGCAGTGGTGCTATGAACACCTGCACTTATGACATGGCCAAAACTCAATTTATTTCTCAGGGATCATCATCAAAACAGTCTGTTAATAATAGCTTTTTAGTCTAGAGCAATGGAGACATCAGAATTATTTTTAAATGTGAAGTCACAGAAATAGTATAGGTTAGGCTGAAAAAGTAATTTTTGAAAAGCTGACATTTCTCACCACTCAGAAAAGGAACAGCTCACAAGTGATAGAACTCTAAAACTCTATGCATTTTGAGCTATGATTAAGCATGGTTTGATGATAAAATAAAAGTACTATTGTTTGTTCCTTTTACATGCCATATCCACTAATTTTCATAGACTTTCAGACAGCAAGTGTGACATTACAGATAAATGTGATTCATAATAATGATTTATTAATGAAGCTCTAATTCATGTATTAGGCAAGAGACTAAAGTATGCTGCATAATAACATTGTCCAGAACTTTAAATACAGGCAATCAAAGAAGTTTTGTGGGTTTTGCTGTATATCAAAGAGTCTGGAATCACTTTTCAGGCTTGAATGCCTTTGTAATGGAAGATGCAGACTGCATGCACATTAAAAAAATCCTGAGGATAATGAGAAGATCCTTTTGATATATTACAGATATGTTGCATCAGCAACAGCTACTATATGAAAAGTTAGTGTTCACACTGACTTTAATACTCTATAAGTGATAGTATGGTACAATGGAAAAGTGGTCTGTTCTGAATTTTAGTGAGATAAAAATAAATGAGGCTCCAAACACCATTTTGAATAAGGTTCACATCTCTTCTCTGAACCTGATGATCCTAGAATCAGAATATATCACAGGAAAATAAATCTTAATTCATCAAAAGAGGTACTGCAAAAAGACCCAACAAAGTCAAGAGTGTCCAAGCACAAGAGCATCTGCTAGTCTGTCATAACTTTATGTGTTTATTGGAAAGTGCCCCCATGAATGCATCTACAATGTAAAGACAGAAGAAGTAATTGCAACCTTTCAAATAAAGTCTTTATTATATTTAAATGTATATTTTACTGGCAGTTTTCTCATAGATATGCACTATATGAATGAACTTCTATCGATTTGTAATAGGTCATAAACGGAAATCAACTTAGAGGAACAAAGACAATAATTAGAGTTTTATTTTCCTGGGATGTTTAGAAAATTAGTATCTGTGAATAACAATTCTCTACCACAGGACAATAGCAGATCTCAATCAAAGTACTGTGCTTCAATCAGGGCCAGCCACAGACAAGTGTAGCTCTTGTAGCCACGCATTTTTGAAAGTCCTTAATGGTATATGAGCATGGTATCATGGTATCATTCAGTGGTAAATAGTTTTCCCGGGTCAGGAACCACAGGAAACTGGGCTCATTACCTTTGCAAAATAAAATGTACATTGAAAGAGGTAGTCCTCCCCTCCAAACAGATAATATGGTGCCAAAACTAGATAGCTAAGATATCTGTAAAAGCATAAGCTCTGTGTGATTTTGAAAACTCAACCCCATGTTTAATTAGCTGAGTATAATCAAAGTTCAGATTCAAATCTCATAGCTTCTTCCTTTTTTCTTTTATCAAGAGTAAAATAGCTTTTTTAAAATTTATCATATTTAAGCATCCCTACTGACTGTCAGAGGAGGTACCAATGTGCAAATCCCAGCTAAAGAGTTAGGCTTTCCACATCTCAGCTATCTGAAGGAGAGACAGATCTAGGTTTTATAAATAATTAGGAACACAGACATGATAGAACCCTAACAAAGCATATAAGCATTTATTTGCTAATGACTGATGAGAAGAGCTATACTACAGAGAGTAGCACTGTCAGGATAAATGCTTTCCTTTCACAAGCATTTATTTTTTTAATCTATAGTGATATTAAAATTTAATATTCATCTGGATGTTCTGAATGTTCTCATTTTAAAAAATGTGCATGTAATTTATCCTGGGAATAAACAAACTAAATTTAGGTTGAAAGGCCAAGGAGATCTAAATTAAGGCAATGGAAAATCCTATTCTTCTCAGATGAAAATTTGGTTTTTAGTCTGTTTTATATTGTTATCAGTAACAAAAAAGAACTTAAAGGATCTCCTTTGTTTCACTACTTGATTTTGTTCAATAAAGCTTAAGGTTATTACTGAAAATGTTATAAAAATCCAGTATATGTCTTCCTGAAAACATAGCTTTGAAATACTTGAAGAAAGAGTAAATGTATCTTTAAAAGATCTGCACAATAATAATGCTGAACCTGGGCATTCTGTACTGATAAAGGTAAAGAATCATAAAAGTAGCAAGCCAAGAAGAAGTAGCAATGGAATTAATACCTCACTCATTTGTTAAATTCTGTGACCCATGGTATTCAGGTCAGAATATATGCTTTCAAAGGTGTCTCAAAGTAAAGTTAGAAACCGAATCCAGGGCATATGAATTTTATTACTCTCTGGATGGTACAAAAACTTTATGCTTTTAACAACACCTAAGAAAAAAGTTTTCTTCATCACAGAACAGTCATTCTTTGGGATTCCACTTCACTTGTCAGAAATGGAAGTAGAATAAAATATTCAGAACCCGAAGACTGAAATAGCATCTGTCTTTTGGAACTGGATGTTGTGAGTAAATATAGAAACAGCAGTCAACAGTCAGGAGGCTCTGCAGAGGGATCTGGACAGGCTGGATGAATGAGCTGAGGCAAATAGCTTGAGGTTTAACAAGGCAAAATGCCCAGTCCTACATTTGGGTCTCAACAACCTCCTGCATTTCTACAGGCTGGGGAAGAGTGGCTGGAAAGCTGCTCATCACAAAAGAACCTGGGGATGATGGTCAACAGCAGCTGAACATGAGCCAGTGTGTGCCCAGGTGGTCAAGAACACCAGTGGAACCTGGCCTGTATCAGCAATAAAGTGGCCAGCAGGACCAGGGCAGTGATTGTCCCCACTGGTGAGGCTGCACCTCAAATCCTGTCTTCAGTTTTGGGCCTCTCACTAAAAGAAGGACATTGGGGTGCTGGAGAATGTCCAGGGAAAGGCAACAGAGCTGGGCAAGTGTCTGGAGCACAAGTCTGATGAGGAGCAGCTGAGGTGAGGGAAATACTAGAGTTAAGAAGACTAAGAAAGCTGTGAAAATAGGCCTCAGAAACAGAAAGAGTAGAACTTAGAATTAGCTGCAGCTGTAAAGCTGAAAGTAGGAAAAGTTAGAATAGCAAGGACAAGCAAGGACACAAAACAATAGTTTCAGTTTTTAGGCTTGCCTAAGATAGACCTTAAGACGGCAGGAAAATATGCCCTGCAAGATAGTAGAAGGGTTTAAGCTTAATAAGAGAATTGTGTATTGTTAATAGAAAGCATACAAGCAAGCATTTTCTGAAGCAGGTGTATGTGTGCTTTTAGTGATTGGCTAGAACAATCATTTCTAAGCTTTAGCAATATGCTATTGGCTAGGAAGTTTTTCAAATGCCCTATAACAAAGAGATCTTTGGCTGCTACTGGCAGATGTGAGCTGTTGCCATCTTTCAATTGTCTCACCCTGTTATGAGGCTGATGTCACAATAAGGGCTCAAAGGAACGTCTCACAGGGTCCTGTCCCATTGGTGCAAAACCCGCAACACACTGAGGGAGCTGAGGGTGTTTAGCCTAGAGAAAAGGAATGTCAGAGGAAAACTTACAACTACTCTACAACTACCTGAAAGAATGGTGTATCCAGGTGAGGGTTGGTCTCTTCTTCCAGGCTACAAGCAACAGGATGAGACTAAATGTCCTCAAGTTGCATCTCAGAAGGTTTAGTTGAGATATTAGGAAAAATTTCTTCACGGGAAGAGTTGTAAAGTATTGGAACAGACTGCCTAGAGAACTGGTTGAGTCACCATCCCTGAAAGTGTTCAAAAAACATGCAGACATGGCATTTGAGGACATGGTTCAGTGGTGAACAAGGTGGTTAGTTCCAGATTAGTGGTTGGACTTGATGATCTTAGAGGTCTTTTCCAGCCTTAATGATTCTATTATTTTATGATTCTGTACACCCCATGCAATCTACTTTTTTTTTTTTTTCTCTTGGAATGCTTTCTAGGTCAATTTCTGATAGCACAGTGTTTCATTCAGTGACTGAGCAGTCTATTGATAAGCTTGAAGGCTGAAATTCATTTATCTGGCAAAAATAGAGCTGAAAAGAGATGATGAACATTCCTGAAGGAAGCAGCAAAATCTATGAAGGAAATGTAAATCTTGGAGTAGAATTTCCTGTTACAAGAGCTTATTCAAGTCCCTTTGACGATATCTTTGCTGAGGTGACAAGTTTAGATAATTTCCTCTTGCATAATATGCAATTAATATTACCCAAATTCAGGTAGAAGGAGAAGAACTTGGTAGGGAGTTCTTCTGCTAGATGTAATATAAAGTATTTTAATTGGATTAAATTTGGGCTAAGTAAAATGAAACATTCTATCCTAAGCATTTAATTTGCTTTGCACTTATGCATTTACGCACTGGCAAAAGGAGACCAATATAACTGTGAGATAAAATCAGATCATAATGCGCTGAAATGCAATTGGTACCTGAAGTCAGCTGGGATTAGAAATAATAACAGGAATCCAAGGAGATGTCGTATTCAGCACAGACCTAGAAAGGCTATTGCTAGAATATTGGAGATTTGATGTGCAGTGTATCTGATCTCCAAGAATTCCCTCAATTGCATGCCAACCTTCCACTTTCTTTATCTTACCACTTAAAAGCTTTTTTTTTTTTCTTTTTTTTTTTTTATTATACATGAAGGCATTTTCAATTTATTTGGAATGTCATTTTACTTATCCCTGCCTGACTTTCATGAGACAGCATAATATAGTTCCAAATTATTTGCTGAAGAACATTTGACTCCTAGTTGTCTGAGAGTTTGGAAGAAAGAGGAAAGACGGGTTAATAGCTATGTCTTTCTCTGTCTAATAGATGACTTTCATTCTAAAAAAATGCAGTGGAAGTTGTTTGCTTATGCAAGGCCTTTTATTAACCTTTCTAAATCCAAGGCAGGGACAAAATGAGAAAGCAAATGAACATTTAAGACTGAGAGTAATCAACTTGAAATGTAAAAGAGTCAGTGCTTTGACAAGAGTTTAGATAGAAAGGATATTTAAGGAATATGTGAAGGAGAAGAAAGTCTTCTGAAGAACACAAGAAAAATATTTAGCAACGAAAGTCAGGTTTATCTAAACTGGGAGTTATCACTTCTCTTTCAAGTAATCACCTAGGATAGACAGGGACTTCCAAGAATCATTTAATCCAACACACATTAAGTACCTTCCCTAGAATTATAAACTTGATTTCTGTCTATCCCTCTACCATGCTAAATGGAGACATGTTTATCTCCTTACATGGGTAGAAAAGGTGTCAGCTGTCTCAGGTGTGTTACATGAATTCTATGTTTTATATGTCAAGATTGGTGAGATGATTCTTCAAATCTTTGATGATCAAGAAAAACATGAAAAGGTTACATCAGCTATTAAGAATGGGTGGTACTCTAATATAAAGTAATGAATGCATTCAGCTATTTGAATATTTAATTTAGAAAGTTACACTCAAGGGCAAATATACTTTTGTTCTGGTTCCTTTTACACCACGGTTATACATTGCAAATTGCCTCTAAAAGAGGACATCATTTAATACGGAAGATCACAAAAATTTCCATATCAAGCACATAACAGTTAACAACCAAATGTGTTACTTCTTAATCACAAGCCCTTCAGATGAGATACAAGGTCTGAAAATCGAAAAGATTTTGCATAGCTAACAGATAAAAATAAGGATTCAGAAACTCAGACTCACTGTTTTTTATTCTCTTGAAGTAGGAGGCTATATGAAAGTTTTCTATCACATACTTTATTCAATCTATAAATGCAATGAGCAAACTAAGCTGAGTGTATCATTTATTAGTCCAAACAGCATGTAGTAAATATCAATACCATATCAGTTTTAGCTATATATTTGATCTGCATTAGGACCCCCCAGAATTTTTATCAGTATGCTTGTAGATTTTATTTAAAACAATAAAAGAAAGAAAACATAGGAAAATAAGTTTTTTTTTTCCAGATTTTAAATCAGAAGCTTGTTGACTTTAATATCTAAAAATATTTATCTTGTTAGGAACTGGAGGCTAGAAGTCATACCTAGTCACTCACTAGGAAATACTTCACAGCAAATAACAATCTGTAATATTGTTGCATTTCCCCAAATCTCACTTTTGAACTTACCATAAGACTATTCCAACTCAGCTGGCCCTTCTGGGAAGCAGTAGAGTAGGGAACTTTTGGGAACACTTGTAAATATTTTTTTTCTTCTTCTCACTGTAGTGCTCTATTTTTCTCACCTCTCTAGTGAGCTGAGGGGGGGAAAAAAGTCTGTTGCTGTTCATTTTGCAATATGGAAGAACAGTTTGAAAACTGTCAAGCTACTTTTCTGATCACCAATTTTGTTCTGTTAAAATTGTAATTTAACTGTCAAATTAAACAATGGAAAATCAAGTAAAGAATAGTGATTTCTGTACAGTAATTTTCTTAGGTAAAAAATCTCTCCCCTCACACACAGTGTTTTTGAAATAAGAGTAAAATATTATTTTGAAGTTAAAAAATAATGTAGTGTAAAAGCTGTAGGCAATAAAGAATTATACACAAAACTATGAAAATAAAGACCTGGAAGGGACTACAGGAGATCATTTACTCCAGTTATCTGCATTGGAGTGGGCTTGAATACAGTTAGATCATTTCTTCACATAGACAGATTAATGTTCACCAAGTAGTAAGAATTTTCTTTGAAGAGATTGCACAATCTCCTTGCTCTGCTGTAGTATTTCACTACCTGTGCAATGAGATCTCAGTTGCTACTGAGAATGATCAACAAGTGAACTGTAAATCTTGACACCATTTTGAGATCTTGAGACTAATAACTAAAGTTTTCACTAATGCTAGGATTGGTTTGGGATTTTTATCTAATTTGAAGCAAGCAAAAGCACGGAATCTGCTCATAAGTTCATCAAGATTGGTAAGTTTATAAACAACGTGCTGTTATTTACTGAAAGGTTTTTTCATTTTGTGCATACAAAAAGAGGGTGGTCTGCCCTTAAATTGTAATTCAGTTTCCAGGACCAACTTACAGGGTTTGGAAAGAACTTGGACATTTTTTCATTAGAATTCATCCAGCAATATCTATACAAAGAGAGAAGGTACAGTCATACATATTTCTTTAATTCCCAGATTTTTTCTCCCCTGTGAGAAATAAGGGCATCTTATTAGTGTATTTCATGGCAGTCCATTCATAGCTGGATGATTAGAAATCCCTAGCATTCATTTCCAAAGCCAAAATCCAAACCAAGCCACCACCATCAAAACAGAGCCAAGAAAAAAAAAAAAGATTATCATAACTACGTTTATAACTTTCATTTGTCTGAACAGAGAGTTTGAATCTCTCAATTAAATTAATTTAAATCAGATTTAACCTCCTTGGTTATAACTCCTTCCTGTAGTTGGCCACTGACAAGAACTGTATGGGTTTCTCATCCTGTAGGTGTGGTGGTCTGCCCGCCTGTTCTTCCGCCAGGCTTTTTTCCCAGCCAATCATAGTATTTTTTTGAACCTACTAGCTAATTTTAGTTAAACCTGAGAAATGTCTGGAGGCTTCAGTGATTATCATTGCCTGAAAATGGGCAAAAGGTTAAAAAAAAAAAAATCCAAATTATCTTTCTTTATCCACCTTTGGCTAAGGCTTAAATGTGAAAGTAGTTATCTAATTATGCACAGGAGAAATCAAACAGGAGAGAGCTACAGGAAACTAATCTGTAACTGGTGAGGCACACAAAGTTTTGCACAGCTCTAGGTATGTTGAAATGGGTTGGCAAAAAAGGGAAAATTTTAAAAATAGTTTAAATAGAACGGCTGCAGGTGAAACAGCATGTTGGACTGAGATTCCTGTATCCTGCTTTAGGTATGAAAAGCTTTTCTGACTCTGGTGTCTTTTTTACCCTCTGTTCAGGTAATGATAATTTCTTCCTTTTGCCTTTTTACTGAAGCAAAGTCATAGTGAGAGACTCACAAATCTCTTATCAAAAATTGCTGTTTGGCACAGTCAGACCATTGTGTCAGTTGCATCACCGGCATTTAAGCATTGCTTAGAGTACTTAGTTGCTTGAAGTAAAAATGTCTTATGCTGAGTCATGCCAAGACTTCAGAATTTTGGAGACTTGAAGTTCATAGAGAGTTCATATCAATAAGTGACTCAAAAGTTACAAGCACCAAAGGCAGATAATGCTAGTGTGGTGGAGAGAAATGGAAAGATGGTGCAATATTTAACTTTTTTCTGAAAATCAGCCAGATATTGATATCTTGTATTGATATCTCCTGACTGAGGAACGTCTTAAATTCACCTGGTATTGAGCACCAGGCCATTTCTGACTGAGTGCTTCACAATTATAATTTCCTTTCACCTGAGATTCAGAATATCAGGTGCTCATACGAGCTTTGCCACTCACTCACCTTTGAACAGGAGCATTTACCTGTGTTCAGATATCATTAGCTGCTGGTAAAGTCAGCACATTGCAATGAATACCCTTGGGCTCTGCTCAGTCACAGATGGAAAGAGGGATCTACAATGGTTTGTTATCTCTTTTTCTCTCTCTGATGCCTTCTGAAGTGTTGCCACTTAAGAACACATCATCTGAATCACTGAATTTATTTACCTATGCACCCACTTTTGGTGACCAGAGTTTTTCCGTAGGAGTTTAATTTTAATTCTTTCTGAAGTCATGATGTCTGATCAGATCATGTATTGCAACAATGCATTTCTTCAGACTAGGTGGTGCAGTATTACCAAGGTCAAACTTTAAGTTCATTTTTTTTTTTTCAGTTTTCTGAATTCATAAGAAGTGGTGAGTAGTGTCCAAAAACTACCAATTGCTTCAGGCAGTTAATACAAATCAATCAATACTAAAGAAAACGGAGATACTTTGTGCCTCATGAATACAGCCTCTAGAAAGAAACTGAGCCCAAGAATAAAAAAAGATGTTGCTAACATCTATTTATTTAGCTTTGAATTCTGTAATTATCCTTCTCCCAAAGGCCTTATTTTATAACTTTCTCCACAAATCTTGGAAAGAATTTTAAAATCTGTTTCAAACTGCAGAGAACAATGCAATTTGCTCAGGAGTGTGTGCCTGCATGCATGAACATTTGAATGTGTATGCTGTTAGCAACTGGTATCATGTCCCGCTTCTGTCCAATTTTATCCCAGTGTCACTGTTTAACCTCAGCCAACAACTCACTGCCCCCCAGTGGGTGAGAATTGAAGGGGTAAAAGCAAGAAAATTCATGGGTTGATATGTAACAGTTCAATAGGTAAAACAAAGGACCCACACAGAGGCAAAGAAATGAAGGAATTCATTCTCCACTTCCCATGGGCAGGCAGGTGTTCAGCCATTCCCGGGAGAGCAGGACTCCATCACAAATAGTGGTGACTTGGAAAGACAAACACATTGCCCCGAATGTCCTCCTCCTTCCTTCTTTTGCCCTCAGCTCTATATGATGAGCATCATATGGTATGGAATATTCTATGTCTCAGTCAGGGTCAGCTGTCCTGGCTGTGTCCCCTCCTAGTTCCTTGTGCACCCCCAGCATCCTCACTGCTGGGGTGGGGAGCAGCAGAACCTGATGCTTTGTGAGCACTGCCAAGCAGTACTGAAAACATCCCAGTGTTATTAACACATTTTCAAACACAAATCTAAAACACAGCCCTATTCTAGATGCTATGAGGAAAATTAACTCCATCCCAGACAAAACCAGCACACCCATAAACACGATTCTAAGATATAAATGCCTGGTTTTAATGTTGATGTTGGACAAACACCCAAATAGGCATCCAGGTATTTGGAAACCTCCATCCTGTATCACTGTCTAACTGGGGCAAAAACTAAGACAAACATACATTTTTATAGGCAAAACAGGATAGTGCTGAAAAAGAAGCCCCTTTCCAGTTTGGTAAGTAAATTAGTGGTTGAGGAAGCTGGAAGGCATGTATCCAATTTCCTTATCTCAGTAATCCAGGCTGGAAATAATTATCTTATACTGGGTAAGGCTGCTTGTTCCTCTGCCATATTCCTTCTCTGGCTTCACACTGCCACTAACAAGTACGGGTCCACTGAGGAAGTTTTAAGGAAACTCTAGTGTTCCCATGGAAAGCTTCACTATTTTTGACAAATCAAAACATCTTTTCACCACAAAGAGGATGTCAGACCTATAGAGCTTTTCTCACATCTTAAAAAACTTCAGCAATCCTGTGCATGCAGGAATGGTAAGGCTTCAGAAACTTTTGTGAGCTTTTCATCACATTGTATGTGATTTATAAACATTAATTATGAAGTTATATTCTACCTGAAAAGGACAAAGAAAGAGATAAGTTTTGCTTGTTGTTGTTGATTTGGTTTTTTTGGGTTTTGGAGTTTTTTAATAGCTGGCTAATTTCTCTGTTCTGTAGTCAGTATAACAAAGCTTAGTTCTAATTCAACCTTTTTGATTCTTTTTCTCTTTCCTAATTCTTTTTACTTTTGTGTATTGACTGTGGAGTGTGCTGAATCGTATCGATCAGTACCCTACTCCTGCACACAGGTAACCACTACATTAATTATCTTCCCAAAGATCCTCTTAAGGTGAAAGTTTATAATTATATTAATTCTCAATATAATGTAACCTGCTGCTTTTCAGAAATGTACTATAAAAGACTTTTGTATTAGTTTATCTCCACAAAAGATTTGACATAGTTATCACTAATTATAGACCTGAAAACATCTGTATAAAGTCACATCAAAAGGACTCAATATTTTTCTTAACTTTCAGCCAAAAGCAGCTGTCACTGTTAAACTGGAGGTTAAAAAAAACCCAGCCATTTTCTACAGTGCCAGAGACAAGGCAATATTTATTTCCAGTCATTGGAGACACTCAGTAGTCATAAAAGCTCAAATACAGATCTGCTGAGAGGTGTACGTAGCTTGGATGATTGAAACAGATTATTTTCAATTCATATTGAAATATTCAGTAGTCTTTCATGAAGGAACAGGTGTGAGGGCATTATCTGGGGTTGTTCACCCTGGTTGTTTTTACTGCACCTTCCAATACCTAAAGAGAGCTTATAAAAGGAGAGAAAAGGATTTTTTATATGGACAGATATTGACAGGACAGGGTGGGATGATCTTAAACTGAAAGAAGATAGGTGCAGATTAGATGTTATGAAGAAGTTATTCACTCAGAGGATGGTGAGGTGCTGGAACAGGTTTCCCAGAGAAGTTGTGGATGCTCCATCCCTGGAAATGTTCAAGGCCAGGTTGGACGGGACTTGGAGCAATCTGGTCTAGTGAAAGGCCACCCCTGCCCACAGTAGGGATGTTGAAACTAGATGATCCTTGAGTCTATGATCCTATTCTACTGGAGAAAAGGTTTTTGTATTTAGGAACCAGTTCCTTTGTTGCAGTTGTTTTTGATTTGGATGGATGGATTTTGCAAGGTGCGTCCAGTCAAGTTTTATTTATTTGGTAAATAAAGTTACCCAAATTAAATAGATTACTATTGGGGGGGGGGGGGGAACAAAAAAAAAAAAAAAAAAAAAAAAAAAAAAAAAAAAAAAGCCGAACTTGATCAATTCACTGCAAATATTCTCAAGATTATTTCCCCCACCCGGCCTACACCCCTGTCCCTGCCCTCTGCAAAAAACCACAGAGGTCAGTTTTATAAGAAGATTGGGGATTTTTTTCAGTCTGGCTAATGATTTTTGATATTTTTATGAGAAAAGTGATACCTGGCAATGGAAAAAAAGAAAAAAAAAAGTAGCAGTAAACCAGGAATGGTCTTCGGGTATACACTTTTTGTCATGTTATCTTTTCAGCCATCAACTGTTGCCAGAAACCCTTACGTTAAGTAGGTCCACAATATAGATATGAGTTGAGGTGGTCCTTGAGAATCTAAGAAATCCAAGGGTCTTCTTCAGCACCTTCCTCTTCATGGTAAAGTTTGCTCTGAACACCACATAGCCCTTTGATATATATGTCTGAACTATATCACAGAACAAATTTTGACACCAGTCCCTTCTCCCCTGGAAGATGACCTGTGGTAACTTAATAGATGTTTTCTCAGGCTGTTCATAACTTCCTGCAATCATGGGGATGCTACAATCTCCTCCAGCAGTCTGTTTCACCACTCCTCTATTACTGCAACAAGAAAGGGGTTTTAATCTTTAAACTGATTCTTCTCTGTTGAAATACGATCTCATTACTTCTTGTAGTATGCTTGGTAATTATGGAGACCCCTTTATCCTCTTCCTGTCTGCAGCCAACTTTTCTGCACTTGAAGTCCATTAACATTATTCATTCCTGCCTGTCTTCTCTAGGTAATACAGCTGTACTAGGTCACATCTTCTAAAGCTCTAAATATTCCTATGATTCTCTGCTTTCTCTCCAAGTAGTTTGTAGCCTTCAAAATGGATATTATGTAAGTTTCAAGTAGTTTTAATTTTACCCACATGAGACATTAGATAATAGCACACAGAATTTTGAGCTTTTATTCCTAGAGTCTGATTGTTTTAGCTGTGATTAATCTGTGATAAAACATAATTTTTAGCTCCATCCAGAATCTTTCACCTGCAGTGTGACATGCAAACAATAAGTTTGGGGATATTAATCCATAAATAGTATTCCTAATGGCATTAGCCTGTGGACAGCAGTATCTGAAATTTTTAAGTGTCTTTTCAAGTGTCTTGTACTAATGGATGTAAATTACTGTAATGGTTGTGACAAAGTAAATATTCTCTTGTTCCAGAGGAAAGTCAAATAGCTGTGCTGCCCTCACGATTGCAGCCATCTGGCTGAAGCTCTCCAGATTATCTTATTTTGTGTTTATTTACATATTTACACATGGTTGGTCTTTTTTTCTGAATGATACACTTTTTTAGCTCTTCAACAGTTACACTCTTTCCTTCATTTCTAGAATTTTAGAGACTACTCTCAAAAACTGTAGAACTGTGCATGGCGTAAGGCTTGTGTGGTAGGTTGAGCTCAGTGATGATGATAAACACCAAAGGATGTACCTACAGCTTCCCAATCAGCTAAAAATCAATCTGCATCCAGAAACATAATGACTTTTAAAACAATTTATAAAAATTTTCAGTTGGATTAAAAGACACAGTAAGATATTAGAGTGATTAGATATGACTGAAATCATCACTGAAAAATTTTAACAAAGTGTTAAAAATGCTACTGTTCAATGATGAAATATCATTGTTTTAAGAAAATTAACTGTATGTAAGTAAAGGTATATTGAGGTTTCTATATTATTTAGTAATAGTTATACACAAAATAAGGACTTAATTTTTAATTTGTAGAAGTATTCATGAAAAATTTCTGTGCAACTGGTGGTCTGCAGAAGACCTACCAGTGTCTGCAAACTCATTAGGCATAACCTATCATCATAAAAAACACCTAAACCTCAAATTTATAGTTTTATGTGGCAGGACATTTTAAGACTAGAGGCAAAGTCATTATCATGGTCTTCTTTTCATCACATTGAAAGCAAATTTTTGTTGGTGGAAAAATATATCTGGTTTTGTCTTTTTTTTTTTTTTTAATATTTTCAACATATCTCCAGAAGTGAAAAAATTGCATGCACTTAAAAGTAAGATAAAATATTGTATTTTGTTCATATCACATAAACGAAACCACTTTCTATGGTTTGTAGCTATTCTTTTAATACTGGCTACAGGACCTTGTGATATAAGGTTACCAACAAGCATGTACTTTAGATGAGAACTGGCTACCACTTATAAAATTAATGCAGAATTACTTCAAAAAATTTCAATGGGAAACCTTTTGAAAGTACAAAATGAGGGAATTATAGTTTTCATTCCCAAAGTAGAAAATATATGAAGCTAACAACTAAAACAGAGCCAAGAAAACTTAAATATAAACAGCAGGTACTGTTAAGATCTTTCTTGCGGAAGTTGATGTAAATTTTATTTGCTTGAACATCTTAATTTTTTTAGAGTATATTGGTATGAGAAACTTATACGAAGTAAGGCAAGATTGATCTGGTTCATTGTTTTCTGCTAAGTTTTATTATTTCTTGCAGGCAATTTTCTATTTTACTATAGATACTATAATGTAAAAGAAAAAGATAAACTAAATGCACTGGCTTTTATTCAAGTGCATTTGTGAAGATGCCTGGCAGCAGAATATTTCAGTAAAGTTACACTACTCAAGAGGGTAATAAAGTATGTTATAATATTCCTACCTTTTGAGTGTGCAGACTATGATTTTCTGAGGATGAAGTACAGTTGAGGAGGTTTTTTTACACTGGTTGTCAAAGCTTTTGTTTTCCTCTTTTGAGTTTACAAAACCTGTGGGATATTTTTTAAATGTGACCATAAGATAATAAAAAAGTGGGTTTTTACTGGAATTACAGCATTTAAAGAACTCCGCAAAGAGCTGACTAGGGCAACATTTGCTTGAAATTTGTGAACCATGTGCAGTGTGTTACTGAATCAGGGCTCTATCACATTTCTGACATGCACTCGGAGTTTTCAGTGCACTTGTCACAGGTCAATTATGTTTCTTATCTACTGGAAGTAGGCCAACCAAATAATGAATGGCTGTACCTGGTCAGAACCAACTCCATTGTCCTCTCTGGTAAGATCCAGGTCTGGATGTACCCAGCAAGCAAACAGAAGTGTTTTTAACATAAGCTCACAGACACCAGGGATTTGGGAAAGTATCTCCTCTTGACTGGAGGCACACACCCCGTATCTAATTGTCACTGATGTATTTTTTATTTTACTCCTTTGGGAATTAAGAACTCTTTAAAAGGCTAAGCACTTTGAAAAAAATAGATAATCTAGATCTTTTGAAAGACTTTTTTTAAGCATGGATAATGCCTTGGCTTGCAGCTCCTTTTTCAAATGTCCAGGAGGAAATTTCTCTAACATATTCTTTCTTCTTAATTAATTTAAAAGCCTTCCAGTGTCTTTGGTAAGTGTTTGTTACTTGTGCCTTTCCCTGGAGAGTTTATCCCAAAAGGAAAATCTTCCAGTGAAGGAATTGGGAGAGAAAAATAGAAAAATAAGGAAAACCTTTTTTTCAAAGTCTTTTGGCCTTATTCATGAGTAGCTGAGCTTAAAATTTGTAGGTAATTATCCTCCTCACCATAAAATAGCTCTGTCTATGAACTTGGACTGCACAAATCATATCCATTTTCCTCAGTCAGGCACATGGTATAGCACAGCAGAGGTGCACAGATACTGCACCCAGGTTGACCCACACATCAGCTGAAGGCAGCCAGACTTCACCAGCATCACTTACAAAATTGGAGGCTTTATTAATGCTGAGTCGGACCAAAGCATGACCACGATACTGCCAGGATGGGCCCTGTGCCTTTTGGATCAGCACTTAGCATCACTGCACACTGAATGTTTCTAACTCTTTCCTAACCAAATAGAGGCAGAACAGTATAATGAACCATAACCTTTCCTACTCTAATATCAGCTTTAGAAGGAGCAGTGTTGGCTGGTATTGCTCTGTATTAATTGTGGTTTTACTTTTCAGTCCCTGTGTCTAAGTAAAAGCTTTGTATTTTAAAGATGAGTCTGCCATAGAATCCAAAGGACTGCAGTGAAGTTAACTACATCTGCCATCTTCAATTTAGCTAACTCAGGTACTGATCACAGTGCAACAGCAACCATACAGAGGTTAGAATTTACAGCCCTTTGTGAATCAATAGCAGGCCTGCTATCGACCTGTGGGATGCCTACTGTAGATATGTCTTGATACTGAAGTACCTGAGTTGCTCTGCAGAGGACTAATGTGAGGTGGATCAATTCAAATTAATCAGTTAAAGCAATACATATTTTGAAAGTTCCAGTTTTTCCATAACATAATAGTATGAACTCTGACATTATTTTAAGGTCTTAGATTGTTTTTAACCCTACCTTAGTCTGGAAATAGGCTATTTTAAAGTGAAGACTACACCCATACCCAAAACTATAATGAGTATTTCTCCTTTCAAAAGTGTAGCTCATGACCAATATCCTTCCTTCTCTGCCTAAAAAGTCTGACACGGATGCTGGATAAAAGCACATAGAGAGGGCTCAGTACATTGTGAAACACAGGAGGTTCCCTCTGAACATGGAGAAACATTTTTTCACTGTGAGGGTGACTGAGTGCTGGCACGGATTGTCCAGAGAAGTGAAGAGGTGGGGGAGTCTCCTTCCCTGGATATATTCAAGAACCTGGTCCTGTGCAACCAGATATAACTGGCCCGGATTGAGCAGCAGCATTGGGCAACATGACCTTCAGAGATGTCTTCTAGTCTCAACTGTTCTATCAATTCGTTACTGAAAAGTCCCTCTCCACCCACCACAAGCACTTTTTCTAGCTGATCTCTACATCAGCCAGCTCAGACTGTGTTTCATCAGGAGCTGAGCTGTACCTCAGCTGCCATTCAGCCATCAGAAACACAAGTTCCACAAAATAGGAATTGCTAAGGATCCCTTGAATGTAAGCAAGCCTCATTACCACCCCCCATCAGGATCTTCTAGATGTTGCTTTCATGGGACAAGCAGAAAGAACACCTTTATTTCCCTATTAGTACATTGCATTTACATGACCACAGGTTGATCTCCATGTAAGATTTGCATCTTAACTATCTGCTGTAGACAGAAAATAGGACCTGCCCAGTTTGCCATGCAGGAAAATACCATAACTGGTTGAAGATTCAGTAGCCTGTCTAGAACATTTGTATTTTGATTCCTACTTATATCATTGATTAGTGCAGGACCACTGTGTACCATTATATTCTCCAAAAATGCATAACCAAAGTCTGAGCTAATAATATTTTTTTCTCAGGCTCAGTTTATTGCCAGATGGAATATGAAATGTTGGGAGATATTGGATATCCAAAGCCAGCTTTCACTTTGCCACAAAAAGGCAGTTATGCTAAGTAAATGTTCTATTTTTAAAAGAGATATTCCAAGCTGACACCCTTTTGGATAATAGTATATAGTTTTTTATGAAAAGCATTTCTGAAGCAAATATCATAAGGATGTACATTTTTAAACTAGTATAATATTTCTACATACATGCATGTGCATATGTCACATACTTGCACAGATTCCCTGTAATTTATTCTCGTTCATTAGGTATAAAAAGGATGAGAGAGAGAGAAATATTCTAAATCTGAATTAACAGCCTAACTCACAGTGAATTGGTGTGTGCTAAGCAGGATCTGCTTTTCTAAGGTGCCTTAATGTTTTAAAGCTCTCTGAAGTTATAAAATGGGATTGAAAGAACAAGCAGGTTAATAAAAAGCAGACAAAGTATACGAGGTGTATTTTTTTCCCATGTCCCAGCCCTCAGAATTTTTTTACTGTTGCTGAGCAAGTATGTGAGCCTTAATGATGGGTAAACTAAATGACAGATTAATTCCTATATAGGTGGGAGTGAATGTGGTGATATCAATGATTTCTATTCACAGCAATGACTCATCTCATCTGCTTCTTGAAATCCAACAGTGAGAACTGGACTGGCATCATGCTTTCAATGGCAGCACTAATTACTTTCAGATCTTATATTACAGGGGTATCCTCTGGACTGTTCACAGGCATTGAGCCCTTGTGGCTTCTTAGGATCTAGCCCCTAACTCTGAATGAAAACCAGATATTTTGAGTTAAATTATTTTCCTGTAACATCTGTCCATAAACCTGCTATCAAGATAACCATCTATAATTTAAAAAATAATAATAAATTCTTAAGCTTTCTCTCTGCTTAAAAATAACACACTTCTCTCCTACAGAAGACTCTCAGTGTCTACTAGCATTTATCTGAGATAAACGAAAATCACATTTCTTTCTACCTAGATACAGTTTCCAGAAGTTTTTGATGCCAATAACAATGTCTCTCCCGCTTGGAGGATTTTTAGTATAAATCTAAAAACTTCTTTGGTAACATTTGGAAATATGCTCTAAAAGAAGCAGCACTGCTAAATTCAGTTCCTGTTCACCCTCCTTGGCTCTCAGGGTAATGAGGACTATAGGACTGCTAGTAATGAAATCACTTAAATTCTCTAGTACTTGTTACTATGCCTGAAAGGGTACAGTTTATTGCTATAAAAGGTAGGAACATTGTACTATATTAAAATTAAAAGCATAAATACCAAACATTAGGGAAGCGATTCAGTAAAGGTCAACAATCATCCACTGAACACAGTCATTGCCGTGATATTTTTGGATGTGCATGCCCAGGATATGCAGCAACAGATCGTCAGAGTTTGGTGTGGCTTGAGCAGGCTTTCCTGGAAAAAGAGGAGCAGAGAGTATAGAATCCCTGAAGCAATATTTGTCTATTTTGTTAAGATGATAGTAGACCTCTACAATATCATAGTGTTGTTTCCTTTCATCTTAATTAGGGAAGCCACACAAAACTCTGAAGAGATGGGTAATTATTTTTAGTTCCAGAAAGAGCTAAGTGACATGCCCTAAATCATGCAGGGAATGGCAGAATCAAGAAATGAGTGAGACTTTGAGTGCATTCTTTTTGTACAGAAAGTCAGTCACAGAAAACTTTCTTGCTTCTCAGAAATACAAAAGAGCTGTGCTATTTATCAGCTTCATGGGAGGTGAGTCCTGCAGCAGACAAAACAAGTACCTTTGATTTTCCTATGTTAAAAGCAAAAAATGAGAAACTTCTAGGCCTGTTAGCCAACTTCTTTTGACAACAGGTTTTAGATCCACAAAATAATCTGAAAACTGTGGATTCACTGTGTATAAATGGAAGCTTTCACTGAAAAAAAAAATTAAAAAAATCTTTCACACTACTGTTTTAAATTTTAAACACAGATTTCAAATCGCTAAATAAAATATCTGACCAAAAGGTCAGACTGTTTCAATACTGATATAAATCTAGTTTTGCCTGCTCAACATGTCTGTCCTCATTCAACATATTATCTTGCATGTTCAAAGGGAGCAACACAATTCTCATTTAAGTTCCTCTGATTCTTTCAAATATTTATACATGATTAGGCTGGGGATGTGGTCAAAATCCACTTCCCAAATTTATTTACATTTGATATAATTCAAGGAAGTAAAATAATAATATCATTTGTATGTCATTAAAGAAAAAATGCCTTAAAAAGACAATCATATGAGAATTTCTACTAAATCTATTCTTGGACATTCTTAGAAGTGTAAGGAGTAATTTTGGAAATAATTTTTACTCATCATTCTTGAAGAAATTATCCCTTGCTACAGTCAAAATAGGCATGATACATAATACAGAATCAGCAGCATTATCTTTCTCCCTTTTTTAATATCAAATTTTAATTTTTGTTCTGATTTCAGTCTAAATTAATTGCCTTGTAGAAGCACGTAATAGGAACTGTCAGATATGGAAAAGGTCTCTTAGTTATGAAATCTCCTCTAGTCAGAATACCAAGGAAGAAAGAGGAGAAAATGTTTCAGTGTGATGTATCTGCCATGATCATGAGTGTAATTATAATGTTTCAGTACTGAAAAAACTGCAAGTCATTTTGCTGTACATGTCTTGCCTTGTGCCATTCCCAAGCGTTCATGATTTACTCCTGTATACAAGATTAATAACAAGGCTTTGAATTGAAAGCCACATGTTAACATGATACATGTGAAAGTGTAGTTCTGCTATGAGAATGCTGTAGCTGGAATCTCAGAAGACTTCAGTCTAATTTTCTGTCTAACACAGGCTCAATGGGTGTTCTTCAGTTCATCAGCCACCTAACAATTTTCCTCCACTTCTATCTCTCAGCATGTCAGTCTGGCTTTCAGGTAAAGCTGATATCAGCTGAGATTCATGTCATCTGTGTTAGGAAACTAAAACTAAAGTGAGTAAACTCTTCAGAAAAAAAAAAAATTGTCCTGGTTTAGGGCAAACTTGGGAGGAAACCACTGAATGAGGCTCCTCTGGAAAGCAAACCCAAACGGCCCCTTACCCAACCAGTTCAAGAAAAAACATCCTTGGAGAAGAATGGAAAAAACTAACAAACAAAGTGCCCACAAGCATAAAGAATGAGTAACATGAAACAATAAACCTTGGCTTGTTCTGAAATGAGATGGCCAGTTCAGAAAGTCCTTCCCGTGGGTATCTCCGCTCATTCAGTCCCGTATCAGCCCCTCCAGAGGCCCAGGCCCAGCTGCAGGTGGCAGCTCCTGGCACTCCTCTGGGGTTTTAGTCCAGAGCAGGGTTAAACAGTCACGAGGGTAAAAACGTTCAGAGAGCTTCTCTGCCTCAGCTAGCTAAAACTAATTAAAAGCAAAGAGATAACTGTCCCGCTGTCTGTCTGAGCCTCAGACGAACACAGTCCCGGAGAAGTGAACACTGTTTTCTGCAAAACAAACTGCGTGCTCCTCCCCTGCCCTTCACTCTCAACCAATCTAAAAGGTACAGGACACAATATCCAACACAGACAGAACAGACCACTGGGAATACAAGCATCATAAAGTCACCCTAGCACACAAGTGAAATGTAGCATTCCAATTGGGGTTTGAATTTGTTCAAGGATGGAGACTCCACAGCCCTTCTGAGCAACCTGTACCAGGGTTTGTTCGCTCTAACAAGAAAAAAAGCTTATTTTTCTTCATGTCTTACCTGAATTTGAAATTAGTTACTTGAATCTCTTTTTAGGTCCTTTAAGTAGAAGAGCACCAAAAAAATTGCCTTAATTTTTACCTAGATGTTGAATGTTTAAAGCTAAATTAAGTGAAAGACCCAGAATTACCAGCTGCAGTCAAATAGGTTGGTAGTCAGAGAAATAAACTCCTGAGGGTATAAACTATATAATTTAAGTCCTTACTTTCATTAAGGAATTTGAACTTGCATTCCTACATTTTGATCATTTAGCTATTAGACTATTAGACTTTGAAGGAGTGCAGAAGTAGTTTTCTGTCTTTTTTCTTTTATTCTTTTTTTCTTTTTTTTCTTTTTTTCCTTTTTTTTTTCCATTAACTGACACACATTCCAAGTAGATGCATGTGTTGGAAAAAGCAAGATAAAATAATAAAATAGTACCTGTTCTGAATTAGCCCCTTATTTATTCATCACACCATTTATACCAAACTCTTCCCACATTGTTCCCTTCTGGATAGTTATGGAAGCTCTCCTCAGAAGTGACTACCGAGAATATGCATCTGTCATGACCCCTTTTTTCCCAACTCCCTGACCATTAGGGGGAAAATGGGCATCTAACAGTGATAACTTCATGGATATGTACATAAGTACAGCGTTTTAGACCTTAATTCTGTATATATGATTGAACTGCATACAGTGCTGTAGGGCTAAACACACTAAAGGTTTGACTCAGCTGTGGACAACAGCTAATTTACTTTGTGTGTAAATCCACATCCATCACTTCCATTTTTAATGCACAGTGGAACAGCTTCAGCTGTGCCTTTTATTACAGTATGAAAGGAGAGTTTCTATGCATGGCTCACTTCACCTCCTACCACCTTCCCAGGGAAAAAAAATTATGCATACTGCCTTCATTTTCGTTTGGTTTTTTTTATTGTGTTTTTTTTTTGGGTTTTTTTAATGACATCTATATGTATATTCTATAATCTTGTAATAGAAAATGTACAATAAATAAAATATGCCACAAGCTGGAGGCTGTAAGGAATTATGTTTGAGGCTGTCCTCATTCTAGGAGAATTAATTCTATAGCTTGTGACTGGAGTACCCCCAGCTCAATTCCCAATCTCCCTTTCCCTTTTCTCTTGTTCAGTGGCATAGTGCCCAAAGGCAGCTCCATGTATAGAAGAGTTTTCCATAGCTGTTTGTGTCCATGAGACACCACTGATTTTCTGACAAGCAGCAAAATCCCTATTTAATTAGTTAAAGCTGAAGAGCCTTAGAGGACTACATAGCTTTTTTTGCATATGCATTTATGTAAACATAGAATCCATCCCCTTTAGACTTATTGGAATGGACCTGTTTCAGCTCTGGAAATTATTAGAGATGCTGTGAGTACAAGTCTTTAATGTGATCCAGTTATGAAACACAGGGAATCTTTTTCATTATTGTTAAGACCTCTGTTGAATCCTCCCTTAATTATTTATACAATGGTTAGTGTTAAGAAACCAGTAGATGGGTAAATTTATTGTAGAGAAATATTAGAATATGATACCATTGTTCCCTCTGCTAAATACAGTTCCCATTTAAACAATGTTTAGTCATGTCCTTAACTTGAAAGTACAAGAATAAATCAACAACTTCTGGGCAGTACTGAGGTTCCCGATGTGGAGACACATAGATTCTCTACTAGACTGGTGGGGTTCTCAAATACTGGAAGGTTGTTTAATGGAAACACCGAGCCTTCTGTGGGTATGTTTATAGGTCATTTTCTAGGGGTTGTTCAGCTTGGAGGAGAGAGGCTCCAGGGTGACCTTATGGTGGCCTTTCAATAAAAAGTGAGCTTATTAAAAAGGTGTGTATATATACATACACAAACACACACACACACACACACACACACACACACACATATATATATTTACCAGGATTGTATTTACAGGACAGAAGGCAATGGTTTTAAACTGAAAGAATAGACTTAGATTAGACATAAGGAAGAATTTGTGGTTTGTTTTTTTTTTTTTTTAAATTAGGGTATTGAGACACTCCAACAAGTTGCTCACAGAAGCTGTGAATGACCAGTCATTGGAAGTGTGATTTACAATGATTTAGAGTCCCCCTATGTCCCTTCAGAAATATTCATCATCATTATAAAATCACTGAGGTTTTAAAAGTTAATTTTCCTCCTTTGGTTGAAAGGATGTAGAAAATAAATTGTATTGAGAACAAAAGATACATGCAACCAGTACTGGAGAAATGAAGTAAGTCAACGTTGTGTTAACCTGTGAAAGACAAAGGCACCTACAGTCTGTCCCCCACCTGGGCATACTCATGGTCTGAACCACTCAGGAGCAAGGTTAAGCCTTAACTCCAAGCTTATACATCTTTCTTTCCCTCACCTTCACTGAGAACCCTACATTTTAAAAGCCTTGTCCAAAAAAAACCTAACAAAGAATTATCATCTAACTCTTGTGCATTGTTTCCCTGTAGATATAGATAATAATAAATAAGTCAGACTTAAAAATAAATAGAAGATCCAGTTGATTTACAATCTAGTCCCTCCAGCTTATTAGTTAAAAGCACATTAAAACAATTGAATTCTGTTGGATACTAGCATATCTAAGCTACTGCAGATAGAGAGGAGTTGAACTCAAGGCCTCCGCAGCAAGAAACTAAACTCCGCTAGGACCCTCATCAAAGCAGAAAAAAGTTGAAACAAAAATTGAGATTGCTGAATGAAAAGCAGAATCAATACTTATTTTTTTAATCTTCCAAAATTCTGTCCTCTTTATTAGGAAAACAAATCACTCTTCTAGACTATTCAAAACTCCAGAAAGAACCCAAATGAAATAGAAGAATAAAGTGGTTAAGTAGCAGTGTCTGGATATTTAGAAACTCTGTGATCAGATCAATAGCTTGGGGTATGTGAGTCATTGTCTAATACACAGAATTTTTCTAGAAACATTTGTCAGCCTCTTGTCATGTACTATGTTTTGTTTATTTCTCATTTTTTCAAAAACAATCCATATAAGAAGAGCTTTTATGTAAGTGCTCAAAAGCTTGACGAAGTCTAAGTAGATCAGAGAGGGTGTGAAAACCAGCTAAAAAGTTTTTAAAGTAATTTTATCTCCAAACTGCTTGGTTTGGCCCAAGTTCTCAGCCATCTATTTTCATCCTGAAAGCAGCTCATCTTCAGTGCTGGTGGCAAAATTGTTACAAAGAGGGATTTGCTTAGTGTGCCTAATGTTGAGAGCACCTAATGTTCTGAAAAATGAATTTGGAAAACTTCCCAGCTTGCACATCTGCCCCTAAAACTTGAGAATAATGGTCTGAATACGAGAAAGGAGGTCTAAGTGAATATTTCCTCTCCTCTGCCTTCTCTTTCCTAAACCCATGTGGTCCCTCTGGATGACCTTTATTATTTTAAGCGCTGCCTCACAGAATCCAGGCCTCAAGCTAGCTTACAAAAGCAAAAGACCTATCTGACAGGCAGATGTATGGATGTGATACTGCAAATCAGCTGGTTATGTGAGCACCATATGTCAGCAGTTGGAAAGAAGGTGCATTGGAAGAAAACTCACACCATGATTAATTAGTGACTTGAGAGGTCTTTTCTTGCTGCTGTTTTTTTTCTTCTTTTTGTGTCAGTGACTCTCATATTGCCCTGATAATGAAGAAAGTTCATCGAAATACATGAAGAACTGAGCAGTCTCTAAATTAAATAAAGGTGGATAATGGAATCACAGCATTAAAGGCTGAACAGGATTCTCAGATCATCACCACTTCCTTTTCCTGCTTTATGTGGCTGTTTCACAGAATGTACTTGCTTAACCTCCATCTACTTGGCAGTGTGATCCAAGAAGTTTGGCTTTAGCTATTTTCAGTCTGGGACAACCCCAAAGCACAATATATGTCACTGTCAGAAAACATTTTCCTGATAATCAACCTAAATGTTCCAGGTTTAGGTTGATTAGATCTCATTAGCTTTTACAACAGACATCAGATGAAATTACTTGTTTCATCCTCTGTGTTTAAATCTAGGCAAGGAAAAATAAATAATGAATTTAAAACATATCTTCAGAGGACAAACATATCCAATACCTGTTCTAGCTCCACCTAGTTATTAAAACTGTTGAAACTATAGCTGGTTACCCCTCACCTCAAACTGTCAATTAATGTTCCCTCTTACTGATCATCTTTGCTATCATTGCTTGCAACCAGTGATGCTGAAAGCCTGCACTCTGGGTATCTGCCTCAAGCAGGTATTTACTAATTTATTTTAGACTTCATTTAGAAAGATTCCACAGGGTAATGAAGGAGAATTACTGGCTTTTAAAAATATATTAGTACCTCTGATGCAAATAGGAGAACTGAAAAATTGTGAATGGTTTGAACATGATATTCAAAACATTCATTTTTTAACTACCAAAAAATGAACAAATTTTGGATCAAAATAAAACTCTCTTGGAAATTTGACAGCATCCACTTTGCTAATAACTGAATCCTCCTCTAGGTACGCACAACCACTTTAGTGAGCTGCTATCCTGGTAGAAAAGACAATGTAAATACATTCTGATACATTTCATAGAAAATCAGCCAAATATGAACAAACAGCACAGAAAATTTGGAGAGCTCAAACAGTCCATCCATCTTCAGATGGAATGGGCCAGTCAACTCTAGCCAGCACGCAATGCCTCAGGGCAAAGCCCTCTTCAGCTGAGATCTGGAATGGACTGTTTGAATTTGACCTTGACACACAGGACACATGCTTGAATGATGGATTTATCCACACCTTTGTTTGAAGTCCAAGGATCAAAACAAAAAGATAAGACAGCATTTGCAGTGAATTTTCAGATCAGCCATTTTGTTAGCCATAGGCAGTTCATTAGCTAAACTTTGCCCTCCTCTTAACTGCAAAACTTATTTATATTTAGTTATTATATTATATAAGTTTCCTTATAAATTTGTAAATGTAAATATTTTAAGGCCAGATTCAAAGAAGTTGACTATGGCAAAATGAGCATTTGTGGTTCATTTTAGGATGTTGTCCAGTTTTATTGTTCAGTCCCAACCAGTGAAAAGTGATGCCGTTATGGTTGTCTGAGCCTCTGGAGGATACTGCAGTGGGAAAGAAGTTAACCCGTGGAATTTTCTAATTTCATAATGCTTCTCTTAGAAAACCTCTCTGCAGTCCCCTTGAGACCCTAACATTCCCCAAAACTTTCCTTTTATCACTTCTGTTGCTATCAATAACTTTACCTTCATCACCTTTCACAACTGTCCCTCCTACTCATATTTACACAGTGTTGGAAATAGCATTCAGTTTAGTTATATCCTAAATATACTAAAATAATGGAAACACTATAATTAAATAAAAATAATTCATTCTCAAAATCCAGGATAAATAAGCAGAAGGAATAAACAGAAAATATCATTCAAGTATCAACTCCTGCGCCAAGGCAGTAGCAAAAAGTATTTGAAGGTTCATTTAGTTTGTAAAGCCTTTTTTGTTTTTATTTGCATTTACAAAAATTTCTCATCCACTGAAAAATTTTTCAGTATTTATCTAGACTTTACATGAAGGTGTCTATAAAAACATTATTTGCTTTTGGTTCACTATCTCTTCTTTTAAGTTCTTCATTCTGTTCAAAACATCATTTTGATCCATCTAATTATTTTTAAAAAAAATCTAAGGCACTCCACAAGAAAGTATGTAATATTAATTAAAATACAAATTAAAAAATTGTAGAAACTTATTAAGTAGAACAGTTAATTTAATAAACTTGCTCAGCTTCAGCTACTTTATCTTTTGGGATTCCTTTTTCATGATGTATTAGTATGCTCAAATGAACGATTTTCATTCTTGCATGTTTCCAGTCTCAGCCACATTGATGACACTTAACTACCAGTTAATTAGGTTGGCTTCTAAACTAGCTGGTATTCAGCCCAGCAGTGAAGCCAGGCCATGATTGTATTCCATCAATAACAGAAATAGTACAGAGATGTGTCAATTGCAACATCTTATAATCAGCACCTTTCTGTGCCAGAGCCCTTTTGTTTGACAGATTTGAATATATCATACACATGGTGTTGACACAAATTGTTTTAAGAGCACTTGTTTTCATGTTGAGTTCATCCCTGGCTTTGGTGGATTGCCTTACTCATGTATTTTCACAATCTCTATTCATTTTGCTACTGGTCCTAAAGGCCCCACAGTGCTCACATCTCATGATAAAAATGCATCAGTGAAACACTCATCTTGCTGATTTGGCACTGTAATAAACCTACACCAAAGCCAGTCCAAAAACTTAAATATGTCTTCAAGTCAACTGCATGAGTGTAAAGTAGCAATTTCCTTTTACTGCCTTAGCATGCAATACATCCCCCAAGTAAAGCTAGTTTGGGAACAAAGAATCATTCTCTCCTACACCTTTCTTTAACAAATAGGATCTAATGATAACAACATCCCTGTTGGAAAACACAGACAACTGATCAAAAACAATAACCAAAACAATGACAAAAAGAATACATAAATGCACTATTAGTCAGTGACAACAGATGTGTGAGGGTGCAAGATTATTTATACCAGACCTGAAAATAACTGATTTGTCATAGCTTTAATGTTTCTTGTTCTGCAGCCAAAACACCCCAACCATTTTATGTGCAATTATCATGAAATAATACACCAGAACTGACCAACTGTTTGAAATATTCTTAGTCACAGATTTACAATTGAAGTTAATTAGTTAAAGATTTTTTTATTAAGTTGATTTCTAAACCATAACTCTGAAATTAGTTTATAATTATTAATAGAGAATACATTAGGGCAAAATGTGTGTCTTAATTAATTTTTTTACATTTACATTTACACTGTCTGGAATTATTTATGTTCAATTTCCGCTCCTGGAACCAACCCTGCTGTGAAATTGCAGCCTTCTGAAGCATTTGGCAACTGAAAAACCTATCTATGAAATTTTGCTCATCATTACATTTTTCTCCTTTTCAATTTTATACTTTATTATAGACCATTAAATCAGCCCTTAATAAATGTGTAGGATTTTTTGTCTTATGCAGAGTGGTTCTTTATTTACCATCATTGATAGAATTTTGGAACACTCAGAAAGAATTTCTTTAAACATTTATTTGTTGTACTGCTTGCTGTAGAAAATGCAGAAGTCCTTAAAATAGCTTTATAGTCACAATGCTTGGCAGTAAAACTCAATCCAAAATTGCCCAGTCTCCCGTATTTGTTGCAGGTTTCTCTTCAGTCCCATATACAGCACTTTTCTTTCCTCTTCCTTCACCCCTCTACCCTTCATCTTGGCAATGAAGGAATATCTTTCAGTTCATTTTAATAAATTCCTTTTCTTGGTTTTTTTCAGTAATTTTTCAGATCACTGAGCTTGGAAGCTACGGTTCACTGCTAGAACTAAAACCCTGACTGTGGTTTCAGTCAAGATGAAAAAGAAATAGATAAGAAACAGAAACATAAGAACAAGATAGGAAAAAATCCTATTTCTTGTGCCTTTTAAAATACAGGAGAGAGATTTAAAAATTGCTATTCTCTCCAATGTTCTAACAGTTCTCAGGCCAACATTTTACACACATTTTACACTCCCTCTAAACTTCATTGTAATCCACAGAGAGTGCAGAGAACCTGAGCCTCTGAAAGTGTACTAGGAGCATAGAAAATCACACAAGCAGCACTACATCTGTCAATTAGCACATCACCTTGTTACATTGAATTGTGTACATTTTAGTTTGTTTTTGTTTATAGAGACCTTGTATACTTCCTATTTCTCTACTTCGATCAAAATCCATTTATTTCTACAGGAATATATTGGCAAGATCAAATATTTGAACCCAAGTTTAAGAATGTTTCTGGATAAATTTAGTTTTGGTCAGAGTAGTACCCCTGAGGATTGTGGGGTTAAACTCAATATGTAATAAAATGTGAACAACACTACATATACTTTATTTACTTTGGAAATCAGATTTCCTGATTTTGATAGAGAAAAGCAAGTATTAGTTTGATTTTATTTCTGTTAGGCTGGCCAATGGAGCACCAAGTAGATGCAGTGAAGTTTCTTCTAATGCGCCTGCCATCAGGGTGACAGAGGCTGTGTCTAAGCCAGCCCCGGGCGTGCAGCACCACTTGTAACCAGGAGCTAGAGGGTTACACAACACAGGAAGGTGACAAGGTGGTAAAAGATTCACTAGGAGTATGGCTGCAGTTACAGAGATTTGTTATGTGCTGATAAGCAAAGACAAAAGACCATTTTAAACTTCCAGCTCCAGTTTCCAGTCATATTAAATAAATTAGGATGAGGGGGAAAAGAATTTTTTTTAAAAAAGGAATAGAGCATGCTGGAGACCATTGAGAGAATGTATATCTAAACTTCATAGAAGACCTATTCCAAAGACTTTTACAGAGCAGTGGTTCAGTTAATGATGCAGAATATATGAAGGAAAAAATGACAGATTATAATGAAACAGTAATGGCTTACCTGCATAATGGGAAAATATCCCTGTGATACCTAATAGATGGAATCAGTCACCTGAATAAGTCTCACCTCCACTATGCTGAGAAAGCACAAAAACAGCAGCTGAGGAGCATGAATTGTGGGGCAACCAGGGGGGAAAAATGAATTAAATTAAATTAAACACAAAATAAAGTGTCTGAGTTTTTTTATCTTTGTCTAATACCAGATCAGTGGACTAGAAAGGCGCTGAGGGTTTAGGAGCTTGTGCTGCTTAGAGTGACTCAAAGCCAGAATTCCTACACAAAATTCCCAACCGAGACCACCAGCATTCCAATAACGTAAAGAATGCCTGTACTGGATGGTACTGGACTACAGTGGATCACCATTTTCAGTAAGTGCTGGGCAGTGCTCCAAACACTTGCTAAGGCAGCATACCTAGTTCCCTACACTCTCCAGTGAATATGGAGATATTTTACATAGCAGGGCCAAAAGATAACTGGTTTTCATTGGCTTGTATTTCACATATCCATTAATTTTTGTCCTATTTTTTTCTAAACCCGTTGTTTTATCATACAGGAAACAATTTATCTGTGTTTTAAACAGCTTCTCAAGAGGACATTTGATGGAGATTATTTAATGGATAAGTCCTTTTTCTTTTCTTCTTGTTATGGCATCATCAAACTCCTGCTTCCCACGATGTAGGGTGTAGCTGAATCAACTACTCATCATTTACAATTACTTGCTGAAAGAAAATACCTATACATCACTGTTCATAGACTTCTCAGACAATTAAGCTGCTTAGTCTTGTTCAGTGCTGGGGTGTTTTCACAGTACATTTTTATGAAAAAAAAAATCCTGCCTTACATGTTTTCAATTGGGAATAAAATCCTCATAAAAATTTAAAAAAAAATATTTCTTCCATAACTAGAAATTCTCTTAATTCTGTAAATTTCAAGGTACAGTACTGCACATTCTAGGAAAAATATAAATCTAAAGATTTCATTCCAGTAATTTCAATTAATTGCTTTATTTATTTGTGAGAAAAGACAACACTTATTTCCCAAGAAGACATTCTTATAGTCTTATAATGATTATCAAAGAAACACACAGGCTCAGAAGTGCAGTCATTGATAGTTTTCTAGGCAGGGAACCAGACTGAAAGACCCTCAGTATGTTCTCAGATATCCAGAAAGCACTTTCTGTAATACTGAGCAATGATTTGTGCCTTTGCATTTCCTTTGGAAGTAAGAAATTCCTGATTTTCTTTTATTTTCATATTACTTTATTACTATATTACTATAATAAAAAATAACTCTTTCCTCCACTTTTTGGTGAAACTTCTCTTAATTATCAGAGCAGTAACCTAGCCAATAGTAAGAAGAAATATCTAAATCATTCCTTGTTTTAATCTTTTGAAGATCTCGCCAGAGCATATAAATAAAATAATTAGTAATTAATATAATTCATATAATCACAACAATCAGTGCTGATTACAACAGTAAACCTAATAACATTTTCTCAAAGTACCTCATTTTCATTAAATAGAATTCTTATCCTTCAAATGGGAGTATTAGATCCAAGCAGGAATCCACCATTGTAGCTTTTGCATAAACCAAGATGCAATAAAGAGCTAAAACCCTTCTAATTTTCAAAGTTTAGCAAGAGTAGAGATATAAAGATATAACCCCCAAATATGCTTGTGAATTTCATAATAGTTAACAGCTATCAAAACTAGAGCCAGTATTTAACTTAAAGAAAACCAGGTTTAAGAGGAAATGTAGCTGATCTGTGAATTATATGTTAGTCAGTGCTAGAAGCATTGATTAAAATAGTAATTTAAAGTAGAAACATTTCTAAATGAACCCTGTGTAACAGGAAGAACCGATCTGTCTTCTTAAATGAAAAATCCTGCTTCTTTGATAAATCATGATTTTTATAGGTATCAAAAAAGCTACAGGGGAATTGTTTGAACTTTCATTTATTACTTTCTTGAACTTTCAGATAATTATTGGCAATATTCCTCAATGTTAAAGAAAATTAATAGGTTAAGAATTTTTGTGTGTAACGAATAGTTTCCAGGGCTGAAATCAAAACCAGGAAAACCTCATCAAATACTGAGTGATAAGAAGGGATAATAAGGGTCTGTTTAACATTAATCCCAGATTTATCACTTACCTGAAAACTGTAATTTCTGCTCTTTCTCTCAATTTTTAACACTGATAATATTCACCTGCAGAACAATGGCAAGGTTGGTTGCTTGCCCTTTACTTGAGGAAATGTGTTTGTGTAAAAATTAACTGATTAATTTTTAGAAATGCCACAATTATGGAATCTCTGCACAGTTAATGATATCTTAGATTGTCTATACAGGAGATTGGTTTTCTTCCCAAAGATGTGTACAAGCAGATGCTATTTTTTTTCAAATACAGAGAAAATATTTAGATATAATATCTGAAATTTCTTCACCAATAATATTTGAAGTAAAGATAATTTTCTTTACAAGTTTCAATTTTTTCCAGGAAAGATTATATCCCTTCCTTATTTTCCCCTCCTCACCCACACCCCTCAAGAGAAGAGATTTGAAGGACGGAAAAACTTACTTATGTAGAAACAGCAGATCAGCAAAGTAAAAAATAAAACATTGGAACATTTATGTGAGAAATATACTGTTTGGTGCAAAGAAAGACACAAGTATTTCATAAAATAAAAATCACAAGGATAATGTTCCTAGCTCTTTTTTTCACTTACAAGTATCTTTCTACAGAGGAACTGGAATGTTCTCTATCAGCATGTCATTCTGTTTCAAAGTGCTTTAAAATCAAGTGCTGCATGCAGCACTTTTCTAACTGACCAAATGCAACCTGTGCTGTTATATTAAAGTTCTGTCTGCCTTCTTCTCAGTGGCTCTTGAGGTTGTTTTTTCACAGAAGTCTCATGAGAAACTAAAGATATCTACAGATGCCTGTGTCCTGAGCTCCAACATTAAACAATTCTTACCTGTTTTTTGTTGTATCAGTCCCACAGTATCTTCCCAGAGAAGTTGGATTCAATCAGTGTGAGCTGTTTCTAGGGATGTGACTCCTAGTAACTAAACACTTTTGTGCCATCTTTGGAAAGGAAACCAAGGACAAACCCAAAACTTTACAGTCACAAAAACTCCTGACTTAAAGATACCAAAACTCTGGAGAAGAAGAACCAGTGGATGAGAAAAAAGACTAGAATTTCTGGGGGGTTGTACTAGACTGATGACACATGCAACTACTGAAGACTTGTCTTCAGAAAAAAATCATTCCTGGGAGGAAACTCCACATATTGTTTTAGCTCATTTAGAATGAATTTTGCCAAGCTAGTCTCCAAATTCTCCTAACAGATTGTTCAGGCAAATTTCAGCCTTCTCAGATGAAACAAAACTGGAAGAGGACTGGGGAATGAGGACTCTGACTATGACTTGTTGTTAAGGCAAACAGTTGCTGGGTCACAAGAGAGCTCATCACAACAAAAGGCCCTGAAGTGGAGGAGTACTTAGCACCTGAAGTTTCATTGTCTGGGTTGTCCCCTGTGCTCACCAGCCAGGCTCCTCCCCACCTTACACCCAAACTATACCTGATAATTTTGGATGTAAGGATGCCATAGAAGATTACATCAAAAGCATTCCATCAGAAATCAGTTACATCAGCCAGGCGAATTTGCCCATGGTGAAGAATTGCTCGTCATTTCGAGACATCCTCTGGGATCATCTGAGATCTCCTCTGATCATGATACAATTAAGTTAAAAAAAGAAATTAAACATATTAAAATGGTAAAATGTATGAACTGGTTCCTTTAGAAAGGTATAGAAAGCGCAAATTAATATTTGAGGAGGTATAAATACTATATTCAGAAAACCTTAGTAGAAAGAGCTGGAAAATCTGGAGGGAAACTTAAGGCATACAAGAAATTATCCAAATTGATATGGAAAATTGCCTTATTCTAGCAAAAAGAAAATTATTCTTTTTTCAATAGGGAAAACTACTTAGAATTTCTCTAGTAAGCCCTTAAAAGAAAATTCAACACTAAAATTCCATAATTAACGAAGACAAGCATAGTGCATAATGACCCACATTACACTGCTGTCATCTGGTGACAATGAATTCTACATAAATAATCTTTTGGCTGTACTAAAGAGTACTAGAAAGTAACAGCATCTATGAGGGAATAATAAGACCTCTGGGACAAGGACACAGGTAAAAAAAAGGATAGAAAGATCAAATTGACAAAAGTTCAGCCCAAGGTCAGGATATCTACCTGGGGGATTTATATTTGGCCAAAATGTCTGAGCACCATTATAATGGGTTAATATCTTCTCAATACAGTCAGTGGTGCCTAAAGAGCCCTTGGCTGATCAGCAGCTGGAAATGTCCTGGAGGATGAGCTGGTGGCCCCCAGCCCAGCAGGAAAGGTGCCATGGGGTGGCACTGCTGTAGTACAGCTGCCTGCCACTGGATCAGCCAAGAAAAAATTGTTGCAAAGGTATGAGAAAGTGTGTGAACTGCAACTCTGTGAGACAGACTAAATGGAAACGTGGAAGGTAATTGCTGAGGTAGTAAAAGCTGTTTTAGAATCCAAGTGGAAAAAATACTGTTGTGAAGGATAAATTCACAGGGGAATAAAAAAGGCAGAGAAAAGTAAGACAACCAAGTATTACCAACCAGTCTGTTCCAAGGATCAAAGCAGAACCACCTCTCCCCACAAGGCTGGTGACTGGCTGACCAGAAATGACCTGCTGTGGGTGACCAGCATATTCCTGCTCAGTGTGGTATACCACAGGTCTCAGACACATTGTCTGTGTTAGCACATATCGGAAAGATGGGTGGGGGTAAAATTAGAGGAAACAGAGAATTTATATTCACATCCTCACAGAAGCTAAACAGCACAGAAATTATAGGGTAAATTAGAGTTGCTGCACCCTGGATGGAATGCAATTGCCACGCTCATAATCTATTCCATGGTGATTCCCCACACCCACAATCTGCACACACAGCACCTGCTAAGGGGGGTGGAACAGAGAGGGGAGGGGAGTGGAGGCACCATGACCGGGCTCTGCTGAAATCCTCCCAGGGAGGGGAATTCAATGGTACTTTGCAGCTGAAAACCCACATAACACCTCTCAGCCAGGAGAGACAGGAGAACATGTCCTGCTGCTGAGCCAACAGATGAGGTGAAATCGCTCTCCTTGAATGAAGTTGGTTCATTGCAACCTAATTGTAATATTAACACACACCTCCAACCCAAAGGTACTCCCTCCAAGGCACAGCCACCCCTCACTGGGCGTGTGCTCTGCATTTTACTGACTGTATCTTTCAAAGTAAAGCAATCCATAACAGAGGTATGCATGCTTACAGTCACACAAGCTCCACCTAAACACAAACAAATACTAAGATGAGAACGGAGAAAATTTAGAGAAGACTCCATCATAGCTGCTAGGATCAGCCAAGGGGCTGAACCTGTCTTCTCCCTTGTAGGGACACCTGTTGGGTAAGAGCCGCACTGGGTGTACTGAATGCTTTATTGGGGATTACATGTGTGTTGCTTTGAATACGTTATTGCAGTCTGAGTCTGTCACCAACAATCCTCAAATCTTAATCTGTCACAATTTTATATTAATAAAGAGTGTTACTCCACAAACTATTGGTGTCTTTCACAGGTGCTGGCAGTCACTGGCAGCAGGGAACACATCTGAATGAAGAGGAAGACCTACTGAGGAGTCTCCCTTATGTAGTTGCCACATTTCCCTGAACAAGTCAGTCAAATGACTCCTTGATCCAGCAGAACTGTTCAGTGAAGGGTTCCCGTAATGGGACACTGACAGACTGATCAGGCACAAGAATCTCAGTTTTCCTGGGATGCTGACAGACAAGTCAAACGTTTATGGTCAAGTCCATCTCCCCACACTAAGGGTTGAGGAAACCTGCCTTTTTCAAGTGACACACACAAATAACCACTCTGTATTCTTGTCTGTTCTGCTTCAGAAGTAATCTGAGGCATGGTAAAAGGCACCAAAGACCAGTAACACAGTGAGGGAGGGTTACCAGCTCAACAACTATAAGAAGAACTTAAATATTCTGTGCATATCAGCCCACAAGTAAAATTGAGTTGCTTCAGAAGGGTCATCTGTTGTCATCACAGATTTTACAGCTAACTCCAGCTGCTAGTTTAGAGAGCTGAGTGACCGCATTTGCTGTTCATTGTGATAGGACATACCTTCTCCTGATGCCTTCAGGAAAACTTCTCCAACTATCAGGTGCAGACCTGCCTCTTCTGGAAGTGAGCTGTTGTGGTTTGACAAAGTAACAAAATTATAAAACTGTAAAATCTCTTGTTTCCATTTTCCTATCTTACCTTTTTCCTCTCCTACTCCCTGCATTCTCTTTCTCAGTTCAAAATAAACTTTTCCTTAATCGTGGCAGATTGATTAAATTGATTACTGTGTTGTCCTATTCCCTTTCTCTAGTGGAAAGGAGACCACACCTTTTATGTGCTGGTAAACTATAAGATCCACTTTTTCTTACTTTCCCCTCATGAAAACTTGTTTTCTCATTCCCTCAGCTTGTGCATGATAACGCAATATAACAAAACAGGACACAACCCAGGAAGTCTTCTCCTCTTTAAGAAACTATTTTGTGCATTTACCATTTCCATTCCTGGCTCAACCATAGCCTACTGAAGATGCAAAAGTAGAAGTTTATTTTGAGAACTAGTTTCAGATTAATGATTCTTATAGCGATGTTTTCTCTGTAAGCATCTACATATGGGCCAAGTGTGATGCCACAGAAAGGTAAATTAGAGGCAAACTCTGTTTCACTTCCCACCACTGCCTGCATAACTTGCTTTCAGGGAACATCTGCCAGAGATGGAGTCATGCCTCCTTCATGGGCTAAGCTTGCTGCATTTACCACAGGCACAGGTTAGCAATCCTTATCACTGCCACAATCCTATTTTATTTTAGGGTACAACATCACTGTTGCGTGTAAAACAACTGGATAATGCAATGACTTACTGTGATAACATCATATTTGAATTTAGATTTTTGTAAATTGTGCATACTAAGGGTTTCCAAACGTTGAAGTTTTACACACTTCAAGTGATGCATGCATTTTCTTTAAAAACAAAGCAAAATTACATTTTCCACAGTTTTGTATCTGTTGCTCTAATTTAAGTGTTCTGTTTCAGATTGATAAAATTAGAAACATAGCTAAGTGTGAGAAAAAAATTTTGTTCAAAATTATCAAAGACTCATAGCATTATCTCCTGCAACTTTTGACATTTTCTGTGTGGAGCAGAATGAGATCAGGAAGCAGGAAAGCATTTCTTTGGCTCAGATCTAAGCCAAGTAAGTATGGAACTTTGTTAGTTTTGATTAGCCTTCTATACTGGCAGCCAAAAAAAATTTTTCCTTTAATCTCTCCTACTCAAAATTAGACCAAATTATTATAATAAAAAGAAAATTAAATTGTTGATTTATAAAGCAAGTTTGGCTCATGAGCAGAGTCTTGAGCTAAGTAATTCTGAGTTGTCATTTATGGAAATATAGTAGTAAGTTGATTCACTTGAGTGGCCAGGAAGATTTGTTGTGATAATAATAGTTTACAACTATATAAAACTATCTATAACTACATGTAAAATAATTCCTGGGAATATCTAATGTGAAGAAAGGGCAGAATTAGGAGGAACAAGGTTACCTTACTCAGTGCCAGCATCTAATTTCAAGATGACTGCAGTTTCAGATAAACTATGAGTGAATGAAAAAGACAGTCAAAAAACCAAGAGTTCCTGATTTGAAATTTTTGAAGTGACTTCACCTTAGATAAAGAACATGAAGCAGCACACTGTTAAAGTCTGAATACATGTATAATGAGGAATTTGAATAGATAGTTAACAGCTGTTATTGATTAAATTGTATGCAAAAAATAAACATAAAAAATAAAAGTTAAAAATTTGTCCTTGAAAACCTGAAACCCAGCATACTGTGTAATGATAGATGAAATATATCAAGACTCCTGACAAAATGTTACATGTATTCAACCCAATTCTTTATACAAGGCTAGGAAAGCAGTGAGCTGAATCTCATATGGCTCCTGCCTGAGCTTCTCTTCAAAAGCATCTTTAAACATTTGCTTAGCTTCAAATACTTTTATAGAATTCATTATATTGTGTGGCTTATGCATGTGCTTAAGAGTCTGAATAAAAATCACTTTAAATATGTGCTGTGTTTCACTAAACTGGACTGTAAATGTATCTGGTGCTTTTCCCAGTGGGAAACAAAACCTGGCAAGATTGTTAATTAAGGCCTAAATTAAACCAGTCATCTATGTTTCCTTGTCACTGGAGACATGATTGCTCTCCAGAGGTGATTTTTTTCCTCAGCACAGAGCTGTTCCATCTGGACAAGTTTAGATAGACACGTAATTTGGAGATGGCTCCCATGAAGACAGTGCAGAGCCAGGACTGATTTAAACATGCTGCCTCAGGGTCCAGCAGGAGACTGCCAATACCAACATGGACAACATCCTGCTTGTCGTGTCACTCACATTGCTCCTGCTCCTTCAGCAAGAACAGGAACATCTTCCATCCACTTGCATTCATCAAAACAAAGGAGTTGTTAATATCAATTAACAATATCAATATCATTGTCCCTCCCAAAAACACATATTCTTAATTGCTTTTTTTAGCACAGGTTGATTCTCTGAAATACTCTGAAAAAGAGGACAGCAGGCAGCACTTCATGACTAGAAAGAAGCTGGAAACAAGAAATTATGGAATCATTTAAATGCAGAAAGGAGTAAGACTTGGAAGTCATCTTTATCCTCAGCAGGCTGCCTGCTCAGGCTGCCACTTTTCATGGAACCCAGTCTAAAAAGTCAATTTTCCTCCTATCTGCTCTTCAGGAAACTTAACAGTCCAATCCAGGTGTGGATTACAGTGCTGAGAGAAAGCAACCTAAAAGTTATCCCCAGCAGTGTCTGAGTGAGTTGTCAGTGTCGCACCAATGAAACAGTTGTGACAGTGGTAGAGCCATCAGACTGCCTCACAGAAAATACTAAATTTCTATCTTTTGGCTGAATCCTGAATTAGGTAAATGTCAAAATGTACCATACACCTCCTCACAACAAGGGGAAAATGAATACATTTCAGGATTATAAAATTAGGATTTTGTGAAAGCATTTATGTAGAGATTGGAGCTCACAGTGAGAAGGAACAGTCTTCCCTCTACTCAGCACTGCTGATGCCAGACCTGGAATATCGTGTTCAGTTATGGGCTCCCCAGTACAAGAGAGAAACAAACACACTGGATTCCGTCCAGTGGAGGGCTACTGGAGCATCTCCCCTATGAAGAAAGGATGAGAGAGCTGTTCGTTCTGCCTGAAGAAGGTTCAGGGGAGATCTCACCAATGCAGGTAAATACTTGGAGGGGGGTGCAAAGAAGGGAGAGCCAGGCTCTTTCCAGTGAGCTCAGAGACAAGAGCAGAGGCAATAGGCACAAAATGAAACACAGGAGATTCTCTCTAAACATCAGAAAGGTCTTTGCTCTGTGAGGGTGATGGGGCACTGCCTCAGGCTGCCCAGGGGGTTGGAGAGTTCTCCCTCCTTGTAGGTGTGCAAGGACATGGTCCTCAGCGGCTCAGGGTGGCCCTGCTTGAGCAGGGAGGTTGAGTGAGATGATGTTCAGAGGCCTCTTCCAATGTCAGCCATTCCGTGCTTTGGTGGCTCTCCCTCTGTGTGGTTTATGTGGTAAAGAGCTGCAGCCTGCCTGGGGGAATGAGCAGTGACCTCAGCTGGAACTATACAAGGAATTAAAAGGTGTAGTAGTCTGTCTGTTCATCCTGGGACCAAGCAGTGCAGTTTACTCCACTCTAAAAAGATCAACTCTGTTCCTTCTAAAATAAGGTGGTTTCATCTATTCTGTCTTAGAGGTCCATGACTTTTATTAAGTTAAAAACTAGCATTATTTGGGCTAGTGCTAAGCAGCAAAACCAAAAACTGTGCCAAGGAATACACTAATGATTAAAGACTATTAATAATCCCATGCTAATGCTGGGACAATCTCCTGGGCTTGTTCAGCTTAATGGTATAGATATAGCTTTTATATTTATAACAAAATAAAAGACATAAAATAGAGCTCTAATTCCACTGTATTAATATTTATCATCAAATTCCTTAGCAACAGCTTATCCAGCACTAAATCTTATAATGATGCCCTTGGTTTGATATCTAACCACTACTTCCTTTGTTAATAAGATTATGGTCTTCCTACTCTGTTTTTGGTGTGAGATACGTCCAAGAAAAACAAGAAAAATTTTTAAAAATATATTGTTTGTGAATATTGTCATCAGATTTGCATCTGTAAATGCACATAGGGCAGAAATCTCTAGAAATTTCTCTTACTTTCACGTATTTTTTATACCTTAAATTTAAGGAATAAAACGCTGCTTTCTGTTTCTGAAGTTTACTATTAAAAATGAAAATACTAAGGTGAAAATAAAAATATTTAGAAAGCTACAACTATTTTTCCCTGAAATCTCTATATATTTTTATCATTAAATATTTTTATAGGAAGATTTTTTTAAATATTTCAATAATCATGCCTGAAAAACACATTTATAACCATGACAAAATAAATTATGCACCACTGATTAAAGAGAAATACATGTTATAATTATATATGAGCAATATCAGAAATGCTGGGTGAAAAACAGAGATAGAAGGCTTTGGGTATTTTGAGGCAGAGATTTATAACTCTCACATTTGCCAAAGGAAAGTAGTCACTCCAACTTTATTTTTCAGTCTGAAAATGTATTACAATTCTTTGATTTCCTTCTGGCTGCACTGGTATAAAGATCCATATTCTCACTAAAATTACTCATACTTTTGGCAAATCAAGTCTTATTTCTCAGTGTCAAGCAACGGTAAATTTTCTTCAAATACTCAAATACATGAATAATTACAACTTACTAAAATAAAATTTAATATATACAGTTCTTGATTTTTGAATATGGACAATGTAAGATATAAAGCTTTAGATAATTCAAAAATATTTTTTCTATTCTTTCAATTCAGACAGTGTCAGAAAAACTTATGCGTTATTCTTTGAAGAGTTTATTTTTCTAAGAACTAATGGAAATAAACCTTTTCTCAGATGTAGCAAACTGTCCTTCAAAATCACAATCATGATAACAGCAAAAATAACCTTCACTTCAGCTACAGACTAAGTATAATTTCATTCTTATTTCTTTCATTACATCCTGATTAATTTATGTAAGTTGAGGTCGAGCAGAGGAGCTATGGTTTGGCCTCTGCATGAGCATGAATTTGTCTCTCAAAATATACAGAGTAGTCAGAAACTTTTCTTTTTAACAAGTACCTGTTAACAATGTATAGCTTTTAACCTTTAAACAAGGAAATAACCTTAAATTGAAAGTAATAGCTTCTATCCTACAACTTCTGTTCAACTCCGAGCCTCCATTTCTCCCTTCTTCCTCTGCCTTAGCTGTTTCAGTACAGATATTGACTTTGCAATCATCCTATTTGTCCAGTCTACATGCCTTTGAAAACATGGAACCATGGTCAAGGTATAGATCACTGAAGGGGAAAGCTGGATTTTCATCTTAGCTTTGCCTTGACAGTTTGTGAAATCCGTGTAGGATTCACTGAAGTTTATTTTCTGAAGGTATAAAGGGAAGAAAAATAACCCCTATTATTTCCTCAAGTGCTTTTGGGATTTAGAAATGTGAAATGGAATGTTAGACTGTGACATCCACAACAGATATTCTTGATATTTCTGTAAACTCTGTAGATATACTTAATAAGATGTAGTTTGATATGAACAAATATAAACAGATCAGAAACACCTTATATTATGTCTTACATTATATGCATATAACTTAACAAAGTAAGTAACGTTTCATGCTGATAAATATTGAAGACATTTTTAAAATTGGAGTTATCTTTAATTTGGGATTCTTCCATTAATTAGAAAGTTTTGCTTTGAAAGAATTTGCTTAGTCATTAATGGAATTAAAAATAAAAGAAATATTCCTAGATTTTACTTTGCTGAGACGCTTTCATTCTATCATAGACTCTGTTTATACTGCAGGCTGAAAAACATCATGTTACCTTGTTTACTCCTACATGCTCATTACACAGAAAATTATTTCAAATGTTCATGTCTCTCGGGGGGGGTTTCTCACCCTAGATTTAGGTGGTTAAAGTCCTTGGCCTTCTAAAAGCCCCAAGTCGCGTCAGTATAAAAAAGCAGAGTCCTCAAGGTCTGTTTTCAGGTTTCTCGTGTTGTTTATTATTTGATATCTCAGAATTTTCTCTGCTCCCAGCTGAGGTCCGGACAGCAGCTGGGACACGAGGCAACTCCCTGCCCCAGGGGATGTCCCCTAACGTTTATACAGATAACTACATATCAGTTATTTACTATTTTGTGCCAATGCCCAGTGCCCACACTAAAAGTGTCATTTCTACTTTGCTCCAATCCACTCTAACTACTTTGTGCCATCACCACCCCAAAAGATGGAGGACGAGGAAGGAGGAGAAGTACATGAGGTACCACCCAAATTCCACCATCTTGTCCCCATTTACTTCTATTCTATAAACTCTAAAACTACTGAATTCTGTATCGTCTACTGTACTAAACTACTATTTTCATATCCCAGTGGTTTGTAATTCCTTTTGCAGTGCTGGAAGCTTTTCCCAGGGATTAAAATCAAACCCGGTGTTTTCCTGGGCTCTGTGCTAAGGTCTCCGAGTCCCCTGGACTGGCTCCACACTCCCCTGTCCAGGGCTCAAATTCCCTTCCTCGGGTCCCAGGCCATCCAAGGGGATGTCCTGGACTCCAACACATGTCAAACTCTAGATTTTTTATTTTTCAAAACATAGGAAAGGGAGCACAGTACGCCTAAAAAATTATTTCCCAGTCTGGACTCTGTGTATCTCAAACAGTCCTTCTGATTGTCCTAAGCTATGACATCTGGCCTTTAATCTCTTACAAAAAGATGGTCTAGGTTCTTGAACTGGGAGGTGGTTCTTCTCCAAATTGTAAGCCCCAAGAATGCTCCATCCAACATCCATCTGTGCTCTTTTCTATTTCAAGTCTCTCTCACTGGATCACTCTGTTGACTAGAAGTCTTCTACTTGTGACTTTCTAATGTGACTTCCATAGGAAGAGCCCATTATTTAACTAAATACAACTGACACTGGGACAAGGATGTGAGTAGAGACTACAGCACCTCCAATTAATCACCATCTCCTCCATCTCACCTGTCACACTGAGATTAGAAAACATCAAAAATGTTGTTTCTCTTTTTCTGGTGTAACCGGTTTCAAGTTTTCCATCTAGGAGAAAACACCTTTAGTGAAAGGCTGCAAGAAGCTGCAGCAGTCAGGGAAATTGCTGGAAATAGGGCTGCAGAGGAGGTGTACATACAGAGCCCTTGAAAAAAAGTGTTCATCCTCCCCAAACATAGAATGGATGTGCTATGGGTGAAGTTTCAGTGGGAGAATGGAAAGTAACCTAATTGATGGGAAAGCAGAGGAAACACTGGGAGCTGGACAGTGAGAATTCTCAGAGGACTGTTCCACACTGAGGCCACAGTGTGCCAGAGGTCAGGCCAGGTCAGTTCTGCCAGGGAACAGGGAGCAGTGGCAGTCACTCCAGAGGAGGCTGGATGTCAGCCCACAGCAATGCTGGAGGTTCAGGAAGAAGCTGCAGCAGGTGGGAGGATGACCCAGGTAAAAACATGAAAAATGCCCCAACAATGACATTTTTAGAACAATGGCTCTAAGAAATGTTAAGTTATGGCTGAAGCTGCCCTGTTGGAAACACTCATTAACCTTCATGACAAATTATTCACTTAGCCCTGAATTTCATCAGTAACCTTTTATTACACCCTAATATAGGAATAATAATGCTTGAGTTCTGTTATGAAGTCCTATTCTGGTGTGATCCTAAGCAAAGTAGAGTGATTATTTAGGAATATCACTGGATAAATATTTACAGATATTTCAAGATACATGCTTTTAACAGCTGATACTCATTAAAAATGTATATCTGTACATTTCCATTTTGAAAAAAAAAAAGGCATCAAACAAGGTATTGATTTAATGTTCATTCAAATTATTTGTTAACAGAATCACAAAATACAGGTTGAAATAGGTCCTCAAGGATCATCTGGCCCAACCTTTCTTGGTAACAGCATGGTAAATCTTGGTCTAGACAAGACGGCTCAGCAACCTGTCCAGCTAAATCTTAAAGGGGAATCATGGGGGAATCCACCACTTCCCTGGAGAGATTATTACAAGGGCAGATTTTTCTCACTGAAAACTTTTCCCCTTGTGTCCAATCAGAATTTCCCCAGAATTAAATTGTACCCATTACCCCAATTTTTTTTCTTGTGACTCCTTCTAAAAAGAAGTCTCCATCTCCTTTGTTGCCACCGCTTAAACACTGGGACATGGTGTCAAGGCCTTCTATAAATCTTTGCCCTTCAGGGAAGAGCACACCTAGATATCTCAGCCTTTCCTCATACATCAGGCTTCCCTGTCCTTGGATCATCTCTGGACCTCTTCTCAGGACACTCTGCATTCTGTTCACATCATTTTTGTTTAGGGGGGACCAAAACTGAACATAGTGTTCCAGGTGTGGCCTGACAAGCACTGAGTAGAGTGGGATAATGTCTTCATCTCTGCTGGTGATGTCCCTGTTGATGCATTCTGCTTTCTTTGCTGCAGCAAAAAAAGCGGTCTTCTTGCACTTTTTTCCCAAAGTTTGTTAGGTACTAAGATGATATTTTCGAGACACAAAGCTTCCTCTCTGCCATATAATCAGACCTTTACCCCTTCCTCCTCCTTCCAGCTTATAATGGGAAGTCATAGCCTCTTGTTTATAAGACCATCAAGGCAATTACATGACAAAATTTGCAGCCACTAGTAATCATACTCTCTGTAAAATGTAAAACATGCAATTACATGTAGAATTGACTTTAATTAAATCTTGTCAAAGGAATAAATTTTCAAAGCACAAACCCCACATCATGCAAGGCAATACAATCGTGCTTTTCTAAACAAAGGCTCTTCATGTCAAATTAATTTCTTTCTAAATAGATTAATAACTGTCCCTTCTGTACTTGATTATATATCTCAAATTATGCATAGGGGAAATACAAACAGAACAATACAAAGAAAAACAACAACAACAAACAAAAACATACACAAACAAAAACCAACAAAAAAAAAAACCAAGAAAATAAAGAGAGGGAATAAGGCTAACCAACTACTTTCATAAAAATTAATGATTATAAAAACTGAACAAAACTCCCATTGTGCCAAGATGGATATACTATCAAGAGATTAATGAGACATAAACTCTTTCTCTATAAAATCTGTTTCAGAGCTGGTTGTCATGACACTGGACCATCTAAAAAGCAAATAAAAATCTTTATGAAAGACATCAGATTACTTATGTGAATAGAGTTGGAGCCTCCGTTCATTCCTGTCTTGAGTTTTGTAACAAAAAAATGTTTATTCTATTCTATCTGTCGAAACCCAGTTGGGGAGATTTTCTTTATTTGTTGTAACTCCAGAAGGGAGGGGGTAACTGCCTCCCTGGTAACAAGCCAGCTGTTAAAACCATCTGGAGCATTGTTTCTTATCCCTGTTCATTCTTCCACTACCACCACAAGGATATCTTCTGTTAATGGGCCATTAAAGCTCACCAATGACATGACACATTATCTCATCCTATTGTGAGATGCTCTGCCAGGGAAGAGAAGTCAAACCATCTTCACCTAGATAAAAGGAGCCACAAGGGTCACCAGACACCCAGTGTTCCCATGGGACTCCCAAAGGAAGACTGGACCCATCTCTGGACCCTTTTCTCCACAGGACCATCTCTGCTTCCAATAGGACCACATCTGCCACTCCATGAAGGCTTATTTTGGACTATTTCCCACACCCTGACCAACAGGGTGTCAGGGTGTATTTCTGACCCTGTCAGGGTTTTCTAGGATTTCTTCTTTGTTTGCTTGCTTATTCTTCTGTACTACAACATTTGTATTTTTATATCCCTAGTAAAGAACTGCTATACTTATTCCCAAAATCTTTGCCTGACAGCCTTTTAATTGCAAATTTATAATAATTTGAAAAGAGGGAGTGTGGGGGGGCTTACATTCCAAGGGAGACTCCAGTCTTCCCTGGCAGATACCTGTCTATCTAAACCAAGAAAATTCCCTAATGGACTAGTTACTAACAATATGTAGAAAATATGCAAAATATCAGGTGGAATTCTCTCTCCTCCAAAAGCACATATCATACTATTCTAAACCTTAAACAGTTTCTCTTCTTCCATCAGTAGCTTACTTATGGAAGTAGTAGTTTGCTTTTATTCATTTGAGATGTGTCAAACCCAAAACCAGAGTGTTTATTACACATATAAATATTTATGTCATGATTCACACAAACTCCCTAATTTCTTCTTTAGGCTGTCCTTTCACACTTTACATAAGACAGAAAAAAAAATAATCAAGCCCCAAAGCTGCCCAAGCTAAAGGCATAGAACTATAAAAAATAAGTAGGGTGAAGACCTCCTACATCCCATGTGCACTATGCAGTTCTCTTCTTTAGGAACAGGGCAAAGAAACAGGAAAGAAAAATATGTTTCACTTTGGGGAACTCAGGAAGTCCCATAGAAGTCTACAGAAACTATCAAAAATAACCCATAAATCCCTGGTAAATTACTGTGTTCTCTGCACAGAATTCTTTCTGAATACGGTCACCCATTTCCTTATGACTCTATGCTTGTTTCCACAGTTGAAACTAATGCTAATGGAAACCAGTGGTTCATGTTCTCAGATGACTAAAAAGAAATGTTAGATTTGTGCTAACCTGCACAATCTCAGTTCTTTCCCTTTACCTTTCTATTCTTTTCTCTGAGTGAGGCAGGTATTTTGTTAGAGAAAAAAGACTATGTACATGAATGAAAGTATATGTACAATTTATAACATACTGTAATACCCACACAGCTTTGGAATTGAAACTGGGAAAGGGCCAAATAGATATGTTCATTATCTATTTTTTGACTACTTGTCTTTACAATTTACAAGTCTTCAAAGAGGTTCTTAAAGAGAGGATGTGGTTCCTTGTTCCAGGTATAAGTAAGAGAACCAAGCCCAGTTTCAAGGAATTTCTGCTGTGATGAAGTGTAGCAGAATTTCTCAGAGAGCAAGGGCATGATTTATATTTGGATAGAGGTTTGAGCTAACCCATCCTGGGCCCCAGATTCAGGCCTATGAAGCCTGTGGTGCAGTTAGAAATTATTTTAAGATATGAACATGGGACAGTGGGGTTTTTAGGTATTAATAGGTATAGTTTGCAGTGTGAACACTTTAGCCACCTTAAGAATGAGATAAACAATGTCTGTTTGCATTTTTCCTTATGCTGTATGCCAGTGAGAAAATACTTGTAATTGTAAACTATATTGAAATGTACATAACCTGCCATTTTAGACAGAATAAATGGAGAACGTATGTTAACCATAGTGGTTGGATCTGCCTTATTCTGTCCAGCTTCCCATGTTTTAAGAAGTTCTCTGCTTCAATGAAGAACATCATTCCCAGAGAACTCCTGTAAAAGAAGCTGGAGCTGTATAAGAACTTCAGGAACAAATTCAATCTTGTTTTCACTTCGTTCACTCAAACCTCAGTCCCATGACAACTGTTCTGACAAAGTTCCAGTGCAATAAATTTTGCTACTATGGCTTTTGAAGTGGTCTGTTTCAGCTCTATAAATGTTATCTTTCTTCACTATTGTTCTATTAAACTGCTAATCCTTTTCTAGGAAATGCAACTGAGGACGGAAAGGCAAATTTCTAAAGGTGCGTAAGTGAAAGAATGCAAGGCAATGAAAATACATATGAAAGAAACTACAGAATAAAGCTTGAGAACTTTCTCCCTTATGAATGTCAGAAGTTAAAAAATCTAGGTTCTAGAAAGGCACCAAAATATATATAGGAAATTGCACAGAAATATAATGTAAACTATTAAATTAAAAAGAAGTAAATGAATGTATAAATTTTCTTTATTTCTGCTCTAAAGCTTCAAAACAGAGTTCAATTTCATTATAAAATTCAGATTGTCTGCCTTACATAATGATGGATTGCATTACATACGATAAGGTGCTGAGCAGCTCTATTATTCAAAGATCGACAAGAAACACCTGATCATCATCTAGAACATATTTATCAATGTGTTAAGAATATGTGAAGGCACGGAAGACAATCAGGACTGCAAGTCTTCATCCAAAGTGGATGAACATCTTTCTTCATTACAGACCCATAGGAAAAAAAAAAAAATCCCAGGTTTTTTCTTAACATACACACACACAAAAAAGCAAACACTCCCTCAACAACATCCTTTTGTAATCTATATTTAATTCAAAAAGGTGTAAAATTAGCTGTTATTCACCATCTCAGATGCAACAGATAAGAGCAGGAACCTGTACTGGAACCAAGGTCTGGAGACCTGCTGAGGATCAGTATGAAGGGCTAATAAGGATTTATCAGTGAGCAAATGAACACTTGTGAACTATCTTAAAGAAATGTGCTTTTACTTTTTAATAAATATATCCTGATTATCCCACAAAATATGTGCCATATACCTTTTTTTTTTTTTTTTTAACTTTTAGCTGTATTTCTTTCATCCTGTATTCTTCCTATTTTATTTTATTTACTCACTGTGTTAGTGAACAGCAAAGATATTTTTAGGTAAAAAAAAAAAAAAAAAAAAAAAAAAAAAAAAAAAAAAAAAAAAAAAAAAAAAACTAAGAGAAACATTCACTCTCACTGAAAAGAATATTGGACTATAGGTTACTTCCAGCCTACAAGAAGCTGATAAAAAAATACTGTATTTGGGAAGACAGCAGGATATATGCAATGATCCTAAAATTTAAAGTGCTAAAAAAGTCTGGTAACAAGTCAATCACCTGCCACCTTGAAAGGAACAAATGAGTATTTTTAAAACCCAGCTTGTTATTCAGCTAATGTAAATTATTGGCTTGGACCAGGAAACATATTCCAGTTAGGAACTGCGACATGGGATTTTACAGCCACTTTCTATTTTTTTAAAATATTACTCATAAAAACTATAGATAAAAAAAAAAAAGAATCAAGCATTTTTCAAGAAAGCACATATCCACAGCTATTGTTATCTAGTCTTTTCTATGGAAATAAGGAGTGAAAATTGGCCAATACTGAAAGTTACATTCAGGCAGTAATGAAGCCAAGCAATTCACATACTCAGCACATCTTCAATTTATGTTTCCCATAGAAAACACAATCAACCAAATTCACAGACTTAAGTTAAAATGGTGCAAAAATGGACCTGAACAACTTATCTAAGCTGACAACTCTCAAACGTTTTCTTTTGTTAAAGTTATTCAGTGGCAGGAAATCTCCAAAGTTCCCAGGAGATCTATCCCTGAATTACATTATGGTTACAGTTCAAATATTTTTCCAAACATGTAAACTGATTTTGTCTTGCTGCAACTCAAGCAGGCTAATTCTTGTCATATCTGCCCTGAATCTGTAGAAAAGGTCACCTCCCCTTCTTTACACCAATGCTGTATAACTATGGGCAGTAACTGTGTCCCCATTCACAGCCTCAGTCATTCCTGAACATATCATATTGCCTTAACCACCTCCTGCATCTTTCCTCAAGTCCATTCCTACCCACGAGAGAACCATTCCTGAGAAGAGACAGTGTAGTTATTTGTATCACTTTATAGATCCATATCTGTAGTTAGTTGTTCCCATTAATTTACTGTACCTTGTGTTATCTTGAAGAGCTTTGTCTTATTTTCATATCATATCTTCAATCTCTTAAGACCTGTTGAATTCTAATCTGTACTTCAAAATAATTTCATTATCTCCTGGTTTCAGGTAGTCTGAAACAACAATAATTGAAGTGGTTAATAGAAGTACTTAACAATACAAGATATAGATGTCTCACATTTCCATTAAAAAGAAAACCAGAAAAACTACCATGAAATTTCTCTTTATAAATTTGTACAACCCCTTTTTCACCCATGCTATAGTACTTTCCTCAAGAACACCTCAACAGCTTTTCTTGTAAGTAAGATGGGTTAAACTGTGCCAAAAGCTTTTCTGAAGCTACGATGTAACATATCTACAATTTATTTCTGTAGAAAGGCCTCTTACCTTCCAGAATTGCTGAGGAAATTGAAGATAAGTGTCAGGTTTATAATCTTCCTTTCCTTTTCCTTTTTCTACTTCTTCAAACCTGCACACAGTATTTGTCTGGTTTTGGTCTTCTGGCATTTCATAAACCCTTCAGATCTTATCAATGAGAACACTTCTGAAACTACGTCAGACAGTGCTTTACAAATAATCAAATGAAAGAGTTTTCCAAGGGATTAATTATTTTTTTAGGGTCAATATGAGAAGTTACACTTTGAGGAAAAGAACACCCCAGCATTAGCTCCCATTCTGTATTTCTACATCCCAGGACAGGTGGGCTTAATGTCCACTTTATGACAGTCAGGCACTGATCAAAACAGCATGTCAGGACCATGGGGGCTCATAGAGAGCTCTTCACTTGCAACTTGGGTACACAGGAAATGTGATGGAATACAGGAAAAACTCAGGGAAAAAAATGTGTTAAACAAAATGTCACATTCATAAAATATGCTTTTCTATTCCAGACATGCTGGTAAGACTAAATAAACATATTTTAAACCATGATGTTTAATTATTAACACTTCAGTTCATCTCAATCACAGATATTCTTAATAAAACAAATAGTTCCATGATCACACACGTGCAAATTACACTTGGTTTATCTGGATTAATGCCTGTTGTTGACAGATTGTACCTTTTCTAAAAATTGGGAGTACTTAAATGAATTGCCTCACAGGTGAATCCTCTACTGCCTGTACTGAAGAGCAGCCCTACAGAAAGGGACCTAGGGGTCCTGGCTGGTGGCAAACTGAACATGAGCCAGCAGTGCCCTGGCAGCCAGGAGGGCCAGCCCTGTCCTGGGGACATCACGGACAGCATGGCCAGCCAGGCAAGGAGGGGATTGTCCTGCTCTGCTCTGCACTGGGGCAGCCTCACCTCCAGTGCTGGGGGCAGGTTTGGGTGTCACAATGCAGGAAAGACATTGAATTATTGCAGAGAGTCCAGGGGAGGGCCACAAGGATGGTGAAGGGCCTTGAGGAGAAGCCATGTGAGGAGTGACTGAGGTCACTTGGTCTGTTCAGCCTGGAGGAGACTGAGGGGAGACCTCACTGCAGCTACAACTTCTTCCTGAGGGTAACAGGAGGGACAGGCACTGATCTCTGCGCTGTGGTGACAGTGACAGGACCCGAGGGAATGGCCCAAGGTTGTGTCAGGGGAGCTTTAGGTTGCATATAAGGAAAAAGTTCTTCACCAAAAGTGGGGCTGGGCATTGGAATAGACTCCCCAGAAAAGTCATTACACACCAGCCTGACAAGAATTTAAGTAGTGTTCAAGTGATGGTCAGAAGTTATAATGATCCTTGTGGGTCTCTTAGTATATTCTATGATTCTATGATCAAGAGGTCCATGCTACAGCCTCTGCAGCAAACAAGATTCTTTGGCAGTTATTCTTTCTCCTGACCACATTTTTCACATTTTTATGACTTTATGAATTCTTTTCCTGCTGAAAGTCTAAGTCAGATCATCTTGCCCTCAATAACTAAAAAGATAACTCGGAGAGAGTGAACTTGCAATAAAATATCTAAAGTCAGATGAGATGATGCCACCTTTAGAATATTCTTATAATGGACATGGATAGTTTAATGTTTCCCTGAACAATCCTTAGCTTTTCTACCTAAATCACTAAGTGTCATTTAATAAGGAAAGTCTTCCTGGCACAAAACTTGAAGACAGTGAAAAAGTAAAAATATTACATCCTGGCAGTGAATTTTCCTTGCCCTAGATTTCACCTTTAGTATCAGGAAACACAGAGAGAGAAAGAAAAGGCTTGGACACCTGAGGAATTGTCAGCTTAAAATCTTCAAACTAAATTCAATCTGCTCCTTCTGTGAGTTAATAACATGAGCTGTGGGAAATACCAGGAACAAGGTTTTACAGACAAGAGGTAACCCTGGGATGACACAGCAGTGAGTTAGCACAGCAAGACAAGACATTCAGCAGATTCTTTTAGTGAGTATAAGATTCAGCAATGCCAGACAGAGGGTTAGCAAATCAGTCCACAGATCACAAATGTTTTCAGGATATGTGCAGGAGTGTGCATATCGGATTTGTGTTCACAGGAAATAGCATTTTTATTTAATTATTCCAGAAATGAAAACTCAACAGAAATGTATCTGCATGATCCAAATAGGAACTGACCTATTTGGATCACATTCAAATGACTTTCAAGTTTAAAAACCACCACAACAAAGCTAATAAAAAAAAAATCACAATTAAGTAGTGAAATGCAGGACTTCTTATGCTTACAAAAGGAAGTGCTTATGGGTTATCACTGCTCATTGGACCTTCTTATCAAAACATCTCAACTAAAAAGTAAACTATCTTATTCCTATCTATTTATTATAAATAAATAGCCCTTTTACACTTAGAAAATTGTTCCTGACTTTTATCTCCTAAGGGCTTGTCTTTGCCTAACAGTTCTTTTGCAGAAAATTTGGAATTTCAGCTGTACAGTGGAGTCACTACACTGCTCTACTGCCTCCTGCAAATATGCCCGATGCTTTTAAGTGCTTTTATAGAATACATTTTTTCTTTCAAAGTGAAGAAATGTAGTAGACATTATGTGACAAGGTGTATGTACACAAGGAAATATAAAAAATCCATAAGCCTCCATTCTTAAGCCCTGAGGATGAGAGGGCAGACGTGAATTTGTTCCCACCCAGTTGAGGGGGACATACACACAGACTGGCTCTGAGAATCACCCCTCACTCCTGCAAACTGCTGAATCATGACCAACCATTATTTGGAATATTTCTGCTTTAAAACCAAACCAAAAACATACTAAGGATCATGATAATAGTTCATCAATATGATCAGACAGAGTGCTCACACAGTCCTCTGCCTGTGCTTGGTTTGCTGCAATGGAGCCAGGCAGAACCTGATGGGGAGCTACTAACTGGATACTGGGATTGCACAGCTTCCCTTTCTGGAAACTAATTTCTCTTTCAAAGAAGCCTCAGCCAAGGAATGGTGCCAAAATCTGTTTTACGGGAGATAAGTAACACTGCTGAATTTTCTGACAGAGAAGCTATGATAAAATTGACTAATGACACAGAATGAGACCTGAGTGTTACATTCAAAACTGACAAAGCTTCAAATCAAAATCTATCTCTGACACGTCTTCGTTCTGACTAGGTTTGAAGGCTTTAATAATTTACTCCTGTAAAATGGCTTTATCAATATTTAAGCTCAAATATGGGTAGGCATGTCGAAAGTAACATTAAAACCACAGGGTACTTTTTTCTCTATTTCCCCTTTAGTCATGTTTTACAGGTGTAAATATCAGTGGAGATGTATTACATTGTGTATTTATATTCTGCCTGGCATACTGGAGAAAACCTAAGTGACATATTCTACATGCTGTATCATAAAAACCACTGCCCAGCTAGTTGCTCTTAAAGTATGTCTGCACAAATCCATATGCAGGCAGAGACACAGGATTTATATTTCCTTTCTATACACATATTAACCTTCTCTGTATGAAAAATCAACAGAAATTCTACAAATTCCCTAACATTTGAAATGAGATTTATTTATTCTTTAGCTTAATTATAATCTAAGGAAAGGTTTTCTTTTTTTCCTCAAAAGGTAATTTAAAATCAGAAACATTCATAAGAGCTAATTAGTGATTCTTTCACTGCTTTCCATTTCTTTGTTCAGACAGACACACAACTCCCAATCACAGGCACTCTTTTTGCACCAGCCTCTGCAGGACTGGCTTTCAATCAGAGAGACAGCTAGGCAACAGAGCTAGATATTTTGGGTTTTTTCCAATGTCTAATTCAGAAACCAGCATAGCTGTCCTCTTCCCTGAGAGAGTGATGAAGGCAGTCTCACTGAGCTTAAATGCACCTGTTAGCTGAACTCACTCAGGTGGACTAATTGGCAAAGATAACTGTCATACTATGTTAGGAATTCATTATTTCTGCAGACTGGCTGGTAACAGGTTCAAGCTTTTCTTGAGGGAAGAATTGCACACTTTTTCTTGAAATACAAGAAAGGAAGACAAGTTCTGGTGAAAAAATATTATTTTAATGTATCTAATCCTTAAACTGACTGATTCATTATAATTTTTATTATGTAACATCTTAAAAATGAAAAGGAAATATTTGGGATGAAATGGGAATAATCATTCAAATTAGCTATATTTATTTGAGGAGATAAAAGGGTGAAAGCACAGGCTGAAGCAATGGCATGCAATTATCTTTACTTTTTTGACATTTAGTGAGCTCTGTGCCACAATATCAGCAGAGGGTTCCCCCCAGTGCCTGCATATATCTCAGGGGTTGGCTGAGCCCCAACAGACAATTTTTGTGCAGTCATCCTGTTCTGGGGGTGTCAGAGAATCCAGCCGGAGGGATATATCTGGCCAGCAAGCAGCCCCTCTATCACTTCATTTATCAGCCTGGCTGTAGCTGTTAGTTTATAGAGGAAAGCACAGGAGAAAATGTAATAAAAACTGGGATTTTGCCATGTTTCTTCCTTGGGTCAGAGAAAAGGCTGGATGTCCTTAAAAGAGGCAAATAAACCCAGAATTAAACCTAACAGAAGGCTCTTTGGGAAATCAGGACCATCAAGTTGTATGCTTTATATGTTGAGTACAGGATACAACTGAAATCTTCCTTTCAGATTGTCACATCCCACCTGCTTTATCTCAAGAGCACTTTTGTCTTTCTGTTTACTTCATACTCAGGAAATAGCAATGAAATTGTACTTAATCTTAAATCAGTTGAGCATTACTTTGAAATTTTCTTTCCTGAAATAGTCTGACAAATCCAAAGAAATTTAATTGTTTATACCACTGGAGAAGGTATGGAGGGGTTGAAGTCTTTCTTCTGAGGCACTCAACTAACAGAGGTACAAAGGCAATTTGCTGTATTCCATAAAGATAGCAAGACATTACCATAGCAGAAATCCTGTAAAACTACAAACAACAGATATAAATGTAGAACAGTTCATCTACCCATGAGTGAGGTATGAAAGCAATGGTCATTACTGCAAAGTAAGGTAGGAACTTGTGGTAGTGTGTTTTCCTTTATTTACGAGTTCTTTGAATGGTTGGCCCATATTCCCCCCCCCCAATGGATGGTTTCATCCAAAGTTATCTCCTCCCTCTCCCGGTTGTCAATTACTCCCCAAACCCTGCCCCTCATTCCAGAATCCAATGTCAATCCTCCTTTGAACCAAACCCCTACCCATTACCCCACCTATTTTGTTGTCAATCTAGGTTTATCCCTTCCCCTGGTTCTGGAAAGTTCTGTGTTGTTCAAAGACAGTTGTTCAGGCTGTGCCCTCCTGCTGTGTTCTTCCATTGGCCCCTGTTTTGTAAGCTCCTCCTCAAGCTCGTCCCCAGTTTATCAGTGACTGGGTGGTGTATTGTACCCTCCCCTTGTACCACCCCCATTTCAAAATCCTGGTTCAGCCTGTGTCCTTGTCTTCTGGCCCTGATCCTTCCTTGGTAATAAACTTTCTTTGGGAACCACACAGAAGATCCCTCTCTTGTCTCTTACCCTGATCTTCGGTGCATTCCACCAAAGGTGTCCTGCAGAGCAGCACTGCTGCTGTGAGGGAAAGGCAGAGCCCTGCTCTGCAATTCAGCTGACCAGGAGTGGTCAGGGAGCAGCCACTCTGGATGGTCTGGGAAGGGGCCAGGGTTTTCCCAGGCACCGTGTCAGGAGCTGGCATTTGAAGGGGAAGGTGCCACACCACACCTGGTCCTGCAGGATTGGTCTCTGGTCCCACAGTCACCAGGCACAGGGAGTTGTCCTGCTGCCACTTGCAGATGTGCAGACTGTGTGACAAAGTCTACAACTACAGAAAGAGGCAAGAGCTCTGCAAAAATAGGTAGGAGCTATATCACCAGCCCAGAACTTAATGACTTGTGAATGACCCCAGCATTTTCTCAGCGGTGTGAAAGCACAGGCAGTAAAGAGCAGACATATCAAGAACCAGTTAAACCTGGAAATTCATTTTCGGATATAAAGGGTTTTATGTCAAGGTCATCAGCTCAAATCCAGCTAATAGTGGGTCATCCATCTGCATCAGTTCTTGTAGGCACTCATGGGAGGTGAGGCTTCCCCAGTTCCTACAGAGGAAATACCTAACGCTGATATTCTCAAAGAGAAACACACTTTGCCATCCTCTTGCAGACCCCCTGAGCGTTAAGGATGACATAATGACGCACACATTTCTGTATAAATGGAGACTGTTTCACACAGCTGACATGGGAGATCTTATAGATATTCCATTTGTCATAGAAACAAAATGTGTGCAGGCTTATGTAAAGCCTATCCCAGGCAGCAGTAACTTGGAAGCTGTTCAAACTGTGGTAGCAGAGCTCCATGGTGGAAGCCCACAAGGAAATAGATATGCAAACATGGTGGTGTGTGCACTGTTGCAGAAGATGAGAGCTACACAGCCTTAAGCTGCACATGAGATTCATCCCGGACTGCAGAAAGGCCTTTTTATTAATCTGCATATTGAAACATTTAATAATGTCTGGAATTGTGTTCCAAATGTATTAGCCTCGGTATACAAGGCTCAGCCAAATCTCATGGGTGGATAAAGTGTAGGCAATTGCAACTAAACCAATGTACAGTAGTGCAGAAGAGTGCAGTAAGTCACTGAAGAAAACTTGACCCAAAATGATGGTGATGGCTTTTTGTCCATATTGTTCAATTATGTACATACAGTAATAGAAGGTATATCTCTCTGCTTCAGAAACTCAACAGTATTTTTGGACAGCAAAGTAAAATGTGGCTAAAAATTATAAATAGAAATTATTTGGAAAAAAAACAGAATGGGAAAATGGAGTACTTTTTAATTACATCTATCAATATATTTATCATTAAAATTAAGGTATTTTAAGAATATATATGTCATTATTATGTTGAAATTTTAAAAAAGCCAATGGAACCAACACTACTGAAGATAGATGCAAAACCCAGAGCCACAATAATTCAAGTCTTTGTTAGTTCTAGTTAATATAATTTTCATTATTTTCAAGTTAAATACTACTTGACTATCTATTCACTGCTGAATCATCTGGCAGCAAAACTAAAACAAAGAATTAAAAATACCAGCCAGAAGTAAAGCTTCTTCTCTATCATCTTCCTCAAAGTGATACAAATTTTTAACTAAGCATCCAGCTGCTGATTTACAAATTTTGCTATAAATAACTGGGAATCTGCACAAATCAATGAACATAATGTAGTTCTATGTCCTACAGACATTCTTATTTCAGGTCTGTCTCTTCATCATCTCTCTTCTCTAGATCTATTGCTCTGGACTGAAAAAAAACCGCATATCCTAAACAAAAAGGAAAGCCTATTGTCTTAAATTTCTCAGTTCATACAGAAGATTTTTGTCAAAGAAGATATAAATTAAAGGTCTAAAATGATAAAAAGGTAAAAACATGCAAGACCTCTTCAGAAGACTTGTTCTGTTTTATATATTCACTCTATTTTATATATTCATGCTCTTACACTATTAAAAAAAAAAAAAAAAGAGGTGTGCTAATGTCTCAAGAACTGATAAAAACAACAATAAAAATTCAATTTCTTTAAATCTTGTTTATAGTCAGTAAACATTTGGCTAAGAAATCACTTAGTGCCCAATGATAAATTCACTAAATGTCTGCTAGAATTAACAAATATAAGAATTTAAAAACAAATCTATATTGAAAGATACATATTTTGTCAACAGTTCAGTTATTTTAATAGTGTCACTTTTTAACTTTCATGTAACAAAAAAATTAATGATCAGCAACACAGTTTTTAAAAATTTTTACATAGAAAAGCAATGTTATGATATCTCATCTAAATCCTACCGCTCTTGTTTTCTTGTTCCCTACTCTTTCCTTTAAAATTGGTATTTTCCTATTTTAAAGCCTAACCTATCTCTATTTCTCTTTGCTTCCCAATTTTCTCACTTTAATTTCCATTTCCCCTTGCTATGACTGAGAGATACAACAAGAAACTGAGTTTATGAAAGACAGGGCTTTTTTCAGTCAGAATATGGAAAGTTTTAACATCTGTATATTTTTACAGGATTATCATACACCTCATTTTGCAACTCTATTTTCAATATTTTATTGACTGCTGGCTGACTGCTAAACCGAAATTAGCATGATCAAAGTCTGTCTTTTGTTTCTGCTCCAAGCTGTACAGAGGTGCTTGGATGTACAAACTTCAAGGATGTTCCATACAGGAACCTCAAAGTGTGGTGCTACAGCTGCAGTGAAAAGCTGTAAACAAACTGGCCAGGAAGAAAGTCAAATAGCATCATGTTGTGCCTTTGTTATCAAATTTTCTTAACACTGAAGCAGAACACATAACCCATTTTAATCAAATTATTTGGATTTTAATGTGCCATTAAATATTTATATTTCTCAGATTTGGCAGAATCCCAGTGTCAAAGTCACATACTTAAAGAGTGTCAATGCTACACTCTTTGTATTTATGTTTAAAATTACCCAACTGTATTTAGAAGTAATTCCAATTTGCAGTAAAACATGGTACAAGAAGTGAAACCATCTGCTTATGAAAACAAGTATACAGCTATCTTATATTCTGTATGACAAGAACAAACCACACTTATTTTTCTCCATTTAATCTTCTTTGCAGCATTGTCTCCTGGCTCATTTCTTCTTTTTCCTCGCATTCTCACATCTTCAGATTTTATAAATTCGATTTTCAAGTCCATGTATTATATGGCTACTCAGACATCTACTTCTTTGCTTTTTACCTCATCATTTGTTTATAAATCTGGGAACTGATCTCCCACACCCCAAAACAACAGGCAGCCTGAGCACTTTTTTTAGCAGGGAGTTTCTTTTGCTTACCCCTCTGTTGCATTCTTTCTTTGAAAGAGAAGGTATCAGACTTAGCAAGATTTAATTCAGCAGACAACACAGAGAAAAGAAAAAAAGAAAAAAAAAAAAAAAGCTGAGAGAAATTAGTGGATTGAAATTGAAGAAACAGCCCTTAACAAATGCAGTCAAAATGTTTATTAGAATAGACCATAGTCCAGTTTTTAGGTAAATTTACAGTCTCATAACATTTAAAACTCCTAATCCTGGACTACAGTGCCTCCTAGTCTGGAGTCTGAAATTTCTGAATAACTGTAAATCAGAGACCAAAATATATTTTAAGCTGCCTCTATCATAGAGCCTAAACTTGAAGCAATGTTTTTTCTCAATGAGTGGCTGAGTGCTGGGATATGATTCCTGTAAAGGTTATGGAATCAATGTTTCCAGAAATATTCGTATCTCAACTAGAAAAAGCGCCAAATAAACTCATCCAGTTTTGGCAATGGCTTTACTTTGTGTAGCAGGTTGAACAAGATGACCCCTGAAGGCATTCTCCAACCTAAATTATAATGCTTTTATAACTGAGAGATGGCTAAGGAAGTGATCATAAGACTGTAAGTCTTTACTCTTACCTGCTTCTGCTTGAAAACAGGGCAAGGAGGACCGAATATTGCAAGATCGTGAATTCTAAACATCCAGCTCCTAAATTGGACTACGTTTACTTCATCTGCCAAGAAGGAGGTCAATACATAAAAGGGAGACACTGGAGCATGGAAGTGTCTTCCTGGAGCAGCAACAAACCCAAAACAGAACACTCAAACAACTGTTTTTATCACAGATGGCTTTAGCCCCTGAGGACTGCAGGGATTTGGTAGCCTTTCTGTCCGAGATGGGACACAAAGTCTGAAGACCCCAAAGCAAGTTAAAACATAGAATGATACAAATGTTAAGGTTGGAAGATCATCAAGTCCAGCCATCAACATAACACCACTACCATGTTAGACATCAGGAAAAAAATTCTTCATTGAAAGAGAGACTGGGCACTGGAATCATCTGCCCTGGGACGTGGTGGAGTCACCATCTCTGGCCACATTTAAAAAAAAAGACTGGATGTGTTAGGTCATAGGTTGGACTTGATGATCTCAAAGGTCTTTTCTGATCTAGTTCATTCTGTGATTCTGCCAACCATGTCTTCCAGTGCCACATCTATACTGTTTACCTACACTTCCAGGGATGGTGACCCACTACTTCTCTGTGTAGAAAATTCCAATGCTTTGCAACCCTTTCAGTGAAGAAATTTTTGCTAGTACCTAATCTAAACCTCCCTTGTCACAATTTGAGACCACTTCATTTTGTCCTGCCTCTTCCTCCTTGGGAGAAGAGCCCTACCTCCACCATACCAGCCTCCTTTCAGGGAGCTGTAGAGAGCAATAAGGTCTCCCCTAAGCCTCTTTTTCTTCAGGCTAAACACCCCTAACTCCCTCTGCTGCTCCTCACACATATTCTCTCATCAAAATATGAAGTTAATTTCTGGAAGGCCTCGTTTCATACCAGATAAAGATCAACTCAAAAATGGTGTCAACAACTGAAGCTCTCTGTACTAGTATGAGCATTTAGCTATTGAAACCAACATATGGAACACAGTAAGAGCACAGTTTGATCTACTCACTTCAAAGTATGTATAGCATGGTCAAAAATACATAGGAAAAGTATCTTCTCTTCTAATGAGTTTTGGACTAGTACTTGTAAAGTTTCACTCGTAGAAGCCTATATTCAATCATTACTTGAGAAAAAGATGGTGTATCAAAGTCTGCTCACTCTGAAATGTCCCCTTAGGAATTAGATTATCAGAGAATGTTTATTGAAATATCTTTTTTGATTATAATTTATGCTGACATTTTTAAATTGGAGGGTGCAGTTGACTGAAATGAGCTAATTCAATTTATAAATGGAGACTGCAGGAAAGAAATAGCTTTTTTCAGGTCCAAAATGAATTTTATTTTACCTTAATACGTAAAGCAAATGTAGGGAAACAGCTTCTAATTTACAGCAAAAACGTAAAACCAAGTAGTTTTTAAGATCAGTCTTTAAAACAAGAAATAGACAGTTTGAGACTGTTGTTCATTATTCAATACATATGCTTCTGTATTTATCATGCAAAGTCTCTGGAATTAGATTAGAAAGCTCAGTTCATTTTCAGCTGCTTAAGGAGCAGATAAAAAAGCTAAATTAAGGTCAATGCATATGACACAGGCATGAATTTCTTTTTACACTTTAATACTGATATTTAGGGAAATATTAATCCTCATGGCAAGATCCAGTCTGGTGGATTATTTCTCAGCAGGTAGCAAAATTCTTGCACAGAAAAGAAACACTAAATCCTCTTAAATACTAATAAATGACATTGTTTATGGGATGATCCCCTGCTTCACTGACAGAAGAGTCTTTGAAAGGAGAGAACATGAGCATTCAGAGTTAACAAATCAGGCTGTACATGCAGAATATGCAGAAGATTTATATTCTCTGTGATGGGAAGAAGAAGGACATATTTCATATATACTAACTTGCAAATTATACCCAGCCCTCGGCATAACTGCAGTAATAGATTCAACCTCCATCAACAGATCTGTGACCAGGAAATCTACATACACTAATAGAAGTAATGCAGATGCTGTCTAGAAACAGCAGTTTGTGTCTTAGAAGCAACATTAAATTAGAGGATATTGTTCTTATGACACTCAGTTTGGAGTTCTGTATCCACCTCTGGGTTTCCCAGCACAGGATGGACATGGACTTGTCAAAAAAAGTCCACTGGAGGCCACCAAGATAATCAGAGGGATGGAGGACCTCTGCTATGAGGAAACACTGAGAGAATTAGGATTATTCAGCCTGGAGAAGATGAGGCTTCAGAGTGACCTAGTTCCTTTTCCTGCACCTTGAAGGGAGCTTACAAGATGGTAGAGAGGCCCTTGACAAGAGCCTGTAGTTACAGGACAAGGAGAATGGCTTCAAACTGAAATAGAGAAGGTTTGGATTAGCTACTAGGAAGAAAGTCTTTTCTGTGAGGATGGTGAGACACTAGAACAGGTTGCCCAAATAAGTTGTAGATGCCCCATCCCTAGAAGTGTTTAAGGCCAGGCTCGATGGGGCTCTGAGAAACCTGGTCTAGTGAAAGCTGTCGCTGTCCATGGCAGAGGATTTGGAACTAGATCATATTTAAGGTCCCTTCCAAACCAAGCCATTCTATGATATCATACTTTCAACTGCTTTCCTATTTGACTATAACCTATATAGAAGAATAATACTAAACCGGCTTAATTCCTTAAAGTCACGGGAATTGGAATGGCACTCTGCTTAAGCCAGTTTCTTTGACTGTTGAAGGTGTTTCTTTAGTAAATGTATTTTTGTTTTTTTTTTTTAAATTTCAGGTCAAATGACATCACAAATACAAAAAATGAAATCAACATGGATATGCTGAGTGTGTCTCCATCCCAGGAAGCAGCTCTTCCCTTCCATCAGCCTGGTGTAGAGGTTACATAGTATTAAATAGTAACAGAGATTTCCCAAAATATATAATAATATAAATAAAATAACTATGGTGCAAAATTAGGTCTTTAAAAAGGATTAAGAAAATGCAGTGAACCTGAAATTGCCATAATGAAATTGCCATGATTTCAAAACATGCTACATGGAAACTTGGAGCCTTGCCCTTCGTCCACTGAGCTGAGATACATTTATTGGTTTGGTTCACTTTGTCCTGACACTGCTGGAATTGAGGAGCAGTCAAGCTGAGATTCACGAGGAAAATGAAATAAATATAAAACTCTGCACTATACAAAAACATTCAGCTATGTCTATAAGAGTTCATACTGAAAACCACACTTTGTGCTGGTGTTACCAATGGCTCTGTGACCTCTTTTGAAGCTGTGCTTGCAACGTGGTTATGGCAGTTCAGGGCTGGAGGCAAACTGGAATTCTACAGCCAAGGACAAGATAAACCATAACTGTTCTCCAGAATTCTAACTCTGTCATCAGCAAATCTTTCTAATTAAAAATACTTTTCTTGTTCAAGACAAGCGCAAGGGTAAATGTCACACATTTGTGTGCACACAATGCTCTGACAAAGGAAATAGCTTGCTCCTGAAACTCATACCTTTCCCAATCACATAGAAACAAAGATAGCAATGTTTTTCTAAATAAAAGAAAAAGTAATGACAATTTAGCAGTAGCTGCTAAAAATTATGATAGGAAGATGATAACCATGAGAAGAAGAAAGCATTCCTATTATCATAGCTTTTCATAAGAGAAATAATAATCTCAGAAGTAATACAGATCAAAAATCATGTTATTTGTCTGCCATTATTATCAAGAAATGCAAGTTTTACAGCTTTTCCCCACAGCCAGAGGTTATTAGAAGGTTGTTAAACTACAAAAACGCTCTGGAATTCCCACCACCTCCTTCTATCTTGATAAAAACACATACCACAACTTCAGGGCAAGAGGTAAGGTTGCACTTCTTCCCTAGGGACCCTCTGAGGGAAGCAGAAGAGGTGCCAGAGTGAATAGAGCAGAAGGCGGCTAGATTTGCACATTCTGGGACTTTGAAATGCCAATATATGGTCTTCTAAATATACATTTCAAAAATGCACCTGGGTCTACTTTAAAGCACAGTAAAAGCAGGACCAAAGCCAGGCAGCAGCAACTGCTGAATGAAGTTAGAATGCAACATACAGAGCCCTGAAAAACAAGCATCCAGAGCTGAGACATACTGCAGAAAGTTGACTCTTGGCCTGGGAAAGAAGAGGAAGAGCAGCTTGTTTGGGATCTGCAGTATTTCTCTGTAACTATGAGGATTGCTTGCATTGTTTGGTGCTCGTAATTTTCAGAATTCATATTTTTTTCATGCACAAAGCAGTTTGTGGCAGTTGCAGGAGTGTATATATTTGCCATCATGTCTGCTGAACACAATTAAGTGTGTCAGTCTCCATTATATTGCCATAGGTTCAGGTCAAACAACACACACATTTCACATTTTTGTGTAGGAAGACAAAAGTGTACTCTGAGACCACCCAAAATAAGGATCTTTCATTATAAAACTCTTCTAGCAGCCATAAGTCATTAGTTTTGCCCCACACTGACATTATATAAAAATAAAAATAAAAAAAATCCCAAACAGAAAAAAACAATCCCAGCACCCCTAAAAAACCCAAACCGACCACATAATTGGGAAGGTGCATGAATTGGCATGAAATTGCCAGTCTCAAGATCACAGCCAGTCTTCTCCTCAGTCAGAGAAATAGTGATGTATAGACAAGAGGCAGAACAGATTCAGCTGTCTGGGGACATTCAACAACATTGCTCTGGAGAGTGCTTTTACAGTAGTTGAAGACTTCTTGTTTAGTAATCATCTTTCCCATTTTGTTTGTTTTGTAACCTTCCTTTTAAAATTACAGTCAGAAATAAACATATCAAATTCACTTCTGAAACTGTTAAGCCTGTGGAATAGCTTCCAGGGCCCATTATTTATTAACATATCCCCACATTATCAGTGAGTTTGGTTTTATTCTTTGATATTTTTCAAAGAAAAAAAATCAGAAAAAAGTATTGCAATGGACACATAAGACCAGAGAATAGCCACTATTCTGCAATCACGGGACTCCTTCAGAATTATACCCTTAATGATATGTGTGTACTATCTATAATAAAGAACTATTTTAATACCAGATTACTAAGTACAATGCAGTTTTCAGTTTGCACAAGCTGTCAGGGAACGATGCCATTATTTGCAATGTAAATTTTTTACTCACAGAATGTTCAGCATGAAATATTTAAAGATTCCTGGTAAGTTAACATTTTGAGAAAACACCTCTTATGTTTTCTTCTTTTTCTGTAAATATTCCTGCATTTTAGTAATTTATTACAAGTTTAGAAGCTTAAGATTTCTTCTTAAACCTTTTCTTAAATCTTTTCTTCTTCAGCTGATTCAGCTCTGAGGACCAAGCTTTGCTACACTTATCTGATGAGGTGTAGCCCATTTCATTTTAGAACAGTACAAAACTTCCCCAGGAGGTTCTGGTCGCAGATGCTCCAAAACCAAAATTACACAACAGTATTAAGACTTTGTGCTTAACAGATCAAAATTCAATTTAGGCAGCCAGGTGAGGGGAGTCCACAATTATACCTCTTTTGAATTTTTTATATCCCTAGACTATTGGTATTGATACAATATCCTAAGCTTCCTAATATCTGTAGCATGGACAAGTTTGCAAGAAGATAGAATTTGAGAATGCTATTTGATTTTTTTTAAAATTGAGAGAAAATCAAATACTTAGTAAGATTCTAAACATTATGTTACCTTAAGAATAAAAAAGCTCGCTGCTGCCTGTAGAACACTGTTTTCAAAACAGCTGCCTGCTGCCTTAAAAACACTGTTTTCAGAAATTTGCACGTTACTTATTAACAGAAATTATTGAATACTCATTTGAAAATAAATTGAAATTAACTGCAAATTGGAATTAATTTGCTACAGTATTAAAAAAGTATTTTTTCAAATCTATCCAAATCAAAAGTTTAAAGATTAAACGTAAATTACAACAATAAAAATACTGAGATCTTACAGTATTTCTCATCCACAGTTCTAAGAGTATTTGAAAAGATGCTTTTTAACAACTTCAATTTATCAAGCAACTTACTAGAACCAAGACCTTGAATTTAATTCACTTGAGTCTAAATGATGCCTACACAGATATGCTATCATATATTTTATATATATAGATGTAGTGTTTATTATTGATCCACAAAATTGAATATAGTAATTTTACCAGGGAGCCCATATTATTGTTATTAATTATATGAAACAAAACAGCATTAGACAAGCCAGGGGGAGGCAAACACCAACTGCTTTTCCCTCCAAATTCTCATCTCCTCTGATACTGCATTTTAAACACCAGCTCCTCTGTCATTTTTAAATACTGCCAAAGAAAATTTCTTTAGCATGAAAAGACTTCGCTTTAATCCAAATAAAATCATAATAGTCACACTAACTGGTTTTACTGAAGTTCTTTTCAGCAATAAAGTGACATTTTACTTTATTTTCAGGAGGCTGATATAGATTTGGTTAAGCACATATGAAATGGGTAATACAATTTCCTTCTGGCCACAGAATAAACTTCCAAAAGCAAAAATGTCATGTTTTCTTTCTTATTCTTCTTCAATGCTTCTAAGGTTTTTAAAAGCTTAAAACTTATTTTGAAGGTACCATAAAGATGTTTCTCAACTCAGAAATCAACAAATTGTTCACACAATTAGTTAGAGGTTAAAACACAGACCAAAATCCATCAACTGTTCTGATAGGTGTCTTGTCAGTGTCTCTGCTCAGTCACCCTCACTGAGAAAAGTGTTTCCTGATGTTCAGGTGCATTTGTCCTTTGTCTCAGATTGTGTCTCTTGCCTCTTGTTCTGCCAGCGGGCACTACTGAAAATAATCTGGCTCCATCTTGTTTGGACTGTTTCTTCAGGAATGTCTGAAGAAACCTTCACTGCATCCTGTCCCCTGTCCTTATGTGCCTGGTACTGGAGAGCCTGTGCTCACTGTGCACACAGGACTTTGGGTGTTCCCACATCAGGGGAACATCACCAGGGGAAGATCACCTCCCTCACCCCACCAGCAGCATTCCACCCACAGGGACTGTGCTGTCTTTGGTATTGGCTCATGTTCAGTCTGGCATCCATGAAGACTCCAAGGTGCTTTGCTGCAAAGTTGTTTTCCAGATGGTCACCTTTCCCACCAGCACACAGGCTGCGTCCACAATTCCCAGTTCTCATTTCTAGGATTTTGTACTTAAACAAAGAGCAAAGTAGGGGATTATCTGTACATGATGTCCTTTGAATTTTGCAAACAGGTCTTAGGAAAAGCAAAGGAGAGAAAACGACAACACAACTCTGCAGCAATCTACAAATCCAAAATAATTCAAGAGGCAAAGATGGCTAATGACACAAAATTGACCAGATAAAACCCACCTCTTACTCCTCGTAATGTTTACTGATATAACAGTGAGGATTACCCAAACTGAGTTTTACCCTAAAGAAGGTGTCTATGATATTTACCCAAGCCTAAATCATTGTAACACTGATGCCTGGCACAAGGGCTGGACCAGGGGATGTGTGGGAGGCTCTGCTGCTGAGGCACACAGGACTGATGCTGTGTTGCCAGCCAGCTCACTCTGCAGCCAGCTTGGGTTCAGCCTGGGTTCAGCCTGCTGGGCCTCCTCTCACAGAAACCCAGCAGCAATTTTAATTCCTTTAGAAGGCATGACATTATCTACAAGATTCACACACTTGAATGCCGCAAAACCCAGTTTTCTAAATAGATTCTTTCTTTTACTCTTGAAACAATCTTTATGTGTCTTGCCTGTGTACTCTTCCCTCCAAGGCTCCTGCCTTGCTGGGCAGGCGTGCATATACAAACCAGATGAGTTTTAAAAGTTTTACCCAACATCTTTGTAATTATTACAGCTCTCTGCTGTTTACAACACAGCTTTTAAAACAGAAATAGACACCAGTGTTATTAAGATGTGAAAGCAAAGTGGTCATACCTTCCCACTTCCAGACAGATGCCAGGATAGTGCTGCTAGTCCCCTGCCTCTGTTCTTGCCTTGGGAGGAGGGGAAAGGCAGCATTCCTCCTCTGTCAGGTGTCAGAGCAGGTGAATAATTTCATTTCTCCTTGCAATTACACCTTTCTTCTTCTTTCTCTTGCCTACTTCACCTTTGGAGCAATGGTTGCTTTTGTGACTTACAAGACACACATTGCACAGTGTCTGGGCCTCAAGTGTAAGGAATGGAAGGAGACATTGGGACTTTCAATATTCCTCCCTTTTCAGTTTCTCGGGGTTGGCTTACGATGCTTAAAACGACTTTCCTGTTACAGGTAGGATATTTTTATTCCAGGACACTCTTACTGGGTGACTGCAGGATCACAGCTATGAAGAACAGAATAGCATTCAGCCTTAAGGGACAGTAAAACTTTCTCTAAATAGCTCTCCTATGTGGGAGGCTCCATGGTCAGCCAAAACAGCTTTAATTGGATGCTACAGGATTGCTGCAGTATCAAAGGAAAGGGTTCTTTCTACTAAGTATTAATCAATGCATTTCTTGAAATTATGGTGGTAATAATCTTAGCTCATGTCTTGAAGTAAACCTTATATTCTTGACCTCTCTCATTTATAAAACTGCAATAGCACGTCCCACTTTTAGTAAGCAGTGATATCTCTAAATGGAAACAATTATGTAAATAAATCACACAAGTACAGGTAATCCAATCTTAAAGCAAAATGAGGCTTTTTTCAGCTGACAAAATCATAGGAAGTGGACTAAATAATTCAAAAAATGGCCTTGAAAACTATCTATATCAATTAATACAGGAAAGATACTGAAGAATGAACACTTTCTAACTGACTTTATGTATGAGTAACAGTACCTGGCAAGGTTGAATGGTATCTGTGGGCCTTAACCTACACCTATGTGCAGAAGGGCACTGAATCTAAGATGAGACTAAATTAGTTTAGTTCTAAAGGAAAGAATTTGGAGATCAGCCCACCTAACAAGATGTTACTCCATACATTTACTGCAGAAACTCATATAAGAGTTTTACTAAAGCTTGGTCATCTGAGAGAAAATACCAATAAAATGGATATACTATAGTAGGTATGCTATAGTAGGCATATTACTTTTACTATAAAATAGTTAAAGGTTAAAGAAATCACTTAAAAAAAAATTTGTTCAAGTGGTTAATTATATCTGCTGCTAAACAAAATCTCTGACTATCCAAAGCCTTTGATGTAGTGATAGTTCTACACTTACCTGTAAAAAAAAAAACCTTTTCAGTCCTCCAGTTGCCCCACTTAGGAGAGTCTTATCCCCAAATATCAAAATACCTCATAGTCTTCTTTTGCAGAACTTACATCTGCCTAAGCTTCTCACTGTAAGACAGCTATGAATCAGTTCTAAGTCCTCAGTAATTTTATTGTATTTTGGAAGATTAAATTACTTCAATAATCCACTGACTCAGCAATGTTAGATGAAAATTGCTTTCTTATGCTACTCTCTACTATCCTTATCCAGCACCAAAGGATCAAGATTACCTTTTCCACCAGGGCAGAAAAACTAGGAACATTTCATCTAGTGAAAAACTGGCCATTTTATGTGAAAAAATCATGTTACTAAAAATTGAAAAATGAAAGAGTTCTAAATATATTTCCTATTTATTATAACCATAGTAAATATATATTGTAACTAGGTAAGACAACATTGCTGCCTTGCTTGAGTTCGTTGCATGAAACACCTTAGCCCTGGAAACAAGAACTTCCAGCCAAATGATTCTTTGTTCAACTTGTTCATGGAAGACTGAGTTTGTCTAACACTCACTTTGTCTCCTTTCAAGCTGCTGTTCTAAGACACATGTGGCTGTCCCAGATAGTTGCTGGCTGACAGAATTAGTGCCCTCAAGGGAAGATGAACAATTTCAATTTTACAACCATTTTTGGCTGAAGCACCAGACCAGGGTACTGCCATTTTTCAGAAACAAGACCTTTAGTTTTAAATCATTCACATAACTGCTGGCTGAGATCCAGGATTTTCTTTTCTTCAACTGCTTTGATTTGTGAGAAAGAATGGATCACCAAGAGGATCCTCTGGATATTCCTTTTGCAAGATCCCTAAAGTCATGTAATTAGTTCCAGCATAAGATTCTTTTTCTTACTACAGATGGCAACTTGAGCTTACAAAGGTCCCTTGCCTCATTTCATTTGCACTGCACTGAAGACCAATGTTGAATACAAGAGTAAATCAGGTTCTTGCTGCATACTTTACCACTGGGTTCACTTTATAGGGAATAGACTTTCACTTCTTGCGCTTTCAAGAGAATCATTACTTAGATATCTCTGTGCCTGGTCCTCTTTACGAAAATATCAGGGATAGTTTTGGGGAAGGCTCAACAGTAGTTTGGAATGGTATCAGATGTCTAGGGGATTTTATTTATTATTATTTTATTTATTTATTTACTTTATTTGTTATTATGCATGTATTGGGCATTCAAAACATAAACAGTGCAAAAATTGCTATCTCATTCATGATAAAGTCATGCTGACCTTTCAATAAAAAGCAGTGTGCTTAGTGGCCATTAAATCCATTTTAAGTCTTGAGCCACAGATAAAGTCACTGTGTCTTGTCATTTTAATGGGCCCTTACTAACCCTGACTGTATTGAGGGATTGTCCCACTGCTCCTTCCGACTTTGTTTATCAGCCAAGTACACTTGCTGCTGTTGCTAGTAAATACTAATAAGAAGTAAATGGTACGTGATTAGTGCACATCTCTGATTGAAACTTTTTCCTCCTGCAAAAGAATCCTCGGGACTGACATCCCTTCTCTGTCATCGTGCTACAGACACCAGCAGACAATGCATCAGTGCATAAACCAGTGGAATGGACCTTCAGGCTCTGCTGGGACCTCCTGCCACAGCCACACAAAGGTAGTTAATAAGGAGTCCCTGCAAGCCTGTCTTACGTGGTAGGACTGAGAGGGAGTTTGAGGCACCAAAGGCTCATTTACATGTAGCTTACACTTCATCTTAAAAGAAGTTCAATTCTCTTAAACCTTTCTGAACAGGTAATTCTAAACTGTTGACAACAAAAGTAATTGCTATATGTAGATTAACCCCAACTGTTTGTAAAGTTCAACTCCATTTCCAGCTCTGTTTTCCACAACGTAAGCATTCCAGCAGATCTGCATTTCATTGCACAGATGGTCTCTCAAAAAAACCACCACAACAAAAACTATTCATTGTTAATATGGTTCTGGTGCCAAGACACACAGAAGGTTTATATGCCACTATGGAAAGGTAAGACTGAAGTAAAGCTGTTTCTCAGGTAATAAAATCATCTTTTCTTTTATCTTCTCTTTCACAAGGGTAGCTGTTAATCTGGATCTCGCTAGGTGTTCAATGGACAATACAAAGGAACTTTCTTTCCAGAAGCATCAGCACTTCTAACTAGTTTGTTAAACCAAACACGTTTCTCGTGACCACTCTTGACTTCCCTAACAACCTGTCCAAATTCATGTAAATCACAGCCAAAGCAATCTGATGAGAAACATAGCTGCTAGCTCTGTATTCAGAGAGCTGAGCCAGGTTATTCCCCTGTATGGCATAGCCCTGTGCTTGGGGACAGGCAGGCCTTTAGTCTCAGATATTAAAAGCTCTGGTTTTAAACACAATCCTGTCAAGACAGCACATACTTTTATAAATCTAATCCTCATCCAAGTCTGCAATCGAGTGTCACCTGCTCAATGCAGCACTCTTATCTATTGGGACAGGCGACTTGTCCCAGTAAGTCTGAAAAGATTTTGTGAATACAAATTAACTTTTCTTTCAACCAAGACTGGGGAGACGTTTAAAAGAGTGCTAAGTCAAGGAAATCTCTTGGTTCTGTGAGGACAGCATCCATGAGCATGGATGTTCACTACACAGCAATCCTCTTTGTTAATATTGGCAGCCTCACAAGGAGTTTTTGAAAGTGCTTTATAATCAAGCACAAAGCCAACTACCATTGTGCTGAGGTAGGTAGAAGGGAGAAAGAAGATGAAATGTCATTTCAAGGTGACAGACAGCTGTGGCCAGCTGAAGTCACTTCCTCTTCACCCCCAGCTGTGCAGACATTGCTGGCAGCCTCTCAGCATGCTACCCAGCACCTCCTTTCTATTTCACCAAGCCAATTAAACCAGTTAACTTGTAATTGCTTTTGTTCCTCGCACATCATGCATATGGCAACAGTTCCAGAGTGCTCAGCCAGTCCTTGGGGATTTCTTTTTCAGTTTCAGTGTGATTTGCTGATTCTGTCTTGGTCTGCCTGTGACAAGACCCATCAGCACGCTGGCCACGGGATGTGTCCTTACTGAAAAGTGCACATCAGATACATAGCATCACTGTCCCCTTGGCAAGTGAGTGTGATCCCCTGTGCACACAGCAGGGGCTACTTACAGCATCATAATGAAAAAAAAAAAAAAAAAACAACCCAAAAAAAAAACCTAAACCATAAAACAACAACAAAAACACCAGAAAAATTTTTAGTCCGGGCAAATTCAGAGTGCAGGCACAAGACACAGTTGCGTAAGACAGTCATAAATACCACAGAAGATGCCAGTGGCCTTTCTTAGCTGCTCTCATCTCTAACAATAGCTGTTGTCATCTCATGTCAGAATTCAATTCTTTCTTGTGATATTTTTTATACTATACACATTTAAGAAAAAAGTCAGTAGAAGTACATTCACGTAAAGCAGCAGTGTGGCTATTTCAGACCCTACCTTGTCAGCTTAAAACTATTATTTCTCTCCTTTCCATCACATGGTCTGAATTCTGCAAGTGCCATAGATAGGATCCTTTTTCAGTCATCAAGAAAAATCCAGCAGTAAGAAGCCAAATGCTGAACTGTGACTTCTTTACCACAAAAATTCTATTTGCCACCTGGAAGAGGTAGTTCAGTCACAAACAGCATGCTGAAATTGCAGGGGGCAGCTGGGTCAAAGTAGTGTTTGTGGATGGTTAATCCACACTCATTTTCTCTGTCTGCTGTGACTCTTTCCAACCTGCCAGACAAGGAAAAAGAAAAAAAAATAAAAAAAAAAAATTAAATGACATTCCCACCCTCCCTACCTCCATAATCTAATATAATGTTTATGGATTTTATGGCTGCAAAAAGGGATCTTCAATACAGGTACCATTTATTTTTCTTGCAAGTACTTAACTTTTGAATCCTGTATTTATCATAGTGTGTGGACTTGCACAGACAGATAAACCATCGTACTCCACACAGGAATATATACATAAATCATCTCTTTCCACAATTAACAAGTTCATTTTGGCCTGAAAAATGTTCCGAATCATTAACTAAATGGTTTTCAATACATTCCAGCTATACTGTTCTGAGTGTACTGGTGCTGAAATAGAGCAATACATTAAAACCTGCAGAGCTTCTCCTTTATAAAGCAAGAATTAAAATTAATTTTAGAATAATGAATTAATTACTTGTCCAGATCTTGTGTCCAGTCTACTGGACAATTCTTAAAAAAAAATAAGATGTTGAAGCAGTAGAAGTTTTAGTGAATGGAAGCAGATAATTTTTAGCTGAAATCACACACTGCATGTTTCTGAAAACAAAATTAATTTCAGTGATTAAATAATGACTCAGAAAGCAGATAGCTCCATTTATTCAGAACAGCACATAGCTCTGACTTTGCACTCAAACTGAAGTTCACAGAGTAGCTGTGCAGAGCTGGCAAACACAAGATCCAGTCTTAAAATTCAGTCTTTTCCTACTCTAACCCGTGATCACCCTTCCTAGGGTCCTGGACACCTATTGTTGACTGCAGAGCCCTTGTGCTCATGTCCTCAGCCCTGGCTGCAGCAGCCCTTCAGTACTTAGAGAGACAGGGACAGAATTTATTTTAATAGAGCCCATAGTGACAGGACAATGGGTAATGGTTTTAAACTGAAGGAGGGTAGGTGTAGATCAGATAAAAAGAGTAATTTGTTTACAGTGAGGGAGGTGAGACACTGGCACGGCTTGTCCAGAGAGATCGTGGATGCCCCATCCCTGGAAGTGTTCAAGGTCAGGCTGGAGAGGGCTCTGAGTGACCTGAGCTAGTTGAAGACGTTCTTGCTTACTGCAGAAGGGCAGAAGGACTAGGTGACCTTCTAAAGTTGCTTCCAACCCAAACTATTCAATGATTCTATCAACTTGACCCATATGTCCAGGACAAACACCAAACCTGCTGAGACACTCAGCTGTGCAGAGGAACCTCCCCCCAGGCTTATGGAGGACAGTGCAAGTCTCTCAGCACTCCAAAGAAACTGTGTCTTGTGCTTATTGATCACCAATTCTATAGTAAGTGTGCCTATACGTACATCTAAAAACCACAGAATAAAGATTTCCAGTCAGTTAAATGTCTGCTACATACCCAAGCACTGTGAAACTCCTGTGTTGCCCATATTCTGTAGAGAGTTTTTTACCTCCCCTGAAAAGTTCATAGCATATCTTCATTAACACTTGGTCAGAACACAGACATAAACAAGAATTCACTTGAGGAGGCATGACTACAAAACAATCTGTGGGGTGGGAAATACACCCCGAAACTCATAAGACCCCTCAGTTATTCTCTGCTTGAGGTGCTAAATATTTTTACAAGTCACCAGGCTGCATGAGAGGAGAATCCAGCTTCACCTGCATATCCCAGGCTGGAGTCGGACCAAAGCATTGCCTTTTTTCCTATTAGCTTAGTGAAAACTAAAAAATGAGGATGGGAACAAGCCTTCATTCAAAATCATATCATTATTCCAACATGTAGAGAAAAGCAAACTGGATACTGACAATTTTACTAATTCTTCCCTTCACATGAGGAATGTAGGTAATTGATCCTTCAGTTTCCCTCCAGTTTTTGTTTTTTAGAGTACATAGAATATAATTTCTTCATGTGAAATGCAAAATAAATTGGTCTATTTACAATTTAGAAGAAAAAAAAATTAAATCTACAAATTTATAAATATGTCTAAAATCAGGACACTGAATTTCTGGTCTATTTTAAATAATTATGTGGAGCATAACAATTATTAAGCATAAGGGAAATTCTAAAGGAAAAAGAAGCCCTAACAAAATGCAGAAAAATTGTTTCTATCATTGATGATATCACACTTGATTAGTTCTTGCAATTTAATGTTAATTAAAAAAGCAGCCAAAATAATTCTTCCAGTGAAGTAATTTGGAAATAAAGATGAATGTAATTCATCTTTAAACTATGTTGAAAGCTTGTTTGAAAGAGTTACCAAAGTAACACCTTTCAATGATGTTTTTATTTCAATAAATTTGTATTTCATGAACCAAATAGAAACGTGGCTCAGCTAGTCAGCTTTATCCAGCATCTGTCTGGATTGCAAAAAAACTTCTACTTGGCCATCTTAAAATTCCCATTTTCACAGAGAGTTCCTCTCTGTTGCTTTCTCTTATAACTTGATTCTTCAAAGTCTGACACCAGGGGTTTAATGTGTGAGGGTTTTTTTCCTTTTTGTTTGACTGTCAAAAGTTTTCCACTTTTAGCTAAACTATATATTTCATGTAACCGGTACTTCAAATTTTGTATTTTTGTCTTTCTTTAACCCATTATTATTTATATATAATTTTATTCATTTCAGTTACAAAAAACCCAGAATAGGTTATTTATATTTTTTCATAGTATTTATTTTGTGCTTTGTTTAATGGGAATAATAAAACAAATATGAAGCCAGTCTCCTTAAGACAGCACCGCTTTTATAGGCAGTAATACAAACAGGTGTTAATTCACTACACTTTTATTAGTAGCAGCTAGGTAAGACTTGAGTAAAATAAGATTGATTTTCTCCTTGAATCCTCGCTGATCATTTCTCTTCATTAGACATTCAAATTCCACTGTGATGAGGGGCATAAAACTAAGACAGATTTGCAGATGGAAAGATCATTATATTCTTTCAATATAATCTGTGCTCAAGACCCCATCACAAAGTAATAAGGACTTTACTTTCAGGGACATGATGGAGGTATTTTTGTGACAGTACTTAGGAGGTTTGACAGCCCAGCTACTGCTTGTCTACAGTAAGCTTTTTAAACATTTCATTTAAAGGAATGCAGTCATTTTTCAGGTTTCCTGAAAGATGTAGGAAAAATGAGAGCAATCTGAACGTGCTTAGATCATAAGAAATAATTGGATTGGGTATGAGCTATCAACTTAAGCATAAGGCAGATATGCAAAGATTACAAGGAAGCACAACTAATGAGATGAGATGGTGAAACAGTCAGAGCTGACTCGTGTTCTCAGCCCAGGTAAAGTGATGGGACCTAGAACCAGACAAGCAGTTTCAAAGTAATTAAACACTCGTGCTCTCAGCTGCGAGGTTGCCTCTCTAAACCCACAGCATTTGTACCAGCATCCAGCAAACTGCTAATAAGAATGAGGAATGGAACAGCTGGGGGCTGCAGAATTGTGTTGCCATGGAAACCACTGCAGGTGCGTGGTCCAAGGAATAATAAACCCCAGATTTTTAGAGTTTATATTTAAAAAAAAAGGAAGAAATGAAAAGAAGACAGGGAGAAATAAATAACACACACCAAGGACATTGCAAACACTTTTGAGAGAAGGACAGACTAGTATTGTTAAATGGGACCTGTCAGAGAGAACAGTGCAGAGGACAAAGGGACTGAGCTGAAAGATATCTCAGTGCATAAGTATGCCAGAAAAAAGAAGAAGAAATCAGAACTAAACAAAAGAAAATACAAACACCAGAGGGCACTGAAAGAGAAATAAAATCTATTACAGGTCATGTGTTTAGAAAAAACAACAGAAGAGCAGTTCAGAAACTGATGTGGGAATCATGACCTCCTGGATTGCCTAACATAGTTCTAGTTCTCTTATGCCAAAAATCATTTGTACATCGTCTCCCACTCGTATAACTCATGCACCAGCCTTTCCCAAAATAACAGCTCATTCATCTATGTATAGCACATTGCAAATCTGATGGATCTGATTTTCAAAGGTATTAGAGTCCCAGTACTGTAGCTGGTGGGATTTGCTCAGCTCCCGAACAGGCTGAGCACTTAATTCACATTCATGTCAGTGGAACTGATGTTCCTCATGTTCACCTTGCCTGTCTGAGGACTCGATGGTGAGGGGGATGTGCAGCTCTGAGATTTACTGAACCAACCAAGATTTTAATTGGTTTCTCTCTCTCTCAAGTGACTCTATAGGACATGTTATCAATACCATTTTTATTAAGATTATATTTGTCTCTGCAGCTTCCTATTTGTAGAGTTTGTCAGCAAAAGGAGGAATACTGTCTGGAGATGCCATGGAGTTATTTCATTGCAGGCTCACAGTACTCATGATGCAAGAGAAATTTCAGAGGACCATGATGTCCCCAACCCTATTTGTGGTGATGGCTCCTCCACACAATGGCCACATACTGCCCTGCAATACACTTACCCCTCACAGGCAAGGAGAGGTGGGTTATACAGGTGAAGGATCACCAAGACTATTGGTGACAAGAATTTTGATGCTAGAAACCCCTCTGGTGACTTTTCTGACTAGGAGGAAACAATGTGCTGTTTTAAACAGCACCTTAACAGCAAACCCAGGGCCAACAGCTGTGGTACAGTGACATGCCATAATCCAGACAACAGCAAGGAGAGGTTCTGGAGGCAATATGCCAATTACTATGTAGAACACTAAAGAACTCCCTGACTGCATCCTTGCATTTACCACTCAGTGGAAAAGCAGACAGAAGGTGAAATCACAGTGCAAAAATGACAAGTCATAAGACCTGTGTAACTTCAAATACAGAATGGAATGGAATGGAATGGAATGGAATGGAATGGAATGGAATGGAATAGAATAGAATAGAATAGAATAGAATAGAATAGAATAGAATAGAATAGAATAGAATAGAATAGAATAGAATAGAATAGAATAGAATAGAATAGGTCAAAACTCAAGTAGGAAAATACTTTGGCCAGACTTGAACAAAGAGAGCAGGAAATTAAAACAAAACAAAACAAAAACCAGTAAAATCCCAGAATCTAAACAAAACAAAACCAAATAAAACCCAAACAAAAACCCACCAAAATCAAACCACAGCTATATTAGGCAGCACACTTGGTTTTCATACATGCATTCACTTACTCAGCAGGCTAAAAAAATGCAATGTCCTCTCCCCTAAAGCCTTAATGAACTGGTTTATCTCAAAAGAGACATCACAGAAAAATAAAATTAGAAAAAGAAAAGTTATTTGCAGATAACACATGAAATCCAAAAGATGAAAAATCTGGAGCTATGACAGAAATGGTTTAAATATATCATCCTAACAGCTGAAAATATAACTAGCCATTCCTGAAACACAAACACTAGATTGTCTGCAGGGATGAAGCATCAAGTTAGAGAAGCTGCTAGAAATAAGATGGTCTCTTAAGTCATGTCCAAATAAAGAAGGGAAAAAGAACTCTCAGAAAAAGTAAGATAAGCAAAAAAAAAATTGAGTAAGACATTGCTAAAGGCATAAAAACAAATAGAAACTGCTTCTTCGTAGAAGTAGAAAGCCTGACAAGAGTGTCTCTAGGGCTACTAGACAATCAAGGTGTAAAAGAAGTGTTCAGAACAGATATAGCCTCAGCAGAAAATCTAAACAAGGTTTTTATGACTGTACTAATCAGGAAAGAACCACAGTATTATAGAACATCCTGAGTTTGGAGGGACCAACAAGGATCATTTAAGTCCAGCTCCTGGCTCTGCACGAGTCACACCATGTGCCCTGAGGAGCCTGTTCAGTGCCCAACCATCCTGGGTGAAGGATCTTTTCCTGATGACTAACATGAACCTCCTCTGACACAGCTTCATGCCAAGGAATCAATGGAGACAGAGCTTTTAAGCAGAAACACACAAGTAAGGTCAGTGTTTGTATTGCCCAGACTGTGTAACTGGAACTGCTAAAAATAATGCAGTTAACAGATATACAGATAAGTATCAAGTATCTGAATAAATGTCAGAAACATGCCAAACAACCTCCAAATCCTCAATGGTTTCCTGCAAGAGCTTAAGGAAGGTAAGATATATTCCAGAGTAAAAACTTACATACCTTTACACAAAAAGAAATAAAAAATTCATCAGTCACTAGTGAATTGAAGATCAAATCCTGATATCTGAAAGTGGAAAATTTTTGAAAGAATGCTTTTATGGATAGGACATTATATTAACATGAGAAAAAATATAAAAATGATTTTTTTAAAGCACGTGATGCCACAATAAAGAAATCTGCTTCTCTGACAGGGTGAGGTGAGTTGACTTTGGCTTCAGTGGGTTGACTGAAGCTGCTTCAACCAGGAGTCTTCCTCAGTGCAGACTTCCATGAGGTCACAGCCTCTTTCAGACCTGTTGCCATGTGGGTCCAGCATGAGCTGCACGTGGATCTCTGCTTCTCCATGGACTTCCCTGGGCTGCAGGGGCACAGCTGCCTTACCATGGGCTGCTCCACAGGCTACAGGGGAATCTCTGCTCTGGCACCTGGAACATCTCCTGCCCCTCCTTCTGCACTGATCTTGGTGTCTGTGGGCTTGCTCTGCTCACATATTCTCCCGCCTCTCCTCTCTGGTCACAATTTCTTCTGCACAATAACTTCTTTTCCCTTAACCCTGTTATCCCAGAGGTGTTACCACCACTGCAGAAGGACTCAGCCTTGGCAGGAGTGGGTGAATCTTGGAGCTGGGCTCTGCTGGACATGGGGCTGCTCCTCACAGAAACCTCCCTGTGGCCTCTCCCAGCCACCAACAAGCCACCACACAAACCCAATTCACAGGCTATCAGGCTAGGGGAAGAAGTTCAATTTATGCAACTTGTCTTTAGTAAGACTTCCAGAATTTGATATTTACATGGGAAAATTAGGGATGTATGGTTTAGGTGAAGTTAATATTAACTGCCTGCACAACCAAGTGGCAATACTAAGAAAACAACATATCGGTAGAATGGTTATTAATAGTTACTTTTAGCCTGGAGTGGTGGGAGAAGAAACAGGAGGTCTGTCATAGGTTTTGAATTATATTCTGAATTTTCTGTGGTGATATGGTTGAAAGCAAAAACAATTTCTGGATGCTGAAAATGCCTTAAAGATTCTCAAGGACATGGTTACAGCCCCTTATCAAAGAAATGCCATGAAATTTAACCAAAAAGATGGTACACCTGAGAAAGAAGAATTAAAGTAGTAAATATAAAAATAAGACTGTTTGCACAGCAGAAACATAGCTGAGGCTACAATAAACCACAAATAAAATGAGTTGAGAGCATGAGTATGGAGCAAAAGTAATTCTCTAATGAAGGTAGAGAAGTATTTCATGAAGGCCATGAAAAGTAGCTGTTCCATTCTACAAAGTATTGACAAGACCATAACTATGGTACAGTAATTCAAATAAAATTTGGCAACTCAAGGAGAAACCAAAGAAGGTGTTCTAAAAATAACATGAAAAAAATGAAGAAAGAAAAATCAAAGAATTATATTTGTTGAAACTGAAGACAATGTTTTAAAAAGACTTTCAAAATATAAAATTCATAATAAAGAAGGAGGCAACAATTAAGTATTCTCCAATATGCAAACATTTAATTTGAGAAAGGGATGTAATTCTATTGCAGTTTTAGGAAAATTAAACAAAACAAAGCTGTTCAGCATGATGTCAGTTCAGTGCTAGGAGTAATTAAACACAGAAAGTACCTAGCACAGCTTCTAATTTGGCCTCTGTTATTGTCACTCCACTGCTTGAAACAGAATGGCAGGGTAAATATCCACCAGTGCAGAGCCCAGCTCCTGTCTGCTGTCCCTGGGTTGACTTTCTTAGTGTTGAAGATGTTTGACCTGGTTTCTCTTTGGTTAATGACTGGGATGAAAAAGGATCTGCAGGGAATTTATTTGTACTATGTATTTGCAATTGCTTGCTTACAAGAGGCTGTGAGTGCTATTTTTAAAATGACAAACTTTAAGGGCAAATTAGCTATTTGCTAAATGCATCAGACTTGGAGTTCTGATGTTAACATTGAAAATAGCACAGCAGCAGAGTGATAGTAGATATAGCGTGCCATTTCCTTCTGACTTACCAAGGGCATTGTTTTTTCAAGGTTTCTCATTCTAGATAGCAGATTTCATTACCTTAACTACACATTTTGCACTGTTATGTCAAATGAAATACCAGAATATCCATGAAAACATGAATTTGAAGTCAGAGAAAATAATATCTCAAAGTCGAGGATAAGGAAGAGGCCCAATTAGAAAAGACAGATGCATCTTACAGTTCAGGAGAGAGATCATACTCAAGGATAAAGTGATACTTGATAAAACTTAGGCTGAGGAGGAATTTTTTAAAGGTATTAAATTTTGAAAAAAAAAAAAAAAAAAAAAAAACAAAACCAAAAGCAAACAAACAAACCCAAAAAATCCCTCTCAAGACTCAGTACTACGAATTGGCCTAGAGTTTCTGGAGAGATGTACATATGGGGTGGGAAGGTAGGACGGGATTACAGGAATGGAAATGCATACATCTGAAACAGGGCAAAATCACAGGGAACTCCCTGCCCTCAGGACAAGGGACTTCACATTCTGTAGTGCAGAAATGTGACAGGATGAAAATGTCACCTTGTATGTTCAATACTAAAGTTTTTAAAGCAGTTTCTCCTAAATAAATTTATTCCCTGTAGGGATAAACTTTTGTTTTGGGTACATATAAGACAAGAATGGCAAGGGAAAAAAAAGAAAAATGCTATCTTGGCTTAATACTATCTTATAGGACTTTATAATGTTTTACAGTGGGGCACACGCTGACCCAGGGTGTTCTTTCTGTTTGTATTTTGGGAATCCAATCAAGTTAGAAGCTGCCTAATCAAAATATTGTGGGACAAAACTTGGAACAACATTAGCTAAGAAACCACATTAGTAGCCCTAAAGAAAAAACTAAACCTGAGGCATGGGCTGATCCTCTGTCCAATAAATCCAAGACTGGTCCAGCTGAAAAATTTCAGAGGAGAAATCTTTTGTCAGTCAATCTATTCCTGCTTAGGAGCATTCAGGCCTGCAGCTCCAGACTCACAGGAATCACCAGGTCAAGGTGGGAAAGGAGAAGTCACACCTACAGTCAGCCTAGCTACAGGAACAGCTGATACTATGTCCACCCTTTTATGAGCGAGAGCTTTCCCCCCTCTCTGCTGGCAGGCTACAGACAGAAGGCTGGATGAGCCCTGTTCCTTCCAACAGGTTAATAAGAAGCGCCATATGGAGTGAGTTCCAAGCCAGACAAATCATTGCTAAATCAAAGTAGAGACCTAACACATCTGTGTAACATCATCTGGTTATTGGCAGATAGATTATTTCACAGTACCCTCCCAGGCCGAGCCATAAACTACTCACTAACACACTTCAGGATACAAGCCATGAATTCATAGCCCTGGGGTCTGAAGATCCTCTCATTTTATTCTGAACATCTGTAAAAGAGACTTTTGCTGTTAGACACGTGCTTATCTATGGAATTTACATAACAGATTCCAATGCACTTCCAACACTAAAAATTAAAAGAGCTTTAGCTAAGTATTCCAGGAGTGAAACATGACATGTATTGGGCTTTAAAATCCTCTTAGCCAAATGAGAATTAATTAAAAATCCTAGAAGCTCATAAAAGTAACAAGTTGTGGTAAGCAATCTGCAGAATAAAACTCATACCAAAATTGCTACTTGAATATTTGAAAAAGCTAAAATAAAGGAAAAATCTAAAATACAGGAAAAATCTAAGCTTGTCTGCAAGAAACTCTAAAAGGAAAGTAAGGCTACATTTGTTCATTTAATTTTCCATCACAAATGTCTGGAATAGCTCTAAAAAGAGCAGATTTCTTCCTTTTATTAGAATAGAATTTCTTCCTTTTATTTAATAGAAAGATGAGCCAAAGGACCTGTTCTTCCCTCTGGTGAATCTCTAGAAGAAGCATCCATTATGTGACTGAGTGTATATTTCCTAGTGTCTGCTCTAAAAGAGAGGAATGGGCTGGCCAAGCTGCAAAGTTTCTGGACACCTCTCAAAACCCACCTTCTTCTCACTCATGAACTCTACAAATATAAAGCTGAATACATAAGTAGTATCCAATTTATAAAATTACATTGGTAATGTAATTTTAGTAGTCTTAATAAAAATTTCATTGGTAAGATATCCTGGAGTCACTGGAAAGAGAGAAGACAATTCAAATTTTCATTGGTTTAGTCAATCCTGAAGCTACATATCCTTTTCACTAGTCTCTACAATTAAATTACTCCTCAGAGGATGTTTCAAAAAGTGACTACCAAATAAATGTTAATAAAATTACTGTTACAGTTTTGATACACAGACATTACCCTACTTCAGGTTGTCTAATTTTTGGTAATGCCAGAAGCTGTGACTGTACATCACTGGGGCTACAGCAGTTCTATCAACTGCTAAAATTCTCCATGCCAATAAGGAAAAATCTTGGCTTACTGCAAGAGAACAAGCAAACACAAAGCCCTCCTTCATCTGCCCCACAGTTCACTTTTTATAGTTCATGTGCAAACCAGTAACTGCGAAGAACAGGGAAGGGCACTTTCATCCTGTAAGGTCGATGTCCCAAAGTTACAAACGTAAACAGCAATGCAAACTGATCTGCAGCTCTGGAAAAACTGCCAGCTCCAAGCACTGAAAGCTAACACTCCTCACAACAAACACCCCCCAAAAGCTCTTTTCCACAGCAGAGCTGAATACTAGTTCCTAACCTAGGGGAGAGCTTGCAGGCCTAGTGTTAAGCCAAACTCATCAGCAAAGCAGGGCTCTGAGATGTTGGCTGTCAACCACCACTTCCCATGCGCGGCTATGCGACACTTCTCAGTAATCTTCACTGGCAGCTCTGTAAACACTGGAGGTTGTGTTGTTCAAGCTTATCCTAGGGATGCCAGGAATTATTCCACTCTTTTCCCCACAGTTACAATATTCCTCTGGTTAAGTCTTTGTAGGTTTGAAATTTGATCTGATGGAGCATAGAGCTGTTTTAGGATTACAAAATCCAGCTTGCTGATTTCTGTTCACCTGCAAATGATATATCCATAATTTCTGAACTATGATCAAAACCAGAAGCTGAAACTAACAGCTGCAATAGGTTAAATGGTAATGAAACAAGATCTTTCCAACTAATTTTAGTTGTTTGTACCAATTGGTTTTCTCTTGGGGATGCATTACATCCATGGGACCACAGATCAGATGAGAAAGAACATTTATTCAGTGCTGTCAGCAGAAATTCTCAACAGCCTAGAACTGCATTAAATCCTTGCTGAAAATCTCAAATGTCACAAAATGCTGTGAAAAACAAATGAAATATGCAGAACATTGCCAGTGCCATCAGTCACAGCAATAGCAGGGAATTTAACACAGAGAGACGATTCTGCTCCCTGTTTTACTCCACTGTTGATGATCCTGAACACCTTGAGGCTTTTCCAAGAGTTGTTACATACAATGAAATCAGTGAGAACCTGAGTGAGCAAGGAAACACATTCAAAGGTTCTCCCTGCATTTCAGGCCTGAAATTTAAGAGATGGAGCTGCAGCTGCCCACATTTTGCTGTGTGTAGAAGGCACTGCTCTTTGATAAAACTAAAAGTAAAACATCAGCATAAACATGACCTGTGCTCCCTTCCCTTATTTCTCTGTCTTTTCAGCTTATAGGATGGAAAACCTAGCTTTTAAAGTCAATAATAATTCGCCACATTTAAAGCAGAATACCAAGAAGTTATCAAAATACCAACTATTTTTAGAGGTCTCATGTAGGCAATGAAATATATTTTAGTGGTATTTCATGGAACTAGTTATAAATGTGTTCAAATGCTGCTGTAGCTAGTAAAATGCTAAGTGCCAAAGTTATTTGCTTTACCCTATCTTTTTTCAATGCTGACAATTTTATACATAAATATGGTTATGGAGTGTTAAGAAAAACAGTCCTTTGGCTTCAGAATACTGATGGCTGTACTAAGACTTCAGCAAACTAACCTTATGAGTCAAAACCAAGTCCCTTCCTCTGTTTTTGCTCCTAAAATACTGCTTGATACACAGTGAAATCTGAAGAAATATCCTGCTTTTCAGGTCCTCCTGAACACCACTGAGAAAAGTTCCAAAATAACTTCCTGTTCTTTTCTAAATAGAGATGCTCTTAAAGCTATCACTGATATTCCTTCATTTCTTCTGAAAGAAATAGAAAGACAGATTGCACAGATCCAGGGCATAAACAGAACACTGACATTTAACCAGAGGCAGCATATCCTTCCTAGTCGGTATATTTTTCCCTGATAATTGGCATATAAGACCAAACCTCAGTTTAAACTAAGAATCCTTGGATAAAGGTGATGAAAGAAACCAATCCAATTTGGTAAACAAAACCAAAAATATATCTTCAGCCTGGTAAGGTTCATGTTGGCAAAGCCAAGCAGATGCTGAGCAGGATCTGTATGAAGATCATTTTGTCACAATACCTTTACTATTTGTTTTCTCTAAGCATGTAATTTCTAACACATAATGTGAATGTTCTTTTGCATGTAGGTGTAGAGCTTTTGCAGTATGAGTCTTTACTGGGGCATCATGGGAATACTACCATAATAAACACTGCCATCTAAAAGCAAAGTAACCTGAAAGAAATTAACAAGTAATTAAAAAACTTAGAGCTCTAATTACAAATGGCAGCTTGTAGTCCCCTTCATTCATTTACCTTTGCTCATTGCTCATTTCTATGAGCAATACATAATGCTGTCATTCCTCTCCAGACTAAGACCCTCTGACTCCTGAATGTTGTAGATGTTTTAGTAAATCCCACAATTAAAATGAGCTGCTTGGTGTGGTCATTCTAGGTATTTCTTCATCATTATGCTCAATAAAAGAGCAACCACAGCACTTAAACATTCACCTAGGTGTTTTGTTCCTATGGAGACCTATCAAATCATTGAAGAACTATAGATCACATTGGGATATGAAGCTAACAATAACCCGAAATTTATATCTTTAAATACCTTGAATTTTGAACCATCTCAAACTAGACTTACTTCATATGGAAAGCAATATCTCACAACCACTTCTATTTTTTCATGCACTTATGTCCAGTAATTTTGAACAGTCTAAGAGAGCACCAAAGACTGGAAAAAAAATCACATCTTAGGAAAATTTTTGTTATGAAATAGGTGTGTAATTTTATAGCTCCAAAGTCCAAAATTACCAAGAATTGTTTTCACTCTACTTTTCTCTGCAATATCTTTATCAGAAATAATAGAATCACAGAATCATCTAGGTTGGACTCCAAAATCATGAAGTCCAACCTTTGACTAATCATCACCAGGGCAACTAGGCCACAGCCCTAAGTGCCACATTCAGTCATTTCTGGAACACTCCCAGGGGAGGTAACTCCACCACCTCCCCGGGCTGCCCATTCCAAAGCTTAACCACCCTTTCAGTGAAGGGATTTTTCCTGATGTCAAACCTGAACCTCCCCTGCTGCAGCTGGAGTCCATGCCCTCTTGCCCTGTTATGTGCTGATTGGGAGAAAAGACCAAGCCCCGACTACAGCCTCCTTTCAGGCAGCTGTAGGGAAGTCAAGTAGTTTTCCCTCCTGAGCCTCCTCTTGTCCAGGCTAAACACTCCCAGATCCCTCAGCTACTGCTCACAGGATTCACTCTCTAGGCCTGTCACCACTTCATTGTCCTTCTGTGGACACGCTCCAGCACCTCAACATCTTTCTGGAGGGGCCCAGAACTGGACACAGGACTTGTGGTGTGACCTCACCAGTGTAACACTTTGACAAAACAGTCATTAAGTGTCTAACTGAATGGAAAAGGTCATAAAAGAAACCTCTCAGGACTGGACCTTAAATTGCACTTCCATTTCCTTTTCAACATTATATAGGATTCTGCACATATTCACATACATATTACTGAAATTTACATTCAGATACACACATACTCTTGAAATTTACATTTGTGTCCTTTTTCCTCTCTAGCCAGAACCAGTGCAGAGGGTACTATCAGAATAATTAAAATCACCCCCCTTTCATTCACAGTTTGTGTTCCTTATTGTTCTCCCATTTAGACTAAACTCCTTCTGCTTACTTGTTTTCAAACATTACTTTTTATTTTAAACAGCATACATCTGTTTTGCTCATTAGAATAATTATTTTGCATGCACATTAGGCAGATAAAGATTGTCAAGGAAAAAGGCTGTTGTGAATGTTTTTGAACCTGGATTATAAAGGCCACTTGACTATAAATCAGAGCTCTGTGTAGAGCAGGTTATCCCATTATTGAGTCCTGAAAGCACAGAAGTTTAGGAGGGCAGTCTAAAAGGACATTCAGAGACATTCAGTGTGCCAGCACAGCGTGGCAGAAGATGCTGATGTCAGAGAGAGAGGAACACATGTTGAGCAGACAATCCAGTTTCAGTGGTAATCACATTCTTTATGTTAAATTTTATTTAAAATGAATTTTCTCTTTCTTCATTCCCCTGCACCACCAGGGATGAGGAGGGAGAGAAAATCAGCAGTGAAACTCAGCATGGGAAGATGGAAGAGGTGGGTGCAAGGTGTTTTAACATTTGGTTTCCATTTCCCATTACTCTACTCTGTTCTGATTGGCAACAAATTAATCTAATTTGCCCAAGTGGACTCTGTTTTGCTTGTGATGGTCAACGCAGGGTGGTCTCTCCCTCCCCTTATTTTGACCCAAGAGCCTTTTCATAGTTTCTTTCATAGCTGAGGAGGGCAGTGAGAGCAGCTGTGGTGGGCACCTGCCACCCCATCAGGGTCAACCCACAACATACACCAAAAATTTCCACTAACTGTCATGGGATGTCATGGGGTATTGAGAAGGGGTACAGGAAGCTGGGATATGGAAATGACATGGCTGTGTAACAGGGAAGCTGTCAGGTTCTCTTCCATCTGCTGCCAGGCAGCTTCAGAAAGCAGAGTCTCTATTTTTAGGTAGAAATGTTGACCAGGTTGTCAGATCCAGCTATGATTGAGCTGGACATAACATCAGACTTTATCTTCTGTTTGCACAGCTTAGTGTGCCCCATGGTGGTTCAATCAACATGATAAAATACTCTGCTTTGTTCAATACCAGAGTCATTAGCACCAGCACTCTTTGTTGGACAATCTCAAAGCAAGTGAAGAAAAATGACAGATGAAATTTATCTCTATAAGAAGAAATCAAAGTAAATAAGATTTTCATGTTTCTGAATGCCAAGGTAGGAAGAAAGGCCTGGAGAGGGATTTATTTTTCAGAAAGTTTTAGTCATGATTACCTACTGAAAGTTGTAGTTAAACCCCAACTTTCCTAAGCACTGTGGAAAGATGAGGCTCTGTCCTTTTATTGCTAAAATCTTCCTGCACTACAATGGGATGCTCATTCACACTGCAAACTCAATACTCCATCTCCACCCAGTGCAATAGAGCATTGCTGAGGACAAACACGAAAGTTTAAGGCACTGAGCTCTTGTGGAGAATAGAACCACATCAGCAGATGTTTTAGCCAAGCTAAAAGAAAGAGCCTATTTCTGACCATCCAGAGGACCTTTATACTGCTTTTATCATGTGATGAGGCATGAAGATGAGGCATCTTCAGCAAAATGAGCTGGTTGTTTTCAAGTGCAGGCAGTTGCCAGAGATTCAGGTTTACTATTTTGTATGTCTACAAAAAGGGACTAATTTTAATGGCATCAAAATGCTGTTGCATTAAAGGTATAAGAATTTATCAGAACATGCCACCAGATCACAGGGGTGGTAATGAAGACAAATTTTGGGGAACCACAGCTTGATGAAAAACTGTTCGAAGTCTTCATGAAACAAATTGTCTGGGTGATCAACTTCCACTGAATTACAAGGTTAAGAGTGAGCACCCTTACCAAGCTTAGCCCCACATGCCACCAATGGTTTAGGTCTCAAGTTTTTAACAGCACTTAACAACACTTAATTAATAGCTTCATTTAAACAATTTAATGAAAGATTCTTGCAGAATTTACCACAGCACAATGGTAACTCACTTATAGACCTAATTTACTTATAAATCTAATGTACATAAGAATTTAAGAAACATTCATAAGACTTTAATGTGTTTACACTTGCACACAAAGACTTAAAGGAGTATGTGCAAGGTATATGTCCCTGTGAAAAATTCCCCATAATTTCAGGGATGTACTCACATTAGACATCTTTAGATCTTTTCAGAGGGTGAAGGTTGATCCTTGAGGAGTCGGGGTATCAGCCCAGGCTCTGTCAGCTTTTGACAGCTGTCCTCCAAGTAAACTTGAGAGTTCTCTGGCTCACAGTGGTGTCTCACTGAGAGGGAGATGCTGTCACAGCCCACTGCAGTCCAGGAGAGCTCAGTGGGTCTCACTTGGGACCATTGTTTATAGGAATCACAAGAGAGTGGGCTTCAGTCATAGTAATTTCCTGTCCTGACCACAATTCAGGTCATTAACTTTCTTTGAAAGTTCAACAACAAACACGTTGTTCCATTTGGGTTGTTATTTAGACAGGAAAAACAAGTTTCTAAGGCTCTTCATTAAAACCAGGAGCTCATCAGACAGTGTAAGTTCCTGGAGTAGAGTGTTTCTGATACACTTAAGAGGAGCTGAGCCAGCTGTTGTTCATCAAGGCTGAGGCCTAATGAGCATTTCTGAGGTCACAGGGTGGCCCAAGGAGAGGGCAGTTTTACCACCACAGATAGACAAGAGAAATATCATCATAAATGAACTGTAACAAACACAGCAATTTCAGATTACCTCTGCCACTGTGGAAAGGGAGCTCAGTGTCAAGCAAAGTAATCCTATGCAAACAGTACCTCAAATGCTCAGTAATAGTTAAATAATCAAACTGAGAAACATTTGTAGGCCACTAGAACTTCTGGTGTATCTGCAACATTTGACACAAGGCCCAGCTCTGCTCCTGCCTTCCATGTCTCAAAAATTACACTGGAAACACAAAAAATTACTGTGTTTTTGAAAGTGGAGGAATTCTTACCCCTATGATGCAGGTATCCATATTCCTAGAATATTTTGGGTTGGATGGTTAAGACCATCCATTTGAAGGTCATCAATGAGCATTTTCAGTTGGATATCAGAGCCCCATCCAGCCCAACCCTGAATGTTTCCAGAGATGGGACAGCTACCACCTCTCCAAGCAACCTGTGCCAGTGTTTATTCATCCTCACTGTAAAAATCTTCTTTCCTATATCTAATCTTAATTGACTGTCTTCTAAACTATCAACCTCTGTCCTATCACAACAGCTCCTGCTAAAAACTTTACCCATATATTTCTTACAAGCCCCTTTAAGTACAAGAAGGTTCTATGAGGTGTCTCTGGAGCCTTCTCTTCTCCAGGCTGAACAACCCCAACTCTCAGCCTGTCCCCATGGGAGAGGTGCTCCAGCCTCCTGATCGTCTTTGTGGCCTCCTCTGGACTATCTCCAACAGATCCATGTCTTTCCTGTGCTGGGGATGGCCATGCTCTGGCACCAGATGCTCACTCTCAAAGCATCTTCTCACCATGCAGAATATCACATACAGTATCACAAAAACAATCATTATACAAGGAAAACATTTGAATCAAATGTAGCCACCCTACTCCTTGAACTGCATTGTTTTTTTAATAAACAGAAGTGTCTACTCTGCATACTGGCTATATTTAGTATTACCAGCAGAAAAAGAAATTCTGAGTTACGATCTTTCTTCCCTCTCTGGCTGTAATTATTCAAAAGAAAAGTGATCTATTTTACTGCTTTGCTCTGTCTCCCAAGCAGCTAAAAGCTCCTTAAAGATCCAAATGCTATCAGTGTCTTTCAGACAAAAGAGGATTAATTGCCCTGGGAAGCACTGCTCTTGGAGACACAACTCAACTCTTTATTCAGTTGCTTTTGGGAGCAGAAATATCTCCAGAACATGGAATTGTTTGAGGTTAAAAAAAAAACAAAAAAACTCCTTATGCTGTATTATGAACAAATCCCAACTGTAAATCAAATAAACTGACAGAACTGAACTGTTCAGTGTTCAGTATAACAATAACTTGGCTAAAAGTAATACCAAGGTAAGTCTCTTAACCTTTAAAAAGAACAAAAGAAAAAAAAAAAACAACTAAAATCCAAACCCAACTCAATAGCACCTGCTAGTGTATCTTGCTCAATCCTTGCTCAATAGATTTAAATGTTATTCTACAATACAGAAGATACTAAAAGGCTGGCACTGGGATATACCTCTTCTCTTTTCCCCCCCCCCCCCCCTTAAATTTTCTTTTAAACACACACTAATATAGGCTGATCATTTTGGATATATATACTAAAGTAATACTTTTTCTTACAGGTGAAAATTTTGAATACAGAATAAATCAGGAACAATCCAGGCTGCAAGGAAAGCATTTATCATGGATTTGTAATGCCAGCAAACCAAAAAAAGGATAGGAGATGAATAACACTCATTAGAGGTTTATCTACAGTTCAGTTTTAGAGTGACACTAAACACAAACTTCTCATGATCCTGAATAAGAATAGTCAGAAAATCTAGCACTGGATTTACCAACCTGAGAACAAAACCTGCAGACCAAAATGCTTCACTGTAAAGTACTGAAATAACTTCTACAGAATAACTCAAGGTTTTCTTACTGGACATGTACGTTGTTTATCCACATCTACTGATTGCCACTTATATTAGCTTTTAAAAATTTTTTCTTTCTTTCCTCTGCAATTCCAATATACTTGCCTTACTAGTCTGGGGCTCTTGTGACTGCTAACAAAAGAGAACAGTATTAAGACAATATAGCTGAATGATAGAAATTGGAATTTGGAATGCATGCAAATACACGGATGATATAACCTTCCATAAACACTGAAGGACAGTTGGGACTAGCAAACACAAAAGATAAGTTAACAGTCTGAAGAATTAAAGAATTGTTAAAAGTCTCATTACAAATCCTGTGCAATGGGGGAAGCAAGACTGATATCTGAGCCATTTTCAGAGTCAGTAAAAGCTGGTAAAACAAAGCAGATCCCAAGAGGACAAACAAAAAGCTTTTCAACATGGGAATAGCAACACAGTCATCCTTGGAGGTTTTCCAGACCCAACTAAACATAGGCTGGAGCAACCTACTCCAACCATACAGCCATCCTACCTTAAGCAGGTTACATTACCCTAGAGATTGCCTCCAATGTGTATTATCACAAGTCTTCTGGATCTTATAACAATTAATGTTTCTGTACATTATTATATCAAAATTAGAACACAAGATTAAGCAAAAGATTTACAGACTAATTTTAAGAAGTCTCTATAAACGCAAAACATCAAACCCATTGGGTAATGCAGTGTAATAAACAGACAGTGCCGTTGTTAAAAACCCTCTGAAAACAATTAAAAATTTGTTTTATCTTAATAAGACAGAGAAGCATTTGGAATCAGTGCCCGGTAAAGTTATGGAGCGTATTCTGGGAGATATTTTAGAACACCTAAAAGACAATGCTGTCACTGCTCACAGCCAGCAGGGCTTCATGAGAGCAAAGTCCTGCTTATCCAACCCAATTTCCTTTTACGACAAGGTAACCCACCTAGTTGATGAAAGGATGAGCATTGTCATCTTTTTGGATTTCACTGAAGTTTTTGGCACTGTCTCTCCTACAGGAGGTATCTCTACAGGATCCTTCTGGCTGGATAAACTCATCATGAGATGGGTGAGAAACTGGCTCATGGGCTGGGCACAACCATGGCTCCATTCCACACGGGTTATAGGGAATGGGGTGACATCAGACTGGCGACCTGTCACTAGGGGGGGTCCACAGGGCTCCATCCTCAGCCTGTGCTCTTCAACATCCTCATAAATGACCTGGATGAAGGACTAGAAGGGACACAGAGCAACTTCACAGATGATACAAAACTAGGAGGAGCTGCTGACTCCCCCAAAGGCAGAGGGGCTGTGCAGAGAGGCCTTGACAAATCAAGAGGGATGGACAACCACCAGTCATCTGAAGTTCAGCAAGGGAAAGAGCCAGATTCTCTACCTGGCACATTTATATGTAACCTTGAATGGACAGACAGAATGAGGAATGAGAAGGTGGACAGCAGTGCCACAGAAGGGGACCTGGTGGTCCTGGCTGATGAATCTGATGGCAGGTTGAACATGAGCCAGCAGTCAGGTGCCCTGGGGACATCAGGCCCAGCGTGGCCAGCCAGGCAAAGAAGGGATTGTCCTGCTCTGCTCTGCACTGGGGCAGCCTCACCTCCAGTGCTGGGGGCAGGTTTGGGTGTCACAATGTAGCAAAGACATTTAAACTATTGAAGTGTCCAAAGGAGGCCACCGTGATGGTGAAGGGCCCTGAGGAGAAGCTGTGTGAGCAGTGACTGAGGTCACTTGGTCTGTTCAGCCTGGAGGAGACTGAGGGGAGACCTCACTGCAGTTACAACTTCTTCCTGAGGGTAACAGGAGAGACATACTGATCTCTGCGCTGTGGTGACAGTGACAGGACCCGAGGGAATGGCCTGAAGTTGTCAGGGGAGGTTTAGGTTGCATATTAAAAGAACTTTTTTCACCCAGAGTGTGGTTGGGCACTGAACAGGCTCCCCAGGGCAGTGGTCACAGCACCAGCCTGACAGAGCTCAAGGAACATTTGGACAATGCTCTGAGGCACATGGTGTGACTCTGGGGGATTGTCCTGTGCAGGGCCAGGAGCTGGCCTGGATGATGCTCATGGGTCCCTTCCAACTCAGCATATTCTGTGATTCTGCAAATTTATACATTTTCAGAAATTTTCAGAACTCAGGAAAAACATAAGTAAATACTTTGAAAGTACATTCACAAAAAGTATCAACAAATGTTGAAGATTTGAGATGGGGTTTCCCAAACCCCATCCAAACTCCAACTCAGATGGGATGGAGGAAAGTATCTTTTAAACTTTAGCTTGTCCTCATGAATAAACATCACTAAGGAGAGACAGGAATTTCAGCAAAAGGGGCTGAAGAAAGAAAATATTTATCTGTCTAAAAGGCTGAAAGATGTGATAGTACAATAAATGCAAAATATTTTATTTATTGCAAACAAAAGCTGTGATAACAACATTGCACAATATTGAATTTAAAGGTTTTGAAATTCTCAAAAATCACTCCTGTGACTTTTCTGCTCCATATATATCTTTATATTTTTACATTAGTTTTACATTATGACAAGAGTAAATTACTTACAGAAATTAAGACAGATTGTATATAGCCTGCCACCTTACTAATGTTTCATTTATATGTAACCAAGTGTAACCATTTAACTTTGCTCTGAAAGGATGATCAGATTCAATGCTTTGCTAATCATACAGCAGAATGATACAGTCTGCACCAACAGTTTTCTTAAACAATTAGAAGTACAGGTACTGTGGTGCTGTGTGTTTTCTACAAAATGTAGGTAATAACTCACTTTGTTACTTTATTAGAGCAACAATTTCTCCCTTTTGTGTGAGATCTCCAGCAAAAACGCAGACAAATGCATAAATCCAACATTTTCAGATCCAATGCTGAACAGCCTGGAGGGCAGTATTAAAAGTCCTGAGTGCAGGATGGATCCCTCGATGAGCCATCAGGAGGGAACCAGCCTCTGCAGTGAACCCTGCTTCCTTAAGCTGCTGTGCAATTTCCTCCACATCCCAGCCTCCCTGTCCCTGGTGAGCCAGGAGGTGCTCAATAAGGCGTGGGCAGAAGGCAGTGGACATGCACTTCACCACCAGCTTGGCGTTGAGGAGCAAGGAGAGTATTTCAGCATCACAAGTGGAATCGTCAACCTTCAAAGAAAGAGAAATTCAAAGTAATTAAAAATTAATCATCAGATACAGCCATCAGCCAGAATGTGTCACAACAGTTCTGACTGCACAGTGTGACCTTCAAAGTGAGAGGAGTATTCGCCATGGATTACCCACAGGGGTACACACTTTGCATATGTCAGAATACGTAAAGGTATGTCTTTAATAGTCTACCATATTAATACAAATACTTAACCTGCACAAAGTTAAGGAATAAGAATGCTTAACAGCCTGGGATTACACCACCAGCTTTATAGACTTTTCACAGGTTTTCAGTCCCAGTGCAGCACAGATCACACCACTTAGCTCCATATCAAGAATGACACTCTGAGGAAGGTCAGAGCAGAGTATATTAAATTTTGGTCACTTTATATTAATGTATTACATTACATTTCACATGTTAATATGACAGGCAATATTCACAGACTCAATCAGCACTCACACCAAGGATGAGATTTTCAAAGGAATATAACATATTAAAAGATGTGAAACACAGAGCTGCTACCGGAGAGACACCTTGAATGCCTCAAAAATGTGGTTGCTTGATATATGAGCACAATATTCTCTTGAGAATCTTGTCTGTAGCTTTACAAATAACACTATAGAATACTTTAAATTCTATTTCAGTAATTTTGATATGCCCTTCCTGGGTTCTTTGAAATACAGTGCTATGTTAACTTAACACTTAATGAAGCACAATTGAAAAACTATATATAACCAAAAAAGGGAAGGGATCCCATCCAAAGGGACCCTAACAAGCTTGAGAGGTGGTCCTGAGAAATATTAATCAAATTCAACAGGTCCCAGTGCAAGGACCTGCATCTGGGTTGGTGCAACCCCAAGCACAAGTACAGGCTGAACAGAGAATGGACTGAATGCAGCTCTGAGGAGAATCCCTTGGGGACGTTGGTGGATAAGAATTTCAACACAACCCATCCATGTGCTCCCACATCCCAGAAAGCCAGTCATATCCCATGCTGCATCCCAACCAGTGTGGGCATGGGAGAGGATTCTGTCCCTTTGCTCTCCCAGCCTGGAGTGTTGCATTCAGCTCTGACATCCCCAACAGAACGACATGGACATTCTGAAAACAGTGCAGAGGAAGCCACCAGGATGATCAGAGGGCTGAAGCACCTCTCCCATGAAGACAGAGATGCTAAATCTGGAGACATTAAGGCACCACAGACACCTCATAGTGCCTTCCAGTACCTAAAAGTGGCTACAAGAGAGCTGGAGAGGGTTTTTTACAGGGGCATAGGGTGACAGGACAAGGAGAATGATGAAACTACAAAAGGGCAGGTTTAGATTAGGTATTAGCAATAAATTCTTTACTCTGAGGATGGCACAGATTGTCCAGAGAAGCTATAGGTGTCCCATTCCTGGCAGTGTTTCAAGGGCACATTGGATGCAGCTTTGAGCTACCAGGTCTAGTGGAAGGTGCCCCTGCCCATGACAGGGAGACCAAGAACAAGATAATCTGTAAGGTCACTTCCAACCCAAACCATTCTGTGATTCTGTAATAAAAAGGATCAAAGGAGGGCTAGACAACAATCAGTTTTCAATTACTGCACCTTAACAAGTTACAAATAAACTAATCAAATTATATTTACAAAACAACCTCCCAGTTTAAAAGGAAAAAGAAAATTGTCTGTTTGCTTTCTGCCTTACTTTCTATAAAAATTTTGTACTAACATACATGACTGGTACCATGGTACCAGCAAGTAATAAACACCCTACGATAACAGTTATTTAGCACCCCTGAAGAGCAATTCAGCTGCTATGCAGGACATGACTACTGCATACAGGGTGATTGGCAGTGACACTTTACAGTCATAATCAAGCCACTTTCAATCTAATTAGCACAGCAGAAGGTCCAGTTTGATGTCCAGCCTTTAGGCTATCCAACCTCAGTCTTTAATTATTTAATAACTGCCAAAAGTTATCTACAGAAATGTTTTCCTGTTGAAGACAGGCTGATGATTAAATAAAATGGGTCAACAAAGAGCTGAACAACATGAGCCAGAGTGTGCCCAGGTGGCCCATGAAGGCCAGTGGCATCCTGGCCTGTTTCAGCACTAGTGTGGGCAGCAGGCCAGGGCAGTGATTGTCCCCACTGGTGAGGCTGCACCTCAAATCCTGCGTCCAGATCTGGGCCTTGTACTTGCAAGAGAGACACTGAAGGGCTGGAGCATGTCCACAGAAGGCCAATGGGCTGGGGAAGGGTCTAGAGACTGAGTCATATGAGGAGCTGGTGAGGGATCTGGGGGTGTTTATCCTGAAGAAAAGGAGGCTCAGGGGAAACATCATCGTTCTCTACAACTGCCCGAAAGGAGGTTACAGTCAGATAGGGATCAGCCTGTTCTCCTAATTAGTATGTGATAGGACAGGAGCAAGCATCCTCCGGTCGTGCCAGGGCAGGGGGTTACATTGGGTATCAGGAAAAAAATTCTTTATGGAGGGAGCTGTCAAGCATTGGAACAGGCTGCCCAGGGAAGTGGTTGAGACTTGGTTTAGAGAGGACTTTGCAGTGCTAGGTTAACAGCTGGACTTGGTGAGACTTCATGGGTATTTTCTAACCTCAACAATTCTGATTCCAGAATTTCTAGCGTTGGCATCTTGCAGCACACCATGCAGCATACTAAGCCATTATCCAAACAGCTGCCATCTCTTCTGAAATGGGACTGAAGGGATATTCTCTCCTACCTCGAAGCCCTGTGTGCTCTATTCTTAACTTGTATGTAGGATGGAGCTTTACACAGGGCTTCACTGTTTGATTTTATGAACATAAAATGCAAACAGTAATTACAGTAGAGAGACTGACAGCAAATGCAAGGTTTAATTTTTTTTGGGGGGGCTACTATTCAATTAAAGAAAAGTGCTATAGATTAGTGTGATTTCAAATACCAAAAACCTACAAAATTGAGAGAGAGAAATCTGAAAGAAGACCTTTCCTAGCATAAGCCATTAAACATTTGAGCTATACTACAGGGATGAAGATGCCCATGCAACACACAAGCAGAGAAACCTGTCTGCACTCACAAATAAATGAGATCAGTGTGGTTTCACATGTAACAAAATAGCCCACAAAAAAGCTCTTGGGTTGTACCCCACAGCTCATCCTTAGGCCCAAATAGATCAGTAGGTCTAAACTGATTAACATTTCTTATTTTCTGACTTGCAAATTGTCTGAAGACCTGGTAAAGAAGAGGAAACACTTGTAATTTAGTTGTCTCCAGGCAACTGGATGGAGATACATGATGGCTACCAGACCCTGTGAATACATTTCGTGCTGTTAAAGCCACTGTCTGTTCTTTGGTCACACTGTGTAAGTCTGGCAGGTGTGGGAAGAACACAGAGACAACAAGGTTTAATGAGAATTACATTTAAAGATAGGCAGCAAAGAAACCTCACTTGACTATTTATCAATTTAACAGCTGCAGATCATGTCAATTTTTTGGGTATCAATTGTGCATGTAGAGACATTTCTAGTCATTAGTTTCAATAAAAGTAACAACCTACAGAGATTGTCAATTAATTGATACGTTTACAAACCTCAATTAAGACAGCTCTGTTTAAATAGAGCCATAAGATTTTTTTAAAATTGAATCAATGTAAATGTAGCTTAAGACTACGTTTACTTAAAATTGATTTTAAATCAGAAAAACAAGCATTAAAGTAAAATAAAAAACCCCAAACTACCAAAACAACATAAAAGGCAAACAAAAAGCATGTATTTTTTAAAAAAATACACCACAGAGAGTATAATAAGTTTTTTATGGAGGAAATTATGCAAAACTATGACCCTCCAATCTAAGAAAGAGACAGCTTAGAGGGCATAGGGGAGGTAGCAACATCACAAAGGGATTAATTAAAAGCATTACCTCATTAAGAAAGTAAAAAAATATGAAGCATTAAATGAATCTAGTCAGATCAGATTACAAGAAAGTAAAAAAAGTATAGATTTTTTTCACTGTTGAATTCTCTGTCAAATGATACTGCAAGATGTAAAAGCTCATGCAAGTTTAGGGAGAAATTGCACAAAACCAAGGAAGAAAACCACTGGCAATTACTTAGCAGACACATACAGCTGAAAATAACCAAAAGTTTGGAAAGCAATATTTCAGAGAAAGAGCCTGTACATCTGTCCTATTCTTACTCCTCACTAGACTTGTAATTCTTCCATCTGTTTGAGCCAGGATGCTTGCTGTTCCAGATGGAATTTTGATCCTCAAAATTTTACATTTTAAAAGATATTAATGGAAATCAACCTCCAAAGTTATTTTTGCTTGCCATACATACCAAATATTAGCCTACAGTAGACAGAGATTCCTGAATGCACTACATTTTCATTTTCAAAATCATTCTTTTGAATCCGTAAGACAGTAAAACCCAGCAAGTAAAAAACAATCACCTCGCTATCCCAGTTTTAAGGAGCTGTTTTTACTGGGCAGACAGCTCAGTCAAGATCTTACTAATGAATCACTTCTGATCTGCCTGCAGATGCAGAGCCCTTGCCATCCCAAGACCCTAACTAGGCCATAAAACTAAGACTACTGCTAATCCCAGAATCACTGTTCCAGTGACATGGAATGCAGCCGACTGCAGTTTAAGCAGGTCTCAGAGGTGCAGGTATTTTCTGCACAAATTAACACCCAACCAATTTCCATATTGTGTGAATAAACTGTGACCCACAATAATGACAGAATCAGAGGGTATATGTTAGAGAAAAATCATTACATCTACCTGGAACTCCATGCTAAGGGTGATAAATATTTCATTAGAGCAAAATCTGGAAGGTTTAAATGGAAGCAGCTTTCATTTTTCATATCCATCTCTCCTTCAGCAGAATTTGACAGTGTAGATTTAGCATGATGCCCACACACAAGGTCCATGGTTACGAGTAAAAGATCTAACGGGGATAATTACATTAAGGAGAACTAACGTTTGTCTTTGGCTTTCCTGTTTAGGTATTGGCTAATACCTGCTTTCAAGCACTGAAGTGTAGGCATTCAAGCAGCACTTTTTGCTCTTATGAGAGCACCTGAGAGTACTGCATCCAGGTGTGGAGCCTCCAGCACAAGAAAGACATGGACTAGATGGAATGGGTCCAGAGAAGGTCATGAAGACAATCTTAGGAGGGCTGAAGCACCTCTCCTATGAAGACCAGCTGACAGAGTTGGGGTTTTCAGCCTAGAGAAGAAAAGGCTCTGGGGAGACCATGCAACAGCCTTTCATTACAAGAGAGCTGGAGAGGGATGTTTACATTACAAGAGCATGGAGCAATAGGACAAGAGGAAATATCCAATCTCTCTTACTTTAAATGGTTTAGATTGGTTATTAGGAAGAAATTCATCACTGTGAGGGTGGAACAGGTTGTCCAGAAAAGTTGTGGATGCCCCAACCCTGGAAGTGCTTCAAGGCCAGGACAGGCTTTGAGCAGCCTGGTCTAGTGGCAAGTGTCCCTGCCTATGCAGGGTTTGGAACTGGATGATCCAATTCCCCATGAGCATTGTTTGCACAGGTATCCAGAGGTTCTCGTATTACCAACGGGCAATATTTCAACTATAGCCTCTGCATTAAAAAATCCACAAGTTATGAGTGGTAAGAGCTGCTAATGACTTAACAGCAGTAAAGAACTGAAACAGCTGTTTCCCAGAGTATTCCTTTCTCCAATACTATTTGTGATAAAAATGCTTTTCATTTTATTCCTTCCTGGAACATGTATCTATAGAACAAATAAATAAGGGGAAAGGAAACCAGTGACATAAAAAATCCTGGAAAAATAAACTGTATTTATCCTGTTTAAACTGGTGATTTATTATAATCACCAACAGCTTATAATTTAACTACTTATTTTAAAGATTGAGCCCCATTAAGTGAGTAGTCATAAATGGCATACACTAGAGAACACTAGAAATTCCATTATTCCAAAGAAAATTTGTGATTTTTCATATTATATTTTTCAGTAAAATATGCTACGAAGGTAGATTCAGTACTTCATCACTGAAATTACTGCATGCAAATACAGCCAATGTATTTTTTCAGACTATGTTTTTCTTGTTCCAGTTTCTATTAAAGTACTAACTGAACAAGTATTTGCACTGCTTCTATTAACCTCCACTTGTTAGCTTTTTAACATTATCGGTACCAACAGGCAATAGAATATTTATTTGCTCTCTCAGATGTATAAAAATCAGTTTTCATCTCTGAAAGATAACCCAATACACAGACAACACTGAAATCCCTCTCAAAAAACAATCTGACTTTTAAGGGTTCTATTTGCAGTAGTAAAGTTATTTAGGTAAACTGTTTTTTTAAAATTATTCACACAGTACACAACATAGAGGAAGAACAGTTATTTCTGTTACTCAGAAAAGACAAGTGGTAGTTCATTAAAAGATGCACAATAAAAAAAGGGGTCTGCAATTTCAAAAAAAGCTTACGCAAAAACTCGGTTGGTTTATTACAGGCAAAAGCTGTACAATTTCTAGCATCAGCACTTCAGCATCATCCTTGACTGTAAACATCCATAAAGCTGTCAGCAACATACAACAAATGGCTAGCTAATACATCCTATCAGCAAGCAAGTGCTGTATTTTTCTTGCAGCCATGTTTGTGAGCTGTGTTAGCACTGGATTGGGGAATCAATAGCTATGATTCCCCTCTGCCAGATGTTATTTGTCTGTTTCCTGCTTAATGTAAGCAGAGATGGCCTTGCTATAAAAAATTAATTCAGAATTTAACAAAAAGCATTAACAGTCTGAATACTGTTTTTTAAAATCCAAAAAGTAGGCATAGAAAATTATACTGAATAAACAACATTGCCATAGCTAAGTAATATACGCACTTTCAGTACAACAGCAAATAATGTGATCATAAGAGATGCATATAAAACAAGGAATAAAAGGTACTTTTTATACAGTGTAAGAACAGCTTTTACATTTAGCACAGCACTCTTCTGCACTAGCTGCTTTTCTAACACTGTCACATTCAAGGTACTGGCTAAACTCTCTGCCTGATGTAATAAAGTCAACAGTTAAATCTTCATTGACTTAGGAGTAAAACATTAGACCAAAGCTAACTGCTTTGAAAATTCTAGGTTATTCAAAACTATGTGCTCAAATTAATATTCAATTTAGAAGGAAAAATCAGAAATAGCTTATCAAGCTGCCTCTTGTATAAGAAAGCGAAAAAAAAAAAAAATTGGGGGCATGCACAGGTATACAAAGTGCTTTATACTAGCATGAAGCTAATAAGGTTCCTGGCCCTAGAACTACAACATAATGTAATCAGCCCAGAGTGTAGGAAACTGAAAGCTGGAGCTTTCAGTTTGAACACTAGAAAGGAATAGCCAGTTTAAAGCACAATACAATTAGTAACCATTCAGAAAGTGCTACTGCACAGCATTATGCTTTAAAAATAGTTAAAGAAAATGTACTCGGACACTTATTCCTGCTGACTAGCTTCAGAATTAGTCACTTATACAGTAGCTTTCATCTGTTAACAAAAAAGTCAATTTTAAAAGGCTAACAAAAACACAGAAATGAGAAAGTGCACGCATATATCAGATTATCAGATTTGTGCTTGCTTTTCAATGAGATCATGTTGTTTAGAAGTTAAACACGTATTTAAAACTTTTGTGTTTGGGGGACATTCATTTAAAAAAACACATGGTTTGTTTCCATGTGGGAAGTTTCACTGTGAAATGCCACATGGAAAATAGAACATAAATTATTACTTTGTATTCTAATACAACCAAAAGTTCCCTAAGATACACTGCAGAATTCAGAAATATTACAGATGAGGCCATCTTACCTCCATATTGTAATTCTAGAAATTAACAGTGCAGTTAATTCAGAGGAGAAAGCCATTCTCTCTCACGAACAGGTCATAGACAATCGGTTCCTTCTCTTTTGCAGGAGAATGTTAGATTGCAGAGCACAGTTAACATAAAACCCAAGAAAGTTAGGCTGCACATGCACAAGTTCAGTTAAAAGCTTCAAAAAATTTTAAACTCAGCTCAGTTTTCAGATAAAAGATTTAAAAAATTATATAATGCTTTTGCCTAGGAGACTAACTTTCATCTTTCTAGGTGTTCCTTCTCATTTGCTGTAAAGCAAATACACAGGGAAGACTGTAATGTAATGTAATGTAACATAAGTAATGTAATGAATGTTATATAGCAATTGACAAATATACATTAATGTCTTTCAGTTCTTGTCCAAAGAAAAAGACAGTATGCTTCTTCTCCAGAAACTTTGCTACATGGAATCAAGTCTGTTTAGAATATCATGAAAGTCCCTGAACACACCATCACAACAAAAACAGTGACATAACAGCTCCCAAGTGTATATAAATAGATGCCACATTTGTCAGAAACAAGCTAAGTCATCTGACATACTACTATAACTGAAAAAAACCCAAAGTGAGGGAATATTAACACAGAGGTAACAATCTACTTACTTCATATATCAGAATAGCTTCTCTTCTGCTACACTGACTTAACACAGCATACTAAGTAACTCAAAGGAAGTGCTATGAGGTTTGATCACCTCAAGTATGTATAAAAGCTCTTACCAGCCCTGTGTTACTGCTCACTGTGGACACAATAGCTGTGGAAAAGCTTAATAATGGCAAGTGTCTCCATAGTCTCTGCTTACTACATGAATATAAAAGAGCTAACTTATTACCTCAGCCTCTGAAAGGTGGTTCATTCAACTGTTCATACCTTAGCAACAGCTGTTATCTGCTCCAGTGCCACAGCATGAAGGTCTTGGTCTTTGCTTTCTACCAGCAGCTTCAGGGATGGCAGCAGGAGGGACTGATTAAGCAGCAGCAAACATAATTCTTTTATACACTGAAATAAAAAGTAAATTCTCTCAGTGTGATCTCTGAAGATACAAACATCATCATTCAGAATAAAATTTATGAAAATTTTATGTCAAATGCAAAATGAAAACCACGCTTCCACAACAAATGAATTCCCTGTTGGAAACACCTCCTTGGAAGCTTGAAAAAGCAGTTTTAACCAGATTTTAAAAATGTGGAATACTGGTTAAAGAACATTTTTTAGATTAGGACAAGGCAAGTACTGAATCACCATTACAACCAGGAGTTTTACTGAAAAAGTAACAGAGCAATCACAGCTTTCTGTGGGACTAATATATTTGTGCTTACTGAAATACTGCAAAACACAGAAAGAAACATTGACAGACACCGATGACAATTCTGTAACTTAATTATGCAGTCAAAAAAGTAGAACAAAATAAAGCAGAAATAACAGCACATACCAGAGTTCAATAATGCTTTGTTGTGAAACACCTCAACATTTTATACAGTATTTTATAAACAATTAAAGTTGAGCAAATTAACTTTCTGTCATTTATCTAGTTTCCTGTATTTGATAATACAGCATAAATTTAGCATCACACAACTTCCAAGACAGAACTGGTCAGAAGATACCTTCTAAAATAAAAACAAAATCATCCCTCAACAAATCTACTATGCACTTCCAAAACTCTGCCTTGTCCCTTACTTAAAATGCCAAACAACATGTCCTACACATGAGCTGTTTTAGTTTCCTCAATATGGTGGTGATTTGTTCATTTATACATCAAAATGTATTTCAACCTACAAATTATATCATAAACCAAATTGTAACTTCCTTTTTCCTTTCTGCCATTTCTGAGAATTTAGGTTGCTTGTCACAACTACTTCCCATTGAGGCTCACCAGAGATGTCCCATTTTCCAAGGCACTTTACACAAGAGACTCTGGATATTGTATAGTAGTTACACTGAAAATGGTATCCATCTCTTAAGAGATTCTCTCTGCTTCTCTCCAACAATTTGAGAGCAATTCAAAGGAGCTCACCAGCTAAATATTAAGCTGAGAGAATGCAAGTCATGTGTTTTTTATGTCTTTTGAACTTTAATAACTGTAACAATCTAAGGACCAAGATGATCCACACATTCAGCAGCATAGTTTCAGTAGCTGTGAGCCTAAAAGCCTAATTATTTGAAGATGAGGAGACATTAAATACTCCAAATGTAATGTACAGCACAGACACCTGTCTTTGCTTGGGGTGGGGAGCTCTCTGGCTGTACTTGGGTCAGTCTTTTCTAAATCTCCAACTTAAAGAAGAACAGCCTAGAGGAATATATTCCATCACATTAAGCTCTGAGTCATTAAGGCAAGCCTGTTCTCTTATTCAGACTTGCTCTTCACACTTGTATTCAGTACTGCTACTGATTGCCAGTGCTTAGAATCACACAATATGCTGAGCTGGAAGGGACCCATGAGCATCATCCAGGCCAACTCCTGGCCCTGCACAGGACAATCCCCCAGAGTGACACCATGTGCCTCAGGGCATTGTCCAAATGCTTTATAAATTCTGTCAATCTGTGGTGCTGTGACCACTGCCCTGGAGAGCCTATTTCAGTACCCAACTACCCTCTGGGTGAAGAACCTTTTCCTAATATCCAACATAAATCTCCCCTGAAAACTTCAGGCCATTCCCTCAGGTCCTGTCCCTGGTCACCACAGCGCAGAGATCAGTGTCTGTCCCTCCTGTTACCCTCAGGAAGAAGTTGTAACTGCAGTGAGGTCTCCCCTCAGTCTCCTCCAGGCTGAACAGACCAAGTGACCTCAGTCACTGCTCACACGACTTCTCCTCAAGGCCCTTCACCATCCTCGTGGCCCTCCCCTGGACCCTGAAATAATTTAATGTCTCTACACTGTGGCACCCAAAACTGTCGCAGTGCAGAGCAGAGCAGGACCATCCCCTCCCTTGCCTGGCTGGCCATGCTGTGCCTGATGTCCCCAGGACAGGGCTGGCCCTCCTGGCTGCCAGGGCACTGCTGGCTCATGTTCAGTTTGCCACCAGCCAGGACCCCCAGGTCCCTTTCTGCAGCGCTGCTCTCCAGCCCCTCATGCCCCAGTCTGTCTGTAAACCCAGGACTGCTCCATTCCAGGTGCAGAATCCAGCACTTTCCATTGTTAAACTCCATACAGTTGGTGATTGCCCATCCCTGTGATTTGTCCAGGTCTCTCTATCCTTGAGGGAGTCAACAGCTCCTCCCAATTTAGTGGCATGGGAATGCTTGTTGTGAATGGTATGACATGGATCAAGAAATAAGAAAACTAAATAAATACAGTAAGCTTTATCTGATCATTCATCTGCTTGTTAAACTTCTGGTAAGTTCATATTCCATTGGATTTCTTTTGAGCTGCATACCTGTCATTCCAGAAAACTTAATGAGTTAAAAGTCATGGATTCACTCTATAAGTCTTCTTTTCTTGAAAATGTGTATTCACAGCAATAGATGCAACTTATATTCAGAAAAATAAATTCGAAGAGTCATAAAATACATAATCTGAGCAAAACAGAAATTTTACCATTCTTTGTAACACTTCCCTCTCAAAACCCGCTGGACAAGTTGAACAACCTTCTGCCTGATGCTAACCTGTCCAGCAGACATACTCAGTCTTAACTACCATGCCCAAGTACAGAAGAAGCCATAATCTCTTTTGAAGAAGAAACACACATTCCAACACCTGCATTTCTTTTTCCACAGGAAGGGACTCGACAGCTTGCCAGCCCCTGAAGACTGTCCAAATAGTGCAGGTATCAACTTGTATCACTGCCACTAATGACTGCATGGCTGCTCTGGACAGGGATTGAAAACCCAAGCCCAGGAAGGAAGTCATCACCCATAGCACTTCTTAGAGCAACATAAGAGGGTTTCTGTTCTGAAGGGAGCACTTGAAAGCATTCAGGTGTCTGCTGCCTGCCATGAGAGGCTCTGCTTAGAGAAGGTTTGATGTTACCTGTGAGAGTGTCAAGGGAAGGCCTAATTCAGAATCTGAATTACCATGATTTAGCTGAAACTTTTCTAAGACAACTTTTGTCTTCTATCTAGTTATGCAGCTATCAGTGGTTGACTGTGACATCAGCAAGGCAAATAAACCATATGCCATAGGAGTCTGTTTTGGGTCCAGTATTATTCAGTATTTTCATGGATGGTTTGAAGGGCTGGATAATGAATACAAACAGCATTATGTCTGGAGAGGCTACAAACAGACTGAAAAGCAGCATTTAAATTCAACATTATGGGAAGAAAATGAGCAGACACAACTGTGTATGAACAAAATCACACAAGCTAAAATCATATATAAACCCCAGGAAAAACTAGCTACAAAAATCAGACAAAAGACACCAACTGGCTGCTGTATTTTCTAGGAGGTAAGTATCTCACAGCCACTAGGAACCCAGGGTGATTACAGATAAAGGACTAGATTCATTATTCCATGTAAACTGACACATGACCCACAGACTCAGAGAAGAACATGAGATATTCAGAGGAGTCACATTTTGAACAATTACCAGGGGGAGAAGGATTTATCCCTTTCTGAAGAGATTAATCAGGCAGCGCAGATGTTGGACAGTCCATTTGCATTCTGATGCAAATAAAACAATGCTTTCATCAACTAAAAGAAATGGAGGTATCTATCCGCTGAATAACGCAAATTAAAACCATAAACAACCCACAAAAAATCCTCTTCAAAAGCAAACACAGATACAAAGATACAAAGATTAAAGCTATGTAACTATCCAAAAGACATTAAAAAACAACTTGGCTTAAAAAATGAGATAGATCAGTAGGATATGGAATGAAAAAATAGAGTTAAATCCTTCATGACTATACCCAAAGATAGTTTTTCTAACTTCTGGACCACATGACTTAAGTTACATGTGTTTTCCATTACAACCTTTGAACTTGGCAAGGCTGTAATGGGAGAGAACTTGAATGGCAAATGTTTTTCATTATAATTAACTAGTTTTAGTTTTAGAATTCCATCATTTCAGATTTGCCATCTTAATCAGTGTATTTACTGAAATGTGAAATCATCTAAACACGTTAATTGTCAGTGATCATATTTTCATCTTATTCAGCCACACTACTGCAAATCTGTTATTTGATCACTTAACTACTGTAGCCATACATACAGATAAATTACTTAAATTCATACATGCCATTCCCCCTCTTCCCAAGTAGTGACTTACAGGAATACAGCCTCTGTTTGTAGGTAAACATACAACTACACATTTTAGTGCAACATCATTCTAGCCATAAAAAATGTATTTTACATCACTAAGGCTGTTTAAATCTTGAAGATCAGAGTAACTTCATACCTGTATACCTGTACAGTCATACTTACATGGTGGGCTCTTTCAAACAACCTGTACCATTAAAAAAAACAAAGGAAGGCATCTCCAACCAAAGCTGTCTACCAATACCAAAACTGTGTGTAAACAGTGACTTGTCATGGAGATCATGGAAAAGTTTACTCAACTAAGAGAAATGCAAACCATGACCCTTCTTTAGCAGAACTGGCAAACTGACTGCTGTATAACAGTGACACTCAGAGGGATTTGCATCCCTGGATCACCGAGGTGAGGCAAGAAGATTCTACTTTGATCAAGTTCAGCTATTCCTATGCACACTAAGATTGTGAGTTCCCAAGCTATAATGCATCATTTCAGCACCTTACAAAAAAAAGCTGCATATAATTATGTGGGTCCCATGGATACAGAACCTGCTTTCCAACAGAGAGTTTTGGTGGGATGAATAAATTAATAAATGTAGTTATCATTTCAGCTTACTGCCACCTCCTGGAACCATGTTTTATCAGAAACAGATTTCTGAACTTGACTCAGATCAGTGTGTTGGACTAGGAAAAAAAAAACAACAAACAAAAACCCACACACCCACCTGTCTGTGTTTTAAACAGAATGTGTTGTTTTTATTCTGCTTCTCTTCCTAACATCAGCTGTTTTCTGTAACAGACAGTGACTGCATAAAGATAATTATAAGAGATTAATCAACCTACTAAAAATATGCACAACTACTCTGAAATTGTGTGAAGTTTATTAAGAACTTCTCCAGTCTGTCTTCATTAATACAGTGTTTACATACAAAACACTTCAATAATTTTATACTTAAGGGATGTTTGTATTGAAGTATGCATACACAGTTAGGGAAGACAAGTTAGAATATCAGGTACTAGTTAGCAATTACTTGTATATTAAGGTTTTTTTCAACCACCATGTTTTTCAGGTGTTCCTCACAAAATTTTTATGTGTTTATTAGTAATAGAATTACTGATAATTTAAGTAGCAGTTTTTGCAACACAGATTTAAATGATAATAGATTATTAAAGCCTTTCTACAAATACATTGAAGAACAATTTAACTGGAACAGACTTACAAAGCCAAGCTAATCCAACCAGCCTCCAACTTGAAGCAAGTCCAACAATATCAAACTACCTGTGACATGATCCAGTCAAGTCCTAAATACCTACAGAGACAGATTCTCCTTGTCTCTTCTAGGCATCCACCTGTTCTAGTGCTTCGCTACTTTAAAGATGATGAATGTTTTGCTTGAGCGCAATGAGAGTTTCTGATGATGTAACATGTCCCGATGACATCTTGTCCTGTAACTGAGCACGTCTGAAAAGAGACTGACTCTAATTCCTCTCTTAGTTTCCTCTTTTGACTACTTAGTAAAGACAAGATCTCCTGTAGTCATCTCTTCTCAAGACAGACTGAACCCAATTCTCAGCCTCTCTGTTAGCTCTCCACTGGACCTGATCCAGTATGGCAATATCTTACTTGTAGCTGGGACCTTGAAACAGAACTCATAAACATGATATCCTAAGTTAAAACTTACCTTGGCAGAGAGCATGTGCTTTGTCTCATACAAAGAACGGCAGATTTTCAAAATTTCATTTCCTGTGTTCTCCTTTTCCTCAGGTGGGCACCTCTGCAGCATAAAAATCCCCAGTTTCACCCAGGGATTATCATCTGTGCACGACCTGCCCAGTAAAAAAAGAGATTGCTATGGAACATAAATATATATTTGCCATTTTTTATAGGTTGTTTCTCATGTGTGACTTAAAAGTACTATCTCATGAAAGGAAGTTTTGAGACAAGTTACTGTCCATAATGCCATCACTCTTTCAATTAAACAAAGAAGTTTAAATTACTTGGAATTATGACATGCTTATTACAAACCCTGAGAAATTATACACCAGACAACGATGGATCAAATTGGAATAGCACAGGATCTTCACCTGGCTTTACACCAGCTGATTTCCCAAGCAGAGTGGTATCGAGGGAGGGATGATAGGAATCCAGCATTCCTAATTTTGTTTGCTTTGATCATATTCTAACAGCTTCTGTTTCTCAAGTATCTGTCTCTTGCTTCTGAGAGGGAAATACATAGCCAGATGCACATTTTAATTTTCACATCCAATGAGTACAAACAAAAATAAACTTTTCTTCACAGACCATCCAAAAAGGGTAAGAAAATTAAGTTACATGCATCTGACCTCTGCTAGTAGATATGCATACAGTTACACTTGTTTTACATGTTTAAAATGTCCTTTTATTTCTACACAGAACCTCATGCTATTGTCATTGTCCATTACAAAGTCAGACATAAACAAATGGCAAACAGTACATACAAGTAAATTCCATCATGCAGGATGGCAAAGGCAGTGTTTATTGTGAAGTTGTTTTTTGTTGCTGCAACAGTTTTTCACCATTATTTGGTGAAAAATAGCCATTATTTGGTAGATCACGGAGATATTTTGGACACTTCTGTGTTGAATAGGTACACTGGCTAGTAGTGAATGTAGTGACGGAAATGGGTAACACACCCCTTTTAACTGAAAGCACAACACTGGAACATGCCTACATAGTTTACATTAGAAAAATGGCAAAGTTGATGCATTTTAATTCCCACCTACAGTGGGCTAAAATCATGCACAATTACAGCTTATATAATAATAGTATTAAGCCAAAATAACACAAACTCTCTGTTCATCTGTGCATAAACTTAAGAAGGCACAAGAGCATTTTAAAATCACCCCATCAATTTCTCTGGTCAGTAATCAGCAACCCAAAGACATAGTAAACTTTCCAGTTAAGCTTAAATAAAACAAAAACAAGATCAGAATAAAAACAATTCACAGCAGGACAAGAAGTGGCACTTTGGTATTAAAATTTAGTGAAAATTAAGAAACTCATTTTGTACATATGACAAGAAGCAGTAAAGTGCTGTCAAAGTGCTGCTTTTCAAAGTTATTATTTTACAGCAATTGGTAAAGCAACACATTAATATAATTGTAAGCAGAGTCTGTTGAGGGAGTCTGTTGGATTGACATACTGAGTGTCTGACAGCTCTGGAGAGGACAACCACCAATATCCACTATTTCATACATAAAAGCTCTCTCCTGCTCATTGTCCACTTTCATAAGTAAACACTGTAAACAAGTAAAAGCACTCCCCATGCAGCTATCATTACTGTCCAACATGAAAACCAGACAGAGAAGCTAGGAGTGGGCAACTTTGAATGCAAATTAAATAGAAGTCATTGTCTTTCTTCCTTCTGACAACTTAATTGAGCCTTTCCATCAGTGACAGTCACTGAGCACAGAGCTGTCAGAAGTCTGGCTGGGAACAGCAGAGCTCCTCCTCTCTGCTCCTTTCAATGCGATGGGTTGAACCCCAAGATGCCAGGTTATTCAACAAACAGAACATGAGACACTGAATCTGTGAATCCCCAGTAGGGGCAGAAGAAGGAAAAAATCCCTGCAACTCCACCTTTGCAACTATCCATTTCTCGCTTAGAGGCACAGAATCAAATTGAGTTTCCATTTCTATAGCTGCTGCCCCCAGAGTACATTAAGAAAATCTATTAGGAATTTTCCATTAGAAAAAGGAAACAAAAATCACACTACAAAACACAAAAATAACCAGAAAGATGCAAGGCCATCAAGCTTGCCATATGCAAATTTATTTAAGTAAAGATTACATAGTTTACATACATAAAGCTTTTCTCATCACAGTTCCTTATAACTATTTCAAATACTCCTGTGCACTATTAACAACTATCTACTATCTCTAATTAAAACCAAAATTAAGTTACCAAAATATGACACCTACAGGCAGAATTCAGTTTTCTTCTCTCCTGAATTTTACCTTAGTTCAGCTGTGGTTATAAAAAATTATTTTCATAATGAAAAAAAGCAATTAATTCAAAACCACAGCAGAAACACCTTAAATTATTTTCCCAAAGCCAAAAGAGGAAAATCTGGGATTAAGATTAAAAAAGTGAACTAGAGTACTGGGTCTCTAACACTGGGGTTATTTCAGTTCCAAAACACCTTATCAATATTTATAATAAATATAAAAAATGCCTTTTGAATGTAGGAAGTAAGTTCCAAAGGACTGCAGAGCTTCAGGTACTGTCAATAATTTTTTAAAGAAACACCTTTATGAAATGTTTAAAATGACATCTGACTATGAGCCATCTGGGTGGAAAAGCATGCATGCATAACAAGGGTATGAAAATGAAATTTTAAGAAGTGTATGGCTTTGAGTGCTGACTCAAACAACCAAGCCACCTGTCTTCTCACAGTAAACACAGCATATTATGACAAGAAGAGAATCATATTGTGATAATAAGTATTGTTTTAACTAGAATGTTTTAGAAAACAGTAACTTAAAAAAAGCATTAAGAATGTACTTACTAACATATAGGTTACAAAAATTAAAAGCCTACCAAAACCCCACTCAAATCTTAGTTCTTTTATTTCTTCTTCCTTTTAAACCTTTACAGAATAAAAATTGTGTTTTCCAGCTTTATATTCGTTTGTAAGTATTACATATTTACTGCTAGATTGAAAACCTAAGTTCTAAGTATTCACATGACTCACACTTAAATTCCCCAGTTCCTGTAAGGATAATTACATTGGCTGTAAACAATAAGCCATAATGACCCTCTTCTGAAGGAGAGGAGGAAAAAAAGAGTAAACAAGCATGTTAATACATATCGTTTTAGTCTCTGGATGTTTTCCTCTCAGCTCAAAAATTTGTTCATACAACTTGCTTGAAAATTAAATTGTTGAAAAATACCACTAACAAAACAGTTCCTGTTCTTTACTCCAAATCATCCTAAAGACAGGCTTTTCAGGAACACATATACACATACATACATAACCCCCTAGGCTGCTATGCATAGCTGAATGGTGTTAACATGGAATTATGGAACAGGGAGAAGAGAGAAGAATTGTGACTGTGTAATTGCCTAGGAGCCATAGTAACTACTTCAGACTCTAAAAGAGTTTTGATACAGGTGACCCAAGTATTTGCAGAAAGTTTTACTTCCAAGACTGGTGAAGTCGAAGAGACATCCTACCTCTAGAATTTGATCCACAGTTAGTTGTGACTACACCTTTTTTTTCCTGTTCTTCACTTTAGGAAGTCAGACTGAAGGAATATTACACCAAGATGGAGACAGAATTACGAATTTTTTTATGTCCTCTGTAACAAAACAGTAGACAAGAAATGCCCATATACAAGAAAGGTTCTCCTTTCAGAAACTCTTTAGTCTTTCTGTTCAACACAAAGGAAAACTGATTTTGCTAATTGCAGCAGTATTTCACTTGACCTTTTGTTCTTTAAGTTTTGGGTTTTTGTTAAAAAAGTTTGACAGTTCCCACACATTGTGAGGCATTCAATTTTCAATTAAAAGCAAAACCAAAACTTAAAGCGAAAGCTGAAACATGAATTTGTGACAGACCCCAAGCAGTCCTTGTAATTCTTAATATACCGAAGACAATTTTTGGCCTGTAAAACTGTCACTAAAGAATTTAGTTAATGGTTATGCAGAAATTCCAAACAAACTGTAAGCCTGAATGTGAAAAATCTTTACAGATTACCTTGTAACCCACCAATTCTCTACATAACACATAAGATATTTACTTTTCAGAAAAAGATGAGCCTTAACTCTTCTGAAAAATCAATGCACATAACCACTTTGTGTGTGAATGCAGTCCCCAAGTTAAAATAGGTTGTGATCAATACCCCTAAGTAATCTAAAATAAACACCATTTAATGACTCTAACCTAACTACTGTCAGACACGGCTAGCCAAAAATTTATTAACATTACTGCTCTCTGAAAGATATGTGACCCTTGCCTCTCCACATGAATTTATTTGAATCCTTATATCTTAGAAGTGATTAGCAGCTATAGAATACAACAGATAAATTTTTTACTTTCAAATGTATTCAGAAAATCACAGACAAAACCCAAAAAACTGATAAAATATAATGTAATCTGGATATTCCAAATTACTATTTCCAGTTAATATCCACTTTGACTGGTGCAATTCCGAAGTCTTATAATTATTTTAATCTTAAATTGGTTTGGATGCTTTATTCAGACACAGAAATAATAGGCAATGGATCTAGACAAGAGAAGTACCATTACCCTCCCAGACTGCCTGCTACATCCAACTGAACATCACCTTTCAAAGGCCTTTCTGCAAAGTGTAACTTTGAATACAAAAACAATCCGAACTTTCTGTTCCTTTTTTATGGACTCTGTTTATATTGTTAAAAACAAGAACAAAATACCTAGATTGAAATTTAAGAAGATAAAACACTCACCTGTGTGGAGGAAGGCAGTAAAATGTTTTTCTGCCTTCCTCCATGACAAACTACATATGTGTATATACAGGCTTTACAAGAAACTGATTCAAATCTGCTTCAGATAAACCATTTATTCCTCCCAGTATGACTTTTTCCAAAGGACACACTCCTACCAAACAGGTTTGAATTATCTGTCTGAAAACAACATCATATCAAGCAAGAAGACTTTGAACTCCTTTGCTACATGGTTGTTTGAAGAAACACTCACCCATTGCTTCTGTCCATTGGTGGCCAAGCCTGAAGCAGTAAGACCAAATGCTGAAACTCAGTCAGACTCTGACTGGACTCCAGAAGTCCCAGGAAGAGATGGTATCTTTTTTCTTCGTTTTCAGTATCTGTTATCTCTACCTGAGGGAGACAAAAACCCACCAAACAAACTAAATCAGATTTTTTTCCCCCCCTCAGAAATCAGTGATTCAAAAGCAATTGACAAACTATCTGTGGAGAACATCACTGTTCAAAAACAATGCAGGAAACACAGTGAACATAATTTTCCTGGAAACACATTTTCTTATCTCTTATTTTCAACTACATGCAGATAAAATGGGAGAACATAGATGATGTGGAATGACTCAGGCGGACATTCCTAGAACAATGTAATCCCACTCCAGTACAATCTTTGATTATTTCAGAGGATCAGATCTCTGTCTTCTTCAAACAACCAAAAATTCCTTAAATTTCTTTTTCTCAATGTATAGACACATATACACAAACATTTTCTAAGAATGACTATGTCCAGTACCTTCTTAATACGTACTAATCTCACTCACCCATGAAAATTCAAAAGTTTGATCTGAATTTACAGCATCTCATCTTTTCTCATCTAGAAGAGAGCCTTGAAAGATGCTTCTCAATTTATCTACCCAGCGAAAAACATTTGCTAATAAGTAAAACAGTATTTCTCTGCATAGGTGTTTGAACCTAAGAAAAACAAAACCCCACTGGGATTGTCCTATTGGCTCCCAGACAATTCTGTCTTGGGACAAGGGACTATCTCAGTTGAAAACCTGCAACTTTTGCCGGAACTTGAATTCACTCCAGTTGATGACAGGTTCTTTTAAAAATAATTACTGCCTGCAGTTTCATGGTAAAAATGCACGAGGTAAAAGATCTGACTGCTGAAGGAAAGTTGCTGTAAATGAGAACCAACTTGCTACTAAATGAGAGGTAACTTCTGTTTAAAAGTTTGGATATCACACCAGGAGGGCTTTCACAAACCAAATAGCAATTCACTGCTTACCTGACATACACAAGTTTTTGGAGTTTAACCATTATTTGTTACAATAACAAAGTAGCTCCCTCTATATCATTAACACATTCTAGCACTGAATTTTTCTTGCAGAGTCCAGAAACTTCCAGAATATCAAACACTTCTGTTTCATCTCATAATTCTGCTGAAGATACACTGCATTAAATGTTAACTTTTCTGTTTCAGTGCAAGTAGTTCTAAGACATCAAACATGGACAAAGTTTTCCTTAGTTCTACAGCTACTCTGAAAGATTAAAGATCGCATCCCAATCTCTTCAAAGTGGCTCTGATACATCAAGGGCAAATTTTCAAAAGAGGCTGGAAAACAAACATTACTGATGCATTTATTGAGTTCCCTACATAATCTGTGATTTTAAAATATTTAGTGTTGAAAAAGTGTTTTCTTCTGTCTCCAGAGTATATATAAAAGCACCATATACTAAAACATTTCAGACAGTGAAAAAATGTTTCCTGGATCTGTCCACTTGAAATATTTTTCTTACTGCGAATGTCACAGAGCAGACATCAGTTACCGACTTGTAATATATAAACTTGGTAATATATAATATTACAATAATAGATATAGAAATGGCAAGACTGAAAAAAGAATGGAAATAAACAAGAAAGGAAAAAACGGACAGAAGATGTTAAACTCTAAGGTTCCAAAATATTTACCATCTTAGCAACTTAAGTACTAGCTAGAAAACAGAAGCTCTCACACTGCACCCATCCCCAAATCCCTTTTTCAGAAAACTAGCTCTTTATATATTGAAATGAAGTACATACCATTCTACATGGTCCACTGATTACATTTTAGTACATCTTCACAAACAGCATGTTACTCCGAAACACAGACTAGATTTAAGATCTTTCTAATGATAACCATAAAAATGGCAATAAATGGCAAAGACAATATGAATACATGAGAAAAGCTGTCATAGAAGGTCCCCTATTAGTAGCAGAGAATAGATCAGACATCCTACTTAACGTGAACTGAATTACAATAATTCTGCCTAATAATGCATCTTTGTAGACTTGGCTTTACATTTTTTTATGAGCTTAATTTATCTAGTGCCATAATTTTGTGTTTTGGACAGCTGGATCCTTGCAACATGATTGCTCATGACACATCATGCTAATTCAACCAAAGTCAATGAGAAGAATTACCTTTCTGTTCTCAAATTCAGAGAGCATTTCTGCAGCATTTCTCTCTACAGTGGCTTTTTTTCAAGTCACCTATTTTTCTCACTAAGAATAATAAAGTGAACTTTCTACAGTGTTAATGATTTGTGGTTTTTAAGAAGACTAGTGAAAATGCACTCTTTATATGGCATTTTAGATGCATGTCACTTCCACTGAATGTGAAACGAGAGATTTCAAGTGATAGTTCTTGCTAGAAGGAAGCAATACCTTGAAACAGCACATAGGAATGAGGTTTTAGTGGATATTTACTATGTGTGTGTATCTATCTATCTATCTATCTATCTATATGGATCAATATAAAACACAGAGAGAGAACTTAAGTTTTGCTCTGTATTACTGAGTGTGAGGGAGAGCACAGTGAGGAAGTAGACACCTCCCATAGTGGAAACAGAGCATGCTCTGTGTAAAAAGGTGGAAATTTCACCTTTACAAAGTGAAAGCTACCTGAGATGAGTTGCTGTGGTTAGTCAAGCCTCTTGTTTTGTTGCAATAACAGATTTTTTTAAAATCCACTTTTAATTGAACACTCTCTTCATAGCAATTTTGGATGATCTATTCAGGTGACCCTGACTGAATGTTGTAACCCAAGGTAATGGGAAAATATCACTATGTTTCCTCTTCTTTTCTTTTTAAGACAAAACCCCAAAACACCTTTCTAAACCACTCCAAGGTTAACCACGCAAAGATAACCCACCATGAACTGCTCAGAGGCCCCTGAACACAAGTGCCTGTGAAGAACCTGTCAATAAACAGAATAATGAGGCCCATTGCCAGCCATGAACCTCAGATGACCCCAAAGAAATATGAAAAACAAGTGGAAAAAAACCCCCCAAAACCACCAAACAACAAAACAACAAAAGCAAGAAAAAGGAAAGCAAGGGCTTTCAGTTTTAACAACAGATTTGCTCAATTCTGACTTGATTCTCCTCAGTTTCAGGCAGTCTCTTTGGCAGTAGAACACAGTTGGCATAATGTTTCTCATTAAAAGGCTGCATAAGTATTTACCACAATGGCAAAGTCAATTAGGGAAATTAATTTTGGAAATTATACTCATGATAGATTATAAAACAAAACACAAATTAAGTAAAGCCAAACCTTATGTTAAACTGTTAAAACACACAGTTTCATTACTGAGGGACTAAATATGCTCAGAATCAAGAATATATAAACATCTGCATATGTTAATGTTCCTTCAAAAGATCATACAGGAAATGCACAAAGCAAAATACTGGCTACACAAACAGCGTGAGCTTGTCATAGCCAATGAGAGATTCAGTGTTGAATTAAAAACTCTGTGCACTTAAAATTTCCCCTCAAACAAATCCAACTTTTTTTGCCTTATGATTAAATCTTTATGATTTGCCTTTAATGTTATTATTGTAAGACTCTTTCCTCACAGATTAAATCTTACTAAGATGCCCAAAATCTTGAAAGCACTCAGTTTATCGACTTTCAATGCACAAAGTTTTGACTCATCATGTTGTTCCACTGATTTGTTATTGCTTCATACTCATCACATGGAATATGAATGAAGGAGTTCAAATACAAAAAACTGCCTCAAAAGTTAGTGAGTTTCTGGAAACCTTGGAAACCTACAGTTTTACAAAAACTGTAAAATGACACACTTGAAGAATTATAAAGTTAAATAAAAGTGTGGAAATCATACATGACTGTTAAAAAAAGCCTCTGGCGTGGCAGACCACAGAATCAGTGGTTTCGTCTGGTACATTATCTCACTCCTGAAATCAAAGTTAGTTTAAAAACCAGTATTTACAGCAACTGTGGAATGTTGCTGTATCTAAATTGTGTCTTTAAGTTACAGATATCCACTAATGTAATGGTCTCCTGTTCCTACAGGACAGACACATCTAATAGACTTGCAAATGCTTTATTGCTAAAGCCATTTAATTTGACAATCTGCTACTGACTGACTTGGCTGATGAGAGTGCTTTTTGTTTGAAAAAAAATGGAAATGCCAATAAAAAGATCCAGACAATTCAACCCTCTCCTACCTCTGAGATAAAAGAAAAATGCCATTTTTGTATGAGAATGGTGAGCAGAAAAACTAATGCAGACAGACCTCAACCTCCCTCTGCCCACTGGTATCTATTCTGAAAATTCCACTTTTACTTTATGTTAGTATGACAGAGCCACAGCTTTCATCAACAGGTTTTGCTGACTCCAAAGGAAATAAATGATAAGGATGTTTATAAATGAAACCAGAAAAATATTTTCCTTCACAATAATTGCTTGTTTATTGAGAAAAGCTATATCCACGCTTAAAAACAACTCCCTGTACTAAAGGCAGAAAAATTTGCTGTTACCAAGGAATGCAACCAAAAACTTACTGTTTTACATGATTACAGAATTAATTTTATTACATCTACCAGATGGTAAATTTAAGTATTTCAAAATGTGTTCATGTTTGATACTGCAGCATAAATTTGAATTAATATGGCATTGAAAATAGAAACACTACGCAGGCATTTGACTGGTCCCTTATTGCTAAAATAGACTTGTAATTTTTCAGAACTTCCTTGTAAAATGCACTGGTTTTATATACCTCCCCATGCCCTTGACCAAGCAGTAGTGGTAGAGAATTCATCTGTGCTGCATCTCAAAATAATAGGCAGATGTGACATCAAAGATTTTATTCAGATTTGAGATAGGGAACACTGATGCTAAAACTTCCTTCCAGTCATTAGACATTGTTTATAAACAATATCTGAAAGAATTTGTAGCAATTTTGCTGCATTCCTGTAATTGCCATCTTGGTGTGCTGTTCATGGCTCAAAAATGCAACACCCCTGCCCTTACTGGAGCCTACCTCCAGTACAAGGCTGCACAGGTAAACACTTGTTACAGAGCACATATAAAATTACAAGCTAAATAGAAATTTTAAAGTCAATTATTCTCAATATGAACACAAATGTCAAAAAATCAATTAAAAAAAAACCCCAAAAGTAATCTGCAACACTGTATAACTGTTCCTGAAACTGCATAGCTACTGACTCTGCACATGTAAGATTAGGAGCTTTTAAAGGCTATTTTTCATTACATTCTCTTCAAATGGTTTCAAGATGCTAGAAATTCTATCAGCCTTGATGGTAGCCACATTACATACTCATGAAACAATACAAAATCCAAATATTAATCTTATTCATGATCTTCACATGCCAGAGCAACAGTAAATCCTTTTTAAAGGCAAAACTACAAGTGCTATAATCAGCAACACACTACTGGCATCCCATTATTTCTAAACTAGTTTCTTAAAAAAAAATCCAAATTAAACAACTTATAAATTGTGACTGAGGGGAAAATCCTCCAGGACACAACAGGCTCAGGCTGGGGGGAGTAGTAACAGGCTTGGAACAACAAACCACCGTATCATTCAGCCACTGGTCCACCAGCATACAGGCAAGAGCACACAGCATGGAGTAAGTCAAGGGCAAAGGAACCTGTCAGCTTTATATAGGCTGTTTTGATATTACTTTCTCCATCTACCCTAGTTCACATCTTGTTAAGTCTACTTTCAACACATATTGGTAAATGGAAACTTAAGTGGTACTAAGTCATAATTGGTAGATGGCAACTTTTAAAAAACAGTTCCACTGCCTCAGAAAATGCTCCTGTATAATAAAAGGATTTAGCTCTTGTTTAATGAAAAAACACAACAGCTAAAACATGATCCAGCTTGCTGCAGGTTAAACTCCCTTGCTTGAAAGTAGCTTTTTTACAGCTATGCTTATAGAGTTATGCCAGTTAATGCAAAGCAACATTATTAAGAAATAGTCACTTAGAAACAATACACAGAAACCAACAACAACAAAAAAAATTCCTCAAGCACATTCCAAGGATTGTGTGGCAGGGGAGGTTTAGGTTGGATATTAGGAAAAGGTTCCTCACCCAGAGGATGGCTGGGCACTGAACAGGCTCCCCAGGGGTGTGGGCACAGCAGCAGCCTGACAGAGCTCAAGAAGTGTTTGGACAATGTTCTTGGGCACATGGTGTGATTCAGGGTTTCCTGAGCACGGTCAGGAGTAGGACTCACTGATCAGGGGCTGCTCTGGCCTAGACTGGAAGACACAAACACTGTCTGACAGACCAGAAGGAAGTGTCTGCTATTAAAACTACAATCTTAGAGCAATCAATTCAAAATAAAACTGAAGTCAAGGGTTTTGCGTGAACAAACTCAGTGTTCAAAACCGGTGATTGCCTTATACCCCAGAGGAGGAAGAACTCTGAAGTCAGGCTTTCTTGCACTTTCCCAAGAGCTCGCCTTCACATATTAAAACTATTATTGAATTCTAAGCACATATGCAACTCTGCTGCATGCAGAAACTAAAGAGATGCACATAATAGCACAGGCAAAATCCTGCTCAAATTAAAGCCAGTGTACAAGATAAGCAAGCAAGTTATGGCATTCAAGTTAAAAAACAAATCAACAAGAAGCCTACTGGTGATGAATCAAACTAAGGCTCAGCTACATGCTGAGTTCTTACAGAAAAACCCAAGAACTTTTTTCTTCTGAAGTGATTTATATATTGTTTAATTCCTTATCTGCTTCATATGCAGCTCACTAAGAACTGCATATAGATTCAATATACACAAATGTGTTGCCTAATGCATAAAAATGAATAACTCGTGCAGAAAATAAAATCCATTCATTTGTATTCTGCAGGAGACTATGTCCTAATCTGCAAATACATTTCAGCACAGAGAAAACCTCTGAGGACTGTACATAGATACTGGTAGGAAGAATAAGGGCAAAAAATGAAAGCAAAAAGATGCATTCGAAAGACTCCTACAGCTAGCTAGCAGGAACTGAAAGAGACAGGGCTAACAGACTAAATAAAAAAAAATATTTGAAATGTATATTGACTAGATGTGTGTTAATATATAAAAAATTTGGACACATGTAAGGCTAAAACTAACACCTATGCAACATGAGGGACTCACAAACATGTTAAGTAATCTTCTGTGCATGCACCAACCACTAATCACTGTTTTGTAACTCAGAATTTATGTGTTAAATGAATACTCTAACATAGAGCAGACAACAGCATTGGAAGACACAGCTTAGAAATGACAAGATTTTAATCTTTAAAGATTTCTTTTAAGCTGTTAACTCAGCATCAGCCATTTCCCTCTATACCATACACAAACGGCAGTAATGATTAGAAGGGTAAATTAAAAATCATCAAGCAACAGTGCATCCACATCCATTCACCCCTATGTATAACTGCTGTCTTGATAACCGGAGCCTGCAATTCTTGCTAATAAAGCAAAATTCTTTAAAAGCTGTTTACACGTCAATGAAACGTTGTCAGAATTAATACTTCCAAAGTATCTCCCTGCAGAAAGACAAGACTAGCAAAGTCAAAGATATATTTGTAAAAAGAAAGACTCACACTAAACTAAGACACTGTCTTACAGGAACAAGAGGTTGTTGATGTCAACTCCAATTTTAAATAATATTTCAGTATTACTCTTTTCAGTTAAAAAAAAGGAAATGCAGATTTTTAATGAAAAATTTCTTCACTGTTTATCCATCTTTATGACCTAGGCCAGGAGCAATTAAAATACCAGGTGGATGGTTATTGCAAAATTATTTAAGCTGTAAAAAATGAAAAAAACTGAAATAAGCGCGTAGTCTGTTGCAGCCATAAAACTAATCCCATAAGGGCAGGCAGCATCACACACCTGTCACACCAAATGGTGTTACAGAAGCACTACAGTTGGTGGTTTTCTTTTTGATTTGGTGTAGTTGATGCCCCAGCAGTCATAGTCACAGTCACAAACTTGATAGCTGGGTCCCTGGCTAATAGCAGCAATGTGGAAAAAGAACCCCTCACTCTCTCAACCAACACAAAATATCACAAATTTATATAAAGTAAGAACTGCTTTAAGAATACCTGAGTGAGGCCCCTCAGATGATACAGAGTTTGCAGACCTCTAAATAAGAATTATCAGCTAGCATGATGGCTGATGGAATAAGAAAACTGTTTGGAAAGGACAGCATCTACAGTTGTTAACAAAAAAAAAATACATTTAAGATACTAACACAATAATACCTAAAGAAAACCAGTTTTACAATTTACTTATATTTTCAAAGGGCTTAGAACAACATTCCTAACTAGAAACCACTGAAGAACTTGATCAACTAAGAGGAAAAACCACAAAAAAATCTAGAAAAATTCACCTCATTTTATAATCAAATAGTAAAAGAATAAAGGAAAATTTCTCATGGGTTTATGGCTGCTTCCTTGTTTATATAGATTATATTTTGGAAAGATTGCAAGCATTGAACAGACAAAAATGCAGATAAATGATTGTCAAAGCTAGTTTATGTCAAAAGAATCCTCCAATAGACTAAAAAAATGTCTAGAATAAGTAAATGACTATATGATGGCAAATAAAATGTAACAATGGTAAAACTACTGCATTTTAAAATATGCTAAATTAGCCTAATTAAGTCAAAACAGCAAACCTGAGCTTCACTAAATGAAATCCAGAGACCGCTGGTTGATGTACAGATGAAGTCAAGAGAGCAATCAAGGTGTTAGGATGCATAACCATGGACTGCTAATTTCCACAAGGACAGCATATTCACTTCTCCAATTACTTCTCAGGAGGTGTATTACATATCACAGTGGTCTCTGAGGTAGAGGAGAGGATACTTACACAGAGAAAAAGCTGAGGAGGAAGTGGTGTGACTGGAATTGGTCACTGAGAGTAAACACCGGAGTAAGGGAAAAAGTGTAGTAAATAGAGAATTTGATTTTTCTGGGTTTTAAAAATCCACAGAACATAACAAATCACATAAAAAGGTTAAGTCATAGAAACACAGAACGGTTTGGGTTGGAATGGACCTTAGAGATCATTCAGTTCCAACATCCCTGCCAGGGCAAGGGACACACCTACTAGATGGGGTTAATCAAAGTCCCTTCCAACCTAGCCTTGAAACACTCCCAGGGATGGGGCATCCACAACGTCTATAGGCAACCTGTTTGAGGGCTTCACTACTGTAGCCCTGGTTCATGCCTGAAATGTTTTGGTTTTCTGAAATTCTTTTCCCAAGGAATTTTCTGTCAACAAGAAAGTTTTTGTAACTGTACCTAAGTTTACATTCTTTCCCTACAAGGGACATCTGACCAATGTGATCGAAGAGATTTGTCTTCTTGTCACCAATCAAATTGGTCTGTGTAAAAAAGTATATGAGAGACACATCCCAAAAACAAACAAAGTCATTTTCAGCCTTCTGAAACTTAGAGTCTGTGTCGTTGTGGTGTACAACAGTGTCATACCACCCTCACAGTAGAGATTTTTTTTCTATGAACTATTCTCTTCCAGTTTGAAGCCACTCCCCCTGTCCTTCAGGCTCTTGTAAAAAGTTCTTCCCAATGTATTTTAGTGGTATCCTTCAGGTACTGGAAGACCACAGTTAGGTCATCCCAGAGCCTTCTCTTTTCCAAGCTGAACAATACCAAATATCTCAGCCTTTCCTCACAAGAGAGGTGCTCCATCTCTCAAATAATCTTGGTGGCCTCTTCTGGACTCACTCCAATAGGTCAACAGTCCTCTGCTCATGGAGACTCCAGAGCTGGATGCAGCTCTGCAGGTGAGTGTCAGCAGAGCAGAGCAGAGGGGCAGAATCCCCTCCCTCACCTGCTGCCCACACTGCTTTGGATGCAGCCCAGGACACGTTTGGCTTTCTGGGCTGCAAGGACACACAGCTGGGTCATGTCCAGCCTCTCACCCACAGCAACCCAAGTCCTTCTTTAAAACGCAGCCCTTCTTGGCAGGGCTGCTCTGGATCTGTTCATCCCCCAGCCTGGACTGATACCAGGGGCTGCCCCAGTCACTTTTTGAGCTTGTCCCAGTCCCTCTGGATGGCATCCCTCCTTCACAAAGTTTCAGCATGTTTTGTGCTCAGTAACACACAGTGTCTGCTAATGCTGAAAATTTAGCAAGAGATACCCAAGACTGAATCACAGTTTAGCCACTGATTTCTTTGAAACCTAATAACAGAAGTCTGATTATATCGCTAATAAGCTCTTAATTTTTCTGAAACTGGGATCAAAACCGAGTATACACCATTTCAACCATTCTGCACTTTTACCTTCATTACAAAAGACCTATTAGAGAAAGTGAATGATGCCCCATGAATCCACTCCAGAGCATTCTGATCTTCCTCTGAAGCAACTGCTAATGGTCACAGAGCCCTGCAGTGCCCAGGGCTCAATTCAAAACTTGTGTGCACTCATGCTACACTTTTTTTCTCTCCACTGTGTCTTATCTGCTATACTCGTACAGTTAATGGAAAATATTTCATTTGCATCTAAAAGTATTTAATTAATCATACACACTACAATTTATGTTCCCTGAAAAAAATTCACATGTTTTCATATGGATAAATTGCACCTTCAAGGAATGGAAATTAGTGTTTTAAAATATTAATTAAAACTTAAATTAAATTTCTTAAGCTTAATTTTTATGCATTACCAGTAGAGAAACAATATCTCTAGAATCATAAACAACATCATAACAAATTTACTCAGAGTTGATAGGAACATAAATCTTTCTTCTAATTAAGCATTTTTCACAAATAAAAGATGGCTGAGGATGAAACAGATACAGCTCCTTCACTTGTATTTTGCCAGATCAAGCTAACAGATCAAGGTAACAGGTCATTGTCACCTGATAAATGGCCTCAGTGAAATGACTTCTCATGTTTACATCTCTGACAATAGAAGAGGAAATGGGCAAAAGCTGAAAATCACTGAACTTTGATATTCTCAATGAGACTATTTTTAACGAACTAGTATGAAGAAACACCAGATACACTGGTGTTCATTAACAGGGAAAAGAGGAACAAAGCAGCAATGGAGTCTTGACAGTCACTCCAAGTTCTCAGAAAGTCAACACAGACATTACTAAGGTTGCTAAGACACAAGTTTGCATATGCCATACATCAACTGCCACATAGGCAGGAAGGAAGGAAAATATGTTCTGCACATCCTCCACACACAACACCAATTAATCTGTCAATTTTTCAAAGCTAAACTTCAGAAAAAAAAAAAAAAAGTGAAGTGCCCCAAAGTAACAATTTTAAATCCTTAATAGACATCTCTTCCAATTTGCAAAAACATTTAGCCCTCAGCAGCTCTCTATACCCCAAGATCATGTAAAAAACCATAATATAACAATATGAGGGGGAACACTAAATGAGATTACCTTCTCTAAATGACAAAGCTATTTGCATTTAAGTGGCATACAAGTAGTAATTACATTTTGTATTTGCATAATAATGAAACAATCCTTTTAAGAAAAGGTGTGTCTTGTAGAAGCTTCACAATGAATAACTTTGTATCTTAAAGTAAAATTTGGTTTGCTTACAGAAGCTTTGCTAGTGCCACTATAGCTTCCTGAGGCAAACCTCAACTCATTTCTGTAACCTATGCCTTGTATCTGGTCACTTAGCTGAACAGCAAAGTACACACACACACACAGATAACCTGTTAGCTGACACTTCAGGCTTGTTAGACACTACTGAGTCATTACAGACTATATTTTATATATTATTTGAAAAGAAGTGGATTTCCCATCTTTGATGAATAAAGATAAATTTTGATACCAACATTCTAAACGATGTTTTTTCCCCCCTCCAACATTTTTTAATATATATGAAATGTCAGTATTTTGACTTGTATTTTTCATGCACCAGTTAACTAGAAAATTACAGAACCTGAAGAGCTCAGATAAAATTCATCAAGGGGATTAAAACAAGGCATACTTCCTCCTCCTCCATCGCGTGGGATGCTACTGGAATGTGAATTAACGACTCTCAAGCCTTTGAAAAATGAAGACCCCTGAATATTTAATTTTGTTAACTAATCATTAGAGAACTGGAAATCACTGTGTTTCTGAGTGTTTGATAGGTAGCTGCTTCCATAAAGTACATTTTTAATTTTGTAAGAGCTGGCCTGTTTCCCAGCACATTGATTTGTGGGGCCACTACTTATAGCACCTAGAGCATAATTAAATATTAAGTCCCTCCTTGATGTATGCAAAGTCTGTCTAAGAGGATTAGTAGACACACTGAGGGTGGCTTTCACACGTTTTCTGGTAATTGAACACTGCAATATCATTAAAATTATCTTTATTAAATAGAAATCCACATTCATACTTTATAATATCTGCTGTCCCTTTTTGTGCCGAGCAATGGTATAGGAAAAGATGGATCCCCTAAAAGCAATGTAAGAAACGCCAAGCAAGTAATAATACAACAGTCTGGAAGCAAGATAATGAATATATTTTTGACCTATTTGCAATTTAAAGTTCATTAAAAAACCCTGAACATCAACAACTTTTAAACACATTCCTGTAAAATCTAAAACCAGCATTCAATCCACAGCTCCTTCCCTCCCTACTTATTTTAAATGTGGTTGGTTTTTTTTTTTTTTTTTTTATTTTGCTGGATGAAAAAGAATGACCAAATTAATAAAGGTGTAGTGATGTTAGAGAAAATGATGTCTACAGACAAGGCAGGCAGACTGACATAGTTTGAAAGACGAGATTCCTCCTTGTCTACTTCTTCATCCAGGATTACTCAGCAACCTGATTAAACTTTTAGGTTGTCCTTCAATACTCCCTCCTGTAAAACAGGGTTGCTGCTTTTAAAAGTCTTTGCACCTCAAGTGTGAACTTGCACAAGAAAATTGTGTCTTAACCATAATGCTCTGCCAAAGCTCATAGAGAAATCTCTTTGCTTTTCAGCAGCCATGGAAACACTGACTTCTGAAGTGTTCTTGTTCAATTAACATACCTGAAGGACTGGGAAATGTACAGTTTTCAATCTGCTATTTTATGATGCTATTTTCCTTGCTTGTTAGTTCACAAAATACGCAAAGTTAGTACTCAAACAAGGCCATCATTTGCTTTTCTAATATCAGTTTGTAGACTAGCATTTGACATCAGCTGACTAAAACAGGAAAAAAAATCCAAAATAAATAGTCTACATCTAAGACCACTTATTTGTTTTCTTGGACATTTGTGAAGAACTCTGAATTTCAGTGACAGGTGCCTAATGGAAAAACTAACCTGACTCTTCTGTCTAAATAACACATTAGTTTACCTAGCACAAAATACTTGAAGAAAAGAAAGGGTTCTTATCAACCACACTGAGACCGAGTTGACATGAAAATGAGAATGAATATTAATATATTCCAAAAGGACTCAAAATTGCACTCTGTAGTAGAAACTGGGGTGCATAAACAGTGATTTTAATGTACTTACATTTAAGTACTGCTTTAACTATTGTTAAGCATGAAAGCTATTTCTACACTTAGCTAAATAATAAATAGTATATACAGAGAAATTAGTATTACGGTGTTGTGCACATTTTCATACAGTTATCTCTGAAGAGTTTGAGCTTATCTAATGCATTATTCAAGCTTTATTACATGTCTTCCTGTACTACTTGCTTACTCATCAGCAAAAGTGTAAAGCATGAAGTGATCAGCAACTCTGTGCTATGAGCAGAGGAACTGTTGCTCAGTCAATAAAAACTTCTTCCCTCACAAAAAGAAAACCAGGTTTTTCTGCTTGAAACTAGGAGTATTCTAAAAATCTCTTCACAAAACAGAAAGTAGCTGATTATATGAAAAGGCCTAAACAGGCTGGAAGACTAAGAGAGTAAAATTTGCACAAACTTTAACAGCTGTGCTGCACCTGGAGCAGCACAGGTGGGGACAGCACAGCTGCGGCTGTCTCAGCTCTGCTGAAGGGGCCCTGGGGATTCTGGTGGGCAGTAAATTACACATGAGCCAGCAGCCTATGAAATACATTCAATTAAATCCTAAAATTTGGTTTTGTAACCAAATGGACAGGTGGTTCTTTTTGCAAAGTTATATACATTCTGACTTTCAAGATTATGGGAGAAAATAAAAGTTTGATAAATATTTAAGGTAAAATCACAAGTGTCATGAGTCTTGTAAGGTTTCTGTCAAATAGAGGTTTTCTGTCTTCTACAAACATGAAAACTGAAAGCTATTATCTACCTGTAACTTTTTTCTTACGACATACTCTAGTTGAACATTTTATAATTGGAAATGATTTTGAATTGGAAAGCAGGTCACAGATAACACAAATACTGACAAAGGACTGAACTGAAGATGAAGAATCCAATCACAGACACCTGAATAGCAGTTGAGGAGTTAAATGTTGGTATTTCTGTAAATACAAGAGAAAAAGTAATTTCCAAAGAAACCAAGAGATAAGTACTTTCTTTTCAAGATTTTTATTAGGATTGTTCCCTTGGATGAATTTAGCACAGCAAGTCAAAACTGAGATATTGCTTTTGTTTTATATGAATATAAAGTGGGTTTGTTCAAAGATTTTTTTTGGAACTATTAGAAATATTCTATTTTTGTTCTCTAAGGTCTTGGCAAGGGGGGAGGCACTTAGAAAATGAACAAAAAGTAACTTTGTTTCTGAACAATTCTACATGCAGCAAGAGCTATTCATATGATTTCGAAACCGCTACACATTCATGCAATAATATTTAAAAGTTCAAGAAAAAAACAATCAGTGGCCAGTAATTATCATTCTAATTCTGAGTAAAACCTGACACCAAGTGGAAGATAAAACTGACAGAAAAATAAGTCAGAAAAGAAAGAAGTACAAAACCATCAAAATCAATGTTTGTCATGGAGAAAAATCACTAGCTAGTTCAATCAAGTTCAGTACTATGTACTCCTGATCCTAGACAAGAATCAGAGAAGTCCCTTACCTTTATGTAACTTCACTTTTCAAAGAATCAGAATGTATCAGAAACTTGATTCAAAAAGGAAAGTAGGAATAGTTTCCAGACAACAGGATGCATCACAACCACATACTGCAGATCAGCTTTTCATTATGTAATCCTTGCATAAAAACAATTTGTGATTCGCAGCAATCAGTATTAATACCTTTGTTTCAGGCCAGCAAGCTCTGAGAACAGCTTGTGTCCTGAAGTACACGAGCAGCTTGCTATCCTCATCACTGAGGTGGAAAGCTTGCTCCAGAATCTGCAGTACCCTGATGCGAGGCTTCACTGCTAGGGAGTCATCACCACAGAAAGGCCTCAACCACTCCAGAAGGTCATCTGAAGAAACTATTTTCTCCCTGTAATTAAACAATACTGTGTTAAACAGTCTCAGGTACTAATCCTAGTGAGCACACTGCATGCATTCATAATACTTAACAAGCACATTCAACATGTAAGAAATACATAACACCAGGAAATGGAAGATCTGACCTCTTTGAGGCTGCAGGGAAACCAGCCCTTGTAAATCAGGAACCCAAAGCTGTGTGCTCTAAGAACTTCCTCTGGACGTCAAATAACCATGCAATACCATAGGAATCCATCTGTACATTTAGATATTCTCCCACAAACCACCCTGGTACCATACAATGGTGCTGGATTTCAGCATCTGGAAATCCAAGTCTTTCCATGGTGTCTGGGCCTGAGTGATGCCTGCACTACCAGACCAACTGACTTAATGGAAAACCAGCTTGAATGCTTACATTTTTAGTGTGACATTTTTATGTCTGAAAGTTTATTTATACTGTCACCCTGCACTCTTTTTCTTCCTTTACAAGCCCTTTCTTTTCCATTACACATATACAAATTATTTTTTTTTCTGTACCATCCCTACCCAGCTTGGTCATTCTAAGTTCTTAGCATGATAATGATTGCAAAATGCCCAAAATCCTTAGGAAAAAAAAAAAAAAAAAAGAGAGAGAGATGCTAAAAACCCCAAGCTTTGGGGTCAGACTCTGCTAATTGTAAAAACTCTTCAGTATATAATTTGATTCAGAAACTGAATTATATCAAGTATATTTGAACTATGTGGAACCATTCACAGTTCACAGATCACCATGAACTGACCAACCAGTTCACATCTGGAGACAGAATAATCCATGATGTCCCTCAGAGGCTATAAACTAAGAGGAAACAAATCAGTAAATGCTGTTTTAACTTTCAGTAATATTTTAAACCCAAGTAAACTTTTTCCCTTAAAAAAAAGAAGCCAAGCTCCTGGTAGAGTGTGATTTGTAACTAATGGTCCCTTATTTGTCTTAACAAGACAGACGGGAAAGTAATATGAGACAGAAAATAGCAAGTTAACCTGTCTTGCAGCTATGAAATAATAAAGATTGACATCTGAGATTTTCATATTACAAGGATTTCCATTTTACTTAAGCTTTATATTATCTGAATGATGCTGTTAGCTCAGAACTCCAGCTGAATTAGACATTCCTTTGCTGAACAGGTGGCATTCAAACTGTAAATTGGAAGTTTGGGAATTAAAGGGACTTGCTGGAATATTTCAAGAGTTTGTAGAGCTTGCACTTGTCGCTTATATATGTTTTCCTGAGGAAAATATTTCTGGTTCGTAAATTGAGTAGCTGAGTTTTAAGGTAACAAATAAGTATTTAAAAGAATATAAACAATATTTTGCAATCATAAGTACCTTCACTCCAGCTTATTGTTTCAGCAGTTAAATGTTGATGAAATACACAAATAGAAGACTCCAGAAAGTGCATCTCGGAATAAAATAGTAGCAACTTGTCCATTATACCTTAGGATACTGCAAATTATATTTGCTGCAAATTTTTACATCAATTCAGTCTACTTCCAGCATTAAACTAAGTTAATTTCATTGGAGAAGCCTCAAAAAAATAGTGTAACTGTTTTTGTGCAGCTACCATAAAGTATGGGATTTTATTATCCTTATTATACATTAATTCTTTGTACGTACATCTGCAGAAAAAAAAAGTGGGTTTTTTTTTTTTTGTTTGTTTGTTTCTCCCTTGTCTTTATAGGGAGTTAAATGGAAAATGTCAGTGAGACATACAGGCCATTATGTGATTGGAAGTAAGGACACTCCCAAAAGAGGAGAAAAAACATGGTGAAGCATCATATAGGATTTGGGAAATGTTTCTGCACCATACCTTACAAATATGGACAAACTTAGATATCTAAACTCAGATATCTGCAAGCGAATCATTATTATTTGCAATTTATCAACTAAATTGAAACAAAAGCAGTGGCCTGCTCCTGGTAGATGTACAATCTGCAGGAGACATAGCTGAAAAACTATTTTTTCATTTCACTATAATACACAGTTATCTAAATTTTAGGTTCAGTGCATTCTTCCAAATGATCAACTAAAGGCTTCTTTTAGGGTTCAGATTTTGAACATGAAAAATGATCGCTCATTCCAGAATAAAGTCTTAGAAAATTAAATGCAAACCCATTACATATATCCATGAATAAAAATCATCCATATTCATTGTTTTACCTTCAAAGCTTCCCTGAGAAACATCTTTCAAAGTCTTACCCAAAGAATCCATACAGGAAGCTCTTACCCTTTTTCAACGCTTGCATGCACTGCAGAAATTATACCTTCAAGGATTCCAAGTGGATCTTTCTCTGTTGTAGATGAGTCACCATTTCCACTATTAAAAGAAGACAAAGTTACCATTAAAATGGTCTTTAATATTCTATCTCATTTTATGCGTTTCTAGGATTTATAGGAATTGTTCAATAATTTTAAGAATTTTCCATTTTCACTTCTTAGGTAGCAGCTTTATTTTTATGTCAGAGTAATGCAAAAAAAGCAGTCAAGGTGCGAAAAAATACTAAAATTCTTATATGAAACTTTAAAGGAAAGGCATAGGTTAAGTTTAGTGCTTCTAACACAGATTAATTAGGTCAGCAGAATATTCACTAGTAATCTCACTACCTTAAAGATTAATATGAACTAAACAGACCTAAAGTTATACATAAATGGCACCATTTTTTCTGTCCAAATCCTCTTCAGTATCTCTGTTGGCTTAAACTAGCTCAGCTGTAGACTGAGTCAGTAGTATCCTAACTGCTGCTTTCTCTAGGGTCAAGCCACCATGGAACAGCAGCCTTAGTGCACATGTCCATCACTCCCATCAGACATTTCAGTTAAAACACAGTTTTCTTCTGGAGGTTAAAAGGTGGTAAAAATGGGGTGAAAAAAGAAAGAAACAAACAACCCAAAGCCACTCTGGTAGGAAAGCAAGCTTTGCTCCTATCTCTATGAAAGTGACATTTTCAGCTAAAGTTCCATTAAGCAGATGTGGTGCTGAGAGGGGGAGACATTTTGCCCTGGTACACAACAAAACATAGAGTGTCTCCCCATGGAAACCACTGCGGGAACTGGAAAGACAGCTTTGCTTGTCTTAGTTTGTCAAAGCTGCATTAAAGAAAGAGAAAAAAGGCAAACAGTTATCAAGTTGTCCGACTGCAGATGATTGAAAAAAACCCAGAGAAAAAGTGTATTTTCCCTATAGTTCATCACCATATCAAAGCTCTTCTGCTACTAAAAACGCCAGCCTCTTCCTAGGTCTGCTCTTACCAATAACAAACACAAGCCCAGACTACTCTGACTGTTCTATCTGAGGCCAAAATACTGGACAGCTGATAGTAATGTGCAAAAATAACCGTGATATTCCAAAATATTTTTTGTAAAGAGTTGGACAGTATTTACAATTTTGTCATTTATTACATGAGTAAGATAAATATATCTCCTAGACACCACAGAGATCTAAATCTTTATAACCTTTAATGCCTTCCTGCATTCAGAATTTTCATCTTTCCTATTTTTATCTTAATAAGTGACCAGCACTCCAGTGAACAACACTGGATTAAAAATCAATATGACACTATTCAGAACAGATGCAAGATGATTTGTTGCATGATGAAAATCTAGCATACTTATTTTATATTATTATGTTGCACTTCTAAAGTTTGAAATAGAAGGGTGTTGACACTGCTTTTTTCTCAAAAGATTGTGTACATATGACTGATAGAAATGCTGTTCTTAGTACCAGTATTACCATATGGTAGCTAAATAACTTTTTTTAAGAGTGAAGCTTAAATCTAGATATTTTTCTAAATATCTTCAGGATATTTGGAAACAATCAAATTTATAGTACAGAGTATATACAAATATTCAGGGTTTTAAACTCTTAGAGACCCAATATGCCTCCAAAAGATAAAATCGATTTTTACAAAACACACAAAAAAATTCATTCTCAGAAGACAAAAAAAAGAGAAAAATATTAATTTTTTTTTTAATTAAGAATCACAGAAAGGGGACATTACAGAACTGAACACTCGGTTTATGAAAAAGTAAAAAAAAATACACCTATAGGGTAGTACTGTGGTAGTGGTAAAAAGCAGACCAATATTCAAATAATCATTTTATGCAACTAGCTACATACATTAGGAGATGGTTTCAATTGCCTTTAAAAAACATAAAAAGTTTAAAAAAATTATTATATGTCCCTAAAATGAAGACAGATATAATGCACTTCATCAATGCTCTTTTTATAAAGCCACTTTTTTAGTTATTTGTTTACAGGTCAGATTTAAATTTTCCATTTTTTGTGTCCTTTTTTTCAATTAAGTTTGTAATAAAAATACATCTACAAAAGGGCATTACCATGGAATACTTATAAAACTTGCACACTAAAAAGAGAATGAGTATTGAAACAGAAACAGGACATTTGCAGCCCTTCAATACTTAAAGGGGGATTATGAGAAAAATGGTGACAGATGAGAGAATCAATTTAGACTCCATGAAAGGAAGGAATTTTTTACAGTGAGGCTAGTGAGACACTGGCACAGGTTGTCTGGAGAGGTGGTGGATGCCCCTTGGCTGGAAACATTCAAGGCCAGACTGGACGGGCTCTGGGTGACCTGATCAAGGTGAAGATGCCCCTGCTCATCGCAGGGGGTGTCGCACAAGGTAACCTTTAAAAGTTTCTTCCAACCCAAACAATTATATGATTGTACAGTGTACAGCAAGTGAGTTCTTACTGCTCTGCTAGCACTTACTTATGTTTAGTGTAAATGAACAACTACCATATGAAAGGAGACCAATCAGCAAATGTTATATTTCGGGTATCCTCAATTTAGAGATGAGTTGTGGACAGTTCCAGCCCTTGCTCTTCAAAAAACCTTAATCTCTCTAATCAGAAATGAAAGTTAGTAGTTTCTGTCACAAGCAAGCTCTCTGAGCTTCTCAAAAACCCCCTAAAACAAAACAACCCCCGCCAAACAAACAAAAAACCCAAACAAAACAAATCCAACTCAAACCAAAATGGGTCAAAAGAAATGTATCTGCAAAAGCTAATTTCTGAAAACAAAAAAAAATCACTGTTTCTGACAATACATCTGTGAAGCCGATTTTCAAGAACAACAGATGCATGAACAGGAAGCTTCAAGTTTGTCAGACACAGAGAGATGTCTTTTACTAAGCACAAGGAGAGGAGAAAAAAGGTTAACCTAAGCAGTAAGCTACAATTACCTAGAATAGGGAAATATTTTTAAAATCACGAAAGACTGAAAGCTAGTAATTTTTTAAGCTTAATACTGCCTTTACTGCTTAATGATTAGGGGAACTAAAAAGAGATAACAGCTCATGAGACAAATAATCCTGTCAAGTTTCCACAGATTGCTGCCTTGTTCTTTTCCTAATAATTAATGATTAAAAATAAGCAGCTACTAACAGAAACAAATCTAATTAATGAAGGATTAGTCTTCCACACAGATTATATGCTATTTTATGGATGTTTTAAACAACAGAACACGATTCAGTGTTCACCTCAAAACTCCTAGGTATGAGCTTGGTGTAATTACACTGATAAAAGCTTATTTTGATTTCAGTTCAGTGTCAGAAAAAGTGATGCATATTTCATCACATTCCTCAAACAGAATAAAGTACAAAGAACACTCGGAAGAATAAATTAACTTCATCTAAATTTTTTAACCTAATAACTGTATTCATTGAAAATAGTCTAGCTTTATTTTCCTCTTTCTGACTGTGCTTTGTTGTATTTAAATATGAGGAAAAATAAGGAAACAACATACTGATGGTCTGACTGTTCAAAGTTGAGAAAAAATATCTTAATGGTAAACCATCATTTCCATCTCAAATACCACAAAATCATCATATACAAGTTACAAAATTGCTCTCTATGACGTCTGCTCATGTGAGATGAGCTAATAAAAAAAATCTGATTTTTTTTTCCCCTGCTAATGTAGCTACTCTTTCTAACAAAGCTGGATTTACCTTCTTCAGAAAATACCAGGCATTAAACAAGGAACTCAAAATTTCATCAAACCTTTCCTGCTCACTGCCTGGTGAATGCTTTCAAAATTTCATGAAACACTCTATCCCTGTGGACATCTAAGAGAAGAACTCTAGGAGCAGCAGGTGAAGGAGACCATAGAGTCTTCCACAAAGTGTCCTTCCTGACTGATCAACCATGGACATGCCTGCAGTCATGAATCATGGAATGTTTCCTACCCATCATGTGAGTGATCTTAGGCAAGGAATTAAACGGAGTCGTAGGTAAGACTAATCAGGTGACCACATCTGCTAAAATATTTTGCTTTGCTTTCCATGAGTTTATGGTTCCTACTGAAGAGGCATTTGATTTTTATTTATACTATCTGTTTATACAGGCAAACAAGAAAGTGTGCAATACATAAGTCATGTAAAGTATGAAAATATGCTCTACTAGAGAACTTTGACACACATAAATGCAAGGGTTTCTATTTTGAATTTTGTGTGCCAGAACAAGAGGGTTAAGGGAGACAAAAATAGTTAAAAGAACTGGAGAACAATACTGTTCTTAAAATTGCAATTTAATGATTTACAAATTAAAAAATCTGAATTAGGCAAATAACTGTGTTATAGTTAAGAAAAAATCTGTTCCTGAGAAGGTATCAAAGTTGTTAAGCCTGTCATATCAAACACTGCTGTAAAATGAAGCCAAAAGTAACTTAAGCTTTCATGGAGACGCTACTTTCTGAAGAACGTTCTTCTGCAAGAATGACTACATATGCAAATTAAAAAATTATATTTTACTGTGTTTGAAGGGTGGTTGTACTTAATGTAACTGAAAGAAAAGATGTGTATTTTCAGTCACAGTAAGTGGTGTTGCTTAATTTACAGGCAAATCATTGACACTACCATAACTTTTCACATCCATACAGGCCTCTTCCACTTGTGTTTGCAATACCTCAATTATATTCCCTGTCACCATAGCTACAGAAAATCCACGTTCAGTGTAACAACCTTAAAACTGCTACTCTGAAGGTTAATTGTCAAAGAAATATTCCAACATTATCTCTTTCAAAACTACTCTATAAAATAACCACACTGTGTAACATATTAAAGCTCTAGTAAATAAAATTAAAGAAGGTTTTCCCTTGAAATGTTGCATTTATTGAATAGCAGTCTGCTTTTCCAGCTACACTGGCAAGACCACTTCTTTAATTGTAGAAATGCAATTATTGAACAAAATGTTGTAAATTTTTATTGTATCTTGAAAGTGAACAACTGAGCATAGGATAGAGATTAATCCAATTTTATTCACAGCAACAATTTGACTACCAGCAGGCTTAAGAGACGCCAAGTAATAACCTTTAATTCCTCCCTATATTTAGATTATATTTCTATAATAAAATTATATATTTAGTGCTTTATAATATTAACCCTTTCTGAATTTCATCATAGGCAGGATACTATCTCAAGTATTTTCTGTTCTATTTTATGCTAGGTTTTCACTTCATGCTCTTTATCATTGTAGTAGACGAACTTTCCACAGTTCAGAATGATGCGAAATAATTTTTTTCTTCTTTTCCCAAAAAAGCAGCAGAGTGGAATATTTCTATTGACCACATTAGGTCACATCACACACCAAACCATTTTAATTGAAACTTCCAACTGATTTGCTCATCTTTGCCACTGTAGCTTTCACTATGAGACAGTCATTTCCCTCTTTCCAGTGAAGTGCTGCACAGGAGTTACTGGAGATGGTCATTGCCCCAGAACTTTAAATCAACTTGCAGCCATTCCAGCCTTGCAAATGCATATAAAGAACAAATAATTCAGTTCACAGAAAAGTGTTGATAAGAAGCAGAGTAGAAAGGAGAATTTTGATAGGTTTCTCATCCTCTGCATGTTAATGAGACTCATTATAGTCCAAATAACTGGACTTTGTGAGCTTTGTATCCAGATACATCTCATTTCTAGTCAGGAACAGCAGGACAGTTATTATCAAAAGCTAAATTATTCTTCTTCAAATGGACAAACTCAGACAAGAAAGACTGCATTACTTATGTTGCTGTGCAAAAGCTCTATCATCATTGAGGATGCTGTGAACACTCTTAAACTGAGTGACAGGAGAAATCAATTTTCTGCCAAAGAGGACTGCAAACAATTTGACAGGCTGCCTTCTTTTCATCTGTGGCACTTCAATCTGCTGTAATATATACACACATGCTGAAAAAAAAAGTAGAGCCATAGAAAATTTTCCATGCTAGACTTGTTTTCCAATTCCGGGTGTGTGCATTCAGATCATCCTACCCATATAATTTTTCTGCATGCAGAACAACAGGATAAATTCTCAAAGTTCTCTCTCTCTAAACTGGTCTTAGAAGTGCTAAACAGTGCTCACCAGACATCTACAGCAGAACACTCTTTCATACTTGTTGCATGCACCTTTTTGAAACAGAAATACTTCAGAAGAGAGTTTTGCATGAACAGTTAAATGAGAAGTATCTGTTCAATTTATAACGGATCATACAAAATTATCCTCCCCAGCTTCCCTTAAAAAAATGAGGAGGAATAAAGTATTTCAAATGAACCAAACCAACCAGCACAAATAACCCCCAGCTCCCAGAAACAGCTCAGCAATTTTTCCAAAGATGGAAATTGCACAACTTCTTGGAGGCAGAAGCTATAACTAGGCCTCTGCTGCCCAAATGCCTGCCTGAGTTGCCATTTTCCAATAAACATGCCTTTTAACACTGTTTAAGGAAGAATTACGTGCTCTTGTAAAAGTTACAAAAATTCACAAGGGCATATACATATAATGGAGCAATGCTGTAAAGCCAATGCTTTTAACTAAAAAGCACCAGTGAACAGGATAAGCTCTGTCTTACTTTGTTCAAACTGCTCAGGCTTCCCCTACTCATAAAAATATAACTAAATATGAAATTATAGGTAAACAACAACATAAATCAAAGAACTCTCTTGTTACTGCAAAATCCAGACATTAAAAGCAAACAAGTATTCACTGCAAATAAACAAAACAAACCAACAAACCAAAAACCACAAGAAACCAACACACCAACTCAACCATCCAAAAATCCAGAAGAAAGATTTTTGTGCTGAATTAAGGAAGTGTGCTTACCTTAATATACCTACAATTTTTTTAATAGCACATTGGACAATATCTTGGGGAGAAAGTCCTAGATCTCCAACAGCCACTTGTAACAACTGCTGCACCATGTGCAGGGGCTGACCATCTATACACATGGCTACTGCTTGCTCATGGATTTTTTCTTTCTTTGACCTTGACAGATCATATAAATACCCATAGTTCCGTAGTGTATCCTGTGAACAGATAGATTTTGGAACACTAATCAGTGTACTCCTTATTTACAGGGCTGTATCAGTCTTCCTTTCTGCTGGGAATTAACATATACTGAGAAAAAGAAAAGACTGATGGAACTGAATTTTCAAAACCCAGGTCAACAAAAGCAAAGGCAGAAAACATTAATAAAATACGACAGATGATTGATATCTATCACTGCTAGTCATGGTGACACTCAAAGCAATCACTTGATCAGTTATCATTACCTGTTCACTGCTTTTCAAGTAAGTGATGAAACTGTGAGTGAGTGTTTCCAGATGAGCAAGAGATTGTTGCAAATGATTCAGAGTTTCTTCATAAACAGCAGATGGGTTTTCAGCATCTTTCATGTCATTATCTGAAGTTTTTTTTCTTGCTTTCTCAGAAAGGTGTTTGACTGCCTTAATAGCCTTCTTAGTCACTTCTATCCTGGCTTCAACTGGCAGCTGAAAAAGATTGCTCAATTATTTATTTATTCATTCATTCCTTACCTGTACATTACTATTTGTATTACAGCAATGGCAAAAGGTCAGGTGGCTCCACAACACAGCATAAAACTAAACGAAGTATTTCATGGGAAACAACTTTGTTTCTGATTCGTCATTTATTAAAATGATCAGTTACTTTCTTCTGCTGTCCTTCTTTTTACTGATCCTTTTACTGACTCATGTTTATTTTAAACCATATGAAGTTCTTTTCATAATAATATTTATTATTTCTGTAGACTGCCACCTTATAATCTTTGATTTTTAATTCCTTATTGAGAGATGTCTGAGAATCACTTAACAAGACTGACTGATAACTCACTTAAGGTTAATCTTTTCAGGTTCAGAACACTGTTTAAAATATATTTCTAAGACCATAACCATAAGCAGAAATTTCAGAAGGATGAAGAATTTTTAAATCAATCTGTTTAAAGCCCAAGTTATACAAAACAGTAACTATTCAGTACTTTCAAAGACCTGTACAACTAGCTGTATCGAGGCATTAAACTGAAACAAAGTCTGACCTTCCTGTTTCGGGAAAAACACAGCTTCAGCTGAAAGTCTAAAACTGTGGAGGCCACTACAGCTCTTAAACCAGAATACAGGACAGTCCCTAGATGAGACAAGTCCCTTCAGGTCACGGTGAGGAAAACCAGTCTCTTCCCACGGTGGAAATGTACCTCAGTCCTAGCTCCCCAATTGGCCTCCCTGCCACTTTTCTCCCTTAAATGTCCCTTCTCTAGAGTGTTCTCCCTTCCTTGAGACCCTACTGGTCCTCGTTTGGTGCAATCCTCTGCCCCTGCTCTCCCACTGGGTCTCTTTGCCTCCCACCCCGCCTCTGCACCACTTTCTCCCTCACCCATGACCCTGCTCTCAACTCCACCCTACTACCCCACATATAAACCCTGATCCTGCACTTGTGCTCTTCATCCCCGGAGCCCTTTGTGTGCACTTGGATTAAAGCCTCTCTGTGGAATTCCAAACAAAGACCCTTCCCTTTCCTTTACTGCTGAGCAGATTACAACTGATGGTGTGTGTGAGTGTGCCTGTGCCCCCAGGTGACTCCCCAACCAGGGACGCTTCTTGGAGGTTGCAGCATCCTCTACCTCCACCTGCCGCAACAAAAAACAAAGTCTGAAGGATGATTCTAGGCATTCATGTACAATTTGTTCATTTGTAACTTAAAGTACAGTTTTAACAATGCTTGTAATATACTTTGTAATGGATGAGAGTGTCCTCTGCCTGAACTCTAAACCCAAAGCATTAGGTACTTTTACAGTCAGCTGTTTTATTTACTAGAATACTGAACAAAGACAAACACAATTTTAACTTTCAGGTTCAAATACATGAGAAAAAGAAAAAAAATGCTTGAATCTGGATGACACAGTGAATAGAAAATATGATGAATTATCATAAAAGAGGACAAATAAACTGCTACAGTATTATTCATATGAAGTCCAAGAGATGTTTACATCATGAACTAAACTAGTTACTTGTAAAGCCATAAAAAGTTTGGTAAGTATGATTTAGTGGAAAGTTTTACAGGTTTACATACTTCCCCCAACCTCTCCTAGATAAAAAGTCACAAATGAAAGATCTAGAATTTACTCTTGGCTTTTTGTGCTGTTACTGTGAACCACTCTAATGGTCTACTGGATATTTTAAAGGATCAAAGCAAAACAAGTGCATGTTATTGTTAGAGCTAATAAAGTTTGCCAGTTTTAACACAATACAAAGGGAATTTTACCATGCAGTTTCAAATGCAACTGAGTTCCATTCCCACTCAAAGTAATTGAGTTTGCTACTGCAAACGAGGCCTCAATATCAAGTTTTACTCTAAGCAAGGAAAAATTCATAGTCTCCACATCACATTAAAATCTAACAACCACAGCTGGATTTATATATCCATTTTGTAAACATGATAAAAGAAGAAAACAGCTACGTATTTCATTTTTTCCTCTTCTAGTGTACATTCTAATGTTCAAAATGCAATTAAGAAAGATGCAAAAAGCAAACAATAAAGTATTCTATCTAACTTATATCTTAGAGAACAGTGTCAATATACTGCCAGTTTAGAAGTCATGTTGCCATAAGCACATGCAGAATAAAGCATTTAGATTAAAAAAAAAAAAAAAAAAAGAAAAAAAGAAAATACAGGTTTTTCCCAAGCCTGTTTTAATTTTGGATTCACTTTTGCATAGTGCCAAAATGCAGCACTATGAACATATAATTTCTCTGGTTATTTTATTCCAAACCATGAATAGCTCTCCTCCGTACGTCTAGTCAGCTTCAGTAATGAGATTTGGTATCAGAGCCAGTGATAAAAATGTAGCTTAGAGGCTAGTTCAAACTTTGTTTGCATGTGAAGTTCTATATTTGAAAAGCTTTTACAGTTTAAGAACATTTTTAAATCTATAGGCTATAATGTGCAATAAAAAAATCCTAAAAATCTCTTTTCAAACCACAAAACATCACATACTATTCCACCTCAACAGATTTTACTCCTCAGGGTAAAAATTCATCTCATAAGCCTATTCTCCTCAGAGTATGTAAGTATTCCTTAATAAAGTAGAGTACAAGTAACATTTACTTATATGTGAAAATGTTGACCCTGCTACTCTTATTGTCAGTGACTAACATGCAAGTGTGAGGTTATGGAAACAGCTCCACTCCCTTTAATGGCACGGGAACCTGGGATCCCAGCAACATTGAAACAGAATGAAGGGGGCTCCAAAGGGCATCTGCTAAAACACAGATACCTAGAGCCAGTGGCCAAAGACCATATTCAGGTGGCTCTTGAATATCTTCGATGTGAGAGGACTCAACAGTCTCCCTGTGTAACTTGTGCCACTGTCCACTCACCCTCATAATGAAAAATGGGTTTTGATGTTCAGATGGAACAGCTGGGTCCAGTTCCTGTATCTGCTGCCAAATTACAGAATCATAGAATGGTTTGGGTTGGAAGGGACCTTAGAGATCACCTAGTTCCAACCCCCTTAGCCTTGGACAAGAACAACTTCCGACCATACCAGATCAGTCAAAGCCCCATCCAACCTGGCCTTGAACAATTCCAGGGATGGGGCATCCACAGCTTTTCTGGGCAACCATTTTTCCTAATGTCTAATCTCAACCTACTCTCCAGTTTGAAGCCATTCCCCCTTGTCCTGCCAGGACATGCTCTTACTTTCTTCTGGGTTCCCTTCAGGTACTGGAAGGACACAGTTCAGTCACCCCAAGGTCTTCTCTTTTCCAGGCTGAATAATGCTAATTTTTTCAGTCTTTCCTCATAGAAGAGGTGCTCCATTCCTCTAATCTTACCCAACTCTTTGCTACCACTGAGCATGACATTAGATGGCACAGAACACACTTTCGGCTTGCCCTGGTCAGCTGTCCTGGCTGTGTCCTTTAACCACTTTTTGCCTACCTGCAGCCTACTCAGGGCTGAGATGTTGAGATAAAAACTCAGCTGGACACCATACAAGCAGTGCTCAGCAAGTCAGAATCCTAGTGTGGTATCAACACTGTTTCAGTCACAAATCCAAAGCACAGCTCCATTAAGGCTGTTGTGATGAAAATTAGCTTCATTCCTATCAGACCCTGTAAAATTCACCTGGAAAAAGTTTAAATGTATGAAAGGAACCAGTTAAAGGAAAGCTATTAGTGAAGTTTCCTATTACACACTCTCGAAGCAGATTTAATTAAAATAACTATATAAATGAAAGGCACAAGAAAGTACCTTGCACTGATACTAGAAAAAGAAATACTGTCAATATCCATGAACAAAACAACATCAGGCAAGGCAAACCTGGAGCACAGTGATAGAAAGCGATAAAATGAAGCCAAGTAATTCAAAAAGTAACATCTGAATGCAGTCACTATATAAGAGTATTTCTTGTACACCTTCAAGCAATGTCATGCCCTTTTTCCTTAGTGTTTTATACAGCATTAAGTCAATCAGCCAGACAAAAGACAGTGAACAATATTCTGGGCTTTTTCTTTTCTTAAAGCTTTTTTTATACAGTTTTTAAACAGTGTTTAGTGTCTCTGAAGTCAAGAAAATGATGCAGGTTGTAACAGGTTCCCATTCCACACCTGTTTAGTATTTGGTGTTTGGGGTGAAAATGTGGACATTGTATTCCTGCTTGAGGAAGCAAAAAAGGAAAAGAAAGTGGTCAAAAGAGTATTACTGACTCAGAGAAAATAAGTTAACCTTTCAACTAAAATCAGTAAGTTGCAAGTAAATTCTTCTAAACTTTTTAAATTAGAATTTGGGAAAGAACTTGAAAAAGATGGAATGTTAAACAAAAAACATCAGCAGCTGTACTCTGAAAGAATGTGGCTGAATCTATGGAAGGCTGTGAGAGAGTACCCATGTAAGGAAAATTTCAGCTTCTTCTCTACAGAAGACCTGACTGATGATACCACAGCTTTTTATTCTGCTTTTCCTATCTAAAGCTGTAGCCTTTTCTTCCTAATCAACATATTGTGCCAATCTCCATTTGTAGTGTGTGTTCAATAATGAATACACAGTGATTAAAAAAGATTGTTTTCAGTTTTTTTTTGTTGTGTTAGGCTTTTTTTCCAGAGTACTGTTAATCAAAAAACCATCAGGGCAATGACCTATGAGCTCTGAAACAGATGGTTCTTTGAAGACATAACCAACTCTCTAGCACAATGAACAAAATGCTGGCAATGAAGTAATTAAATAAAAAAAAAACCCCAAACTATCTAAAATGCTTCACAAAGATCACAGAAACAGGAACAAATGGGAAATCATCATGATAAGAAGTTGATATGATCATTGCTATAATCAAGAAACTATGACATCAGTATTATTTAAAAGCAAACAGAGCTGATGGAAAAAAAGATGACATACTCAAAATGCATGCAAAAATATAAGCAGCCATTCCAATGAGTATTTGGAATATCTCCCATTTAGGAATAAATCTGTTCCATACATGCGAATAGCCTATTCTTAACACTTCAGAGATCGAATGATTTATTATTTAGCCAGAAAGACTTAAATAGTTTTACAGAGTTAAAAGGATATCTGAGTAGAAGTGCCACAAGCAGGAACGTTCTCAACTGCTTGCTGCAGTGAGCTTCTGTGGACAACAGATCAATATTTCTTCAGTCCTTCAAAATGTGAGGAAGGTACTGACAAAGCATTAAGGTCCTTGCCTGTTTCATTTACCACTAACACAAAAAAATATTGCATCAATCTTTACCTTCTTCAACTACATTAACCATATTACTTTAGCTCTGTGATTTACTAAGTCCCACTATCTCTGCCCACACAGTTCCTGCCCTGCCTCCTCTTCTGGGTGGTAACTCATTTCTACTGATTGCAGGAAACATGGGAGAAAAGACTCTCTGGCCTCTTAGAGCTGGAAGTACCTAAAAACCGTGTCACATCCTGAACTAGTCGGTATAACGATATTAGTTGCCTTTTCATAAATCTGAACTCCATTTCTCCAGTTTAGACATTCTCTCAATCCCTTTGCCCAGTCAAGCACTGCTCAGTCACTGCTGGCCCAGTTCATGAGAAAGCTAAAACAAAGAGTTTGTGGAAGGGAACAGGTGAATAAAAGGGCCCCTGTCAAAGCCCATCACATTCCTATCTTTGTCAGGAAGAACAACAAGCTGTGGAAGGCAGCACTAAACCCCTGTGTTTTCATACTCTTTAGCATAATTATACATTTTGCTCCAGGTTTTCTGCCATATCCAAGTGACACAAGTAAGAAGCAGCTGCCTATTGCTTTGCTGGTCCACCACTGCCTCTCCTTACTTCTACTGATATACTGAAACAACGGTAGATATTCTGGTGCCTGTTTGCTAAGTTCCCACATGGTGACAACAGCAATGTTATCTCAGAAGATAAACCCATATAGGCTACACTGCTATGTAACCCATTACCCCTTAGCACTTGAGAGTTTTCTCGATTGTTTTTGACTAAAAGAGTTTTTTTGATGGAGATACTGTTCCACAAGACTAACAATGGAGTGCATCTCATCATCTCCCTGGAATATTCACTCTCTCTCTCATTTCCCACCTTCCCCTTCTGAAATTTTGAAGGAGTGGAAGAAAGCTGAGAGTGTATGCAGCATTTTTTTTCTGGCCTTTTTTTGCCAATTCACCTCTCAACACTCCTAAAACACGCACTTCACTATCTTACTGTAAGCTTCCTCTCAAATTTCCTCTAGGAGAGAAAGCTCAGTTGTCTCAGTTGTACAGGTAATTTCATGATAATTACCATGGTTTTTTGGCTTTTGAGTTCCCTGAAATACCTAAATGCGCACCTGTTGTGGGAATAGGAAACTGATACAGTAAAGTATTTGGCAACAGAACTAGACTGGGAAGAAAGTGCTGAATCAGAGATTAAAAGTGTGAACACATGACCAGGGCAGCCTCAAAACACATAAAATTTAAGTAACAGGTGCAAGCCAAAAGGCTGATTTTACATATGAAGCATTTTTCAGATGGAATATAGCGGAAAGATACCTCAGAGATAAGTTTCCAGCACCTACAGTGATAGTTTCTCATTGTACAATTATAGTTGAGAACTGAACAGGATCCTGAGGCAAAACTAGCTGCAAGCTGGTTGAACAGCTGTTTCAATCCCAAACTCAGTGCATGGCACATGAGATAATCTGACCAACTGTTTCAAGTACTTCTTGAGCAACCTTCATAGCTAAAACCCTAACAGGTCTGTACTAAAAAATTCTGCCTGACCACAAACAACAATCATCTTGCCTTTGGTGCTTCTTTCATGCTATTCCTACTCTATACTCTCTAGAGAGTAGAGAAAATGTATTAGAATCCTGAACAGAAACAAAGGAAAATAATCAATGTGTTTCAAAACAGATACACAGTGAAGGATATCCACTCTCTCCCTGCACCATTCATCTGGAATAAATGAGAAATAACCTTGAAATGCTCAAGAAACATTAAAAGCACGAGCATCAAGTAGTTAGTTGCAGTAATCACATGTAAAGGCAGTATTTCCTGCTCATTAGGAAAGCCATGCCCTTGCTTCCTCAGTTCAGGGTCAAGTCTGGCAATTAAGATCTCAGGATGAGTCTGAATCATTGTTCATAAGCATGAAAAAATACCTTTATGAGATAAAAAGGATCTAAACATCTAAGCCAAGACAGCAGTTCAGCTAAAAAGACTTCAAAGACAGCTGATGGAAATAGTGATAAAATGTGCTGGTCTACCATGACATCATGAGATCACAGCACAAATTCTGTGCTGACAATTTCTTATTATCCCAGCTAGCAATTTTTTCACCAAATTCTGATATAGATAAAGGTTATAGATAAAGGTTAAACCTGTACTAATATTGTGGGAACATTAAAACAGTATTCAAAGATGGAACAAACTGAAGTTCACCTCATTAAACATGGTATATAAATACCTCAGAAAAATTGTCCCAAACCAAAGAAAAGAAGATATAGACAAGATACACACAAAAAAACCCTGGACACTTTCATCGCCTTTTCATTTCAGATAATGTTAGTGAAGACATCTCTAGATCTTTTAATAAGGTAAAATCTAAGAAATCTCATTTCTCCTTTGTGCATCACAGTAAAGATGCATGAGTAAAACTTTATGCTAGAAATATCCTTGCAAGGAGGTTTCACTGGGCAAAAAGGAACTCAACATCTGGTAATGTATGTTACACATACATATGAATTCACGCATATATGAATTCATGCATTCTTTCAAAGCCAGGCTTTTAGCCAGATGAAGATTACAACAGTTCATAATTTACATTATTACAATGCTTAGAAACCACATGCTCTGGGCCAGAATACTTTTTTCTGTGGAACATCTTATTCTGAATGCAAAAGCATGGTAATAAGCACAAGCCTGTGACACAGTAAATTTTAGGATGAGCACAAGTAAATAAATACAACCACCCCAGTATCTAGTGGACTGACAACCCAACAGGGCATCAGCAATGCAGGAGGTTCCTGGAATGCATTGATGATGTCCTTCTCTAAGTCATACAGAAACCACCTAGGAGAGGTGCTACACTGGAACTTGCTTTCACCAACAAAGAAGGACTGGGGGTGAATGTGACATTCAAGAACAGCCTGGGCTGCAGTAGCCACAAAGACCCTTAGTGTAATGAGGAGGGTGCACAGGAAGTTCACTACTCTGGACCTCAGAGATTTGCCTGGTAGAGTACCATGGGATAAAACAAAGAGCGACCCAAAAAGGCTGGTTGATATTGAAGGACAGTCCCCTCCAAGCGCAGGAGCAGTGAATCACAACAAAGAAGTCATCAGGCAAAAACACTAGGATGCCTGCAGGGATGCACAAGGAGCTCTTGGAAAATAAAGTACTTTAAACACCAAAAAGAAAGCCCACAGAGGGTGGAAGCAAGGACAGGAAGCAAGGACATCCTGTGAGGGATAGTGAGGAATTGTCCCAGTAGCCAGGGATCAGATTAGGAAAGCTAAAGCATTGTTAGAACTAAATCTTGCTGGGGATGCCAAGGGCTACAAGAAAAGCTTCTGTAGATATAATGGTGATAGAAGAAAGAGTAGGGAAAAGGTGTATCTTCTCTGAAAGGAATAAAGAAACGTGGTTACCTAAGACATAGAGAAAATAGAGTTACTCAATAACAGTTTTGCACCTGTCTTCACCAGCAAGTGTTCCAGCCATGCTAACCAAGTTGCAGAAGGCAAATGCATGGACTGGCAGAGTGAAGAACAACTCCCTGCAGAAAAAGATCATGCTCAAGGCCATCTAAAGAACCTGAAGGTGCACAAGTCCTGGGTCCTTATGAGACACTTGTGTGGGTCCTGAGGGAGCTGGTACATGAAGTTGTTAGGCCACTGTTCACCCATTTGAGACAGCTGTAGCAGTCTGGTGAAATTCCCACTGACTGGAGAAGGGGAAACATACCCTCCCCAGTTTTAGAAAAGGAAAAAAAGGCTGACCTATGCAGCTGTAGACTGGTTAGTTTCATTTTGGTGCCTGGCAAGGTCATGGTGCAGATCCTCCTAGAAACTATGCTAAGGCACAGAAAATCAGGAGGTGGCTGGTGACAGCCAACACAGCTTCACTAAGGGCATATTGTGCCTGACAAATGTGGTAGCGTTCCCTGATAGGGTTAAAGAGTTGCTGGATGAAGAAAGAGGAACTGCAACTGGCATCATCTACCTGCACTGGTGAAAAAGCATTTGACACTGTTCTGCAAGACATACAAACTGGAGAGATGGCTATAACAGATGGACCACTTGGTGGATAAAGACATGGCTGGATTGGCATTAAGGGCTCAATGTCCAAATGGAGAGTACTCACAAGTGGCACTCCTCAGGGGTCAGTATTGGGACTGACAGTGTTTAACACCTATATCCAAGACAGGGACATTGGGACTGACTGAGCACAGCGGAGGGCACAAAGATATTCAGAGGGATGGAGCACCTCTCCTATGAGGACAGGCTGAGAGAGCTGGGGCTGTTCAGTTAAGAAGAGGAGAAGGCTCTATGAAGACATCCAAGCAGCTCTCAAGCACCTGAAGGAGGCTGCACAAGAGCTTTCCAAAGGGCCTGTAGTGATAGGACAAGGGGGATGGCTTTAATGAAAGAGGGCAGGGTTTATATTAGATATATGGAAGAAATGCAGAAATTCTCCATGGCAGAGAGGTTGGAACGAGATGGTCTTTAAGGTCTCTTCCAACCCAAACCACTCAGTGACTCTATGAAATACACAGTATCTTATTCTCTGTTGAAAGAGCACACAGGGACTTTGGGGTTCTATCAAAACTCCCATACCCACAGATCTAACTCCTCTAACTGAATAAAAATCCCTTATACCAGCAGGCATAAAATAAAAAAGGTAGGCAGAGCAAGGCAGGTTTACAAATTTATCTTCAAATACTGCAAAATGAAAACTGCAATACTTACTGAGACTTTCTTCTTGATATTATATTGAACCCATATACTATATGCTTCACCTGAGGACTAAAATTATTAAAAAATATCTGCTTACCTTTGTGACAGCTTTGGAAGAAAAAGTAATTTCATCAATGAAAGTAACAATATCATCTGGATCAAGTCTATCAAAGTATTTTGAACACATATCATATGCATGTTGCCACTCATCCATGGTTTCTGGTATTTTTTTAACAAGATGGTGATCACCATTCCAAAAAAGTTTTTGTAGCCACACAGCATAAACAGAACTTGGTGACAGCATGCTGCCATCTTTTTTAGGAATTTTGGGAGCCAGTTTGGAAATAGATAAGATATTTTGACTTGTAAGGATGGGCTCCAGTGTTTCCAGTGGATTTTCGTTTTCATCTGTTAGTTTTTTGTAATTAAGACCTAGTGACAGAAGGAGAAAGAGACAGGAGTTATTCATAATTAAATCTGCTCACGTTTCCATGCAAAACAATGAATACACTAGCATCTGCAGAACTAAAAAGACTCTAGCCCATTCCTTTTTACAAACATATATACTGACAGACTTAGAGTTTATGATGACACGGTGCATGTGAAATTTCTCAATTCATGGAACATATTTTAACATTCTATATTGCTCCAACAAGGGGAATAGTTTCAAACTGAAAGAGGGTAGATTTAGATTAGATATGCAGAAGAAATCCTTCACTAGAACAGGCTGCCCAGGGATGTTCCATCCCTGGAAGTGTTCAAGGCCAGGCTAGATGCAGTTCTGAACAGCCTGGTCTAGTGGAAGGCGTCCCTGCCCATGGCAGGGATTTGGAACTGGTTGATCTCTAAGGTCCCTTCCAATCTGAATCATTCTGTGACTCTATGACACAACCTGAAAAAAGCAGATTCTCAAAGAAGCAAGAATGAATGCATGATATATAGAATTGTGCTAGAATTTAAATGTAAACCCTAGAAAACCTCATGCAAGTCAAGGCATAAGTCTTCACTAACTTAAAACATGTATTCTGATCATGTAACAACTGGTGCTTACCACTTAGCAAAAACTGCAAGGCACTAACTACAAGTAAACTAAATAAGGTCAGAAAGAGATAGGAGATGTAGATCCATTTATATCAATATTTACATAATCAATAGTCATGTTACTACTCTGCTTCCTAGAGGAAGAACACCCTTGCAAATTAATTTACCAACAGCAGAAGTATTTCTAGCAATGATACTATTTTATTTTATTTGTATATAATTTCTAAGATAATTGATTTCTATTGCCATGTTTTTATTTGCATGCTTTGGGCCTGCAACCTCTGTAAACACTTAGCTGTTGTTCCTTGACTCCTATCTCTAAACTATGCTGAACACTGAGAATTTTGATTAGGGGTGTAATAGAAAGATTTAATTTTTTACCACACAAACTGACTAATTTATGTCTGACATATGATCCCAGGATGTCTTTTTTTTTTTTAATAGCTTTGAAGGTAAACAATAATTTCTTGGCAGAATTTTCTTTGGCAAGCATCAGAGAACTTGAGTGTGGAGTAACATCAAAAAGAACAGAAGGTTATCCCTCCTCTCCAAAAAAATTATTGACTCTTCTCTTTCTGCAATACAATATGTACCATCTCTTCCAACTCTGAAGCATAGTTAGTGTCCAATACACAATAGGTGTCAATATTGATGAATTAATTCATCCTCACAGGAAGTTATGTCATATAGTGTGCATTTTTCGTTCTGAAACTGGATTTGGAGTTGCACAACTAAAATCCAAGATGCCACCCAACTAACAAGCAAATTTAAAGCAGTATACAAAATTTCTGAGTCCTTAGCAGCAGTGTATTTCACCGTGATTGTCGGAAAATATAGGGCTAAAACAAATGCTATAATTCTGGGAAAGCAAAAAGTAACATCAAAGGTAAAACATAATAAAAAATTATCCTCTTTCAGACAAACAAACGCAAAATGCATAAAGTACCTAATACATTCTGTAATTCAGACTCTAGAAAGGCAAACTTTCTTAAGTCCTTTCAGAATATTCATGGTAAAATTGTAGCATTAAAAATTATACTTAGGAACTTGAGATTTTTCATTTAAAATTTCATTATGAAATATCACCAATTATTTTAACTTGCATCACTAACAGAAATTTGTTCTTAACTAGTTTTTTCATCCCCTTTGCTCACAGAAAAAAAAAATTACCTGGAAAACATAAATTAGCCAAGGATAATCATGCCAATACTTACATAGCAAAATAATAAATACCATTACGAAGAAAACAGTTACTCTCCTACCTGGTGCAACTGCTTTGAATTTTTTCAGGAGTCGGATGTGAGTTTCAGGTTTAAGACCATGGTTCACCACTTCTGAGCAGCCACAGCTTTCCAGGAGTGTAAAATAGTAAAGGAACCGCTGGTGATCGTGGCCTTCAATACTTGGGTAAACATATTTAGCCATGTGTTCATGAAAGGTTTCAGGACTGGTTTTCAAAGTCTCCAACAGACCAAGACTTTGTGCTCTTTCTTCTATTTCCAGTGTCGATAACCTGCATTTAGAAATAACTTCTGCTTAAAGGCCTGGATGTGCCATGAAAGACTTTTACAACAGCTGTTCACTCAGGAGACAGGACAATCCTTTCCTCTCTTTAGGGTCTCACTCACAAACATTTAGATAATTGTACATGCTATAAACAAAAGCTAAGCAACTCTTGTATTTCCCAGTCCTGTTAACCTGTTAGCTTGGACATGCAGATTAAGGGTTATGAATACTGAAGTGGAATTCAAAGCAGGATTTCACATCTGTGACTACAGTTATACGTAAAAGGAAAAATACATCCAAGATATGTGTAAAGGAAGACTTTATTAAACAAACCAACCAACCACTTGTGGCTGAATGATGCTCAAAGATCCTATTGCCCAGTTAGAATCTTTCCCAATCTATTACATTCTATTTTCTGTAGTTGATGAGTAATATCAAGGTGTACACCTTGATATTATTCAGAAATTATCACTGAAAATTTGCTCCTGCACAGCAATTAATCTATTTGGCACTATTATTCATGCTTGGGACAAGACTTTGACAGTTTAACAAGTTGCTTCTCAAATTGTCATCCACCAAAGCTTATGAAAATATCAGTAAGCCTTGGGTTGACCTCCGTCAGTCTCACTGCTTCAGGAAATTCTTTCCTGCATCTTTTGAAAAGGATGCATTAGCTTTTCCACAGCATGAATTCAGACACCTTCAGCTGACTACATAAAAGATAATCCCTCCTTTTTCCCTCATTTGGGAAAAAAATGGGTGTATATCATCTTAAGTTTATATCTTTCTCAACCAAAAGTTTTCCCTGAATCTGAGGAAAGAAGTAACTGACAGATGATTCCTACCTCAAGTACCCCAAAATCCAATCATATGGGATATTAGATAGTACATTTCGTTTGGAAATCTGATGTCTTTTAATACCACTTGATTTTTCTCTACCTTTAAAACTGATTAAATTAGAATTTCATCATTTCCCTCTCTAAATATCCATGCTGTAAGTTAGTGTCTCTCTTCAATATCCAAGTAAAATATCTCAGCTTCATTCTTAAAGATGATTTTGTTACAGCAAATACCGCAACCAACCTTCTCAGTTTAAAATTAACTGATTTCTTAGGAAGGATAAGATATTTTTGAGTTATTTTTACATTTACAACCTACTCCAAGATGGTTAACATTGCAAGGAATCTTTTGATTCTATAGGTTCTTCTTATTTGTTAATTTTTCTACAATATTAATGAAAACAAGTATCATATTAGGAGAAATAAAGTACCATTCACCCTTCATATCAGAGAAAGCAGACACTTGGACCTGATTATATCTCAAGACTGTGATCTGACTCTTTTTTTTGCACTCATACTCAAACTAAAAGCTAGTTGAACATTAAATAATACTAACAGGATTGGCAGATGTTTGCAGAGTTTTTAGGGCAGGGCTGATTGTGGATAGGAAGAGTTTATAGTGTTCAGAAGGATTCTGGAACAAGAGGTTCTGTGATAGACAAAATCTTGTGTTGCTGAAATCATAAATTGCATTTTATAGAGTTTTGATAATCAAATGTGATCATATTCCTCAAAAGAAGTAACTAAATGTCCACTTAGTTTTTATAAAATGTGGCTATGAATTTTAGTTATAGTCCACAAAAAAGTCATAATTCCTTGTCATCAAGTAATCAAAGAAATAGTTAATACAAACTATGCTAATACAAACTATGAAGCTTTTCTGAGGCTCTCCCTATGAAAAGTGGCTTATAGAAATACTGCATATTTGGCTAAAGAGATTAAGTCTTAAAATAAACTTCACTTCAGTTCAGAATGAATGCATAATGAAACATGTATTATTAATGCCATAATCCCAAGACTCAAATATACTGTAATGGTCATTTGCTGTCAATCAATTCTAAAATGAGATTATGATACAACAAAAACATGCTCAGCAGCATATTATCCTATTATATATCAACTTTTAAGACTTTCTTGGAATGTCACTAGGGAAAATATGGTTGGTTACTCTGTAATTCTGTGATTTCAGAATTCTATTCATACTAACCCAAGGAGGACAAGAACAAAGAAAATGATAGAAAAGTGTTGCAAAACACCTTAGGTAATATTCTAGTCTCAAAGAAGGCAGACAGCTCTTTGTCATTCACCCCAGTGTTGCCATGTTTATATCCTGTCTGTTTTGTTTAAAGCAGTAAATAATTTATCAGCATCAAAATTTAGAGGGTATGACTTCTCTGTTTTCTGGAGGAAGTGAAGACAATCTTAGTACATTATTTCATCTTCTCCAGACAATTCACCAGGCTTTGCTATTTATTCCTCATGTTTTTAAAATATTTTAATGCTTTTAATAGTTAATTAGGACAGGTACAAACACTGCTGCAAGCTAAAGGTGCTTTAAGAATTTAACACTTGAATCAAACCAAATTAATATGATCATGTCTTGGAACAGGAGATAAGAGCTGCTGCATTATACAGTGAGTTCTGTAACACTGTTGTCTGCACATGCTATTCAGGCAAGTAGCCTGGTCTTCCGTCAAATGGGTTTATTCCTCTTTCAGTAGAAAAAAAATGCCTGACATGATGTGAGTGGTCAAAAATAAGTAAATTAATTAAAAAATAAAGGCCCTGAAGCCACTTTGGAGTGAGGACTACAAGCACCCCACCCCTTATGCCACACCAGTGCCAGGTCTGGTCTGTCATAGTCTTGCAGGCTAGAACAGTTTCAGTAAAACTTTGTTCAAAAGAAAAAGCACGCTTCTATCAAAAAACGAAACTGAGATGAACAGATGCACAATGTGAATAGGGAGCTCCAATATATTTATTTCCTCTATTATGTAGAATAGAGGTCAATAAAGAGCAAAATGCTAGAAGATAAACTATCAGTTTTCAGGATGTATTACACGGACTGTAAGAGCAACTACAGGATAAGTTGCTGCTGGAAGAGGGAACTAAACATTCAAAGTTGTGGAAACCTGAACACTTAAACAAAAGTCACGGACACTGAAACAAAAGTCCTGGAATACTCTGAAGAACAGTAAGACACATATGGAGTTTTTAACCTTGCCAGCAACACCAGTTTTCACAGCTGGTTGTAGAAGCATTACATGGAAAAGATAAGAATGCCCATATGATCTCAACACAAGACAAATGAACACACAACCCAAACTCCACCCCCAACATAATTCAATATTGTCATACATTAGCATTTATTTCTGTGTAATAGAATAGTATGTGCATCCTGCAGAGGAGATAACTTACCCACTGTCAGTGAATAAAAATTCCAGATGGGTCATGTAAACTTCCCAAAGTGGAACACTGTATCGCTGAGCCAGAGAAATAGCAATTTTATAGACATTTTCTTCAAGTGTCCTGGTAGAGGGGAGACATGAGAGAAAACAAGGACAAAGTTATGCTAAGCCCTATAAGACATAACATGAAAATAAATCTTTATGTTAGAAAACTCCTTATTTCTTTTATTTTCTTTTCATAAAACAAGAACATAGAAAACATTTTAAATAAAAATACATTAAGTGTGTCCTCCTGCATTTACTTATACTTGGTGCTCCATTTGGGAAAGAAAAACAGAACAAAAAAAAAAAACCTACAGAGATATTTCAAAGACAGGCACCTACTCCACAAACACTGGTTCTCAATGGCAACTTCTATTCAGCCCTGTGCTATAGCAAAAATCTCAGTTTTCATTTTATTTCAATTTCAAAGTGATGAAGGATGTAACTTGTCACAGTTAGCATTTATTTGATTTAGTTGCAACACCTACAGTTTTTTAGCACAACTGGTATATAAATAGAACCAATATTATTAAGGCTAATGCTGAGATTTTTTTGTTTTTGGTTTGGTCTTTTCAGGATAATTCCAAGAACAACACTATCTGTGTACAATGACTTCCTAATAGGCCTGTCATTAACAACTTCTTAAAAATATATTTAATGTGAATACTTGAGGTGGCTCTGCTTGAACAGGGAGACTGGGCAAGATGATCTCCAGAGGCTCCTTGCAAGCTCAGCCATTCTGTGATTCAGTGAAGAGAGAAAGATGGTATGAATGCTTGAGTTGCAAAATAATCCAGTCAGATCACAAGTGGCTCCTGGAACTAGTGGGATCCGTTCCTCCTGGAACTTTATAAGCTCTACTACAATCCTCCCTTCCTGTCCAGGAGTGGCATGCAGCAGCAGCCTAAGGCAGTGCTGGTTTAAAGAAATTACACCATATAAATGAAAACAGTACAAGCAATTTACTCATTGTCAAGATAACGACAAAAACAAGCAGCTGTTGCACAATGAAAAGATGAAAAAAATTGTCTACCACCTTGCAAAGAATCTTTTCACTTTCTTTTACACACCCCTGTTCATGCCCAGCACTGTGCCTGTCAGTGTGAGCCCAAGGACTGTCAAAGGAATCCTCACTGAAGGCTCCAGCACAAGCACACTTTGGATGTATTTTGGTGTTGACTGCCGCAAGCCCAATAAACAACGGCGTCCAAAGATATACACCAAATACAGAAGATAATAACAGACAACTACTGGTTAGGTAGTTTGAGCAAATTGCTCCTTCTAGTCCAAAGCTGTTGGTAAATAAGATGCAATCTTTTCCAGGTGTTGCTCCTTCAAACAGCACTTCATAAAAGATTAAAAAACATGAGGCACCTAATTAAAAAATGAGAAAAAATATGCTACACAATTACACTGAATTTGTGCATCTTTTTCACTGGAAAATGCAGATTAAGATTCCACTGAGAAGATTAAAGCAAGAAAGCTCAAGCTGAACAAGTAATTAACTGGATCTTTGCAACTGCCCAATATGGAAGTGCCTCTCTCATTCACACAGTAAGAAGCCTTACTTCTAACCTTTGCATATTGTGCTTTTCCTTCTAGTTACTGTAAGGAATTTCCTCTTCGTATTTACTTTATTTTACAACAGACAATCACTATGAACTCTTGGGTGACAATGTAAGTAACCTTGCTCTAATCAACGTAAGTATCTGTAATAACAGAAGACTACTTGTATTGAATTTGCTGTAGTCATCAAGATGTAACCTAGTGACACACTAGACATATGTGCTTATTTACAATATATACAAAGCAGATAATTGCAATGGAAACATTTAAAAAACTATTTTTATGAATGCAGTGACAAAATCTGTGCAGGTACAGATTTCACAGATGTAAAGCATCAGCTTAGTGTTCAAAACTTGACCTTATATCACTACTCTTATTCAGTATCTCAATTCTGTTTAGTAGTCAATTTCTGTTGGAACTGTAGCTATGAGTAGCTACACATGTGGAAAACAAAATATTTAAATACACTCTTCAAAAGCTTTATGCAGACATCAGTTGATAACCTGAGATGGATTTTAAAGCTTCTTATTGCAGAGAACTCTTCCTCTGACAGTCTGTCAGCTATTCAGCTGTGACTGTCCCTAAACCATATATCATATTCTTATTGTCCACAGTTTGAAGCACCTGCATGCAGATATTAATTACAGGTATTTTTTTAAATGAAAACTACTATCCTAAATATTCCAATTTTTTTCTATTCTGGGTTTCTGAAAGGTGAGATAGAAGCACGCTAAATATCAGAACATATGTGGTGAAGTACTTCCAAATGACTACAGGGAAAAAATATCGTGATATACAGCAGTTTAACTAAATTATTAAGAATAAAATACAGTTTAACAACTTTTTTTCTTTTTAACTATAGTTCATTCCCAACTTTGATGCATGAGCATACACTAATAGATTACTAAGGCAGATTTACAGAAGATAAAAGAAGAGACCAAAGACCAAACTTTCACCTATGGTCTGGCTTCATTAATCCCAAATTAACTTTAATATTAGCAGTTAGTAAATGAAGAGTTATAGATTCAATTATAGATCCATTTATTTGAACAACATTTCATTTAAGTAGAGCCATTACATATTAAAAGCTCCAATTGTAGCAGCATTACAGTGTACATCTCTAAAGCAAGGAAATTATCTCTCCGAAGGTCAGCACAACTTTCAATTTACTCCCCTAATTTAAATCTTAAAGCTATTCCATTCTAAAATAAAGAAAACAAACCTAATGCACATTACTTACTCTGCCAATCCTAGTATTGTTTCTCTCTTGTACTGTGCATCTGCTGTAAATCTCTGCACGTCCACTCCTTTGCCAAGTCCTTGCAGAGTCTGAGCCTGAGTGAAGTCCAGCAGTCGTTCATTGTAGTAATGCAGCTGATTTATCAAAGTGCTGATTTCTTCAGGCCAGTCTGCATGGGCATACTGAGTAACATGCTTTGTGACCATCTGAATCAACTCTTTTGGATCCGCCTGTGAAAATAATTGACAACAAACTAAAAAAAAAAAAAATCCCTGATAGTTCTGAACAAAAAATTATCAATATGACATTAATCTCTGTGTTCAGAACTAGATTTGTTTCCATTTCAGAGAATTTTTAAGTAAGCAGATTTTAAAATTTTCTGTAAGGCCCATTTGCTCTGATATTATAATTTATCCTTTTGGAATGTTTTAGACTACTCCATATGATACAAATATTAAAAAACTCCAAACAAGCATCACCAAATTAATAGTAACAAATGCTTCAGTATGACTGAATTTATTTATTTTTAAATTCCTAATTTTTATTTACATTGAACTAGGCAATTGATTGGTCAAACACTGAAGTGAAAGCAAAGTTACTGAGCTTCTGATACATTTCTCTTGTACAGAATTGAAGAGAGCTTTTAAGTGTTGAGTACTATCAAAGAAGTATTGGAGGATCCACAAATTACTTGAGACATTGCCTGTACCCTGAATCTTCAAAGAAATTAAATACTAATTATCCACGGACTACAGCAACCTCAGTTTTCAAAATAGCTTAATCACAAATAAAACTTACTTTTCTGCATTAGAAATTACACATCAAGTGCATATCTTATAAACCATTAACTTCTGTGGTCAAAAACCCTCACAGCAAAGCAACAATTTAGAACACAAAGCATGAAAAATGAATGCAGGTACCGTGGAGTGTTCCAAATTATCTCAAGATCTGGACAGTGGCTATGTCTAGGCACCTCCACTTGAACACAGCTCTGTGTAATATGTAAACACTTGGCTTACTTGATACCTTGATTTCTCTCTTCCATGAAAAATGAGGGCACCAGCAGCTCAATGCCAAAAAGATGTACTGTGACTTCTGGCATCCACTGAGGAAGGAGTACCTCCAAAAGAGTCATCAAAAAATACCTCGGGATACCAGTGTAATTAAAATATTTCCAAAGAGAAACAGCTGATGTAACTGCTGCAATCTCAAAAATGTTGAGCATACCAGAGCAATATACTTTTGTTTTTTACTACAGATTTATTCTGCTACATTAGAAGAAAAACTTGTGAACACTGACTAGAGTGCACAGCTAGGTAAAACATGCACTAAAAATTTAAACTTTGAGGCGTGCTTTATTTTTTCCATGACTTGCTGGTCATTCTAAATTGATTTTTTTTTTAAGTCTTAATGGACAGGCTGCACACCAAGTCACATTAAATGCTACAGGGCATCCTTTTTCCTCTCCACTACACACTTCTGAAGCCCTCCAAACATTGCAAACTCATTGGTTTTACAAACAACAGCAGTACTTCTTTCAAGGCTGCCTAGGAGGTTGGTACAAGAATAATAAAATCTCAGAAAAAGAGACAGGCAAGCAGAGCATGCCTCTACAACACAATTATATCAGCTGGAAACCCATCCACAACTTACTATGTACCCTGGTATCTCATTCTATGTGATACACTAGAAAACAGCACAGAGACAGGGAAAGTCAGAGCAAGACAAGGAAACGTGTTTAACCTAACTGCCTAAAACCTCCAGTCCACTGAGAAAGGCAGGTTTCTCTGACAAACTATGGAAGTCAATTTGCTCTCTTTTGTTAGGTTTGCCCTCTCTCCATTACAGCCCAATTTGATAGATTTCTGTAAAAGCACCTGTGTGTAATCTTCCATGCTGTTTACAGTCCCAAGGACCTTATTTGGAAATAATGTTTTGAGGTCTATTTGATTTACTGTTGTCAAATCTCGAATAAAAGAGCCATATGCTATATGAATAGCCATGTATTTATAACCATGCATATATACAGCAAAATAAAATGCAAACATTTCCATCTAGAAGATAAAAATTATACATTTAGATTAAGAAAATACAACTGAAGTCTTTTTACTGCAAGTAGTTACCAAAAATACGTATTTTCTTCACCACCAGAATTCTTTCAATCAAGTGTTATCCTCTTATCTCTTAAAAAACCTATGGCCCAAACTATCACAGCATATAAATCCAAAATTAGCTTAGAGAAATGCCACAGTCTTCTATTTGGTATAAAGATGCACAGAACTTGTATTTCATAATTTTAAGTATTCATTTTTTAACATCTTCCCATTTTTAATAATACATATCTTTTAGAAGAAAAGCAACATTATTTCTACATCTATTAGATACCTAATTCAATTAGATGTGATGCTTATTCTAGTGAACAGTAAGAGAGAAAAATCAGTACAGCTGTATAACCAGTTTTCAAAAAACGTTTTAACAAATTTTAATTGAAAAAAACATAACTAGCTAGTAACAGTACCTGGCCATTAAGTAAATCAGCAAGATCAGTCAAGTCTGAATCTTACTGCAGCATTCACAGAGTTTAAAAATTCTTGGACTTTCTTCAAATTGTAACAGGCAGCAATTTGTGTAAATACAAATTAATTTAGACAAGGCCCATAAGAAGCCATATTCAACATGTTCCCGTTCTAACATCACCTATCAAAAACCACACCAACACAGCTACTATACAATTTTCCCTCTGTTGGTTTTTCAGAGTCCTTTGGCCTGTCAGAATTTGTGTTTAGGTGCCCAACTCCCCAGTTTGCCATATAATCTCCACCAGTACTTCTAGATGTTTGAAAAAAGCTTTCTCTCCTGTGATGGTGCAGGAAGGGCATTTTACATGCACACACTGTAAGCATAGGGTAAGTTTCCAGAGAAGCCACAAGAGCTGACCCTTAACTCAGAAGCCTCCCTAGCTTTGCCAGAAGAAATCCCTCAGGAACCCCCTGCCAACGCATTTTACTCATCTCTTGGGCTAACATTGTATTTGTGCTGACAGAAGCCTTACTTAGGAATTAAGAAAAAAACCAAAACAAAATGGAGAGAAAAGAAAAGGCACACATCACTTTAGCATAAAGCTAATTTAATTTCAATCTCTTAGATGTGATTTACTCAGCACAGATCAGGTTTCTATCCCTACTGCCCCACTGGTCATTACCAATAAGCCTCAGCAGGAATTCAGGGTCCATCTAAGTAAATGTTTTAAAGCAGTTCTTTTTTGACCATCCTCTGAAAGTGACATCAGTGAAGTCTCTCAATATGTGTACCTATGATATGCACTGTGATAGCATAAAAGCAACACTGGTCTTAAAAGGAAATATGAGATTTTAATCTTGGAATGTCTTAATTCTTATGCATGAATTAATCTTCAGTTCCTGGGGCTTTTTTTCCTGGCAAGTTGGTATGTCTTTTCTCCTATTCCCATCTATTTAAGACTTAATTCAGTTATACATATCAGAAACAAATGAACAAAACAAAAAAGTATGAGCTGCTATGGTGTTCCTTTCATGCTCAGGAAGTGGCAATAATTTTACAACTATGGTAATACTAGTAAAAAAAATAATAAAATAACAAAGTATAAAATAAAATGCTCTACTGTGAACACTTTATTACTGATACAATATTAGATCACTGTAAGGCTATTTGGCTTGCTTACTTCTTTTAAGACCAAAAATCCATCCAGTTGTTCTTAAAGAATATATTATTCTTTTGATTCTGTGTTTAATGTAAATAATCTACACACTGCAATACAGAAATGATCAGAAAAACTGATCAGAAAAACTGCTTAGATTAGCAGAGGCCAATCTGCTTATCATCACTTCAAAGACAAAACTGACACTGTGGACCTGTCTGGATTGAGGCAGCAGAGCACTTCCATGACCTTTTGAACTGTAATCCCCTGCCAGTGGTCAAAAGCTGCCACTGTGGTCAGCCACAGAAATCCAGAGAGGAAGGCAGAGGACATGCTCCTTGTGCCTAGATCCCTGTAACATCAGGCTTATTTTATATAATTTTTAGCAATCCTAAGAAGGAAATCATGCTCCAGAGGGAGCCATGTACACCAAGCAAAATCCTCATGGTTAGCAAAACAAGGAGATGACAGCACATGAGCAGGGGCGACCCAGGAGCAGGGTGTAGCATTCCTCCTGCATACACATTTGTACTTCACCCATTTCCTTGCCTCTGCAGTTGCTGCCCATCATCAGTGCAGCTGGGAACAAAACCACACTTCTAGAATACATTTACATTTCAGAAAGGAGAGCTCTCCCTAATCCTTGTAGCAACTGCCACAGTCCCTGCTACATGAGATTCAATGTGATACAAATTTGATGGACGGGAAGGCAAGAAAAAAAGAATGAAGTGAAGCACATAAGACAATAATTTTCCTCACATACTGAAGCAGGAAAAAAAGATTTACAGGAACAACACAGTTCACTCAAGAAGTAAAACCCTGAACATTCCTGTTCCCTCAAGAAATATACTCCATGTTTCCACAGGACAGCTTTTCATTAATTAAATTAATGACATGTGTCTTCAACTTAGACTTCTGTTATGCTGTAAATCAAGAGTACTTTAACTTAGATACAGCACCACATGAATTTGGGTTGGCCAACCTTCCATATCACAGCTATCTCACATCTGATCTGCCCAAAGCAAAAAATAAAATGTATGGCTCAAATGAAAGACCAGAACATCTCAAAAATAAAAATTTACTGTCACATCACTCAACTGCAAGGATACCTCAGCATTCTTGTCCTTCCACTGCTGCAGCTACATGTGTGACAATAGTTTTGTTCAGGATCAGGTTTCACAATCATTTTTTAACTGGGTACAGGAAGCAGCAGATCTCATCACTCACCAGTGAAACTACACCAGGTCAATATAAAAGAATACCTACCAGAACACCTTCTGTAAGCTACAAAATGCATCAAGATCAAATTGTACAAACTTATTTTAAAAATGAAGTAGAAAATCTATTGCTCATCTCATCTCTATTATTAAACCTGTAAGTCTAACACATTCAGACATTTAAACAACATTCCATTTCAGATTTAAAATCTTAAATCATCTATCAGAAGACTTCGTAGCATGCACTAATGTCTCAGCTATAAGTATAATGGTTTTAAAGCCTGTCCTTTCTCTTAAGAAAATGCTTCTGACCAGAGTATAGTACATAGTACTACAAAGGTATTTCTTACTGTACCTGGATCATGTAGATACAGGAATGCAGCTGTGGACTTATAATTCCCTAGCCTCCTTTCCTACCTTTACATAAGATTTCATGCAGATGTCTCTTTTTTTTCCCAAGGAATGAATGTTTTAGAGTTTCATTCCAGATGTATGATTGCATTAAAAAACCCCACTCCTGGATTAGAGCACTGCTGCAGGAATAAAAAGAAAAAAATGCAAGACGCTGCTTCGTTAATAAAACAAAAGTAATTGGAAATGCTGTCCAGGCAGTTTTTTTTATAGTCATTTTAAGTGACTTGTGCTTGAAGAGTTGAACAAATTTCTCTAGTGCTCTGTTTTCATAGAATTGCAGAATGGTTTGGGTTGGAAGGGACCTTAGAGATCATCTTGTCCAAGCCCCCTGCTATGGGCAGGGACGGCTTAGACTAAAGCAGGTTGCTCAGAGCCCCATCCAGACTGGCCTTGAACACTTCCAGGGATGGGGCATCCACAGCTTTTCTAAGCAACCTGCTCTAGTGCCACCACCCTAACACTGAGGGATTTCTTCTTCATATCTAATCTGAACCTGCCCTCTTTCAGTTTAAAGTAATTCTCTCTTGTCCAGTCACGCCCTTGTAAAAAGTCCCTCTCCAGATCTCTTGTAGACCCTTCAGGTACTGGGGGGTGCTATGAGGTCTCTCCAGATCCTTCTCTTCTCCAGGCCAAACAATGTCAATCCTCTCAGATGTTGCTTTTAAGAGAGGTGCTCCAGCCCTCTGAGCATCTCCGTGGCCTCCTCTGGACCTGTTTCAACAGGCCCATGTCCATTTTGAGGTTGTGGGCCCCAGGGCTGGACACAGCATTGCAGGTAGGGTCCCACAAGAATGAAGGGGCAGAATCACCTCCTTGCCCTGCTGCTCACACTGCTTTTGATGCAGCTCAGGATACAATTGGTTTTGTCAGCTGCGAGCACATGTCACTGGCTCATGTTGAGTTTCTCCTCAGAGAAGCACTTTCTGCTTTGATTTCTATCAGCTAGTCAAACAAGAATGAGGAATAATTTGACCCAAGAGTAAATGTTTCCATAGTTTGTTTTTTTTTTTTCCCTTGTGCTCTTTTACAGATTTTCTGATTGATAAGTCGGGCTTAGGTAGAAAAATCTCATCATTTCATCTGACAGCTCTTTTAGTGAAAATAACACAAGATATATAAAAGGTTAAACTGTCAATGGAAAGAACATCTCTGAAAATAGAAAATTACTACATGGTTTTGAGTGAAGTGCCTACTAAATTCATAGCATATAATTCATTTCCCATTTGCAGTCAGCATTACACTCAGTAAATAAGTGCCATATTTTTGGTAATTATCCTAACCTTCTGTCTATCTTCCTTTTGTCTAAAAAAAAATAATAATTTTGCTTTCTTTTTGAATAAATTATGTTACTGGCTATTCTTTGAGAATATGTCTTTAATCTTGACCTATATGGTAGCAGCTGTAGTCATATGCAGACTTTGGGACAAGCATACACTCTTACTGTAAAATTTTACTGCAGTGTTATGCAATTTCAGTTTAAGTACAATACTGTTTCTTTTTAATTTGTACAGTTACTTGCCTGGATAGGTGCCAACATTTCTACATCTTACTAATCCAAAGGTTGAAGACTAGATATCCCATGAGCTACAAAAACACTTAACTTCCTCTTCCCTGATAGCTAGTAAAATGCCAGAAGTCAGATATTTTTCATCCTAATCCAAGAGCACTGCTGGCACTTCTGAGAAGTAGAGGTTTCTCAGTGACTATCTTATGTTATTGGGATGTACATTTTCATTAGTAGCTTCCTCAGCTAAACACAAAGGCTAGCATTCAAAATCTAGCATTTAGCCTCAATTCTCCAAGATGTAAAAAAACCCCAAAAAACAAAGCCAACCAACTAACAAAACCCACCTAACTCAAAAAACCAACAAACCCATCAGCAAGGAGTCAAACAACTGAAAAACAAAGGGATGGAGAAGCCTACTCTCTCACTTAATGGAAATTCAGCAGTTGAAAAGTAACAAGTAACCTATATCACGGACTCAGATGAATAAAATTTTGCTACAATGTTCTTTATTATTAAATGATTAACAAATTTCAAGCAGGCTGCTGGTAAAATCCATGATGCTCAATGACTGGAGAACAGTTACAGAAGCTTTGGAAAAGGAATGTAAAAGAGAAAACCACTTGACTAGGATAAGACTGCTTCAAAATGCTGTTGGTCACCTTTGTACTGTTTTCCAGAGAGGAACAAAACCCTTCACAAGAAGCAGCATTAGCACTTACAGCAGCTATCTCCTACACATCAGAAATCACAGCTATGTCTCCAGAGAAACATGGGCAAGCTAAACCTCAACCCTCTGCTTAAATGAAAGGTGAGTCTGAAGATCCTCTTTTCTGAAAGATTTCTGAACAGTTGTCTAAAGAACACTTGCTCTGCTTTCAGAAGTAGGATTTGACAGAATAGCTCATATAATCCTTTGAGAAACAGAAATAAGCAAGCCTAAGCATCTCATTTCAGAAATACACTTTATCTTGAAATGAAACAGGGGGATGGGGGCAGCACTCAACAATTATTTAACAATACGTCATTTCTGAGTCACCTAAATATTATTTGGTCCCAATTAAGAATGGCAGTACTTTGTCATCTTGTGTGCTTAGCAAAGAAAGATGAGGATCTGTGAAACACTGGCTTGTCTATATCAAAACACATTGCAACCAAAAGAATCTACTTTGTCACAATCTGGCCACAATGTTCCCTAACTGCTGGATTAGTTTTTCAGGGATCATACCAGATGATGTTCAAAACTAACCACAATGGCTGGCAGTTCAGGAGAGCTTCCTTGAGCTTTAAGCCATTGGACACATCACAGTTTGTTACTAGAGTTCTCCATTTTCTTAGCTTAGATATTCACTCATTTAGAAAATGTGTGATTATGTGTTGAGACATCACTGAACAATAAGCAAACCAATGAGGAAAACTCACAAAATATGACAAGCTAGAAAGGAAATGAAAAGTGCTAAAAAAGCTCCTGGAACATGTTTTACAAAGAACAGTAAAGCTGACAGACAAAGTTCTGGAAAGTGCTCAAAATCAGGAAGCCAGCTAGAGAAGTGGCAGGATCCCACAGAGAAGTCCATCATAGAAAAAAAAAAAAAACCAACAAAAACAAAAAACCACCACTAGTACTACACAACTGTTTTACCATCTACAGCAGCCTTAGTGATGACCATTGCACTTATGATTAAAAAGATGAATGGCCAGACAAAATGAAACAAGACTGCCTAACATAGTTTGTCAGTTTTGCATGTTAGTTATGTACATGCAAGTTGAAATTAAAAATGTATATATTATATCTAGGAAGCTGAAGCTGTTATTTAGGAATGTGACAGGATATGCAAACCAATACGCAACCATTTAATGAGTATTCCAATAAGAGATTTAGAGATTAGCTCGTGTAGAAACTCTACCTTCAGCTGCACTAGAGTGCCAGGTAAAAGTCATTAAGACCTCATCTAGTATGGGTAATACAGCTGTTTTCAGATGCATCAGGTCTGCCTCCCTCCCCTTTTCCTGTATGCAGCCTTCTTATATAATATCTATTTCCATTTCAAATTAAGTCTTTATTTTCAACATCCTGTATTAGGAATATTACATAAAGTCATAGCATATGGACCATGGCTGGGAGTTTTACTTCTCTGGATTCATATTTATAACTTATACCAATCTTACACAAACAAACAACAAAACCACCTGGGGAGCCAGGTTAAGCTGGCAGAACGACATCCAGAAGATCAACAGAAATTTCTACACATTCTGTCCCAAGTTCAAAGCACTCTTTCGACCTAATTCTGCCTCTTAGAGATGTTGATAGAGGCTTTCCAAAGCAGGAAACAAGAGAAAAGGGAAGCAGATTAAGTGCACAGAACACAAGTTCACTGCATAAATGTACCCTGTCGTATACTGGCTAAATATATATATCAGGCTGTTTAACTCTGTGGGATCTGAACTCCCAGCTTCTTCACCAATTCCAGGCCACAACAGGAGAAGCATCACTAAGGAGAATCTCTGAGCTTATTCAAAATACTGTCAGTTGCAATGCAAAAAAGGACACTAATCAAACTCACCTTCTTGAATAAAAAGTAACATATAAGGGAAGAAAACAAAAAAATAAGAATTTTCTGCTAACAGCAACTTTCCTCATCTGCTATTAAGTGCAAAATTTCTGTTCCCCTTGGAGGATCTTAGCGGTATTTGTTGTAGCTGTTGTTTGATGCTCCAAGAAAAAGCTTGCCCCCTCAGCTGAGGTCAGTAAAATAATCCTCTTCAAAACAACAGAAACACCTCAGCAAGAGTATTAGCATGGGGACAGGAACATAACATACTAATTAACCTCAGGATAATTAAGCCTTTTCACTCCCTTCTAGAGTAAACAATTTATTCTGGTCAATTATCAGATCACCAGGATTGGAAAAAGGGGAGATAAGCTGCTAACAACAAGCATTACCCAGCAAATTTCTTGGTCAGTGGTACAGGTTTTCTTCTTGCTCATCAAGACTGAAAATTAGTGAGAGGTGAATGAAAGTGGCAGTGGGACAACAGCCTTGATGCTGTGCAAGCAAGGTTCAGCAAAGCCAACACAGATATGTTACCAACCCTTCTAGCCACAAATGCAAAAGCACAGCACCACAAAGGTTGTAATGAAAAGTCAATCCCATCCTGTTACAGACCAAAACCAAAAAAATATATTGGTCCTCAACGGGTAATTTGTCTTCTCATACCAGTACATTCCACACAGAGTCCATTTCTGGAAATTCTGTTCTATTCTTCTGACCTTTATCTGCAGTTTTCTTAGGTTGGAGAACTCCTTTACTGTATTCCTCAGGACAACAAAGTAATATAGCTCAGATGCCCTCAACTGTGACTATTATGTTTATGTTATCATAAGAACTAAAATTTGAAAATGTCTTGGGCACAAAATTAAAGCAGTACTTTACAGTCAAATCCCTTTATTTGTCCTTAAAGCAAAGGAATAACTTCACCAGAAAATGAAATTATCAAGATTATTTCCTTTTGGGCATCAACAGTGCAAAAATCATAGTGAGAATTTCTGACAATTTATGATTCTGGCTTGTTGCATAAGTATTAGCTGTCAGAATTTCACATCACAATTGAAATAAACAAAAAAAGACACAAGCCTTCATGCAATAGACCAAATCATTCCTTTAAAATATCTAACTTGACTAACTAGCAAGTCTTGAAAGTCTGTCCTAACCAATGGAAGAGGAGCTCTCCTCCCATTGCCCATTATCCTTGTGATATTATGCTCTGTCATTTCCATTCTACCAACATTTCTCCTGTTCTACCAGAGGTACTTATGAACTCTTCAAACAATATCATTTTAAGATGAGAAACACAGGACGTGTAGACTTTTCCATGCTTCTATATATTTCCTTTAAATTCAGATAGTTTTCCAACAGTATACTTGATTCACTGGACTAGGAAAATCACTGCTACTGTGACTCAGATGCTAGTAGACAGAAATAAATGCTCTACGATTTTGAGGATTCACCTTCTAAGCGTGTAGCTGAAATACCAGATTTACATCATTACTGACCATGTAAGGAGTGAGAATGGGAGAAACCAAGGATTGGCTATACACCTTCAGTCACAAAAATGCGCTCTCTGATACCTTCTAAAAATAAGGTATAGCTTTGAGGCAGATAAAGGACCCAGGGATGCACTTCTGCTTTCACAAACAGCCACAAGATAAAGGTGATGCAAGCCACCAGTGAGATGAGTCAGAAGACATTCTACTACAGAATGACATCTCCAGCTGAATGTAACATGTTCATAAAAGTTTGAGATCAATTTTCTTTTCCTCATAAAGAACTCTTAAGAAACACAAAAAAGAAACCAACCCCCAAACCCATGGCTACATCTATTCCCATGGACAGAAACTAGAATGGCATTGATGAAACCAACTAGCAGGGGGACCCATTCTTTACTACCAGCATCTAAGACATAAATTTGAACAAACATCTGTTTCACAGTATAAATTAAGCATTTAAGTCTAGCGTTTAGGGTTTTTGGAAAAAAACAAGTGTGTTTATTTTGGTCAAAAGTATCTGGTTTTGTATCTTGCTTTCTACTTCAGTGACATTCCTTCTCTCAATACTCCTGGAATTAGTAACAATGAATTATAAATTATTATTATAAATTATAAATTATTATAAAATTTTATTTATTAATTATTATAAATATTATTATAAATTATTATACAAATTATAAATTATAAATTATATTGATTTTTTAATGGCATCCAGACCAGTTTTGGTGGGTTTTTTTCCTGGTTTTTTTTGGTGTGCTCTTCCCTCAATCTTCTTATACAATTGTTTTCAAAAGCTATTGTTTAAGAGTAGATTAAACACAGAACCTACTCTTTCTAGCAAACAACTTCGAATCCAGTATTTATCACAGTCACACACAGCATTTTACCAAGATGGAACTTAAGATTAGCCAAAGATCAAATCACAGTTAAGAGATAAACTGCATGGTGCCATTGATAAGACTTTGCTTATTAAATGGCAATGGGCATACAAATAGTTCAATGTAACATCTCTGTCCTCATAACTTACACTTTGCAAAGGCTTCTTAGCTCTTCCTGTAAAATAGGACTGTTAAAAAAGCTAAAGTAAGAAAAAAATCCACAAACTTTTTTCATCAAAGTTGTCTTGCAGCAGGAAGATTTACAGGCTCAAAGAAAGCTTTCTAACAAGCATGAATTAATTCTTCACAACCAATATATTTTGCAAGACCCACAGTTGTGGGCTACATTTTCCTTTAGCATCTAAGCAGAAGACAGTAAAATGAACATCTCAGCAGGAACATGAAAGGCTTCCTAATTGCAGAATTGGGAGAACCTCAAAACAGGCTTTCTGCTGTAAATCAGGAGCCATTCTTGACACAGAAAAAACAATTCTCTCATGCCACAGTGGTGATTACTTCATTTTCAGAAAACTTGTGACCAGAAGTGTTCTTTTAGCTACAGCTGAGAGACAGGCTGAAACCCAAACAGTCCAGAGAGTTTCTGCACAGGAGGAAAGAACTGGTATAAATTCAGAAAGGCTCTCTTTGAGCAAACAAGAGTTTTTATGCAGGTACCTCAGTAAGAATGGCAACTGGTGCCTTATTAAACTTTTGTATGCTACCTCTTCCATTTAGTATGGAGTTCACCACGAAACTGCTCTAACCACTGGCAATGGAGAATGGGCAAAGTAGTGCTATTCCAAAAACAGAAAGTTGTCAAAGGAAAAAAAAAAATCTTCAAGGAAAGAGGATGAATTTTCAAAACACCATATGTAAACTAAAACAGAATTCAACACACCCTAGGAGAACCTATGGAAACTTTCTGAAAAGCACTGTTCTTGCTGAAACTTCACTTTTCCTGGGAAGTACTAGATTGCCTTGTACACAGTATTGCAAGGTAACAGCACAGACTATACTCATTACTGCTCAGTGCTCATAAGCTGCTTTGAAGACTGATAGTGCTGTTACCTAAAAATGACACTTGATAATGTGCTTCAAAAACTCTTCCACAAACTGAAGCACTTGTTTGTTTACAGCACTGCAGCAGAATAATTATGCATAACCCAAAAGGCTGCTTACAGTGTAAGTCAGATCAGCTCCTTAACAGGCTTAACTCATGCACTGGCTTTTTAGAATAGCTTTTATGCTGAACATTAATGAATGTGGCTTTAAAAAGAAAAGAGTACTAACCCTGTAGAGAGGGTGGCACTTGTCCTTGAAACATGGTGCCAAACGAGCATAGATCTGCAGGCTATAGTAATAACTTGCCAGCTGGAGAGATAACGCTGAATGTAATTGCTTTTCAAAGCATTTGTTGGCATCTACCACCTAGAAGAAAGAGAGCATTAATTTACATGAAAGAATTAGCAAGCATAAAACATTAAGCATACAAACTTTCTACAAAGCTACTTGCTGTCATTTAGAAATAGCTCTGACTATGTTTTTCTGGCACAGAAGTGAATCAGTAACCTCTACACATGAAGACAATTCTACATTATAGTGGTTTTTCCCCCTTGCACAAATACCTAACCAAAATGTTTTACTCAAACTACACTATTGCTGCTTCTATACCACAAGGTTATTATCTACATTTCTGAGTTATATTAGAATTGTCAGTCTGGTGGCCCAACTTCTATTCTAAGTAAGAAAATGTGTCTTTTCACCAGTGCCATACTCAATGGACTGTCCAATGGCATTTGTTCAGTTTCCTTAATATGCACCAGCCCAATCTGTAAAAATGTGTATTAAAATGAATTCAAATGCTTAAGATTTTAAAATCTTAAGGAAATGAAATTTTCTAATGGAATTCTGAAATGCTATGAACAGTCTTTCCTGGCAAAAACATACAAAGTCCCTGTCAACTTACCTGTGGCAGTGCAAGTAGATAGGCAAGAGACAAGGCTGCATCCTTTGGTAAAGCATCACTTGCCAGTTGTAGCAGAACTGCAACACACAGGGAGCAGATACAAAGTGTGGATTACTGACCCACTTGGCCTTGAGAGCTAGCAAATGAAATGTTTTCAGGGCAACTATATTTTATTAAACACTAGCTTATGCACTCCAGACATACTTCATTAAACACTTATCAGTGCAATCCAGAAAGAGCTAATATATAATTAAACTGCAGCACAGCTTTACCTTAACTTCCAGGCAAAGTGTTTGATGTATTAACCAAAGAAGAATGAGACTATACAGCAAAAGATGCTGAACAAAACCACCTGTACTTATTTTCAAGAAGTAAGTATTTTACTTGTAAAATCAAGGAAATTAATGCAATGTTGTATGGGTTCAAAGATACCAAGAAGAGGAATGGTACAAAATGTCTTCTCTTCAAGCTGGAGCTCAAATTCCCTTATGAATGGACACAAAAAAACATATAAAAAACTTCTGCCTTAATTAATAATAAAAACAAAAAGTTCCAAGTGTTGTAAGAAACACCAAAACCAGGTTCTGCCACATACTGAAAACAAATATTAATACTACAGCAACTGAAATAAATTCATCTAAGATACATATTCTGACTATAAACACATATACTTCTGGTAAAACTGACACAAAAATCACCTGCTTTTCCTACATTATAGATACCAAACTGGGAGGGGATGTTCCCATTGTTATAGATTACATTATTACTAATGTTATTAATAATGATATTATTTCAATAGGAAGAAACTATCTTCCAGCAACATTGCTCTTTGTTTATTTCAAGGAAGTCTCAAACACCTGTATTCCCACATTACATAAACTCCTCTGCAGGGCATGCTGGTAAAAACCCAATTACTTTACACACACTCCCCCACTGAATTCTTTGTTCCAAAGAATGACTTATAAAAGGCATGAATGACCAATTACAACTTTTAGATTATCATTAGTTTGCCATCAGCCTAAAGTGGATTTACATGCTGGCTCTCAGCCAGATACAAACACTAAATTTCTGGGTGACAAGTCATCACAGAGGCTGCTATATAAGCCTGTCCAACAGCACCTATCCTTTATGCTTCAAATAGCTTCTCCTGTGCTTCAGACAGCTTCTTGCTACTGATAGTTTGTTTCTGCTACACTCTAAATAGTCTGTATGCTGTCCAAGCCAAGACTGTAAGATCTCCAGAAATATCTAATATTAAAATCTTGATGAAATTTGCTGGTTCCTCCTCTGATCACAGGCAGTTACTTAGGTATTCTTACAACCACTTCTAGTTAAACAGGAAAAAAAAAAAAAAAAAAAAAAAAAAGGGGACGAGGGAAGGAAGTGTTTCACCTTTGCTCTCTTTTCCCTTTCTTTGGAGAGTTAATGTTAGTAAAACCTCTTGAATAAACAATAAATTATGGGTTGCCTTCCAACCTAACTTCCCCACCATGACAACTGGCACACTTGCAAAACCTGATCTTCACCATTAGGATAGCTATAATTGGAAGGAACACAGCAGCAATACAGGGCTAGAAAACCATATTATTTTCTTCGCACTTTTGCATAAAGTGTGACACAATGGCAACCCAGCTGCCAGAATGTACATAAGAAGGAAGAGCTGCCTCCATTGCCATACCTTCTGAGAAAAAAAAAATTCCTCTGTACTGATTCAATAAATTTTCTGCATGCTAGTGTGTTCATGATAGCTTTTCATGTATCCTTACTTAGATGTCCACTTTACATACACACAAATACGTGTATACCCAAATTATTTCATACAGCTTTCTGTCTCCCAGTGAAGCCCTGCAAGAATCCTCTGCAGTCTAACAGGGCTGAGTTCAAATAACAGGCTCCACATATTAGCAGGATGCCATTTGGTCCTGTCATGTATCTTCCCAAAATTTAAAGGAATTTAATGTCATTTCAGACCGCTGCCAAATCTGGAATTTGCCAAAGGGATTAGACATTACAGGGTTGGCAAACCAGGGAGGGCAGGCAGTGAAATGCAAAATGCCAATGCTGCTGTCCCCCTGCTCTCCCACAAGCACACTTTCTCAGGAAAACACAAAGCTATTTAGATTTTACTAAGGCTAAGTATTGAAAAAAATGTTTTATTTGTGAAAACTAGAATGTCCCAGTATCTATAAAGTTTCAACTCACTTTCCATGGATTTTCTTCAGAAAAGAAACGCAGAAACTGCTTTGAGTCTTCAAATGTTCATTTAGCCCTTGATAAAATCTCAATAATCTTACAGGTACATACTGCAGTTAAACAGCAGTATCTACAAGTAACTACAAAATCATGGGGAATATTAAGGTATTACTTACTCTAAACCCCCTGAGGATTAATAGGTATTACCAACTGTCTTGGGTTTACTTTAAGTTTAGAGCCTAAAATGGTTACAAGGATACACAGCCATCATTTAAAATCACATCTTCAACCTCCAGATCAAGCCCTAAGGCCTATGGAGAAAGAAAACCCCAATTAAACAGAGATGCACAACATGGCCTCAGCCACACCAAGTCTGGGTGCCCTATCAGCCCACGGCTGAGGAAGGAGTGTTACCATTTCACTTGGAAATACTCAGTTTACCACCTACATCCAGATAGCAAGGACAAGAAAAGTCAAGATCCAAGGCTTGTGACACTACCAAATCCACAAAAGCAGCAAAATACACTGAGTTCTGTTACAGAGGTTTTCAGGGCCCCACTGGATTGGGCTCTGAGAAACCTGGTCTAGTGGAATGCATCCCTGCCCATGGCAGGGGGTTGAAACGAGATGATTTTTAAGGTTCATTCCAACCCAAGCCATTCTATAATTTGACAAAGATGCACAATGCCTGTGGGGGAGGTGGTTAGCCAGTCACTCACACTGCACATGTCACTGTCATAGTAAACAGAGTCTGATGCCTACTCCAACCTCTCCTAAGACAAAGTGCCAAGTACAGTGAAGATTTCTTTGCTAAACTGCATCTCCCTCCAGGTTCTTCAGTTCTTTTGATGGAGTTGAAACCTGCTGCTGTAGCTGTCCTAGAAGACAGCTAGAAGCAAACAGCTGGGATTCAAACTTGTCAGCAAAATCAACTGAAATCTGCTACGCTTGCAATTACTAGGCTAGTGCAGTAGCTGACATCTCCTATTCGAATTCAAGTTTTGTATGGCAAAATCCTCCCAAAAACATACAGGAAGCCTGAAAATTATAAAAATGCAGAATAAGTGGCATTCATATCTGTGTGATTTCTTAAACTTCAGCAGTGTGCTATCAATATGTACATTTCCAAGCTGCACATTCCTGAATGTGTTGAATCATCGTAAGAGGTGGGAACCAATACTATTAATCCAGGGCTGAACACACTACAAATAGTAAATTTTTAATCCAACTATTTACAGAAAGCTCTGTTACACTTACGTTTAAGAACAGTTTACTGACTACCAAAAGGTAATATACAGCAGGACTGATGAGTCCACAGCCCATTTTTCCAGAGGAAAAACATGGAACTCCTGTTTCAGAGCACAGCTGGAGGGACCCTTAAGTGAAACTCTGACTATAGGATAAAAGTGGTGGAAGAGAAATATTAAATAGCAGAACATTATGCTGCGCTCTTAAGAGGAAAGAGACAAAGACTAAAGCTAGAATCTAAAATTTCTTTTCTTCTTCAAGCAGAAGTCCCCAACACTGAAATTTCCATCTTAAAAGCAGCCACTGTAGTGTAAACAGTCAGTTCCAATTACTCAAGTTCAAGCAGGAACTATTACCACAGACCCGCCAATTAAATCATTTTCCCTAAGAAAGCAATAAATACTTTTTAATCCTTGCCCGCCCTCCTCCCCCCTTTAAGACACAGGAATCAAAGCTGAAGGCCTATGAGCGTTCAGCATGCAACACATGAGATTTTAAGTACTGATTTTAAAGGATTATTTTGCATTAAAAAAGCATGTAAAGAACAAAACATGCACATACGCAACTTATACAAGCTGTTGCTAACCTTTTCTGATTCACAGTGTGGTTATATTAGAACTATACAGGTTATCTGTACAAATACCACATATCTCAAACAACTGAATCATGTACTTACTTGTAAGACAGACATGCTGTTTTTCATGAAACCGTTTGAGTAAATGTGTGGCTTATGAAGAAAACCTGTCTTGAACCTTCTCATATAGCAAGTGATTTAATATACTCATTTTTCATGACAGAATTTACCACAAGTAATACATATATCTTCCTTTAAAAGACACTAAAAGCATGTAGATATTTAAACAGTTAATTTCTCAAACCAGCAGGAGGCAACCAAAAGGAAAGATAAACAACCACAGGTGTTTTTTTTTTTTGTAGTTTGTCTTTTTTTTTAAAAAGCTAAATTGTTTCACTTAAGAAATTATTAAATATAACCTATAATGTGTAGACATTTTGGAAGAAGACAAAAAGTTCTCATGATTCCAGCTGAAGTTAAGCATTAATTGGCAAATACAACACTACAATGAGCCTGCAATACTGAAACCTGGATACACAGTGGCACAGAATTTGACCAATTAAATGTGCAGGCATACAAAGAAATAACTCACACTGGCTTGCAAATTCCCATTACCTGGACATGGTAATAATCAGAGAACCTTCAACAATTCCTCCTATCATTGCCAACCCACAAATAACACCTTCAGGTTATTTAAAGACAACTTTCATTTTTGGAGTCTTTGCTGAGCAACTCCTCTGAAAATCACCACTTCCCTTGAAAACTCTGCAGCTATTTCTAACAAGACTTCTTACCAACAAGAGCTGTGGAACCAGATCAAAATTCATGCAAAACACCAGACAATACTTCAGATCGTTCTGCGCAATTCTCCACACTTAAATGCACCCACAGATTACTTTTGAATTTACTATATATGGAGTGAATACATACAATATGTCCATACCTTCTGTAGTTGGAAGTAGGTCTTTTCCTTCACTCTTTGTTTCTGCGAGCTTCCCTGTTCTCAGCAACACTTCAGCAAAGCTTTCCAAAGAATTGTTCTGGTATGTTCCATAGCTGACTTCAGACTGGAAGTAAAAAGACAACTGACACATGCACTCTACACCTGCACTTTCATTTGGATCACTTGCATCACATGCAGTTGCCTACCTCAGTTCCTTCATTTGCTTTCCTTTGTTTAATTCTGGATTTTTTCCTACTATGGCACAGAATTTCAAGTCCCACATATAATCAAAACCTCTATATTTTCACTTGATTATAAGATCGCAAAAAAAACCTGCAGAGTTCTGTAACTGTAACTTACTTCTGCAACACAGGGATCATCAATTAGAGACTCATAAAATGGATGGCAGCCTTGTTTTTCCACAGTAGCATTTTCTCCAGGCCCACTTTTTAATACATCTCCAAATTCTTGGCCCTGGGAAAAATAAGTATAGTTGAGCCTAGTTGTAAAAAAGCTCATAAAAATTCTGTAAACACTGTGCAAAAGGGAAACAACTGTAAATGAAAAGATCATTGAATTCAGTGGGGAGCAAGAAAAGAGTCATCTTACATAAACCAGTTCTGAATGAAGTCCAGTATTCTTAAAAAAAGGAAAGAGAATCATGCTCAAAAGCAGTGTCAGAAAAAATAGTATCACAAACAGAAAATTCACTGAAATACAGAAAGTGGAAAAGAGAAACTGAAAAGGAACAGCTTTGAATACAAGATGACAGAGTTTAAAGAGCGGGCTTTACTGCGCTTTGTTCCCCAATGTTTTAAAGTTCTGCCAAATTTCAATTAGGCCTTCTTACACTATACTAAGAAAACAGGAGAAAACAGACTAGAAAACAGTTTTAGACCCCTTCCTTCATTGGGATTTCCTTGCAAACAGTCCCATGATGCCTGTAGTTCATTTACTGATTTGAGGCCTTCAGCTATCAGGTCCTACAAAGGAGCTGAGATTTTATACTAATGTATCACAAACTTGTGAACATCTGGAGACAGATCAGCAATCCCTTACATGTAATGGCCGCAGATAAGTTAATGATCTCTTCCACCACTGCCCATCACTGACAGCGTGCAGCATGGCTTTGGTAGTCAGTGTTGTGTTGGACAACACCTTCATGGTTTTGGATGTCGTCCAGTACAACAAATCGGCGGACTGGCCAGAGGAGATGTTGGTTTCATCCTGTGACATATCCAACACACAATGCAAGGGTTAGACTCCTGCTATAATTATGTTAATGACTTAAAGCCAAACAAATGCGTTAGAGTTCAGACACACTATGTTAATAACATATTTGAAAGGTCATTAATTCAGGCAGCAGCTGCCAAAAAATAAACAAAAGACAAACTAAAGCGATTTAGGAGTTTCACTGTGAAGTAAGTGGTGTGATCACCACAATATTTGGCCCCTTCTTCAGTTATCAGCCCTTGTTTCCACAGAAAGCACCGGTTTTAATTCCAAAGTTTATAATGAAAATATTCAACATTTATAAATGTTGAATATTTCCACTGAAATAATCACCTCTCTACAAATGTGAGGATTGAGTATACTAAAGTTAATCTTTGATAATTCAAGAAAGTTGATACCATCTTGTATTTTTACAGAGGCAGCATTAAGTAAGTTGAATTCCCAACAGGGGAAATGGTAGAGATGTAAATATACATCTTTAGACCGAGTAATAAAGTATCATCAAGCTTTGAAATTCTGCAGCTGGCACACAAAATACAGAAAATAGCCAGCCTAAATGACTATAAAACCCCAACTTTTCTCAGTCAAAAACTGCTTCAGCAATACATGCACATATACCTTCTCTTAGTGTGAACTCAAACAAAACTCCATTCTTAAAAGCAGAGATATGTTCCACAAATGGAGCTCTCTATACCAGCTCTTTCTCATGTAAAACATTTAATACCCAGAACATCCCTGTTGTCTGATCTGTGCTATTCCAGTGCTCAAAGGTTTGTGTTAATTGCATGCTTTACAATGCGTGCACATTACTCATAAACATATAATTAGAGTACTAAGTTAAACACAGTTTTTGCAAAAAATTAGTACTTTCCTCCATATAGCAAACTTCAACAGCCATTTTTATCCCTAATGACTCTACTATTAATTTCCCCATACACTGAAATAGAATATTTCAATATTCTATTTCAATATGTGAAGTATATTGAAGTAGAAGTATATTGAAATAGAATTTTTCTAGAAGTATATTGAAATAGAATTTTTCTAGAAGTATATTGAAATAGAATTTTTCTAGAAGTATATTGAAATAGAATTTTTCTAGAAGTATATTGAAATAGAATTTTTCTAGAAGTATATTGAAATAGAATTTTTCTAGAAGTATATTGAAATAGAATTTTTCTAGAAGTATATTGAAATAGAATTTTTCTAGAAGTATATTGAAATAGAATTTTTCTAGAAGTATATTGAAATAGAATTTTTCTAGAAGTATATTGAAATAGAATTTTTCTAGAAGTATATTGAAATAGAATTTTTCTAGAAGTATATTGAAATAGAATTTTTCTATCTGTATAACTGCATGGGAAGTATTAGTTTAGAATTTACTAACTTATGACAAAATTTCAAACATGAGAGCCAAAGGATGCCAAGTCATGCTGAAGAGAAATACATCCCACTGTAACCTCAGAGGAAAAACATATCAGCTTCAATAAGGTAGAATTTCATGTAGAAAACCTTATTTTTAGTAGCTTTTACTACAATATACAGTATATTGCCTCAAGCTGACCATTGAAGGAGCAGGTTCATCTCAAGTCCTTCAGCATTTTTATTAATATCTTCTGATATCATACTGTGCATTTCACAGATACGCCGTTAATGAACTAACTGGCTAAACTGGGAATTTCAGCTCTTGCTTCACCAAATGAAGAAAGTGCATGCCAAGCACAACCTGTCAGAATTTTTGCTACTCTGAAAAATTAAAACCAACTGAAAATCCTAGGTCTGGTGGCTTGGAGGAGAATTTCTTGTTCATATGTTTTTTAAATAAATCACTTTTAAGTATTTAGTAAGACAACTTTTTGTAATTTATTATAAATGTTACATAGAGAATACTAATTCCTCTCTAGTACAGTTTTTGAGTAGATGCTGTGAGACACCTAGCTGATTTTTCATGGAGGAAAACCAAACCAAACCAAAACAGAATGAGAAAAAAACCCCCACCCAAGTTGTCAACTGCTTTTGAGCAAAACACTTTTCTTTAAATCAACCTCCTTCAGCACTGTGAAAACTAATGAGCCAACTTGTATCTGGGTGTGAATGCTTATGGCACTACTGGTATCAGATAAACTCTACTGACTTTTGTTTAAAAAGAATTTCAACTCTTACAAGTCATTACAGTTTTTTTCAGCACAAATAGAAATTCTGTATTCTGAGAAGCCAATTTACTCTGTACCTGGAGCAGCAACACTTCCAGGTTACAATTTTTTGCTATCCCAAATCAATCTATCACAAAAGAAGTTATTTCTTAAATAAGGTTGGAGATCTCAAGAAATCAACTTCAATTGTATCTTCAGGGAGAAGGTGTATTTTGGGGGTTCTGAGAGGTGTTTGGGGGAAATAATTTTTTTCTATTAATTCTTCCTGACATCCTTGAAATAATAACAGCAACAACAAGTTATTAAATAGCAGGCAAATTAGCAGATTCAAAATCTGCTTGAATCTAAATGGTATAAAAAAAGACAGCCAACAAATTCTGAATTATCAAGTTACTCTACAATAACAGCTACAATATTTATATATATATATGAATAGATATATTTATACAGCATATGTTTATATACATATACCTTTGCTCCTACATACACTTATATAATTCCAAACAGTCTAATGGGAGGACAAATAACAAAGCCAATTGTTTTTGAGACAAGCCACACAAGAGACCAGCAATAAATTAGAAAAACAGCATGGGTTTTAGGACTGTTGTTGGTATTTAATGACAATTAGTCAAGGTGCAAGGATTAAAACATTCAAAAACCATACACTGTTTACACTTTGTATGTTAAGAATCATTATATGTCAAGACTATGAAGGAAATGAAATGATGTAGAACAGAGTCTGTTCAAAAACAGAGCATCGCACTTTAGGTCTTCCTTTTTCCTTTCTAGTACTTCCATTGCCAAACAGGAATTTAAAATAGTCTATTTACATAAATGTTAATGTAGAATCTACATGTATTTTTTTGTGCCTTGGAGGGTTTTATATTGGGGATTTTTAGGGGTTTTTTTTCCAATATTTGTTACAGTTATGAACCAGCTGAAGTGAAAACCCCCATCCAATAAACCAGAGCCTAATTGAGAGACTGTGGAAAAGATTCAGCTCAAGATAACAACACTAATATTCAGGAGTCACTGAATGTCTAGGCTCTTATTAGGGTGATAACATCACTGGAAACAAGCAACCCAGCCTTAAGCAGACATAATGCATTTCATTCAGCTGCTGAAACACAGGCTTTAATGACTGCCTGAGACATACAGCAGTAATTAAGACAGCTGCTTAACACCTGCAAGATCTGACAGAGGACTAGACATTTTGAGGCAGCAGCTAAAGGACAAGAGCATAACTGATTCTCTAATAATTCCTAACCAGACGTGACAAAAATGTGTGACCTACCAATTTAATGTAAACAAATGTTCTAAGAGATCCTGTCTTTTCCCAGCTGTAGTGCTTGGGAAAACTGGAAAAGCAAATACACTAATGCTCTGTTAATGAGAAATTTTCTTTTCTTTAAGAAGCCTTTAAGAAAATCATTCTTATAATTTGAACAGATTCTTCTCTAGAAAATACATCTGCTTTTCTATCAAGAGTTCATTTTCAGAAGAACTTTAAACTTAATTTCTCTTGGGTTGATGTGCCACTTTACAGTAATTATGCTTTCATATTCAGATATGTAAAAAAATAATGATTTATAAAAGAAGTAAACATATTTTAAGTATTATGCAGATTTAACAAAGTCAGAGCTCACTTACAAGGCAACTGATTAATATTGTTTTGTGCTTATACACAGCATCTCATGACTAAGCATTTTATTTGAATTTAATAGTTTTACCATAATATTCTGAAAGGCTTTTCATTAATCAAGAGCTTAATCTTCTCATCAAGATATTTTGGTTGAGAAGCACAAGATTAGTTGTGTAGGCATTTGCAGCACACACAAGTAAAACGGATGAGGAAGTAAAAAGGAAGAGGATTGGTGAAACTTCACATTTGGCTTAAAAACAATCTGGTACATTGGAATCATCATAGCTTCCAAAGGATAACCCCTCAAGTTGATTCCATGAGTTCAAACAACAGTGACAAGCTGACACAAAGGTTGTGCAAATGCATTAGCACCTATAGGACAATGACATGCATCTTTATCACAGCATTCATGAACTTCTTTTAGGGTATGACCACCAAAAACTTGGAAAAAAGTTATGCTGAAGTCAACATGACAGTAGCATTAAATGAACCATTTCTAAGCAGTCTATGTATATATATTGCCAGCTCCTGTCAAGATTTCTACAAGTTTTAGGGGGGAAAAATTGGAGGAAAAATTGAATAAAAATGAAATTATATTAGAATTTTCTAGGGAAGAGTTCACCAAAAAACAACTGAAGAAAAAGTATGACCAGCTGGTGATGTTGGTTGACCTAAAGGAAGAAATGGTAGTGGAGACGAATAATTCAATGCGAGACAAAAATAAGAGAGATAGAAAAAGGTCACTAAAGACTTAAAAAGCAAAACTAATATACTCATAGATACATATTTGAACGCAATAGAAAAAAGGGATGCCCAAACACATGTATGCCAGACCTTTATCAAGTCAAGATAAGAAATCTTAGAGCACCAATTTGAAAAGGTATCACTGAGAAAGAACATTTATCAATTCCCTGAAATAAGGGTTCTTTAAGTTAATCAGGATGTAAGTGAAAATGAAAGGAGTACAAGAAAAAGGAGAAAAGTCTTCCAATTTGTTTCTTTTTTTTCTTAAAAGAAACTAAAATTCAGTGTAAGACAATGAAGGTGAAGAGCACAAAATCAGATGAAGTGTAACTACAGGGATTGCAGTTATGTGATTCAGTGAAGTCAGAGAAGCTGAGTTATTGAATATACTGCTTTTCAAACACTGCAGGTGTCTGTAACAAAGGAAAAGGTATACAGTGAGTAAATTTTTGGCTATGTTTCCCCAGTGTCATTCCAGGAAATGAAAAAAGCTATAAATCCCTATTAAGTCAACTGGGAGAGAACAAAAATGAAAGAATTAGCAAATATACAGAACTTCATTTCCTACTGTAACAGTCTGAAACACGACATGCCAAGGAGCCATATTAAACAAATGGAAAATACACCTCAGCGCAGCAACATAGAAACTTGCCAGGTCAATTGTCTACCTACTTCCAATTCTGAAGAGACAATCAACCACAATTAAGGGGAGGTAGGGGGGAATGAAAGCTTTATTGGAGAAATTTTTGAATGTCAATTCTCCAGCACAATGGAAATTGCTTCCAATATGTGAACTGAAATGATAGGGAAGTTAATTAGTGAGTTTACTCAACTCTGATAAACCTTTGAATAAATTTCTGAATAATTTATATGCATGTCTAATTGTTCTGCCACAATACAGTACCACAGCACAGGAAAGGTGATGCATAACAACTTTTTTAAAGACATAAAAATATTGTAAACATGTGCATTCACACCCATATCGATTTTATTAAAATCTACTTAATAACCTCCTGCTCAGAGAGATGCAACCACCAACTTCCAGAAAATAAAAGGCATTTGTGCCAGTGAAACAGACCTGTTTTTCATATTAATGATTCTGGCAGATACAAAATGTTTGGCCCTCTCCCTCTGGATATTGTCTACAGTGCTGTTTTACCTTCCTGCCATTCATTTTATATATATGCAAATACACACATGTACATGTATGTCCATACATATACAGGCACATATATATTTTTACACATATATATACATGTACATATATAAAAACATACACAAAATAAGGGCATATTCTCCAAGGAGGCTGAAACTCACATAATTTCTCAAAAACCCACCCTATGTAACATGAACCTTCTCTTTCTTTCCTTCCCTTCCCTCTTACTCCATTCCTTTTTTATCCCTTCTTTCCTGAATTTCTGTAATGTTTTTGATCCCCTCTCCTCACCCCTAGATTTATCACTCATCTATTCAATTAAACAAAAAACAGAGAAAAGAGTAAACTAAATATAGAATTTTCCACTTCAAAGAGTGTGAAAAACATTCCCGTTTTCATAAAGAGGTAAATAATTACATCTTCTTTAAAGAGAGAAAAATACTTGCAATTGTGCACATACAGACATAAAATAATAGACATAAAAGCAGAAAGAATAACAGAAGACTTGTTTCCTGTTGTCCTGCCTGTGGAATACTCAATGTTGCTTCTGATCTTACATATAAAAATAATTTCACATGCAATATATGATCATTATAAAATAACAAGTAATAAACTTCATGAGGCACAGAACTAAGGGGGAAAGTAAGTTTAATTCAAAACATTTTTTGGTTAAATATATATTTCAGGTTTAAATATTTTGTTTTGCAACTGGGACAGATTTAAAAAGAAAACTACTATATAAATGTCTATTTTAATATAAGTTTTGTTAAGAAGTTACATTAAAAGAGGCACTTTTCCTGCCTCTGTGTTTATAATTTTTTAATAATGCTAACATCATGCAGGAAGAAGCAACTAAAAATCAGAACGAAGTATAAATACATAAGCAAAACCTTGAACTTAATCTAACAACAGAAAGTAGTATATGCCTAATGTTGCTCATTTGATACAGTGAGCAGAGAGATGTTGCTAAAAACTCAAATTTTGTTCTTCAGAATAACGTACAACAAAGTCATTATTACATTTAAAATTCACATTACAACTTACCTCTGTATCCTTACTGATCAACAAAGAAGGCCCCGTGATATTTGAATTCTCACCTCCTTCAGAAGGAAGAAACTGGTAATTCACAGCCTGATAAAGAATCTAGAAACATGAAATATATATTATCTTTTGCCAGTCAAATAAGCCAACTAAAGAATTATGACTGATTTCACAGGAAACACAAGAAACTGTGATGTAAATGCTTCTGTGATAGAAAAGAGTGCAGGAGAAGATGCAAAGAAGAAAACACAGCATCTCTGACATCCTCTCACTATTGTAGTTACTAGACAAAATTACTTTCCCTTCTCCATGTATTTTATGCAATATTTTTCCCACAATCTAAAAGGGTGTTGGTTTTTTTTTGTTGTTTGTTTTGTTTCGGTTTGTTTTGTTTTTTGTGGTGTGGGGTTTTTTTTTTTGGTTTTTTTTGGTTTTTTTGTTTGTTTGGTTGGTTTTTTTGTTTGTTTGTTTTTTGTTTTTTTAATTTTATATACCATGCTGTACAATGTAGGGTGAAGAAATGTCATGAAAACATCCATGATCTGAACTGAAACTCTGAGGCACTGGGCAACTCCACAAAGAGAAGTGTTCCACAGGACAGTGGCTTTGTGAGCAGAAGCTCTGCACAGAACTTCCACCTTTACAAGTTGCCTGTATTCTCCCAGATGCTGCTGTTCAGGGGATTTTTTAAGGAAAAAGCTACACACTTGCCCTGTCCTCAACAGGCTGCACACGTGCTGTAGCTATGACTCTCTTCTCCCCCATTCTTATATTCTGCATCCAAAGACCTCTGTTTCTGTTACACAATTATAAATCTAAGAACATTGTGAACTCTTAGACAGGTAAGACAATTATGAACTCAAACAAGTCATAGTATGTAGGCCAAGCCCCAATTACAGTGAACAGAAATTTAACATTTTGACAACCTAAATTACTGCCCTTCAGTTTTGCTATGTCACCTTGACATAAGTTGTATTTAAATGCCACAGTTATGTGTTCTGACATATATACTGTGATCAGCTCAACACCGAAGAGGTGATTCTATCAAGTCAGTCACTGCAGAGTTAATAAAGATTGCTCAGACACAAAGCCTACTGCAGTTGTTAAAACCATTACATTATTGAAATCTGTGAGAAAACAATTTCATTGCATATTGGGTAGAGATCATAAATATCATAGAATAAATCCTTAATAGACATTCACATGGGCATTTAATGAAGTTACATAACAAAGTATAAATACCTGGAAAATATTTTGAAATTTCATCAACTGCATTTGCAAATAAAATGTTTAAATCAGGCAATCAATAAAGAAATCAAAAGATAATTTAATGAAATTATCTTTAAAGACATTTTAAAGAAATTATAAGATGGAGAATGCAACTGCATTTCTACTTGAGAAACCAACTCCTCACACAGAACTGCTTAGAAAGAGATGTCATTTGCTGAAATACAACAATGAAAGTAGAAGAGTAGAGCAGAACAAGTACAAATATACTTGAGGGTAGAACTTAAGGGAACAAACTTGAAAACGAGCCCAAGTCCCCTTCACTTTGGTAGGCACTGAACCTTCATGAAAGAAGCTCCAGAAACAGGTACCTGGGTTTGCAGTGAGCTGCTCACTGCCAGCAGCGCCTCGATGGCACTGGGGGGACAGTGTGTCAGAGCAAAGGCCATGAGCTCCTGGCGCATCCCCAGGTCCTGGAAGCCTTCTGACTGCCCAAGCTGACTGCACACTTCCCAGCTTTTAGAATAACCTACAAGGGAACACAAAACACACTTCTTATCACAAGAGAAAGGAGGATGCTGCCCAAATCTTACTGGATGAGATAAAGGGAAATGTGGTATTTGTGTCAAGGCTTAACATCCTCTGAAAAAGGAACCATAAAGGCTCCAGAAACCAGAGATGTAGCACAACTTTAGACTGACTCAATACATAAAAAACTATTTTTTATCATATTGGAGGTAACAGCAAAATAGTCATCTGTAAGCTTACATCCTGTATTTTTACGTATTATAATAAGAAAATCATCATTTATTTCAGAGCATGATGTGGAGTGACTGTAAGAAACAAAGTATAAAATATATTACTTGATATATTAAAAAAATCTCAATAAACCTTAAATTTTCCCCCTCATTCTCAAAGCAGAAAAAAAGACGCAAAGAAACAAAAATCCCACCTTTCTTAGTATCTTGACACATGTATTTCATTCACCTCCACTCATACTGCCACATACACAAATTATATAAATAGCATGAATATATAAATATCTTAAATAGAAAAGCAGACTTCTAAAAGACCCACACTTTTTTGCTAGCTGCATTCACATGGTTTTACCTGTCTAAGAGGGATACAGTGTAGAAATTGTGGTTCCCAGAGGCATACAAAAAGCTCCCTGAGGTTACACATCCAGTAGTTCAGTACACACTTATTCCATGCAGTATTTGCTTTATGTGTCTCTATTTAATGTCAGTGCACTTCCACTAGCAAGATCTAACTGCTATTTCAATGAAATGGAACAATCTGAAATACCACACCTCACAGTCAGACAAAAGTCAGAACTCAGATTTCCACCATCATCACCTCATGCACTCCCTTATTTATTCACTTCACCTGTGGCCATGAGCTCCTGGCAATGCATACTAGCTGCTTTGTAGTCCTGGAAACTGAGAGCCTGTTCCACTAAAAGGATTAAAACTTGACCTTTTCTCTCCATCTGATCATCTCCTGTAAGAAAAAAAAAAAAAAAATCAAACTTTTTATTAGTTACTGGAATTAATGGTCAACTTAAGCGTGCTACTTTATTTCTTAAGAATTAACTATATACCACAACATGAAAAGCCCCTCTTGAAACTAAAACAGAAATAAAATTGTCCGCTTTTTCCTGAAAGAAACAATAAAAGGAGTATTTAAAAAAAACATTACCATCATAGCTTGCAAAAAACCCAAACCAATTAGTATGTTATGTCAAGGCTAAAAAAAAGAACGTTTTGAAAATTTTCATGTGATGGCCAAAGCATAGGTCAAAACTGATATTTAAGCTAAGGGACATATAAATCAAAATCCTGACACTGAAAAAAATAAAGTCTATGTACTGTAATAGAAGAAAAAAATTGACATGTTTGTTTTCCTATAATATACAAACATCCATTTTAAACTGCCACTTCATGGCTCCAAATAATGCACAAGATGTAGAAAATGTAAGCATTTAAAAATCTCTAACCTCATAAATTGAACGAGTAGAACTGAAACTAGTTTTTTCACACCATATATCTGTCTCAGTCACCAGACTTTCTGGACAATGCCTCTTATGAATCAAAAGTTACTCTTTAATGCTATGGAAGCCTTCTGACTAAAGTTTCATCAGGAATCTTTGCAGAAAAACATCCTGACCTCAATTTTAATACATCAGCATTCACAGATGAAAATCTAATGAGACAGCTCATCTCGTTTTCAAAGTCAGTTATAGTTAATATAAGTAACGTTTATACCTGTCACTAGTCATCTATTTTTTTTTAAAGTTTTTTTCAGTTTAGAGTGAACAATTTGCTGGCACTAGTTTGTCCAGTCTTGTGCTCAAAATACTATGTATGTCCATGCACTGTATGAGAAGATGACAAAACATACATAGGAAAATAATCTATTAATTTAGGCAAGAATTTTTAGAATAAAAACAAGTGGATTTTTCTAATGCAAGCTTCTTGCTCATGCTTCTCCTCTGTTATTAAAAGCAATTTTATGCAGTGTTGTTACAGTCATTTGAAAAGGGCACTGGTTTATGAAACTGTATTACTACAACTTGTGAAATGCAAATATTTCAGAAGGTTAAACAGATCCAGTTTCCAAAACCATTTAAAGAGTACATGTTCTTAAATTGCATAGCTGTTCTTTTTAGCTCCACTTTGCAGATCCATCACCACAGACAAAGCAAATTTCTTTTTAAAGCTTTTTCAAAAGGAAAAACTGTAGCAGCTGCACTACAGTGACATTCAGGCAAGTGAAGTTACCCTAATTACTAAACTCAATCAAGCCTCCTCTAATCCCTGCACATCACGACTAACTCAGCTGGGAGAACAGGTTAGCTTCCCATCATTTTATCTCCTGGCCTCCTGCTCAATATACTGCCAGCACTCAATGTTGCAAATTAATCACATTCAAGGCTCTCCTGTTGCAAAATTTTGCCCTCTGGAACCTGGGAACCTCTCATTCAGGCAAAAGCAATTACAGATGACAAAGAGGTGCTTCTATCCTCACAAGCAAAATGTGAACTGTCATTTCTCTAAGCGAGGAACACGTACTTGCCACTCACCTCCTGAAGCCCACTTCACCCTGACAGCTTGACTTCTTACAGAGAGATTTGACTAAGTAGCAGACACAAAAGAAAAGTCAAGAGAAACAATCAAACTATCATCCCTTAGATTTCAGACAAAATAATCACTGCTATTTATGCCCACTTAAAAATCAGTGGGAAGAAGGAAAGAAAGGAAGAACACTTGGACCAAGGAATGGTTTCTTTAGCAGTGCTTGAGCAGCTGTATGGTATCAAGTCCCCCATCCCCAGTGTTTCAGCACTTTTGGTGCAGCAGGATACATCTCTTCATGTTGTACAAAAGCACATGTATAAAATAAAAGGGTAACTTTCCTTCCAGTCCATGGCTGTACTTGCTCATCTTATCTCCACTCACTGACACTTCCATTACCTCTCTGTTATAGCACAGAACTGTTATAGCACAGTTATAACTCACTGTTATAGCACATAACCACCACTGGCTCCAGGGTTACTCAATGAATCCCTGAGTGAAGCCCTTTTTCACACACCTTTCATTAACCATGCAGGGACTGATAATGCTCACTGCTGCAGTTTAGTCATTGTCTTCTACTCAGACATAAGAAAAACTCACTGCTTCAGCTTTGTAACACATTGTTTGATGGTTTTTTAATAATAAAGTCTTATAAAAGGAAGTTTTGAATTCTAAATTACCTCCCTTGACATTTTGACAACTATCCATGACTTAAAACCAAGACAGGAATGACAAAATTCTTCAAATGGTGACCTGATTATATTACATAGTAATTATGCTTCAAGTCTTAATGATAACACCTGATACACAGACTTAAATCAAATTCAGAAACTGGAAAGTGGAAAAGGATAACCTAAATGATTCTGAGGCTTCAATAAAAATAATAAGAGAAAAACATAAGAGCTCAAAAATAATAGATTTTTTTTTTGTTTGAGAAATAAAGGATATTCAAATACTTTTTAAAACTTGTATCCAGTGTGGATTATATAAAGAAAAAAGCTGATTGAAATACCTTGGGTAAGATGCATGCTATTTGTGAATGGATAAAATAACACTATCCTGAATGAAATCATGCCAGTAAAACTTAGAAGTCAAATGATATCAAAACTGTACATACACTTCAGAAATTCCATGTCACCTAGATTTAGGAGATCTAGGAGTTTAGAAGCCATCTACATGGTTAATTCCAAATGCAAGAAAGTCAGTGTTAAGAAAGATGGATTTAAAAAATAAGCTTTAACTAAAGAATCTGAGCAAAGTTTAAAGCTACTCGATTCACTTATGGATTTTGAAATTAAATAAATCACCATAGAAAGTTGTGAGAAAAGAGAATAATGGAAACATTTCTAGAGAGCCTGACAAAGGAAATGACCAACACTCAGTAGATCTTTTTGACATTCAGTAAGAGTAGAGAAGATGCTCATGATTTCTGATACAGACGCTTTTTCTCCTACTTGTTTCTGCACACATCTACTCAAGTAATTGCATAAAGTGGATTCTTCACACCCGTTCTTAACAAAGAGCACAAATTAAGTGAGGATTGCAAGACACAGAGCAGCTCCAGCCCCCTGAGCAGGTGCAGATTTTCTGGCTGTCATGCTGAGCACATTCTCCCTCACTCACTTTACCCATCTGTGAAATTAAGATAACAGTTGTGGGCTTACTTTGCAGAGGCAATGACATGAGGCTTAAGTAGAGTTCACTGTAATTAATCAAATACTTTAAAACAATTAAGAAGCTATCTGATACATCATTACCTAAGCAAGATTTTAACTTTGATAAGTATGAATATAAATTCTATTATTCACTTTCAGTGCTTCTCTCTAAGCAAATTGTATTCAGAGTACTCAGTTCATAAAGCTCCTCAATAATGACTCTGTGTAATCTACCCTTGCACCCACAGTAAATGCATTCTTTTAAAATTTAATTTAAAGAATGTATGTTCTTAGGGTTTTATAGTCTGTTACATACAATAAAACACAGCATATTATTTATGCTCTATATAGACACAGACAATTTACATAGACATGGACAGATGCCGCAAACAGGTCTTTCCCAACCAGTAATTGTACAGGGTGGAGTAGCAGGAGAAGTGGAGAAAATACTGAAACAAATTGCTGCAACTGAGCAGACAAAACACAAGACAGCACTCTACAAAGTGGATTTGGAACGGAAGGAACCACAACTTCAAACATGCACAATCAATACTAGTCAGTATGTTCCCGAGGACAAAATCAGAACTTCTTACACAGCAAAGGTGGCTCACAGATCAGGGTAATTGTGTAAGCAGTGAAAACTAGTTAAGGACAAAAGTCAAATCTTTCTCCTGGCAGCATTTTATCTAACTCTACATTAAATTCATAAAGTTGAATCCCCTTTTTTCAATATCCACACCCATCTCAAATATCTCAGTAAAACCATTTGGTTTCATCGTAAGCTGTTAGAAATCACAATACCCTTCCCCAGTAGTTTTACACCTGCAAATAAGGACTACCTGTACTAAAACTGCAGGGAAGGTTTTCCTTTTCTAATATTAAGTTTAAAATAAAACAATTCAGAATTCTTAGAATCTGTATACATGGTTTGCCCTTTTGTCTATAAACTACTTCGTGGAATAATACCCGTGTTTGTTATTACAGGATAGGGCTACCAAGTCCTAATATAACTCTTCATCATATTAAAAATAGTATTAGTAATATAAATGTTAATAATTAATTGTAACTTGGTAACTTAACTTACAAGTTGACAGGTACATAAATACCATTTCTACATGTCTTGTTTCATATTATGTTTTTAATCTCTACCATCAAATTACACAATGCTCCTTATTACAGACTGTGATTAAGGCTATACCAGCATTTCACTTAAAATCTGTTTTCAAAAGAATTAATAATCAAGTTATTCAAATTCTAAGACTCTTTAAATTCAGTGTAAGGTTACCTATTCTATCATTCATCAGAGGGACACAGAGGACCCAAGAGTAATCCTCTACAGCCTTTCTTAAATCATTTGGAAAAATACTGTATTTACACACATGATTTGAAATCATGACAATCATGTTTCCTTTGTATGCTACTGGGTAATCTGCTGGATACTTGTCAGTAAGTTAGACAGTCAGGCACAAAAAATTTGCAGTAACAGTGGTCTGCTGTTTCAGCTTCCAAATCCAGAAAAACAAGCAAACAAGAACATTCTAAAACAAGTAAGTTTTCTTAAAATGAAAAAATCTGTTTTCAATAGACCATCTCCTACAACAAGTAAGTTTAGGTAAAATTCACAACAATGGCATTGTCACACCAAACCATATCTTACTCATAAATGAATGTTCTCTACAGATAATAGTTTTCCAATATAAGCAATACAACCAGTTATCTTTCAGTGACAGCAAAATGGTTTTTAATCACAAAATCTCAAAACTACTTATGTAAAACAAAATTTAAACACCCCATTAAATCCCCCACCACAGAAAGTCACTACTGAAAATATTGTCTTGCTGTATTTTCTTTTCAGATATGTTATTAATGTTATTCTATAACCAAAAGATTACTTTGAAAGCAACCAACTTACTTGTATTTTTAGAGTAAGAGAAAATGGTCTAAGTAGTGTATTCCTTACCAAGACTCATACTTGAAATATAATTTTACTACTAAAATTTCCTACTTACCAGAGGAGCATTACTCCCAAGGTTAACCACTAAAGTCAGAGAGCCCAACACTCACAGGATAAATATGTCACCAGTAGAGTAAGTAGTAGTTTTTAAATCATTCACCTGTTTAAAAATTAACCACCTCACACATTCATCTTCTGGTTTTCTCTAGCCTGGTAAGTACATGGAAGACAAGAACTGGGGGGCCATTTCATCATCTGGCTTTAAGTGTCTCTTAAATCTCTCTTCTCAGTGGTGAGTCAGTAAGTCTCTGTGATTATAACACCAGCACAGACACTACTGTATCAATGACCTCTATACAAATTCCCTGAAGTTCTCTACATACTGTGCAGCAATGGCCATCTTTCAGTCCCTGGTGACGGGAGCCATGAGTTTGATCACTTTCCAAAGGTACATTCCAGGGCACTGTAAATCCTACAGCTAAGGCACTAGAATAACACTACTAGACAAAGCTTTATATAATCTCTCTAGATCTTGAGTTTCCTTCTTTCACACAAAGAGAATCACAGATTCAAAAAGAAGACAAAACAAAAATCTGCAGCATTTGCCCAAAGAACCCAGAATATTAAGAAAAATTCACAGATGTTAACTTGATGTGAGTGTAACAAAGCAGAGAGGAGAAGGAAAGACCTGTACAGTAATCTCGTCTTATGAAGCAATAAGGAAGACTTTTTTTTTTTTTTTTCCTAAAAGCCTTACAAGCAAATAAAAAGATGTTACAACTGTCATTCAGATTTTTTCGATTAATTTTAAATATGTAGATTGGATCCAGTTACCCAACATGGTGCCATCTTCCACCTTTCATGAAGCAGGGCTGACCAGAGTAAGGATGTTTCCTGTGACTTCTTTCCTTGGGACCTTATCTTGGGAGGTCAGCAACCTAACTTCCATACCTCTGTTCTCAACCTCACACAATTGTCTTGAGTATCTCTCTCTATTTGTAATACTATGCAAAAAGTTGCCAGTACTAAGCCTCCTAAAAATGTAAGAAAAAACATCTTAAATGATTTAACAAATAAAGATGGAGAAAAGAATTAGCCAGTCATGTTTTAGTGACAAAGCTGGAATGCATTGATTTTATATGCCATGCTGCATAAAATATAGATATTTTGTATTCCTATATTCTATTTCTACATCATAAAAATACAGCAGTATTGGGTTTACAGCTGCATTGATTAAGTATTTTTCCAAAAAAAAAAAAATATCAAAAAGCAGATACTTTAGGTAGGCTATAAAAAAACACTTAAAAATCCCCCTAATATCCTCAGGATTCAATCTTTGAAGATGTTCAGCTCCTCAAATGAACACTCAACTTAATGCATTATTTTTAGTGCCCAAAGGAGATACATGCTGCACAGACTGAAGGCTAACAGCTGAAATTCATGCTTTACAGATTATCTTCCCCCTGTATCTTAAATGCAGCTATTATTAAATCAAGCTAACTTATTTGACAGAGGTAATAACATTCACAGTAATTTCAGTACTACCAATTAAGTGTAAAACAAGATCTTTTCATCCACAGCTCCTCCAATCTGAAATCACCCTATATTCCAACTCTAGATTGGACAAGGCATTTTTTTATTTCAGGTAGTAGCAGAACATAGCAGCTGACCATTTCAGCTGTTTTACACATGAAATATTCCATTTATGTGACATGCTTCATTCCTCCCTAGTGACTGCTCCTTCAGGTGATTTTTTAGTGGCATCTTTGAATGCATATTCTAATGATCAACTCAAACATCCTAAAGCATAATATAAATGTTCTTTGCAGTGCAGTTCAGTGTCTTATTAACACAGCTTACCTGCAACCCTTAGGAGGTTTGCCAGTCCCAGGAGCTTGGCAGACTGTTTATAGTTTGTTGACATCTGAGCCAGACAGTCCTTGATGAGACTGAGTCGATCGGAACACAAACGCACTGTTGAAAGCAGAACTGGTTTAGAGACTGCACAAATGAACTCGACTGCTGTGCTCCTGCTTAAACAACACAGGCCAGGAGGAGTGCTGGGGAATGTAAGAATGCAAACACAATCTGAAAACCAGCTCAAAGCTGCTTGCATGCAGATCCTCAATTATACCTATAAACAGAAAGTTAAAATAACACCACAGGATACCCAGCTCCAATCATTAGCAAGTCAGGCTGTGAAGGGAACAAAAAGAGGAAAACTGACGTGAATGAAAACTCTTTTTTGTTTCATGTTTTCACATTCACTCTTTTTAAATGTGTACAATTAACTGATATACTTTCGTACAATTTTTTAACTGTAATTTTTGCAATATCCCGTAAGACTGCTAACACAGGCATTAACTTTTGTTTAGAATGTTGTAACTGTCATTTATTTAGCAAGGACAAGATACATCACACAGACTGAAAGAACTGTCATTAGCAAATGCTTCAGCTTGTTTTAATTTACTTAAAAATTTCCTGAGGAAGTGGAAGGATAGTTTGCAAATCACCTGGTTGCAGATATGGTTCTGTCAACCATATCTTGAGCAGCTTATAATTAGTACTGTTTCAAAAAAGATTTTACCAGAATTAGACAATTATTTTAATTGCATAATTTAATATCATTAACTGATTCCAGTGCTCTATTTAGCTAATTAGTGGGTGGCTAACTTCAGGTTGCTGCTTTAAAAGGTAATGCTTTCATACCATGCAAGTTCTCAGAACACAGAGAACAGCATGCAGATATTCCACTTAACACTCAGTAAGAGTAAATGGTGATAAACTCTGCATTAGCATATTGGGCTTAAAACAGGTATCAGGCCTCTAAATAAGAGCAAAGACATATTAGTACAATGAAAACTATCAATTCTGGAAATTAGACTAAAATGAATAAGAATAGAAGAGCAGGAAGAGGCCATATTTTTAGTTTCATTTTTAATAGTCTATCACAGGCATATATTGGTATACAACAATAAAATGTTTTCAGTCATTGATTATTTAAGCAGGAATTTTTAATACATAGCGTAATTAAAAGTAATCTGAAATAATACCATGGGGCAAACACTTAAAGATGGACTTGTCTTCACATTTGCTTTTAGTAAGGAGTCTTCAAACCAAATTTTATTACAATTTAGCATCATGGTAGTTCCTAAACCTACACTGCCAGGTTTGCTAAAAATAGAGGTGAGGGAAGATCTACAGAAAACTAAACACAGAACTGCAAATAAAGGTCTATTGCTAAAAGAGTATTGCTGTGGGAATAGCTGATCCTTAGTGCTACTTTAATGACATTCTATCAAAGTAACGGATCATTTAAAGGTTTTCATTAAAACTTGAAAACATGATTTTAATTTTATTAGATTAATCTGATTTACATGAAAGATACTGAAGCAAAAATAAGTCAGGATCATTAATGAAATTACATGCATGATTTCACATACTCTAATTAATCTGTATCGGTAGTATTACATATCCTGTTAATGCAGTATTATGTCCCTACTTTTTTAAAATTATACCTCCATTTCCAAATCAAAAGAAGTTGAAGAATATCCATGCACTTTTTTACAGGCTGAAAAAACGGCTTGAAAAATAATTTTACTCCAGAAATGAACAGGCCAGCACTGCAAGATCTAGAAATCAGGCAGTCTCAGTCCAGAAATTTTAAGATTTTTGAATATAACATTTCAAGCAACAATTAACTTGAATAAATACTTAGAAAAAAAGAGAACACAAAAAAAGTAAAGTAACAATAGGTGCTTTATAACAACAGTAACAAGAGAGAAAATTTACTTCATTTTTCCATGAAGCGGAAAGCACCAGAAGTGCTTTCCATAAATCCCAGTATTTCTCTGCACAGTGACAGAAGTAAAACATCATCAGCACATCTCATGACTCAGTGCTCATCTCAGCCAGTTCCATGAGTAGTGTTCATGCAATTTCATTGTACATAATCATAACTTCTTTCCAACTTTCATCCAACAACTTTCTGTTCCATTGGAGTCGGAGCTCCAAAAGATGTAGTTTTAAGCACGTCATCAAAAGAAATACCTTGTAAAAGTTCACTTCCACTGTCATTGGGCTTTATATACCTCACAATGAAACAGCCCAGTGGAGACATGAAAATTGCCTGTGCGTGAACTACCTCTCTCCTACCTCTTATTTTAAAGCACACAGGCAAGTGCAGATTATTTGGCAAATAAAAGATGAGGTCAATTTCTGTTCAAGTGATAAGGAGTTTCATACACTTGATACTCCATTTTAAAGTCCTGCTAAAAGTCAAAAAACTAAGACATCATATGCAAATACTGTTCTTCCTTCACATGCAAAAAAAAATTCCATTAAAAACCTGCTTTTCCTTTGTGACTGTAAACTCCTTGGGGGCAGTATATGGACTCTTTAGTTTAATCATAGCACACTTATGTAATAGTAACTATTTCTCATGCATATTTGTGCCTGTGATTCAGGTAATCATATAAAGAATGAAATTATGCAGTACCTTGCAGTGGTAATATTTTCACACCAAACTCTTCCAGGTAGCCCAGAGCACGAATGAGGTCCAACTCCTCCTGAACAGCACTTGGACTGTCTTCAATAAGTTGCAGACAGCACCTAAATAAGAACAAAACACATTTTCCTGAAGTCTAATGAAAGCATTCAAAATTAAACCTGTGGGAGAAGTTCACTGGTAAGTAAAACAAAACAAAGCAAAACGACCACCAGCAGTAATTTACTGCCCTTATGGAATGCCAGAATACTCACTATTTTTGTAATGTACACGAGAGGTGTTTGGCACAGTCTCTCTCACAGCTGTCTAAATATTTTAATAAATTTCTATTTTTTCATTGCCTTCAACTAGTTGTTATAAGCACATCACCTAAAACCCTACTGAATTTAGATAATGTCATAATAGATGACATTGAAGGTACATGTACTTAAATACATTTGGGAAATACTTCTTTTTCCACTCTTGTGTTTCGGTATTGTCATATAGTAGAAGATAAAAGCAAAATACTGGAAAATGTTGACTAGAAGTGAAACATTAAGAGTCATTGTCACAAATTCAGTTTCCTTAACTAAGTACAGTAAATAAAACAAAGTTTATTAAAAAAAAAAAATCCCACTAAATTCTTCTGAAGATGAATTAATGCATGCAATTATCAAGAGCACAATATTCTAAATACACTTTTAATATTATATGAATAATATATTATTTAATAAGCTTTTAGATATTTTTTTTAAAATACAAGCTGCATTCTGGTACAGTGCATTATTATACATAGTTTTATTAATACATGTTGAACAAAGAAAATCAATATGCAAAATCATAGAATCATGGAATGGCCATAAATTGGAAGGGATTTTAAACATAATCTAGTTCCAAATCCCCTGGCACATGAAGGAACACCTCCCACTAGACCAGGTTGCTCAAGAGCTCCATCCAACGTGGCCTTGAACACTTCCAGGGATGGGGAATCCACAATTTCCATGGACCACCTGTTCCAGTGCCTCACCACTCTCACAGTAAAGATTTATTTTTTTTAAACACCTAATCTAAACCTACTCTCCTTCAGCTCGAAATCATCACCCCTTGTCCCACTATATGCCCTTGTAAGAAGTCCTTCTTTGTCTTTCTTGCAGGCTCCCTTCACATACTGAAAGGACGCATTTAGGTCATCCCAGAGCTTTCTCTTATCCAGGCTGAACAATCCCAAATCCCTCAGACTTTCCTCAAAGGAGAGATTTTCATCCCTCTGAACTCACTACAACAGCTCCATGTCTTTCCTTTGCTGGGGACTCAGAGCTGGATGCAGCACTGTAGGTGGGGTCTCAGCAGAGCAGAGCAGAGGGACAGAATCCCCTCCCTCACCTGCTGCCCATGCTGCTTTGGATGCAGCCCAGGACACATTTGGCTTTTTGGGATGCAAGGACACACACCTGAGTCATGTCCAGCCTCTCACCCACAGTAACCCAAGTCCTTCTTGGCAGGGCTGCTCTGGATCTGTTCATCCCCCAGCCTGGACTGATACCAGGGGCTGCCCCAGTCCAGGTGCAGCACCAGCACTTGGTCTTGTTGAGCCTTAGGAGCTTCACATCTTGAGCTTGTCCAGATGGCAACTCATGTCAATGATTTTAAATGGCTTAATTCACCATACAGATTAAATCAAGACAGTATTTGATTTGTCCAGCCTATCACATTTTTTTCTCCACATGCTAGCTGTGAATACACATTTTAAGTCAAAACCAAGACTGTATGTTAGCTGAACGTCCCATCTGAAACCATCAGATTTTTCAGGCCCACTGACAAATATTTCAGGGTGAAGTTTAAAACAGGAGTGGAATAAAGGAGCTAAAGAGAAGCTGGAATGGTCTGCCTGGGGAGGTGGTGGAGTCACCATCCGTGGTGTGTTTAAAAGAAGATTGGATGTGGCACTTGGTACCACAGTTTGAGGTGTTAGTGCTGGGTTGGACTCAGAGATCCTGAAGGTCTCTTCCAATCCAGTGATTCTGTAAATACATCCTACCTAAACCAACTCACACAGGAAGGCTACTAGGAGACCTCTACACGATAATCACTCAGAGAAACTCAAGTTACCATGAAACAACTGATTGAACATAAATCAGAGGTGGATCAAAACATGTTACTAAACAGAATAAACATACAGTTACACATTCATAGCAAGTATTTGAGCTATAAACCATGTATTTTGAAATATCACCATAAAACCCTAAGAGAAAAGCTGGTTACAGAACCCTTATGCATTAAAAGGGTCTTTTAATTCCTTGCATTAAAAGCAACACTACTCAGTATTTCCAGAGCCTGGTTATGAAAAAGATTCTCAACAGAAGACTGAGTGGGCCAGTACTAACAAATAAACTCTAATGCTATGACATCATTAAATCAGTTGTAATGTATATGATAGTTGTAAATGTACATGATAGTTGTAAATGTACCTGGCCAATTCCATACAGCTATCAGTTAGACTCGCTGAAGAATTGAAATATTCTCTCCCAGCAGCCAAAATGAGTTCAATACTTCTGGCATAGCTGACCCGGTACTGTGGCTTCCCTTTTGATGAACTTGGTAGATCCACTGACCAAACACTGCAGTGCATCATTTGCCCAGCGAGGTGGATATTGTCTATACTGCTTGAGCATAAAAGACTTTCGGTGAATATCTAAAAGAAAGAACAGTAATTTAATAACCTGCAAGAGCAGCAGCTTCAGATAAGCTTATCTGCTTATTGTATGGCATTAACCCCTCTGAGTACAAGGATGTCTGAAGTCAAAAAGAATACATTCAGTCCAAGCAGAAAATCTAATTTTTTCTCAGGGAAGTATTTCTGCAAAGCACTTAAGTAAACCTAAAATTAATTAGTAGCTAGTTTCTATTTACTGGAAGTTAAAAAACCCCAGCATATTAACTGCCTTTTTACAGTATGACTTAAGCCACCAAAATATTCTGAGGTGTTAATACACTGTAACAATCCGAAAGGGCAGTTCAGTATTAAGACCTTAAAACCAACAATGTGAGAAAAGAAATTCTGTATTCCTAAAGTAAAAAATATTTAGAACTGAGTATATAAGATGTTCTTTAAATTTCATTCAGGAGTATCTTCAAAGACTGCAAACTCATAATGCTACATCTGCCACAAAACATCTAATTTATTTCAAGGTTAAAGTTTTGCCCAATTTAAGACACTCAAAATAACCTCAATTCCTTTCAAAAATAATTTGCCTTTTTTTTTTTTTTAAGCACAGTCATTATTGTCCTAATGAAAAGGAACATAAAAATTTAAACATTTCAGAAATATCACAGCTGCAACAATATGACCTTTATCAAAAGTTTAAAAGTTCATAACAAATTCAAGAGGATCAATGAATCATAGAAGAGCCCAGGTTGAAAGGTGTCTCAAAAGATTATCTAGTCCAACCTTTCATGGGGAGGAGGGCATAAATGAGCTTATTTAGCACTCTATCCAATCATACTTTATTTCATTTTATAGGAAGAACCTCTCCAAATCATCTCATGCTCTGGAAAGGAAAACAGTTCAGTGTTTCCCAAAGAACATGACACAATTAGATCATCTTCCATTTCACAACATATTAACCCTCAAGGAACATTGAGAGATGCAAAATATCATAGCTGACCCTTCCTCCTCAAAGACCACACACAGAACATTTAACTTTCTCAAAAATTATCAAGTCAAGAGGACAGAATTCACTATGCATGAAAGAAGAAAAGAGTAAGCATCATGCTAAAAAAATACCCAAGCCTCACATGGGATTGCAAATCTTTACTGCCTCATACTTTATCAATTTTAAAGTTATCAAAGTATAATTGTATATGACAGCACTACATTTCAAAGCATTTTCAGCATTCCTACACAACTTTTTCCAGAATCCTTTTCTTGTGTTTCTCTTTTAATCATATGGTTCAAGGTTTAAAAAAATAATTTAATGTAATAGAAAACTTACATTAAGATCTGAGTAAAGCAAATGCCTTATTTGCAGAGTACTCTAGTATTACAATTTCTTAACGTGCACTTAAAAGTTGAATAGCATTGTCTTTTTGCTTCTTTTTCTAATTTGCTTTTAAAACTTCTTCTAAGAGCTAATCAGAGGGGTAGCCATAAGCAATTAATTCTGTAAACTGCAATAAAACTAAAACCTGCTTCTGTATAGATATAAACGCTAATTATATGGGACACAGTAATGCATCTGTAATCAATTGCAGTAAATTGAAGTGAAAATGTAAATAAACAATGTATGTCACAGCAAATTCTACATCTGTCTAATAGCTGTCTTTTGCAAATACTAATGACATGGATTTGGACTTTATGCACATGCAAGGGTTTTACCTTCAATGAAATTAGATTTCTCATCGCACATAATTTTATTTCAATTGCAAGCAGTAGAAAGTCCATAATCCTATAATGATCTTGGATAATATTATCAAACCAGAACTCCATGTTTAAGAAATGCTTGAGTGAAGATAACGTTTTATTTTCATTACACTGGAGCATTTATTGCTAAACACATTTGTACACAGAATTACAGGCTATGTGAGAAAACCTCACAAAGCTGACTCAATTTCTAAAAAGTTGAATTTTAATGAAAGATATACAGGGTATTTATTAGACGAGCTTTAGATAAAATGAATAAACACCAGAACATTTTTACTTAAATAAAATACTGTAAAAAAGGCAGTAGACAATCAAGTAACAACACAGAAAAGTGTATTTACACCTCTGAGCAACAATATGAAACTAGGAATGTGTAGCCTATTTGTGACATAAGTCAGCAAGAAGACCTAAAACTCACCTCATAGCAAGTATCTGAATGTAAGCACCTATACACTTTCTGTTGCATGTCCAACATATCCTGGAGCAATTCCTTCCACTGCGTCTCATCAACGGATGGTTGCCTAGAAAACACATTCTAAAATTGAATATTCTCTTCCCCAACAGTTTTAAAGACCATCAGTAGATTCCATGACTAAAAATATGAGTTTTCTCAAACTCTATTACAATATTTAATTAGACTTTTAACCAGAAGTGATTCAAAGACAGAAGGCTTTTAAGATTAATTAATATTAAAACAGTATCTGTGGTATAAAATGGTTTGACAATAATGCAGTACCCAAAATACTTTTTCTGTTTTCTGTGGGATAAGACAGGGATTTAAGCAATGTTTCCCAAGATCCCCCAAGTAGGTTTTGACAATTTTCCATAATACATCAGGAAGTTGGAAGTGCTATCTTCCTGCTGACCTGGGAACTGCAGGGCAAAAACCAAGTCTGTAGCAGCAACTGATGATCATTAAAGTGCTGTTCATTGTAGGCAATCTCAAAGGACTAATCAATGGCATGCAATCACAGGAGAATAAGGCTGCCACTTTATTTTGTTTCTTAAAGTTGACTGGTATTCAGATTCTTGACTCTGTGGATTTACAGATCTCTGTTTATCCACAGAGCTTTGACTTCCTGTGCTCTACCAAAATTTTTACAAGTAAAAACATGATGAATGTTTTTTGACATTACCTTGAGCCTTTCAGATTAAAAAAAAAGACCTTTTAAAACTACATGAGCTAGTTCCAACTAATAGTGATTTTCTCATGTGGCATTAGCTTTTACTTTGGCAAAACAAAGGGTCTCCAACACAAGTGGAAAAATCAACATTTTGCCTACAGAGGCATTGTCTTGATCTTTCTAAAGAGAAGTTTCTGAAAGTCTTAAAAAGCTGAAAAAGCTACTAAAAATACAAATACCACTCTACCATCGTGAATGAACTGCTGTGCATATTTGCTTTAAACAAGAAAGAAAAATCACCCAAAATTATGGCTGGTTTTCCCAGGATTCAAAATTTTTTTCTGCATTTACCAAGAGCTATTTAATAATTCATATAACAGTTTAAAGATGAGTTAAATGAAAGATGAGTCAAACTAGAAAAATCGAAAAATTATACTGGGAATCTAAGTGGTAGAATCAATACCTAAAATCAATAAATTACCCTATTACAAGGGTTCCAAGAAAACACACCAAAAAACCCCTAACAATTATTTTACAAATCCTACACTCTCAATAAAATTAAATAGGTCTTAAAGGACCTCTTTTACAATCTGTTAACTTTCACACTTCATCATCCTGCAGTATTTTGCAGCCAGTATGCATTTTAAGCTTGTTTACTTGAACAAGAACATACTGAAGCAGGTTTGAAGGCAGGCAGAGATTTTTGACTATGGAGAACGCAGCCAAAACACTAATCATGTTAATCATCAGTTCAACAAAAGTGTTTACGTACACTGTCTGCAGGGTGAACACCACAGCTCCCTACTGCCACAAAGCAGGCAGGCAGGCTCTTTTACCTCACTGCCCTTCCCTTCTTCTCCCCCATTCCCCTTGGAATACTGACTTGCGACCTGTGTGCCTTGTCAGCCTAATCATCAGCTTCCGTGCCTCCTCGGCATTGTCCTTGGTGTGTTTCACAAAGGAAACCGGCTTCTGCAGGCCGTGCTTCTCCAGCAGCTCCGACACACTGCAAACACAGGCAGAGCCCTGGAGTCCGGCACAGCGGCAACACTACTGCCGCAGCAGCAGGACTCCTAAAGCTCTCTCAAAACATGCACTGCAAATGCAAACAGTCTCCATAAAATCTATTACACTATAGATTAGCCAGAGTAACATTATGTGCATTTTTTTTTAAATATAAGTATATTAGTAATACTGTAAGGTAAACATATACTATCAATACCTGATCACATATGCTCGCAGTTTTAGTCTTTGATCCCTCAAAGCAGTATAGATTATCAATATCAAAACAAATTCCTCAAGTTAACCCCCTTCCCCTCCCCCCAAAAACCCACCAAAATTAAAACAAACAAACAAAAAAAATCCTCAAACAATTTTTTTTAAAAAAGCCCCCCCCCCAACAAAACCCCAAAGAAAACAGGAACAAAAAGCCTCACAATCCCCCAGACTTTTATTCCAAGAAAAATATCTCTAGATACTTATAATATTCAAATAGATAAATCCATTCAAAATTTCTATGTTCTGAATATAAAAACATACAAGATAATCCTCTTGACAGCATTAAAATAAATAAAGATAAATATTCTTATTGGTTTCTTATCATAAGAAGTTCTTGGCTCTGCCTAGTAATTTCTGTGATACACTATTTATTTTAGCAAAATTAAATACCTAAGAATTCGTTCCAGTTCATCTACTTCATCATGAAGACTGTTAGTTTTATCTGTTTCAGGCCTGTAATGATATCACACAATTAAATATAAACATTCACATATACTCCTTACAATTTCCTCTTTTAATTTGTATTACATAGATATGAAGATAAGCAGTCTGACACACTCCTTGACTAAAATCAAATATACGTTTAGTTGGAAATATTAAAACTGTTTGGCTTCTTGCTGTAAAGACAGTTAAAACTTAGAGGGTCCCTCAATTTCCCAAGAACAGAGGTCTTCCTTTTTCCTTAGATTTTCTCAGGCTCTCTCCCTCCTTCGTGTAAAAGATAGTGGAAGAATAGTTTGCACCTCACAGATCACAGAGTATCTCCTCCTCAAGCTTTCTTGAGCATTACTTGTCCCTCAATAGGTTTTCTATTTCCACCCTCTCACAGGGACATATTGCTGCTTTTAAGTTAAGTGCAAGATGCCACTGTTGTAACAAAACCTGTAAGACGGCACTAACACTTGGTCTCAATTCATCAGACTCTAAAAGTCTAAGAAACAATACAGAAACCTCGGTCTAGGCTGCTACTTTAACTCTTGTTTTGCTGCATTACTGGTAGAGTATGTACACAGCAGAAGTATTCAGATACGTACATTACAGTCAAGGCAGCTCAGAGGTGAATAGAATATTCCAGCAACTCTGTCTGCGCTTTAATAACTTAACAACCCTTTTTAAAGCATTAATTCACAAATGTATTTAATATTTCCAAAATATTTACAAATAACCAGCTGAAAATGTTTACCCATATCCTCTTTGTGGAAGGCATTCCAGAATGTCGTAACAGAGAGATAGCTGGTCATCTCTCTCACAGCTATAAATGCACTCCAACGCTGTAATCATAAGCTGGTCCTGATCAGGAATAATTTTTTGCTGACACTAACAAGAAAAGAAAGTACACTTGTTTTTATTTTCTTGTTTCTGATTCAACAGTTAATTTTCTTTTAAATATAAAAGGATGTGTACTCCAAGTAAATAAAGTCTCTTCAGCTGCAATTAGAATGTCTTTTGCTAACAACCTGGAAAAGTCACAACCTGAAACTTATCTTGGCCAGTTTTCTGCAGTGCAGACACTTGAAAGAACAGTGGTATGCCATTATACCCTTTCCGAATTTGAGAAGTGGAGAGGGTGCAGGACAGAGGAAGGCAACTGCTGAAAACATTTGTCAGACTTATTAAATATGTACAATAGCACTGACATACATAAAAGAGCTGTGGTTGTGCTTTGCTGGTTGATATCTGTCCATAAACTCAGAACATTCAGTAGCATGCAAATATGTGCCTGTGTGCTCTGAAGTAATTATTTAAACCATAGAAGCAGCATGAAACACACACACAGAAGGCAACTTCAATCCTTACTTATTGAAGTCTCACCTCAATCCTAATGGCCCCCACTTTATTCTTTACATTTGCTGTGGAAGGCAGGAGAGGGAGAAGTAACTTGAAATTTACTCATAGTAAAATTCCTCAAGGAAAAAATAGTGATATCATTAAACTCTTTCATACCCACTTTTTGTAAAGGAAAAATGCCAGGAATTTACTTCAAACAGGTCACCAGGAAATTACTTCAAAGAAGAATCCATTCAATAATTCTTATTCTACTAGGCTACAATCATTATCACATGCGTTTGAGAGTCTCATCAAGGACAGCTTAGCTGCATAATAATTTATGGTAAAAAACTCTTTAATTAATGTTTTCTAAAACATAACAAATGCTGGGTCCAAGAAAATAGAAAAGATCAGAAGGATAATATGACTTCGATGAACCAACTCTATTTCTCAATTAATCTCTTCAGGACAAGAATTTCCAGTAGAATCAACAGAGCTCTTTACTTACAGCAGGTTTTGAATTCTGAAATATCTTCAGAGGTAGAGTCAAGTCCTCCTTTGCCAGTGTTACTAAATACTCTTTGAAAAGGGCATTTGCAAGACCAGGGGACTGGTTTTCACAGCGGTGGAGAAAAGGGATCATCCACTGATAAACATTCTTCACGTATTTTTCATCTGAGGACTGGAAAGCACAAAGAATTACAGAAAGGAAACACAGAAACAGGTTCAGCTTCATTGCCCAAAACAAGCAGGAAAAGCAAAAACCAAATAGAACCTTTTTTTGATCAATGTAACTGAAACAGTTATCTTCACCTATCACAAACAGATCACTACATCCATGAAGCACTGGAACAATCTTTCTGCTACCCAATGGCTTAGGGAAACTGAGCAGAACAGGAGTAGAGCCCATTCCGTGAGCAAAGTCTGTCTTCGTCCTGCAGTTTCAGAATGAGTGAGAGACTATGCAAGCATGTCAGAGTAGCATTACTTTCAGTAATTCAGAAGGAATGCAAGATAAAAAACAAGGGATGAGTGGCTACATAAATCCAAAACCAAAAACAAATAAAGTCCATATCTTCCTGTTTTCCTCTGGTGCTTATGTGTTTTTCAACGGAATTTCAGACCCATAGCTAGTTCCATCTCTGACTATTTTTCAACCCTCCCAAGAGGTCTTTTTCTATTCTGAAATGCCATGCTCAAGCTCAATACAAAGACAGAAACACATATCTGGTGCAGAGGTAAATATTAAAATTGCTTGACAATATTTAAAGACGCCAAAAAACATCCAAGGAGCACACTCAATATTGTTGTATCTGCAGCATAATCAAAAGCTATACTGAAGATCCTTTAAAAAAGGCCAATGAAAACGCAATTCACAGCTTTCTAAACAGGATTTATTAACCTTGAGTCCTCAGCCAGGGATAAAGTGGGTCTTTGAGAAAACTAAGCAAATTTAGCTTTTGTTAGAAGGAAGAAAAAGAAATAAGCCCTACCACAACAATAATAGGAAAAGGAACAGTGAAAATATAGAATTTTTACTGAATTAAAGATGGAAGTTCCTCAGAAAAATGGCAGTGTCTTTATATACATAGGACCCAGGGTAACCTGAGTTACTGGATTTGAAGGTACACTTATTGATTTATTGATTTATTCAAAGTACTTACATTCTTCATCAACAGTCTCAGCTTCTCAATGTCCTTCATCTCTAGAAGCTCCTTCAAAGTCAAAGTTCGATCACCATCAGTCTCATAAACCACTGTCTCAAGAGTGATCAGATTGTCACAAAGCACCTGCAGACCAGGAATGTTCCTCTCCATGCCAAGACGAACAAGGGACAGAGCACAATCAACCTGAAAACCAAATTAAAAAACACTGCTGTACAGTTGTTTGCCAAACACCAACTTCAATCTGTGTCCTCTCTGTGCATCTACTTTATTCCCCTGTTGCTTGATAGGCAATTTGAAGTTCCTAGAAGTTTTTGTGGACTGTGTATTTTGAAATGGATTGCCCTTCTCACTTTTATGAAGACCACATAAAATGCTTAATCTTAAGGGAGGATATCATTATATGCCTTTAACCAAGACGCATCGTACAGATGCATGTAAATTAAAATATTAGTCCTCCTGGAGATCACACACAGCTCATCTCAATATATGGAATACGAAGCATTGCTTTAAACTAAGACAGTCAGGGAACTGATACACAATATGACTTTTCTAGCTGACCATGATTCAATAATTTTAATTTCTGCATTTTATGTCACAAAAAAAAGAGTGAAGTTTTTTTTTTTTTCCCTAGTGACTGATACTAGGGAAAAAGTATGTGAAAGGTTCTGTTTTGATTTCAAAGAACACAATACTATCTGTAAATATTCAGCAAGGCAGACATAAGTCTTGAAGAGCAGGATGCAACTTAATTATATGTTATATAATTTAACTAATCCTTGGAAGCTGCTTTTATTTCCATACCTACTTATTCGTTGTTAAGATCACAGGAAACTATGATTAAAAAAAGCCCTGGTGGAGTGCAAGCTTGTAGAATAGAAGAATTCACTCATCAGAACTAACCTATAGTGATACTTCCAGTCACCCTCCTTCTCATGCAGCTAAATTGGCATGAGAAGCAATAAAATACCAGAGCACACGAGTGATGAGCTCTGTTCTTATGTGCAATGTTATCTTTATCTCATAAAGCTTCAAACACTTTTAACATATATACAGAAAATCAAGCAGAAATAAGCTGCATGGCAGCCCCACAGACACACAGTAGGACTGCCAGGAAGAAATCACGACAATACCGTTTATTGATGTGACAGCGACACGTGGGACTAACACACATCAATACACATAACGCAGCAGCATGTCACAGGTAATAAAAACATTTCCCAACATGCCATGCACAACTTTCCCTCCCTTAGTCACAAACACAAAATGCAACGGTAAACACTTTTCACGGATTACAAAAGAGCTACTGTCTGCTATGGTAAATAAAACAGAATCTACTGGGTTCCTTATTCATTTATATGGATTAATTATTTGGCTGAGTAAACTTTAGAGCAAGCCTAAGTACACTGCAAAAGAAAAAACAAGTCCTTTAAAATTCATAATGAAATTGAGACAGAGTGTACATTACTGAGAGAATAGTGTCCTATTAATATGCATTAAGGCTGTTAAGGATTCTGTTGAAGAAGGCTGCTCAGTCATCATCATTTCCTCACTGCTATTCTCACCTGCATTGCATATTCTTCAATTTCTTGTGCTCTGCTCAAATACCAATCAGTGACGAGATCTACAGAAAGGTCAGTAGTCCTGTACTTCAGTAACTCAGGTTGTATTTCATACAGAAACTGGCCTTCATCTTGCAAAGTTGGTTCAATAACCATCCTTTAAAATAAAAGTAAGGATATGTTTAAGTATATATTTGTTTACCGCTATTTTTTAACATCAGTCTTTTCCTAAAACTTCTGAAAGAAAATGATACGACCAACCTACCACTGTGAATGTTAGTTTTCATCAGCAAAGGAACTACTAAGAGATTCTGAACAGGAGATGGATCATGAAAGAAAGAAGCCTCTCTACTGAACTAGTGAAAGGTTTCAAACATGTGACAGATCATGAAAGAAAGAATGCTCTCAACTGAAGATCTGAGTTTTCACAACCTCTGCTTCCCATTTGCTCAGTCAGTCTCCCTAAGAAAGCTGAAAACACAAGTTAGTGTGTTTTCACACACAAATAATAAGTGACCCACAAATAATAAGTGAGTCTTACTGGGTCAATTACCACATTTTAAGAATTAGTAAATAAATTCTTTTTATTTTTGCTTTTATATATACTTACCTGCATTCTGGTTTTTCACACCAGTCTTCTTCACGATGTTTCTGCTCATTCCAAGGAAGAATTTTCAATGTTCCCTTCCTGTAGCTGGTATGACAAAAAAGAGAAGCTTTACATAACTTTATGTCTTTTTAGTTTTTTATGACACTCAATTAATGGAATAAAAATCATACAAAAATATTTCAGTGAATTCATAGTCAACATGTCAGTCAATTACAGTATCAATTATTTAAGATTCACTACTTAGTGAAGCTTTACAAGTGTGGTTTTCCCTGTATGTTATCCACACAAACCCATATTGTACCTATACCATTAAAGAGCAAATAAAAAACATTAATTTTCTTACTGACCGTGCTTTCAACAAAGGAAAAAACTCATATGCTTTCAGAGTTTTACTATTTCAAACTAAGTATTCTGACTTCATTAGCTGTCACAAAAGCCTGAAATTAGTAAAAACCTATGATACTCACAACTTGAAAAAAATACAATTGTGCAAATTTTAGCACAAATCCTCTAACTGCAACTACATATGCCCCGCTCTGCTGATCTTCTCAAGTTTAATGTGCGTTTCTGACTACAAACCTCTACACTGAGAGGTTGAATTAAAAAAAAAAACAACCCTGTTTAAGATGCAGTTAAGAACATCATGGATTATTACTAGAATGATTAGTTATGGCTTGCTGTAGAAGGCTAGTTGTTTATGCAGCATAAAACACTGAAAAACCATGTCAAGCTATGCTGAGCATAATCAATGGGAAAGAGAAGAACTTTATAGGTTCTGGCATTTGTTGAAATAAGAAACAAACCATGTACAAGGTAGAGACATTAGAGCTGCAGCATACCGGAACAATAAGCTATTTTAAATTAAATTCCTTTTCTCCTGACCCTGAAAATATACAGTGACAGCAATACTACACAGACAATCCCTATTTATAAACTAACAACTGACACAACCTTCTCATCCCTTGAAGAGCAGCACTGTAACTCAGTACCTTAAAAGTAAACACAACAAATCAATTTCCCAATATAGTAAGAGTTGAAACAATAAGGTAAAAATCAGTAACTCCACCTCATTTAGCAACAGCCACTGAACTTACTGAACAAAGCAAGGCATGCTCATGAACTCCCCTGCCCCATACACATCTCACCCGGAAGGCTGGGCACTCTTTTCTTTCCCTCCCCGTGCATTAGCAAGCGATATCTTGCGTTTTAAGATAGTCATTACAACCCTCCAAATTATACATACTGTAGTAATCCAGTAGTAAAATGGTAGAGACAAGTTTGCAGATTATAGAAATCAAACAAATGAAGGGAGGTGAGGATGGAAGGCTGCTAATTCCTGTGTCAGAGCTACACCAACACCTGCTTTCAATTCTAGTTCACCTGAACAGTTCCATGGCAGTCCTTATAATTATGCATCATGTGGCAACATCATCAAAAAATAATACATAAAGAAAACTACAAACTAACATTTGTGATATAAACAGGAATAAAGCCACTTTCTTATTTTTGAAAGATTTATCATCAGCCCATACATTTTGGGGGTAAGGGGTGCTATCACTGTTTAAATACCAAATAACATAATTTACCAATAATTTATGTTTAAAACTGACTTCATAAACCAAATTAATATAGTTACACTTCAAATGTCATACAAGAGAATGTTATTATGAAAGGCCCAGTTTGTAGTGGAAAAAACTCTTTATCAGCTGAAATGTCAAATACCAGAAAAGCTAAAGTGTGATTAATATTGTTTTCTAAAATATAAAATCAAGACAGTACAAGCAGGACTTGATATTTCAATTGATAATCCTCTCCTTTTCTGTGTTCTATTTAAGAGAAAAGAAAGAACAAAAATTGTCTAAGACTGTTTCATCTCTTAGCAATTTTTTCCCATTTATTTCCCAGTAGGCTTAAGAAGGTGATGTTGTTGGTTAGTTACTTTGTTTGGGAAGCAGGAGGGTGTGAAGCAGGGGAAAAGACTGGAGGCAAAATTAAAGGAAAGTGTAAAGTTATGGACACAGCTGTAACAGCATGGAAATTACAGAGGAAAATTCAGTTGCTCCTCCCTGCATGGAATGATGTCGGTGCAGCTGATTTCCTCCACACAATAAATGCCAAGGGGGACTAAATGAAGGGTGGAGCAGACCAGAGACATGATGGCCAGGCTCTGCTGAAATCCTTGCAGAGGAAGGAATTCAGCACTACTTTTTAGCTGTTAAATCACAGAGCAGCTAAAACCCAAAGGAGATAAAGGAAGATGTCTTGCTGTTGAATTGTCAACCACGGCAAAAAACTCTCCTTGGTCTGGTGCATATTCCCATCCCAACGTTTGATCAGATACTATACCAACATTCCCTGCCTCCAAGGCACCTCCAATTCTCACTAAACAGGTATAAAAGTATATACCTTTATACTAATTTCTTCACTTAAATGTGAAGAAATAGTATAAAAGTTAAGAATGGGGAGAAGTCAGGAAAGACTCAATCAAAATTTCTGGGATCAGCTGATTGGCCAAACTTGTCTTCTCCCCCACAGGGATGTCCACTGGGTAAGAACCATGTTCCATGCACACTGAATGAGCATCTAAGTTTTGTTAGGGAGTAGAGCTTGTTACATTAGGTAATACATATTGTTTTGAATACATTTTTACAGTCAGATACTATCATCAGCAATCCTTGAACCTTAACCTACCACCATTTTATTAATAAAGAGTCTTATTCCATAGACTGTAAGCCCGAGTCCTTCGAGGGGGCTGGCAGCCACTGGCAGTGGGGAATAAAGGTGTGGAGACCCAGAAGGAGTCACTGCTTGGTGCAGGACTGCCCTCCAACCTAGCACCACTCCATGAAGAATCCCCGTAATGGGGCACTGACACACTGGTCTGACACGAGGGCCTCAGACTAATCAAGGGTTTGAGGAGATCCCTCCTGTTTTCATGTGACAGGAGGCTTGTTTCGTTTTTTGGCTGGTTGGTTGGGTTTGGGGTTTTTGTTTTGATGTTTTTTTTGGGAGGAATTAGGTGGGGGTTTTTTTAATATGAACCCACTTTCTTAATGGGAAAAAAAGAGCTTTTATACAGCAAAGGACAGAAAGGGTTTTGTGAACAGTTTCATTTCAGAAGCTGTTTCAAATGTCTGCAAAACTGTAGCAGAACTACTATGACAAAAAACATTAAGAGAAGATTTTCAGGTAACAACTCCAATTTCACATTTCAGATAGCTTTTTCCTCCAACATTAGCTCACATACTAATGTCATAACTATTATTCTGTCTCCAAAATTTGTAATGCATTTTGTTAAAGTTGTTTGATGTAGTCAAGTCCTACTGGCCCATTTGAGATTATTTCTTTGTTAGAAAACCATAAAATAACAACTGTTTCTTTATAAACTACAGGGGCAAGAAGATATTCAGTTGTTGGCAAGGAACAGCTGGCAACAGAAGCTCTAAAAGCAGCCTGAGGGCCTGAGCAGTTTCAGAGGCTGAAGATTCAGAAAGCAGAGAATGTGCACTAGATCCTTCCCTTAGTCTCATTCCTTCCCAAGGCTCCACTAAGAACAGCCCATAGAGTACCAAGGCACCTGTAAAACAAGGTCTGACCCTCTGTCAGTTTCTCCCACTCACCTCTCCATCTCTGAGGAGAGTCTCCATCTCTGGAACATATTTAAAAGACATGGAAGTGTGGCATTTAAGGACATGGTTCAGGTGAACTTGGCAGTGTTAGGTTTGAAGCTGGACTTGATCTTAAAGGTCTTTTACAACATAAACTATTCCATTATTCTAGAAAAGGGAACACAAACTGTGCCCCTACCCCTTTCTTTCAAAAAGACTCTGCCTTTTGCAAGAGTCTCTGCTGCATTTACCTGAGAGTGGAGTAATAGGGGAGACATACAGTAACTAAATAATTACAGCATGAACCCTTAAGAAAATTGCAGCAGATGTCACTTATTGTATTTACTCTGAAAGCAAGGTGTTGTTCCCAGTAGTTACCTGCACTTTCATGACTCTCTTATGTAAGAGCTTCCCATCTGAATAAATCTTCCTATCTAATCTCAGCAGCCCAGAAGAAAATTCAGGGAAATTTTCCTTGGTTTGGCTGTTCCTCTTGTGGTTGCTTTGGTTGTTATTGAGAGAAAAAAGTTGTGCAATATAGTAAGGAAAGAGGCGCACACATTTAATGGATATTTGAACTTTAACATTCTCCTCTTTAGATTAACACTCCCCTCTTTAGACTAAAAAATTAAAACAGAAAATTACTACAAAGAAACAAATACAGATGTTTAAAACGCAAATTTAAAGCCACCCCTGCATGAATGAGATCTGAATGACAAGGAACAAAGACATCTCAAAATGCACACACACAATCCTAAAGCTACGATCCCTTCCATATGAGATTGGAAAGGAGAAAAAAGAAGAAGAAAAAAAAAAGTTAAAGAAAAATCTAGTGACCCAAGCCTGTACTGTCAAATAGCACAATGAACACACTCATAATTTTGCTGTCATATGCAGCATACTTGCCGTAGATGTGGTGAAGCCACATCCAGGACATATAGTCCCCATTAAAAAGTCATTTCTTTACAGATTCTGTAGCACAAAAGGTTTACAATAAAGTTGGCAAAACTTGCACATTTTTAACTGGCTTATATAAAAATACAAATTACATGCTTCTAACCTCCAATTATTCTTAACATAGTTACTTTACTGACTCTGATAAACCATTATTAGAAACTAAAATGTTTAATTTTTATGCAAGCATTACTCACATCAGCCTAAACTCAACAGTCACTAGCAAAAGCTTCTTTTTGCAGACATGCAATCACTCTATATCTCTAACTATTTTCAGGAAACAATTTGCATTTCCCTTTTTCCACTGAAAAATTGATACTTTCTTCCTATCCTTATAGCACTAAAACAACTTGGGTTTGCCCTCAAATTCCAACTGCTTCAAATATTTTTAATAGACTTTAAAATAAAACATTTTCCAGATAGCAGCAGTTATTAATTACATACAGACTACATTAAAAATAATTTCCCTAACATCCCAGGTCTATAGCGCCAACTGAAGCTGAAAGTTTACTGCTTAAAAAAAGTAATGGTTAAGAAAGATCTCTCTCAATTAAAGTGCCCAGGCTTTGCCCTTTATGAAAGTTTTTTTCCTTCCTCCTTTCCCTGTAACTCCAAAATCCATCAAGTGATGAAGAAATGTGCACCTCTGCCTCTTTCTGCATGTTTTCTCAAAAGGGTACAATAAAAATAAAGGTGAAAAGTAAAAAGACAAGCAATATGAATGACTAGAGGCAAGAAGTGTATGATCTACCTTTTCTAAATGCCAGAGCAGATTGAAGAATCCTAGAAGAAAGAAACAATATGCTAAGACTGATACCATGTTGTTCATGTTATCATTTCACTTAAATGGGAAGCAGAATTTCACTGTTCTTACTTCCTACAATAGTGTAAATACTGATAACACTGGGCCTCGTTTACAATTAGTGGCAGATCCTGTTTAACACAATACTTAACTAAGCTGTTAACAACCTCCTGCATGGATAGAAGATAAACCACCATGTAACTTGGGTTCAAAAATAGACTGAATTCCTGGAATAAAGTCCCATGGAAATTTACTACATCCAGAAAGTATCTTGCTGAGGATATTTGAACCATCTATTATAGATGCATGTTATTTCTCACTTGAGAAACTTTAAGTAAATGTTGCAGTGTGCTTGCCTGTACCTATTTTGCTCTCCTGAAAATTATTGTTGGCCATTTGCCTTCTGGCCAAACCTACCAAGATCAATCTCACATTTCAGCACAAAGTTCTGCAGCGGTGAAACCTACAGTTGTCCAGACACCTCAATTCCAGAAGTGCTAAAAGCATACTTCAGAAGTCTTTTGTAAAAGCTTATCAACAGATCTCACTGTGAAACGCTAGAGAGGAAAATATTTTTCATTTTATGGGAAAGAACTGTCATGCAGTACAATCTTGACTGGAAAATGTCTACGTCTACCCTTTTTCCCTTCTCACAGCAGAAAAAGTTAAATATTTTAAGTCAAGTGTATGGATAAGCCATGGAAAATACTTTTTAAAGTATTTTCTGCTCTGGCTCTATTTGCCTTTTTGAAAGTCTTCAGGTTCACCACCGGACTAAATTGAGAAAATTTCAGATTTTTAAATTCTCACCAAGAGTCAAGCAGCATTCAGGAACCATCTTCTCTAAACGCTTAAAGAAAACACCACCAAAAAAGATACAGCTGCAAGATTTTTCAACTTAGTAGAAATCAGCATTTATGTAAAGTCACTCTTAGCAGGCAAGTTTTTTGGTGAGCTTAGAACACATACACAAAAATCCTCTAGCAGAACCCACAGCACTTAGAGTTGACTCTGAACTCCATTCACCTTCTCAACAACACTAATAAAATATGTAACTCTCTCCTGCCCCCTACACGACTGTATCCAACTGTCCTTACCATCTCTGCTCATTCTGAAGAGTTAATAAAAACTCTTTTATTTGAAATTAAATACAAGGACTGGAATAAACCAGTCTTGACACAAGCAAAGGATCAGACATCCCTGTACCTAAGCCCTTTATAAAGGCAAATATTAGAATGCTGCATTTATCTCAACATTGATCACAAAGTTTGTTCTTAATTGATACTTATGCTTTAGCACAGGCTTTTTTTTTCCTCAGATTTGTATTGTCAGTAAATTTCAGTGACTCATGCAGAAACAGAGAGCAACAAAACTCTGGAAAAGTAGTTGTTAAAATGGAAGTAAGTCAGCTGAGAAAGACTTTAGGTGTCAAAATACTATTGCGGTCAGAAAATTCAAAAACACGCGTGCAGACAAGACAGAGATAGAGACGTGAACACACATCCGAAATGAGGCAGAACTCCCCTTTTTCTACCATGCTTTTGTTCACAATGCCTGTACAGCAAATCCAGCTGAATGGGGGCACATCAGAACCTCCACCCATGCCCTGCACACCAGACAGATTTAGCAGGGCTGAAGTGGTGAATTCAGCATGCAGAAGCAGCCTGTTGTATACGCAGTGTACACTGTGCTGCTGGATCCAGAGTTCACTCTCCTTGTGCTACACAACTCTGCAGACTTGTTCTTGTAACTGAAATCCCACAGAGGTCAGAGACAGTGCAGGTTAACTCTGCATTTCCATGCACTTGGAATTCCAGACACGGCCAGCAGCGACAGATCACTGTAGTCCCTAAGGCAGGTGGCTTTCTTCTCCAACTAAAGAAATGATCAGCTGTGCCACACTGTAAGTGCATGCAAATATTAGCATGGCTTTGAGGTATTTTTTATTTTTTCTGAGCCACTGTTTCTCCCCCACCCTTTACCCTTCTCTCTTTTCTTTTCAACAATAGAATAAGTATGATTGGAATCCAGTACATTGACTGATTATGGAGGTATTCAACTCTATTTCTTCAAAAAGAGCTGACTTTTCCTATATTGCTCTTTTCACTCTATTGTTTACGTTGGCTTAGCAATTCTTCCCATTCTTTTCTTTGACAAAAGAAGTCCATGCTATTGTAGTTTCTGTATCTTACCAACAGCATTTGTTGAAACCTGCAGATTTATTTTTCTCTCCAAGGACAGGCTTTCAAAAGAAGAAAGTCTAACTCAGTTTTAAGGTCAGATACCAATTCTCTCCACTACCAATACCAACTGTGTGGGTTTGCTTTTTTTTTCCCTTTTAAGCATTTCATAAAATAGGCCTGTCTCCAGGACTCTTCAAGTTAAAAATTCAGAATATTTTTTCTTTAAATCTTTTCCCTTGCAAACTCATCCACATTGAATGCAAAGTGCAATGTGCCCCAACACATTTATGAAACAGTATCTTTTTGGTGAAAGACATTGATGTTTCTAGAAGTATGTCTGGAGAGGGGCATTTTGCTTTGTCTTTTTTAATCGTGTCTCCCTGTCTGAAAAATATTGTTAAAAACACTCACTACCTCCTCATTTGGAAGATGGTGTGTTACATACACAAAATAACTAAAATATTTTTTTAGTTTAATTTAGAAACTCATTTGTCCAAAGTCTGTATCTTCTCAGAGAGCAATGAGGAAATGAGTGCCACTTTATGTTGCCCTCTAAGTCTTATGTCTCTGAAACAGTTTTGTTACATCACGATTATTCCATAGCTAAGGATGAAATATAAGAAATGCATCCCAGATATACAGTCTCAAACAACTATGACATGTATTACATTGTTCATATTGCATGAAAACATTCTTTTCTTTCATTATGCTATCTGAACAGTGAATTAGTAAATGCAACTACAGAACTGCTTACACGTATTTTTAGGTTTCCAATTGTTCAATATACTACAGGATACAGAAGTGGTGGGCAGAGAGAGCAGTGCCTCATTTTCCAGAAATATCCATAGGATGTGACAAATTTATCAAGACTGAAGTACAGCTGCTGCCTAAACCATCATGCATTTTGGGAAAACTGATCTGCATAAACCACTGGAAAAGGTATCCCACTGCTTTTGGCTGCCACAGTTAACTAACCTTCAGAATCCCTGCTGTGCACACTGCAATGACAGGTCTTTTGAAGCAGCTCTGCCACCAGAGGAGAAAGTTATAACTGATTTCATATAAACAAATCAAGCTATGTTTTAATGATGTGGTTAACCTCTAATAAAATTTGGGGAGAGGGAAACTTTCTTCCCTTCTAAACACCCCAGAATGAATAATCTAAACATCAGAAAAGTCAGCTAACACTACACAAGCACAGTTCAGAACCTCACTGGCATTTTTTTTCTTCATGTATACAATTAAAATTGTGACACAACAGCCTTTTTTTGATTTTGTGAAAGCTATTTTAAAGACAAAGCTGAACTCAAGTAAGATCAAAGCTGTCTGCCACCAAAATCATGAAAATACTACTTCAGAAGTGTACATTTACAAAGCATAATGGATGTTCCTGGGAGAAATTTTATTCGAAACCTTGTATAAGCACAACAAACAGATGAGATAACGGCAGCAGTACACTTCATTAGCAAATTGGACAAGGCAAGCCAAATGCCTGCAAGTTCAGGACTACGCAGGCAAAAGACACACATGGCAGATGAAGTCAGGACAAGTCCAGCATTAAGCAGCCAGAAATACAAAGGAAATCCTGTCCATGTTCTGTGGATAAACAGCACAGCCACAGTTCAGCTCACATGCTACAGGAAGCTATGTGACAGCTGCTATTGGCCTGTTTGAAACCTCCTCCATGCTGAACACATTCAGCTCCCTCAGCTGAATGACAGCTCACCTCCAGCACAGTGGTCTGTGAAACTTCCCTCCTTCCTCCCTGACAGTTTGTGTTCTCCACAGCTCCCTCATGGCTTCAAGCTCTCATTCTCTTCTTCAAAAACTCCTCACAACCAAAACCTATGGTACTTTTGCCAGCTCACTGTCTTCAGCAGCCTCTGGCTAATAAAGAGCTATTCCTGTTGTTATTGCAGATTCGCACACCAGCAGTTTGCAGAAGAGTCTCTCTCTTCCTCCAAACCACAGCTAAATTTTGACATGGATAAAACCTATCCCTGTTCCTACCAGAAGTCAATCAAGACAAGAACATGAGTGTCATCATGACAAGTTAATCCTTTTCTCAAAAAAATTTTTTCTTCATAGTAGAAGATCTGCTATTTCTTTCTACCAAACACATCCTTGAAATAATATTAACTACATTTCTCCCCCTGAACTGTTTTTCTCTTCCTGTTAGTGAAAAAAAAAAAAAAAAGACATGCATATAAAACACATGCCCTTATTATTTTTACTGTAGCACCACACAAATGAATTCAAGCAAATTCAAAAAAATACCTGACCATGTGATTAATTTTTTTAATGTGAACACCACTGAATTACACTAAAACCAGAGACAGAGTTCAGCTTCACAAGAAAAAAAATATGAAAAAGAAGGGACTACATATTAGACAGTTCTGCAAACATTTGTTATCAAACCTATTTACATGCACATATAAGGAAGGGAAGAGACGAAGCTCTAAGAGGTTTATTGAAACTGCAGTGCCACAGGCAATAACTAAAAACTTAGTTCAGAAGAAGGCATCATTATGGAAAGGCAAAGTTAACTGCCTATGAACTCTTAGTAGTACTTACTCATTTACAGATGAAAGTCAACTACACAGAAATTTTCAGGTTTTAAAGCATTCACTATGTTTTTAGGAGATACTTTCACATTCTCATCCCAGTTCATCAGGCAAATGGAGTTTATCCACAACTCTCCAGTAAAAATTCATTTTATATCACAACTGAACACCAGTATTTGACAAAGTTAAGAAGCAAACCCACAACAACACATAAAAAGTTCCTGTCTTAGGGGGAAGACTTTTACTATAGCATAATGTGCAATATAGCAGACTTATGGCTGCTGACAAACTATACATTTGAAGTTCCAGACTTCTGTGAGTTGAAAATGTGAGCAGTAATGTTACAATACAGCAGTTAAGCCTAGTACAAAGGATAAGAAACTTTAAAAAATGGAAAAATACTCTGGGTATGTATTTATAATGGGAGTAAAACCCTATTTTCCTAGATCACAATTAAAAACCTCAGGGCAACAGTCTTAACTACAGATTAAGAACACTAGTTATAGCTATTAAAACAGAGTTTATAAAGAGCTATCATCTCCTTTGAATACCTAAACTCCTACTACCTTCAGTTGAGTTGTCCTAACAGATGCAATCTGTGCATCTGATGGATCTTTGAGAAGGAGCATGAATCCCAGTAAGAGATAGCAGTGACACAGCAGCCATCATTATAAAAGAAGCTGAGAAATAATATGAAAAGAAGTAGGAAAATATTACAATCCCAGTTCTGCAAAAACACATTACTTAGTAATGTCTACCTATCACAATACCAATTTGAAGCCAATACCATTTACAGCCACCAATGTGTCTTAGTATTTCAGATTCCTTCTCAAATAGGGAGGAGTTTAGCTAACCTAAATAACAGACTGTTGCAAGAGTCTCATGAATACATAAATTCCCTGCTTATACAAAGAACTCTTGAACTGTTCTGAATAACCCCAAAAGATGCTAAGCTATAAAATATGTGCCAAAAATGAGAAACAAAAGGATATCTACCATTTGAGACTTTTTACAAGTAGATTGTCCTGGGTTGTAGTTTAGGGTGTATTCTATCACCATCTTCAGTTAATGGCCCATCAATGCCTTTTGCATGACTCAGAGATAACTCCCTCCGGGCGTTATCTCTCTCTTTAATGGGCCATTAAGGCTCTCTTCCATGACTCATCATCCCATTGTGAGATGCTCCGCCCATGGGGAAGAGCCAAGCATTCTCACCTGGATATAAGCTGGGATTTGGGACAGTAGAGGCAGCCCTCACCCACTGGATTCCCAGAGGACCGGAGCTACCAGACCTTTCTACAAGATTTCTGTTTCAGGAAGACCACCTCGTCTGGACTGTTTCCATCACCCTGATCAGGTTGTATTCTGACTGTGTCACTGGTTTTTCTTTTTGTATTTATTTTATTTTATTCTATTTTATTTTCCTTTTCTTCTCATTAAATTTTATTTCTGACTTAGAGCCTCTTACTTGGTTTGTTTTTTAAACCACAACATAGATACAGGAAAAAATATATGTATTTCCTAATAAGCTGCCCCAAAAGGGGAAAAAATATCTACTTTTTTCTCCATTTGTTATGTCAGTTTTTCCTTGACTGACAAGACCTCAAATTTTTGTGACATTGCCCTTTAAATGCCATCCTAATGTAAATGACATTTGCAAGTACAAGAAAAACACCTGCTTTATGCCTACAGAATGCACTAACCAAAGGTACTTTCACTAGGTACTTAGAATTTACTATCATCAGCAGAACTGGAGGATGCAGTTGAACAGTTTCAACACAATCTTTAGAAAACATTTTATATAGGTTAGGAAATTCTTCATGTACAGCACTTGTACATGCATTCATATTGGAGGGGGTGCACAGCAAGCAACTGTTTCAGTGCTCTTACCCTGGCTGTAAATGCAAGTGCCTATTTACACACCTCACCCTTTCCATGCACAAACAAGGCAACACCTGCTATACAATCTCATGTTTTTCCTCTTCCAAATTCCCTTAGAGATGGAAGAACTAAGTGAGCATAGAGCAATGTAGTGAATTCCCACAGGGATGAGTGTCACCTCACAGAGCTCCAGCTGGGAATCAAGTCCCTTACTGTTCACAGTGTGCAATGTACACAGACACAATATGGTAAATTCAAAACAATACTTCATCCTACACACACACAGACACATATATGAAGACACAGAAGACACCTCCACCAAAATCGTTTCTGATCAGCTGGGGGTCTGAGTGCAGGAAACTGAGCAAGGAAGGCATCAACAAGGCATGAACAAGGTGCTCTTTAAGCAAGGCCACTGGATCAGGCTGCACTCTTAAAGGAGCAATGCCATCAGCTGATCTGTATCTCGTCACATGCACCACAGCAACCAAATATCCTATTGAAATCTGCTGATACAGACATTGCAACCAAGAACTTTCAGGAAAAACAAGCAGCTAAAAGAAATAATGAGAAAGCAGCCTTTTCTGCAACTGAAAGAAAAAAAAAATCAAACAAACCCTTCTGAAGGATACACCCTATTCCCCAACTGCAACAGTGTGAAATTTCAAAAGGAAAACCAGACAGTCCTTTCCTGATTCAGAATCTATTTGCCTGATGTCATAGTTTATCAACACAGATTGATTCACTCTCACTGCTTGTCCTGAGACCCCAGTAAGTACAAGTTACACAAGATAAGGAGACCATATGGTAATGCTGCAACATTTTTTCTACCACTTAAAACACTGGGATTTATATTTTGTAGTGTTTTTCTTTTTTTCAGAACTGTACTAATTCCAGTCACTACTTACAACGTTTTAATATTCTGTGGGAATGAATAAATGTTATAATAATCTTGCTCAGTCAGGTAATTTACAGCAAATTATGCCTACTTACTATCTTCTAATATGAAGAAAACTAGACAGCACACTTACTTAAATGACATTTCATAACAATGACAACATATCTACAGAATGTCAGTAATTTTATCCATAACAATAATCTCCTTAAAAAACAAATGCCAGAGCTGAAAGGACAATAAACTCACAAAAAATTACTAAGAACTTCAATTCTCTTTGATTCACACAAAACAAGAATTGTCAGAAGCCTTATTAAAATAATAAGAAAATTTTACTTTATACAACTTAAATCCATTTCATTAGTACATATTTAATTTAATTACATTAATAAAATATTGATTTAGGAAGCATATTTAACAATATTAAGTGAGCAATTTGTAACTGAGAAACATTTTTAGAAAAAGGTTGTATAAAACATACAGCAAATTTCTGTGTTTTTATATGGGATTTCTGTATATAGGGGCTGATCTCATCCTCATTTTGTAGTTGTCCAAAGACAAAAAACTTCAAAAGACACACAGTATTGTCTATTCTGCAATCTGGGGAATAAAAAGCATGAACCTGCACATACCTGATCCTAGGACTGGAAAGTTCTGTCTAGTATGAGACTAAAGATTCAAAATATATACTTTCATTTTTCAGTAGCAGACAAAACTAACTTCTTACCCCATAACTTCACATCTTTACTACTAGATCACTGGTGAAATGCTTTATTTTAGCTGTCATCTTGCCTCTCGGCACATAAGTCAGTTTTGCAAACAAACCAAACAACAAAATAAAATAAAAACCAAAACCAAGAACAAATAACCCTTCAGAAACACGAGGAGCCTATTTATGACCAACAATAGATCATAACCACTTTAAGGATGACCCTTCTTCCCTATGTCTCACATTCTAAACCTTAACAAAAGATAAAGATTGGAATAGGTTTTACCAATTTTATAAACACGGCAGTAATTTCTCTTCATGGTTCTTTTACCTCACAGAAAAGGATGAAACAAGTGTTTTTACACCTTAACTAAATCTCTAAATGTGTTCCCAATACTACCAACAAATAAAAAGGAAAGCATTAACTATCATGAAATAAAGACGGTTCTTTCTCTTCAGAGACAACAAAACTGGTAAATATTTTAAGTTAGGAAAAGTTTCAGAAGAGTAACTTGATGAATTGCAAAAACCTGTTCTAAAAGGACAATTGCCCAAATGGGACTGGTAAAATCTTCAAGTGAAAAGCTTAACTATAATAATTGACGACTACAAAAAATATTCTATTAGCTCCTCCAAAAACTTTCCCTCTGAAGTAAGGCTTCAAAGTCCTATTGTAAAATCTCAAATAATGAAATCTGTCCATGTCTTTACAAGCATTGAACAATATGCTTCAAATCTAATTTCATAATTGAAGTGTCAAAAAGAAACACTCTAAAAGCAAAAAACTCTTCTAATTAGTATACAGAACCTAAAGAGATATTCAAGGAAGACTTATAAAAATTTAGATGAAATTTACAGTAAACCTTTTATGCTGAAATCAAACAGTAGGAAAGTCTGTATTTACAGCTTTTTAGAATTCTACCTGACCAAGTTGATCAAGAATCAGGAGCAAGAAGATTGATGATTCTTAAGTTACTGACTGCTTAAGTGTTAAATTACTTCACAAAACAACTCCAGAAAAACGTATTTGCTTCCAGGGACCTAACACCTGTACTATTCATTTCCTAACACTGGCTGTTATTCCAAACAAAGATCTGTACTACACATGTGAAAATCTAGGCAGCTTCAGGTCAGAAAAGTCCATGTTCCCTCCTACATATATGTAATGGAGCCATGAAGCTCTGAAATCCCTGCTGTTCTATCGAAGAACAAAAAGATTCCACAAATGACATAAAGTAAAGCAGAAAATGACTGTCAAGTCTAGACCACACAGACAAACTTGCTCTTGATTCCTGATAATAACCAATAGCAGCAGACAGCCATACATGGAAACTAATTTATGTATTAATCTAAAAATCATCTCTCTTCGAGTTAGTATCTATTGATGCATCCTTACCAAGCTTCAGGTAACAGCAAAGCATACTCATGTGGTGAAGTAGTCTCTGGAAAATTGGAAAGAATTGCCTGTCTGTGTGGAAGTAAAGCTGATCCATGGAAAGTGAACAAAATTTCCAGGGCTCTGACATTGCTTTCCTAAAGAACAGAACAGTAAATTGCAGGGCTTAAGACTGATTTAGATTAAAAAATGAGCAAGAAAGCTTAGGTCGTACAATACAAATAAAAAAGCTAATTTTAAAATTTTCTTTAGCAACAAATAAAACAAGTTCAGGGTCATCGCATTTATTTATTTAAAATCAAACAATGACACCACCTCTAAAATTTCCATTGAGATTCAAACAAGTTAAAAGGGAAGAGGAAAAGCACTTAAGTGCAAAGAGCAATACCAAAACAACATTGTATTCTATCAACATAAATATTAATACCCGAGCATAAGTTCTTGCTGAAAGTACAATATTCTGATTTCTGAACTTCTTAAAGAATTCTCCATCATAATGTTGCTCAGCTGCATGAGGCCCTCCAAGGATTTCCTTTAAAAAAAAAAAAGCGAGACTGCTTTTTATGCAAGATTTACAAAAGCATCAAAAAGTCTACACATCTTTTTATCCTAGGATGAGCAAGTATGAGATATATGCTGGGGTTTTTGTTTCAGTATGAAAAAAACAGATGCATTTTTGATTGATAAGCTAAGACAATTTTCTGCCTTATTTTATTTAAGGTTTAGACATCATTAGTTACAGAACCATAATGGGAGCACGTGCATTGCCAACTGCAAACTTAAAATCTAAAAACTTAGTAAAATACAGTTTGGCATTGGAAAAACTTTCACAATGGTAAGCTCATGGAAGAAAAAGAACTGTCAGAGAACCTGCACAGATCTTGCCAATTTGACTGACAGGGAAATCACAGTAATCCTGCCTGAACTCTACATCTCATGTTGTTGCATAATTCAGTTCCCTGCAGACACAGGATGTTCAAAGCAGGCTTTTGCCCACCTGCACCTCTCAGGACTGGAAGCCATCCTTTTGAAACAGTGAACAGGAGAAACACAGGTACTTGAACAGAAAGCATCTTACTTTTCTCCAGTGGCAGACTGTAGCCTTTCCACAAGGCTATAAACATTAACACCACAATAACAAAAAAGGATAAGATGATGTGATGCAGAAGTTGCAGGAATAGCTGTGGTGTGAGAACTCAGGACTCACCTCATAGGTCTCAAGGCGATCAAGGTAAGTTAACAGCTTCAGCCTGCTACGGCAGAGCTCCTTCTGTTCCAGTGTCAGCCTGTGTTCAGAACAGGAATTTTCACATCTGTCACTAATATTTTATGTCACATGCATATGAAGACAAAGGTTACACATTTTAATGACTTTTTGCATTGGGATATATCAAGAAATTAAGTAAAACGAGAACTTGGACACAGTATAATGCCAACTAAAATTTAAACCACTTTTCTAGTAGGTTTAATACATAGAAAATTAATTAATTAGGGTTTTGCAACTGTGTAGTTATTATAAACCAATAATTCTGAATAAAACATGGCCTAACATTTCATTTACTTTGAGAAGTTTACTGATAATAGCAGTTCTTGACGCTTCTTGGCCTCTTTTTCCTTTCTAGAATCCATTTCTTCATCTGGTGACAAAAGGTCTTCATAAGGAATTTCAATGTCTACTTCCCCTGGTAAGATAAATCTGGAAGACAAAATCAGCAATCCAAGCAATGAAGAGGAAAAAAAAAGTGAACTTTTTTGAAGAGACATATTAAAACAGGTTTTTGTCTAAGTTTTGACTAAAAATCTGCACATTTATAGAAAAATACTGAATTTTCGTGGTGTAAACAAGAAGGGATTCTTCTCCTGTCAACAAGAGGAATCAACTCTTGTTTCCTCTCTCTCCCTAAAACAAACCAAAACCATCTTGATAAAAGTTTCTAAATTCCACAGCCAGCAGTGGGATTGGCAGCAGCTCTACAGCACACAGTGGTAATAAAAGACTGCACAAAGAAGGAACAGCCTCTTTCTATTTCTACCACCAAAACCAGAGCAAACACTGATGAGAAGTGCCTCTACTGTATCTTGCTTCTGCTTGATCAATTCAATTAAGACATAACAAAACACATTTATAGGGCTAGTTGCAGCTTTCAGAAGCAACAAGAGAAACAGATTCTCATAGTAAAATACTGACATCATAAATTCCCTCTGATGAAGAAATTACAATTCATTTACGATGAACACTGTATTTCATATATATACAGGGGTGAAACATATAGGTACTTTGTGGACATGCATAGAATAGTCTGAGTCAAAACATGGCCTTTCTTTATGTCCTGCAAAAAGCTTCTCAATATTTTAACGAGTGGTTGGTAAAAAAAAAAATTACAGAATTACTATAAAATACTTTATGCACCATTCTCTAAAAACAAAACAAACAAAAAAAAGCTATTTCCAAACCTGCCACCATCTTCTCCTTTTCCTATGGCAACAAGAGCCTCCAAGTCTGTGCCTTTCAAGCCATACTGAAGCAGCTTCTTAGCAGCATCTGCATTTTCTGGAACTCTTTCCAAGCACTCATGAAGAACCCACGCACGTTTCTTGATTTTGCTCTGTCCAAGAACAAGAGCACAGACACAATGTTACATGGTCCAACCAAAGCAATGAACCAGAGAAAACTTAAACCAGGCTCAAGTTTCCTCAGGTATTTCTTTCACTTAAGATGTCAAGTTCCTCTGGCGACTGACAATGCAAACCAACAAAAGAGAAAAGAACACAAACACAATTCCCTCAGAGTATACGAGCAGAAAAGAGCACAGAAATATCAAATGATTTAGCAGAACTTCCAAAACAAGTGGAACAGAATTTATTATTTGTACATCCTAATTAACGTCACTCCTTTTTACACAAAACAAAATGTGACAATTTGGGGGTAAAATATATGTTTTATAAACTAAGTGTATATATTCCACAATAGCACTAGTCATTTTCAGTATAATCCTCTTCACATGCCAGTAAGATTCTGTGACAGAAAAGGCGTCAGAATTACAAAATGTATTTGCCTTATCTGCTGATCTTTGGTTGACATTACAGATCAGATATAGAATAGCTGAATTTTGACATTCAGTCAATATATGACTTGACAAAAAAGATTGCATTTCTCTTGATCTCTTGTGTTACTTTAGCCTAGACTAACATACCTATTTATACTACCATATATACACTAATATACCTAGGTTACTAATACTATACTCTACTATACTAATATTAAACTACATGTCACTATTCTATACTAATCCTATATTTCTATTACTTAACCACAGCCATGAGGTTGTACAACTTCAACACCATTTTTCTGTTGAGTTAGAAGTCTTTTTTCCAAGCCAAAAAACCCCCATGTCAAATTCTACTGAAAAGCTCAGTTACAGTTTGCAGTTACAGTCACTGTAAATTTTGTTATTCAAACTTTGTGATATAGCTACCGATACCAGCTTCACCTTTCCAATTCATTTTTTATAATAATTGGAAGTTCAAATAGTTGATTTTTCCAATTATTATTCTTCATTTTCCAGGCAATAATCTACTGCTGCATGCGGGGGAAGAGACTACACACAGAAAGTGTGTTGCTATTAACAGAAGTTAGAAGACATTCCAAAAGAAAGACTTTCATTAAACTGCCAAGGTTTCTAGATCAGGCCTTCAGTTAAATAGCTGTCTTCCACATGACATGAGATGGAATTTGCAGGACAATTCTTCAAACTGTCACCAATTTACGTTGCATAAATTAGAACACAATTGAGAATTCCATTTATGTAAAGATAACACATTCAGTCTGATAAGAAACCCTAAAAAAAGTCACAGAACACAAACGCACCAAGTAGTCTTGAATTGAAGTGACATTAACAGCCGACTTCCTCCACTGTCTTTGGTACACAAGGTCAGAATCAAGGCCATATGTTTGAGCTAAAGACAAAGCTTCCCCATATTCTTCATTATCAATCTAAAAAAGCAAACACATGAAAATGAAAGTCATCTGATTTCCATATTAAACAATGAATTGTTAATTCTGTGCATTGAAAGAGGTAGAGGGATAATTACTGTGGGTATACATAAGCAGGTAGGAAAGAGAGCGGTTCAAGATACAGAAAAGTAAGACTCAGATCTGACAGACACCTCTGGAAAATCAGAGATTTTCCCCCAAATTCATTCCCCAAGTAAAAGAATGATGTTATTTAGGTAACATCATATTAGTTATAGATCATATTTAGTCTGACATGAGCATTCCCTGGGAACTGTAACAGTGTGTGCTGGTTTACCATCAGAACAACTGGAATGGCCTAGACAAAGCAATCTGTCCAACACTCCTAAAAACCAAGCAGTATCTGTTTGGTAAGAATGGGTCAGAGACTTAATCTGTACATATATCTGAAAAAACATGCAAAACATTAACAGAAGACTGTAAGTTAACCCGCTCCTGGGCCAACAACAAGTTAAATTGATTCCATTCAATATATTTGCCAAGTCCTCCACCACTTGCAAACACGTGACTTCATGTCCAAGTCTAGCCAAGACAATGATGCACAGTGTCTCTCACTGGAAACATCACCTTTTTTCAGTTATTATACTGCTAGTTTTAAAAAAGGATCCCTTTGATCAGCTGACACAGCACACTTAACTCACAGTTGGGAGAATCTCAGAAATATGTGCCTAAATCCTATTGTCAACACAGCAAGAATTAAAAGAAAAATAAAAAGCTCTTTCTAAATAAAGCTGATTAAAAGAGATGTGACTTTTCCTTCTAGACTTACTTTTCTCTGGTACAGTTCCTCTGGAGTTGTGGACCTTAAGCTGACAAGGCGGAAATTCTTTGTAATAGTACGTGGTCGTTTCCGCGGAGGAGCAAATCGTTCCATTTCTGTCACAAAGTACAGGCCTTGCTTTAGGTAGCTGAAATATCTGTCCTTAGCAGAAGTTTCCTCATCTGAGTCCGAGTCATCTTCTCCCTCATCTTCATCACCAGGTCTGCTCTCCAAGCGCAGTCTTTTTGGAACAAGTTTCACCTCACACTGCACAGAAAACACGAACAAGAAGCATCCACCTAGTACACATAAACTGGTTTAGTAAGAACGGAGTACATCTGCACTTCCAGGACTTCAAATTTCAAAATCAACACCCTTCCCCACCTCTCTCCTTTAAATCCTTTGTTTCTCAGTTTGCTTAACCTGTTCCACAAATCCTGACTGCATCTGTCTTCTGGATCTGAGGCTTCATCCCTCACCTACTAAAGTGAAGGCCTTTCAGTCACCTGCCTTACACTATTCCTCCTGCACCAGCCAAGACAGGGCAGAACAGTCGAGACATCTTCCCATGCTTTCTATAGCTTATTGAAGCATACAGGAGTGTTTTCAACTCTCAGCTATTCAAACAAGGTTTTCTGATCAACGCAATCCCAGACTATATCATTAGGCTGTAGTATGCCAGTCACTGGCTGTATATATTATTTCCAGAATAATACAACTTTCCAAAAGCATACACGTAAGCTTTGGTGTGTACCGAGATTTTCTGATTCTAATGTTAACCTTTGATTAAGATTTTTAAGACCTATTTCAATATAAGCTTTAGAAAAAAGTAATTTTCTCCATTTCTAAGAAAATTACTGATTAACTTTATTATATTTTACTCTCTTCTGGAATCCTACTAAAAATAAATAGGCGTATTTCTTACATGGCTCTGCCTTTATTGTGTTCCTCATGTCTAATTGAAATGCGTTCACTCTATGAGCCAGATGGTTCAAAATGGAAGAGAGATGGTTGCAGTGCTCTTCAGGTGTACTAACATACAAGGCAAGGTTATTGTTAATGTAAATTCTTTCCTGTTGCAAGGTTCCTCTCATTGAGACTCAACCTTCCAGGCGTTTTGTTTCTACTCCCCACAAGTAATTTATTGTTTTATCTTAGAACAGTTTTTCTTAGAACAGTTAAGCTGCAGCAAGTTCAGAAACTCTCTGTAAAACCCATCTACAGATACGGAAGCAGAATCACTTTTCCTATTAGTAGTTATATCTTATATTTTAACCCCCGTACCTTAGGATCACATACAAAAAAGCTAACTGTTACACTGCATTCCAAAAGGATGCCTGCTTGTGCACACTGCTCACCTCCAGACTCAGAAATCCTCCATCATGAGCCGAAGTGACCTGGGGAGAACTCTCAAACCACTCGCACGCCTTTCCCAGCAGGTTCCTTAATGTCTTCACTGATGACACTGTCAATGCACCAGAGCAGCGAGCAAGGATGACAGAATTATCTGCCCACCAATTTACATCTATCAATGGGTAATAGGATTCTTTATCTAAAATAAGAATGTACCATATAAAGAAAGATAATGTTAAACCTCAGGTAAGAGCAAAGGAGACTTCCATTATGAAGAAATACGGTCTAATCTAACAGATATTTATTGTTGTTTTTGCAACCTTGATTCATTAAGTTGTATTTTATATCAATTATCTTTTACTAAACCATTTTTGTATTAAAGCTGTGGAGAACAAAAAAAAGTCACTTAATTACAAATACAATGTATATAAATTATTTGGACAAGTTTCACAGTAAACTGATTTACTTGCAAGAAAAGTGGCAGATCTTTGATAAAGATCTACTTCATTACCTATCAGGCCATCCTCAGCCTAGCAACAAACCTACTACTAATGAAAATCAGAAAGGGCTACACTGCTTTTGAGGACAAGTAAACTATCAACATATTTCAAGAGGAGATTGTTAGGAATATTAAACTAAAAAAACATATAAACAAAGAAGTCTCTAGGACTGAGGATGGAAGCTGTGCATTTCCAGACACTGTATTGATTATGGTAACTGGGTGTTGGGATAAAATGTTCATCAGAGAGTGGGCTCACTTTCCATTCCTCTGATGAAAATAACCTTTCCCCAAACAGCACTAAGAAACAAGTCAAATTATTCCTTTTTTAATAGTGCTTAATCAGCAGCCAACCTATGAAGGTCAGATGAATTAACCCAAAGACAGAATCAGCAAGGAAAATATTACACAAAAACAGGAATCTTCTAATAATATAGATGGGTACAAGCAGCAGCAGATGGATCATAAAATTGCTATTGATGTTTGCACTCTTGGAACAGCCATGCAACAACCAGGTGCTAAATGGCTGCACAGACAGGCCTGAACTTTTGGAATACAATAGAGAGTGATGAGATAAATCCAGTCAGAGGAAAATTGCTTCAGAATTGTTTTTAGAATTTTAAACTGATATCTTTAAAATACAGTAGCTTTCAAGATTTATTAGACATTCATAGGAAGAAAAAATGAAATCCCATGCTAATATCAACTTCTTTATGGCTCTAAAAGCATTCCTAAGAGAGAATCTGAAAAAAAACTATTACAACACTCATTTAGCTATGCCATGCTACAAATTCAAATAATGCAATCTTGGCAACCTGACTGAGATTTAATTAAGCCATTTCAGCCTTCATATATTTGCATTACTATTTTAAACTACACAGTGATATGAAATAATGATCTAACTGTACTGCATACCTTTTATTTTCTTTCTTTTTTCACTAGAGAGTCTCCAGTCCGGGTTAAGCTCATCATAACCTGGCTAAAAAAATTATAATCAAGTAAATCTTTGTAACAAAGAACCTGTTTATTTAATCAGTTGCTGACCCACTCATTTTTCCATTAAAATTCTCCCTATAAATTCAAACTTTTCTCAAGCATAAACATACAACTGCTGCAGTACAAAAAAAAAAAACAAAAAAACCAAAACCACAAGTCATGGCCTGACCAGCTTTAAACAGTAGTCATACCCTAATGGCTTCTGAAATAAAAGTGCTCCAGCAATCAAAAGCCAAGGGTTTGCTTTTCATGTCTATACATAGGACTGCAGGCACATAAAATAATCTCCAAAAGAGTGTGTGTAAGCGGTCTTGGGTGACATTCTAGCAAAGTTTTTTAAGTATTTTCCCCAGCTATTTTCAGAATTATAAAGCCTCTTTCAAGACTAGTGCAAGAAAAGAAGCAACATTATTAATTGTTGCATTGCAAAGTTTAGAATTACGTTGCAGTGCTGCTAATTTAAACGTGATTTAGCAGTGACAGAAATCCTGCCCCCAAGTGCAATGCAGTGGAAGTACAGGAAGCTGAAATAACTAAAGCACAGCTGGGTCATGCAGGTGGTGTTTTTCAGACTTGATTTTTCAGTAGAAGGAGGAGAGTCTACTAATGAAAAGTAAACATGAGGCCACTCTAAGTTAATTTAACACACATTATGAAAGTACACATTATACTTGGACACCAGTTTCACCTGTAAAAAAAAATCTGAGCACAGTCAAGCACTAAATATTTCTTTAAATAATCCTCACTGAATTACAAAGTCCCAAATGCTCCTTCAGAATACATATTCATTATTGCTAAAAAGAAAGAAAAAATACAACTCACTATAAGCATACTGGAGCAAAATTTGTCTGATGTGTATATTATAAACAGAGATAAACTGATGTGCATATTTAGACACACAACACTTATCCCAACACTACAGCAGAATTTCTTTGACTTTTTTTTCCATTTGTTTTGGTTGCAGTTTAAAAATGCTTTTCTAACTAAGCTTGAAATTGTATTTTGACCCCATTTGTTTACCCTGTTTGGAACTGATATGGGTTTATGTCTCATAGGTTTCGAGAGCACTTCAAGTGAAGTCTTTTTTTATCTATTAGTCAAGAAATTAATGGGAGGAAAATCAGAACACTTCAGGTACTAGTGTGCATCGTTTCAGATTTTCACTTTTCACAATGCATTTCCCCATTAAAATGAACTTTTATTATTCTTTTCTTTGAAAACTAATTAGCTTTAAATTACCAGCATTCAAATTCCCCCAAGTCACATAAAAGTTTGCCAGTGTCTGAGCAATTCCTAATGTAAGTTCCTCTACTTAGTTTTACAAACAATTCCTGTAGAAAGCATTGTACTTAACAGCAACTTGATTAAGAAAATATTCTACAGCATCACCTGGAACCAGGTATCGTAAATTTTGAGGGAGGAATAGAATACACTGAGACATCCAGGAGAATTTAGTTTCAACCACTGAAACAAATTTATATATGTTAGCCTCCACTTCTCTTCTATAAAGGCATTTCAGTCTAATGGCATTGTGGTCTAATTCTAACAGCCTTACCTACTTGGCACCAAAATGCCTCATGAAAAATTCATTGCAGTATAATTGGTTCTTTTTCTTAATTTTTCAAGTTTACAGTTTATGGGTATAACATAGAAAGATTAGTATAGGGCTCTTGAAAACATGGAGCTGACTGGGAAGCTAGTATGCAGCTAACACATCCAAACTCCTCTCATCTCCTACAAAAACACACTTCCAGAGGAGTAAGATATATAATCCAAGTTTCTAGACATGTACATTCTTCTTACCTGAGCAGTTTGGTCCCATTCTCCTTGTTGTCTGAGAGATGGAATAGACCAGATCGTCAGTTTTCCTGAGAAATGAATAGCTGCCAAAAGAGCTCCATCAGGAGAAAGATTCATCTTGAAAACTCCATCCTGCCAAACATGACATCCAAGCAAATACAAACATTATAAAAATATACACCACGGAACACCCAAAAAAATACCTCAGTGTATTTTTTTGTTTCTATTTTAGGGAAACAAAAAATTGTACAGTCTTCCACTCTGAAAAGTTAACATGACTTAAATTAAAAACAAACAAAAAATCCCTTCTTCTAAAAGAAAAAGATAAGAGATCAGGTGTGGTATGGAAGAGTAAAACCAACCTGCAAAAAGGAACACTACCTTAGCATGAACAAATCTTGAGAAATGTTAACTTCTGTATCAAGTTGTTATATGGCAAATAAAACCTGAAGTGCAGCATTCCTAAGAGAACACCCTGACAGCAACGCAGAGCTACTTGGAGAGAAAACTGCAGGTCATTCTCTGCACTGAAAAACCATTCAGCAGCCTCAGTTTCTACTATCCTGACTCTCTGGTCCACCCAAGGAAGACTATTACCAAACCACACCTTAGTACAGCTCTTTCTCCCTGGGAGCAAACTTCTGGGTGGCATTATTACAAATCAAATTCTTAAACTAAAGGAAAAAAAAAAAAAAAAGGGAATACAAGAAACATTGACATTAAGAGATCGTGGAGGAGCACATTGTTCATTTCAGGACACTGAATCAGAATCCAAGAATCTCTTGAGTGACAACAGACAAGTAGTAACATAGTGAGTATCAGATTAAGTCCATAGAGATAAAGTAATTCAACATCTGTAAGTTAACTTCATCAAGGCTTTAAAAATTCTCATGGATTAAGCTCTCCTTCAGCTCTGGATACCTTAAGAGGCAGAACACACTTCTAACAAAATATCTCCTTAAGGATTCACAAAATCCTGCACACTTACAACTGGATCTGTATGCTATTTCCACAAGACACTCTAAATACACACTTACATTTTAAACTCAAATGAATAGCAATTTCTGAAAATACATTTTAGATTTATTCACCCCTCTCCGAAGAAAACTCTACATTTTCAGAAAGACCATTCAGTTCTTCAAGTGTCCTGTCTTCCCTCAAAGACAACAGGATGCTGATTCCCAAAAATTACATTGTTCATAAAATTCCATTTTGTTAGTTCACTTTCAAAATAGTTTTAAAAAGGATTCATAGTTAAAATTGCCCAAGTTTGCAGCTGACCAATTTTTAGGCCAGGACCTCCCCTCTCAGAAAATACACAACATAAATGAAACACAGAAAGGTTAGTTGACATGCATCAATTCAGAAGTTTTAATGGCTTTTCTACAGAATGTTACTGCTAGGTATTATTTGAAGATAAAAATATTCCTTTCAGGTCAATGTGTTTGTTTGGACTAGGGTTTTTGTTTAAATACCATTTTTATTTTATTTCCTAGGGTTTTTTAAGTTCTAGGTATGCCACAGAAGCAATAACAATCAAGAAATCTGTTTACTGTTGTACGGTGGTTTGCAGCTGTTGAGAGCACTCCTTAACTCCATGTCTAAAATGTGTTTTTAATTGAAAAGGAGAGCATTAAGGGGCTTTTTAAATCCATTAAGAATTATTTATATTAGAAAATATTCATATTCTCTGACTATATTCTTAGGCAGCTGGAACACAGCACTTTCAACTGTAGTCTACCCAGGAACTTTATATGCCTTCTAATGGCAATTCCCTCTTTCAAATCAATTTGCATGCACAAAGGACAAAGAACAAAAGATTGTTAAAGGACCTAGAAACAGAGCTAAAATAAATAACCCATTCAGATAACTGATCTGTGGTATACATCACAGATCTTGAAAGGAGGTAAATGTTTACTCAGAAGTCAGTAATAATTCTCTGGCTGTGAGATTTAGTTATCGGGTGGCCATTAACACACTTAAATTTATCACCCAAGCCCTCTTATCTATAAAAATTAATCAGTCCTTTGCCAAAGCAGACAATGCTGCCTCCATAAACAGCTCATCAGCTTAAGGGAACAGGAAAACAAGATGTTAAGAAACTCAGCAGGCTGGCGCTTCACATTTTTTAAGTGTCACTTAACAACACTAAGAATCAAGTCCCAGTGTAGCCAGTAGTAATATACAAGTCCTCTAGCTGCTGTGTCTGTCATATTGTGACCCTTGTGTTAATTTCACACTAGGAATAAAAACTCTACCTTACATACTTAAGCCATAATCTCTGAAATTGTACCAAAACATTCAAAGATGAATAAGCCTCCACATTTCTTCATTAATTTAGGACTGGCAAGTGCAATGAAGTTGAAGTTTAGTATAGCTACATGCAGTACAAGCTTTTCAGCAAATAAAGCTTAAGTCAGCTTTAGCATTTTCAGCAAAGGAAATAAAACCTCTCCCTGTTCCACCCTTGAGAAAGATTCAGAAAGATTTGTTTTCCTTTTCCAGTCAAGCAGGCAACTTCTTTTAACCAGTCATTCAAAACATCCCAAAAACTATTAAGGTCGTTTCTAACTCAGATCAGCCATTTTTTCTCTCAGGACACAGTGAAGGTGGTAGAAGACTATTTACTGTTCTTTCCTTGTAAAGCAAAAGAAGGGATAACAAACTTTTCAACAAGAGAAAGGAGGATAGAAAAAGAAATTAAACCAAGGCTACATATGATGAGTAGACAAGAGATAAGAAAAAGAAGTGCAGTACTGCATGGGAAGTTCCTAAGGCATGAAGAAAGCCATGAGCACTGTGTACAACATCTTAGAAATATAGAAAGCACACACCTACACCTCAGCATGACATTCAAGATTTAACACCAATTCAGGGCAGAGGAGAACACAAGGTCCATACCCAGAGTTTGTCAAGAATAAGTTGACTCTGATCAGCAGTTTCACTAGGTTTACATGCATCCTAGGAGTAGAAGCCTGACCCCTAATAAACTTTTGAAGCTACTTAGCAAAACGTTTCCATAGTATCTCAGATTGTAAAAATAAAGTCATTGTGTCTGCCTTATTTAGGCCATGAATGATTAGTTTGAATCCACCCATCTTTTCTTCCCCACATGGTGTGAAAACTATGGGCAAAGGATTTTTTGTTGTTTTCTAGTAGGATAGGTGTAGTGCAGAAGGCCGAGTTTTGTTCTTATTCTTTATTTCTTGGGCATATATTTGAGACTCACCACAATCTACCTTCCTCTTGTAGAATATATAATGCATCTAACATGGTCTGACTATCATATTCATTAACAAACAATTAGGTGGCCTCTTATACCTTCTTTTTTAAATAAGGGTTTACATTTAATATTGAACTCTACATCTCTAGACCTGTTCCTGAAACCCAGCAATTCAAGCTTCAGCAAATGACCTAACTGGATTTTTAAGAAAGTCAAATAAGTGGCAAGCTACTCTATTTAATGCTAAAGCTCTTTGATTAATTTAATAGAATGTTAATTCCTAAGTTGCATGAATTAAAACATACTTTCAGACAGTCTCTTAGGTAGTTATAAATGGACAATTATGCTAGTAAAATACATTCCTGAGGTAGACCTAGATCTTAATACCTGTTCTGTTCCTCGCTTGCTGTAAAATCTTAAATTCATAATCCTTAATAATCCTCTTCTCTTTGCCTGTAAGAACAGAAACAAATTATACAGTGAAAAACAATCTCATACACTGTCTTATGTACCAAATATTAAGTCATACTTAAAATACTAAACTCTGCAAGATTCTTTAGAGGCTCTGCAGAAAGACCTTGATGAATCAGAGAGATGGGCAATCACCAACTGTATGAAGTTTAACAACGCCAAGTGCCAGATCATGTTATTTGGGGCAACCCTGGCTGTGTGCACAGAATGAGGGGCTGGAGAGCAGCACAGGGGAAAAGGACCTGGGGGTCCTGGTGAACAGTGAGTTGAATGAGTCAGCAGTGCTATAATATATGAAAGGGATTAAGATTAGATTAGTGTGTCCAAAGGAGGTGTCCTGGGTTGTAGTTTAGGATGTATTCTATCACCACCTTCAGTTAATGGCCCATCAATGCCTTTTGCATGACTCATAGATAACTCCCAGAGGGAGTTATCTCTCTTTAATGAGCCATCAAGGACCTCCTGTATGACTCACCATCCCATTGTGAGATGCTCCGCCCATGGGGAGCAGCCACGGATTTGGGACAGTAGAAGCAGCGTGCACCCACTGGATTCCCAGAGAACTGGAGTTACCAGACCTTTCTACGAGATCACTGCTTCGGGAAGACCACCTCGTCTGGACTGCTTCCATCACCCTGCTCAGGTTGTATTCTGACTCCGTCAGTGGTTTTTCTTTTTGTATTGTTGCATCTATTTTATTTTTTTTTCTTTTCTTCTCATTAAATTGTATTTCTGACTTAGAGCCTCTCACTTGGTTTGTTTTCAAACCACAACAGGAGGCATCACAAGGATGGTGAAGGGCCTTGAGGGGAAGTGGAATGAGGGGTGACTGAGGTCACTTTGTCTGTTCATCCTGGAGGAGACTGAGGGGAGACCTCACTGCAGTTACAACCTGCTCATGAGGGGGAGAGGAGGGGCAGACACTGATCTCTGCTCTGTAGTGGCCAAGGACAGGACCTGAGGGAATGGCCTGAAGTTGTGTCAGGGGAAGTTTAGGTTGGATATTAGGAAAAGGTTCTTCACCCAGAGGGTGGTTGGGCACTGAACAGGCTCCCCAGGGGTGTGGTCACAGCACCAGCCTGACAGAGCTCAAGGAGCATTTGGACAGTGCTCTTGGGCACATGGTGTGACTCAGGGTGTCCTGAGCAGGGTCAGGAGTTGGACTTGATGATCTTTGTGGGTCTCTTCCAACTCAGCATATTCTATGATGTTACCATTTTTAAACTGACATAAGACTGCCTATTTTAAAATAATGCAAGCATAATAAAATCCAGTTTGTATAATTCTGTCTACTTCAGTAGATATATAACATGTCACAGAAAAGCATTACTCATTTACAATTAAATTAACAACTCGCTTGTAATACTAAGCAATACCTATGTAAAAGTAAACACTGGAATTTATATTGTAAATGGATTTCAGCATAACCAAGCTGTTACCAAATCAAACATTTACTTCTACTAGAAGCAAAAGAAATCAAGAGCCAGAATTAAACTGAAACATTTATATTCAAGTGTGCTGCCTTTTGTTCTGAAGTAATAGAAGAACAAACTGTAATTTTTTTCCAACAAAGACAGGTAACATATCCCAATGTACAACTAAGAGCAAAAAATATTGTAGCTTGGAAATTTACAGACTCCTTTCTTCTTGTTTTTGGATTTAAACCACAAGTGATAATTAAGAACCTATAGTTTAAATCATACTACAGAAAAAACAAAGACAGACAGATGCTGTGGGGAAAAAGATTACTGTTTAGACATACACATCATAGCTTAGAAAACAGCAAAACATCACATTAAATTCATCTTTCATAAAGAGATAGTTATTGAGCTTCCATATTCCAGATGACAATATTCATCCAGTAAAATGAGGACATATGCTTACTGTTCTAACATCATCTTCATAACTAGTGACTTGTTTGTAATGGGGAGAGCCTGACAGAATTCTCCAAGCAGATATCCCACAACCAGATGCTTTAGATACTCCATCTTCATCTGTTTCACAGCCTCCCACAAGGAGAAGTCTGTAAAATATATAAAGACGTATTATGATTTCATATACCACCACATTTTTTTGTTTTCTTATGTCTACAGTAGTTTGCTTAGAGTAACAAAAGGCTAAATATACCAAGACACTTAACAGCCACAGTAAACTTTGTCTGTGAATGAATACCCTGAAATTCTAAAAAATACTTCAATATTGTTCAAGTAACATTGGTTATTTGTATGTATACCTATTCATTCTCATCTCTAGCTTTCCAGGTAAGTCATAATTCCCAACATCTAAAATAAAATAAGTCTGGCACCAATTTTGAGTTTCCCCCTTACCCTCAAAAATGATAAAAAATTACTGCTTAAGCATATGACAAGTTCTCATCATTCTGTTTAAGCATCAGATTGCCATTTATTCAGATGTAGTACAAAAGCTACTTCTCTTTCACCGAAGAACTGAACACAGTAAGGTTTGTCAATTTGTAGGCCTGACATTTCTGGGTCTGAGAGATTTTAGCCTGCTAGCAGCTGCTAACTTTTCCCCAAGGAAATATTTCTCAAGAAAACTTCTCAAAACAATCTTGGCAAACCACTATCCTTTCTCAAAACATTCTTTCTCCAGGTAGTGTTTTGCTGTTTCTCTAGTTAACCAATGAGATTAGAGAGGTGTTGTTCCTATTCACCAATCATGTTAAGTCTGTATTGGAACATCTTATAAAAGCTAATAAGAATTAGACAATAAAACCTTTTTTCTATTCTTTGCCTTCTGAAATATTTGGAGTGTCTCATCTTTCTTTAGTGTCCTACGACATCAATTCTGTTTTCTAGCCCCACTGTACCAATCATACACATAATAATTTTGTTACAAACCATATGTGGCATTCTATAAACTTTTACCTAAGTCTTATAATTATTGCTGATCACCACTGAACTGTATCAAAGTATTTGCCCTTGAAGCCCTTTCACCTTATTAACAAGCCCTTCTATATTTAACTACTGACTGCTTCGATGAAAACTTGGAGAATAGGTGTCTAAGTTTGTTTGGAAGCATCACTGCAATGAATCACCCACCAAAAGGTAAAAAAGTATCTAGAAAAAAAGGTAAAACTGTAGGAGCCCAAAGCTCCGGCCTGGGAATACTCCATTATCCCTTTCCCAAGGCCACACCATTCCAAAAGTGCTCTGCCCCCAGCAGCAGCTGCCACTCACACAGCACAGCTCTGGCCACTGGGGATGGCAAAACTACACCTGCAAAAGTCAAATGAAAGAATAAAGGAAAAAAAAAAATTCCTTCCACATTAAATCTTCTATAAGACATCAGTAAAACTTATTTAGTATTCCCAGGTCTCCTGCTAGTCACACATGTACAGCAGGATGATTTTGTACCATGTATGAATAACAGAATCACATCATCAGTTAGTCTGGAAAAGAACCTCTGAGATCATCATGCCTAACCTGTGACCAAACACTACCATGTAAACTAGACCAGCTCAAGGGATGGTGACTACACCACCTCCTTGGACAGTCCAGCCTAATCACCCTTAATGTGAAGAAGTTTCTCGTGATGTCCAACCTAAAACTCCCTTGGGACAGCTTAAGCCTCATTTTCTATGTCTTCCTGGCTCCTTGGGAGAGGAGGTTGACCCCCACCTGGCTACAACTAACTTTCAGGTAGTTGTAGAAAGTGGTAAGATCTCTCTTGAGAGTAATGCTTAAAGTTCTTAAGAGCTTTGGCTATTCTGCAGTGTAAAGAATGGCCTAGGCAGGAAAACAGAAGTCACTTCCACGAAAAACTGCAATGAAAGACATGAACATGAGAAAACCTAATTTTTTTTTCTTGCAGAGGTGTTCTACACAGAGCGCAGCCAGCATGCAAGTTTGTGCAGCTGTTTCCAGGCTTCATTTCTAGATTCTTAAAGATCTACACACTTCTGGGACCATCTGAGGACTCCAGAGAGCACCAGTAGACTCGTGGCAAATCTTTGAGGAATTTCACAATGCCTATCATTGCCAGGAAGAAATAGCTAGCAAGCTTTAGAAGCTTTGAGCAGGATCTGAAAGTTGTTCCTAATCAAAGGGTGCTTTGAGCTTTTGTTCCAGATGGGCACCTGATTAAGAGGGGCCAGGAGTCCTTCCAATAACTCCTGGAAAAAGACCTATGTAAACGCCAGGCCTAGAGTGCAGCATTTCGCAGAAAATGACAGCCAGAACCTGTCTCTGTTCTAAACAATCACAGTGATGTGCTGCCAGGCTCAGTCTCCAGCACCCTCTGGAGCAGCTCTCCAGCACCTTAGAGCTCTTAACACAGACCATTACATGCTCCTAAGGGTGGACATAGATGTGCATGTTTTGACTGCAGTGACATGGCTCCAAGCACCCTGCTCTAGCTGACCCTGAGGTGAAGGGGAATGGATTGGATGATCTCCAAGAGTTCCTCCAGTCTCAAAATCTGGCTGCTTTTGCAGTACCTCAATTGTACTCCACTCCTTAGGTTTGTACAAACCAGTACAGATAACCAGTGTAACATCAGTCTTGAGAAAAAGCTCAGTTGAGGCATCCAAGAAAAATTTGATAAGCCCTTCTTTACTTAGCAATTTTGGTAGAGAAAAATTTAAATAAATCTGAAACCCTATAAAATTCCTTCATCACAAGCCCTTCATTGCAAACTTTAGGCTTTAATATCCAACATTTTTCTGTAGCAATTGCAGATAATTCAGAAATAAGATATGCAGCTCCAGATTAAGATATCAAAACAAAAGCAGCTGTTTGGATTTGAGTTTACAAAGAGCTCACACTGAAGCAGACATTTAAGTTTTGTCAACTAAAATGCACCATAAATCCTGTCCTAGATGAAAAGGGGATCACGTGAGAGCACCAACATTAGGTATATAAATTAAAGTATATAATACTTTTCTAAAACAATAAAAGTCATTATTGGATTTTTTTTCCAAAGCTATCGCTTCACACTTTCCTACAGATTCAGAAACATTCCCTGTTGACATATTCTCTTGGCAATTATCATACACCTAGTTGAAAAAATTAAGTAAATTAAGTTCTTAACTGCTATTTTATTGCACTATAATGGGTCATGAGCAAATATACAGTAATACAGTAATGCATTAAGTCAAGCCTTACAAGCAGTGAAGAGAGATCAGTATCATTTCATCTGAGATTATCAGATCATCTGAGATTAAACGAAACGCAAAAAAGCACAAAATGACAAAGCCGAACTTGTTTTAAGTGATCAGAGTTCACATTATTGAAAATTAAAAATTCTAAATTTCTCAGTGCCCAGGGCTCCAACACACCTTGAACACATCAACGATTTACTTTAATACATAAATTTGAAGTAGTTGGGTTCAAGCCCTTCTAGGGTTTTCTGGGATAACAAAAAAATTTCAACAAGGCATTCTACTCACGAGTTTAGAATTCGCCAGTGTCAAATTTACAAGCTTTCTACCAGAGACTAAATTCAAAACAGAAAAGACTTGCCTCCATCCGGGGCAAAACACTGGTTCTTTTGTTTTCCCTGCATTTCATCCAATTTTGCATTCTTTCACATATTAATTTTTCTAAGTTTCTTTTAACTTACTAAGCCACTAAACTGGCTGCACATAGCAGAAAACACTACAACCATTAACCTTGGTCTGATCAAAGGAAACAATGGGTTGTTTCCTGGTCATGTAGTGCTAACCAAAGCTCCATAACCCATAACTATTACTTCAAAACTGTAAATTTACTATGCTGAGTATTAATTATGTGAAATCACTAAATATTATTTAGGTGGAAAGAAAAAGCCATACACAAAATTAATCTCTCAAAATAATAAGCTAGAAGAACATTAGAACTCATTAATAATATTTTTTCCTAAGATAGATATGACAGCTCACTTAACACTGAAGAATCAGAACAAGTTCTTTCAACAGTAAGTTTCTTCTGGTATTCTATAGCCAAGCTTAATCTCCATTTAAAACAACATAGTGCCATAACACTGCACTGAAAGATTCAATCCTAGCAGATCTAATAGAAGAAAGATACCTAAAACAAAGTTTAGTTCCTTTAGTTCCTTCTCCCTGAAATAGAAACAGAGTTGCTGAGTTTATCTTGCTGCATAACAAATCTAAAAAAGTAGACACATTTTAGCATAAGTGATAGGGTAACCAGGTCCTATTCCAACACTGGGTTCAAGAGCAAGCAGGCAGTCAGCCCTCATTTCAAGTCCAATTTCTGCACTTAACAGGTTACTCATAGAGAAAGCACATCACAAGAGAACTCCAAATACCACAGCTTGGAAGTTCAAATCAGAACACTGGGGAAAATAGGCTGGCCAAAAAGTCCAGCAATCAACTCCAGATAGAGAAATAAAATTTAAAAAAAAAAAAAAAAAAAAAAAAAGAAAGAAAAAAAAAACCAAAAAAAAAAAACAAAAACAAAAACAAAAACAAAAAAAAAAAAAAAAAAAAAAAAAAAAAAAAAAAAAAAAAAAAAAAAAAAACCTCCAACAACAACAACCTTCTAACAACCAAACTTATACTTCAACCTTTACACATCTTTCATCAAATTCACAAAACTCTTTTAAAGCTATCTCTGGCATTTTAAAAAATGCATGGTGCTTATGCAAGGTACACAAACAGAAAAGGACATAACTTTAGTAATAGAATAATGAAAGTCAAGTGAGATGAACGTCATCGTTTCTCTTTCACAGTAGAAAGAGACATGACTTATTACTACTGATGCACTAAATAGCAATTTTAGAATAGATTTTTCTCCCCCTCCCTATCCAACACACTTCAATGCTTATTTTGCCACTTTTTGTTCATCATTTATGTACCAATGTCAGGCAGCAAACAGAACACTTACCTGTGACCAGGATGATAAATTACAGTTGTTATCCCATGGGCGTAGTGGCTGCTAAAGCTGAAGCTATGACTTTCCTGAAAGCTTTGATTTGTTCCAACACTAAGTATGCCAGGAAAAAAAAAATACATGCATTAGTTCAGATTTATCTTCTTTAAAGAGTAGAAAGATTTCCTTTGAAGTTCACTGTGCCACCTCAAAGCAAGTCAAAATTTATGCTTACCTTACAAGGTAACTTCTCAGTTCTCCACGATAATTAACAACAAGGAGTTCAGCTGACCACTGGGCACTTGCTTTGTATTCTAGAAAGATCAATCCAGCAATAGCGTAGCTCAGATCGCCTGGAAAACTTGCTGTCTTTACCCAAAAATTAAGCAGACATTGGGAGAGAAAGAGGATTTTAAAAAAGTGTCTTTGTTACTGAAACAACCAGAAAGTTAAATTAACTATATCGTGTTTAAAAAAAAAGTTTCATCGTTTGTATTACAAATGAAATGCATTTTCTTTTATCTTGATTTTAAAGAAATCTTATTAGTATAAAGTTTCCCAAGACAATATACTGAGGAAATACACTTGAGCCACCTTCACAAACCAGTTCAATAAACCCTTTGAACATATAACATAGGAAATATATTGTGTGGGACCTGTCACCAACAATTATCTACTATTGTACACCACGCAAAGTACTCTGGCAGCAATATTTCTCCATTTACAATTTGACTCTGCATACGAAGTGCAGCTTTATAATCTATTACTACAAATCGTGGTGATTCCATACTTTCACTGCCTGATGCACCTACAGATCTACCACAATTCCAAGACAGATGTAAAATATGACCTTTGTGCCACTGTAAGGGCTACTTACAAAACATGACTTTTGTTGATGGATGTATTATAGTGGAACTTTTTATGGTCTATTTCTGCGCGGTATTCATAGTGTAAAGCATTTATAACAAACTAAGCCATGATTTGAAAAAGGCCAAAGAGTAGAAGTTATACATGATCCTTAGAAACTGTCCTCCTATATTTGTATTTAACCCAAGAGAGTACATACCGGTGCAATGACCAAAAGCTCGCTACCCATCAGGTCAAACACTCTGACTGTTCCACTGCTTTCAGCATAAGCAAGTAATGTACAATCGTGACTCCATGCCACCCTCCTCCACTGAGGATTAGGATCCTTTTGCACTGTGAAAAATGAATAAAATTATTAATAAAAGCAAAAAGTAAATACAATCCCTTAAACAGAACAAAAAGTCAATTGCATCAAAAAAAATGCAGGGGGCCTACCAGCATTACAAGCTTATCTCAGAGAAGTATAAAAAAAAGAAAAACCATGTATGTCTCCCAGAGCCATTAATTCTAATTATCATTTCATTTCAGATTCAGGTTTCATATATTAATCATCAGAGAAAGAAGTGGCAGAGGGCGGGTAACAGAACTAGTTACAAAGCAAAACTATTAAGAGATTCTTTCCAATGATTTTAGGAAGTTGTATCACTATCATTAAAGTAAACCAACACCACCATTTAGCAATGTATGAATAAAATCAAACCATGATGACACTAAGCAATGATTAAGGATAAGTATTGCCATACCTTGACATTTTCCAACTATAGACACAAAGTCATCTTTTGCAGACCTACAGAAAAAAGATTCCTATGAATTTAGATATAAAAAACCCCACTACTCAATTTTCTGTAACAGAACTAGAAAAATATTCCAAGTGCACAATACAAACCCTCTAACTACTTGTTCAAAAGAGCAGATAGTTACTTCCACCCTTAGGCAGCTATAGTAACTAATGATAGTATTTTAGAGATACTCCTCCAACTGCATAAATATCAACATCCCTCACTTATTTGTAATGCTGTACAAAATAGGACAGCATCATTTCAGTGCTTCATATAACTTCAGAAAAAAAAAAAACCCTAGTCAGTATTCTCTAGGTTACAATTTTAGAAACAATGCAAGAATATAGTTACATTAATACAGTTGAAACACAAGATTTATTTTATAGTCTTTAAACTGACGTTTATGGTGCTCACACCACTTTTGATTGAACAATTTTCATACACTTGCTTCTTTTACATATAAATGGAAGGTCTGACCTTCTAGCAAATGGATTTTTGTGAAGCAAGTAAACATACTCAATCAAGATCTGTTCTACAGCTAAATGTGCTCCTGAACTGGCGAAGGAGGGCTTGTTGTTAAGAGAGCACAAGAAAAGGGAAAGCATCAGCCTTTGCAGCAATCCACACCACTTGTAAAGCAAGGTGAAGTATTATACATGCTAGCTACTCCACAGAGAAGAACACTAGATACTAGCTCCTTGTCCCATTTATTAGGGGAGAATTTCTAGAGGGGGCAGAAAGGCAGAGGTTAGAAAGACCATGATCTGTACTGAGTATTTTTGAGAATTTTGATCGTTTTTCTTTCACATCTTGCAAACAGAGAGAGAGATACAGATATATACTTATACAAACAACATCTATTATAATTGGAGGGGTCAAGGACAATTTATGTTCGGTTTGGGTGGGGTTTTTTTAATGGGGGCTGGCTGAGAACTAAAAAGAAGCAGGTTTCTGCTTTTATGATCATTCCATGGGTACATTTCATAATATATAACACTGCAAAACAAACAAAAAGTATTGCTAGCAAATTATCAGAAACACTATCTCAGAACTCCACAGCTGAAGTAACAGACAATGTTGAGTTACCTGATTTCCACACATTGGTCTTGAACAACTGCCAGCAATTTACCATTGCTGAAAGAAAAAACAGATGTAAAAGCTCATTTGAAGTCCGCTCCTTAGAGAATGTACATCAGAGCCCTGGGTGCTTTTGTCCATGGTTAGATAGAAATTGCCTCATTTATAAACTTAAAAAAAATTGAATGGGAAATATGCATTTTTATTAAAAAATAAAATATCCATGCTATGATATTTCTTCCATTTCACAGAAATTTATCTGCCACTCTTCCAGTAGCACTAAGAAAACAGATGTCTAAAATCCCACTGCATAGGAGGTCAGTCAGATGTTCCTTACAGATAATTTTACAACAGCAAGGTACAAAACTGTGTATTGCTTTCTCTGGCATAAACAACTATCATAATTCAGTAAGTTATGTGTCTTTGCATACAAAATAAACTAAAACCTTCCCTACTACCTTCATGTAATCATGTCACTGAACCATTTTTCTGTGCATACTTGTGCTTACTTTTAAAAGCCAGTGATCCCACTGATGTTGCTAAAATTCCTGCAGAACAGCTGGTTCTAGCCTTGGAACTGTCACTTCTCTGTTTATGCAACAACCAACAAGTCTTGAGGGTATGCATTCACTTTCCACAAATATAAATTGCTTATTTAAAAATTATATATCCTGACAAGTTGTAAGTCATTAATCAACTGACTTCAGGACCTGAATTTGAAAATGACTGCACTGCAAGCCACTTTGCCTCAAAAGCTAGACAGATATTCAGCCCTGAGTGAGAGGTGCACTAACTGAAGGGAAGCAGGTAGGAGCCCCACGTAGCACACTGAGGCCACCTGTGAGAGCCTCCAGGATTCCTCTTGACCAGAAAGAATAACACACCTTTAGCACAGTATCAGCTCAGCATGGCTACCAATGGGGATGGTGGGGGCAGCAGAGGAAGCATTAATACACTCACTCCTGTCAGAAGTGGCAAAGCACGGCAGCTGTTACCTTGCAAGTACGAGGTGCCAGTTGATCTGCTTACTAACCAGGCGAACCAGTCCAGCGGGCAGAGAAAACTTTGCAGGGCTGAAATACCAAAACCATTAGGCTAAATCAGAACACACAGTGAACAAATGCAGTACCTGAGATACACACATCAGACAACTCAGCTTCAAGGCAATGATCAATTACCTCAGAGGGTTTGCAACTGAACATGAAACAACACTGCACCCTGCCAACGACAAATGCTAACAACAGCCTTGTTTTTACTAACAGAACAAAACTGCATACTAAGGAAACTGATCATTTATTTATCACTCTTTATACTCTGGTCACCAGCCAGTTTTGGTACACCTATTAAAAGAAGAACACCAGTAAACAGCAGTGGGAACCAAGATGATCAGGGGACTGGAGTACTTGCCCTACAATGAATTAGATGCTGTGCAATTGTACTTATTTAGCCTGAAGAAGAGCAGGCTTCAGGATGATAGAACAGCAGCTTTCTGATTGATACCTAGGAGATTACCAGGAAGATGGGAGCAACAGAGGTGTATGGCACAAACACAAGAAACTATGATCAACCCTTTGTAAGACTTGGAAGTGCTGGGGTAACAGCTGGACTTGATGATTGTAAAGGTCCTACCCAACCCAAACGTCTCTGTAATTCCAAAACCAAGGAGGTTCCAAGCTGACATTTAAATGAGTTTTTTTCATCATGAAGAAAGTCAGGCACTTGAACAGGTTGACTAGAGAGTCTGGGTTCTCCATCCTTTAACCTTTCCAAGACTTAGCTGGACAGACCCTCAAGGAACCAGTCAGAATTCAGTGTTCTCCTGCTTTCAGTGGGACTTTAAACTAGAGGCCTCCCAAGCTCCCACCAAAACTCTTCTATCAAATACATGAAAACAGCAACTAGAATAAATTTTAAAAGCTTGAAATTAGCTTTTAAATATAACTACAGGAGGGAGGGAATTCTGTCTACAAATGAATCTACATGACAGTATGGTGCCCATAAACATCACCCCCTCATGGGAAAAGGGTGGGGGGGAGTAAGCGCACAAAAATGATGTACAAAACTAGCAATAGGGAAAACAGCATTCCCTGCCAAATTCAAGTACAGTACTGTTTCACAGGAAATCATATCAATGTCCCTTTCCATGTAACTCAAAACAAAAAGATCATCCATCCTTTAAACGGGGAAACTGATGTCTTCAAACCTGCTAAGTGGTATAACCACAGAGCTGAAATTTTCCAGAAACATTACATTTACCCCAATATATTTCTGGGACCATTTAATCAAACTTTTTGAATCAAAACTTAAATTTATAAATGGCATGAGTGCTGCTCAAGAAGTTATCAAGCTTTTTGTATGAGTCTGAATTGTGAAAGAAAAAAAAGTTCAAAATTATTACTCCAAAGGAAGCAAACCCTGTCGTGCCATCATATCTGTCGCTGACACTGAAGAAAACAAACCACAATAGCTTCCCTTGCAGTATTTCATCTGGGAGTAGAGAGGACAAATATGTGTTTGGAGAAATCTGTTTCTCCAAACAGCAAGGTTACTTCAGCTTCTGATAAATGTACAAAATCAAACTAGTACATACCAGTCTTTTTCTGTTTAGGCTTCAGATGCAACTCAAGCAGCTACAACTCAATTTATGAAAAGAGGCTATTCTAAGCGTTGCTTGGCCAATACTCTAAACAAGCGTTCAATTTTACTCCCATTAAGAATTACCTTCCATCAAATCAAAAAGCTATTAAAATATTACCACAAATTAAAAAATTAAACAGTATTCTTGTAAGACCTACCTGTACCAGATGTACCGAAGCAAAAGCAATGCAGGACCTACAACGGAAAGAGGTAAAAATTACATCTCTAACCCTCCAGCTTACTGCACGGGGAATGTCAAATTCCCATTAAAGAAAAAAGTATTGAGGAAAAAATCCTTTATATTTGGCCTATGAATTCTTATGTTAGAATAAATGCAAATGGCAAATAAAAAACAAACTAAACAAACAAACAAACAAAAAACCCCCAAACCACTGCACATTTTTTGAAATTCTAAAAGAAATTCCTATTGGATGAAAATACAGCTCAGTGACTGCCACTTTATTTATGCAATGTAATATCATCAGAATGTAAAACTTCCTTATAGAACTAACTAGCAAACAGCCCAGTGCAAGAGATGTTAAGAGATGGAAAAAAAAGGCTCAACTACAGTTTGCAAAACACAGAGCTTGCTAACTTCTAAGATGTATGGTTCACTAGTTTGTCCCAACAAACTAAAGAAAACAAGAATGCTCAAAAAATTGACAGAAAAAGTCAAAATGTCATAAAAAACACAGCCATGCTCATAATCAGAAAACACATCCTGCATTCTATTTCCATTACACTAGGCACTCTAAAGGGCAGAAATTGTAAAATTTACAAGTAATCAACATAGTCTTAGAAGTCATGAATGTAAGAACAAGTCATATTTACCTGCAATTGCTCTAGTGATGATAAATGATGCACCATGTTTTCTGTTGCCTCTTGGCTGCAATTACAACAATAATCATCAGACAGCATGTCACACATTTTAACTTAATACAATACTTAATGCAATATTCATACATAATTCACTGATTAAATCTAAGTTGGCTCCTAGCCTTCAAGTTCTTTATGTATTTTCTATTACTCACTACTTCATATAATGTCTACTTTAACTGCGTAAGCTAAAACAGGCTATACTGCCAAATAATTTAAATGCCAAAATGCAATAAACAAAATGTGCTACAGATTGTCTATTGATTCAGCTTTGCCTCAATCTTTGGTTAGCAACAAAAGACATTGACTTCTGATTATGTTCTCCTGCAAGCTATTATAAATCATTCTTTTTATGCCAAATAAATGCCACAATAACTGCTGGGCATTACAGATCAAAGTACTTGGTGTGCAACATATTATGCTAATATCTAAGTGCTAAGCTACCTAAAGATTGCTCATGAAAGTTTCAGAAACTTCAAGGAAAAAAAACAATTTCTGAAAAAAATTCCACTCTTTTTACATCAATTTGTACTACGTAACATGGCCACTCAGATAACCACCTCTACTCCTCACCATGTCACACAGTCTTTCCACCTGCCCTGCTCTACTTAAGGCAAAGGGAGCAAATACAGTCACTATACAAACGAAAGCACTCTCTGAACACAGAAAAACACAGATGTATATTCTTATCTATAAGAGGAGATAAAATTATTTGTCAGTGAGAAGCAGAAAAAAAATACAAAACTGAGAAGAGAACAAGGATAACCAATAAGGAAGGATCAACCAACAAATTCTCAAAAAAAAGCAATCACGCTTATACCTTTCTAATAGAAATACTAGAGCATCACAAATTTAGCATGAGTAGGCAATGACTGAATTTTCTCTTCCATTCAATATATAACACATAGAGCAAAATTCTATTTATCTGAAATATTCAGACCTCACCAAGTTACAAAGCAGTAAACACTGAAAGACAAACAAATTTATCAAATTTTGGAACATGTCTGTGCTCAAGAAACAATATTTGACCTCCCAAATTTATATTATGGAAGTAAAGATTAGTTTTCTAGGCAAAGTTTGCAATTCATAAAGAGTCTTTCAAGTAACCAGGCTGTCTCACAGCACGTAAGAAGCAAACATAGCTGTACTAATAGATAACATCCCACATTCAGATTGATTAGCCAGGAAATAACAAGGCATTACAGTAAAACAGTGAGAACATAAACTATTTCTTACAGCTACCCTAGTACCTCATGGAGAACTGCAATTTCCTAGGGACCTTAAAACCAGAACTTGTTAAAAGTTTTTTGACTATGAGGAAGCTCTCAGTAAAAAACATTTCTTAAAGTTGCTTATATCTCTTCAGAATTTTTTTAATATTTTAAGTGTCTACCCCTGAATCTAAACTACAGGCTGCTCTTCCACACATCTTAAACACTTTGCAAAACTGATTTATTTCCTGATGACCTGAATTTTACTTTTTATACCATATTCTTATCATTTCAGCAATAGCAATGTTCTCAAAGAGTGCATTATATACAATGGCACCACTATCCTGAGTACAGACTGCTTGATTTCCACGCCACTCTCTTCTCTGGTACAGTCAATTCCTTCACAAATAACTGCTATAACCCCTCTGCTCTTCCTCTTCTTCTCCCCAAAGAATTCTTACTGGAAAGTTCAGTATAAGTGAATGACAATCCTGAAAAGAATTAAAATTACAGCAAATTTGGGCATTCAATCTAAGAGATCCATGCCAGTTTTATCAATGTCTTGAATTGTCTTTTTATTTATCAATGTCTTGAAAATCATCTTCATGATTTTACATCTTCATCATAAGACTCATCTTCCAATAATTAAAGCTGTAAGTTCTAGTAGTCTGCAATTAAAAATTGATCATCCCAAATGAAGTAACAGAAAAATAAAGTCAATAAAGACCTTTGAAAGTTTAAGGTCCAGCTTTGTATCCTAGATTACTAGCCTAGGAAGACATTTATTTCCCAGTGCAGCATTCAACTTCCTTTCCCTTTCTACCATTCCTTGCAAAAGATTCAGTTCTAAAAGAAAGTAGGGTAGGAGTTTTTTCGGAAAAGTGTGAAAAAAACAGGATTAAAAGAGAGAGATGTCCTAAAGGGAAAGTCACAATCACCCAAGTAATATCTCTGTTAAGGCATCTTCAGGCAAAAACTGACTCATACTGACAAAATAATCTGTCTGTCCATGATTGTCAGTGTAAAATCAATTTCCCATTAAAATCGTAAAAAGGCTATCAGAAGTGCCCTTGAATACTGACAGTTTCCAAAAAGAATGTAAACCCAAGCAAGCCATACAGCATAATATTTTCAAGCCTTCCAACTTCTGCTATTGAAAACAGGTATTATCTTAAAAATAATGTAAACAGGCAAGAAATATCAAGTTTAAAATAACCAGCACCATCTACTTAAGCTGGCAAGCAGAATTCAATAATACTTAGAAATTCTGACTACCAGAGCATATGAGTACCCTCAGAGTACAGTCACTTTAAAGTGATATCCCCACATGCTGCCACTAAAGGGAGGTGTCATCTCACTGACACGCTGTTCACAGCCTCCTGGGTACCTACAGGGGTACTAGAAGGGCCACTTAACAAAAGGAGATGAAACAACACAATTGTTTCTCAGACTAATCAGTTCTTTAATCAACTTGCCAGATAATTTCAAGAACACTAATGGCATCAGAAAAGACAGTTGTCAGAAATGTGCCCCCTTAACATGGCTGCAGAAAAAACAGTCTCTGTCATCATATCTAAGTCCTCCTCATGGTTTGCAACAGGAAAATTGTTTCCATATGTTACTAAAAACAAAGACTATATACTATTTTTTTCAAAACACAGTTAAATTAAAATAGGTGCAACTATCAATTCATCTGTACAAATAACCTATTAAGTTAGTAATTGGAAATACTGCAATTGTATTTTCCAAACACCCATAGCTGTTGCTGCAACTGAGAAAAATGACGAAGAGCAACAACAACAACAAAAAAATCTATCTGATAAATGAAAACCTGTACTTTTGAGCACGGCTCTAAGTATTTTTTAACAGGTACCTTCTTCCACTAGTCATGTTTTTACATCTTTTCTGTCCAGTTGTTCTCATAAAGCGTAAAACTTTGTCAAAACGCGCCCATTAACAACTTCCAGTGGGAAATGCATTAAAAACTTCAATGGGCTTAAAAGTAACTACAAGAAAGAAATAAAACCACATTGCTTGCATCGCCTATATCCAAGTCAGACCAGAGCAGACACAGAGGTAGCAAGCTCAGCACATTGCAGAGGAAAACATGAAAAAGGAAAGATGAAAGAGCTTCTCAGCTTTTCCGGTGACCCGGGAAAGAAGAACAGCTAGAAATAACTAAAACCCTGCAGTACAAAAAGTGTTTTCCGATTTCTTAAGCGTTGGAATCCATTTGTGTGCATTGTGGACATAAGGCGAAATATTTTTTTCCTTTTACCCCACTCCTGCAAATACAGACACAGCTATAGTGATACAGGATCCACAGAGAGGATCTAATTTTCCTCACACAAGGCAAACTCAAAGAAGGTCCTATTTTTATCAGAACAGATTGCACAGCTCTCCGTACAGCAGTTTCCGGAGATGAGACCTGGACTTCATTCACTATAGCTTCCCTTGTGTCAGCTCAACAGTAAAACCCGATACACGCCGTTCAGTAAGCAAGAGGCACTTCAGGGCACCCCAGGCGGCACAAGCCAGGGTGGGAATTAAGTGACACGAAGGCACAAGGGGACGATGGCCGCACGGAGACCCTGCGTGCCCGCCACGAGCAGCACAGCCATCCCTCTGAGCCTCCCCTCAGACACCTGCTCATCCCCGCAGCCCCCGGGGCGCCTCCGCGTCCCCGCCCGCGCCAACGTGGCCGGTCCCCTCCCCCGCCCGCAGCCGCGCCGGGGCCGCACGCACCTGCACCTCCGTCTCCGGAGGCCACTCGGTGTTGACCAGCAGGTCGTACAGGATGTTCTCCTCCCCGTCCTCCGCCTGCTCTCCGGCGCCAGCCATGCCGCGCTGCCGGGGCTCCCAGCCGCTGTCCCCGCCGGCAGCGGCCATGCCGGGCCGGGCCGTCCCGCCCTCCCCGCGCCGACACGGCGACGGCGGCCGGCGGGGGCCAAACCGCGCCGCTTTAACCGCGCGGCGCCGGCGCTCGGGGCTGGGAGCGGCCGGTGCCGGCGGGACTTCGGTGTGTGGGTTAAGCCATTAGGTAATAGGGGCGAAAAATGGATAAAATAACAAAAGGGAGATTTGTCGCATGGTGTTCTTCCAACTTTAATAGTGTTACGTAGGACTTGTAAATGTTTCAGTTCTACAAGTTCAACTCCGTAGCGTTCAGCTCTCTCAAGCAGATAAATTGAGCTTGTTTGTAAATTCTGGGCCCCTCGTATCAGGAAGGACATTGAGGGGCTGGAGTGAGTCCAGGGAAGGGTCTGGAGCACAAGTCCTGTGAGGGAGCTGGAGGTGTTTGGACTGGAGAAAAGAAGGCTCAGGAGAGACCTTATCACTGTACAACCCCCTGAAAGGAGGCTGTGGGTAGGTGCGGTCAGTCTTCTCCCAGGCAAGAAGAAACAGGACGAGAGGACAGTCTTAAAACTGATGTTTCAGCCTATTTCCTCGACTTTATAAAGCGTTTGTAAAATAGAAATAAAATTACTTCACACCCTGACACTTCTGCTCCTGCAGTCTAATTTTCATTTGTGTTTAGTAAGCTTTTTGTTGGCAACTGTGCAGCCTAGAATTAGGTTAAACAAAAATTCAAATTCTGAAACTAGGGATTCAGGGCAATATGAAAGCTATCTTGGGTACTTAGGAAAGACTTCAAGAAGAAACAACTACTGAGAAAAAAAAAGCCATTTTACTGTTTCTGTATTTTTAAACTACATTTGACAATGTAGCTTGTAAAGGAATAGTAAATAGTATAATATTGTGTTTGTAAGTTTCAAAGAATTGTGGGAGTTTTATAGTAAATTACACTCCACGTTCCACACCAACAAGCAGCAGTACATATTGATATCAAGGTCTGCCTACAAACAGGTTTTCTTAGAGTCATGGTTGAGTCTGTACATTATTCATATCTGTGCCTTTAAAAAATTACTACTTTTGTCATTAATCTGAAAGCAAGCAAACTAATGACTGACAGACATAGTGAATAATAGTGAAAGAAAAGAGGCACATCAAAGGAAGATATTCCAAAAGGAATTATTAATACATGAGAAAGCATTGCAATGCAAACAGCCTGGTATGAAGGGCATAAAATACCCAGCTGTATTTTTTTCTCTGCATGTAGAAACACCAGTTTCTACATAGAAAGTTAACAGCCAGTAGAGCTCAGCAAGTTTTATAAAAGATCTTGAAACAAAGGATCAGGACAAAACCAGTATTCAAATTGCAACACAATCAAAAGAACTACATTGTCAAAGATGTTTATTTGGGGGGGGGGGGGATTTGGCCTTTGAACCAGATGCGTCTTATCTCATGCTGTCTTTGGAAGGATTGAAGCTATGTTCCACAACAGAAAGCAGTAGGCAATAGTTTATACTGTGCCTTCCACTTAGCAGACAAATGCACCATTGGTTTGTGATGTAACTGTAGAAGTTGCATTTCTGTACTTGCAATCTCATTTTCTTTTCTACAGAACCCAGAAGATTCTCGCGTTTAATGTCACTAGAAGTCACACTAGAACAAGATAGTGCAGAACTTGGGGAAACTTTTGTAAAAAGCGGAGAATAATGTATATTAGCGTATGCCTAACACGTACCTCTGAGGTGGCTTTGATCACCCACGCCCGGGGGCGCACACGGGCCGGGGCGGAACGCGCGGCGCGGCGGCTCCTGCGCTCACCCGGCCCCATAAAGCGGCGGCCGGGCCGCGCGCCTGCGCCCTTCGCCGTTCGCGGTGCTCCCAGGGCCAAGATGGCGGCGTTCTCGGGTACGTGGCGCGGGGGCTCGGCCCTGAGGCAGCCTCTGGCCTCTGCCCTCCGGTTCCCGGCTGCCTGCAGCGCCGGGGGAAGCTCCTCGGGCCGCAGTACGGTGTGGCTGACCATGGATGAGGCTGGAGGTTGCGAGGCCGGCGGGGATTGTGTGTGCCTCTCCTCGTGTCCTCGGGCTTCTGTAGGCTGTGAGAAGTGATTACCGGAATGGTTTTGTAGGTTTTATTGAATGTGTGGATTTAGCAAAGGTGCTGCTTAAAAATTAAGCTAGTTCCTCACGCTGACTGGTTTCGGTAACAGGAGGTTTATCATAACTGTCTTCTGTAGAGCAGTGGATAATAACTAGCTCTTTATAAGAGAAGCTCTGCTTGTTGATACGGTTTAGCAAAATATATATTCTATATATGTGTATACAATCGCAAACTGTAATCCAAAAATCATATTATTAAAGGAGGAAACGTCACTCTTAGTGTCCCCTTCCCCATGCAGATATTTGTAGAAGTTGGCAGCCAGCCAAGATCAGAGCTCTGTAAAGTTTCAATGTTTTATTTTGTTCCTTTTAACTGAATTTTTTGCGTTTTATCATGGGAAACAATGCTGAAGCTTCTTTTCGAGGGCTACAGGTCGGTTTAGACGCTGTACAGCAGGATTAATTTGGATGTAGTTGAGGAAAACGTTATGGTGTCATTGTTTGATTAAATTCATGTACTTTATGTTGAATTAAACTGTGTGAGTTGGAATTATATGGGAAAAAATATGTATGGATTAGTTTAAAATTTGCAATCAGTAGAAATTGACTTTCATTGATGTTGACTTTGTTGCTTGTATGGATTGCCTACTATTGTAGGAGTACAGGCCAGCGCTTGAAAATATCAAAGCTTCCTGAAATCACATTACAAATAAAACACTTTTTTTGCAGCATTTTTATTATATCAAGTGGAAGAATACTTTTTGGCTGCACACATCCATCTGCAGCAGCCCAGCTCAGTGTGTGTGTGTCCATGTGCATGCTGGGTCTGAAACCCAGCATGTGGCAGTGCAGATGCCAGTGTGTAAAACCTCTGCTTGGAACAGTGCATGTTTATAGTTGAAGGAATTGATTTAGAGTAACCTTATGTACCCAAAGAGATGACCAGCAGATAAATTGTTATTTTGATGGTGTGCTGCCATCAAAGGATCCCCTTTCCTCTTGCCTGTGTTGAATGGCTGCAGGTTCCTTTGGTTTTCCTTTTTAAATACAGAGGATTTGTTTTTTCAACATACACGTTACTCTGAATTTAACTCATGTCTGAGTTAACACGTCATCAGATCTTGATACAAGTTTGCCAGAAGGAGTATCCAAGGAAAAAAAAACCACCTTTCAAAGGTGAAGGTAGTTAATACTTTATCAAAATCAAAGCATTATCTTTTTATTGTACATGGTGCAAGTGGGTCAGGCAAGATTTGGTTCTTATAGGATGCAGGTGTTTTCTCCTGTTTGCACCTCAACTGTAGAGAAAGTTGGCTATTTGCAATTAACAAAGTCTTCCCTGATGTCTGCATAGGCAGTTTCCTAAAGGTGCAAAGATAAGTGCCTTGCCCTGGAGCTGGTTCTCTGTTCCCAGTGTGTTTGCTTTGCTGCTATGTCTATTACTGCCCCTGTGCATGCCTGACTTAATCTGCTCTAGGTGGGGACAGCTCTCAAAACTGCCTGTGAGAAGGGTAGAACATTTCTGTCAGTGAGTGTGAAGGCTGCACATGCTGTTGCCAAAAAAAGTGGTTTTGCGTGGTTCTGTTTGTAGCTGGAAGTGTGGATGCTTGGCAATTTTTTGGGCACTATGGGGTTAATAACACTGCTTAATCCTTTCTTTGCTTGTCTTACAGAAATGGGTGTTATGCCTGAGATCGCTCAAGCAGTGGAGGAGATGGACTGGCTGTAAGTAGGAGTGTGGCTTAATTTGCCTTTCAGCAATGTATAACATGCTTCTTAAAGCTTACCATGCTTCTTTTGCTGTCACATTAAAGCAAAGTGGATGTATGTTTTCCTCCAACTGTCATTGCATCTCACGAGCTTCTCTGTAGTGTGAAGGACTGAAAAATACAAACTGTGACTGCAGCGGTAACATTTAAATTTGGATAAGCAGAGCATGACCTCCTACACTTCACCTGTTTTGTTTCACAAAAGTTTCACTCTGTGCCTCTCGTTTATTTATTATATATCATGGGGTTATTTGATTAAATACTGTCAGATAATTTGTGCTAGTTTAGTATGTGTTTTCCAGACTGTGGTCTATGATTGTGTTTTTCAAACTTAATGCTTGTGTTCAGTCTTCTGAAAATGTTGTTATTCTTGTGTTTGGTTACTTGTTTGACTGAAATGTTTTTACTTCAGACTTTGTTTTGAATTGTCATTCAGAATGTTGTCAATCTAGACAAACTCAATGTATGTAGTTCTTCTCATATAAATGGTATTAATTAGCTGTGATTGTCTGAAAATGCTGATTACATTTAGTTATTTTTAATTCCTTTTCCAGATTTGAACAGGAATCATGTAAATAAGGGCTGGCTTTAAAGAAAAACTAACTTGAAGAAGGGAAGACAAAAGAAAATAGTTAATAAGTTTCTTTTATAGTTTAGCATAGTGATGTGAAATGGAGCCTCTTATCAAGGTGCTGCTGAATCTGCTGCAAGCTAGGAGGAATAGCAGTTGCCTGCTTTATCTTGCAGATGGCTGTGGTTTCTGCGAATTTCCATATAAGTAAAATTTTTTTTTCAACTTATGTAGAACATTACCTTGTATTAACGTGTTTTTTTCCTGTAGTCTCCCCACAGATATCCAAGCAGAATCCATCCCGTTGATCCTGGGAGGTGGTGATGTACTTATGGTATGCATGCAGGATAGCCCCACTCATGGAAATCCTGTGTCTTTTAATTGTTGGTTGTGTGGTGAATTTTGTTCTTTCCAGATGGGTCTGTAGTTAGACTAGCTCATCTGTCCTGCTTCAACAGAAAGTATATTTTTCAGGAAAAAGCCTCTTTGAGTTCCTAGTGTGTTTTCAGCTGTTCTTGCAGATGAAATCTGAGGGTATGAGGCTTTGTTTTTTGACTTCTTGACAGGCTCTGCCACACGAATGAGGGCTGTCTGATTTCACATACTCTCCTTTTGGCTGTAAATATCTGACATGGCTGTCTATGGAACATGGCTGATACTGCCTAAGCCAATGCTGCAGTATCAATAACCTTGCACGTATCAGATTAGTCTGCCTTGTTCATTGTGTCTTTTATGGATCTCTCTGTTCTTGATTCCATAAACCAAAATAAGACTTCCTAAAAAGTAAACATAGTTTATCAAAATAGAATTCTACAGCAGTCCTTACAGTTCTGGTTAAACTCTTGTATTTTTCTTCCTATAGGCTGCTGAAACTGGGAGTGGAAAAACTGGTGTAAGTATTCAAATAATTTAAATTAGCAGAAAGCAGAAGTCTTTAAGTGGCGAGAGATGTTGTGTATGCATATATGGAGGGAGAATGTGTATCTGTGCTTAAACATTATTGATAATAGTCTTTACCAACATACATGTAGGAATGTATTTCAGTGTTTCTGACTGTGGGTACTGCACCCAAAAACAAGCCTGGAAATAAGTGTGTAACTTGTGAATAAAAGTAACTTTTCATTTTAGGCTTTCAGCATTCCAGTTATCCAAATTGTTTATGAAACACTGAAAGACCAAATGGAAGGCAAGAAAGGAAAAGCCACTATTAAAACTGGAGGGGCAGGTAAGTTTTTATATGTCACACTCCTTAAATTCAAAACCCTGCTAACTCATGTTATTTTGTTACTTTTAAGAGTAACATTAACCTGCCAGTAGATAAGGGTTTTTTTCCATAATTCGGGATAATGTAAACAGAATACCATCATTCAGTGCTTTATTAAACAATGAATATGAGTTTACTGGTGGAATCATGGAAAGAACTGGTGTGCATTTGACTGTTGACTTAGTAATGCTCTTGTTTTCAGCTTGAGGCTGATTGATCCACACCTTGTCTTCCAGTGTTCTCCTGAACACTAGGTTAATGCCTTGCAAGATTTGAAGTGGTGGTGATACCCACTTCAAAATGAGTTAAAAAACATCTTTCTGTTGCAGGAATAGGTGAGACCAGCTATGACACCACGGAGTTGGGTTGGGCCTATTAAGTGGGGTTGAGCAGAAAGCTCTTCTAGGCTCAAGCATACTTTTGTGTGGCTGGGGTAACAGTGTAGGATCTTTGAATAATGGTGTGCTGAGTAGAGCTGTTGTGTTCCTTTTGGCATCTGCCTAGGTTTGGAATTGAACAACAACATCTTGAGTTGCTACAGTTTGTTCTAGTAGATATTGAATTGAGCAGGAAATGCACAAGGCCAGAACTCAGCTATATAGAATGGATTGTAACTATGATAATATCCTCACAGTACTTGAGAGTCTATTATACATCCATTTAATTAAGCTTGGAACTATAAAGCAAATAACCATGTCCAGTCTGTGGTATGGGTAAGATTGAGTTTTATGTAAGTGAACAGTGTTTGCACAAACAGTGCTCTGAAGATGTTACAGAAGTTGTCATCATTATAACCACTGCTACACTGGTGACAGTAAAGTCAACTTAAAAAAAGTTAAAATAAAATCCTCCTTAAGAGAATGTAATATGAATACACAAATACACTCAGTAAACCTAACTGAAATGACATCTGGTTCTTTTAATAGTGTATGTATTTTTTTACAGCATATTGTTGGGCATATGAAAAATGAAGTCAGAAATTCTGTGCATATGTATCTTAGCTCCTTAGTAATGGCATTTTAACTTACAGCCTGAAAAATACCTTAATGTAAACTTGGAAGCGAAATGACAAATAATGTGTTTCAAATTTGTTGTTCTTAATATAGTTTCAGATATTTTCTATCTGAATTAGATTGTGATTGTGTGAAACTGCCTTATTTTATATAAGTCTTCATTGTTTTCAGTTTCGTTTTTAAGTAACTTAATCTGTTTTCTCCGTAATGGAATAGTGTGAACTTCCATAGAATACCTTTGCATTAAGAATTTGTGCCCCTCCTTCAGATTGTAGACCTTTGTTTTGATCTCACATGAATTTCATTGGAACAAAGCTATTTCCCAAAAAAACCAAGCCAAACACTGTGGAAACAATTTGAACTTCTAATTTGAGGTTTTCAGGCTTGCTTTGTTGATTTAATGTTTTTTCTGTTACTGTCTTTCAAACTTAGTGCTCAATAAATGGCAAATGAACCCCTATGACAGAGGATCAGCTTTTGGTGAGTAGTCCTCATTTGCTTGGTAAAAAGGAATAAACTAGAAGAAAGCATGCATAAAGTTTTCTTCTAAAAGCAGTTAGGCAATTTCTTTAACTAAAAACTGTCTTGTAATTTTCAGCAATTGGATCGGATGGCTTGTGTTGCCAAAGCAGAGAGATAAAAGAATGGCATGGATGCAGAGCAACTAGAGGCGTGACAAAAGGTAGACATATAAAGTGATGTGTTTTGTGTTACTGTTCTAGAAAAGTTTTAGCTGAAATGCCTGCCATTGTTAGTGTAAGTGGTTGCATATCCATCTGACCAAATTTAGTAGCTTAAGACTTGGAAATGATAAATAGCTCTGTTTTGTTCTCCTTGTGTCGTAAATTACCTTTTCCCTGATAGTGATGCCTGGAAGTAGAACAAAACCTTGTTAAAACAAAAACCTTAAAACCTTAGAACAAAATAATGTTAAAATGATAATAGACAAGCAACAATTTACTTGAAAGCCTTCAGGTACACAATATGGTGGAAACCATACCCCAGATTAGATTCATACAATTTTATGAGATTGGGCAGTTACAATATCCAGCCAATATTGTCCAGTTAGAGGAGCAGTTGGTTAGGTAAATCCTCCCTGCTGGGTTCTGCCCCACTGCAGTCCTCCCCCTGGTCTTCTGACTCTACCTTTATGATGTCTACAATACACGGTACAAAATAAAATGTCCTTGGTAAACTAACAAGCAAGACTAAACAAAACTTTTGGGATGCATCAAAGAGTTTGTTCACTGTGGAAAGAAAGCTGGAAAAGTACTAGAAGTTATACCTAGGCATTTAACAGTCTACTAAGCAACAAATAGATGAAGTATAAATAGAAAGCTAAAAATCTTCAGGCATAAATAGGAGACTGAGTTGGAGGAGGCAGAATCATAACTAAGATTCATCAGAATGCATTTTTTTAGGAAATAGCTAAGCACACAGTACTTTGAGTGGTTTCCTCACAGACTTCAACCAGGTTTGTGCATGCAAAAATTTCATGGTTCTGTGGTTGTAGCAGTAGTCAAGAGGCTGACCCTAACACTTAGAAGCAGAGCCATCCTGATACTGCAGTGGTTCTGGGTGTGTGTTCAGAAAGACGCTAAACACTCTGCTTTCATAGGGTGTGCAGATAATTCTGTAGACTCAATGTACATGACAGCCAGCTGGATGTGCTTCAAAGGACACAAGCAGCTGTTGATACTGGGGCATGCTCTGATGGTCTGGTGCTAATTCTGCAGAATATTGTGTCCTGAGTTTTTCAGTTCCTGTGCACTCAGTAGGAATGTATTCTCTCTTGCTTGTCACTCCTTTGAAGCCTTTCACATGCTACCTCTCAGTGGGTACTTTGTCTCTTTTGCCTGCTCCTTCTTCATTCCATACATAGGTACAAACACAACCTTTTCACACAAGCACAGATGGGAATTTTATGACACTTTTAGCAGGATTGGGAATGTTAGATTTGTGTGGGCTTGGAAAGAGCAAGACTGAACCAGCTTAATGAATTTGGATATTGTTAGAGCCTTTCTTTTTCTTTTAAAGGAAAATACTACTATGAAGTTTCCTGTCATGACCAAGGCTTGTGCAGAGTTGGTTGGTCAACTATGCAGGCTTCACTAGATCTGGGTGAGTTTCATTCTGAAGAACCTATAGATAGTTTTTGTATTGACATGAAATGGGTGGAGTCTTGTTCTGATGTTGCAGAGACTGCTTGGGAAGGATCCCAATATCAGAGAGTTGAAAATGTTTTGTATAAGTATTTTACTTCTTGTAATGGCAAGTATTTGGTTGTGGCAGTGTTTTCTTGTCTTTTGTGACTGCCTTTTATGTTTTGTTTTTTTGGGGGTTTTTTTGTTTGTGGGTTTTTTGTTTGTTTTTTTTTTTTTTTTTAAATGAAGATGTCTGGAGACTAGTAAAATCTATAAATGTACTGCTACAAAAGTACTAGTTTGGTGTACATCCAGGTCAGAAATCTTTAGTTAGCACTGTGTATTATTTGTTTATGTGGTAGTGTTGGAGATTTCAGTTGCTAATACCAACAGAAAAAAGCATAACCTGTCAACCAAAAGATAAAAGCCTATTGTCTTGTCTTCAGGCACTGATAAATTTGGCTTTGGCTTTGGTGGCACTGGTAAGAAATCTCACAACAAGCAATTTGACAGCTATGGTGAGGTAAGCTTGAATTGCATTTGATAGAAATATTATTAAAAGTTTTGCATCTTGGTGCTGTTATAATCAACTGTCTTTTGAAGTAGTGCTCACTGGGCAAAAGTATAATGGAACATTGAAGCATTTTTGGATAAAAGCTTATTAAAAGATTGAACAAAAGCAGTTGTAAGCTTGAGACATGATAGTGGTAAGACAGCAATTATATCTATTCTTATTTAGAAGTTAAAGTTTTGCTATGTGTTACTGACAAAAAGTTTGCTGACCTCTTGAGATTTGTCTTGACTTACTTCAGTTTTAGCTGGAATAGATCAACCTGTCTGGATACACTGTGAACATCCGAGTGACAGCATCATATTCTGTGTGCTAAAAATTAAAATAGAAGTAATAGCACAACTCTGTAATCTGTCAGAATGTATTATTAATTGCTATTAAGGCATAGTTAGTAGTTAGCACTACTTCTAACTATTGAGTTGGGTTTGCCATTATCTGAATATACATTTCTGAAGTGTCTGCTGGGAATACCTGTAGTGGTTTTTGAGTAATGCAGCAATGGAATTGAGATGTTTAAACATAATTTTTATAAATGAGTATTACAGCAGAAACTCAAGTCTTTTTGTGGTAATAACGAACTCAATGTCATAAAACTTGCAACTCCTACAACTACTGTAGCTTGTTTAGTAATGACTCTTCAGCTGTTGATTAGGAGCACTTTATAATATATAAATGTTATTGAACACCTTTAATAGATCTCAAGATACTTAAATAAAGAACTTAAGTATACATAACATGCATATAGTGTCATCTTCAACAGTTAGTCTTTTATTATTGTCAAAATACAGGTTTCTGATGCCCTGTTTGGTGTTCTAAGCTTAGATTTACATTGGCTAATAAATACATGGCTAATGTTCTTTTCCATAATGCAGAATACTTCGAGGTAAATGGCTTAAATGTATCATTGGCATTGTGTTTGGTTTTTGAAGTAAATTTAGAGCAGTAATAAATGTTTAAATATCTAAGATCAATTGGGCAGTTTACTGAAGACTTGTAATCAAATAAAAATGTGTTCTATCTACAATGATCTTACTGAAATAAATTGAACTTGCTTGACTTCTATCAAGCATCAGCATTTACTAGGGAGAGGTGGGAAAACTAAAAGCTGACAGAATATAAGCACTAAGTCTTCTTAATGCACTGAAAATGTCTTAGCTTCACAAACCTCTTTTTTTTTTTTTTTCCCTGCAGGAATTCACTATGCATGATACAATTGGGTGTTATCTAGACACAGAAAAAGGACAAATAAAATTTTCCAAAAACGGTAGGTTTTATTCTGTTTCTTTGGAATTCTGTTTGAATGCTTTCACCTGGGGGGAGAAAGGGAGAGGAACTCACACACTTGCAGAGTCTGACTGAACTAACCCTACTTTCAGGGAAGGACCTTGGCCTTGCATTTGAAATCCCACCACATATAAGGAACCAAGCACTTTTTGCAGCTTGTGTACTGAAGGTAACAGGCATATTACAGATGTCCAAGATGATTATAATTTTTCTGGGTTTGTTAATGAGCTATTTAAGTACACAATTTGCATAGCCACCTGCAGTTGTGCATGTAAAGTCAGTTTTCTTTGGTTTACCAGTATTCACTACTGAAGTAATAATGTGTGTGTATTAGCTTTGAATAGCATTTCAGCTAAATGTTTAAATTCAAATTTTAATCTTGAATTTATAGGTAGAGCAGCATGGATAATTAATTCCTAATAACAGTACCATGTTCTGTGTATTAAACCTTGGTACACTGCCATTTGACTGATACAAGCAAATAGCTTGAAAGTCAGCTGTCCTGTTCACTTGTTCTGAACTCTAACATTACTGTAGTAATGTAGTACTGTGTTGTTCTCAGTTAGTCTTTGTAAGTCTGTCTCTCAAGCAGTAAAGATTATAGCAAAACTATATAGATTACAGTGGTTAAAGAAATGTGTAACTTAGAAAAAATGCTTTGGTTTTTTTGTTGGCTTTGTTTGTTTGGGGTTTTTTTAAATTCCATCAACTTGGGGAAGAGGAATGTATAAGATGGGAGAAGAAAACACCTGCCCTATCTCCTTGTCTTTCTGGGTTTTTTTCATTATTGAGTTGTTTCTCATTTTATGTTGTCTCTTGAATCTATTTGTATGACATGACTTTCTTGAAACCTAGAATGCTGAATTGAAATTCAATTTTGGTGAAGAAGATTTCAAGTTTCCACCAAAAGATGGCTATGTTGGTCTTTGCAAGGCTCCTGAGGGTAGCGTTGTAAAATCACAACACTCAGGTAGGTTAGATTTTTACAAACTTCTCTTCTTCCTGTACTCAGGTTGTGTCACAGAGCACCTTTTGATCTCTATTGATCTCTATTTGATCTTTAATTGCCATCAGAAAGATCTTGAATTCAGCAGTAATGAAGCAATTGCTGCTTTTTTCAGAGTGTGCCAGATTTTCGTACGCTTAAACCACCAATAGTCTTTAATATTTTGAATTTAGAAGTACATCAGATAAAAACCTTAGCTGGACTTTTTTTCAACAGTGTTATCATAAAAGTGTGTGTCTGTGTGTCTTTATGCCTCAGAATAAAATGGGTTATCCTGTAAGATCAGTACACCCACTTGTAAGTTCTGAACATTATTCTGAAGTTACTCGTAATTGGGAGAGCAGTCATATCACTTCTTAATGGAGCATTTAGAATTATTAGGTTTTAATTACTAATAAGAAACTCCAAATCTCTTTCCAGTCAAAAACTCCAGAATAGGAGTGTAGTTTGTCTTAATGGTGATTTTTTTTTTTTTTTCACTTAGGAAATGCTCAAGTGGTTCAAGCACAGAACCTTCCAAATGCTCCAAAGGCATTGATTGTAGAACCATCAAGAGAGCTGGCAGAACAAACTTTGAACAATGTGAAGCAGTTCAAGAAATATGTTGATAATCCCAAATTAAGGTAATAGTGAATTTGTTGGTTGGATTTATGGTTCTATGATATATATAGGGCTATATATTTTCCATGGATGTAACTTCGTGAGGAGATGGGCAAGGGGGGATGTTCCACTTCATAGCTAAGTGAAGCATAATCTGCAGTGTTGCTAATAATATCAGTAATAACCTGCTACCAGCCAAATTTCTGACTTTTCAACTATAGTTAGACCACTTAGGGGGGTTTTGGTGTGTTTTATCTGTGAACTGCCTTTTTGTTGTGTAACAAATTTGGTGGGTAGGTGTGTTTTTTTAATTATCAGTCATAACTAGTGTGCTACTTCACATGCTTTTCTTGGCTAAAAACATTGCTTGCTTACTGCCCTTCTTTCCTAAACATTTCCTATGCCCCCATCTCCCTCTGCCCCCTCATTTACTTTGTTTTTCATCTCCATCAAATAGTTATATACAGGGTCTACTCTCTTTAATTAATGTGCTTACAGGACAAATTATGAAGATGCAATTCTGGAAAATGAATCCTCTATAAGTTGCTTTGAATTTAAGTTGTCTCTGCTTTGACTGTGCTTCTAAAACATAAACATCTGCCAATTCTAAACAGCAATCTGTTTATAAGAGTGCATTTACTAGAACTGCTGAGACTAAGCAATAGAAATGGGCAAGGCTACAATGAAAGATTCAGTTAGTTTACTGTTATTTGCATTTCTCACTTTCAAGGACACAGGAAACTTTTTTTGAACTAAGTTACATTATTTTTGAAATTAAGAAACATTTTTTGTAACAAAATTGGTTAAGGTGCTAATTTGTTTAGTACAACAGTGATAAAGTAATCACATTCAAATACAGTTTGGTAACAAAATTTTCACTTGAATTAAAATACAGTACACTGCATGTGAAAGGATGAATTTCAGAATTAATGTTTTCTATAATTTTGTTCTTAAAAATATTGTTCAGAGTTGTTAATTGTCAGCTATCAATAAAAGAATCAGTCTTCAGACAGATGTTTAGTATACTTTCTGAAAATAATAAATGGGTAAATGTCAAATACATTGATGTAATTTTAGGGAACTGCTAATTATTGGTGGAGTTGCTGCAAGAGATCAACTCTCTGTACTGGAACAAGGTGTAAGTTGTGTTTTTTCATATGATTTATTAGTTTGGGTTCTGAGTAATTTATGATGTTGCTAAAGGATATTAATGGTGGTAACTCATGCAATAAGAATAATAAACATGTTAAAAAGAAAATGTACAGTCAATAGTAGGCCCATGTTGCACCAGTCTCACAGTTGTTCCTTTACTTCCATGTCAATACAAGAACTTACAGTACTTAGTCAAATTCTGTTGTATTCCTGAAAATCTTAAAGGTGTAATTGTTTGCCATTAGTCCTTAACCAACTAGACAGTTTTACTATTAACTTCTGTTCCATGTTTTTGTGAATAAAAATAGTCTGCAGTTATCAAGATGAGCCTACACTACAAACCAGTCCTACATAAAAGGAAGTGGTCTGGTTTCAGCAGCATGGAATGTACAATTGATTCAGTCCCAATTTAGGGAGAACAGAGTTACAGGTCATGTTTTTTATTTAAGACTCACCTTTGGAAGTGAAAGCACATCACTATTGATAAATTTTCTAGTGATTCTAGCTGCAAAAATAAAAATTTTCTGTTAACCCTACTTGAACTTACTTGGAAGATTATTTGACTTCCATGTGAATGCTAAGTTCTTGATTGTGAACCCTCCTGTCTGGCAAACTTTTAATTTATTTGTATAGCTATAGACTTTGTATCCTTCCACCATGAGAAAAAGTTATCCCCGTTTAAAAACACATCTATTTGTTGGCTTTAGGTAACAAAATTACACAGCTTGGGGTTCAAGGAAGGAAAAAAGGGGCACAGTACTTCTCAATTAAGGGAAGGCTTCCCCCCTAAGGTAGATTCTGCTTGTGAAATGACTGTAGAACAAAATGCAGGTTGCCCAGAGAGGAAGTTGTGGGATCCCTTTCCAGAAGGGTACTGAAAATTGTATTAGGCAGCTAGCTGAAGTAACTTGGAAGTTGTCCTTGGTTTGCATGTGAAGGTAGGGAGTGGAGACCAGATGATCTCAAGAGATCCCTCCAACTCAAGTTACTCTAGGATTGTATGAAGTTATAATTAATAGAAGATAAAGCATTATACTGATAATTGTCTCATAATGTTAACCTTAAATTAAATTTCTAATGCCTCTAGTTAGTTACAGCACCAACCCATACTCTTTATGTACTTCATAGGTGGATATTGTAGTTGGAACTCCTGGAAGGCTGGATGACTTGGTCTCAACGGGGAAGATTAATTTATCTCAAGTTAGATTCCTGGTTCTGGATGAAGCTGTATGTAGAGAACTAAGTGCTGCTTAAATTCTGTTCTTTAATGCAACATGATATTTGCAAAAAAAAAGAGTAAAACATTATTGTTCTGTAGTATTTGATAATTCAGTTGGAACAGTTAAATACCTGTAGGCTGTTGCAGCTTAATCCTCTCATCATTTGCAACCATAGTAACCTACTTTTTTTCCCCCTACCCTCATAGTCTCTTTGTTAAATCTGTTTGGAATTTTTCTGATAGAAAAATACATTTCAAATTGTATTTACAAGGTACTGAAGTCTGTCCCTGTCACTGCAGGGATCTCAAATGACAAAGACAAAATATAAGTGTTAGTTAATCCAGCAGGTCTTGAAGCCAGTCATAAGGGCGCCTCTCTGACCTGTTGTACAACTCAATATTCACAAAGATCAAATGCCTTGGGGTGTTAGCTACGAGTAGCTGCTGAGCTTCTTGTGAAGTACAGCAGCTATAGTGTAAATGCTCCACATTTTTACTGGGCTTTTTCTCCTTAGTAATACCTCTGCCATGCATTGACCTGTCCATCTAATTAAATGCAAGAACTTCTGAGAGTAGGAGTATATTGCTCGTCTAACTCAAGTGTAAAGACTGAGAAACAAGAGAGATTTGCAGCTTTATCTCTTTTATTTCATCCCCACGTAGGATGGCCTTCTCCTCCAAGGCTATTCAGATTTCATAAACAGGATCCACAGTCAAATTCCTCAGATAACCTCAGATGGAAAGAGGCTTCAGGTATAAAATGTCTGTGATTTGGGGTTTTTTTGTTGTTGAGGTGGAGGGGGGTTGTTGTTGGGGGAAGGTTGTTGTTGTTTGTTTGTATATTTTTTGGGGTGCGTGGTGTGCTCTGTTTTCAGTTTTTGACTATTATTTGGCATGGAGCACACTTCTTTGAAGTGGAGTTTGCTAAAGCTCTTGTCCAAAACGAACACATGTTCAGTGAGTTCAGTAATTGCCTGTGGAATATGTATTTTTAGTATTCTAGATGTCAAAGCCTAATATTCAGCAGTTTTCAATTTGATTTGAATTATTTATGTATATATAGCAAAATATGACTGAATACATACTTTATGATTTCTAATGTGTTAATAATCTTGATTCATCAGCATTCAGTAATTCTGCATTCTTCCTACTGATTCATTGGGTCTTTGTAAGAGAAGAGTTAAGCAATTTATTTTGTGTCCTGACTCTTGGAGCTGAGTGGTTCCTGTGGTGATGAAATCCATACTCTTTCTGCTGTGCTACATTATGCTATTCAACTACATAACATTCATCCAGTTCTACTCCCACCTTTTTGGAATGGGAGGATCTTATCTTCAATAGTATCCATATGGCTCTTGTCTTCTCAGGTGATTGTGTGCTCTGCAACACTGCATTCTTTTGATGTGAAGAAACTATCTGAAAAAATCATGCATTTTCCTACTTGGGTTGATTTGAAAGGAGAAGATTCTGTCCCTGAAACTGTACACCACGTAGTTGTGCCTGTAAATCCAAAAGCTGATAAACTCTGGGAAAGGCTTGGCAAGAATCATATCAGAGTAAGTGGAGATTGAGGTTATTTGTCCATGTTTACTTATTTAACCTTCTGAACAGGGGCCTAATGTTGAAGGATCTTTACTGGCTATTGAAACAGCTTAATCTGAAATGGTTTGTTCCATGGTAGTCAGGATCATATCAATTATGTCATAACACTGTTCCAGAACAGCTCAGTGTTACAAACATGGCTGAGGAAGAGCTTGACAGAGTAACAGTCTGATTTGCACTAGAGAGCAATGGCACTGTGCTTTTTCACTCTTTTCACAGCTAATGATCCATGACCTAACAGTACTTAGTTCCTCTTTTCTGACTTGGCAGAAGGAAATAAACCTGCCAAGACGGATCATTCTGTAATGTAGTTGTGTCTCCAACCAAAATCTGAGATGAGCAGATTTTATGGGAATGGATTTCATATCAGACTGCATTTGAGACTCCAGATTCTACAGTCACCTGACACCTGTCCATGTGAGAAGGTGTTGGCTGTTCAGGTCTTTAATATTCAAATTCTGAATAACTTGGAACCAAATTTTGTTCTTGGCCACTCTGATGCAGTAACAAGTCTATAGGTTTTCTTAATCCCTCTTTGTCTTTGTAACCTCTGTTTGTCACATGTTAGTACCTTTTCATTAAGCCTTAGTATGTGTTTTTCTTTTGGATTTTAAGTTTATATCTAATTCAGTCTAGCATAGGGGAGAAGCTAAGGAACTACTGTTTATGTGATTTAACTATATTTTACCATATCTTTTTATTCAGGTTTGTTTGGGTGTTTTTAATTCTTCTCTTTGTTCAAAGTATTTCGTATCCAGTTTCTACATAGGGGTTTTTTTTTTGCCCTTTTTTATGAACAAGTTTTGTGTGCCTAAACACAAGACTTTCCTTTGGCTGAAGGTAGGTGAACGTGGGCGGTGGGAGAACAGAATGCTAAGACTACTTTTAAACTTCCATTTCTTCCTAGTTACAAGTTAATGGAGTTAAGTATTTCTCTGTGAAGAGCAGACTACTGACTTGGGGTTTTTTTTTTGTTTGTGTTTTTCCTAGACTGATGAAGTACATGCAAAAGACAATACACGACCTGGCGCTAACACTCCAGGTAATGAGCAGCTGTAAGAAGTAGTTTGTTAAATTTTTGTAAATGTTTTGAAGTAAAGATAGTATAAACTTGTCTTGAGTCATGTTCCTCCAAAATTTTATTTCTACATTCTCATAGTCTTGAAAAAAGATGTGTTTCTGTACCTGGGGAGTGGGAAAGAGACTTGAATATATATTTTGCAGATTTGTAGACTAGTTTTTGTTGGTGTGTACAAGAAACCTGAAATTTCTGAATGCTTTTGTTCTTTCTGTATTGTATCTTCTTGGAGCACAGGAGCATGGAGGGGAGACATAAAAACTGAAGGTGTAGCTTACTTGTTCTAGTAATAAAAGTTTAGCTGTTTATTCAAAGGCTGGACTTCAAAGGTATGCAGTTCAAAGGTTCTCCATGATTTTAAACAACTTGAGTGAAATAACTTCTTTATTTTTATTTAGAAATGTGGTCTGAAGCTATTAAAATTCTCAAGGGAGAATACACTGTTCGGGCAATCAAAGAGCACAAGATGGACCAAGCCATTATTTTCTGCAGGACTAAAATAGACTGTGATAATATGGAGCAATACTTCATCCAACAGGGTGGAGGTAATGCTTTCATGTCAACCTTACTCATCTCACTTTTCTCACTTCCATGTTTTTACAACACCAAACTTCTGTGATAGAGGTCGCCAGTACTAGGACAGAGCACAAATAAAATTGTGCTTCAGGTTCCTTTACATACTGACTGGGCATAAAATTCAGGGGTTTGTAGCAGGCAGCTGCAGGGATGCCCTTTGTGAAAGAAGGCAGTGAACTGTCTAGTACCTGTTTTGGATAGTTCTGAAATGAATGGAAACCTGTCATGCACCAAAATCTGAACCAGTGAGAACATGTATGGTCCCTGTGCTGAAACAGACTAGTAAAGTTAAGACTTGGTAAGGGCAAGAGACATGGGAAGAAACGTTCACACATAAGAAGATGCAGAAGGAGAAATGTGAAAGAAAACACAGGAACCATGAAAAGGATGTGTGAGGAGAAAGGTGAAGACAGTCATTTGTAGAAATGGGGAAATTTAGAGCAGGAAGGATTAAGGAGAAGTGCCTGCACAGATGTGCTCTGGGGAGGAGAGAGAAAGAGTGTACTACTTACCTTGAGTATTTTTTTCTGCCCCAATGCCTGTGAAATTTTTTTTGCCCATGAAATATTTCCAGTTCTGTGTGGTTCTGTGTCATAATTTTTATGTGATGTTATTAATGCATGTAAATTCTTTCAGGCCCTGATAGGAAGGGACATCAATTCTCATGTGTCTGTCTCCATGGTGATAGAAAACCTCAAGAAAGAAAGCAAAACCTGGAAAGATTTAAGGTGATGTAGCAGATTCTTGAATGCTTTATCCTTACCTCCTAATACCTGAATTCATATGTTAATTTTTGTTCCTAGTTCTCCATTTAAATGAAACGGCACTCAAATGTCCCACTTCCTGAAACTGTGAGGCACATTTTCTGTAGGTGAAATTCTGTACTGGTAATCAATATGATCTTTGTGAGTTTGAATTCAGAAGATAGTGGGCTTGCTTTGAAATAAAAACCCAACTTTAAACTCTAGAAATTACATTGGGTTTTAAAGTGTCTAGTACTTGATTACTTAAAAAAAAAAAAAAAAAAAGTTAAAATATTACAGTTTAGTTTTGATTAAGCCATTGACTGATTTTTGCTTGCCTTATGGTGTTGGGGGAAGAAACAAAGATGTAAATTCACTGAGCTGTTCATGCTTTGAAGTGTTCCTAAATGTACAGAGACTTCAAGGGGAAGTAAGTGCAAAGAACTGTGGTTTTGTTGCTTGGGATTTTGCTTGCTGTATTTAGCACAACACTTCATTACAACTCCATTTTTGCAGAGAGGAGATGTCCGTTTCTTGATCTGCACAGATGTTGCTGCTAGAGGAATTGATATTCATGGTGTTCCATATGGTAAGACATAGTTTTTTAAACTTAGGCTATTGAATTGCACTGGAGCTTCAATATATTTGCAGTCCTGTCCAGTAGTTAAATATATGACCTATAGCATAATTTTAAGAGACATAGATGTTAAAGGCTTTTAAACTAGGCAATATTTAATTTGGTTAGTCACCGTAAGTTCTCAAATACCTGATGATGTTCTGCATTTTTGGAAGTTGTTCATTTGGTTTTCCATTCTTGCCAAAAAGTAATCAGGGAGAAAGCAGCTGGAGAGTGAGCGCCTTTATTCTGGGTATTGTAGGTTACACCTGTAACTGTATGTACATAGGCTAAGGAGAGGAATTGCAATCAAAATCATATTTTAGATGTCTGACCTTAGCTCATATATTAAAAAAAAAATAAGTTTTTGTGTTCTCTGTGGACTGTCCCTCTCTTACACAGTTATCAACGTGACACTCCCTGATGAAAAACAGAACTATGTTCATCGAATCGGGAGAGTTGGCAGAGCTGAGAGGTATGTGTGTATTCAGAGCAGTCACCAGGTTTTCTTGGTATTTTTTGTTGTTGTTTCACAAGGTGGCAATAGTTACTGAAATAGATTTCTCCCTTTCTTCTCCTCTAATATTTCAGGATGGGTTTGGCAATCTCCCTTGTGGCAAAAGAGAAAGAAAAGGTAATTATACTCCAAAGCAAAGATGAACAGACACTATTTACTGAAGTACAGTCCACAGCTGCTCTCTGACCTTCTTATCTTGCATTGAAAAACTGCTTGTTTGTCCATGCTTAATTGAAGGAGAACTTTAACAGATGCCTGTATTCTTTTTCATTCTAAAATTAGTCAAAATCAATGTACTAATGTACAATGTACTAATCACTGTTCTATTTCACAAAGTTTAGAAGTTGTTTTCCATTATTTCTAGGTTTGGTATCATGTATGCAGTAGTCGTGGAAAAGGGTGTTACAACACTAGACTGAAGGAAGAAGGAGGTTGTACCATATGGTACAATGAGATGCAGGTAAGCATTTTGCTTAAATAAAGCAAATGAAGTTCTTGTTTCACCTCTGCAGTTGAAGTTAGGGTGTTTATAACTTCTGGTTCCATTTAAAGAAGAAATTAGAAAACTTTTCAGGGTGTATGTTCTGTAAGTTGTAATTATAAAAGCTTATTTTAATACTTCCAGCCAATTTTTTTGGAGTTGTATGTTCAGCTTCCTTACAGTCTTCCTAACCAAAATCTGTTAAGAATTTAGAGGATGTTAGTTATGCACTTCTGTTTAGATTTGCAAAACTGTCACTTAAAAATGTTGTTTCTCTAACCTGGAAATAGCTTATCACTTAAGTAGGTTTTCATTGGGATTTGTATACCAGCTATGAATGCATGCTAAAAATCAATACTTTCCTTCTTTCTCTAATAAAGAAAGGCAAATACACCTCATCTGTCATCAAATAAGCTTGGACTATGAGTTCTTTATAATGAAGTAGCCTCATTCTTACAAGTAGGGTAGTGAATGAAATAAAGACTTCTAGGTAGTGTAAAACCATAGTGAAATTGTAAATGAACTTGTATAGTCCAAGCTGATAAAAATGTGTTAGTCTTCTGTATCTGTGACCAAATTGTTTTCTGTACCATTCCTGTTCAAACTACTCAAATGTGACTGTTGAGAATACTAGTTTGATTAGTGTTGGACCATAAGAGTACTTAAAGAGTTTTTTTCTCTTAGTTGCTGGGGGAGATTGAAGAACACTTAAACTGCACTATTGCCCAAGTTGAACCAGACATAAAAGTACCAGTGGATGATTTTGATGGGAAAGTCACATATGGGCAGAAAAGAGCTCTGGGCGGTAAGAATGAACTGCTCTCGAGTTCCCTTGCTATGCAGTGCTCAGCTTTCTGCTTGTCTTGTGTGTAACTACAGAATAATAGATTACAAGTAAATAAATAATTGATTATAAATAAATGGATTATAAAAAGCTGCTAGTTCTTTGCTATCTTCTGCATTTGTTACATGGAGCCTACGGGTTGCAAGTGACAAGAGTGTGTATACCTGTTTTGGTTTGTTTGTTCTTTTTTTTAACAAAGTAATTAACTTTCTGAATGACTGTGGTTGGGCATTGTTAGTTCTGCTGAAAAATAGCTTTGAACGTGTAATTTAGATTGTGTCTCTTTTGGCAGGTGGACTGTATAAGGGCCATGTGGATATTCTGGCACCTACAGTACAAGAGTTGGCTGCCCTTGAAAAAGAGGCTCAGACATCTTTCTTGCATCTTGGCTATCTTCCTAACCAGCTGTTCAGAACATTCTAATTGTGCCACTCTAGAGAGAAGGCTTGAGTTAATAAATGCTTTGCCCTGCAAATACAAAAATCCCACACTGTCTCTGAGTAGAGGTAGTTAGAAAACGATTAAAACTAAATATAATTCTTGCATGAGGAACAGAGTGTTCAGCGCTGTTAACTTTGAGTTAGCTGTTCTCCTAATAAAATAAAACAAGTCAAAGATGAAATGGTTTTGTTTGGGTTTTTTGCCTTAAAGGATTCATTTACAGAATCATTCTTTGCATGGTTTAGTTTATTGTAAGTACAAGAGTAGTTAGGCAAACATGGGAGGAGAGTTTTATATTTTTATTTATTTATATTAAAAATAATTATTTGTGTACTGTAAATTTTTAATGCTGGACTGACTAAAGATAGGTTCATACTTATTCAGACAGCTGTTTACGTTTAAGGTACTGAATCCAAAACCCCAGATCTCAGATATGTATTTGAAGCGCTTTGTTATCCTAAACCCCTTCATCTAGGGTAATAACTGCATTTTGATTCTGTAGTTCTAGACTTCTCAAAGTTAATAGTTCTTAAATTTCTGAAATGAATTGTACAATATTGTAGCAGTATTGTTACAAATATTTCTACAACACTCTTGAATTCATAGGGGTGTACCATGTGAGTATCAAAGCATTTAATAAAACTGCAGGAAAAGCTTTTTCATGAAGCAGTATAAGCTGAAGTACTTAATGCCTCTTGTGCTGCTTTCAGACACGCTGAATTTGTTCAGATGAAGTTACTGCAATCTGGTTTGGAATTTCTTTGTAGATTTTTTTTTTCCCCCCTCTAGTGTCTCTTCTAATGGTAATTAGAAATTTCAGTGACTTTGCCTGCAAATTGTCCTCCAAATGTCTCAGGTCATTGGGAGTGCCAGACAACCACAAATCCAAGTAAACTTTTGCCTTCTTTGTGAAGTCTTTTTACAGAGCATTCCATCTCTGCAAAAAGCAGTGACAATTTAAACTCACATTGAGCAAATAATTGTTTGTAGTGTTACCTGGAGAGGGAAGACTGAGAGACCCAGGGATTGTAATAAAAACACATATTTCTCATTAATTTAAATGAAGTATTGCGTTTACAACAATTTGTGTTATTACTTGATCCCAAGGAGAGAGGAGATCATATTGGATGCTTGTTAGAACTTGCGAAGAAAAGTTCTGTTGTATGTTGCATTGGTCTTGTCAGACAAAAGTAATGAAATCTGTCAACTGTAAGTCAATCAAAATCAATTTATTGCAATGCCTAAAATCATTTAGATATAGAAGAAATTAGATAATCCATGTTTCCCAGTTGAAGCTGAGAGATTAAAACCAGTTTCGTCTACTTTAGAGATATATCTTGGGAAATATTTTTAAATCACAGGGATAGATGGAATCAGAGCCTTGGGAATGTTGATCTTTTTGTTGAAATGTGCTATTCTGCATTTGCTACATTTCCCAAGTGCTGATAGCTTTCAAGATTTGTTGTTAAGTATCCAAACTTCAGTGAATAATTACAAATCATGACTAATCGGGGCTGGAAAAAAATGCTGAAAATGAAAATTACTTAAAGCATAAAGCCTAGGCACATCAATTCTTACCAAAATTTGTATTTTCTTAGTGCTGGAGCTGAAATTACTACAATGGCCTGATGTATACTTGCTTTCAGAAGGGTTTTGCTGATATGCCTTCAAATGCATGAAAGAGGTACAGGGCAGTTTCTGGTTGAAGACTTCAAAAGCTGTGTGAGATGTCAAGAATTTAACTGTATCTTGTGCTAAAGGGCAAAAAATCCCCGCTGCTGTAATCAGTAGTCTCTAGGAAAAGTATTTAGATCAGATGGCATATAAGCTAGCAATTGTTTTAAGGGATCTGATTTGGTGGTTTTATATTACTTCCAGTTACTGCTATCTTAAACCACTACACTGGACTTACTGGAAAACTTGACATTGTTTCAGAAAGCAAGTAGGGCTATTAAAAAAAAATCTTAAAAACCAAAATAAAATAAAATGTTGAAAGGAATTACACCAAATTAAGTTTGACAATTTTCCCTGATATCATGTTCTCTGCCTCTTGTTATTTTTATTTGGGAATGGAAGTGCCTTTACACCTAGTTACAGGAAGCCATATCTAGATTGATTGGCATGATTCCAGTTAAAAGCTTTAACTGCCTGTCTTGAACCAAGCACTGACTTGCTTTCACACCAGTCAAGCGATGAAGGTGGTTTTGTACAGGATGTTAAAAATCAACTGCTGCCTAAGGGGAAAAAAAAAAAATCAGCATCAGGTGATGGGAACATGGGAATGTTCCAAGTGATTGGGGGGAAAAAAGTCAGGTAGAAATCAAGTTACCTACTTGTCGTGCGTATCTGTAAAGGTAGCTTTGCCCGTAGGCTGCAGGGCTGGGTGGGCTCCGGAGGCGCTGCGGCTGCTCGCCCTTGGCCCAGGCGTGCCCATGTGGTGGTGCTCGTGTCCCGCGTATGCCCCTTCCCCACCAGCCTGCTGCTTCCAACTGGGTCAATTACATTCTCCCTATTTTTTTTTTCCCCTCTTTAGAAACAAACAAACTCCTTAACAAAAAAAGACTTTAAAGCTGTTAGAGCTGTTTGTGTGGAACACAATCTCACAATGAAGGGCCCTTGCTTCGCTGCCTGACTTCTTGTCGAGGCTTGAATAAACATGCAGTGTGAGCCGTTCCGATTGTTAATCCACTAACTTCTGCCTTAGAGGGCTTGCTCCTTGTCTGGATACAAAGCTAATTCTTGCTACTGTACATGTCAAAACTGTATTTATTTTTATTCTCAGTGCTTGATTTCTAGCGCTCACAAACTGAAAACAAAAACAAAAAATAGGCTTTCATAAGTACCCCTGGCAGTATTTGTTGCAATTTGCTGGTGTCAAAATTGGAAGCAAATCCCATGTCGGCATTCTTGCTGTGCTTCAGCTTTTCTGACCAAAAGGCAGGAATATGGGAAATTCAAGATTTTGCCGGGTAAAATGAACAAAATACAAATTCTAGTTTAAACTTTTTCTTTTTCGCTAGTTATATTCTACTAATAGTTATAAAATTGGCTTAGGGAGACATTTTTGTTTGGTGTTTTGAGTTTATCACTTGCTTATTGGAGCATCTTGTTCAATAGCTTTTTTTGACTAATTTTCTTTAGCACAATGTCTTTGAGAGAACTCACATTCTTATTGGATGATTAACTATTCATTTATAACTACTGCTAGTAATCTTTCTTTGTTTTCCTTTACACTCCTATAAAGGTTCCTTTTATGGAAGGGAAAAGGATACAGATGGTGTTTGCCACTCAGTGTCCAAACTGCTGAGCTGGGGCCCCCTTTTAGCAAGTTCCAAAGGCAGGAGTTTGCTGGTCTCTTATGCTTTAAGTATGGTTCTGTTTTGCTACTGTGAAAGCAGACAAAATTGCTGCTGGCAACACAGACTTGTACTTCAGTCTTCTCATGTTTATGGAATCACACACACAAATAAACGTGCCTGGTCTATTTGAAGAGGTAATTGGCCTGTGGTCACTACCATATGTGAATATCTATATAATGCAGTAAGCTGGGCTCCTGCTTAAGCCAGTTAGCAAAATAGCTGCATTTCAATTAGATTAGGGATATGTAAGAAAGAGGAAGGAAAACTGGGCAGAAGATTCAAAGGAAGAATTTTACCAAGAGGTGTATACCCCTCTCCCTTGCACTCCTATTTGTAGGTGGGGAAAAGTGTAACAGCTAGAGACACTTTGATAAACCCTTTGTCACTGCAATTACACCACCACTTGCCTGTTGACAAAATGAAGTTATGCAAATGGTGAGAGAGATCAAAACTTGTCTTGTGTAAGGAGTTCGCTACAATAATACTTTTTTCCACCTGTTGCTTAAAAGCAAAAAATTGCTACTTTTCAGAGTTGCTACTTGTTGCAGCAACTAATGCATTAAGTGCATGATGAGCAGGGTCTTTATCACTTCTTATTAAAATTCGTCTAAAACTCACTTGCAGTGATTTTTGTCTGTATCTCTTGGTTTCTCACAAATGTGTCCAGATCCACAGATGGAAAAACTGAGGTAAAGAGACGTAGCAATCTGCTGAATGTCAGCCAAGGCTGGCAAGAATTGTCATCATATCTTTGCAGCAGTAATATGTTAAATGCTGTTTCAAGATACTCAGCACATGAATGAATCAGTCTTCTTCATAATGGTTGTTATTATGTGAGAACATAAAGGTACATTCATGAAGTGTATCCCATGACTGCTGAGCACTGCTGCTTACTGGAGTGCCTAGGATGTATAGCAGAAAATTTCTCTGTCCTGAAGGGATTTTCTTGATTTAATATTTAGGAGAAAAATTAAAAATACAAAGAGCTAACTTAATACATGGAGAACATATTGCATGAATTCAGATTCTAGCTAACATTGAGTTAACATTGTCGTGGGTGACAGGATAATCTTGCCACTCCAGAAATTACAAGTCTCCTTTCTGTAGGTGTTATGTTGGACCTGCCAGTGCTGGACAGAAAATTCAGGTACCCTGTCTAAACAGCATGAAGAGCTTGTGCTTAGACAACTGAAATCATCCTGTGTGTAAAATAGAGAAGAATTTAAAAATTCTAACACCTATGGAAACATCATAGTACTTACATTTCCTAAAGGGTTTCCTCTTCAGTTTGCTGTCTTTGGAGAGCACTGAAATGTTGCGGAATTGTCCAGTGGTAACTTTCTTCTGTTTGCTGATTGTTGCAATATGCAAAACTCATTGAGGATTTGGATGGTATCAATTAAAACCATCCTTACACAGATGCCTTGTTGGGAACCAGCATCCTTTTAACCAGAGCTGTGATTGTGTTAGAATTAATCCAATTTATTATATCAGCAATGAAAAATATAATGTAGGATAACAAAATAGCATTAGAACTTACATCCAAATTCTTTAGCTGGCATTTCTGACTCTTTGGCGTATATCAGTATTAGGAGCAGCTGCTCTGTTATTTAGGTTTTAAGCAATGTATTCTGTTCTGTTCTATTCTACTAAAAACTTTTATGATTGTTTTTTGATTATTGCAGTTCCACTGAACAATAATGGTATTTTGAATGAAGTGATTCAAAATAGGAAGTTGAGAATTGTTAGTATTCGGCATATGCAGTAATGCTTTAACCAGCCCTGTACCAAATGCAGTAATGCATTTAATGCATTTAATTTAATTACCAAATGCAGTTAATCCAACTTTTATTGAGGGGCTTTTATTGAGTCAACCTTTTTGAAAAAAAAAAAAACAACAAACTTGCTTTGCTCTTCCTTATAACAAGAATTTAAGCCATGCTTGGCTGAAATGGTCAAAAAGAAGTAAGTTTTACAAAAAGATAGTCAATTCACCTCTAAGCACTGACCTTTTGTGTAAATTCTAATGGCCTAAACAGGGAGAACAGAATTCATAATCAGTTTAAAAATTATAAAATAGTCTGAAGTCATCTGTAGTTTTCTGTCAGCAGCCCAAACTTTGGTTAGGAGTTTTGCCAACAGCCATTGTTGCCAGGTGATGCTTTTGACTATGGACTGCATTTAGTCCAAGTTTCTAAAACTAAGGAGTGCTTAGTATATGGTAAACATATCTATTTTTTCTGTATTTTCTTGCTAAGGTTTAAGTTTTCTGGTACATATGGTCAAACAGCTTTTCCTGATGGGTTAAAAATAGCCTTTATATCAAAAGGAGGAAAAAGTTTGTTGTTAGTCTTTCCATATTAAACTTGGGGGTTTCTCCTGAATAATGCCTGTGGTATCAGAGGCTTCCTCCATGTGTTTTACTTATCTCATTTGTCGTGTAGGTAACTTATGTAAATGCTGTGCTTCAGGATGCGGTCTCCTTAAAAAAGCAGGAAATCCCTGGGAAACTGTCCAAGTAAACACTGCACAGGCTACTGAAACAATCAGAAATACGGGTTTGTATATGAAATATTTTCATCAAGCCTATATAATATCCCCTTAAAGTTGTCTCTTTTTCTGTAAGGCGTCCAATAAAGTGACCTTTCTACTCATTAGACCATGTGTGCATCCAGTTGCCTCTCCTGTTACCTTACTGCTGAAAAGTGAGTTTACTTTTATTCCTGTATCAACAGGACTGTTTCCATGGTGGCTTTCAGTTTACAGCTTTTGAAAATCAACCATGGGCTGAGGAGAAAATGTATCGGGGTAAGATAAGGAAGAAATGCAAACTCCGTAAATTAAAGAAGGAATGCAAATCAAATCCTGATTGAGACCTAAATTGCTAGCATGAAAATAATCTTCTACATAAGTGTTTCCATAAGTGACATGATTTGGGGTAATTAGGTTTGTGGTGCCCAAATACGCTGTGGTTTTGAGGTTATGATCTTCAGAGATCAGTGTCTTACAATCTTAAATCTATGTGATAATCTTGACTGCTCAAATCAATATGCAGCAAATACAAATTCTCTTTATTCTCTTGCATACTACTATTGTCGAAGGCAAATTAAAATAATGTGGTTTGATATGCCATGATGAAAAATCCTCTCACTGAAGCATCTGTGTTTCAACAAGATGTCAATCCCTGCAGCTCATTCACAAATCCCGTCCTTGGCTATGTTCTGGTTCACATTAGGTTTGTACTGAAGAAAACAGAGTGTAACAAAAGTAAGCAGGAAGCAATTCCACCCCCAAATAAGGCTATTCCAGTGTTTTTAAGCATTTAATAAAAAACTTAACAAATTGCCAACTCAGGTAGAACTTGTGGAATGCTATAGTTTCTCCTTTTGTAGAGTGATGAACAACTGAGCAGTTGTTCAAAGCGTCACATACAACAGCCACAATTTCTCAGGCAATACTTACCAAATTCAAGCCTCTAACTCATTTATTTGAAAAAGAAATCCCCAGCTCCACTAGACTATTTCCTGCATTAAACTAATTAACCTTTAGAGAGAAATTAGGTCTTTCAGAGGTGGTTGTTTCCTAAGAGAGCAGCCACAGCACTCCCAACAAGTGTTTGATGTGGAGAAAGAAAGTTTTAAAGAAGAAGGAGTTAATTTCCAGAGGTGCTGTTGCTATGAGAAACAATTTTCAGTATTGCATGTGTTCTTGGCTTATCTTAGTTATATTGTTAAATGTGGGGTTTTTTTATTGTGTTGGCACCAAGTTGTTTTTTTTTTTTTTGTTTGCCATACTGATATAATTTTGCAGAATAAAACATATGGTTTTATTCTGCAAAGTTTTAATATTAAAAAGTATTACATATGTATCATTTTATAGGACCAATATCAGAAATTTGCTTTAGTTTTAATAATTTAATCTGTTTCTTTAAGCAAGAAAAAAACGGGAGGGGGAAGACAGTAGTGGGCAAAGATAGGCCATACACAAGGCTTGGTCTGATACAGTGATGTTGAAACGTTTTTACTTGGAGTTCTGCTTACACCATCTGTGTGTCACGAGTAACCACTGTCTTTTTTTATGAACTGACCCTATTTAAGCCTTCACTTTGCATGATGCATCACATTCTTAGTTCACCTGCCAGTGCCAGGTGCTGTGTTATTGCTTTCCCTTACCTGTGGTTTAGGGGGTGTGCACAAGTGAAGAACAAAGATATCTGCCAGGTGAGACAGGAGGGTACAACAGGACAACATTCCTCCCAGAGCTCTTGCTAGATGAGACCTAAGAAGAGGCAAAGTTAAGAGCAGCAGTGGAATGGTACTCAAAATCATTCTACATTTGACTGGGGGGAACATGGTGAATCACACGGCACAGTCTGCACTATTCTTCTAAAGCTCTTGTTTTGCGACTGTGCTGGATGAGAGCTTTCCTAAAGTGATGCCTTCTGATACCTGTCAAGAACGACTCATTTTCCTCACTGCTCTCCCAGAAGGGAATTATATGAGCTCTTGGGCTCAAAAACATTCTTTTGAAGGAACAAAGAGGAAAGTTGAAGTTGAGAAATAATGAGATGATGAAGAAAGGAACAAGTTTAAGACAATCCTGGATTTCTCTGAGCATCCACTTTATCCACCACAAAGCCCATTTCCTATGCCAGTGGAAATAATTTTTTTTCCTGTAAGTTCTGCTGTGTCAGGAGAAAAAAGATGCTTTTCTTTCTGTGCCAAACAAATTGTCCTTTAGATACACTGATTTCTTTGAGAAACCAAGGTGTAGTTCAAGACACTGTTTCCTGGAGAACAGCACTTGGTGTAATGAATGAGATCGTTATGGTTGGTTGAGCCCGTGTAGCTGAGCAAACACGTGAAGACTGAATGTGTTGCAAGTGAGTATAAACAGATTCCATGCCCTGAGAGGTAATTCCTGAATGGTGGCAAAGATGTGTAATTATTGCTAAATTTACCAGCATAATTGAAGTTCTCTAGTCAATTACAGGTGATAACACTACTTGTGCACACTGACAAGAACTTATGGGAATACCTAAATTGCAGGTTAGTTGGCTGACTCTGTGTGTGGTTTTGCTGTTTGAAAGACTCACTAAATTCCCTCTTGTGCTAAGGAGTGGTCTGTTACACAGCCAAGGGCTAGGCCGGGACTACATTTTGGTTTATATTTTCTCTTATAGCAAAGACTGGCACAGTTTGTACTTTGTAAAGGTCTAGAAAAACGTTGCAAGGATGATTCACTTATTCATTTCCTGTTTTGCATACTTTCACAGATTCATAGAAAGATTTAGGTTCAAGGAACCTTAAACATCACCTAGTTCTAATGCCATACCTTGAGCAGGCACACCTTCTACTAGACCAGGTTGCTCAGAGCTACATCCAGCTTGACTTTTGAAACTGTCAGGGGTGGGGCATCTACAACTTCTCTGGGCAACTCATGCCAGTGCATTGCCCCCCTCACCATGAAGAAGTTCTTCCTGATATGTAATCTAAACTTTCCCTCTTTCAGTTTAATGCCATTTTCCTTTGTCTTATCAATACACTTCCCTGTAAAAAGCCCTTTTCCAGCTTTTCCTTTTCCTTTGTACTCTGGTTCAGATAGCAGTTGAGGGAAGCATGAGCAAGTGCTGTTTTATTGTGTATCCAGACTGACAAATCAGGAACAAGAGGTCAGTCTGGATGGGTCTGACCAGGACCAATCATGCTTCATGCCAGATGAAGTCTCCTGGATCGGCTGGGTGAATATGAAGTAATGCTGATTTTTATTTACAAAGTCAGCCCCCTTAAAGATACACCCTTAAAGAAGAGTGGGAGGATGCAGCCTGTTTTATTGCCACTAAGACTCCCAGACAGATCACATGCTTGACTGCTCCCATGTGTTAGCTGGGGATGACATGGCAGCCTGTTGGTGAGAGGGACCCTCACAGAGAATCATAGCCCCTGCTCTTCTCTAGGCATCATTTTCTGCTGTTTTATTGGATGAGAGTTTTAATTAAACCCATATATATTTGCAAATGTTTTAAAAATGGAAAATTTAAAAACTTGCCTTTGGATAGTTCAGTTTGCCTCAATGTTCCTTTGATGTAATTTTATTTTATCAAAATCAACTAAGGAATACTTAGCTAAGGATTTGTAGACAAATGAAACCCTGACAGCAGTGGAACAACACAATTGTTGGAATCCAGCTGACTTTCTATAAAAGTAATGGAGAAAAATTCAGAAATAGCTATTCAAAAATCTATTTCAAAAATGAGAAGCAGTCTAGATGGTCGTGTTTTAAGAAGTCTTTGTGTGCCACTGTGCCTCGTACATAGGTGGCATCAGGATCATGGATGATCCCCAGAAGAGCTGTGTGATAATGGTGCGATGTACTGTTTTTTTTTTTCTGCAAATACAGAGGATTTACTGAAAGATATGAATGATAATAGATTTTAAATGCTTTTGCCTTTAGCAGCACATTTTTTCAGGGAAGTTTTGAGTCATACAAGTCTAGAAGATACTGATCTGCTGATGACAAAAATGGTCATCTTTAGCTTACATTGCTTTCTATGTTGCTAAACAATTTTTTAAAAACCCTTTTTCTGTAACATGCACTGCAACTTAGCTTTCTGAAGCAAGAGAGAAAATACCAAACTCTCATGTGCTAAATAAAACTGTAGCATTATCTAAAAAATAATCACTCCTGCAAGTATACTGTCTAATGATCTCTATCTTGAAATTTAATTTGCAAGGGTTATTATAGGAGCACACATATCTCATGTTTCTATGTTAAGCTTCTATGAAGTTCAAACTGGATGAACGATTTTCTCCATCTATAAATTTGGTATCTCCATGAAATGTGAGTTTACAGACCACAGAAAAATTCACTTCATACACATTAATCCTCTTGTGTGTCAACAAAAGCTATTATTTTCATGTACTTTTATGCTTTTCACACTGTAGGATAATGATGCTGTATATATTAAACTTCAGTATTTTATAGATGCAATAAAAAAAAATTTAAGTAAAGCTAAGGGTCTAACTAAAATGTAAAAGCAAAGAATTGTGAAGCTCAGGTAGGAAATTTTGGTCCATATGATATTCTTCAGGATTCCCAAGTCCCCTGCTGAGTGTTACTGGATTGTCTGCTCTGTTCAAATTTGCACTGATGTAGGCAGAACTATGTAAGTTCTGTTTGTGAAGTATAGTTTTTTTTTAAAGAGAAAAGTGAAAATATAGATTTAAGTTTTTCAGATTTAAGGGAAGTGACCTACTGGATATGAGTATATTTATGTAAGGATGCAAAATTATAGATCATTAATATTAACATATTAATGCACATTTATTTTATTATATGCTCCTTTATTTGAAAATCATAATGATCATAGAGGACAATGTTCAAATCTGTATGAAGGGCACCTGGGTTTATTCTATAAAGTATTTTTTCTTCCAAGTGCATTTTTGAATTGACTACTAGGTAAAAATTGCACCCATGATGGCAGATAAGGGATTCTGAACAGGACCTAGAACAGCAATGAAGTGATATTGATTTTGAAGTTGAATTTCTGATGTCCTGAAAATTATTTTTCAGATGCTAAGTCCAAAGTTGTCTCAGTTCTGCAAATAATTTCTTTACTGAACTGCATAGTTTTCAGGAGCCTGAAGTCTTCCTTCAGAAAGTAACCAAAAATGGATCAATAGGACAGGGGAGAAGCTGGGGTCTGTTCAGTGCATATTCAAGGACCACAAGCTAAATATTTCTGCTTTCTCTGTCTAAATTGCCTGCAAATACTTTTAAAACATAGCTGATGGGAGTATTCTCAGATAACTGTGTTCCACATCAAATGTAGCAACATTCTTTCCTTCCTCATCAAAAAAGTAGTATCATCACCAGTGATAGCTTTTGCCCTGTAGAAGAGTGGTTAGAGCATTACCCGAAGCACAGAAGAATGAAAAGCACATTCTCTCTTCTGCCTATGAGCTTTAAAATCCTCTTCTCCCATGTCACAAGAGATTACACCACCTAATCAGCTTTAAACTAGTTTTGGGAGAGAACATGTTCAGCTCCCAGCACAGCTGTGCATTGGCTCATTGGTCTAAGGCACAGTCCAGAGAGGAAAGAATCCATAAACAATAAGTTATTCTAAGTTATTTTTTGAGTTTTATCTAATTGCTGGTATAACCTTTCTAGGCTAAGATCATAGAAATGGAAACTTCATCTCCATCTGGACTGAAAAGCTATCTTTAATATCATGAAACTTTGTCCTTAAATAAATACCTAAGGAATAGGGTATGGCCATGTCTTTGATTTCTTTGATGTAAGTTATTTTACTGGGTGCTCAAGTACGTCACAAAGAAGTAAGTTTTCTAATCCTCACATCATTCCTATGACTTCCACTCAAACACTAAGTCCCCAGGATTGTTCTGTGTCTCTGTGTACCAGCACCAGGAGTGCTCCAAATTCAGCAGCCCAATTTCCAAGCACAGTTAATGCAACCTCCCTTCCTTCTCTGCCCAGTGATAGTATTTGGCCTTTAAAATGGGGAATCATGCTGTAAACTTGATACTTCTGTCCCTCATTCTTTCTAATTCTTTTTTCTTCCAGAGACAGTTTGAGGTTATAACCTAGAAGCAATGATTATTCACGGAGGTAATACTATATATGTGGCCATATTTAGGATCAAAGTACTTGTTTATGGTTGGGTTGTGAGGTGGCTTGTACCACTCTGTTTTTTGGGTTTTTTTTTTTCTGTTTTTTGATACAAGTAACTTGTGGGGATCCAAAACCCCCCTGCATCCTCAATGATCTATGTCCATTTGCAGTGTTTTTGGAGACCTGTCAGTCACATAATTTTACTGACACGACCTATGCTACATTTTTGTCACCATAGCTTCTTATTTAATAAATGAATAGATAAATAAGGCAGTGCCAAATCAACACCATAAAGAGACCTAAATATATGATTTCTCCGTGATTCAATTTTTAAGTAAACTTGTAATTTCATCAAAAAACCTACCAGTTTAGCTTGATGTAAACCCATGTTAATTAGCATTAATTATATTTTCCTCATTTAATTTATTAATCAAGTCCTGCACCAGCCAGCTCTTTTGCTTAGGATCAATGTCAGTGAGACAGGCCTATAATTACCCAGGTTGTCCTATTTGCTCTTTTAAAATATCTTCAAATTTCTATTGTTTCATGATGCATTGAAAATAAGCATTAATGATCCAAAGAGTTCCTTCACAAGCTGCCTCTGAAACCTGTAAGAAAAGTAATTTGGATACTCCAAGCTCTACATTTGGGAGCTACTTTTTAGTACCTTACTGAGTTACTATTAAAATGGAAAATATTTTGACATCATCATCAACTGAACATGCAGGGAAAACTTTATTCATTATTGCATTTTGGAAGTCCTTGGGAAATTCTTCTGTATTTTTACTATTGCTATTGAGATTTTTTTTGTTTGCAGATCTTAATCTTTTAATAATGGTTTTCAGATTTCCCACCTTGCTTTCTCATAGGATCAAATAAAACCCTGTTTCAGTGTTTGATGTCTATTCACCATGGCAATCCCTGTAAAACCTAGGACTAGAGCTGCATTGTCAGAGGACACAAGTGAATGAGGCTGAGATTTAAGGTAAACATTATATTTATGGTGTTACAGGCTCACCTGGAGGCCACACATAAGACTTCTCTCTGTATGGTTTCAGCATCAGATATTATGCTGTGAAAGTATAAGATAAGAGACCCTTAGCGGAGCTGAAAAGGGGACATGAAGAGCCCAGTGACACAACAGCTTTAGTTAATGTAATGGGGAGGGCAAACATGTTTGACAGCCTGTGCTGAGGCTTTGGATAAGCCTTGTAGCATTGTTTTAAGATAAATGTAACCCATGAACCCTTAGACCCACTGATGTCTGTCAAATCCGATGTTCATTTGCTGAACAAGAAAAATAGCAGAAAAACACATATATCAGTTAAATTGTGCAGGATAAAAAAAAGCCTCTTTAAAGCTGAATAAAGAGCAATAAACATGATAGAGGGGTGCTTGATGGGCTCACAGCCCTGGTGCCATGAACGGCTCCATTGTCAATTGTACCCTTTCTCTGAACATCACTTCTGGTGCTCCAGAGCTGCGGGTCTCCTTGCTGGTGGGGTCCTGCCAAGCATAAACACCATCAAATTGCTGCTCAGTAGTGGTGAAATCAGGGAAGGCTTCCTGTGCTGCTGCTGCAGCTGATGGCCTGGAAAAGGAATGCTTTTGAAATGGGCTGCGGTGTTTGCAGCTCCCCTTGATTGTTTCCATCTCTGCATCAATCCCCAATTCAACACAGTGTGAGCTGGCTGTGGGTGAAGGTGGGTGTCCATTTGGCAAACAACAAAAGGAAAATCTTATACCACATTTTACAGAAAATGGATGTTGTCTGTATCTTAATTTCTAAAGCAAAAGTCCATGGTGAATGTACCTAGCTGCAGACAGAAGATTATGTGCATCCTTTATCTCTTTGTGGCAGTACATTTCTCTCTCCGTTGGGTACATCTGCCCAGCTGGATTAACAGCTTCTTTTCAGTATTTCCCCTCAGTCCCTTTTTGTTGAGACTGGAGCCACATTCAGTTAAATGTAAACCTAAGAAGCCAATGCATCCTAATGCTCAACATCTGATGGTAATCCTTGTATAAACCACTATGAAATGCCAGGTTAAAGCAGCTAATAAAAGGTTTGTTATTCATGTTTTACCAGAAATGCATGACCAGAAAATGCAGAAATCAATATCTGACTTGGGTAAATTCATAATGAAAATAATCTCCAATATTTGATTACTGTGTACTTTCTGTTTTCTGAGGGGCTAGATCTAAAATTGGTTACAGGAGAGATCAGAGGAGACATTCCTTATTTTGACAATAAAATCTCTAAAGGCTTCTGTTCATGTTAATCATCATGGAAAGCTTGATTTCAGTACGGCAAACAAATAGACAAACAAATCCTGTATTCAGTGATTTTCATGAGCTCAAAAGTATTACCAGGGAAAGACCCTCTGTGGGAATATACACTCCTTTTACAAAACTGTTAAAACCACTTTTTAAGATTTCAATCTCCCACTGCTTGCATGCTGTTCCAGCTCCCACAAATGTATAAAATACATATAAATTACATACAGAAATCATAAATCACAACCTTTTTCTTTCCATGCCTTGTAAAACAGGAATAAAATTACTTTCACAAAAATGAGATGAACTTGCAGCTTGTCATTCTGTGTCGTACTAAGAGATAAAGTTTCTTGTCCCAGGTAGTGTGCTGGTAGACTCAGCCCTGGGTACATGAGCTTTGATTTAACTATGATACAGGACAACATATAACATGTGACACAGATAAAAATCAGAGGAACAGAGGTGGAATGTTGCGGTGTTAAAGGTGAAGGGGGGTTCTAAAAGTTGCCGCTGGCATTGTAGAATTCATCACTATATAGACAACAGAGGAAAAATCAGAATTATATAAAGAGTATAAGGATATATAGTGTTATATCTGGGTATGGATATCTGTATATAGATAATAAACATATATCCAAGAACGTGATTGTTAATGCTAACAAAAAACATTGTGATGGATGCAAAATTTTCTGTTTTCTATTGGATTAGGAGAATCTTTAGTTTGATCATGTAGGACTATAGCTGTGCTCATAGCCTTACCATCATGAGAAAGAGACTGCTCATTTTGGGAAACTGACCATGGAACTGTCTCTTGAGAAGGCTTAAAAGGAAAGGTAATGAAAGGTAAAGGAAACACAGGAAACAATTCTACAGGAAAAGCATCAGACTACCAATAAAATTCTTTATATATTTAAGGTTACTGCTTTTATCGAAGAAGTATTAAATCCAGTCTTTCCCTCCAGTCTCTCTCTCTCATGTGTTATCACCACATTTGCAAATGTCAGTGAGGCTTGAATTGTAACCTTAAAATGAAAGAGTGAATTTCCAAAGCTTTGTACTCATTATATTGTCTATTATCATTTAAATATCAGGATATGTTACAGAGCACATCAGTTTTTCTGGACATCTGTTGGGGGAGGGATTAGAGAGCATGGGATAGGGAGAATTTAGGATATATTGGATCACTCTTATTTATTAATAACAGGTAATATTTTAGCATTCAAATACTATGACAGAATGTAACACTGTCCTCTATATTTTGTTATTGAAATAAATATTAATAATCATTGCCAAATTTTTGTCTTGCTGCCATAGTTGCCACTACTAAACCCTGACAGTTGCTCTGCCAACTTTCTCCACATATTTCCCCCCAAATTACTGATACTTACCTATTTTCTTCCATGTTCTTGAGTTCAACATGAAATAAGCAATTTTCATGTGCTTTCTCTAGTTTGTTAACTGTAAAATTATGGTGAGCACTTCACTGGTTTAAAAACAGTGATTTGGTTTATAAAGATATCATAAAGTACTAGATCTAATCCTTCATTAACAGAATATCCCTTTTCTGTAAGAGAGTGCAGAGACACAGTGCACTGTGCTTGCTTGAGAGCTCCCTGCTGCAACTCTGCATGATGTTTTCCAAATCTGTGTGCTGCTAATATCTCAAAATTCCCCACCAAGAACAAGAATAGTCATATTGTTCTGTGATTCTGACTTTGTTCTTTAGCTTTGTTTTATAATAGTATCAACTCTTTTTCTTGATCAAATTCCTCCCCCCACCCTGAACAGACAAACAGGTGACAGTAACCAGAGACCCATTAATCTGGAATATTTAAAAAGTGTGACTGCTTTTCCTGCATTTACTATCTCATTAAACTGGATTGTAATGTTCAGGTTTCTTGCTTATGGCTGGATATGTAATTAAATAATGAATTTAATTAAATTCATGCTTTTCAGTTACTGATGTACTTTGTGCTGCCAGAATTCACATTTTGTGATCACCATTTTTTGAATGGCTCAAATTGTAAACCTCAATTCTGTTTTCTACACTATCTAAAACATAAAATCAAGGAAATGGGAAGCATATTCTCTCTAACAGCATGACTGGTGTTTCCTGGACTGGTAAATAATGATCCTCATTAACAATTTTTTTCCTCCTATTCTTCCCACTTTAAAGCATCCAAATGCACAAACAGGAGTCATGCCAGGTTAAGCGATTGGTTGTTAATGAAACCTCTGTGTGAAGACCCTCCCTAATCTACTGAACCCTCCAGAGATCAAACAGAGAGTTAACAGAGCAGAGCAGGTTATATGTGATGGATGTGTGTGTATAAATCACTTCCTCAAAGCCAAATTGTTCCAATTCGCTCAGTGGCAACAAACTGCAAAGATTCTCGCAGAAATGTAACACTCCCTTCCTCCCTCCTCCTCCTCCTCCTTGGTGAGGATTATTGGCTGAGAGTTAGAAAACCCTTGGGAATCCGGGTAATATAGTAACAGTGCAGGAAGCAGCAAGCCAAGAAGGGAATAAAAGCAAGGATGTGAGAGAAATAATCCTGATTTTTGTCTCTTGATAAGCATTTTATTAGTCCTGAGGAAGTCCATACTGTTACTTCGGCTTTTGATATCGTGCAGGTAACTTTACTTAGACATTCTTAAAGAAGGTAACATTAAATGAGATGTATTGGCAAAAGAACAAGTGATGAATCTTTAAGGAATTACTTATAAAATTGTGGAATAAAATTCATCTGTAAATCACAAGCTCCTAAAGGACATTTCTGACAACTGCTTCCCAATACAATTTTTTTCCTCTTTTGCTTTAGTTATTCTCATAAAACAAGTTTTTGGAATCTGATTAAATGAAGAACAGTTGTTTTGGTATTTATTAATGTCTTTCCTGTGCCTGCCTTCTCAAAGATCTTTTTAGGAACTAATCTTAGAGATCCTAAACAAGAAAAGTTCACTAGTTACAGATTGTGCTGACACTATAACCATCTCATTTAGCTTAAGAGAGAAAATCTGCCCTTCATTATTATCCCACTGGTTTCAGCAAATCCTATTAATATATCCAAGAGCTGAATTGCATCTGAGGGAAATTTTAAATGATTGCACAAATAAAATTCAGTTAAATGTGTTTCCATATTCTTTATGTTTCCCATTTAAAATTATTCTTCATATGTTTACTACTTGTGTTTCTCCCTCTGTGTTTTACCCTGCTCTATTTCCAATGTGCACATTTTCTTCCTCTTCCTAATAACCCACTCCACTTATTTTTAGCTATCTCCAGGCTCCAGAAGTAAACTTCTGAGAGAAAAAATAATCTCCTTATCACTTCTGTTTATTGAACCATTGATATTCATGGAGAGTTGTTGTTCATTAGGAGTTTCTGCTGAATAAACATTATAAAGTAAAGGAAGGTTGAATAGGTCATGACTGTAACTATGTGAAGAGTTAGGTTTGAAAGAAAAATAAAAGAGGAGTGAAAGGCTCAGATTTTTGACTGTTTTGTATTTTAAATTTATTCTCACCGAAGACAATGGTGCTGAATATGCACATTTCTTGACCATGGTCATAGATCCAACTATGGTAATTTACATCTTTGTCCAGAGACAATATATTTCTATGTAAGATTACTCGAAAATATGTTCATTGATTATGAAAAGTCATTAACAATGGAGTAAAAAAAATCTAAACAGGTAATCCCTTGGATAAAAGAAGCCTCTTCAAAGCATTAAGCCACAGGTCACTCCTATGAAATTCATTTCACTTCACTTTATATTACTGCTACTCAGTCACCTTTAATTCCCTTCTTACAGGTACTCTTGGGTGTGCGTATGACATCTGACTTTCTAGTTGATGTCTTAGGATTAAAATTAATCACATCTCTCTTCTTTGGTTATATAGAGTCTGTGATTAATTGAAATACTGACATCTACATATGGACATCTACATAAGTCTACAATATAGACAGCTGCATATGTCTGTATTGATGTATAAACACATATATTTTGTTAGATAAATCCTGCCCAAAGCAATATATTCAGCAGCCCCATGTTTTTTCTTAAACCCCTCTACATTTCTAAAGACATTCAAAGTGTAAGGTTTCAATTTCAGAGCATCATGTACAAGCAGACAAGCTTTGAGGCTTCAGTCAAATATCATTTGTAACAGCTGAGCTTGACAACAAAAAAGCTCCAGTCCTGGCTGTTTTTGGTTTTTTTAATAGTGAGCATACTGACAAATCCTCTATTATAATAAGCATATGGATGAATACAATAAATTAGCACTGAAAGCCAACTGATGTCACTTCCTTCCATACATTGTGGAAAACATAAGTGTGCCTTTGTACCTGACAAAAATTAGTTTGGCTCAATTTATTGTGTGGGTAACTCAAAATCTTTAATCAAATCCCTGCTTAGTCTTCATGCCAACTTTTGCTTCTAACTTTGAAGATTTCATTCCAGAGGTTCAGACAGGTCAGAGCAGAGAACTATGTACTTCTCACACTTGATCAGCTGGGTCATCTATATCGAGGGGACAGGGTGGTGGTGGTGGGAAGTCAAACAACAGTGCAAAATAATTGCTTTTTCTCTTTTTATATAGAAAAAAGGAATTTTGTTGAAATGGCTAAGTCTTCAAAAGGCCATTTTGCAAAACAGAAACACACTTAAAAGCATATAATCTTTAGCTGGAGGCCAGACTGAGTATGTTTCTGATTATACTGGTGACCCTCACCCTAAAATCCCTTTGTAGAAATGCCTTTATTCTAGACAACATACTGACTAGCAAATGATCTAACAGATTTCACAGCACATAAATTAAGACCTAATAAATTATTTCAAATTCAGACTCCCTAATTACTGAATCAGTGAAGCATTCAATTTACAATTGCAATTATATAAACAATTAATAACTACAACTGAGTAATCATAGAAAAATATTTGATACTTACTATGGAAGACAAGTTAAAATTTTAAGTATGAGCTAAAACTGGTAAGAACTCATTAAAGCCTATTAATCGTGGTTGGTCTAGATACCAGGATAGGAACATTTCATTATGTTAGCTTATCTGAGTGTAAATTATATTAGTCTCTCCCACTGATTAATTTTTGTACTTATTTAGAAATATTCCACTCTTCTATTACTTTGCAAAGTAGTAGTGTGCTAACTAAAAGCGTAGACTATGCATTATATATATATATACACATATATATACAAAAAATATATATAATCCCTATGTATTTCTTGGAATAGATATGGAAAGAACAAATGTACAGTTAGGAAATGTACTTTGTTTATAAGTATAGTTATGGTTGCAAGAAGATGGCTTCTACACAGATTATTGTAAAATAAATATATTTATATTGTCTCATTCTCCAATACAAATCTAATAGAGAGAATGCATATCACTATAAAATATAAAGCAGGTCACCCTATGCACATAATGCTGCTTCTAAAATACCCTCCTCTTGCCTAGTATTTTATTCAAGCCCAGAAACAAGGCTCAAAGAAAGATAAAACCAGAAAATGTAAGTTGCTGATAGAAATTAATTTATTTGAGGTTTTGGGATACCTTCATTCCAAATATTAAGACAAGCTTTCAACAAAGAACGTCAATATTGTGTGTAGGTATAAGGTGCTTCTGTCCCAGTCCTTTGTATTCTCTCAAGCACTTTCAGTGAGCAATATGGAGCCCCAGGGCTCCATGTCTCCTTGATTTCTAAGGATTACATTGAATCAAGTGCAATGGGATGTCATCCATTTCTGCCATCTGAGCAAAATACATGAAGATGTTGAAATGTAGTAGTGAGCTTGTAGCAAAGGTCTTCGTTGCTTCCTGTGACCCTGAAAGCAGAAAGTTGTTTGAGATGGAACTTGAATGCTGAACATGCCAAAAAACAGGGAAAGTAGAAACAGGAATGTAACTGCTGATGTGTATTGGCTGCCACATGTAGGTGTCTTCTTCCTACATCAAATGATAAGACTGATGGACACGCTGGGACCTGGAGAGCTCATTTCAGAGTACTCAGACTGTTTCAAGGGTCTTTCAGAGTGTTTTCAGTCTTCTGTGACTTCTCTTCAAACAGTGGGTTCAAACTGTGAGGGAACCACTGAAATCATCATCTGAAACAAACTCCCACAGCCCCCCAAAGCTCTTTTGCTAGCTCAGTTCCTTGGGAGGCTTTGGGGGAGTACTTCAGGGACAAGACAGAAGATCCAGAAGATGCTCTTACCCCTGGGGTTGATCCAAGACGTTTATTCTCAAACAGTTCCAGGAGGGGAATAGGCGGAAAGAGGGGGAAAGAGGAAGAACAAGGAAGAACAGGGGCTTATCTATCCTGCTCAGGGGAAGATAGCTGGAACTCAGCCAATTGGGTCAAGAAAGGAAGGAAGGGTCAAACTACATGGTTACAGGCTTCAGGGGTCCTGGGGAAAAACCATTCCCCAGAGAAATATAACAACCATCTAATGGCTCTGAATTACTCTGTAGGAGAAAGTTTTTCAAACAGCCCATTCTTTCCAGGGACTGTCACTTAAGTCTGATGTATCACGAGATTATGAGTCAATTATGAGCTTGTTAAAAGAGTTTTAGGGTCTAGTTATGGAACCAGGACTGATGAGGAAGGTGCTGAGAAACGTTTCCCTTGCAATTGCTTCATGTGGGTCTAAAGGAGCTCTTGTTCATTGCTCTTTCCCAAATTCTTCTGATTTTCCAAGATCATGAGCTGCTGGTAGAAGAGTGATAAAAAAATCCATTCAGATGACTGTAACACTGAAAATTAATCTCTGTTTTAAATTGTTGGTGGTCCAGTAGTGTAATCTTCCATATCTCAAATACAGGCTTCTTGTTCATACAGTCCACAGGTTTTCATAGGCCATGAGTGCTCCATACAAAACCTGAAACACCAAATAATCTTAGTACCACAAATAGCTTATTAAACTTTGCTCATTCATTCTTGACATTGTCCCTATGTTAAACCTTCTTACTATCCAGCAATCATATCTGAAATATTCCACAGGAATATTAGGAACCTCATGCTGTTCAGACCAATGACCAACACAACCTCATACTCTGCTTCTGACAGTGGGAATAGGGCACTGAGCATCAGCCGTGTCCACCCATCCCCTTTTCATCACTCACTCCATATTCTCTCTGTCCCACTTTTTTCTTTTGTAACAGTAGATGGTAGGTTTTTCTTACTTGTGAATTTACCACTGCTTCTTCACAGGCAGAAAAAGTTCTATAGAGCAGTTATCAGTAAAGGACTTGGAAATGTGAATTTTACAGCATGACATCTTTCTGATGGAAAAGTCATTCCACTTAATTAACAGGAGTGCAATAGCAAGTCCTCATCATATCAGATCTTTCTAGAGTCATCTCCTGTGATCCTTACTGAGTCAAAGCTTCTTTCTGGAGTAGGTGGATGTTTAGCCTCAGTAACAACAGAGTGGTTCCAAGGTTTTCCCCTTGTAAAATAATTTGCAGTTTTCCACATATTGCTGTGATATACATTCATTTCCCTTTTCACTCTTAGTCTACAAAGGAAGCTGTTTATGTATTTTCTGGAATGCCAAGAAAACAATCACAAATGATCTATTAGCATTTGTATTACAGAATCTCCTTAAGCTGGTTAGCTTTTTTTTGCCAAATACATTCTACTTATTTTAACCCAACTTACTAGGAAAAAAAACACCATCAAGCTGCTATACATGTTGTCTTTTCATTTTAATTGCTGGCATTTTATAAAGAATACACATAGGTCTCAATATGCACAAAGAACTTACTGTACATTTATTTGCAATATCAAATTGTGTGTCTTGGAGTAAATTATATTTGTAATACTGTTTTGTGCCATAAAACTCTGGTATATTATTCATTATACAGTCTTAATCTTATTACATTCAGTTCTTGGACTCTGTTTTAGCAGACTGAAACAGCAAGAGAAAGATTCATGCTAAAATTCAAAGAGAATCAGCTCAGCTCAGTTCAGCTGTGAGGCAGGGATGATTCATTTATGTCCAAGTTAGAAAGTGGTCACTCCTCTGAGCTGCACCTGAGGAAAGGGAACAAAAACCTCATCTTCAATTGAATCAAAAAAGACTTCACTGAATAAACTAATATCAGCAGGGACAGCAGCTGTTCAGCACCCCTAAGAATGAATCCTTCCAAACTTCTAGTAAGGAAGCACCAAAAAAATTGATTGCCAAGTCTGGAAGTCTAGGCCTTTGGAAATAATTTGTGCTGTGTGGATATGACTATCAATGAATAGCTGCAACAGGTAAAATTGCAGCACAAACTTCTCTTTTTGAAGTCACCGGTTTCTTTGGAAACCTGATCATTGCTATTTTGATTGACGAGAATTTGTGAAAAGGTAATGAAGATGCAATGGCTTTAATTCTTCTTAGAAAACTCTGAGTAGTGCACGTTGTTACTTTCTCTTTCATACCAGTTAGAAGCTTAAGACTTGTTCCTGCTACCTCACCTATTCAGTTCCTCCTTGGAGCAGGATTTGGTTTTCAGCAAATTCTTGGGAAGGCTATAAAATCAAAATCAATCTCAAGAGTCTCTTCCACCTGAATTACAAAGCAGTCTGGTGCAATGTTGAGTAACAAAATGAAACAATGAACCTAGAAGTCAAACTCCTGACCTCAGTTCCTCTGCATTTTCCATGTTACAGAATCTGCTTTAATTTTGTGTATCGGTTCCATTCCAATAGCCTGTGCTGTGAACCACATACTGTCTCTGAACACCAAGCATTTGTAGGATGAGTGGGGAGAACTATTTATAAATATTTAATCAAGCACTGGAACAGACTAAGGTGTAAAATGTAGAGCTGTATTTGTTTTGAAAAAGTAACGGCTAAATCTGATTTGCCACTCTTGCATAACAATCTAATTGAGCAGTAAATTCTGCTCCTCTGGAAAACCTGTGTGTCCTTAGACTGACTGTGCCTCTAACAGCCTGTGACTGACTGAGTGTGTTTCCTTGTTTTAAACTGGCACCACAGGCATTATTGTAATCTTGGTTTTAAGGATTCTGTAATACATTCCTCAAAAATCTGAAATGCCCAGTGAAAACAGCAAGTCTATATTTGCAAGAAATGCAGGAACCAAGGCTTTGTAGTTGTTACTCTACTTTTATTTTTTTTTTAAATCTAAAATATGTTCTAATCAGGCAGCTTTACCATCATCTGTCTTTATGATTTACATATATCCTTTTACAGTGGAAAAAAAAGGAATGGATTACATTCTGTGCATTAATTTCACTGTCCCTAACAGAGTTAAACAAGGAGGAAAACTGAGCATAGATTTTCTTTGTAATCGAAGTTTAGACTGATGTAACTGCACAAAACAAAACCAATCCTAAACCCTTAAAATATATCAGAAATGTCAAACAATCTAACTGATCTTCTGCTTGTGCTATTTTGCTTAAATTCACAATAAATTAACATTTCTACTTCATTACCACCTGCTGTGTACCACTGTAAATGAGTACATATAGCAGCCCAGGTGCCTTGAGAAAATGAAAGTATACCATTCAGCACACACAAACAACTACATTTGAATTTATGAATATCATAATTCCTTCTGAAAAATCTGGGCTGTTTAAACAAATAATCCTTTTAAACATAGTTTATTCTAGAAGGCTGTATTTTCTTTCCCAGAAAATTACATGCAGCAAGGGCTGATGGTTCCAGTGATTTGTCAACCACGGCATTCAAAGAGATGAGAGCTTTGAATTTTTCCTTAGAAACTGGAAATAAAAAGAGACTCTGGTAGTCAACTAGAAAGTGCTTATGAAAACAGTCTGAGAAAAAATAAACAAACACCTTCTGCAATGCACAGTTTAAGGTTAACCTCAAACACATTTGGATGCATGTGATTTTTGCCTTCACCCACTCATGTGTTGAGACACCAGGAATAGACAGGTTTATATCTACATTTGGACACCTGAGTAGCTCAATACCTCACAGTACTGGGTATAAAATCCTAATAAGAAAGAGGTTTTGCTGCAGCCCCCTGCACTGCTGGGAGCCCCCATCCCTGCTAGGGATGAGTGGTGGCCTGGAACACACTGGAGCCAGGTGGATGCAGAGAAAGAATTTGCTCAACTCACTTATGTGCATCAAAGTTCTGTTTGTGTGGGCTTTGGGCTTACTGCTGTTGCCCAGTTTGCCTCACAGAGGTCCTGTGATGGAACTGTTGCCTTTGAGAAAGAAAAGACCCGGTGAGTGATCAGCCTAATATCCCTTCAGGCATGCCACTGCCTGTTGCTGTCACTCCTGATGTCTGGGTGCTGGCTCCAGGAATATAACTGACCACCCAGATTCAGGCACATTCAAAGTACATTGAATAGGAGGAGACAAATAGATTTGAACATCCAGCACTGGATTATTAAACATTAAACATTATACATTAAACTGGACAGTGTCCTGTGAAACAGCTGTTCTGCTGGCAGTGGAATTACTGACAAGGCATCCAAGAATTGTAAGAAAGAACGATGCCTGTGAAGTTTGCTATTTCATCCTGAGCTTAGATGCCTACCTGCAGCTCTGACTTAGATGTCTCTGAAGGCTAAATTTAAAAAAAAACACAACCTAAGTCTTACAAGAATATGTCTCTTAGAGTGCAGGCAGCTATTTCACAGATATATTAAGCACAGCCAGAGGAAGCAGAGCTGCATGCCTTTCACATGAGCTTAGTGGCAGCAGGTCTTGCTGAGGCTCTGAGATGACTGGCTTTTACATCTTGTGTATGTAAGGAGATAAAAGTGGGCTAGCTCTGCAAGCAAAGGATAAGGTTACTTTGCTGAGGGGAGAAAGTTTTGGAGTTCCAGTCATTCCCTCAGTATTTCTGGTTTTATCCAATACTTGCTTATTGTGCAATATTTAAACACCTAATGTGTACTGCAAGCTCCTGTGTGACCCGGCGGTTGTGTGGGGATTTTGCATATCACTCATCTAAACTGTTTTCAGGTATCACAGCCTGACCCTGAAAGAGACCTTTTGTAGTGTGCATCTGGCTCCAGCTTACTGTGCATAAGAACAATAAAATCTTCATAGCACTTCTGTATGGGATATTTAGCTCATAGAGGTACTACCAGTGATTTTAGGTGTGGTTGTAACAGCCAACAAACAACCTCAAAGCTAAATGCACGAGTAGGTCCGTATTTTGCTTGGCTTTTTGTCCCAGCAGGGCTTTCCTGGGCTGTGAGCAGCTGTGTAAATTCTGCTGCTTGCTTCAGTGAATTGAGTTAAGCAGGGGATTCTGCTGCATCCTTTGACTCTCTTGAGAGAGAGGAGATTCATTCCTCGTAACACTCAGGCTTCCATAAGACTTCAGGAAAACCCAATCTGTTCTTCTGCACTCGAAGAAAGATTCATAACACCTTTAAAATTCCGTGGTGTAGGTGGGTACCTCTGGGCTGCCCACTCTGGTTCTTTTTATAGTCCACCGAGACAGGCATTTCCAGCAAGGACTTCATCCCTTCCTAAACTTTGGGTCATTCACACCCTGTTTTATTACCTGAGTCACTAAGGTGCAAATGTCTGTGTTTGGCCAGAGGGTTCCCATCCTTTTGTGCCTAACAAAGTGACAGCTTTAAATGAGCAAATGGCCCCTTATCACCCCATGCACATTTGTAGGGAGAGGTGATATAAAGAAAGTGTTGTGTTCCCTTTCCTTTCCATCAACACCCCAAGTTCCTACAAGTATGCTCAGGATCATCTGAAAACAGTAAAGGCATCCCAGACAGATATCAGCAAGATGTGGATCTTGTGTTACCTAATATTGTCATATGAAAACCAAGCATAATACCTTTTTATTTTAGAACCTTTTATGCCATCTGCATATTTAGAACTTCTGATGTTCACTGATCACCCTTCACAGATCTGCCTTATTCTGTAAACAGTTTCAGAGTTGCTTTTGTGATTTTTTTTTCCTAAAAAATCTGTGATGGCTAAAAATATAGCAAATTTTGCCAAAAAAGGAGAAAATTGGAGAGAAAATAAAAAAACTTTCTGAGGTACTAAATGGCTCCAAAGTTTTATCTAAATATGTTACTCTGTTTTGCACTATTGAAGTAACTTTAAAATCCAGTGGAATATTTTATCCAATGCCAGCTGGTGTATGCAGTGCTCCTGGTGTACTCATATGTGTAAAATATTTAGATGGTTCTGGAATGGCATTAGTTAAAACACTTGATTTCCCTATTTGCTTGGGGCTTTTTGAGTGCAGTGCAATATTGATGCTGTCAGTTAATACAGGATGTCTCATCAGCAGCTGGATAAGAGTTCATTGCAAATAGCAGCACTGTTAAAGAATGACCCTTATAATCTATATAGATTTTTTTCTTCATTGATATATTTTTATTGCAAATCCAAAAAAATTTCCCTCAGCATTTGTTAAACAATAGAATACTCCTAACAAAATCACCACAAGGCAATTATTTATATATTGGCACTCTTTAAAATCACACAACTAATGCTTACAACTGCAACTTTATACTGACCTTTTTTTTTCAAATCAAACCAGAAATACAACCACACAATCTGAAGCACTTTGTTTAAATTGCAACTTGTTACCTATCTTCTATAATAAAATGTTTTAAAATTATTATAATTCAGTGCTTTTAACTCTGATACTCTCTTCTCTGCTAGCACTACAGCTCCATGCTAGATGTCAGTGGCATTCCATTCAGGCACAGGCATCTCCATTAATGAACCTGAAGCAGATGAGGGTCATCATTAATGTTTGACTGTATATTTACAGAGGGAGATTTGATGGGGAGTATGGGCAAATGTAATAGATCTCCCACCTTGCTTCCTTATCCATAAACACTGCTTGAGAACAAGTGGCTTGTGTTTGACTATACACTTAGATGGATGTCAGTCAAGTTAATGACCAAATATCACTGAATTTCCACAGGCACATTAAATTTTAAAACTTTTTAACCTTTTTTCCCTGAATAAAACTTTGTTTGGATCTGATACAACAACACAAAATTCATCACAAGCATGTCACTTATCAGCAGCAGAAAAGGAGTACTTTTCACAGGCTGGTAAATGAAAGTGCACATGAATTCTGCAGGAGAGAAGTGCCCCTGAGCAGCCACCCCATCTCAGAGACCTCTGATTGTAAAGCTACCACACCACCACCTCACCTGCGTGCCCACACCACCTACTTTCAAAGGGAGGGGATTAGGCAGGGAATCAACCCAGCTGGCTTTAGATTAATGCCATCTCTTTGCTACAAATCCGTGAAACCACTATGAGAAGCTTTAAAATGTGTTCCTGGATATCCCATTCCCACTTCTCGAACAAGAGCAACTATTTGGTAAAGCACAACTCTTAGCTTTAGTACCCTTTATGACCTATTTAATAACATATTTGTACTAAGGGTGACACAAAAATGATCTGTGGAGCCGTTGCTAAAGCTACTGGCAGCATGCCACTTCTAAAGAGACTGGATTTATATTTTTTTCTTGCTCAATACTTTTACTTCTGGAATTAGACCGGTGTTTATGCTGGATAAAATCAAACACGTCATGGAGCACAGGGCTGGACAACAAGGTGGTAAATACACTTGAATCCTACTTACATTTTATTGTTCATTATGAGTGCCAGCAGCTAGTTGGGTGATGAGCAGTGCTTGTGCAGGCAGTGGCACAGAAATAAATACTCTTGGTTTCATGTGGTGGCAATGAGTGCTGAGCTGGGGCCAAGTGGGCAGAACATGACTGTGTGTGTTCATGGGGTTGGAAGGGCCATCATGTTTCACAGATTCTCAACAACAAATTCTGACAAGTGAAAAATGTTTGATTTTAAAATGTCACACAGCTCACCTTTTTTAAACACTTTCTGTATTTATTTAACCTAGTAAATAGGTTTATTAGCAAGGTTCCATTCTTTGTAGTTTAGGTAATGGATTTACCATATGTTTATGCTTTAAGGACTTGTGTAAGACTGCTAACACCTATTCCTCCACCTCCTGTCTCAGGGGTTAAGACCTTGGTATGTTGCCAGTTTACTGCTGTGGTCCCTTCCCCTTGTATAATTGCAGTCCTTCCCAGAGTGAAGGAAATTCCCTGAGCTTCTGCTCTAACTAGCCACAATGTTTCCCTACAAAAAGGCACTTCTTTAAAAGAATAAAAGTAATAAAGCTTTCACATTATTAACTTTTCCCTTTTAAAAGATGCTGAAAAATGCCATTGTACCACATTAAAGACCTTTACATAAGACTCACCATTGGCTAATGAGCCTTGTTGTACAATCTACCACATGCAACTGCCTTCAAGTGCTGCTTTTAACTTAACCTTGATGTAGTGCCAGGAATGTGCAAAGGATATACTTTGATGGCAGAGGCAGTCCCCTCCCTGCCTCCTCCCCCACCCTTTTCCATATTGATACTCTTTAAAATGTCTCTAACATTTAAATTTTACTGTTGTTTAACAGAGCAGCTACTTTATATCCTGTAAAGGAGGAATGAGTAATCATCTGCCCTATAGAAATAAGCAAGGAGATCAATTGTTTATAGTAGAAATGATAAGAAATTGTTGATACTTTGTACTTGTGCAGTGACTTTCTTCCTGGAGATATAGAGCACTTCATAAGCATCCTCACAAGTCCTCTGTGAAGAAAGTGTCAGAATCTCTGCTTTATCATTAATAAAGACAGTTCAGTGAATTTCCAGAAGATGACACAGAATATCAGCACCAGTAACAGGATCTGAAGAATTTTTACTTGCAGTTCCCTCTTTGATTATGACTCATTTCCTCCCATTGCTGGAGTGAATTTTTTTGGTAGCAGTACTACTGGAATCTGTATAAATTCCACGTTATGGTCAGATGTGTTCTCCATAGAAACACATATTTAATTTATATGATAATGTTTATAACACAGGTAATATCCTGAAGTAATGTTACTATTCCCTTGAATAAAATTACTATGGTATTGAAAATTAATTTTAAACTTTTCATGAAGACTATTTATAGAAATGCTAATTTTCTTGAGCTTAATAAAGTTTATTGACTTAATTGTTTGTCTGTTATTTCCTAGACTGCCTACTCAAAACATAAGAGCTGTTATCTAAATGTTTTACATTTCCATAATTTGAGAATTTTGTGAATAGGAGTAGCAGCAGATATTCTTGAAACCAAACATGGGAGGTCATTCACAAAAAGTATATTCAAGGCTGAAACAGATGACACAGAGCATGGGGAAATGAATAGTCAAGGGCCAAAAATAAGTTTTGTTATACGCAAACATGAACATTTTAACAGGATCAAGGCCAGGCCAGAGAGGGCTTTAAGCAACCTGATCAAGTGGAAGGTGTCCCTGCCCAGGGCAGAAGGGGTAGAATGATACGATCTTTAATTTCCATTCTAACCCCAAACAACCCAAATTGTGAGTTCATTATTCTCTAGAAGCAGCCCATGGATTTTCAATTTACCAGAACAATGTAACTGATAGAATAACTAAAAGTAAACATGAATTTAAGTAAAGACTGAATTAAATCTTTCAAAAGTAAAGGTGATTTAAAATGAAGCTTCTTTCCATTCCATCCTCTTCAAAGTCAGGAAGAAATGGCAGCTTCTGTCATACAGGGAGAAAACCCGGTGCTGGTGCTCAATTACACAATTAACCAGGTGGCATGACTGCAGTAGCATATTTCAAACAAAGTGAGAACCAAAAAATTACAAAAGAGTGTTTGTATCTCTTTCCCCCACTCCCATTGCTGCATATTAACTACTCACTGTGATTGTCTTGCACTTTTGTCAATTCAGTTTTTTGTGTCCCCTTCTGGAATAGCTTTTTAGAACAGTCTTCTAACAGAAAATTTAATTTTCCTAATGTAATTTCATTTTTTTTCTTTAAAATATTGCTAGTAGTTAGGAGGAACTTTGGCCATTTCACCCTATGGAAGACCAACTATAAAATTTGTTGAGATGTCTTAAGATTTTTTTAAATATATATTTGAGTGCTTTTTTTTATTTAAATATAAATCTATCAAGTTTTGAAGGCACTTATGAAATATTTTTGAAATAATTTAAAGTATGTATTTTTTATGAAAATCCTGTTGTTCTGGTTTTATTCCCCAGTAAATCAGATGTTTTGCCTCATTTTAAATTCTTAAAAAATATAAAAAAGACAAATAGTTTTAGAAATAGGAATTTTTTTTAAAATAGCCTAGTTTAGTTAATATTTTGAAAGGAAAAAAAGAACCATCAGCTTTAAAATACCAAAAAGCCCTGCTGTGGATATGTTGAGACTTAATGTGGGTACTCTCTGAGCAGAGGATAATCACAGTAGTCATGAAGTGAAAGTTAAGATTATGGTAGAGGCAGGAGTCAAGATACATACGTTGAAGAGAGAGCTGGAGGGATAAAGTAAAAACTTCTAAGATTGAGACTGAGATAGGGCAGGACTTAAAAAGTGTAAAATGAAGTTTACCTGACCAATTTGTCCTCACAGTCTATTGAACTTCTTATAGTTATTATAAACACTTGTACAGTTTGGATAATTACAGAAAAGAGTTATGTTGAAACAAAATAGAAACCCTAAAAAGACAAAAAACCCCATAAATATATAAACACAGCATTGTAATTTCCTGAAAAAATACCTGTATGTATATAGAATGTGATTTTTGATGGGAGTTTGGATTAGAATCCATATGATCTGTGCCTGTGTTCCATACAGTCTCCTTAAACAGGAAGAATTGTTTTATTTTCTCTGTTAGTGCCCCTGAATGGTATTAAATCCCTGTACCATTCCTCCTTGCACCATGTTTGTTAGCTGACTCTTCAAACGCTGGCATGTGTAAGAGATTAGTCAAACATGATTTGCTTTGTTAATAACTTCAAGGAGAAAGGATCAGACATTTCCATTAATCATGTTATCTTTTTGAGACAGAGCTTCATGTCATTCGATCTATGATATACTTAAAATAAAGATATTTTCCTACTGGTTGAGAAATTCTGGGATTTCCCAGAATCCTATGATATCTGTGGACTTCAGTTAAAAATAAAATTGTTGATCTTGCTTTGCAAGGCCCAACTTGCTTTTCAAGGAAAAAAAAATCACAAACATCTGCTGTTCTTCTCTCCACCTAAGGAAACAGAGATCTCCACTGAAGCACAACCAGACAGTTTATTTGAGCTGCAGATACATTGGGATAAGTGTCTGGATCAGCCTGAGGAGAATCCTATACAGTGGTCAGCCAATTACCATTTCTGTGAGGAAAAAAAAAAGTATTTGGTTGCTATCTAACAGCTTACATAAATCTTATCCTTCAACCAACCAGGAATGTAAATTTATGGGTTGTGGGAACTTCAACAAAATCTAGATCCTGCATAGTGCTGAGGATTGGTGTGTCTAATTCCATGGTTTTCTACCGCTCTCAATTCCCTATTAGGATCTTGAAGCTGTGTTGTTCTGAATGTGCTGAAGTTGTTTCAGTGAAAAATGACAATTTAGTAAATAATTTGCTTGGAAACATGTATTTGCTCAAAGAATGGAAACTCTGGAGACTAGTGAACAATAACCAGCCACATTTCCCTTTTTTTTTTTTTTTTTTTTAAGGACACTGGCCTTTTTTAACAACTTTCAGGCTGAAAAAATGGGAAAAACTAAGAAAGAACTTAGATAGTAAAGATTTTTCAGGACATCAGCTTCCAAAATTAGTAGGTTGTTTTACTAAAACTATTTCCTTTTATCTGTAAATTTCTTACTTATAAACTCCTTTCTCCATAGTCCTATTAAAATAAACATTTAAAGATATCACAGTTTATGATCTGCTTCAGTGTTTGATGGGCTGCTACCACTGTCATGCATCTCTTTGTGCCTTTAATGCTGAGCAGTGCTGTACTACAGAGTACACTGGTGATATGTTCAATGGTAACTCTGACTTGGAGGGTGAAGAGGAAAACTGGAAGCTGAAGCCCCTGGCAGGCAGTATAAATTTCATGATGGGTAATCTAGGAGGAGACTAAAAGAATGAAAATGAGAAGGAACATCTAGAAATCAAGCTCAAGCTCTACTCAAACCAGGGTCAACTGGAGAAGTTTGGTGAGGGCCATGTTCCGCTGGCTTCTGCATACCTCCAAGAACCAAGATTTCATAACCTCTCTTGGCAATCTATTCCAGTGCTTGACCATCCTCACCATAAAAATGTTTTTACTAATGTTTAGATATAAACAGTGCATGTCTATTGTTGCTCGTAATTCTACTGAGCACCGTTGAGAAGAGTCTGTCTCCCTCTTCTTACTCCGCTCATCAGGTATTCACATACCTCAGTGAGATTTCCCCAGAGCCCTCTGCTGTCCAGGTTGCACAGCCCCAGCTCTCCCAGACTTGCCTCATAGGAGAGATGCCATAGTTCCAGAAGCATCTCAGCGGCCTTTCACTGACTGTCTCCACTAAGTTCATGACTGTCTTGTTCTGCTGGGGAGCTCAGAACTGGACAGAGCTCTCCAGGTGTGTCTCATCGGTGTGGAGCAGAGGAGAAGGATCACAACCTGCTGGCAATACTTCATGCAGTCCAAGATGTTCCGGTGCAAGGGCACATTGCTGGGTCATGTCCAGCTATTGTTCACCAGGACCCCCAGGTCCTTCTCTGCAAATCTGCTTTCCATCCAGTCAGTGCCCACTTTGGTGACCACGATTATTCTTCTTCAGGTGGAGGACTCACACTTGCTTTTCTCAAACTTGATTGCATTCCTGTTTGCCCATTTCTCCAGCCTGTGCAGATACACAGGGTGTAGGAGGCATTTGTCCCAGTTCTCTGTCATCTGAATGCTCTGTCCTACCCTCCAGATCATTAATGAGGGTATTAACCCATATTGACCCCAGTATTTTCCCCTGGAGCACACCACTGGTGACTGGCCCCCAGGTCAACATTACACCACACATCACAGCTTTAAACAGAATTGGAAACATGCCTTATATAAAGCAAATTTGAAAGAAAGGATCCTTGTACAAGGGGTACAGACAAAAAAGGGAGAAAGATGAGCTAAAAATGCCAGCCTTCCTATCTGTAATGACAGTCTGATGCTGAAATATTTTGACAGCATCCTGAAAGTGTGTTCATGATCTATAGGCAATCACAGAAATCTTTGGAGTTAATGGGTGTGCTTACCACACTAAGTAGGAATAAATCATAGCAAACTTAAATATGCATTGGACTGTAAGGGAAGTTGTTATTGGGAAAAAAACCAAGAGAGGACAGAGGAGATGTCTTTGATTGCTCCTGGACATGCATTGGTAGAGTTGTGCATGACTGCCTGTGACAAAAGGATGTCACCAGAGCCATGGGTCACAGCAGAAAAGGGCAGCACACCTGGAACTACAAGGAATCCAAGAAAGATTTTTTTCCCCTCCTTGGCAAAAAAAGGCAGCAGGAGCATGACTGTTAAGAAAGCAAGTGTGGGTTTTGAACATGCAAATGGTACAATGCTAATTGCTCCTGTTATATTCAAGGATTTAGGAAAGATCTATAAATTCTATTTCTAATCTAGCATTAAATATTATGATCTTGCCTTAGACAAAAATGGCAACTGTATGCTTCCTGCAGTGAATTATTCATTCTCACTCTGTTGTACAGACAGAATTCTGTCCTTGCTAAATGAAGTGTAAACACACACCCTCCCCTCTCACCAAGATGTGCCTTGGCCTCACAATTTCATTGTGGCTACTTTTCCAGGACAGGTTTGGCAGAAAGGAGATATAGGAAAATCAGTGCAGCATTGGACCTCCTCCCTTTATATTACATTTTAAAGAATTTGGGCAGAAGTGGAGGAGAAATTCTGTGTAACAAAAGGGTTCATGAAATTATATTGTACTGCATGTCCTTGGTAATTTTGCGGAACAGAGGGATGGGGCTCTCTTTCCAGTCTTACTTATATACTGTACATAATCTCACTGGATTTTGCCTCCACCAATTGACATTCTTTATGTTTTGTCACAAATAAAGATCATCTTCTGTTGACAAGAAGGTACCAGCATTCAGAAGGAAATGAGGTCCAGTCTGTGTGCTTCAAACTGGAACAGAGCACATAGGTAGGTAGGACTTGTCTTTCAAAGTGTGCTTTGCATCTAAGGAGAAACCACTGAGCCCCCAAACATCCACCAATCTTTAAAATCCTTGGGATGAGAATTCACATTAAAAACTGTATCACTGCAGTGTCTGTGATGTCAGGATTACTTCAATAATTCATTTCCTTACACTGTATCCTGTTTTAATACAAAAAGAATTCCATTTAATTCTGTATTTTCTTTTTGCTTTAGTTCTTTCCTTTCATCACCATTTTGTGGATTAGCTCTCACAGTTGTGTGCACAAACTCCCTGGATTTTCTTGTATACAGGATAATTTGTATATAGAGAGTTTTCCAAATCACTTTTACTACATGCTAGCAGAGTTGTGATCACACAGCTCATGTCATCAGAATTGGAATTTAATTATCAGACAAAAGGTAAAGGTGCAATGATTTTCTTTACTTTTGAGGCCACCAAGGAGGATGGAAAAGACACACCTTTTCACTTAGCCAGAGTGCTCAAATGTGAGTTTTCAGGTAATGGCAGTAATAGCTCACACAGAATATTAGTATCTATGTTTTAAAGCTGTGTAAAGCAGCTTGAGTTGTTACACAATGCCAAATACCCCTCTTAACCCGCAGTTTGTCCCATCATAATCTAATGTTTTCAGGTTCCTAAAGTTACAGGGTAAAAAAGGCTTTGACTGAGGAGAGATCAATGCAGCAGGGATTACTCTCTTATGTGCTGAAGGTAAATTAGGCAGATAAATTATACTCTTTTGGGTTTTGTTGTTGTCTAAGTGTCAGACTTTGTTGTCAGCCAAGTTCCCTTGAATTGCAATCACTTTGCAATTCTCTGGAAAGTGATGCTCAGTCTAGGGCAAATCCCTGCCTTTCCTTATAGATGTCCCTTGCACAGAGCACTTTGTGCCCTGTGGGATACAGGTATAATTTCTGTCTCAGTACTTTAGCTTATAATATCAGACAGCAGCAGAGCTTTTGAGACTCGTGATGATAAAACAGTGTCTGAGATGTTGAACACTGTGACTCCAGGCAGCTCACTGAAGAGCTCAGTGTAAAGAATGCTTCAGAAATTTTGAAATTCTGTTCAAAAATGTATTTTTGTGGGAAACCGATTTGCAGCATCAAATCCTCACTTACATAGGGAGTACATAATGAGTCTTGTGGCTGAATCCTCTTTCTTCTTTGCAATCTTCAAGACTCAACTCCATTTTTTATATGAAAGTGCATTCCCATAAAGCAGATGGTGGGAGACAGAATTAGTGCATAGGAATTTTGAAAGAGGTTTTACTTCAGGGGGTCATACCTCTCTCTCAGCTCACTGAGGGGTTTGAAATCATCCTGTAGGTATAATATTAATAGTAAGCATTATTCATATAGATTTTGATGTTCCACTTCATGCTTTCTAGCTATTGTGCTACTTAAAGCACTATGGGTGAACAGTAGTTTGAAATACTTTAAATAACAGCTATTTCACACCATTTTCAACTGACAAGCAAAGAAAAATGTCTTGCAAAAGTATCCTGGCAACAGGGCTTATAGCATCAGTGTAATTCTTGTACATGTATTAGGATGCTGTGGAACATCTCTGTGTTCAAAAAGGAGAGCTGCAAATACATTTTTTATCCTGAAGTGACAGTTTTTCTGAACTATAATGGTAACTAACCACCCAGATGGGGGGTATCTGTGTAGAAAAGACAATAAAAGTCAAATAAAGTCAGGTTACATAAGCATTTTGTAAAACTTTACCATTATTTAATTTAAAAACTCATCCTGTTTTAGAATCAGCAGTCCTTGATGTCACAGGTCTTTAAAATGCTTATGAGTGATTTAGAAAATGCTAAGCATTGAAACCTGCAGTGAGAAAGGTGGCAGTTTTCACAAAGCCTTTCCATTGGGAAAGAATAGTACTTTAAGCCCAACCAACAGGGCTTATTTAATCACAGGCAAAGTAAACAGTAGCCTACAGTGACAGACTGCCTGAGATGGCAGATGAGGACAAGCAGTGAGTGCATTGCTGGAGTAGCCAGTCCCTGCCTCCTACCTGCACAGCCTTCTGCTCTTTCGTGGCTGTCACTGAGCAAGGGATAATATTTGTGCAGCAAAAAGAAAAGCAGTGGGAGTAGGAAGCTTAAATTGCTTGGGTTCTTAGCAGCTCTCTGGCCTGGCACTGCTCCTTCCCCTCCAAAGCGCCTTGTCCTCATTTCTGTAGCAAAATGACAGAGTTGTGTACATTGTCAGGAACCCTTGAACCAAGGAAAGAAGCGCCCCAAGTAACCCCAAGTATCGAATCAGTTCCAAGTAGCAGAGCACCAGGTAGTGCCATGGGGTCTGCTAAGGACTCTATTGATTTTAAGTAAAGGAGTTTCTACAGCAATGGGTAGTGACATGGAGCATAGAAAGATATTAGATATATCCAAACATGTCTTCAATACTTCTGTAGACTACAAAACTTCAAGGCCCCAATATGTGACATCATTCAGAACAGAAGGTGAAAAGAAAAAAAAAAAGGAAAAAAAAGAGTATGTGATATGAAACTGCTGTAACAATGCAAAACACTTGAAATAAAACTTTTAGAGGTGTTGAACAATTTGTGTGTGTGTGTGTGTGTGTCTGTGTCTGTATGCAGTGACAGCAGTACAGTTACAAACAACCCTTACTCCAGCCATGACAGGTATAATCTGTTTTCACATACCCAAGGTAAAATCAATAACAACACTATCTCATACATGCCATGTAATTTCAGCAGGAGTGTGCTTCTCTGTTCATGTATGATTCAAACTGAGTCAGAGGAGGCTTAGGTTGGATATCAGGAAAAGGTTTTTCACCCAGAGGTTTTACCCAGGTCATAAACTTAACTTAAGCTTTAGGTTTTAACAAATGTTCTGTGTAGCTTGATCATCTCTGGGAATGTCTTCTCTTTCTCAGTTAAGATGTGATAGTTACATATCTTATGAAGCGTTTGAATATGAAGGTGTCTAGGATTGTATGGGTATGCAGAGAGCATCAGAATTGGATACATTATTTGTGTTTTCACTCAAAGTAAGAATAACAGAATTTACTGAGCAAAAAGTAATGTATATAAGGCTAACTGGCAGCTGTTGGCGCAACCAACAAAATGGAAACTCTGAGTTCTTGTCATTAATTAGCCCTGAGCAATTGATTTGTAATAAACTTGTAAAGTTTAAAAGGGGTAAATATGTCTTAGATCTTAAAATGCATCTAAGTGCAGAAAGTTCTTTTTCCTACTCTGCTCCACAATAATATGTAAATTTGAGTAGCAGCAGCACAGTGTACTGCAGGTGGTGACAGTATTCCAGTGGCAGATAAATGTCTCCCTGCTGAACAGGATTTTCAGGTGAAACAGACCTTTGGTTGACTTGAGGCTTTTGGTGTTTCAAGACTGCATTTTGTCAAGATTGTTGTATGTGAGGAGTACTTGAAGCAAAAAACAGACACGAAAGGGTAAACCATTCTGCGCTTTTTGCTCTGATTCACCAGGCATTTCTACACTAGCAGATGTGAATGAGAAGTGGAAGTAATATTATAGTCATGAGGATTTAATTTCAATGATCTTTAAGATCCTGATGTAGAACATTTATTTCATATAAAATAGATTGGTTTAGACATATTTTCTTGCTTTAATTTTTAAAAACAACAACTAAAATTGCCTTTGGTGTAAAAAAAAAAATTGAAGATGATTTAAACCATTTCTCCCTAGTTCAATCTAATGTTAAAAGAAAAAACTACAGATCTTGGGGTAAAAATATGTAGGCAGTAGGATTTAGGTATACAAGTACACATTTATATTTCTCAAAATGTTTGGTTTTCTGTTTTCTTTATCATTAAAGAACCAATGTAGATAAGAGTGCTAATAACAATGAAAGCAATGATTAGCAAGATGAACAATTCTATTGCCCCCATCCATCTGCCTATGGGATCACATTTTCATGACACAGTGAAAAGAGACAAAAAACCTGTCAACCAAGAGAAATATTTCACTAAACACTGCAAACACTTTTTATGGATGACAAAGGCAGATGAAAAAGGGAGACAAGTAAAGAGGAAGGCTAGGAAGAGTTCTGCTGAGAGCCTGCTCAAAAAGTGTGTGTGAGAAAAGGATGAGAGGGTAAGACAAAAGAAAAACTGTGATCAGCAGGTTGACTTGCTGCAAGACATGATGTATTCTAAAGAGGACCACAGGAAATTTCCTGAGGGCAGAGGCAGCAAAATATTAGAAGGCAATTATAGCTGTTTTAAGTGGATAGAGCTCTGCAGGCCTACACAAATTACATCCTTAAGTCTGAAGAGGAAGCAATGAGGGAAGAAATAGGAAAAACCTTGGCAAGAGTTTTGAATCTTGCCAAGGATGGCAGTGACCCCAGAGAAAGGACAGATGGCTAACTCAACTCTTGATGCTAAGAAATAAGTAGGAGCAACATGACCACAAAGCTAACCTATGCTATGAGAAAGATTTTGGGATAATCAGCAAGGTTTTTCAGTCATTTTCAGTATGATTTTGGGATAATCAGCAAGGTTTTTCAGTCATTTTCAGTCATTTTTCAGTCATTTATGCATAGTTTCTTATGCTTCCAAGGAAAGAGGATGGACTACTCTCAACATCTTCTGAAGTCATGCATTTTTAATTTCTCTGATTTAAACGAGCTTGTCAATGTCAGCTTTTTTATTACAAGAAAATTAATTTTAAAATAAAGATAATTTCCTTTCATCCTGCTACAGATCTAAATCTACATCCTGATACAGATCTAAAATCCAACTCCTGTATGGGGAAAGAGCTGAAAAACAAATACGATACAAAATATAGGAGTTATCACATTGTATATAGCAAAGACAAAATAATAGTGTATTATAAGTAATTTGTATGGACTCTGAAGCATGGTGGGAGACTGGAGGCAGATAGGACCAGCAGTGTAATATTTCCTACCTATTCTATAAACTGTTGTTTCCTTTATGTTTCTGTTTTGAAAAACAGTTACCAAGGTACAGAAATTATTACTCTCTCAGATCCAGCAGAGAATACATTCGATTTACATTCTGGTGTTCAGCATCACTGAACTGAACAATATTCTGGATAGGGTAGGAGAACTTTGAAAAAGCCTCTTCTTGTCAAAGGAATTGCTCTCAAGTATCAATTAAGATTCCTTTCACTTAGCAGAATGAAATGTTCCATTCATTGTGTTTGACAAATCATCCTGCAATAACTGCTTCTGAAGATGGTGTTTGATCACTTTTTCTCATGTTCTTTCTCTAATGAAAGAAGAGATGGATGTTAAAAAGAAAGAGGAACAGGTAAAGATGTATAAAAATGAGCTTTTATTGATTGGACAAACACAAATGCCACGAGTCACACATAATTAACTTCCCTCAAATATCTTTACATGCAAATCCCTTGATCCCATTATGGACAATTAATTTTCAGTAATTATTTTTACAAGTTTAGTAGTAATGATCTCAGAAATATGAGAAAGTAGGAAAACATATTCAATTTTATCCTTCTGCATTAGTATATAGGGAGGTTTATTACCACTAATAAATAGAATACAATGAAAATTCTTTCAAGAGAGAATGTGATAGCTGAAAACCAGGATATTTTTTATACATTTTTTTCTGACTTCTATCATAACAATGGTGTTTTATCAGTTCTTCAGATGTTAATTTCCAGATTTTTTTTTTTACTTTCCTAAGGTAAAAAACAACTCTGCTAAACTTACCATCTTTCCTAGAAAATGGCCCATCCTCACCAAGGAAGCTGCAAAATGTTACTCAGTAAAGTGCTAGAAGAACTGTTTCCTTCCAGAAGGAAACTGCCTAGTGAGGTGGAAATTATAAATTTAAAAATTATCAGACAGAGATAAACAGATTCTGGTTCTTGCACTTCCTCTGATCTGAATACTGAAATTACCTTTTTGTTACAGAAAAACTGGGTAGCAGCACCTATTGTGGTGATGTTTAAAGACAAGCTGTATCTGTGATCAATTATATTAGATGGTACTTGCTGTTTTTCAGTAGGGAATCCTTACCTTTGCATTCAGATACACTAAGAGATGTCTTGGAGCTGGCCTAAGGATCTCAAAGCAGGCTGAAATTTCAAAAAGTGGGAATTCCAAGTAGATTCTTACTCAGTGTATGAGGTTTCCCACTGCCTTTCTGAGCTCTGGGACTCTTCTGAGTCATCATATAAAGAAGGGAGAAAATCTAGATCTGTGGAGTTTCTTTTATTAAATTTTTTCCTTAGGTGTAGAAACCAATACATGAAATCTATGAGCAAAAACTCTGTGAAACTGTTGGATCATTAATGTGATAATCAGTACTCCAGGCTTTGTAATACTCCAGGCTCTGTAATTCTGACAGGAGCCTATGTTTATCTGTCTTACTTGTAAGTTGTTCTCTAAGTGTAGAACTAGCAGGGACTTCTTTTCCTTTGCCTTCTCATGCTTCCATCTTCGGGAGGTTTTTGTTTTTCACTGCATATACTTATGCATGGAGTCTAACTGATAGGCAATAAACTTACTCAGTGGAAATAAAAACATAACTCCAGATCCCATTAAAAAAAAGCTGTTGAAATCTTAGTGGAAACCTGGTGCAGTTGTCACATTAACAACAACTCTCCCTTGAAAATAAGCAAAGGTTTAATGGAAGTAATTCATTATTTGTATTTTTTATCTGGCTCTTGCAGCCTTGAGATCACTTGCCTGTTCCCAGCTAGCCAGGAATCAAATCCAATTTGTAAAAATAAACTATGACTCTGAATGGATCAATCACAACTGCTTCTCTTTATTACTTTAATTGAACCACCTTGTAATTACTGAAGTATTTCTTCTTAATTATCAGTTCCCATTTGTTCTGAATGACTATATTCTGCTTCATTCCTTCAAGAACAATTTAGAAATATACCATGGAAACCTCAATAGGTTCCATTGTGGAAAAATAATAATGAATTTAAAAAGTGAATAAAGGATAATGATCATCCCAGAGATATAGCAGTTAAAATATCAGGGAAAATTATATTTCCAAAGTAAAGCATTACTTTTCACCCTTTAATAAAAGTGTCACTATCACATCCTGAATATCCTTAATTGTATTAACTCGCCAAGGCTCTTCTTCAACTTTATCTGTCCTTCTGAGCTTAGACAGTCAAATGTACTTCTCTGTTCTTAACCTGACATCAAAGCTTTATTTTTCCTCTGAGTACACAGGTCAGCTGCTGTTCCAGAAATTAGTTGGTTACCTGTTTCCTCTAAGTTCCCCTAATATTGTTACTGATAGTTTAATGACATGGGAAAAATAGACTGGCTGGACACTACAGTGAAATTCCAAGGTATTAAGAGTTTAGCTAAGTTTACAGAGGGGAAAACTTGTCTTGGCTTTTACCACAGCTGACATACATTCCTGACTAACCACTGCTGAAGCAGAGAAAGAACTCTGTCTAAAAGATATAACCCATCCCAGAGATGGAGATAGGGACATATTCACCTCCTCCACCTCTGCTTTTTTGGGAATGCCTGCCTTCAGACAGAATGCTGTTATCTTCAGTAATTTCAGACAAACAAATATTTTCAGATGTTCTGTGAGGAGTATCTTTTCCATGGTTACTTGAGAGTCTATCATCTGCATCAGTGTCCAGTTTCCCAGTGCTATGTGTTGCACTACTACACAACTACTTGGTTGCACTGACAACACTACTGATACAGTGCTGGGAAAGCACCAGCAGCTGCAGTGCCCCAACTGCTCAAGTGTCTTGCCACTGGTTTAAATGAGACATCAGGGCCCACCAAATTAAATGTTAGAAGGACTGGAATGGCAGGGAATATACTGCTGTGCTGTTCTGTCATCTAATTTTCTATCTATGGAAGTGATTCAAACATCTTTAAGTATCTCAGATTTGATTGTTCCACTGCTTACACCAACACTGAACTTGCTGTGACTCAATACTCATAATTTCTTTGCTTATTTGGGATTTTTGGAGACAATTAACTTTGCAACATATATTCTTTCACTATGAGATGGACTTTGTTATTTTTGATCTCCTTTCACAGGGACATAAATTAAAGTAAAACTGTGTTTTTTGTAATGCTTCAGAGTTCTTCCTTGTGAACACTCTGAAACTGGCTGACCTGCAAGGAGGTACTTCTCCTTCTGGAGCATCCTGATCATGCTTATGGGTCCTTTCCCATTTGAGATATTGTATGATCACTTAATCCTACCTCTTAGCTTTCTCTGTCACAGTTTACTACACAAATAACTCACCATGTATTTTCCAAGCTGAGGAAGCAGTTCTCTTTCTAAAGTTGCACATCAGGAACACGTTTCTTGACAGTCATTGTAATTAGTTGCCAGTGAAAAGGCTCTGAAGGCATTTGATTCACTGTCACTGAATCCAAGAGTAGATAATGTACAAAGAGTGAGAGACAAACATAGATACAGTCCCTTTCCTGAAGAGGGCAGAGGGAAATGATCCAAGCCCATCAGGTCTTTTCCATTACTATTAGATATAATTAATTCAGAAAAATAATTTCCCACCCTCTCCGCACAGATTAACTGAAGTTTTGGGGCCCTATGTTTCCTTTTCTCTCACTTAGATCATTAACTGTTTGTTTTCCTTTCCCTATGTACACGTTTAAATTCCATTGATGTTAATGGAAAATACATGTGCAGAGAATAATAAACATATAAATATTTGGATTCTGCTAACACTCCTCCCTAGGGCATAATAGTAAAAAAAATTCTAGGAAAATTCATTTGTGCAAAAAAACCAGAAGCACAGAAGGAGCAAATTTGATGTCTCTTTTTTCCCACTGCAGTGAGATAAAGAAGCAATGGAAAGTATTTTTTCATTCTCTTCAGATAAATCTGTTCACATAAAAAATAATAGACATTCTAGATAACAGACATTACTCCAACAACTGTGTTTGAGAAGCATGGCTTATTTCTGCTTAGCAGGGCTAGATACGACATTGGTGTACTTGTCAACTTCTTAAAAGATGGAAAAGCTGTCCATTAGAGGCCTGGAAGAGGCAGCATCCTGAGAAATGCTTATTCAAAACTCTTACTGAGATGACTAAATTTGGAGCATGGCCAACTTTTGCCTTGTCTGTCATCACTGATGAGTGAGGTAACAGTGACTTCAGTGACTTCAGAGGATCCCAGCTGAGAGGAATCCTCTTGGAGTGGCAATGTCTTAAAAGCCATTAACAAGGTATGGTGTAGCAATGTCTGCTACTTTATCAGAACACTTTAGAGGTACTACTAATATTCCAATTTTGGCCCTGTTTTACTGCTTTTATTATTCTAGGATTGGGAAGTACCATCTCTGTCAGCAAGGCCAAGCCATAAAAATTATTGGCACATCTGCCTGCGTCGGGGGGCGGGTGTGTGTGTGTGTGTGTGTGTGTGTGTGTGTGTTGGAATTAGATGATCTTTAAGGTCCCTTCTAACTCCAAAGCATTCTATGATTCCATGATTCAATGGTTCTACGAACTACAGGAAACCATGCATGAGATGGCTTAGTTAGGAAGGTCTTATTTTATATGTCATTGCAACACCATCTCCACCACCATATGAAGTTACTGAAGATCTGCTGTATGAGACCAAAAGCTGCAATGACCAAGTGGAACAGAAAGTGGAGACTGAGCGGAGACTGACAGTGCCTGAGAAGGTGCTGGGACCTATTTAACCCACTAAATGGTCTCAGGGGACCACATCCCATGCCACAAAGAGGTGAAAAACAAGCACAGAAACATCCTCGCCAGTGTGATTCAGGGATTATAGCACCCAGATAGATCTGGTGATCTGTGTAAATGAGTAAGTGTAAATAAGACGCACAAATTTTCCCATACAAATTTACTACTGGAGAGAATGCAATATTCCAGAGACATCAGAGCAACTTGACTAGTTCTGGCCAATATTCTGCATCTTGAGAGAAGGTGAATGCATCCTCCTCACTCATCACTATCTATGAAGCCAGATCAGGAGATCATCAGAGCTCACAAGAGCAGAAAGAGAAGGGCGTAAATAAATCGACAGCAACACCAGTTTCCAGAGTCCTGTGCATCCAGCAAAACACCAGCGAGACCAGGTTTCATTCCAGGAGTCATCCCAAAGGCAGGTGCTTTCAGGCTCTGCAGGTTGCTTGGGAAAAGGGTTTGTCTATGCGTGTCAGGGGAGCAGAGGGGATTTGCTGGAGCAGGGAGGCATACCGCAGCGTTCCGCCGCGCAAATCTCCCAACAGGGCAGTGTCCACTGAGGAGCCTCTGCCGCCGGGATCCCTCTGACCCTCTGGTCCGGAGTGCCCCGGGCGCTGCGGGCCGGGCGGGCCGTGCCGAGCTCCCACCGCCCCGGGCCCCACAGCCCCGAGTGCCCATAGCCCCGGGCCCCACAGCCCCGAGTGCCCACAGCCCCGAGTGCCCACAGCCCCGAGTGCCCACAGCCCCGAGCCCCACAGCCCCGGGCCCCACAGCCCCGGGCCCCACAGCCCCGGGCCCCACAGCCCCGAGTGCCCACAGCCCCGGGCCCCACAGCCCCGAGTGCCCACAGCCCCGGGCCCCACAGCCCCGGGCCCCACAGCCCCGAGTGCCCACAGCCCCGAGTGCTCACAGCCCCGCTGAGCGCCCACAGCCCCGAGTGCCCATAGCTCCGAGTGCCCACAGCCCCGCCGAGCGCCCACAGCCCCGGGCCCCACAGCCCCGAGTGCCCACAGCCCCGGGCCCCACAGCCCCGGGCCCCACAGCCCCGAGCGCCCCACAGCCCCGAGTGCCCACAGCCCCGAGTGCCCACAGCCCCGAGTGCCCACAGCCCCGGGCCCCACAGCTCCGAGTGCTCACAGCCCCGCCGAGCGCCCACAGCCCCGAGTGCCCATAGCTCCGAGTGCCCACAGCCCCGCCGAGCGCCCACAGCCCCGGGCCCCACAGCCCCGAGTGCCCACAGCCCCGGGCCCCACAGCCCCGGGCCCCACAGCCCCGAGCGCCCCACAGCCCCGAGTGCCCACAGCCCCGAGTGCCCACAGCCCCGGGCCCCACAGCCCCGAGCGCCCCACAGCCCCGAGTGCCCACAGCCCCGAGCGCCCACAGCCCCGGGCCCCACAGCCCCGAGCGCCCCACAGCCCCGAGTGCCCACAGCCCCGAGTGCCCACAGCCCCGGGCCCCACAGCCCCGAGCGCCCCACAGCCCCGAGTGCCCACAGCCCCGAGTGCCCACAGCCCCGGGCCCCACAGCCCCGGGCCCCACAGCCCCGAGCGCCCCACAGCCCCGAGTGCCCACAGCCCCGAGCGCCCACAGCCCCGGGCCCCACAGCCCCGAGCGCCCCACAGCCCCGAGTGCCCACAGCCCCGCTGAGCGCCCACAGCCCCGCTGAGCGCCCACAGCCCCGGGCCCCACAGCCCCGAGTGCCCACAGCCCCGGGCCCCACAGCCCCGCCGAGTGCCCACAGCCCCGGGCCCCACAGCCCCGAGTGCCCACAGCCCCGGGCCCCACAGCCCCGCCGAGTGCCCACAGCCCCGGGCCCCACAGCCCCGAGTGCCCACAGCCCCGAGCGCCCACAGCCCCGGGCCCCACAGCCCCGAGTGCCCACAGCCCCGGGCCCCACAGCCCCGCTGAGCGCCCACAGCCCCGGGCCCCACAGCCCCGAGTGCCCACCGCCCTGGGCCCCACAGCTCCGAGTGCCCACAGCCCCGGGCCCCACAGCCCCGCCGAACGCCCACAGCCCCGGGCCTGCCCCGCCCGGCCTCCCTCACCGCCCGCAGTGGGACAGCGGGATTTTTGTTTTTAGAAATCTTGTAGGACTGCATTTTTTTCAGGGGAAGTCCAAGCTAACATGAATGTAAAAAATTGTAGCGGCATGCAGCGCGTTTGTTTTGTACCCAGTGAAGCCTCTGGGGTGCTTGGCTGAGTGAAGAACAAGAACTTTTCTTTAAACTCAGAAATCTCTGCCACGGCAAAGCTCTAACTACCAATATGCCTGTCTCCCCTAGGGCTAGCTACTGGCAGCAAAACTATGAAAAGAACGTAACATTTCACTCCCTTTTGTCATTTCCCTAAACCCGCCCTCCCACAAACCAGCCAGTGGGAAGAGGAAGGTCCTGACACTCCTTTTCCTGACGGGGCAAAACCAGAAGGAAATAGCTGAGCAACTTGGCGGCCCTTAGGCAGCTAACATTCCCGGCAACACACCTGGTTATTATAGTGATGATTAGCAAGCTATGAATGTTCCTATTTCACATTTTTACTTTGTATTGAATTTGTAGATATTTTTCTCCCTTAGGGAATGTGAAATTGTGAGCAAACACTGAAAATTGCAGAACGCTTTCATCAACAAGGACATTCAGATAACTACAGAAATAATAAACAGCTTTCTGGACAACATTTTTTAAATCCCTTTGGCAATGTCCCATCCGTTTTGAAAAGGGGTCACAGGTTTCCTTGAGTGTGTTGAAGTATTACTGCAACTATCACTCTCCTTATGGATTTGCATGCTTTCAAAACTATCTCAGAGGCATCCCAAATAATCTAAGACGCCATCAACCTTAAGAAAATTATGAATAGTACTGACCTCATTTCCAGAGAAAGGAAAAAGTCAGGGAAAAAGAGCAGAGTTGCATATTCATGGCCAGACTCCTAATGATTAAAAGGGGAATTTTTCAGTTTTCTTTCCAGTGGTCTCAGGGAGTGTTTTAAAGAACTATCTACTTTAAAAAAAAGAGAAGCAATAGCTTGACAATGCTCTCCTAGAAGCTGTGCCTTGTTTCCTTGAAATAAAAATTTAGACGATCTTTAGATCCATTTCAACCCTTTAACATTTTATGATTCTGTGGTTTTGTAGGGTTAGAATTAGAGGCAAACAGGAACTCTGTGTACAAGCTACTTGACCTAGTATATCCATAGAGATTGAGGGCATAGCTGGTTATTTATTTCTGAAAAAGTTCACTGGCAAAGCAAGCAAATTAGAAACACTTTTTGTCAGTATTTTCTAGCAAAAAGCCCCCACACCACCTGTTCCATGTCCATTCCTTGCTCTTTTTTGACAAAACTGCTTCTCGGTTGTGGGAAAGGGAATCAAGAGGGTAGAAAAAGATTGGCAAAACTAAATAAAAGTCAGATAAAATGGGTACTTCTAGAGCAGAAAACAAAATCTAGCCAAAATGTTTCTTTTCTTTCCCAAATCAATTCTATGACAAGTTTTGAGCCTTCCTAGTTATAATAGTACATGAAGACAAACTACTTATGCATGTTGATCCTTCTTCCAAGTTGTTCTTGTTTAGTTTAATTCTTCCTGGCTTTTAGCAACCATAATCTCCTTTAATTGTGAGCCTTCCTTAATGAAGACTGTTCTTGAAACTGTCATTTAAAATAAGTCATTAATTGTTTTCCACTCCCCATTAAATATCATAGGAAGCTATACCATTAATTCTATCACTGCTAAATCCCCACATTGCCAGATGCTGAAGCAGAATGAGACTATGGATTACAAAACATATGGATTTATTTACACTAGGTAACTTCTTTATTAAAATATCTTAACACAGTCATTACTGAGAGTTCTTTCCCAAGCCCCTGCTGTCACACTCTGGAACACACACCACATCTGCTTTTCACATATGCTTTCCAGCCCCAGTCCACCCACATGGGCCCCTCTCACAGCAGTGTGTGCCCCTCCTCCCCAGCCTCAGATGCAAACACAATGGGGCTGTAGCACTCACAGCAGTGCAGGCGGTTCTAATGGGCCCTGGCTGTTTGGAGGGTGCCATCCCTGCTCTTGTATCCCTGCTCCTCAGCAAGAGAGCTCATGCTGACTGTGCAGGGTCCTCTCTGATAGCAGCACTCCCCAGAAACAACACAGCTTCTCCAGCATGAAACTGCCAAGGCAGATTTTTCCCTGGTGACAGATGACCAGGGGTTTCTAACTCATTAAAAGAAGTATAAAAAGCAAGCCCACACTTTCTGCTCTCCTTTTCTTTAGGCCACAAGAACCTGAACTGTAGACTAATGCTAAACACAGTCCCTTGGTATTGTGGACTAAGAAATGAGAAACACCCTGCAATGAACTCCCTGTTTCTTCTTCCTTGAAAACTGTTCAGACACCTTTCTGAGCAGTGTAAGAAAGATACACTCTGGAACAGAGAGATGTTTTTTTTTCCAAAGCTTTCAGTTCATCCTTAGTTTGCATAGGTCTGATTTTCTGACTGCAAGAGCAGGCTTGCCCTTCCCCTCCCCATGAAGTTTGCTCTTATTCTGCAAATAGATAACCAGTAAAAAGTGGAAACTATTCTTAAAATGTACACTCTTTGTTTCCTACTGTCTACCCTTTCCGTAGTTACGTATTGTCTTTTCCCTATGGGCAGCATCCTTTTGCCTGACTTTCTGATTCTTCATCCCTTTGGTGATTTTTGGTTTTTTTTTATTGCTGGGTTATTGACTTTGAGCCAAAAAGGAGTGACCTCTTTTTTTTTTCTTTCTTTCTTTTTTTTTTCTTTCTTTTTTTTTTTCTTTTTTTTTTTTTTTTTTTTTTTTATATATTAGCAGAAAACACATATTGTAACAAAGGACTTTTGAAACTGCCTCCATAGCAACCAAGGATTCTTTATAAAAGAGGATGTTCAAGATCTCCTCATTGCTTAACAATGTGTTTCAAACCACAGGCCCCCTTCTGATGAACTAGATTTTCAGTGCATATCTCACCACTATCCCCTCACATTAAAATGCTAAAGATACAAAGTAATGTCCTATAAAATTAGGAAAGAAATTTATTCCTAGTGCGCCTCTTTTCAATCCCTTTAGTCCAGCCATTCTCAGGGTCAGAGCACATTGGTTCTTGCCTGCTGTTTATGAAGTCTTCACTTAACCTCAACTCATCTGGAAGTTTCCTCTCACCTGGTTCCCAGCCTGACACAGGATTCAAGCCAGGTCCTACTCCTTCCTCCACTCCCAGTTTAGCTTCTTACTTTGCTCCTCATGTAATTTATATCCACTCCTAATTTTCTCTGGCCCCACTCCCTGACTCTTACTCCCATTCTCTGCCTCCACTCATCTGGCTTCACTAACTTTTTTGTCTCCTTATCCCTAAAATCCAAATGTCCAGATGGAAAATTGTACTAGCATAATTACTCTTAACCTGAGTTCTTTCTTCCCTTGTTGCTCTAGCTAAGGGTCCTGCTTGATCTAACAGGCTCTTTATGGTGACACTTTTTTTCTCAAGCAGTGCAATTCTTCAGTCTTTTCAATTCTTCAGTTAAGTTCACTATTGCTTCAACCACCAGAATATTCTTATTAACTTTTATCATTTGTTATATTACCAGCATGGGATCCAATATAGTTTTACTTACAAATGTCTGGTAGATGGCAGCTCCTTCCTTACTATCAAATAAATATAAGATGTATTTTGCTATTTTATAAAAAAAAAATCTATCAGAACAACCAGCAACAGTCAGCAATCAGCTGCTGGTGCAACTACCATCAAATACAGGCATTGCAGGCAAGTATTTAAACTTCAACAGCATAGATATTTCTTGTCTACTGTCCTTTTACTCCTATGATGTGGATTACTGAGGCTTAGTTTTATAATGTTATTTTGGATGTAGAGAAGTCTTCTTTACATGTACTTTTATTACCACATCTTGGCAGATTTGAGCACAGAGCACACAAATGAACAGTGATAATGTTCTTCAAATAGGAACATTTAAGAGAACCAAATGGGGCTTAAACAAGAATGTAGGTATTAATGATGTGTGTCTTTACAAACCCAACCAACATGACAACATAAGTTGAAGTAACATTAATAAATTATTACGAAATAAATGTGCATTATGTACATCAAAACAGCTTTGCAGAACACCCAGGTAATATCAATAAATTACCAACAATAGCAGTGTCCAAAAATATTATCTGAGAATTAGAATTAGCATCTAACACAGACCAGATGTTTGCTCATAGGAGCAGTGGCCCTATCCACATCAATGGCTTCCGTGTGGACCAGTAACCATTTTTCATTAACAACAAAGTTGTCACTGGGCTGTGCTTATGGTGCTAACTGATACTTCCACGTTGGGCCTTCTTCACAGGGGGTGAAACTGAAATGCGGGATGCAACAGATTTCCAGAGGAAATTAATTAATTCAAACCATTTACAGCATGTTGGTGAGGTTAGGTTTCCAATGCTGTCACTCAGAAAAAAACACATACAGGTTGGACTGATCCAGGATTTAGAAAGGAAGGGTGGAAAAACAATAATTTAAAACCTTCTAGTGCCAAGAGTTGTTTGGTTTTTTTTTCCTCCCTAGCAAATAAACACAGTGTTCTGCATAAACAGGCAGTTAAATTTTACTAAGTTTTAGAGTAGTTTTACAAATTTTCTTGAGAGCACTTGTCTCAAAATGTCCCAAATTATAATTTATGGAAATAACAGGTACTTATATAATTCCCAAAAGATTTAAATCTTCAAATTTTAAAGATCATAATTTTTGATATCTGCTTCCTACATTCAACTTCTTAAACAAATCTCAGTGAAGACAATCTCATGTCATTTCCAAAGTCATTTCAGCTAATGGAAAGAAGACACAAAGAAAAGAAGACATCTGAACCATCACGCCACCTTTCCCAGATTAAATTATCTAATGAGAATGCAGGAAGGAGAAAGGTGGATTGTCCTTTTTGGTGTCTTAGGGATCTTTCAAGGGGATATTTTTGATGTCAGAAACAGAAATTAACAGTGTTCCCTGAATGCTACAATGCCTAAACAGACCTCAATCCTTCTAGAAAACAACCTACATGTACAAGGAGGTACCCATTCTGCCATTTTGATGCACCTTTGGTACATCTTCTGTTAGTCCAGTATCACAGGCATCCCTGACATCAACTGAGCAATGGGTACAAAGCCACACTGGAACAATTAAAAGCTATTGTTTCTTCTCTTAATTTGTCTGTGGAGCTTTGGACTGGATTTACACACAGTAAAAAAGCTGTTAATTTTTTCCTCTCCACCCTTTTTCATCACACGACTGTTTCTGTTTTTTTACCAACTGTGTATCTATATATTCGTATAGTTGAGTTGTCTTTCATTACTCTGACACCTAAATAAATAACAGCCTTGAAATGATTACTTCAGATTTTAGAGACCATGATCAAACTAGAGAAATGGACTTTTGGGTGAGCGAAAATTCATTAATTTCTTGTTCTGTCAAATAAAAGCTGTTAAGAAATGAAGTCTTGGATGCATTTTCAGCTCTTCATCTCCCAGCCAAACCAGAGGTGTCAAAGAAATCACTTCCTTATTCCCAGAACTCTGCTCCTGGGGCATAGGAGCAAAGAAATTATCCACTTTGAGGACCAAGGCCATCATTTTGGGGCAAAACCTAGGAGCTGATGAGCTTGCATGAATCTGTCGCAGCTGAGTCATGAAAAAAACAGGCTACTGTTTAAAGCTGCAAGACTCCATTCATTGTTTCCACAAGGAGATTTAGAGAACAGGAGGTGAAGCACACCAGTCTAGATTGGCTTTAATTGCAATCACTGACTGTCAGATGTAATTAGAAGAAACAGCATCCCGTAGGAAGCTATGGGGAATGGAAAAGAGGAAAGGAGCTTTTGAAATTCACTACAGCTGTTTGCTCTTTAGAGTCTGATGTTCTCTACTTCAGGCAGAATCTACCCCTATAATACCAGCATGGTGGTACTGAGAGCATACGGTTTCGCATTCCAGTAGTAAAGAAGTAAGAGGCTATGAGATGCAGTGCAGAACTGTAAAGACAATATGAAAGACAATTATTTAGCAGTTGAGTCCTTAAGTGAGTGGAAGTAATGCATGTGAGTACTGGCCTTGACATTCCATGAGCTGTTTACCCTGACAGTACTCTTAATCCAAGATGCTATTGATGCCTTAAGTTTTAGCTTTCATGTTTTCAGATTCTGTGCTGCCCAGGGATGTAGTTCTGAGCCTCATATTAAGTACCAGTAAACTCTCTTCACAGAGTAGGTAGACAAACCAAATCCTTTTCCTGCTGAAGACCAACTTTCAGGCCCAAAAGCACAAACAATGGTGGACTGAAGGGAGAAAACAAGAAGGATGAGACCTCACAACCTGAAGCTGTAATTGGACAATTAAACCCCAATATGCAAATGAACCAAAACTTATAAAAATGTAACATCTTGTGACTGGTCAGCCATTTTGTGACCATTCTTAATCTGCCCTGAGTGTAGCCCTGGTCAGGCTCCTGTCCTGCCCAAGGTGGATCCTGGAAGCCTTTCAATAAATACCTACTTTATTCTCTAGCTCTGTCCAGTTTCTGTTGCAGGTCAGCCTTCCCAAGACATCAGTATGAAAAATTTTCTGAGGCTCATCTGCCCCAGTGGCTACTGCTTCCTGCTGAAGTTCATCCATGTAGGAACTTGTAATAGTGCTGGGAATAACACTGAAGAGATGAAACATCATACATCTCTGGGAAGGAAGGTGAAAGACCTAGACTGTGATGGTATTTCTGTTAGATCTTCTGGGAGAGGATAAAAGTCTTGGGAGACCACAGATCTATCCTGAAGAAGAAGCCACTGGTTAACATATGTTGTCATTTGGAGGGTTTCAGACTTCATACATTTATGTCTAACTTGAGTTGAGCAGGGAAAATTGCTACTGTTACATGGCTGTTACTACACTTCATGAGTAGTTTAGTAGTGGTTCATAGTCAATCTGGAAGACTATATTCAATTTTGGAATAAAGGGTCTGTCCTGGATTAAAAACTGTGCAAAGTTTTTTGTGATAATCAAAAGGCAAGATATAATCATTTTATTAAAGTTGCAAATTAAGCAAGATGGACAACCTTTGAGTACATGGTGCAATAGAATCCAAGTTGAAAATTATCTCAGAAAGTCATAGAATTGTAGAATTTTTCAAGTTGAGAGGGTTTTCAGGATGTCACCTGTCCTGTCTCTGGCTCATTGCAGACTATATAATTAGGTCAAGCTGATCACAATCTTTCAAAACCTCCACAGAGAAAACACAGTTCTAAAATGACACACAGAGAATTCTTCTCTGTCAGTAAATTCTGAAAAATGTCTGTCTAAACAAAAAGATCTGAGAGTTACTGTGGCTCACAAGCTGGACAAGAGTCAAGAATGTTATGCTTTTTGAAAAAAAATGTAAATAGGAATGTTCTCTCTAATTCAGCTGAAATATTTGCTGTATTTGGCATTAGTAAGGTGTCAGCTGGAGCACTAATGTCTGATTTTGTGCACAATTCAGGAGGCATGTGGACCAACTGAATAATGTGTTGTGATTACAACTAGGGTTTCTAATTAGCACAAGGGAGATTAGATCAGATGACAGGAAAAACCTCCTAACAGAAAGGTTAGTGCAACACTGGAATGCATTGCCTGGGCAGTGAGGTTTCCATCATGGGAGGTTATTGAAAAACAAATTGGATAAGAACTTGTCAGGAATGACATAAAAATATGGAGATAAAAGGGATGAGATGGCCTATTAAGGTCTCTTTCAGGCCTCCTTCTCTCTGTGATTTCTGAATTTGTCATTCAGATTTGGTGAAGAATTAAACTCTGTGTCAATGTGTTCTTAAGACATATCACTTGGAAACAACAACCAGGTTATTTCTTTCTGATCTGGATACAGTCAGTGCTCATATGTGTCTGGTGCCTGTGTTGCTTAAGTACTAATGAGCTGAATCTGCCAAGATCCATTAGCCAAAATATTTCAGCTCACGTACTTCAGAGGATACAAAGTGCTTATGTGAGCACCTCTGTAAGCAAATTTAAGTGGGGGTAATAAATTCTGCCAAAGATGCAGTAATGAGCAGCTGGATGTGAGTAAATGGCAACCTGTTTCATGGACATACCTGTTCGAGTAGTACACATCTGCACACACACTTAATGATGCCTTGCAGATTTTATGTACACTTTAGTACACTGGTACAAAGCAATTTGGTATCCTGTAATGGAAAAGTACTCATCCTTTTGCAATAGTGATCTCTTTTTTATTCACTAAAAAGCAAACAGCATTAAAGTATTATAACATTCACTGCCTAAGAACTAGAATTAGAAATGCATTTAAAAATTGCAGCACACCTCCTCAGAGTTAGAAGAAAAAGTAAAAGCTTTTTTTTCTGGAATTTGGAATCTTGGGTTCTTTTTCTTGGTTAGTTTCCTTTAAATCAACTCTGAAGGAATGATGCTTCCCAGTGGCTGGCATGGCTCCTTGAGAGCTGGGAATTCAGTGTTCTCTTCTAGGGGCAGTGGTTGACTTAAATCTGGGATTTGGGCCAAATCACCTAATATATTTTTGCATTCTCCACAGCTTTTAAATCTTCAGTACCCTTTCTTCTTTCAGAGAAAGAATAATAGGAGTTATCTGAGAAAGCAGATGTTGCTTGTGGTGTTTTTCTGCTCAAACATAGAAGAAAGCAACACTGCTTACTAAAATCCTAATTTTAGTTAGTGCCATACTCCATCTCCAGCCATATTGCTAGCCCAGTCTTCTAGATCAATACTGAAATAATTTTATTATTTGTGTAGGACCTTGTCCTCAATGAGATGAATATAAATGGAATTCACGTTTGTTCCACTGATTTTGGCTTTTTCACCATTTATTTTCTGTGACCTCAAGCCAGGTCTGTATAGACTGAATTTGGAATGCACTTGGGGAAACAAAAGCTAACAGAAAAAAAGAAGGAGAAAGTCAGAATAGAAGGTAGTGTGCTAATAGATATCACTAATTGCTATTTTGTTGTTATTATATTATTTCATTGATATTGAAATAATTAATAACATTTCATGGCTGTTACTCTTAACATCTATAACCAGACCCGGAAAACATACTGTCTGACAGTAGAAATGAAAGGATTTTTACTTATGCTTTTTTGAAGAGACTTTTAAAATTATTTCTATAGTAATAAATAACTTACATGAGTTTCCTGATTTTATTAACGTTTATAAAAATTAACTTAATTCCTCATTAAATATAAATAAACGAATGCTGGCAAAAAATTACCTTAAACAAAACACACGGAATGAATTACGTGGCATACTACAGATGTTTAATACTTAAAAATGTATCTTATGGAGCTTTTGGAGGACTGGGGTTCTACTTTTCTGGGGGACAAATGTGAAACATTATCATGGAGTGAATAAAACTGTTTCAAGAAACAGCAACATCGGAAAAGCCAGAGGGCAAGCAAAAACAAAAAACAAAAAACCACCACCACCACCAAAACCCCAAACTAAGCCTCTCTCCTTTCTTTTGTCTTATTATGAATACATATATGAATAATAAGAAGCACACCTGACACTCAAGCCCCTTATAGCCCAACTGTAAATGTAAACAACTAATCTTACTGTTACAATTAAAAATAATGCTAAAGTACAACAAGATTTTCAAAATAACGGTGATCAATGAGTGCATTCGTTTAATACCGTGAAAATAAACATATTACCAGTGTTTGTACCTATAAAAGTTTTGTGAAAACTTCCCATTTAAATGAACAAGCAGAATTTCTTTTGCCAGTGCCTTCTGCATTTTGGGCATAAGGCCAGAAAAACTTAGTGGGTCATAAAGCCCTGCTCCCTGTTGTTACGGGCAACTGAAACCTGTTTATAAATTCTGCAAGACTCATTATAAAATTGGCTAAGATTTCTCACCCTCCTGCTTCTGGTTGAAAGCTGTTCCTGGTATTAGAAATCTCCTAACTTGCAGTTTAAAAGTATTCATTACTGCTTTACACCGTTTTGCTACTGTGCCAACAGTATCTCTTAACTTAATAGCTCTTTTTATTCTCTCTGGTGGTTTTCATCATGTGTGCTTCCAGATATTTATGATATTTCATATACATTATCTCAAATTTTATTTTACAGATCTGTATAGAGGTTATTCTCCAAGTTTGTTCTAGTTTAAATTCACAGTCTTTGAACATGGACTGTATCCAGTATTTCAGAGGAGAATTTTCTAGCACCTTATATAATGACATCAACACGTCTCTATTTCTATCACTTTGCCTGAAGCATACTAGGATTATTTTTGCCTGCTTAGAGTCACATGACACTATTTGACAGAATAAGGATATTCAGGTCTTTCTTGCCTTCTGCTATTTCAAGATGATGAGAACTTATTTTATAGAAAATTCTATTTAGAATGTAACTTTTGATGATGAAATTACATTCCCTACTTGGTCTTCTCTGAGGCTTCTGGGGTGATTAATAGGAATGGCAGTGGTGAAGGATGGACATTAACTCAGAATATCTGGAGCTGGAAAGGACCCAAAAGGATCATCAAAATCCAACTCCTGGACTTTACTCTTGTTCTCAGTGATTGAAGTGTCTTAGATAACTGAGCTGGTCGATGTGAGACACATTTTCGCCTTGCTGTGTCATGAAGAACCACCTGCAGTACACTGTGGTTTTCACAGAGAGACCCTGTTAGTCTCTTAATCATGTGCACAAATTATTTTTATATAAAATAAATAAAATCAGACACAGAATAGGACCTTGAGAAATTTTGTTACAAATCTCATTTCATTGCAAATTTTTAACCAGTGCTTCTTTCTAGGTCCTTGTTCACATTCAATTCTAACTCTTCTCCTTTTATAGTTTCAAGTACTATGTGTGCATATGATTTTTCCCCTTCATTTTAGAAATAACCTGAAAATTGGGTTCTTTTTGTTGCTTGAGTACAAGGGTAATTCTTTGAGATCTGTAGTGTGGGAGACATAGCAACTAGTTTTATTATCTAGGATATAGACATTTATGTGTCAGCTAGTCATCCTCACTCCCTTCATAGTTACTGGGGGAAAAATGTCACATTAATGCATTTAATTTCAGTATAAACTAGACCAGATGAGTCTTGCCTTTGCATCCGTCTAATGAAAAGCTCAAAAAGAATTACTACCTCAAGTGTAGATGCCTCCAGTTTATATTTTAAGCTAGTGGAGAAAATCCTTACTGTACATTTTTAGGATATCTCAGTTTTCTAAACAAGGCAGAGTTTACTCAAATTGGTCTTCTAAAGAGTCCCATAACTTCCTCCAGAGCAATGCCTTAAAGATTGTTTTAGAATACTGGGAAACATTTCTCTGGAGCTAATGTTTAATGAAAAACCTTGGACAAATGGAATGTGATCATGGAGTACAAAATTATTTCCACAATTGATTCTATTCTTAGTTTAGGAGTAAAATCAACTGCCCTTGCACACAACTCAGCTGACATATCTACTCAATGACCTGTTATTAATATATAAGTTTATATATATTATGTATCTATATCTATATATGTAAGTATAACAAATAAGAGGGTGTTAGCTGGTATCTCCAAATCAATGAAGATGAAAGTGATCAGGCCTCATGCACAAATGAGTTCTATAGCTTTCCTGAAGTTTACAGATTTACATTAACATAAAATAGGTGTAGCAGATAATAATAGTTCCCTTGTCAATAATAGCATGATATGTGATGACTATCAAATAATTTATCATCCATTTGTACTATGTAGTTACAAGTAAATGAAAGGAATTTTGGGAGTTATGATGGACAATTGAGGATATGTATTCAAAAAAGTTGTGGTATTTCAAAGAGTCTAAAATTAATTAAATAAGAAATAATTCTAAATTGAATTTTGCAAATAATTTAAGCAAAGTCTTTCCTATAAATTGATTTCACACATTTTAGAACTTACACTGGCCAATTTTCTGGAGAGCTATTTTTGCATGTTCTTGTGAGATGATGAGATAATATTAGAAAACAGACTGAAAGAGGAATGCTGAGGACTGCACATCCACCTGTGAGTATGGGGCATGGGAATAAGACCTGTTCCATTATGTTTGTAGGAACTAATTGTAGCTGATCCATTTTTCAGCCATTACGGAAATGTCTGATACTATATTCATGAGAACTCCATCTGCTCTTGATTTCTATGCTCCAAGAAAATAATCTCTTCCACTTCCCATAACATATTTCAACTTTGTAAGCTAAACATACCCTATCCTTTTGTGCTGGAGAGATGTAATAATAAAAAAATAACAATAATAATAATAATAGTAATAATAATAATAATAATAATAATAATTTTACGTTGAATTTTACAGAAGTAAAACAGGTAAAGTTCCTCAAGTGTTCTTTGCATGGAAAATGTTTCAAGGCAGAAATATTTTACTCATTTGACATAGTGCATCTGTCATTCAACAAAGGATTAATATTCCTAATTCTGCCTGATTTTTTTGTTAAAGAGGAACTGCTTTTTGGAACAATAAAGCTACTCTTGTGGGTTTTTACCCCAATGTAGAAAAAATGCCATGTACATAGACTAAATGAGTTATCCATTCCCAGCCACAGAACACAGAAATGGTATTTTTACAGACTTTAGAAGTTTGCATCTGAGACCTAGCTTTTCTCTGAAGCAGGAAAAAGAAACTAAGAAACATGTTAAAAATCTCAGTTTCCAGCCCTTGCTCACTAGTAAGTTTACGGAGTTACAGGAAACAAATAAAACCTCTTCTTCAAACAGACCTTTTAAATGCAAATTTTAGATTGTAAATTACCTTCTAGTTTGGAAATCAGTGTCATTCCAGAAGGTGGGAAGAATTTGGGCATCACTGGAATGCTGAAGATGAAACTTTCCAGACATATTCCTGTCACGTAGATTGATATTTCACCTGAAACCTTCACAGTGCTTCTTTTACTTTCTGCAAACCCTATAGTATCAGTGATTATGCTGAGATAGCTTAACCTGAGATGTCAGGGGCTGATATGTTGATGTGAAAAATCTCTGGAAAGAAAAAAACCCACCTTTATCTAAGCAGCTCATGTATCTTGCCTGGGAAAGAGTTTTATGGAGGCAAATTAAATAATTTATCTTGAAAACAGATCTTGATATCTATCTCAGAGCTAGCACAGAAAACTTAGATGTTGTCAGAGAGGTAACAAATTCTGGGATGCCATGGTGTTAACTGCTTCAGAGGAGTTTGCTCGGGAGACATACCAGAAATAGTAAAATTTGTTCAAACTTGATAGAAAGTTTAATTTATAAAGGGAAAAGAACAATAGCCAGTGTGTACTCTGTACATCTTCATTGAAGAAGCAGGAGAACAATTATACTATAATGAGATGTTTGCTATTTTTTTCTGTATCTTATGCATTTACCACATTCTCAAGGGGTATTTATTTTTTCATAAGGCCAAAATTCAACACCATATCGGGATATCCCTTTATTTCATTTCACTTATTGGCGTATCCAATATCTATAAATGGTGTCACTTTAAGAGACTCATATGGTTGTACTTATCAAAGATACTTCTGGACAGCCTTCTTGGACTGAGGAAATCATATCTTTACATCTTATAAAGTATTCTATATAATCATAGTCAGCAAGCAATGAATGTAGAAACTAAATTAATGTAACAATGTCCATGCTCTTCATGCAGTGTACTGCTGCCACGTGTTTGAGGCGGTGGAATGGTCTTTTTCTCCAGGAAGATGTATTTGACATTATCTTTCAAAAATGAAATCTAAACTCTAAAAAATATATTATATTGAAGTAAATTAAGTTTCCCAGCAAAGTGTCAATATTTTATTTTCAAAAATAAAATAATTTCCTTTTATTTTTTTCCTGATTTTTATTTTGGTTATTCAGTTAAAAGAACAGAGAACAGCAATACAGAACAGGACTTGTCAATAACCATAAACCATGGAAAGCAAAATATTTCAAGTCATACCCCCAACCTTCTCAGGTATGTTTTAGTCAAATAAAATGAAGTGTTATTATCATGATGTAAACCCCTGTTTGATATCCATGTAAAATTAAAGGTTTCTTCAGCTCTGTCCCTGGTTAGCAAAAATACATGTGATGTCTTTTACCCTAGAATTAGATTCCTTGCTGGGCAAAGGCTTTTAGATATGGATGCTGCAATACAGTTAATCTCTTTCATGTGGCTGGGAGACCAAAAACTCTCAGAGGATTAACACAAGAGGCACTAGCTTTAAATTCACAGTGAACTCCTGGTATAAGGTAGTTGTTTGTCATCTTTCATGAGTAGCAGGTCTCTAAAAACTACATTAAAGGGAAGAGGTATGTAAAAAATATCTGAGGCCTTATAAAAAATTTTCAATAGCCTCAGCAATCACCCTTCAAACTCTAGTAAAATTTTAATTATTTCCTTAAACATGTGCCTAGAACATATCCACCTTAAGATAAGTATTACAAAATAAAAATTAATTTCTTAAGATAAAGCATAAAAAATATAAAATAACATATAATTTAAAGTCATACATTGGCCAAAAATGATACTAGAAATTTCCATAACAGTTTATTTTTGCAAAGAAAATTATTTTCAGACTTTATTGATTTCCACAGACAAAAGGTGTCAAAAAACTTAGATAGAAAGATACCAGATTGGTGTCTGGGGAGGGGGAAGTATCAGAGCCTTCTGAATTGCTGCCCAAAAAAATTGCTAAAAGATGTCAAGTTGGTCCCAAAACCAAAAACACAGACTTTCAGCTGCTGTTCCACAAATTTTACACGTGCCATATTGGCCATGAAACAAAACATGGTTTCTCAGCTGTTGTTCCAATTCTTCATACTGAGCACATAAAAAATGAAGTGTAAATAATATTTTTATTTTTCAGAACCAGAGAGCTGAATCTGTGCAAATGAAGGAAAAGACCCTTGGGTCTGAAAGTGCAAAGACTTGGAAGAAAGTGGGGACATTGGTAGGAGGAGCCTTATGGATGCTTGTGTTGCATTGTAGACTGCATATGGGAAAGATTATTTAAAAGCTTTGATCAGTGGATGCTTCTGCTGTACTTAGGGACTCAGACAGTTGATGGAACCAGAGAGTTCAGAACGATTCAGAAGAAGAGAGTGAAGGCACTCGAGCAGAAAAATGCTCCAATTTGAAATGAGCTGTGTGGGGGGACAAGGAGAATGTGCTATGGTTCCTGCCAATGTCACTCCAGACCTCTTCTCTTGGACATATTCAGAAGAGATGCAAATTTAGAAGAAAACATAAATAAAACATGAAGAGAGACACTGTACTTCAGAGAACTGCCTAACTGAGTCTCTGGGAAGAACAACTTTTCCCTGTGTAATCTCAGCCTGTGTTTTCATTGACACTTAATGTGCGACCCTGATGGAGTGGATTTTCCAAAAGACCAGGTCTGTCATTCTCTCTCCATCTCAGAAGTTTTCTTACCTTCTTCCCAGCTCCAGGAATCATAGCCCTCTGCCCACCTTTGTATTGGCCAAGATACTTTTTGAACTCTTGCATGAACAGTTCTATTTCACAGTGCAATGGAAAATTACCCATCTATTTCTGGGTGGGATTTTTTTCGGTTTTTATAGGTTGGTGACTTGTCTCAGCTGAGAATTGGAACCAAATGGGAATGTGTGGCCAGGATCTGGCAGAAGAGGAAAAAAGAAGACAGAAGCCTGAATTCCTTATTTCACAGTACAAGCTGTTGCATCAGTGTTGCAATTCTCAAAGCTGCAGCCTCAGTACTTATTAGTGACACTGACATAAAAGGGTAATTTCAAATTAATCCTTACTTTTCCAGAGAGAGGAAACACTGACAGTGTGTCCATGCTCTGGCTTGAAGTCTATTTCATATACTTATCAAGATAAGCTATGATAACTTGCCTTCCAATGATTAGAGATGTCTTTGAGCTATTGTGCTTAGTTTACTTACAGACTGATTGTCAAAAGCATCAAATACAAAGCTTAAATGCTGGAGTGTATATTTAAAGTCTGATCTGTGCTAAATGCCTGCAAGAAGCCAGCATTTTATTGAAAAAAATATCATTATGAATAGGCTATGTTATATGTGTTAACCTGCATGTTATTCAAGGGCATGAATATATAAAATAATAGTGTTCTTGTAGGATGTTGATATTGATGGCTATTAACAGAAAACATAATAAAAATACATTTTGATTACCATGGTCCAAGGGAAATTATTTGAAATTGTCGAAAGATTTAATGTGTTTTCCTAAAGGATAGTGTACATTCCTTTCATGCATGTACATTATTTATATGGGAAGTCCAGAGTTTGACTATTTCCGAAAGTATTACATAATATTGTCCCTCTTGACAAACTTTACCTAAATATTCTGGCCCTCCAAAAATCTAACCTAAATATTCTTGGTGGAGAAGCACAGTAAAAATCATGCATTATATTACCTTGGTGTCTCTTTGGCTTAACACATGTGAACTTCAGCATGACATGGTGAACCTCCCTCTGCTTTTTAGTTGGGTTATTTGTTTTAAGGAAAGACTTGAATGAAAGATATCTCATCACATTAGGAGGAATTTTATTGTATTAGTCTGCGGTGTTTGAGACTAAAGGTGTTCTTCCCAACCTCCATTTTAAATCCAGCATAAAGTAAAGGAATAGCAGCTAAGACCCTGGGCAATAGTAAGCTGTAGAGGAGAGATTAATTGGTGTCAAGTAGGGACTAGTAAAGGATCAGCTGATTCTGGAAGAATTAGGCTGCAGGAAACATTTTATAGTTGTCTTTCACACTGAAAGCATGGTATTGTTGTTCAACAGTCTAGTGCCTTTCCTTCTGTCAGCCTCAGTGAAGCTTTTAGCTGGGGAAGAAAGTGGATAATTAGCATTCCATTTGGACGCCTGCAGACCAGCAGTCTAGAATATTAAATAGCTTTGCAAAACAGGAATGCTCTGAACTGATTCATATTTCTTTATCTAAGGTCTTTGAAATGCAGGTTTATATATGTCCTAAAAAAAAGCTTTGCTCATAACTTCACATCTGCTTTTGACATTTGAAACTAATCTCCTTGATATTTGACAACAAATTCCTAAACTAGAGGTGTGGAGGAAGGAGATGATAAAAGTGTTTCTGCACATGTTATAGCAAGTATCCCATGTCACTCAGATCTCTGAACACAGTGCTGAGGGTATGGAAACACAGGATGTTGGTAATTGTGGTGGTTTAACCGCAGTAGATAGATCAGCCCCACACAGATGCTCACTCACTCTTTCCCAGGTGGGATGGCAGAGAGAACCTGGAGGGTATAAGTGAGAAAACTAATGGGTAGAGATAAACACAGTTACTGGTAGAGCAACACTAGGACACTGGAGCAAAGCAGAGCAAGGAGTTTGCCCCTTTGTACAGGCAGGCAGGGGTTCAGCCATCCCCAGGAAAGCAGAGAACCTTCATATTTAACAGTGACTTGGTAAGATGAATGTTATCCCTCTGAACTTGCACTCCTTCTCCCTTCTTCCCTGAGCTCTACATGCTGAGCTTGACACCACATGTTATAGAATATCCTTGGGTCAGTTGGGGTCACTGTCCTGGCTGTGTCCCTTCCCGTCTCCTTGGGCACCCCCAGCCTCCTCGATGCTGGGGTGGTGTGAGGAGCAGGAAAGGCCTTGGTACTGTGCGAGCCCTGCTCTGTAATAATTAAAAACCCCTGTGTTATCAACACATTTTTCTTGACAAATCCAAAACATAACCCAAACACCAGCTACTAAGAAGAAACTTAACTGAGAACAAACCTGTGCAGTAATGCAGAGGACCAAACCTGTGTTGACAACAGCACATACTCTTGTCTGATTCTGTTTTATCAATGGCCACAATGTTCCCTTTAGAGGATTCATCATTCTAGTTAAAGCCTTTTTTCCTAGCTATTTTTCTTGCCTTATCCTGAGGGCATATGAGGTATGGGCATTTTTTTTATTAATTCTCGTGGCATTCTGGTATCTCTTACATCAAAGCCATTATTTCTCCACCAAGCAGTGAATTATACTGACCATACAGAAATGTACAGCCTTCTGTACATTCTATTACTATTTCCTTCTTGGAAGCATAAAGATCAGGAAATCAGGCAAATGGCTGCTCAGAGTGCTTAGTTTGAGTTATAATGTTGTGGAAACTGTTGACAGTGGTTTCCTTATACCTGTTCTACAGAAATGCATCCTAAGTGGGGAATAGGATAAAAAAAAAAGATGTGGAAACTAGAATGATTTTCTTTTCTTCCCAAGGTGTGTGCAAGTATAGAAAGTGTGATGGCAGTCTGGACAGCTGTTTGTGGGCAGGTGAGCACAGATGGGCAGCACACCAGCTGTTACTGTGGCTCTTTTCTCTGACCGTCCAGGCTGTGGAGGGATCAGTTGCAGCAGGACCAGAGAAGTGGTCGAGTTCTCTGTGGCAGAGAGGCTTAGTACAGATATTATTTGGATCAGCAAAGTATACCCAGTCTTCTCTCCTGTGAAGCACTGAAAAGGGTGATCTTCATTCATTCTTTCTGTGGCCTTATACAGCTGTAATTTTCTCTCCTAGTCACAATTTCCTCCGTATTTTGAAGCCTGTGAAGATACCTCTCATCTACCACACCTCAGCAGCCTCCCCCACGCTCCTTCCACCTTGCTCACAGGAGCCTACTCTGGCCACCAGCCCCTGGCTCAGCAGTGACACAGCAGGGCTGGCCTCCAGCTACTCAAGGCCCAGTCCTGCCTGGCCACAGTTTCTGGAGCCTGGTCCATCCCCAAGCCTATGTCCTAGTCTGTTCCCAGCCCTGGATGGGGGAGTCCAATGCCCAGGGCTGGAGCTGGGCAGGGGAGAGGATGAAGCACGTGGCTCCTCAGAGCCACGTCCAGGCATGGGAGGCACAAGAAGACTGGTAACAGCCAGCACAAATCTACAAATCGTGCTGACCAATTTAATTGGCTTCTCTAAAGAGAGAGATGGCTCTGTGGGTGAGGAGAGATCAACAGGGATTTTTCCATGGCTAAGAGGGCAAGGTATAGTCAGGGTGTTTGGACTTGTGAGTGCATAGAACACTACCTGAATGGCCAGCCTCAAATGTTTTTGTTCAGTGCTGTGAACCTCAAGGGACATTAGTTTCCTCAGAGGTCAATGCTGAGACTGGTCAGCACATTTTAACATTCTCCCTGGTGACCTGGGTGATGGAATGAGTGCACCCTCAATAAGACTGGGGGTGTGGGAGGAGCAGTTGATATTCTACTAGCACTGCAGTTCAGAGGGACCTCTGAAGCTGGAGAAACAGGATGACATGAACCTCATAAAGTTCAACCAAGGTAACTGCAAAATCCTGCATCTAGGATAGAGTAGCCCTGTGCAACAGTGCAGGCTGGAACCAGCTGACTGGGAAGTTACTTTGAAGGAAAGGACCTGAGAGAGCACTTTACCCCATTCAATATCTGTGAAATGGTTTGTGGAGTACTGTGAGAAGTATTTGCCACTAAAGTAGACAAAAACTTCAATGGTCTTCAGCATAGGTGTTTATGTTCAAGCCAGTCAAGCTATACTCCCTGTATAGAAAAATAAAATAAAATAAAAAAAAAGTAATTTTAAAATGTGATTTAGTTGAACTGTAGGGATATCTAATTGAAGAGGAACTAAACTGTGTTATAAGAGGTGCCCATGTTTCTCCATTTATAAGGAGTCAAAGCAATTGTAGGCATCTGGGACACACAAATGAGTATTTGATCAAATGCCTCATGACAGAAAACATCTTCTCTGTGCATATGATACTGGCATGGCTGGGGTATGAATGTCTGAGCTGCAGCCCTGCAGTACTTGTGAAACGGCTGGTAACTGCCTGCTCCATCCCATCAGGAACCACAGTATTCACAGTCCAACCCCACTACCTATCATCTCAGATTCACTGAGACTACCAGATTTGGATGACTCTTAGAATATTCCTCTACAGTCTCTGGACTTTAGAACTTACACAAATATCCTGCACCTGTTTTTTAAGACAAACTTTTAAATTCTTCTACTTAGTTCTGCTTTTAGAGAAGGACAGATGCTAATGTCAGAGGGAAAGGGTGGAGTGCTTTTATTGTTTGGAAATTGCCAGAATTTTTAGATGAGCAGAAAGCAGTTGTATATTAAAATAAATTTTTTGCAAAAATACTCTCACAGGTGTTTACCATCATGGACCTGCATTTTCCAGTCTTCTTTCATATTTATATATGAAAATAAATAAAGGTAATAACTTATAAAAAGAGAAGCAAGAAGCTAGGGGGTCTGTCTTATTCTAGGTTTTCAAACAGACTTTATGATGTCTGGATAAGTAGAGAATGTATATTCACTTTTCCTTTTTCCTGCATCCATGTTTGAAGAGGAACATCCTGACTTTTTTTCTAAGTGAAGTATGAAAACACTCTGTAGATCTTTTCAGAGGGGGCTAGAAACAGGTTTTTTATCATTCACAGCTCCCCAAAGGACTGTTTGAGCACAGTCTTCCTGTTCTGAGAGGAAATAGTTGTGTCTGTGACTCAATTGGCCTCTGATTTCCAATAATTTTCCAGTGATAAACTATGATTCAGTTTCCATTTATAAAGTGAAATGAGTGCCTAAATAATCAACAGCAAAAAGCCAGAAAAAGGAAATGAACCATCCTTCAAAACAATTCCGCTCTGTTTAGTTTGGACTTCATTCCATTGTTAAAGGATTTCCTTATGGGCAAGGTGTTAGAGATTGGCAAGTTGTAGCTATTCTAGGCACAATATTTCATTTTATACTGTGCGTAAATATGAGATAACTATCTGTATAACTTTAAATCATCTGCTAGAGATACCAGCTCTTCCAGTGCTTTAGAGGAGAACTAGTTACAGGGACAGAGGGAAGCCATTACTAATGAAGATAAATAGAGCATCTCTTAAACTGTTCTAATTTTCAGTAAGTGCAAAAGCAGCCTGGCTTATTCAGCTTTATTTAGCTGAGGGCAAATTGGGAACTTATTGATTACTTTATGATATAACGTCAGCAAATATTATTATCTACTGATTGTCAGCACAAACACAGATAAGATTTAGCAAAATTATATGAATTCTGGAAGCTCTGTGTCTGAAGGATCCTCAGGACTTCAGGTGGTTCAGATAGAATGGAAACACCCTTTGGGGTTAAAGTTAGACACCCAGTGACATTCAGGGGTGGAGGATGTTGCAAGAAAAAGTACACTTAAACACATTGCCTAAAAGCTGGTTCAACATGTTCCCAAGGAGTCACCTTGCTACCTCTTCTCAGCAATCTATATGTACAAAAGATAGTTGTTGACTGCTGAGCAAAATGGATCATAGAAAACTTGTCATTGTACCCTGTGGGTTCACTTCCCTGTGACCCCACTCTCCCACTCAGTCTTATTTATGCTTCAACACAAATTAGAGGTTAGTGCAAAGCAAAAGCTATGATCTGGAAACCTCCAAATTTAGATTCTGAGCTGGAACACAAATTCAAATTTATGAGCTAGCTCATTTCATATTTCTTTAAAATTTTAACAATAGCTTCTCCCTACTGCCTGGTTGCTGAAGTGCCCTTTCTGTCAAATGTTGTCAAACTAATGCTTAAGATTTAGAAAATAATGGATTTGCCCCCCCCCCCCCCGCCCCATCATTTAAGGTTGATTTTGTTGTCTTTTTTGCTTTTGCTTTTGTTTAGTTTATTTTTATATTTTTTTTTTTAATTAATACTGTATTTTCCTCATTTCTTTTTGCTGTCTGAGTAGTATGTGTTGCTTATTTCATAATTCCAGCCAATTCACACTTTGAAGTGTCTAAATCATTCTTTAAAATAAAAGTTTCAATTCTTTTACTTTCTTTTGATTTTAACAGCTGAGATTTTAAGGAAAATAGCAAATATTCTGACAGTTTGGGAAGTCTAAATTGGAAATAGAGTTTTGACATTCAGCCTCATTTTTCTGTATTTGTTCCACAAACTTATTTGTAAAGCCAATATTATTCTACATACAAACCTGGAGGAAAGACAAGCTGAGTGTTTTATAAGGCAGGCCATAAATAAAATATGAATATGTACAAAGAATCCTTTCCAGTCACACTGAAAATTAACTTCTAGGATATCTCATATTTTTAAATATCTATCCTATATTTTATTTTATTGAAAGAATATTAGCTAATTATGATATATTATCAGAAAAAGTCTGTCTTTCACAGACATGAATGGACTATGCTGTGTCAAATGAATTTTTGTCCAGGTGCACAGAACATTTCAGACAATTTCTGAACTTCTTCCCAACCTAGTTGGCTATGGATAATCTAGTTAATGATTCACACAGTAAATAGTGATGTTCAGAGTGTTCATTAAGTTCCATTGTCTGTTGCTCCTCTAGACAGTTATTTACCTTCATTTACAATAAGCAATTTTCCATCAAGCAGAGCTCTCTTAATTTGATTGGCTGTGTCAGGCTACTTTTCTGTGATATTTCTTTTTTGGCAACAGTTTTTCCAGCTTGTTCTTTAACTGTCATTTGCCTTCTCCTGTATTTTAAATCTATCATGCTTCATGACAGACAGACTTGTAATTTGGACTCTAATCATTTCTGATTCTCATGTTTTGACAGACACAGACTTGTCTTTCTGCACCTCCTTCCACACTTTCTCTCTTTATTCTGCATTTGCTTGTGGCACACAATACTCTGTTTAACCCTTTCCTTTTCCATCTTCCACTTTACACAAGACATATACTATAAGCAGATATGCTTCAGATTATGGATATGTTAGAGAGTCTTCCAGAAATTACTCTGTTGAACTAAAAATTATGGTGTTTGAAACTGTGTACAGGCATATTTATTTCATGCTCCAAGGTTCCACATGATTCAGTTTGGAAGGGCTCTAAGTAAAATTGATTTAGTTAACTAAAGCCCCTTTTCAATGTGGTTATTCCTTCCTAACCTTGATTATTTTAATATTAAATTCAATTTCTGAGAAAGTCTCTTCCACTATTGTAAATATTCTTAAGATCAAAAATCCTTACCTTGACAACAGAAGGAGTCAAGTTAGAATGCAGTGGTTTAGTTCCACCTACAAACAGCAAGACCACACTTAGCTGCACTGGTGCTATAAGGCTGTCTGCTGGGGAAGTGTTCACTTCCCACTGACAAACCACATGAGGATTGTTGCTCCTGCTTCCAGGAAAAATCCTGTGTTGTAACATCAATTGTGCTGCATTCAAAAGATGAGAAGATGCTTCTTGAATTCAAAGGCACTGTGTTCTGCTCAAAGTCATGACTGTGTGACATAACTGTGACTTTGTGGAAATCATCTCATTGGCGGCTTGTCCCTGGAATGGTGCCTGCCTGCCGAGGCAGAGGTGAAGATTTCCTGAGCATCCTGTCTTCATCCTTCTTATCAGGACAATCCGCAAAGTGGTTTCTAAAATGAGATACATATAGTTGACTTGCGTCTTCAGTATTTTCTGCATCTTTTTGTGTTTTAAAATATATTTTAAATATGCATACGCATGAACACATACACACAGACATGCAACTGCCCTGAGATGGGACACTGGGAACAATGTTACTAAACATCTTCATTATGGAGCTGGGTGATGTGACAGAGTTTATCATTTATAGGTGGTATAAAACATGGAGGATTGCTTGATATATCAAAAAGGTCAGGCTGCCATCAAGGCAGCATTGTCAGGCTTGAGAAACACGCTGACAGGAAACTCAGTGAGTTCAACAAAGGGAAATGCAAAGCACTCCATGCACCCTGTTAGACTAGGGGCTGTCTAGCTGGAAAGCAGGTTTGCAAAGAATGACCTTGAGGTTCTGGTGGACAAGAAGATGAGTGTGAGCCAATTATGTGCTCTTGCAACACTCTGGGCTGCTAACAGCACTGTGAACTGAATGGGGAGAGCAAATCAAGGCAGAAAATCTTTCCCCTCTGCTCTGCACTGGTGAGACACATCAGGGCTCTTGCAGTTCTCAGCCTCTGATGACAAGACACACATGGAGTTATTGGAGACAGCATTGCAGAAACACAAGGATAAGGAAGGGATGGAGCCTCTGTCCTCATAGGAGAAAGTGGTGGGACTGTTCAGCCTGCAGAGCACAGTATTCAGGGGGATCTTATCAATGTGCATAAAATGCCTGATGGGAAGGCAGAAAAACTGGAGACAGACTTCAAGACTGCTGAAATATACAAAACTCTATTTAAACTCTTTTTCCTATTTAAACTCTTTTTCCTATAAGTGGTCAGATACTGCAACAGACTGCTCAGCAAGGTAGTGCAGTCTAAATCTGGGAGATTAAAGAACCAAGCATACACAGCCCTGGGTACCTTGCAGGAGATCAGAGCATGGACATTGGACAAGGCAACCTCCAAAAGTCCCTTCTTACCTCAACTATTCTGTGATTCTGACTTGTACTTTCATCTCACTTTACCACATCTGTGTTAAAGACTGATTTTACAAACACAATTAGTCAATCTCTGCAAGGCTTCTTTACATGTTCACAGTTTAGTGATGATTTTGCAGCATAAGGGTTTGACATTGGAGCTACAGAAACCTTTCTTGGTTTCTCATCTGTACAACTGAACTGGTATGAAGATGTTCTCTTGCCTCTGAAAACTTGAAAGAGAATATTCTGGAGAGACACTGTCTAAGCTGTAGAGACTGACTGAAATTGTTCCCTTTTTTCTCAAAAATCGTCATCTTTTTGCACTATAATTTTGAAGATGAACTAGAAATCAGCACTGCAGAGTAATTGGTATGAAAGGAAGACAAGGTTGAGCACAAATAATACTGGAGTGAAAAAAAGAGCAAAATTATTGAGCTGATACACTCTTTTCAAAAGAAAAGTGAACAGGAAGAAACAATTTCATTATCTCTTCATGAGGCACATTAACAAAACTGAAAAGTACAGTACATCAGAACTACATTGGCCTGTTTGGCATGAAATTTCAAGAAAAAAAAGATGACAGCAGAAGATACAGTGGGGAACGTGCAATTTACCAAAACATTCTGAATATGGAAAAAAAGAATAGTACTGAGATGTCAGTGCTTTCATGGGAGACAAACTTGAAACGGCCAATACCATCCATTTACCCTGAAGGTGATTAAAGATAAGAATTTATCTTTCTATATTGTTCATTGTTAGCAGCAAGCAAAATGTTACATGAAGAGGAGCATGCCCAACACCCTGGTCTGGATGGACATCTTGCCTGCCTCCTGGCCCTGAAGAGTTCAAAGCAATTCTGTTGAAGGTGACACATGGAGTGTTTCACCCTGAGCCACCAAAGCCCAGGGGGTAACATGACATATACAGATGTCACTAGAGGATCTCCAATATTTTATTTGCTTCTGTGAACAAGGTTTTCTTTAGGAAAAAATAAGCTTTTTCTTTTTTCAATTTCCCTTTTTTATTAGCTGTTAGAAATTTAGGGATAGGCAGGAAGTTGGGAACATGATTCGGGAGTACTGTGTTTACCTCCTATTTTTAACCTATATGTTATTGTGTAAAAAGATCTGCAGCTTCTCAGCAAGGCAGGTTATTTAGAGGAGAGTATAATGAGAGGAAGCTTGCTGCAGCATTCCTTTTCTTTCTGTAGTTAGTCTGCGTTTTACAGGAACTTCAGAAGTTCTAGATGGGCATTATGGGCAATGAGTTTCTTTTTTCCTTAGTAACCCCTGGATCTGCAGAGCAGAAGTTGAAAAATTGCTCAACCTCTGAACTCTGTTTCTTCACTGTCTCTGCCCTGATTTGGCTATTTTGTCTGTGGGCGTGGGGGTTTCTTATTTCCAAGGCAGAATATGAGACAGAAGCAGGTTGCTTGGGTGTCAGGCAAACTATTAGAGGCATAAAAAACATGGTGACCATGTTTGTCCAAACATAATTCTCATGGAAATAGAGCAGGTAATTTCTCAAACTTTCCTTTTGCTTGGCAGGATACTGGATTTGTGTGAAAGTTTTGTATGTGTGTGTACATCACAAACGTTATATACAAGCACTTTGAGGCTAATTGTCCCTGTCGGTCTAACATAATGCCTCCAATTCAACAATTAAATCTCTGTCTGTGGAAAGTCAGGCAAATGTTTGATTCCTTGATCTCAGTACAAACAACAGGAATTCAAAGGACATAATCCTCACAGTGCTGCCTCCAGCTATGATAGCCTTCATCAAGCTTGGGGTAAATAGCATTGGCTGAAGGAAGATTTTGGAGAAGTCTCTCTAAGGCAAGTGTGACACTGCACAAATGCCTTGAAGAAGTAGCAGCTATGTATATTTTTTCACTTCTGTGAAAAGCTACATTAACAATAAATTATTTTCTGCTTCCATCCAGCTCATGTTACATTAAATAATGCAAGTTCTTAGTTTTGTTCTTCTTTGTTTTGTGATTTGGTTTAAAATACATTCAATTTTAGATAAAGACTGTGTTCTCTTTCTACCTGTAAGGAAATGTAACAATAGGTGCCATAAAATTACTATAATTAAATAATGAGCAATTGGAAAAGTATGGGACAGCAAGAAGAATAGTTCCTGGCATTTTCTTGAGGAAAAACTGCATTTTATCTTGGCCTTTCAGATCTTCAGAGTCTTTTTTAACAGCTCCTTTCTTCTTCTTTTTTTTTTTTTTTTTTTTTTTTTTTTTTTTTTTTTTTTTTTTTAATTCAGTGCAACGCTCTGAGACCAGCTGCCAAGCATACACAATGTATAAAATCTATTTTGGGGAATGTGCTGTTGTAGTTACTCGCTTTACTGGTCATTCTTTTTTTAGTGTTTTGCATGCTGTATTTTAAACAACATCTGCCTTACCCAAGAACATAATTCGGAAACCATGTAACAACCTTTGTAGCAGTTGGCCACATTCCCGGTTTGAGTTCCTCAAAAGCCTTGGCTATGGGCCGCAGATGAAAGGAAAGCAAAAGAAACAAGATGGTTTGAAAAGTGGTCAACTCTCAGTTGTGGCTGCGTAACAAAGGCACTCACTCCTCCAGATCTGTTCCCTGTCTGTGTTCCCTTTAATACCTAGTGGCTTATGTGACTAACCAATTTTTTTATTTCATGGTACTCCTGTGAGCTTGATGGAGCAAGTGCTGATCCTAGAACAAGATTATATTTCTGTTTTTTATTTTCAAAGGGGCAGTTGGAAGCACCATGGAAAGCCCTTTGAAATAGCTGGACTGATATCCACAGCTTAGCTGGCACACCTGACCTCCTCGCCATCTTTTGCAAAAGAACCTGGAGGTGCTGGTCAGCAGCAGCTGAACACGAGCCAGGAGTGCCCAGGTGGCCAAGAAGGCTGATGGCGTCCTGGCTTGTATCAGCAATAGTGTGACCAGCAGGACCAGGACAGTGATTTTTTTCCTCCTATACTTGGCCAAATTGCTATTAATTAGCCTAAAATAGGTTAGGACTATGCTAAGTGGTTTAGAGATCCAAGTATTATGTGTGAATTGTGCCTCAGTGTTGCTTAGTTCAGCTAAGATAAACATGTGGATACATGCTGAACTTTAGACACACAATCTCAAAATGGGACACACATATTTGAAATTGAACATATGGTTAAGTGTTTAACTAGATCAGCATTTGAGTACTTTGAGACTATTGGGTACCCCTTCTTTCCATCTGGTTTAAAGGTTTTATTGATGATCTAAAGGGAAATATGGAATAAATGAAACACAATCTTTCATCAAACTTTTTCTGCAAAAATATCTTAAAAGAACCTAGACAACAATGCAAATGTGTACTCTGAACAACTGATACAAAAGAATACCCTGTCTACACATTTCATTTGCTATTGAATAATGCTGTACTTACACTGCATTTTTCCCCCATTTCCCTTCAACTCTTCCTGTTGTATCAAGTAATATTCTTGGCACTAACAGCCCAGATAAAGGATGTTGTTTCTGATGTGTAATTGGAGTAGTGTAACTCATCATTTAGCACTTCATTTCCATTTCCATTCACACTTCATGGCGTATTATCAGCTACAGCAGAACATGTCTGTAAACCAAATTTAGGTAATGCTGTATAACAAAGGCTTTCTGTTTATTTCCATTGTAGATTTTTGCCATATAGATTCTTCCTTTCAACATATTTAACCAAATTCCAAAGAGACTTCCAGATACATGAAATGTTTGACAATTTTAATGTGGGTACTTTATTTTCTGTGTAATTTATTGGCTGATGTTCTCAGAGTACTTTAGAGATGATAATTGGTTTGATTTCAGATACAGGTAAGTCAGAGAGAAATTCTCTCTGGTTCTAATGAGACACAAAGAATGAGAAACTGCAAATAGTCCTGAGCTCAGTCCCAGGTGTTTAGGCATTGCTGATCCATCAAAGCACAGCTTAAAGCCTCAAAATCCTTAAAAGACAGTCAGTTAGCAGTGTAGGTATCTCTGAGTGACTCCTTAGAGTTATCCTTTTCTATCAGTTAGCCTTTGAAGGGGTTTCTCTGAGAAAGTATGATGCCAGGTCCCCTAATGACTAAAAAGTCTTTCTTTTTTAGACTAAGGAGGAGAGTATCTTTAAAAAAAAAAAAAAAATATATATATATATATATATATATATATATGCAAAAAGACATACTGTTTTTTGTTTCCCCTACTTGTCCTAGTTTTCAAAATGGGCAAAGAAGATGACCCTGGAAACAACAGGCCTGTCAACCTTAGTTTTCTCCCCAGTGATATTGAAGTAAAGATTATACTGGAAGGTATAGAGGAACACCTGAAATTCAGTGCAGTCTTTGGTCACAGCCAGCATGGCTTTATGACAGGAAAGTCCTGCTTATTAAACCTGATTTCCCTTTATGACAAGGTAACCCATCTAGATGATCAATTCTTTTAGATTTCAGCAAACCTTTTAATTCTCTCTCCCACAGGATCCTTCTGGACAAAATGTCCAGCCCACAGCTGGATAAACACAGCATGGGATGGTTGAGAAAGCTCATGGGTCAGGCACAAAGGGTTTCAGTGAGTGAGGTGACATCAGACTGGTCACCTGCCACTAGTGGGGTTCATTCTTGGCCCTGTGCTCTTCAAGATCTTCTTAAATGACTTGGATGCAGGGTCAGAAGGGACACTAAGCAAGTTTACAGACGATACAAAACAGAGAGGAGCTGCTGATTCCTTCAAAGCCCAGAGTGACCTGCAGAGAGACTTTGACAAATAAGAGGATTGGGCAATCACCAACCACGTGAAGGTCAACAAAGGAAAATACCAGACACTGCACCTGGGATGGGACAACCTCTGATGTACAGACAGACTGGGGAATAAGAGGCTGGAGAGCAGGGCTGTGTAAAGGCACTTGTGTGTACTGGCTGATGGCAGGTTGAACATGAGCCAGCAGTGCCCTGGTAGCCAGGTGCCCTGGGGATATCAGGGACAGCATGGCCAGCCAGGCAAAGAGGGGATTGTCCTGCTCTGCACTGGGGAAGCCTCACCTCCAGTGCTGGGGGCAGGTTTGGGTGCCACAGTACAGGAAAGACATTAAAATATTGCAGAGTGTCCAAGGAAAGACAACCAAGATGGTGAAGGGCCTTGAGGAGAAGCCGTGTGAGCAGTGACTGAGGTCCCTTGGTCTGTTCTTCCTGGAGGAGACTGAGGGGAGACCTCACTGCAGTTACAACTTCCTTGTGAGGGGGAGAAAAGGGGCAGACACTGATCTCTGCTCTGTGGTGACAAGGACAGGGCCTGAGGGAATGGCCTGAAGTTGTGTCAGGGAGGTTTAGGTTGGATAATAGGAAAAGGTTCTTCACCCAGAGGGTGGCTGGGCACTGAACAGGCTCCCCAGGGCAGTGGTCACAGCACCAGCCTGACAGAGCTCAAGGAGCATTTGGACAGTGCTCTAAGGAACACGATGTGATTCTTGGGCACACCTGCACAGGACCAGGAGTTGGACTTTGGTGATCATAGTGGGCAACTTCTAACCCAGAATATTCTGTGACACTTTTAACAAGAGGGATTCCTGACACAGGGAATCAAAAAATTGACCAGGACGCTGCATTTCTCATGAGGGTATTTTTGACTGGGATTTTTTGTTGGTATGGTTGGTTGGTTTTGTTTGTTTCATTTCAATTTCATTTTTAGGTTCTTTTTTAAAATATATATTCTTAAAATTTCTACCTTATTTTAACCATGTCGATAATTATAAACATAAAAGCAGAAAAATATTATTTCTTAGACAGTAAGAAGTGATGACATTTAGATCCAGAAAAGAAAGAAAAATAATTTCAACTTAACTGCAATAAATTTGTTTCTTCAGTATTTTAAAAATGATGTTTTTTCTAGTTTATGTTTCAGTAGTTCACAGCCCCATTTTCTTTTTATCACGTCCCCTTTTCGAAAAGGATTGATTTACTCCATTTCAGGATATGAATTTTTAAAATATTAAGATAGTTTATAAAACAATAAATTATGTTTTTAGATAGAAAAAGAGTTGATATATTTTCATGAAAAATATTATTCCATTCATCCAACCTTGTTTAACTTTCTGTAGATGAAAGACTGCTAATGACTTCTTGTTGACAATAAATCTGATATGCCAAATGAAGTAACAATGTACTTGCTTACATGAGACTGAGAACAAACCTATTTAATATCAAGTAAAACCTCATATATTGGTATTGAGAACACCTTATTTAAATTTTAAAAGATATTGTAATGCAGTTTTACTTTATATTATTTTTAAAATCATGTTTGATAAATGGTATTAACATATTTTAAAACTGACAGTTCATTAGAGTGTTTACATTTTAATTCTTATGGAATAAAACTGAAAACCTAAACAACGGGAGAGTGTGGTCTATATATTACTTCACGAGAAAGAAAATATATGGAAATACTGCATTTTGTAGCCACTATAAATAATCATTTCATGCTGTACTAAGATAAAAGATTGTGTGTAATTCTTACCAGAAACACAGTATATGCCAATTTTAACTGTCCTTTGCAGGAGCCATGAATTCATTTGTAAATTCTGAAAAACATCTTGCTGCAGGACATTGAGGAATTCAAGCAGTCAGCCTCATCTTTTTCAGTGGTGACTTACTTTAGCTGGTTGTAGACTAGTGATGAAACAAAGACCCCTGCACATTTGATTTTATTCCAGGGGTAAATTTTTTGAATACTTTCCAAATTTGACTGGAGAGTAGAGCATATATAGGAATGATTATGTGTAAGAATGATTTAGGATAGAAACTTTAGCTGAGGTCTTTCCCTTTTACTCAGATTTCTTGTAACTACAGAGTTCTGTTGTCTACTTGAAGTTAGCATAGCTATTTATATGGCTTATATTTGTAGACCTATAGATTTGCACATTGCTGAATTTTATTGGGATATTTATATTAACATTTCTCACAGCAAAATAATTCGGCATAATTTAAATAATGAGTAATTGAAATTTGAGATAACTTTTTTCTTTAGAGCAGTAAGGAATGTATAATAGGCATTCTAAAATAAGAGGAAGATGTAAACAAACAAAGGAAGATCAAAGAGGAAAAGTAGAAACAACTGTGCAGATGAAAGTGTTATTTCAGATGCAAAGCTCTTACAAGTGGAACATAGCTGCTTAGCACAGAGTAACCAGAATGGTATTTGTCAGTTCCCCAAACATAACTGAGGAGTAAATACTAAATAGAATGCTAAATACCAGGAATACCCAAAGACAATAACACTTCCAGTGGACATGGAAAAAGGCAAACCTTAGTCCAATTTTGAAAAGGGCTAATCTAGTAGCAAACATTAATTTTCTGTAAAAGGATAAGATAGCCTGGTAATTCTGTATTTCAAGATAGATTCTTACAGAGTAATTCAAGTACATGATACCATCTCTGCCTCTCATCACATGACAGAAATATCACTTTATTTAGCAAAATTTTTAAAAAATGGAGAAAATTTGAATCGTATATCTCACATCGTCAGTCATATGTTGTGGTGTGCAGATAATATCTGGGTCAAACATACTAATATGAATGTACTCCACCTTTGTGTGACCAGACTTTTATCTGTGATCTGATATGGAAAACTTATATTTTTTCATGAAATGAAAATTGTTCTATGACAGGGGAAAAGATTCACTATTAATCAAGGAAGGGGCTATTGGCTCTGTGAATTGTTGGAAGCATTCTGTGCACCTTTCAGGGATGTGAAGAACAATCTGGCTTCAGTTAACTTAAATCCATTCTTGAAAATAATTGTTGAATTATGTTTAGTGTTCTACTATGTTAAATTGTCTTACAAGTTAACACAATAGATCATGTTTATCCTCATTTGAATGATTATGTGGGAAACAAAAGCAGTTTTCATTTTTTGTTTCTTTTCTGAAAGGTACAGAACTATTTGACCAGTTTGACTACAGAACATATGTTTGATTAATTATGTGCATATTCAGTCCTAAATTCTACACCGTAGCATTCACAACAAGTTGTTTCAAATTATAGTATCCATTTAAATATCAAGGCTTTAGGCTTCAATAATTATCTATTGTAATAGATGGAGAATAGATTAACTCTCCCATATAAATGAAGGTAATCAGGCTCCAGGGGGGTTGATTTTTCCCTGTCAATTTACCTGTTAGTTATTCCATTGATATTGAGTGATTAATTAGACAATGCATTTGTTTTTCTGTTACAGTGTTTTAGAGTGGTCACTAAAAACTTTCAAGTGCTCTAAATGACTGCATGTATATGCTGAAATGTCATTCCAGCAATTGCAATACATCAGGTATTTTTCATACTGGATACAGAGGAATATAAATAAATACTGTAGATTAAAGGCACACAATTCAACACCTGAACTATGTGTTATTAGAAAACGAAAACTCTTCTGGAGTTCCTCAATGTGAATCTCAGATTAATATTTTAGGCTAATCTGAGCTGAGATGTGAAAATTATAGAAATTTAATTATTGAGCAGGAATTTAAAATATATGGCACATAAAAGCTGAAACTCTGAAAAACTTTTAAGATCTTCTGCTGATAACTTCTATCTCTAGCACTTCCTTAGCAGCCAGTGGCTTGGACTCAGAATTAGCAGCTCTGAGTAGCTGGAAATCAGAATTCGTAACCTAGATTTGAAGTGTAAAAACTTTCAAAAATATGGCATTAGCAAGAAAATATTCCCTCTCACCGACAAAATTACTACACAATTCTGTTTATATTAATATTATATTAACAAGCTACTTAGATCACAGTTTCTGCTTAACAGAATCAGTGACACTGCTAAAGATGGTGTCCTTGTTATTGCCAGTTACAAGAATATATCTGGCATATACTAAGTAGTTTAACATACCCAAATTAATGCACATTAACTGTAATTGTTGCGTTGAATTTTAATGACTGTATTCAAGGCTGTGCTCCTCCCACAGCTGTGATTGCTGGCCAAGAGTTAAGAGCAGAGATTCCACTTCCTCCCAACTCAGAAGCTATAATAAAAGGAAATGGAACAACATCAATCTACTTTTCCTGACAGAGATTGTTAAGCATCTGGTAAATGCAGCCACACAGTCTTGCTTCAGTTTCAAGATTATAATCTTGTTGGAGAAATTAATTGGTAGGAAGAGCAATTTTTACCTCTAGGCTGGTAATTCAAACACAGCCAAGGTCAACAGAGTCACAGCTGATCAAGAGCATTTCTCTGACCAAAGCCTCAGCAGATACAACTTTTGTAGAGAAAGCTGTTTGTGGAAAATTACTTACACTTTCCACCCCTAGACCTTACCACCATTGAAAAGGCAGTGGAAGGACCATCTGAGAACGTGGACAACTCTTCTCTTAGTGGGGAATTTCTAATGTTTTTGTTGGCTTTGTGAGACACAGTGATACATGGGGAATTATACTTTTGTTGCTGATGATATACCTCCTTATGTTCTGATCTAGTACATTTTGTCAATAAAACATCCACAGGATTTCAGATCTCAAGAAAATTTCAGATCTTTTAGTTAAAGTATTAGTGCAGTCTGTACATTTCTCTGAAGTGTAGAGGAAAGAAACCACATTTACAGAATTTTTTTCACTTAGTGGCATCAATGGAAAAGTACTTCCTACTACACTCTGTGTCTCAGCATTTTTGCAAAAACATTTCAACATCTGCCTTCAAGCCCTTCCCTCATTTCTGCAGCAAGTCTTGACTGTGTAAAAGCTGCTGGTGACCTGTAAAGGCTCTAAATGGTTCATTGTGATCAGATCTCACTGGGAATACTTTTATTTTTGTCTCAGTTATGCACTGCAGTATTCATTAGCTTATTACAAGACTGTAAAGACTCCACTTATACCCGTGTAGGATAAGTAGAATGACTCAATCTATGCGGTACAAGTAGGTAAACAATAATGGTAACACCATGGCACATTTCAGATTCAGACTGAAGCTAGTCAGCACGGACTCTGTGATCTCATTTCTCTTTATAATAAAAATTAATCCCTTCAAGTACCCAAAAGTTGTCGTAACATTGTTAATCCTTACTTGGTAAAAGAAAGGCAATTCATTATTCCTCCACAAAAAGGTAGTATGTCCAAATTTTTAAAATCTATAATACTTTGACAGTTTCTTTCTGGAACTTGCATTCTAGTATTTGAATTTTTAGGATTCTTTTCCACTAACTCTTATTTTTAGCCAAACAAAACCAGAACATAGTATTTTTGTTTCATAAATAATGAAAAATGATGTTCCCTAAAATTAATTTTGCTTTGTGAACAGGAACAATAAGTAACCCACACATTATTTTAAGGCTGAAGTTAGAATGCTGAGGATACAGGGACTACTGTCACTTTACTATTCACAGTTTGTATTTTTTTACCATAAACAGTATATCTCTGATCTCCCAGCTTTATAGCCCCATCCATAATTCGCAGAATAATATTTTCCAGACACACAGAGCAACCATATACAACATGGTTATCATCAATTTTATTTTAGAATAAGGAAAACTGAACCAAAACAAACAAAACAAATATGCATTTTATAAAGTGCTACAAATAGTATCTCTCCTCTCTGCGCTGGAAGTAAGTAAAGGTGCAAAACACAGAAAAGCAAGACAACATTGACAAAGACAATTCTTCACACTCACTGTAATCCAACATATTTGTTTCTATACTATTTATTCTTACTCTTGTGAAGACTTTAATATTTATTTCATATATTGTGTGCCATCTCACACCATTTTGTAAAGGATGATAGTGTTACAGCTGATTTCAAACTCTGTATTTAATGCACCCTTGAGAAGTAAAACACCGCCCTTTAGAAACCATTTTAGGATAGCTGTCCCTGTTGTAGACATTATATGGAAGTAAAGAAAATTAACTTCAAAAATTGAATGCTATATATAGGATTCATTTTTATGCTTGCTCTTCTGTTGGCAACTGTGGTCATAACAGGCTTAAGAACTCCATCAGGATATATTTTTTTCCTTCCTAAGCCTTTGGAGCACTATCTATTTGTAGGTATCATATATTACCTCTGCGTGGGGCTTGCAGATGAAATCTATTCCAGGAGCAGTCCTTGTTGGGAGATTTCCAGAAAGCCATCTGTTCCCAATGGAGCATCTTGTCTGCCTTCCCAAGCAATTAGAAAGCAGCAGATGAAGATGCAAGACATAAAAAGGGAGAAGGACATGAAAGAATAGAAAATTATGTCAGAAAATCTTGTTTGCATGAAGCGATGTGATAACAAACTGTTAGAAACAGAGAGGCTGTAACTACCTGAAACAAAGGAGTTTTCATTTTTTGAAAACTCTCTGTAATAAAACACAGGTCCTATAACACAATCCCCACCAGTCATCACAACTTAGTTAAGTTTCCTCACTGCTATTAGTTTCTGATGAATCAAAATGAAAAAGATAGACACACGTATTGTATTTCATTGAAAAAACAATGGCTGTCACACTCGTGAAAAAATGACGTTTGGCTTTATCTCCACAAAAATATATTTTATTTTGTAGTTTTAGTCCTTTTGATTATCTGATTCTGATACAATTATGTTTTATCTGACAAATGAAGAAATAAATTATGATACTAACATACATATGATTCCAATCACTAGCCTGTGATAGATCAATGTGTATTAAAGTCTTAAACCATAATTTAAGACATAAAGATATCTTTCTTTTGGTGAATATTAAAAAAAAAAAAAAAGGGAGAAACTGTCAAATTATATTTCTCACTAAAAGATGTGGATGTGGTCTAATCCTAATCTCTTGTGTTCTTTCTACACTTAGCAGAAAGAAATCAACATCTCCGGAAAGTTTCAGCCTTATGTTTGATGTTTTTCTTAGCAGGAATGAGTGTTTTCTAGGAGTGTCTGTACCTAAGGGAGCCAATACAACTACCTGAGACTACACTGCTTACATTTAGGCAGTTCTCATTAAATAAGCTTAATATTTTACCTATTAGTTTAAAACCTAATTTTAACATTTAATTTTATTGATTTTTTTATGCTTCTGTAAATTAGATACAAAATGCAAAGAAAAGTCTTAACAATAAAAATATGGCATTTTAACTTCATGCATAATCTTATCTTGGATCTTTGACAGAGAAGGAAATGATTCTGAGAAAAAAACCCATAATTTCTTCAGGAAGAACAGTAATAAAGTTAAAAGCAGTGGATTTGGGTTCTATCAGAATGAAGTAGTATAGCTAAAGAAGAACTCACAAATACTCAATGTTGACCAAAATTGTTTACATTGTTCTATATTAGCTTCTCTAGCTAATATAGATACAGATATAGAAATATCTTGAACTTGTTACAGTGATGAATACTACTGGGAATTTTTTCATTGTGGGAAAAATTTCCCAGCTATAAAATGAGTTATGATTGAACAATTTCTCAGCAATTCAACTAACTAAAAATTTTGAGTAACTAATATTTGTAGAATTCAATTATGTCTGGATGTATTAGTTGATAGGTTTAGATCTTACTGATTTCATGACTGTACAGGGAATAAATTTCTTTTTGAACCTCTTTTTCTAAATTAATGATGTTGTAGAAGACCTAAAGAAAATAACTTGACTGAAGTGACATCAAGACCATTCCAATTAAATTATACTGAAGAATAAACAGAAGAATAGGTCAAGATTCCCATATGAAAGGATAAATAGGAAAAATTAATATATCTGATGAGTGAAATCAACACGTGCAGAAATTACAAACTGATATGTGAAGGTGACTGAAATTTCTTTCAGTATGATTTATCTAAACTTCAAAAATTTTTAAGCATGGAAATAATTCTAAATAAGATCCAAAACCAATGGGGCATTTTATCCATTTATAACTGAAATGAAAAATCACATAGGAATAATAAAACTCATTTAGGAAAAATAAAACTCATTTAGGAATAGCAAGACTCTATAAGGAGTGGAAAAATCATGAATGATACATCTTGCAGAACAGGAAATTTAAGAATAAAGTCCAAAACTCTTGCCAGTACTCTAATTCAGCTTGCTTTTACAAAGGAAGTTAAAGCAAATAATGAAAAGCTTCTCAGCCTTATAAGCAGAAAAAAGAAAGCAACAAACTTTCTAGGAAGAGGGGAAAGAAATGAGGTTCAAATGAAAAAAATAGATGCTTTTTCCTCGGTTTTTAGACTAAGATGGTTGATTGACATAAAAGTATGGTAATGCAGATATCCAGGCGACATGGATTATCTTGCTTGTAGGAGGGTGGCTGCTCCCAGTACAGATAATGAAGCTGCAAATACCTTTGCATAAGGCCTTGGTATTATTTCATCCAGAAAGCACTAGTCTCTCATACCTGGTAGGCAGAAAAAACAGAGGAGACAGAAAACTCATATTACAGAAGACAATAAAGACCTTGAATTTATTTCAAAAATAAGGGAAGACTGAGAGCATCAAAAAGTCACTGGGAATCCCAAGTTTTCTCCTATCTTTACTTAGCACTAATTGTTTTCCTTCTTTCTGACTCTCTTCAACCCAAGATTCTTGTATACATGTTTATCCAGCCGGGGTTTAAAAGGATGAGAGGATGGACATGTGTTTTTGTCCAGGACATGGCATTGTCTAGTGGTTGATGCATGAACCAGGGGTAAAAGCTCTGTCCCTCCAGGGCCACGAGGATGGCCCTTACTCAGTTTCTCTCACCCTGGGTGAGTGACCCTCACCTAGTCTATGTGAAAGGTACCATCCATGTGGAAGGGATTCCCACCCCTTCTGGCCATGACAATGTGGCCCAAGTGGAGCACCCAAGGAACTTGCCTGGTAAGTCAGAATGATCCTTTAGCATTAGGTGGAAAGTCAAAAACTGACTTGTTGTTTGAGACTTATGTTTTAAACATAGTGTTTAAGCATGCTGGATCTCACTCCTATATAACCAGAAATCTTCACAAGGATTTTGTAGAGGGAAGTCAATGAGCATATGAAGACCCTGAAAGAGAATTCTTAAAATTGCTAAAAGATTTGGTCATTGACCACACTGAAGAATCTTTAAAAAATTTAAGCTCTCATGGAATCAGAGGAAAGGTGTTCTTGCACAATTATTAAGAGATTAATGGTTAGGAAACAAAAGGTACAAATCAATGGAGGGAGATTATCAAATAAGTCTCACAGGATCCCTACTAGGACATGAACTGTTCAACATCTTCGTAAATTATCTGAAAATTATGTGAAATAATGAAGTGACAAATACTCCTCATGAAACACAGTTATTCCTTATAGTGAAGAATTGCAGAATGATATAATGATGCTAAGTGACTGAACAACAAAAAAGCATACGAAATTAATTGCCAATAAAGTCAAAGTAAGGCATATAGTGGTTCTCCCCTGACATTTAATTATACGTGCAGAATATTGGAATCTAAGGTAGCCATTGCTATGCAGGAAAGTGGTCTTAAGAAGTGTATGCCAGTGGTTCCCTGGAAACTTCTGCTTAGTAGCATGTGACACTGACAAAATGTTAGGATTATCAAGAAAATACTAAGAACAAGAAAGAAACTGGATAAATCTCTATTGCATGCTGATGGGGGTTACAATAACTCATTTTGGGTGCAATGTATAGTTATAGTGATCCCATCTGTAAGATGACAAAGTGGGTTGAACTTACTTTGGCGTCTATTGGAGGGAAGATTAAAACTGAGCTGCTTGGAAAATAAATACTTGGTAATGGGCTCTATCCTGCTGTCTGTCTGTAGATGGGTCCTATCTACCATCTACAGGCTAGTGTCTATTTGATTGGCTTCTATGAAATAGGAAAAGATTTGTAAGAGTGTTCTAAGGAATTACTGTTCACTATAATTTTAAAAGAAGAATAGAGGTGACCAGGACCTGTAAAACAAACAAAATAAGTAGTTTTCCTTACAGCACCTAATTACTTTGTGGAATTCATTGCAACAGGTTGTTGTGGAAGCTAACATTATCATTGGATTCGCAAAGAACTAAATGGATTCATAGCAGAGGGGCTACTAATCACAGTGGTCTATATATTGCTTCCAATTCAAACTTAAAATGCTGGTTTCCAAAAACAGAAATATTTGAGAAGCAGGATCAGTCTATGCTTGCCCCTTATATTGTCTCTCTACATCCCCTCTCTCTGGGCATTTTTTGTTCATCTCATCAAAAAGAAGATATTTTTATATATTTTTCCTTGAACCAGTGTGAATATTTACAGTATTTTATGTTTTGGTAGATTAAACTGTGAAGAAAGAAGCAGGCTTAACTAATTCTATAAAAATGAGCAGCACTGGTCACAAACTATGATTAGGCAGGATAAGAACAGAAGCCTGATAAATGAGCAGAAGAATAAATTCTAGGATGTCTTTTAGAGTGGAATAGTGAGAGAGAATTTCTAATATTGGTTCAAAATAAAGAAATAAAGTATTTATGGATAGACTATAACAACATGTTTTCCTATGATGGTGGTGATTCACAGCAAGGTTTCTTCTAGTCCTATGTCCTAAACAGAAACCTGACCTTTTTGAGACAGCCCATCACTAATTGAAATACAGAGCTGTGTGCATGAAGCTGAGCTCAGTTGCTCTAAGTTCCACCTTGAAGTTTTATTAACATTTAATGGTTAAAAGAAAGCTAATAAAACTGGAGGGAAGCTGAGATGGCCAAGTCATAACTATTTTTATGGCATATTATTACCACAGAATGGAGGAAGGATATTTATGATACATAGAGGTTTCTCTCATCCTCTGCATGTGTTTTTGGGCTATCAAAACCAATTCACTATAGGGAATAATTTTGTTCTTGGCCATGTCTTTGCAATAATAAAGTGATACTAGTACCACTGAGAACAAATTTGTACCATCTTGTGTTTTGCTGTCACATTTATTAAATTTTTATGGATAAATATGTGTAGTCAAATTCTAGCTTGGAAGACTAAAGACTAAAGCTTTTAAGCCTGATGTGTGTGTGAAATCAGTATGACTCCCCCTTCATAATGAATAGCTAACAAGAATACCAAGTTAAGTTACCCTAAGTCATCAGACAAAGCAGAAAAAGTAAGGAAACAGCCTGGAAACCCTTTTCCAGTCTCTGCTGCAGTGGTTATGGAGTTCATGGTGAAAGGTTAGTGCTGCAGCAGAAGCAGATTGCAGTGCCCTGACACACTTTCAGCTGAGTTTACAGTGTGTCAGGATGTTCAGCTGTGTGAGAAAAGAGCAGGAGTGATTCAATATGATGGTATGATATTTTTTCCTGGTGTGTTTTTCGTATACACATAAACACACAGCCTGGAGGAGGCACAGGAGCTGTGAAGTAGATACAGCATTTGAGCCACTGCATTTCAGCCAGAGGAGCACATGCTCCGTGAGTCACTGCACAGCACTGATGGGCTGGATGTTTTGCCCTGGATAAGTGAGTGATGTCAAAATGTTACTCTTTCCTTTTTCAAAGAAAAAGGAATAGGCTGACATCACTGCTCTCTCTGTGCATTCCACAGACATATCATCTTGCCTCAGATTTTTTAATAAAAGTTGTTTACTAAGGGGTTCTTGAAATTTTAAACTGCTTCCAGTTAAACCCAATACATTATTTTGATCATTGTTTAGTTTTTAAACTACTTTTTGGGGACAAATTCCATTAAAAAAAAAAAAAAAAGCCCCCCCCTTCCCCAAACATCCAAACTCCAAAATTTATCTGGAATATCTGACATTAACATAAAGCTATATGTGACTCTGTGTAGTGTAGAGTCACAGTCATTGCAAGAAAATAATGCCTTAGTATGAAGCACAAGCATAAGCCTATTTTATTTATCTTAAATGACTTCAGAAACCCTCCTCTGAATACTGAATAAAAGAATTTCACAATGGTTTCTCAAATTCAATTACTAATTATCAAAAAGAATATATTGGGAAACTCCCATTTTTGCATTCCTGTGGTAATTTTAGCAATGACTTAAAAGGAACTGTAAGAATAAGAAAAACAAAAAACCACCCACCTTTTTTCAGCTGTCAAAAAAACCACAGATCTTATAATAACACTGTTTCCTCATTTCATCTCTTCCTCATCTGCTTTCTTTTTTTTTTCTTTCTTTTTCTTTCTTTCTCTTTCTTTCTTTCTTTCTTTCTTTCTTTCTTTCTTTCTTTCTTTCTTTCTTTCTTTCTTTCTTTCCTTTCACTTGTTTCTCTGCCTGTCAGTTTCCTTCCTCTGTTTCCCTCAAAATATGCTATTTCCTGCTCCTCTGCTGCATGAAAATGTTCCCCTGTCACATGGTTCCCCATGCTGAGACTCCCTTTCTCTGGAAACATCCTGCCTATTTCCCTCATCACCAGCACCCACTGACTGAGCATTTCCCCCAGCAGATGTGCAGGAGGTTTCAGTGTAGCTGCAGTGCCATTTTCACCAGAGTGACTTCAGTGTCTGCCCCTTTCTCTACTGTAAAGTTGTACTTCACCACTGTCAAATTCGTTGTGAGAACCATAGTTTACTTCTTGTCTAAGGGATACACTGTGATATTTGTGTCATTTTATATAATTATATACAATATTTATATTGCTCTTAGGCCAGCTTAAAATGTCCCAGTTCTGCATAGCTATTTCAAGCAAAAACCAGGAGTCAATTCATGGTGGAAAAGCACAGCATTAATAAAATCTCATTTTAGCTATAGTACTGATCCATGCATGATGATATTTTTCTGTGGTTACTTTTTCCTTATAACCAATGACAAATCCATCCAATTATTGCTTCCTAAAAGACCATATTCTTCAGTTTAATTAGAAGAATGTTGGCCATGTGAACATGGTACTACCGAACAGGACAGTCCAGCTCACTGCTGTCTGCCTAAATAGGTTGACCTCTTGTGTCTGACTTTCCTAGCCGTCATTTCTGACAGCCTTGAAACTAAGAAGTCTTTTTCTTTTGGCTCTGAGAAGTGGAAGTCAATCCTAGATAAAATGGTAATTTTTGTATATTTAAAAGTTTTTTTTCAAGTCTTCATTGTGAGTAACAACTTAGTTGAGAAAAAATGATAAAGACTGAAAAAACAATTTTTCCAGTTAAAGAAATGAATTTAAAAAATTTAATAACATAAACCCACAGCATGTCAGGTTGCTACTTCTGCACTGAAGTTAATTACGGCTAATATTTTACACGTAACTGTGTGGTTTTTATTGTTTTAATTTTTTAACCACAGCTATTTCTTTACACACTGTATATCTGTTTCACCTTGAATTTGGAACCCCTTGAATGCAGTTATATAAGTTGTCCATCTGTCATTTAAGTTTCCTAAACCTAAAACCAGAAGACAGAGAAAAATTTAGAGACAAGGGACCAGCACAACAAAGTAATAAAGACCTCTCAGGCAGCCTTCAGTCTAATTTTGTATCACTTCATCCTTTTACTCTGGACCCCAAAAACATCTGGTCAAAAGTGACTCCAGCAGCTCAAGTTTCCATTAACCTTTCACAGGGAATGTATCTGACTAGCTCTCCAATGTGCCTTCAATGCTTAAACTTGCTTCTGCCTCCCACTCCTCTGAAAGCACTAGATGCCACCTAAAATGAAGTTTAACAGTGTCAGAGGATTTCAGATTTCAGAATTTCAGAGTTTGAACCATGAACACTTACAAGTGGATTCATACAGTCAAGTTACAGGGAAAATGTGTTACTACAAAATTCAGCCCAAATACCTGACAGATTGAGATGCCTCTTGCTAGCTATTGTCTACAAAAGAAGTGTGAATCTATTCAAATGAGGTAGGAGAAGTCCAGCTCCTACTTATGGTTCATAAGTGATATTTTTGGAAATCTATGCCATGCATCTCATACTTGGTAAATATACTTTGTGGGGAAGATATCTGTCATGGTCTGACCAACGCATCTCTGCTTTTTTTTGAGTGATACATTTCTAATGGTTTTGTTGCTCTTTTTGGTGGACAGTGCTGACAGATCAAATGTGATTCGTGGTGGTTATTCTCCCTTTCTTTAGTAGATCACTAAGCACCATACCTCAGCATCAATTACAGACTCATTTGGCCTTCTACCACGGATTGAATGTGATATTTGAGCTAAAATCTACAAGGATGGCACACTGGCTGGATCCTGCCTAAGGTTACCACTCTGCTAATTGCCAGATTTTTTTTTTCCCAGTCATTACATTTGGATCTCTTAAGTAAATCAGGCTTATATATTTCTTTTATCAGATATTGAGTTATTTTGGCTAAAATTGAATTAATACCTACTGCACAATTAAGTGATCTGGCAGAACTCTGAGTGAGATCATTCCCTCTCTGATTTTCAGTTTTTACAATTGCATTAAAAGAATTTTGTCTCTGTGTGTTGGTGGGAAGAAGGGAGAATTTCATAGGTATGTGAGGGTACTTCAGTGGCACTGAAGCTATTTTTTCCATATTTGGCCTACAAATGGAATAACTAGACAGATATATACTGAAAAAATATATATATATATCAATCAGGTTTATAAAATTCTTAGAATCAGAAAAAAAACCACATGACTGTGCGTTTAGAACCAGAGAAGATTGTCACAGTAATCTTCTCTGAGCTTTTGCATTAGACAAAGCAAAAATCACCATTCAATCATTTCTTTATCAAGCCCATGTCTTCTGTTTGAGGTTCCACAGAAATATTAAAACATTGTTCAGCCACTGTGGGACACAAAGAAATTGTAAGTATATTGACAGTACTGAAACCAGTGTTCATCAAATCTTCCATAGAATTTGAGGGAATGATGGGATTGGCAAATTAGATGCAGTATCTCTGGATGTCCACAATATAAGCTCATAATAAACCATCTGCTCTCAGTATGACAAACAGCAGTGTAACACATTGTCAGTATTTATGGATTATTGTTATTATTATTATTATTAATAATAATAATAATAGTGACAATAATAACAATATAAAAATCTGTTTCTCTAGTGCTTCCAGTGGATAGCAGCTGATCATGCTTACTGCCTCCAGGGAAGGAATGCCAAAAAGAAACAAATGAATCTAACCAGCTGTGGGGCTATTTTTGAAAAGCTAAAGAATTCAGTTGGTTACTCTCTATTCCCTTTAAAGGTGGTAAAGCAGTATCTCAAAGCTGTCCATACAGCTTTCATAAAAAAAGGGCCTTGGATTTGTTTTTTAAATGTTTGAGGGAACTGCAGGAGCGCAGTGTGGCACAGAATACTCGAGCACGTGTAAGATGCACAGAAACACAGCTCTGTGTCTGCTGTCTGCAGTCCAAGGCCCCTGTGCCCGTCATTCCGCTGGCTGGAGGCAGTGACAGAGTCAGAGCTGTGCCGAGTGTCACAGTGCAAGGCTCAGAGATGTCACACACGCTGCCCTGTGCTTCGGTTCGTGCGTGGATGGGAACGCAGCACCACCAGCCCAAGGTCTGCTTCTGCCAAACCCCTTACACTGCACTTCCAAAGCTGCTACAAGGCCCTCGCTTCTGCCAAGGAGATTTAAATGAGGATGAGTGAAGAAACTTAGGAAGGGTGTGATTTTGAGTGCTTTGCTCAAACATGCTGTAAAACCAGTCTTCAGAAAAAGGAGAAATGCCATAAAAAATGTTTTGCTGTATAAGACTTGGCAGGTTTTCCTCAGCTCTCCCAGCAGCCTTTTTTCCCCCCTTTTTTCCTCTGGCAATGAGCCTTAAAAAGATCTCAAAGACGTTTATATGCTGACCAAAGAAACTCTTTCTATAAACAAGCAAAGAAGGGTTTATATTAAATGTATGTTGTTTATCATTGCCATTGTTGCAGTATATTAAGATAACAGGCGAGACGAAACATTGACAGCTCCTAAAGCCACTGAATAAACCTAATCCTGCACGTAAGTTGCTGCCTGGGGCTCCTTAAAACTACTGCCTTGGTTTTCCTCCTGCCTATGCTTGTTGATTTCTATCAAAACGAGTTAGAAAGCAACTCATCTTGCCTATATATTTCCATGCACACTTCCTCTCACCTCCAAACGGGAAGGTCAGTTTCTGGACAAACTTTGTTTCTACAGCTTTGAAAGAGTCTGCTGTGTTTCACTCTGTTTTGAGTGGTGTAATTATCAGTAATTATTGGGAAATGAGCAGGAGTCAGAGGCAATTCCAGAGCCACCCAGAATAAACTACACATTGTTGCAGGATTGCAGCATGGCTGTTTTACAGAATTAACATTCTGAAATAGTTGGAAGTGACAGTTTCCTTTTCAGGGAGGGAAGAGGGCAAAGAGCTAAGCTTCTGCTTTAAGGTTAATCTTTACATTCAGGAAGAAGTTTGATCTGGAGACCATAGGGGCATGGAACAGATCCCTGTGTAGCCCACTTTTCATTTTAAGTGAATCTTCTTGGGCATGTGCTTTCTCTGTGCCCAGAGAAAGACTTTAAATGTCAGAACAGGTGGAAAAACTTTTTTAAAGGCATGTAAAGGCAATCGATATTTCCTCTAAGGAACACTGAATCATAAGGAAAATTACAAATAATTGTATTATTCAGTTTTTAAATGATAGCCTTTGAAAGATGAGGGTCTTAGAATAACTGACTTAGTCACATTTTAAAATAGTCCTAATGCCCTTTTCTTTTCAAGCAAATTAATAAATAAATGTCATGTTGCATGAGTTCAACTAACTGTGAGATAATGAGGACTGTAGAGCAGAGACCTTGATGGGTCACTGATTGCTAATGGACCACAGATTCTTGTAGGTCATGAGTTCATTGCCAAGCTGTGTTTAAAGATTTGTCTTTTATTTATTTATTTATTTATTTCCCTTTAAAAACTACTTAATTGCAAAACAGAAGTGTCATTATCTGAATGCAGACACTAGTGTTCACATCTAGACTGTGATGGATAATGGTTGTAGAGCCTCAAAAGAGAGTCACATTTCTCAGAATATTTGGCAAAATTAAATGCCTCTGCCATGAGGATCCATCCCAGGTCAGCAGTACCCCCTGATGGCAGTGACTGAACAGTTCTGGAGATGCTGAGTGTGCAAAGGGGATCCTGGAAGGGGGCTGTGGAAGGTTGCACTGGTTTCTTCCTTCATTACCATTTTTCCACCGTTTCCCCAGTAGTGACTCTGAGACCTGACTGAATAATTTAATTCCGTGGTGGCAGATGCAAATGAGGCAGGACAGATATTTGGATCCTGTGTCAGTGTGACCACAGAGAAGATGGCTATGTTACTGCTCCTGAACGAATTTCTGATTTCCACATGCAAGGCTTCTACCTCTCATCTACCCACAAAAAACCACATAGATGACAGAGAAGAGAGGGACAAACATGCAAAATATAGAGATGTATATCCAGATGTGCACATGAATGCCACAGGCTACAGGGAGCAGCTGTAGAGCAGCACAGCATTGGCTTGTGGACCAGCTGCCCAGACTGGGATGAAGGGAGAGCAGAAAAGCAGAGGTGAGAATGAGGAATGACAAGAAAGAAACTTAATATTTTTTTTGCATTAATCTATAGCAATATTAACTGTACAGACTGTACACCACTGCCTGACACAGTCTCTTAAATACAGCAATGCTCTTGGGGTTTGGTGCACAAGCAAAGATGTAGAAAGGTTTAAGGTTCCAGTAAGTCTGGAGCTGGTTTTGCTGTTCTCGCACTGTTAGATATGCATAAAACCAACTGCCTGGCCTAAACGAATCCCAATTGTAGTCAAGCCTGTTTCCTGATAAAAACATGTCTATCTGAATAAAAGTCTATTTCCCTTAAGAAGTTTATACATTACAATTCAAAACCTATTTGTTTATATGGATAAGAAGAATATGTATAATTGAAAAAGAGTCCATTAGAAGTGCAGAGAGAAAACAAAGGATGAGAATTTGGTGATATGAAAGTCAATTATTAATATCATGTTAGTGTCAGACATAACACAAACAGGTACTGACCCAACAATGCAGGTCTGATAGTCTTTAAAAATTATGTCTTCCACTTTTTCTACTCCAATCTTAAGCTATCCTAGCTCTGGAAACAGTCACCAGTGCTAAATTGTTAGTGGGTTTGTAATGAGAACATTAAAGAGAAGAATACCTTAGTGAACATTGATCTTTAGGATTACAGAGAATAACACTCCCATTTGCAGCATTTATTTTCTCCTTTGAATGGATGCTAGATACAAGTGCATGACTATACATCCTACTGACCCTGCAAACAGCCAGAAAGCAAAACAACATACAAAAATATTTATTCTGGTTGTCATTTGTGCCAGCTTCTTTTTACTAACACAATTTTGTAATTAAAACCTTATATTTAAAGTGGCTCTATGAGCTAGTGAGTTTTTTTCTGCATTACTGTAAAATATATTTTTAATTTCTCAATTGCTCTGCCCCTCTTCCTCCAGTCAAAATACTAAGAGTTGCCAAAAGCAGCCAAATCTTGCACTAAAGCACAAACTTTGCTTTCATAATGTCTTCTGTCCTACTAGGCAACTGGTTGTGATGCACTTACTTCAAGTTTTACTGGGAAAATTTTGTAGAGGAATACTTGGCTTTGGCCAAAGATGTCATTCCACTTGAGCAATGTGGAGCTCTATGGGTCACAAAGCAGGAGTTACCTGGAGTGAGCATATGGAAGTCAATTGCATTAATGTACTGTCAGCACTGGTCACTGAAAGTTTCTCCTAAATTACTGTTCAGCTCAAAAGAAATACAGCTATTTCTTTCAGCTGAAAATATGTCAAGATGTTATTTTGGAAAGAAACTCCTGACACAGCTTCACTGCTTGTAAAATTAGTGTCACTGCACTTGTCAGAAGTTCTCCTATAAATCTGAGAAGTGAGACCTTGAGCAACTTGTGAATAGGATAAAATGCTGTGTGGAACAAAATGATAATATTTCAGTCATATCTAGTTTTGAAATAGTATTTTAAGCACAGATATACTTCCAGATATACAAGTAAGGGGGATGAAGGCAGCTTGGACTGTGAACAGATTTTTGTTCTCTGTTCCAGAAACAGTTAAACATTAAAATGTTTAATGTTTAGCATTTAATACACTTTAGTTGCAACTAGATCAACAAAAGTGCTAATAAAATAAAAGAACAAACTCCCCTCTCCCAAAGAAAACCAGAATGCTATTCATAACTTAGAAAGTCTTTAAAATGAGAAAAATTAGATTGTCATGGACCAGACTATGAGATTTGTGACTGTGGGGTATTGAAACGTGAGAAATTTGGTTTATATCTGTGTTTCTCTGAGCTACAATTAGTAATGTCTATGTTACCCCTCGTAGTTGCCAAGTTTACTTTCATGTACGGTTTTTAGAACTGTATATATCTAGAACCAGTGATAGAATTTGGCTGAAATATTTACTAAACCATTTCCTAAATCTCCACAAGCAATGAGAAGTACAAATGGAGGAAATTCAAGTAATTCCAATAACTTTCCTGAAATTGTAGTTTTCCAGAGTGGCATAACATGAACAAATTTTTAAATATCTGATTAGACAGATAGGCAAGTGTTAGACTCTAAGTACAAAAGGTTGCCATTCATAGACCAGACGAATTTTTTCCCGTGTGAATAAGAAATCGGTGTTTACCCCTTCTGGCAGCAAGATCAGAGGAACTGTGGTCTTCTGTCAAAAGCTTTTCCCTCAGGGCATAGTCCTAGGATTGTGATGTGGCAATAATTTTCTGATTGCTACTAACTGCTCCTTAAGGGCTGGATTGTAATGGAAGCCTTTGCCTTTTCTTTAACATGAATCAGCTGAATCAGGACTCTTACTCCTGGTGGGAAGTTTAAGACCAGGATTTTAGGTTTAAAGACTTTTTTTCCTGGAAACCCTTGGTCTGGAATGCTTGTGTGTTTAAAATGAAAGGAGACTGCTGAAAGCGTTTTCAAAGTCTTAACATTCCTCTTACAAACTGCATTTGCAATAAATTCTTAGAAATTCCTTATGCTTACAATAAACTTTTAGCTTGAAGCAAATTGTTCTGTAATTATTTGTATCAGGGTTTGTGTGTTGTCCTCCAAAGCATCTCTTGCTGGGTATTGCCCAAGGAGATGCTGTTAAGGACTGCAGCTCTGACCCTGGATGCAAGTCCCGGGATGCCAACCAGCTGTGATAACAGTAGCTGCAGGTCTGCTCCAGCCTCTCTCCTTCTCTCACAGAATCAGTCACCACACTGGGTCAGGTTAGCCCTGGATTTGCCCAGCTGAGCCTTGGAAACTCTAAAGACAGAGAAGCTCCTCTCTCGGTAATCAGTTCCCTTGCTGCCATACTCCAAGTGAACAAGTTTTCCCTGATGCACATCCCGGCCCTCCCAAACTGCAGAGGGTAGATGTTGTATCTTGTTTTATCAACTCCTGCCACCAAGAAAGGTTTGGCTCCATCACATTTGCAGCTCCAGATTGGAGTGGCTTGTCTTAGGTTGCCTCAGTGTCTATTTTTGACAGACTTAAGGAGTCAAACATCTTCACATTTTGCTCACAGGTCCTCAGTCATAGTAGTGGTCATTTATCTGCTGGACCGTGTAATTTCTGAACAAGATTTTTGAGCTAGGTGCCCCATAACACACATTCCAAGAGCAGCCTCAGCACCACTGGCTAGTGGGAATACTGCCTTCTCTTTATTACCTGGCCACTGCACTCCTCCAGCTGTAGCCAAAAAATCAGTTTGCCATATGACAGAGCACATTGTTGGTTATATCCAGTGTGCCACTTCCCATAACCCCAGAGTCATTCTCAGCAGGCCAATACTCCTGGCCTGTACTGATGCAGGTGGTTATCCTGCTCTTTGTTGATTGTCTTTACTCATTTCTATGCTCTGAGCGAGGAATATTTCCTTAATCTCTTTCTATTTCCCACGCAAAATCGGTGTTTTCTACTGTGGCATTTTTGTTGTTGCTTTTTAAAATTTTTTTATGCTGTGAAACTTCTTACAGAGAGTTTGGTACAAAGAAAGTAAGTGAAGTCTTTCTGTCACATTAGACTTAGAAATAGATATCAGATTTATATTGTTAAAGTTTTCAGAGAAATAAAGGCAGAGTTAATGTCTTGATTTAATAAAAGGCTCCCATCTTCCCAAGGATGAGTTGCCTGATTACACTGAGTGGAACTGAGTTTGAGCAAGTTTTAGGTAGGTAGCAGACGGGGACATGTTTCCACCTCTTTTTTGTTCCCCTGTGTAGCTGGTAGTTGCAATTGGCTAAAAGCAATTTATAATTAATCAACCCAATTATAATATATAATACAATAAATAATTGTGTTGATTCCCAGAATTCATGTATCTGTTAGGAGTAATCATGTTTTTCATTCACAAAATGTGAATATTCATATTTTATTTTGTAATCTAATTATTACATATTCCCTGAAAAAAAAAATTAAGTACAGCTTTCACTTCTTTCAACATTAGTTTTTGTGCTTAGATACAATATAAAGTAAAGCAAAACAAGACCTTTCAAATGTAAAATTTTCTATTGATAAAATCAGGAACATTAAAATAACCACTTAACACGTATTGTTGACTGCATTTTACAGTATTTGACACACTACATAATAACAATGCAATCATCAAGGCTGAGTTACTCTTTCCATAAACTCTGTATTTTATCATTGCATGGATGTGAAGCTTATGGCCTTATTTTGAAATGTTTTCTCATCAGGAAGTTTCAGTAGTATTAGAAAAGCTTTTACAGAGGAAAGCATAAAGGACTTGCAATAGCTAGCAAGCATGACATCATTAAAAAGCAATGAATGTTAGGAATATTCCTGTTCTAATCCAGGCCACACATCCTGCTGCCCTGGAAGACTGCCAAGCTCAACATCCTTTTAGGGTTACAGGGCAGGCTGCGGCCTTTCACAGTTTGCTTTAGAAATCTCTGCATGTGGAATATTCACTGGCAGGCATTACAATAAAATCTAAAATTACTCCATCAGAAAGCTGGTGTTCCACCCTTCCTGCATTCTTCCCTGACAGTGAAATTGCCCAAAAAGAGCTCTATTGCATTTCATAGATTTCTGTGATGGACTGTGTACAGAGGTGATGGGGGGTGATTTTGCACATAGGTTCAACAGCACGTTCCACTTGAGAAGAAAAAAAAAATATTTAGACAGCTTAAAAATATGTTGTGATAATATTCTTTTTAGTTCCATTGTATGAACTCATTAGAACTCAGTTCTGTGGGCTTTTATCTGTATTTTCAGTGAATGTTTCAGGATGACCAGAGGAAAGATGATTAGACCTTTCCTTTAACACACCATGGTTATACACAACTATACAGAGTATTGCTCTCTGGGGCCAGGCACTCTGCCACACTAAATCCTTTTACATCATTCCTTTGGGGGGAAAGGGAGCAGAAAACTGCAGCAAAATGAAGAGTTGAAAGACCCTTAAGTAGTGGTGTTACTTAGCTGTCAAAAAATGAGAAGCATAAGTGATTTCAGGATACTGCTGTATTATTCCCAGTTAATGTCCTCAGCAGTATTCATAGGAGATAGTCTTACTGTCAGCACCCAGTTTAGATGATGAAGTAAGATTATAGTGGGGTCCCAAACTCTGTCATTTGTGTGAGAATTAAGGTGCTTAGGGAGTAACTTAGGGAAAATATTATTTCTCTGACCAACTAGTGGAAAGAGACTCAGGTTTCTGCAGCCCTCACAACGAGCTCTTGTCTCTCTCAATGCTGAGAAAGCTATTGCTTGGTTTTTACAATGGACAGCACGAGAAATTTATGTATCTATTTTAAAGTGTTCACTAGGGGCTTTAAATCCAGGTGTCTTACAGGTGCTTCAGCCAGGTGATTTGTTAGTATCCATTTCTTCCTAGGCTTCTAAAACCACCAGTGAACTTTCCCTTATAAAGTACTCAAATTTTAATTGTTGAGAGTCCTGCAATGATGTCAATTGTGCTTGTCTGAAAAATGTGGGGATTGAGAGAAGGAGGCTACCATCTTTTTGTAGCCCTTTAAAAGATATGTATTTTGGAAAAAGCCTGGATTAATAAGTTCCTAACCTTCATGCTGTACTCCTGCACCAGCTGAACCAACATTTACTACTCCAATGTATCAGGCTATGCAGCTAGTGACAGATGAAATTATCCAGTTAAATACAACTACTCCCCTTTTTTCCCCAGATTGACCTGTGATCTATTTTACACCATGGTTTCACAAAGGGTTGTGTCACCACAGATCAGGAGTTATGAAGTGCAGCACAGTTTTTTAAGCTGTCTGACTCAAAACCTAGAATCTTTTGAAATTACACACAGAGGCACGTAAATTAGGTGTCCAAAATACAATAGCTGAATGAAATTCCTTAGTTACTACACTTTCATTTTATTCTAAAGAGTAATTAGTAATTACACTTAGACTGAAATATGTTACAGGATATCATACAAAAAAAAAAAAAAAAAAAAAAGCAAAGCAAAATTTTATGCTCAGAATTCTTTATTAAGTGTTGAGTTATAAAGCCCAGCATGAAAAAAGTATGTTTAGAACAACTCTACAGCATTTTTATGTCAAAATCAGTCCCCATAAACTGGATGATTACCTGGAAGAAAAGAAGTTACCCATAAATAGCCATACTGAAAAAGACAGCAGGAACTGATGATTTATAAGAAATAGAGGCACTTACCAGTCAAGAAAATCCCAGTGAGACAAGATGAGGGAAACACAGACACTCTGAATTGTATTGTTACAATGGTAATCTCATCAACCCTTTGTCTTTCTGGTTTGTGACTGCTATTCTGTATAAAAGGAAAGGAAGTAGAGTACAAAAACAGTCTCAGGATTTGTCTATGGTTCCCATTTCAGTGTTGAATCTGTCCCTTTGCTTGGATGCAGAATATATAAGACATTAAAAAAAAACTGTGGCAACAGAAGTTCATGGGAGCCTGCACCTTCTTTACATTAATGTTCTCTGATATTCACCATCAGAAATATTGAGAAATGCAGAGTTGTCTAGAGATGAAGCTGGACACATTGCTCTCCTCTGGCTCCTTCATATCTGATGACCAGATAGCTGATGACCTTCTCCCTGGAAGATCCACATCTTCTTTGACAAGGAGTTTTTACTGCAGGAACTGTCTAATCCTTCCCTGGTGATCCCCTTTCAAAGCTGGTCAAAGAAACACAAGTTTGAGAAGGGTTCAAGGAAATCCAGGGAGTACTACATGTGGGAGCAACTGTGAGACTAAATTCATCATTCATTGCCATTGCTAACTGTACCCTTGAGGCCAAAATCAGGATTTCATGGTGCTAGGTACCCTGAAGGTAGGTGAAAAGCTCTGACTATGTGATTTGGCTCTGTGCACCCAGATGAGTCCACACCTGCATAGCCAGCCCCAGCACTGGGAACATTGATGAATCTACTGGCTCACAAACTCAGCTTTTTCTCACCATGACTCCGCCTCAGGCTTATAAAGGAGACAGACTTGTAGGTATGCTCTGTTGTCTTTGGGTTCTGAAAGCATTCTCATGCACCCCCAAGTGCTCTTGCAGTGTACCTCACTGCCCTGCTGAGAGTCCCTGAGAAGGCCCCCACAGCCACAAGAGACACAGGAGCAGAGCCCAGTGAGCATTTTGGCTACATGCCCCTGCCTGGAGCACACTCATGTTGCAGGAAATCATATGTAAAAACAGTGAGATATGAAAGCAGGGGAAAGTCTGGTAGTGGGGTTTTAAGGACAAACATTCCTCAGGCTGTGTGACCATAAACCATTCCCTGTACTACCTCATGACTCCACTGTTCTCTATTTCCCTTATGTCTCTGCTTCCTTGTCCTTGACTTCAAATGACATTTTGTAGGACTGGTCAACATCTGATTTTCCACACTATGCGTGGTGCTGCATGACTCCCGAGACAATCAGACTACATTCATGCAAATCAATTATAATTACCAGACCCCTTCTCTGGACCAGTGGTCAACAGCTCCAGTCTGGCAGCTTCCATATAACTTAGCAATTTGGGCCTTTGAATATCTGTGTTTATATCCAGACTGCCTGTTGTGAGTGATCCCTCACCTACACAAACTCATACACACTGCACCTGAGTGCTGATTTGGGCCAATTTTGCAAGCGATCATTCAAACATTATAATAATTAAAGACAAATCTAGAATGATAGTTAAGCATAGATAATGACCACTATTTTTCCTGAAGAAGTATCTTTTTAGAGGTTATGATAATGAAGACTTTCAAATCCAGTTGAACAGCCATAAATTGATATGAGCCAAACATCCCACTGGATCTTTGCAGCTCCTGGAGAACCATGATGCTGACTGTAAAGGAGAAACACATCAAATGGTTTTAATACTACTTAGAATAACAATTAAAAGAGGTGAATATAGATAACAGTTTAGTTATCTGTAAGTTTCATATTCCACTGAATGCATGGGACAGTCCCAACAAAAATGCTATGTTTTAAGACTTAAAAGAAATATTTCCCTGAAGTATTGCACTTCAGAAGAAGCCTGGTCCTCCTTTCCCTGTGTGATATTCCCTGGAGAAAACCTGTCTGCTCTGCTTGACATGGCTCTTAGGTTTTATCCACATGGAAGCCCAGACCTGGCATTTATTTAAGTATCACCTGGCAATGGTGACACTTATTCCTTTTATACTTTGGAAATGCTCATGGAAGAAACTTCATATGTAAAGTTTAGAGATTTGACATTATTTCTGAATTCTTCAAGTATTTAGTCTCTTCAACTAAAGAAGAAAAAATATTAGCACTTAAGCCTCAAATAATATATGACATTTTTATTAAACCAATTTCCCTCCTTGCCAGTATCCCATCAAGAATTTTGAATAAGAACCTTTGTAAAGCTCTAATGTTTGGTAGCATTTTATTTCCTTCTCTTTGTTTAGATCCCATTTGTTCTTAGACAAATTAATAGGTGTTTATAACTCTGTACTTACCATTAACATTGCTTGCTTGAGCTCTTGGAAAATTTGTTAAGGTGGTCTCTTGTTCTGTGTCTCCAATAGTTTGAAAGGTTTTGCTAAATTAGAGTAAGGACTCATACCTTCACAACTGTGGCAGCTCTTGCAGGTTCCATGAAGTGTTGCACACCAAAACACTCCTGGAGATATTTGTGTCTTAAATGTTTATGGAAAAAGAGAGGAAAGCTCTTGATGCACTGTTCCATGTGGCACAAACATGGAAAGGGAAAAATAAAGTGGTGTCAGCATAAGCAGTGGACTTAACTAGCTACAGTATTTTAAGGAACAAAGGAGAAAGATACATTTTCAATATTTTTTGTGCAATTTTTTTTTTGTGTGTGCATTTTTCGAACAATCTCTAAGGGGACACAGAAGATGCTACCTTTTTCATGATAGTGAAGAGAAATGTGTTGTCAGTAATGTCAGCTTCCATAACTTTTCTGTAGAAATAATTAATCTAGAGATTAGTTTAGATTGCAAATGGTAACTCACTCCTTATTTTTTTTGTTTACTGATTGGCCTTTCTCCTCTGAGATAAGGAATGTTGTGCTGTTAGTGTGCTAGTTGGTGCATATTTCATGGGTTGTGCGAGAATGCAATTGTGATCAATATCAAATGAGGTATCCCAGAGCCTCACGTGGAATTGAGGGGCAGATTATTGGAATTGGAGTTTAAAGTAATGTGAAGTATTTTGCTCTTGTGCTAATGGGATTGCACAATTTTAGAACAAACCAGTACTCTCCAGCATCATGATTTTACCATGGCCAGCAGCTCAACCTCATGCAGCCACTCACTCACTACCCTGCAGTGAGATGGGGGAGAGAATATGAAGGGTAGAAGTGAGAAAACTCATGGCTTGAGATTAAGACAGTTGAACATTAAAGCTGCACACCATCAAAGCAAAAAAAAAAAAAAAAATGGATTTGATTCATGACTTTCCATGAGCAGGCAGCTGTTCAGCCATGCCCAGGAAAACAGGGCTGCATCATGCCTGGCAGTGACTTGGGAAGACAAATACCATCACTGTGAATGTCTCCCTTTCCTTCTTCTTTTCCCAGCTTTATATGCTGAGCAATGACATCCCATGGTCTGGGGAGTGCCCATGGTCAGCTAGGGTCACTGTCCTGGCTGTGTCTGCCTCCCACCTCCCTGGGCACCCCCAGCCTCCTCTCTGGTGGGATGGGTTGAGGAACAGAAAAGGCCTGATGCTGTGTAAGCCCTGCTCAGCAATAACATAAACACCTCTCTGTTTTCAAGACTGTTTTCATTACAAATCCAAAATATCACCCCATACAACTTCCTATGATGAAAATTAAAATTTTCAAAATTAGATCATGCAGCTTCTACAGATGTCAGGAATATGTGGAGGGGTTTCTCAGACCTCTGCCCTAAGTTGTTTGAACAGACATCTGAATGAAATAGTAATTTTCAATAGATTTTCTTTACTTGCAGTATTCTTACCAAGTTTTATCCCTGTCACAGAATTTGGCTAGCAAGTTACCTAAGCTGAACTTTTCCTTTTTTGTTCATTAATTACACAGCCCTCCCTTTTTAGATTGTACATTTTTAGACTTTTATGCCTTGTTTGCAGAACTGCTGAGTACTCACAGCTGCTGCTCAAGCCATTGTATTTTGAACATATGAAATAAGTATTGATGCAAAATAATACAGTACAGCCTAAACTGGAACCAAGTCACAGAGCAACACAGGATGACAAGCTAACAAAACCACAGGGGAAATGTCAGTGGATGGGAAGTGATGCAAACAGGAAAAAGAGCACAGGTATTCTAATTATGCACATAAAATAGAAAATTCTAAGTTAATCATCACTACTTAGAAAAGAACTCTGGAAGATATTACTAAATGCACTGAAAAGTGTACACTCTGGAGGAATTTGATTCTCTGTGATAGTCAAAAGACCGGTAGGACACTGGAGGAAATGGGAGGAAAAGAACTAAGAAAAAATACTGCAGCATCAACAAACTGAATCTGAGCACACTCTTGTATTTTGAATATTAGTTTGAACACCAAAGGGATTTTTGGCACGACACCATATTGCCATTTCTCAAGTATTTTAGAAAAATCTCTGAAAACTCTAAGAAGTGATATATCAGACTAGGAACTAACTAAACATTACTGGAAAAAAAAATTAATTTTCATGTGTAATGATCACATCAGTAAAATCAGCATAAGCCCTCCTTCAGCTCACTCAGAACTAGAAACACAAGCCACAGACTGTGCAGGAACTCTGTCTTTCATGCAAGTAAATCAAGGAAGATCAAGACAGAGACTTTCATGTTTGCACACCAGCCACACTCTCATTTAATTGTTAACATTAAAAATTTATGGTCATGCTTTTGGCTGGACACACAGTTCTCTTATCACAAATGCCCTGGACACACTTGCAGGACAGCAAATATTGCATGTGATTGCATCTGTTTCCAAGAGACAGGATGAGGTGATTCTGCTCTGCCAGGAGGAAAGTTCAGTTTTCTGGATGCAGTTGTCTCATTCTACTTGCTCTGTTTCAGAAAACAGGCCCTGGCTCCTTTTATTTACTAGGATATATATATATATATAACCTATGAAGATGAGTGCTGTAAGAAAGTCTAATAGATAATATATCTGTCTTCAGAGCAGGATTTGAATAATGTACAGAACATAAATGTGCATGCATGCACTGAAAGGAGGGAATAAAATAAAGTAGTGAGTAGATCTCTTCTACAAGCAATCATCATCTGTCATGTGTAATGAGGTAGGGGTCCCACAGCAAAAGAATGTTAGCCATAATTCAAGGTTGTATCATAATCATCTCCAAAGTAGAGGGATTGGGATGTTCTAGACAAATAATTTTGCGCTTTAGTAGAGTTTATTTTCCATATCAATGCTGAGACTCAAAATACGTTTCTGTGTGTTTTTGATGTGAGTTTCACTCTGTAAAGATGTGCGTGCACATCCTAACAGGATACATCCCATCAAATGTTTTAGACCCATAAGATAAAGCTTTCATAGCGAAATAGGTATGAAATAGGTATAGGTACCAAGGTCCCAAAATACAAGTTTCAGACGAAAGTAGATTGGATTAGCTCTGGTCTGATCCTGTAGATCTAATTTTCATTACTATGTGAAACTGTACTTCTGTAGTGCATCTCTCGTGTTAATTCCAATTGAAATGATCCCAGTTCAGGGACTCTGAAACTGCTCCATGAAACCAATCAAAGTAATGTACAAGATGACAATGAAGGGATTCACACCCAATGTACTCGACCTATTCTGACTAAAATGTTAGTACAGGTTCTGAAAGCAGATATTTGTTTATATATGTAAGTTTATACAAACCAGGATATTTTCTACAGATGACTATGGAAAATACAAGTTACATTCAGTATTTAAATTATGTGGTTGTTTTGGGGCTTTCTGATATTGTCATGGGATAAAGATTTGGACTTCTATCCAAAACCTACCAAAATGTAAAACCCTAAATTTGTCATGCTGGAACTATAATGGAAATATGCTTGTGAGTACTATATCACAGTCAATTTCTGCATTCCAAATACATAATAATCTGCTTCCATATTAATTCCATGTAAATTTTCCTGTGTTTTGTGAATTACTGTGCTTTCAGATTACTAAGTTTTAGATCAGAATGCTTCAAAGAACAGAAAAGCTTTCTCTTTCTGAACATCTGTCTTCATTTTAATGAAGTGAATTGTGATGGTTCTTTGCAATAATTTCCGTGGCAGAGTGTTTATGTACATTCATGTATGTATGTAATATGGACAGGAATACCAAAATCTTGGTTCTTCATTAAATGTATACTTTTTAGTGTATTTAGTTAAATCCTGTTTTATTGCCTTGGTAACAGATTAGAACAGCTATCATTGTATAATGAGATACTTACAAATGGAATGTTAACAGCATCTATTAATTTTAGCTCTGTGGTGTGTGTTTTGTTAGTAAACAGTGCAGAAAATTATTTTCATGTTAAAGGGCTTTTCCTTGGCATAAAATTTCACCAAGATGTGTCTAAAAACACTTTTGTGTATCTGAGTGGACTCTAATTCTTTAATAATATAGCTGAATCATCAGAAGAGAAGGTTACATGGTGCTGTTATTAGTTGCCTTGCTATATTTTAAGATGAGAGATTAACAGAATCTAAAAGTAGAATGTTTGCTGCAGTCATGGCAACACAGACTTCAAAATGTGCAAATGTTAGCACACAATATTTTAACGAGGAAAAGATGGTATATCAGATAAGCTCCACACATATAGAAAGTTAAGCCTTTTTTATTTGGGCACTGTTTGTCTCTGACCAAATGTAGAACTTTGTAAATTCGGGAAAAGTGAGATTATATCCCAGATCCAACACAATCATGGCCACCAATAATGTTAGCATTAGGCATTGGAGCAGGTGGTATACCAGGAATTTTTAAACTAGAAGTATTTTTTTTTCATTTATTGCTCTTTATTTATCCATACAGAATAAACAAATCCATATAGAGCAGCCACTGTCACTGATAATCTTAGGGCACTTGGATTAATAATATTTTGTAAGAGTGTCTTAGTAGCTGACTGCAGTGAACTCTAGATTCTGCTTTGGAGCTTTTGTCCTCTGCTGATTGATTCCACAGACTGCCAGGGTGGCTTTTGTTTCTTTTGTGTGTATTATGCCACTTTGGGTTAATCCAGCTGGCATGGTGAAAAGGAAATAGACTGATGGCAGCAAGTACTGTGGGGTCATGATTATATTTCTTCCAACAGACTTCCTGCTAATGGACAGGTAAAATTAACATTACTGCCAGAAAAAGAAGATTCTGCTCGGTACATATATACAGAGCTAGAGAAACACAGAATGTTCTGAGCTGGAAGAGACCCACCAGGATCATCTAGTCCAACTCCTGGCTCTGCACCCAAGAGTCTCACCATGTGCTTGAACAGGTTTGAATTCTGTCAGGCTTGATGCTGTGACCACTTCCCTGGGAAGCCTGTTCCAGGGCCCAACCACCCTCTGGGTGAAGAACTGACTTGATTTTATCTTTCTGTCAGTGAGAAATAAAGCAGAAAATGGCAAAACTAGGTTTAAGTCCTTGTACCAAAGGAAATGTTTGAGCATGACCACAACACATAAGCAAGCACAGCACAGAGCTGGAAATGACTGCAAGAAACCCAGGACTTTTTGCAGGAACAGTGTCAGAGTGGTTCGAGACCAAGTTATGAACCCTTCAGAGAAGAGTCCTGCTTGTACCATTGCCCTGGTATGTAAATTCCTACCTAGGAATCATGAGACTCCCAGAGCTCCCGTGACAACATTTGCCTGAAGACACCTTGTCCTGTGTCTCTGTTCACTAGTCCTGCCTCTGAGAAGTTTTGAAAATGCATCAACAAGCAGATGAATATATGGACAGGAGGTTGGCATGAATGTAGACAAATCATGAATTTTTCAAGGGCTTATCAGTATTTTACACCCCATGCTGTAATATAAAATTGAAATGTGAGAGACACTAGAGAAAGTTCTTTTGCTGAAAAAATGAAAATCAGACTGGGGAATAAATCCACTGCTAATATTTTTGGATTTGTTTATTGACCTGTCTGCTGAGACAAGAACATAAAATGAAAATTATGCAAATTAGAACTGTACATAGCAAAAAAAAAAGTTACGCTGACTTTCTTCTAATTCTTTCTAATTCCCAGAGGAGCAAAGCTTTAGCATGAAAGAAAACAGAGAAACTGGTAGCACAATAAATACTTTTTATTTAATAAAATAAAAATTTAAATAAATACTTGCTTCCAAATCATTTGCAGGTGTCAACTTATCTAACATCTGCAAGGAGTTTGTGCTGTGACCTTGCTGTTCATGAGCCTCTTCCAGAGCAGCTAATATTTTGTAATTGGATCAGCTGCTAATGCTCTGGAGTTTCATGTTTCATTAATTAGAAAACTGTTGTACAGCTTTCTTTTGTCTCAATTACATTACTAATATATCTCATTTGCCTTGTTTACAGATGACAGTAATGTTTGTCCAAAGCATTTTGTAGATAGTAATACATGCAAAGTGGTTACTCTTCTTGTCCTTTTCTTACACGGAAAATCAATGTTAAAAAAGAGGTGATAAGCTTGAGGATCCCTTCCCTTCCCTTCCCTTCCCTTCCCTTCCCTTCCCTTCCCTTCCCTTCCCTTCCCTTCCCTTCCCTTCCCTTCCCTTCCCTTCCCTTCCCTTCCCTTCCCTTCCCTTCCCTTCCCTTCCCTTCCCTTCCCTTCCCTTCCCTTCCCTTCCCTTCCCTTCCCTTCCCTTCCCTTCCCTTCCCTTCCCTTCCCTTCCCTTCCCTTCCCTTCCCTTCCCCATCCCATGCCCTATACCACAGTGGTATAAACTTGCTTAACTGAATAATCTCTTTTACCTGTTTATACATTTTGGCACTGAAAGGAGTGCTTACTGAAAAAAAGGAGAATGATTTTATGGGGATATAAGGAAGCTGTTAAAAGCTTACCCCATGACATGAATATTTTGATCATATCTAAATGTCCCAGATGAGAGGGGAGATTAAAAAAAAAAAAAAAATTCCTTTGAAGAATTGTATGTGGATAGAAGATGGGGACAGTTCTAGCTTTATTTTTGACAGAGAACAAAAGAACACAGAGATTAAAAATTGGATTCAGGAGGATGATTTGAGATACTTAACTTCTAAATTTAAGTAAGACTGACATGATAAACTCCTTTTGTTTCCAAAGCTTAGCAAATAGACAGCTTTGAAGGCATAGTCTCTTAGATATAAATCCCACATGGTAGAAAACTAGAACTGGAATAAACTATGTCTACCACATTTTTGAAAACTGATCTATAGGTTTGTGATAAGTACCTAGGCTATTAAGTATTGAATAGATATGGAATTTACTTAGAGAAACAAAATTTGCTTTTTTTTATTTCCAATTTAGGATTTTTGAAAATTCTTTTGTCATATTTTAAATATAATTAATCTGCTTTTGTTTTCATTGGAACGACATATGATCAGGAAGATCTTTAAAAAATGGAATTTATTACAGATATCTTCTCCTTTAATCTTCTCCTTCATCTTCCCTGATCTGTGATGAGATCCTGGTCTGTATCCAGTTTAGGAATATGATGTGAAGATGGATGATCACCTGTGAAACTGTAGTACAGTAGCACATGGTAAGACATCATGAAAAACATTTGGTGGATGCTAGACAGAAGTATGTGTGTGAACTGGTTTGGTTCTGTTGTCCATTCTCTCTCAGTGGTGTTCCAAGCAGTTTCTAAATGCCGATGTTCTGCACATTGTGAGGCAACCATAGTCCCTTAAGAAAATAACATATTCACATCTTCATTTCCCATTGCAAGGAAAGCAGAAAGACACACAGGTCTATTGTTGATAAAGTTTTTAATTCTTTCTTTAGAGGCAACCATATTATCAGGTATTTTTACCAAGCCCTGTGTTTATTTTACAAATCCTATTTACAAAATATCAATAGAAGTTCTTAGAGGAATTAGGATTACTCACCCAAACAGGGTGATAGGATCAGCCTGAAGCTTTAGTAAATATTGGATAGCAGAATGTGAAACCAGATTTAGTTGATAACACTTGTAAAATCTATCATAATCTGAGAAACTGATAGAAGTCAGCAGAACTTGGTTGTTTGGGGTTTTTTTGTTTGTTTTTTTTTAATCCAGAAAGATTTGAACTGCCAGAGGTAGCTGTGGTATTTGGTACCAAAGAAGCACAAATGTACATTGTGTTTATGAAGTCTGTCTTCATTACCTTTAACTATCTACAGCTTTGTTGCAAAAAAATTCCAGATATATGTTACTTTATTTTCATGTAGGTCTTGCAGTGTTGGTAATTCTGTAGCTAAAAAGTATTCTGAATTACTAGAAAGAAATACTCTTATTATAAATATATCAAAATCCCTCCAATTAATTTATTATTTCAAAAGGCTTTTGAGTTATATTTGCTTGAAGTTATTTGTTTGCTGGTTTTGTTCTTATTGAGCATGTTGCCAATTTTTGCTTTCTCTTCTTCAGCCAGGCTAATGCCCCAATAGTATTTTGTTACCTTTTAGCTCAAATGAGACGCATTTCTTTTTCTAGCTCACCAAAATATCAACAAATTTCAATTCTCAACATTTGTTGTATTTTTGTTGTATTTTCACTACATTTGTTGTATTTTCACTAGGTTGATATGCAGAGAGAGGTGAATAATTAATGAAAAATGAAAGAGAAATGATGATGTCTGTAATCTCATCTTTCACAGACAGAAAGTCCTCAGATATTCTGTGAATGTTCTCTATAAATCTTTTATTTTGTCAGAGACAGTGATGTATCAGTTATACCAAGAAGATCAATGTTGCAGAAAGGAAAGGCATCTCTCTGGTTATATGGACACTGAAAATCAAAGTTAAAAATTATCAGAAAATGAGTTTGCTTAGTTGAAAACATATCTTATTCCATGAGTACCATGGTGCCATGTTTGTATGCTCCCAATCATGTGCCTCGGATGAGACTTGCCAGTAGTCTAGTCTGATCAATTCTTCCTGCCCTATCAGTCCATTTTACATCAGTGTCCATCATTGTCTTAGTATTTAATATTTTAATCTTTAATATTATTAATAATAAACTTGCCTTATTTTTGTCATTTCTTGGTGTTGGAATAGATGTTGAGACATCAATCAAGACAAGGGACTCATTATATTAAGCAGTGAAACACTCCTCCAATTTACCTCTGGTTTTGAGGTAAGAGATTTCTTCAGGTGTACCATCAGACTCCTGGGCATAGGACACAGCCCCTCTTGTTGCATTTTCCACAGTAAAATGTGTTATAGTTTTCTGTTGTTCATGGTGCTTTGAAGCATCCCTTGTATGTCAGCATTTGATGTGCCTATCTCTTAGAAGTACACAATATGATGACAAAGATCAGTGAGACTGAGACGAAAAGGTGACAGTGTCTAGGCTGACTGAGATTTATGAGATTAAGTGACAGTTCAGAGCAGAAAAATAACACAAGCCGTTGTTGACATGATGTTCTTACCCATTGCTATAAGGCAAGGAAACAGAACACAAGATTTCAAAAAGTGAAACATTTACCTTGTGTCCTTGTCACCCTGCATGAATGTTGGCTGCAGGTAGCAGAAAAGTGAGGACAAACCCAGTAGCCCACAGACTGCCTCACACCTCAAGGCACAGCCAAAATCAGTAGGCTTTGAGCTGAGCTGGCAAGGAAAAGAATTACCTCTGGCTGGCCTCAGAACAGCAAGGTCATAAGAGCACTGTAATTACAACACAGTTCAGAGCTGGTTTTCCTCCCATATCCTACTTTATTAAAGTATCTCACATTACATTACCTAAATGATACTATAAAAATGAAGATACCAGTAACAATAAAATGCTTCCTATCAGAACCAATAATATATAAAATGTCTTCCATAATGTCTCATTGCTAGGTAAGTTAAAAAAATATTGACACTATTGCAGAGAAGATTTGTAGTAAATTCTGTTTAGTCTCTGCAATATATGAAATTAGTGGAATTAGAATGTGTCAGAAGACTGACATGAAATCAAATTAATCTCAATTACAGTTAGTTGTTTGGGGTTTTTTTTTTAAGAAGGAAACTATCAAAATGGTTGTTTTGTTGTTTTATTTTTTTGTAATACTATAATGCAATTTGGAAAGTGTATATAACTAAAAAAGGTGTTTGCCTGTATATCAGAATTTTACCATGAAAACAAGATCCTTTTACTTAACACTTTGCCTTTTCATCACAGGCATACTCTCTGCACACAGAGCATCTCAGAGTCATTGGACTGAAAAGAGATCCATATGTTGTAAATCTGTATAATCTAGAAACCTCCAGAGGGAAGTTTCATCATTACATACCAAACTGTTAATTATCTGCAAACCTGAGTGTGAAGCTAGCAATTGATCCATGTCTCGCATTTGGTGTCATGATTGTCCTGATTTCACTTTCCATTTTATCCTGGGCTAACATGCACTTCTTAAAAACATGACTGGGACAAATGGATTTGGTATATGTGTGTGTGAGAGGGTATTGACTACAAAGAAATATTCTAAATATTTTTTGAAATAAATATTTCCTTCCCCAAGGCATAACAGTTTATTTTTCTAATTGAATGTAAAATTTTACAAGTTTTTGAAAAGAAATACATGAAAACATAATTTTTAAATTTTTTTTTTTAAATGTGATATAGAATTTCTGTATTTAAGAGAGATTTTTGACATTTACATTTGCAAATGATGCAGAAAAACTTTGTTTTTCATAAACCAAATGCCCTTTCTTTGCAAGAGCTGGAAACATCTGTGTATAGCATGTTGGAAATCCTTGGTCACCATATGCTGTGGTGGGGCTTAAATTCAGAAACTTGTTTTAGAATTACTCTAATCACCGTAGTGTTCAAATCTTTGTGGGCAGCTACTTCAGAACTTTTGGTGGATATAAACAAACTATGGGTTGAGAGATTATCAGAAAAGTCTCCACACAGCCAATTTCCAAATTGTGATGCGTAGGTCATAAAGCATAGAGCCATCCCTCCTCCAGTGAAACATCCCACATGTGGAAGCAGTATTTCTTTGTTTATTTCCAAAGACAAATAAGGCTAGGAGCTGTTGCAGGCAAATGACTACCCTGCTTTTAGATTAGAGCTGGTGACTATACCTGTTGCCTTCCCAACATGAATTAGTGCTATCTTGTGTACCTCTGCAACTGCATTCATCAGTGCAGTTAGATTTTTGTTTAAATGGTTGTAACATGAGTGAGAAAGCTCCAGTCCCGATTGGCAATCATAACTAAATAGGTAAATCTAAATGTCAAGGGTTGAAAATGTTTGTACATTTAAAATGTAAATAAGACATTGCTTATCCTCTATAGAGAAAGTAAATTTCCCTGCCTCTTCATTACTTTAGTGTTTTCTCTTAGATTTTAATCATCACAGCAAAAGCCACAACATTTATCACTGAAAAGCTAAATTTCTTCTCCTTTTATCTGCCAGTGCACTTTGTTATTCTGCTCTTCTCTTCTCTATGCAGAATAAGTACCTTGCAGAATAATCAGGCTTTAACAGAACTGAAACAAATCCTCTCCACATTATTCTGCCCTTCCCTCTCTTTAGTTCTCCAATGTTCATTCTGAGGTGAGTTTCAGCAAATCACAGCCTTAACCCTCTTGCATGGTCCATTAGTGATGAATGCCCAGAAGTCACACAGGACAACATGAAGCCAAATTACTTCTTCATGTGCCTTTCAGGAAGTCCTGTAGGGCTCCAGATAATTTATAGCTGACCAGTCTCTTATTTAACACCACTCTACTTACAGAGACATTGACACAATTGATCACTAACCTAAAGAAGAAAAGCCCAACCTGACAGAGCTAACCAGAAATAAAGCCTTCTCTGTTTCTTGGAACACCACACATATGGAAAGAATGGTCACTTGATTTCTATAGAAATATGTACACAAGCAAGTTTTATGGGGCCCTCAACAGATGTAAAGAAAATGCTGTCTGAAGTAGGAAATATTTGAAAGCTTCTAACGGAATGTGTAGTGAATTTTTCATAGGGGGTTATTTGCTTTGCTAAAATAAATGGCAATCAATATTCTCTGAGAACTTTTTTTCTAATGTATCGCTACTGATGGGTCAGTTTTGGAATTTGAATCAGCATCCTATAGTAAAAACCCCACAAGATCCAAATAGAAATAAATCTAATTCTCTTTCAAAGCCTAGGTGAAGACAAAGAAACAAAGAATGTTATTATGAGTAAAGCATAGTTCTAAATATGGAAATTTTCATATTATCACATTAATTGAATAGTTAATTTCCTCAAGAGTGTCAATGCTCATATGTCTGATCCTGATCTTGCTTCCGTCAGATTCCCAGGTAGAACTCCGCTTGGGGACAGCTGTGCTGCCTGCATGAACAACCAGGCTGCCAGAATCAGAGAAGTCCTGTGCATGCAAGGAAGCAGAGCATGGCATAAGGGCAGCAGGTGGGCAGTAAATAGCAAAACCTAAATGGTTCATTGTCTTGTACCCACATCTTCCTTTCTAAGTTCCCTTGCTGATGGGATTTCCTTAAGCAATTTATGCATTTAGCATTTATGCATATAGACAAGTACTGAGGGAGGAAAGGGCAGGGCAGATGAACACGTGTGTGGGTTAGGAGTTATACTCCTACCTTGTTTTGCATCTGCCAGAAAGGTAGTATACACTGAGCTATAAAATTCAGTGAAGTGTCTTACATTTAGGCTGCAGAGAATAGGAGCTTCTGGGTTGCAGTATCTGGCTCATCAGTATGGTGGCTGATCAGCAGATGGACATTCAGGCCCTTACTGTTGACTTTTTCTCAACCTGGAAATGAAACTCAAGATAATTTTAATAAGGAGGTAATATAAAAGAGGATCTTTATTTGAAGGCCTTCACGAGCAGTTTTGGAAATGTGTCCACAAAAGCCCACCCTCCTTAGGGATGAATACATTTTTATAGGTTCAAGGAAATTAGCATAGTTGATAAAATGCTCCAATTAGGAGGACAAGTGGTGATGCAATTCCTCCCCAGGCCAAGCCCCTTCTCTGGAGCCCCCCTTGGCACCAGTTGTACTCTGTCCATGAGAATGTACCTCAAAGAGTTGTTTTTGCCTTAGTTCTCAGGAAGAAGCAAGATAGGATAGGGGTCTTGTACCTCCTGGAGCTTGGAGTTCTGGAATTTGTTTTGCCTTTCTGCTTAGGGAAAGGCCATTGCTAGCACTAGCTGCTGGTACAATAGGTGGCAGAGTTACAAATACATGTGTGAAGAATACAGAGAACTTATAAAAGAAAAAAGCCAAAACCCAAACAACATCACTACTACAGTAAATGTTCAAAGATCTGTAGAGAGACTATTAATCTTCAAATATGTGTTTCTTAATGCTGCTTGTCCTGATTCAAATATTGGGAGCTTGGACCCAGCTTACTGGGGATATGTACTTTTCTGTGATATTACTGCTGTTTCCTACATATTGGAATCAAGAAGATGCCTTTGAAGGCTAATTCATGGGCAAAGTTCCAATAGTTATGCCCCTCTCGCCATAGAAAGGGTGGTCTGTATCTGATCAGACAGTTTATTTTATACATCCTTCCCTTTGCATTTCACAGCTTCCTAATTCAAGATTCAAATTCCCCAACTGTATTGACATTGGTATCACAATTCATATATTCTGCCTCAGAGCTGAGATTTTTACCACAAGGCAACACAGAGCAGGTACTAGAACACTAAAGTACTTTTAAGGCTGTAGCTGTAGTGGTTTGATCAAGGTCACTTGCAAGCTGCAGTGCCTGGAAGACTTAACAAGTCCTAGGTTTGTGCTGTAAATACAGGTACAATCTTTCTCTAGGCAGGCAGTCTGGTGAAAGGATTTTACAGAGGTTTTTCTGGGGATCTGTCTTGTGGCCAACAAGAAAACTTGACAAAAAATGTTTTCACAGGAAGAAAAAGCTCACATAGGTGAAGTGGTTCAGTAGAGAAGCCGTAAAGAGCATAAGAAGAAAAACTTAGCAGATGTCAGAGATGCTCTTGCATAAGTTACTCAGTAAGTAAAATATTTATGGTGTTTGAGGAACTCCCTTCCCATGTGGGTACGATTCAGATTCAAACTAATCACAAGGGAAGAAAAAGAATTTAGATTTCATAAATATGCCTTGAATCCTCAGAATACATTTTCTATATTCATAGTGGTTACATTGTGGGAATGGACTTATGGCTTTGCTTTTTATGTGTGTTTGCTTCTAATAGAACAGGACAATTGTACTAACTCAGGAGAGGAACAGCTTTGACATCCAAAGCTTGCTTTTGACTGAAATTCCATCTCAATTTCAATATTCTTGACTTTTTAAATTATTATATTTGCTGTTTCAAGTTGAGTTGTTCTAATATTTTCATAAGAGACCAAACCAGCAACACAGTATATGCAGCCCATGGTAGTCCCTCACTGTGAGCTGACTGAGATATTTTGGGGGTTGTACCCCATCTTTACCCTTGCCTTTCAATTCACAGATTGCTGCTTCACAGCTTCTCTGGGGTGAGTGTGCCAGATTGCAGTGCTTGTTAGGGAGAGCCTTTACTGCAGCATCCCACTCCCACAAAGGTCAGGGGCCACATTCTCCTGGTAGGAGACCTGCCAGGAGACTTGCTCTGTGGTCAGCAACAGGTGGAAAAGATTAACCCTTTGAGAGTCATGCCCCTTAGCCCATCAGGGGTCACGACACCGAAGGCATGGCCTGTTGTCATCAGTGAACAGTCGAGCTGAAGCACTGGATTTATTAGATGCATCACAAGGCACTCTGTGAAATAACGTTTTCCTCTCTCTGTCTTTGTTTGGCAATTCCCTTGAGCTGATCCAGCCAAATGAATTAGAGAAGTGCAGTTAAACTGATTAGTAACTGAAAGCCCAGTAATTTGTTTATTTACCAGGGCTAAATTTATATGTCTATTTTCTTGAAATGTCTTTGCTCTCCTCGTGCTAAATTTTAAAACTCTGGTACTCAAGTGGAATATACTAGCTGAATTAAAACAGTGTTATAAATTCATGCATTCATTATATGCATTATAAATTTATTCAGACATCGGTCAGGATCATGATCTTTGGAACATCAGACAAGTTTGCTTCCTTTTTGATTTCTAAAGACTGGCATGGAGCCACAGAGTTTGGTGTCATTTTTGGTGGCTCAGCTTTGCAGCGTGACCTTGTAATTGGGGTCCTTCCCATAGGGAGCTGCAGCACAGCTCATCTGAAACATGGTGCAATTCAGTGCAGGGTTACATTTCCATCCTTATGGGAGCTCTTACAAAACCACACTGGAACCTTCCACACAGACTTAGTTCACTACCCTGCAGTAACCTCCTGTGTGGGGAGAGAATACCTCAGGCCTTGATAAGTAAGCTAATTTCCTCTCCCTCATCAACATTTTATTCCAATATTTTTCTTCCACAGGGAGTAAATATGGGTGACTCCAGCTCAAACTCTGTTGAAAACAAGGACAAAAATCTTGATTAAAAGCTGAGTTCAGAAGTGCTAGTATTTCACCCAGAATACGGTTAAAGCATAGAGATAAAGCCTGTGCTGTCAGACACCTCAATTCATGCTACATTTGGGTGTCTCTTATTTGATAAAACTTCTCTGACATGTGAGAAATTGCAGGTGTGAAAACACTACTAAGCTGGTGTACCTATAGGTCTTTGGCATTTATCTCTGAAATATCAGTATTTCAAAACCAACACATTTTGAATCTCAAGTCTTCAAACACTAAGTGCTGAGCTGGTTTTTAGCATTATGGGAATCCTTTGCTTTCTCTTTAGTCACTTGCAATTAAATGTTTTACAAAAGCATAACTAAAACATAGCATTTAAGGTAGTATTTGGAAAACCTTACATTAAATCAGAAAAATCCCTAATATGTACAATTTAAAACACTGGTTAGAAAGGAGGCCCCCTAACAATAGCTGTCTGTGCCATACTTCTATGAAGAGCACAAGTGCCATGTTACTAAAAACGAAAAACAAAGCCATGGGAAAGTATTATTTCAGCTGTCATCACTTTGTTCATATTAGAGTAATATGTACATAGTTACAACTATTGCTTGGTTTCCTTATTATTTGTTTCGATCTCTTATATAGCAACAATGTAGTGAAAAATACTATGAAAAATAAAGAAAATGCTTTTGATACAAACCCAGATATGAATACCCTGATTTCAGATTAAGATTGTATCCATATGATTTCCTTCTTCTAAGCAGAAAATTCAGATTCACTAATCATACACTGTAATAATTTAGACTTAGCTTTTAGCACATGCTAGTGGAATGCAGGTATTGCCATAAGACATCATAAAATAATGAGATTTGAAAACTTCCCTTTTAATTGTTAACTGTAAATATATTTTCCTATTCCATTCTGCTGACATTACAGATAAGGTATATTCAGATGCAAATGGAAAGACTTTTTATGGAAAGAAATTTTATGTACAAAATTTAGGCATGGCTGTATCTAGAGTTTTTTGAGAACAGAAGACCAGAAAGCCAAGAAGATGCGCTGGAAATTTATTGAGTTTATAAATCTATGTGACAGTTCCAAGAGGCATGTTATTGAACCAAATTATTCTTTCAAAAGCAAACAAACAAAAACAAAACAAAAAACCAAAACCAAACAAAAAACCAAAACAACAACAACAAAAATCAAACAAGAAAAAACCAAACAAACAAACAAAAAAGGAAAACAAAACACAACCCTCCTAACAAACAGATTTTCAAAGATTTTCAAGGACAGTTGATGATATGATATAGAGATTTCTGGGCTGCCTCGGAAATCCTGGAAATACCTCCATGCATTTCTGGGATATTACATCCTTACCAATGCTCAAGAGTCTTTTGATATGTTTCTAATTGACCCAGATCAAAATAATGATTGTTCTATTAATTTAGTAGTTTGGATGACTGAATGTTAGTGCACGGGAGTATTACCTGCTGTTATTTAATTTACCAGTAGAACACTGGTACCTAAGACATTTGCTTTCCAACACCACTCCACGGAAAATTTTCTGTCTGGAAATTTTGTGGGTCTATGGCAGATTCAGCACAATGTCTCATTATTGAAAATATTTTTTAGGAATCTGATAGAGAGCTCATCTGTGGCCATAGCAGCTCAGGAAGGAAGGAAGGAAGGAAGGAAGGAAGGAAGGAAGGAAGGAAGGAAGGAAGGAAGGAAGGAAGGAAGGAAGGAAGGAAGGGGAGTTTTAACTCTGATTGCAAAGTGTGGATCCAGATCACACATCTTTTGAGTGTTGTTCAAACACTGTTTCCTCATAAAATTTAAAACTCACGAATGTTCATGAATTGTTAGAGGATACTCTTTAAGGAATAGAAGCACTATTCAGAAAAATTGTGAATGGACACGAATCACAGAATCAATGTTTTGGAAGAGACCTTTAAGATCATCAAGTCCAACCCAGCCCTAACACCTCAACTAAACCATGGCACTGAGTGCCACATCCAATCTTTTTTTAAACACATCCAGGGATGGTGACTCCACTACCTCCCTGGGCCATTCCAGTATTTTACCGTCCTTTCTGTAAAAAACTCATACATGAGTTAGCTTAGATTTCTGTGATCTTCTCTCTATAAGCAGTGGTATAACTTCCCTAAAATGTGTCCTTTCTTACCTAGCAACATGGCTGAAGATATTTCAGACTGTTTTTACTATCTTGAGAGCTATTATCTTCTTTCTTTGATGGACACAGTTGTCTCTCTCATCTATTAATTTACAAGGTTGTTAGAAAGGCATCTTACACAGAACATTGCCTGGGCCCTGTCACAGCTCTAGTGACTCCCCCTTTCCTGTTGGTTATTTTCTTTTCAGGACTATTCTATTTTCCTCTTATCTATCAAACTGTATAATTATTCTGCAGTTGAAACAATGACCTCAAGCACCACTTGCTGGACTTTCAAACAAGAGCTCCGCAACCATCACGGACAAAGGCAAATATTCCTATTATGCTGCTTATAGTGGGAGACAGAGGGACGTGGCAGCTCCTGCAACATGGACTGCCTCAGACATTTGCAAAGATCTATCTAAGTGTTAATATCATTTGGCAAAGTAAATAATTAATTTTGCATTTCTGTGCTTGACTAGGGCTAGATGACTCCTCCAGTGAATTTGCTGGTGGCTTCACAACCTGGATCAAATTGTACAGATCCATGAACTGGCAACTATCTATGTTGACTTCAGCGCCACTTCAAAAAGGAAAGAAGTGCTTCCATCTGTGATCCTATTGCAAGATCTGAGTTCATATTAAAATTAATCACTCAGATTGACACATGAAACCTCAGAAAATATTCTGAATGAGTCTGATTTTTACTTATAGTGTGCAAAAGACATTTAAGAAAAAGAAAAGTCTGATTGGAATTGAAGATATGATGATAACAATCAGGAATTCATTAGAGGAAGCAAACACGAAGTAAGTAAGAAAGAAAGAATGATAGGAAGTAAAAGACAAGTGTTTTAAAAAATCTATCTAAAGATGACAGTATGTCTTCTGAAAATCAGTATTTTCTCCTTGTTATTATTTTGCTGTTATTATATTTGATTAATTATTTACACTGCACTATATTTGTGCATACATTTTTCAAAAGTGAGGTATTATTTACCCAGTAAGTACTATGTAAATCAACTTGCAAGAACTGTTAAATATTTATAGTCTGTCTGGAAGGTTAGAAGAAGTGCAAGTTGTAGGGATTGCAACTGCATACTGATAACAACAGTAAAACCAAAAACATAAACATTGCAGAGGTCAAAAACATTTACTGTTTTCAAAATTTTTTCTTGCTCAAAATCCCAAGATTTGAAAAAACGCATTCTTTTAAAATGTATCTGTTACATTTCACTGGCCTAGTAAATTGCAGCTTGCCTCTCACAAAGCTTTCATGCCTGAGATTTGGTCTGAATTCTTTAGCACTTCAAAGCTTGACTGAAGAAGAGTGTGTCAGTAATTTACTGTCTCTTTGCATCTGTCACCTTGATTTTCTTCACCATAAAGCTTTAAATCTTGGACCTGGAAAAGGTGGAAGCAAAATGCTGGTGCAGCTCTCTCCTCTTCCTGCTATCCTTGCAGGAAAGAGAGGAGAATATAAAACTCTGAGCATACAACCTTCCTAAATAAGGACTGGTTTTTGTTTCAACATAACTCTTTCAAGAGTTAGCAGATGTTTCAAATTGGATCTTCTAAAATGCTGATAACTGTGCATGTCTCAGGCTACAATCCTTTCCAGAAGTCACTTTACTTCCGAAATATTTATAAAAAGACCATATGTTATATTTGTTCTTTGAATTGGGGGAGGGGGAGCACAACATTTGCTTTTATTATTGTTCATTCAGTAATCACTTTCCATGAAAACTGTATAATTTTTCCCTTTCTGGACCAAAATTTTGTTCTTTCATTATTAATTTGAGCAGTTACGGAATCTGTTCCCATTCATAATCTTAAAAATAATAATAGTAAGGAATCACACATGTAAACATGTGTAAGTTGCATAAATTTTTACATATTTATCCACGTCTCTACTTTACAGCTGTTTGCCTTCCTGCTGCTAGATTGTACCCATGTTTTATGCTTAAATTGAGAAACTGAAGAGAAGAATAGGCTGTCACTTTATCAGATCGGAGGCAATCCTTGCTTAATTACTTGAGAGGTGTTGCTGTCTTTCTTGAGTCCCCTTTTATGTCAGGAAGCCAAGTAAAATGACAATAAATTAAGCTTCCCAAGGAGAGAACTAGGAACATTCTGCCAAGCCATGCTTACATCACTCTCTGAGTATCAGAACTGCACACATATGATGGAATCTCCTAATGCAAGCTCTGAGGACAGGAACCTACACGTTTGTGGTGAGATTCACACAAGGAACACACAAGGAACAAGACCTGGCCAATGTGACACTTAATAATAAACAGGGAGAGGCCAATTAGGCCCATATGCCTGAGATTCCTTTAATCTAATTCTGTCAGATAAAAGGGCTGCTTTGTCAAGCAAAGCTCCTTTTCTAGTCAGTGGGAAGAGATAAGCATCTCCAAAGGCAAACTGTTCAACATATTTTACTCACCTAATGTGGTGATCTGAGATGAGCCATCATCCAGGGTGCTCATCTCTCCCTTTGCCTCAAGAAGGTGCTTTGATGGTTAAATAGGCCACACTCCCAGGAGGCTGATGGAATAAAAATTTGATTCCAGCCAGTCAGAAATGAGGACAAAATGCAAAGGCAGCAGTCTGGCAGGTATACTGAGGAAATACCTATGGCTTAAATTGTGTATTACACTGCAGGCCAAGCACTGATGGATGCAAGGTAAAGATCAGACTGCATGGCCAACCTAGATGCTGTTTGCACTGCCCATGTAGCACTGTCTGCCCTCAATCGTTATGCATATACATTTTAAAATATAATAGACTAACAACTGACTCCTTTACCTTGTGTATAAGACGTCTTCAGGTACGTTTTATGAAAAATGTTAGTGTCTCATCACACTCCTTCTTTGTAACAGATCTTTCACATATTAGTTATTATAAGATAGTGGTATTATCAGGAAGCTGTATTTCTTATCTCTCAGCAGGTTTCATCTTGATAGGGTGATACGTTCAGGACCTCAATTCAACATGTACATGTTTCTTAGTAAAAAGTTTCTGTTCAGAGTCAAGATGGAATCAAAGTGATATCATACCATATTTCATGTTATCAACTATGAAAGAAAGAATTTAAACACTGGATCTGTTTCTAAGGCATTCAATTTGAGGAAAAGAATTAGCATTGCAAAGAGAAAAGGGAGAATAGTGACTTTTTTCTTCTGCATTCATTGTCTTGAATCAGCCTATTGTCTGGGGCTGTACGTGTGTGGGAGTGCAATTCACTGGTGGTTGAATTCAACTCTCAGTTCTTTCAGCTGTGTTTTCAGCCTCTGATTTCCTATATTTCTCTCTGTAGTTTTAATAATGAGGGAGATTTTAGGACAATATGTTCTACATTTTCTGCATTATTGAGCTTTCTTCATGGCCTCTCCAGAACAACAAAACAAGACTAAAGCTTCAACAGTGTGAAACCAATGCTAATAGATTATATGTCAGCACCAAAAACCCCCAAGAGACTCTTGGGAATATACTGTATTCCATATCTATATAATGAAAAAATGTGATATTCATGTAGTCATATAATTTCCAGTCATTGAGGTACTTGTTTTAATCATACCCCCACTTAGTTAGTTTTTAGTCCTGGAAGCAACGTTTTGGCCTTTTGCAATGCTTTGGCCTCTCCAACTCCTGGATCTGCTAGAACTGACATAAGGTTGGTCTCTTCCCTTCAGTGATACCTTGAATATACATGTGCAGATTTCCCTGCACACATGTGTGTATGTATGTGCACAAATTCATTAAATATGTGTAGAAGCCCACAGCTGGTAGGTCACACCTTAGGACATACACCAACAGATTCATTCAACAGTTACCTGTGTTATAAAACTGAAAGAAGGAAATGGCAGCTAAAGGCAGTGGTGACAAGAACACTATAGAGAACAAGGAAAATCTCATGAAACCTGAAAAGACAAGCAGCAAGCCTTTAAAACATGAAAATAATTAACGATTAGGATATTTACTAAGGACTGTGTTAAATTTCTCACTTGACTTGAACACCTTATTAGTACAGGTTTCAGTGATTGCTGATCTTCAAGTCCATTAATTTAAACAACAGACTTCAAAAACATTTAGGGAAATAAAGAACATTTAAAGCATTTAGGGAAATAAAGAACATTTTGTTAAAGTTAAATGCAAGTGAACAGATGCAGTGGTGCAGCCTGATAGCTGAGCAATTGTCAGTAAAAATTAATAGAAAGGCAACAGGTAAATACATCAGTATATTATAGAAAGTAATCTGAGGACTTTTCTCCTTCATTGAAAGCAAAAGTGCTATTCCTATGCTCCCTTATTTTACAGTGGCTTGCCTTCACATGGATTGTGTAGTACAAAATGAGAAATTCCTGAGGGGAATAACTTAATATAAATGGCAGAAAGTTTGCCTACAGATGGAAAGAATAAGGACTTTACCCACAAGCATTTGTAGAAACATTAATTTATAAGGCAAATAGTCCTTGAGGGCTAAATTATGATCAAATGCAGGGAAACTAGATGTACTTTGTGCTTCTGATAAGCACTGAAAAGAAAATGAGACTTAGTTTTTACATAAAACATATAAAATATGTTCTGTTCTCTTTTCCTTGCCCTTGCTTCCAGCCAGATATCTTTAATGTCTTATTAGATGACTCTGAAAAAGGGAAATAATTTAACATGGCACAAAACTCTGGAGAGATGATTTCAAAGGGGTCAGTAATAAATAATGCATAGAATCAATATCTGTACTTAAAAATTATTCACTGATTTTAACTGGAATATGCATCTAAAGATGTTGTCTAGCCTACCCAGTTCCTGTCTCCACCTCATTCATAGTTTCACATATTCTGGGAACTATAGCGTAGCATATTATGTAGCTATATTTATGAAAAATCTTCTAACTTCTTATAAATAAAGACACAAATCCCATATGTAAGCCAATGAACATCTTCTGATGTTCAAAACCTGAAGTGATTTTCTAAGTATGAAATAAATTAACAGTTTGCTTGGAGGTCCTTTAGTGTTGTGTGTGCCTTGAGAAAGGCTGCTCACGTGGCCGAAATAATAGATAAAATCTTAGTTACTCTGATATGTCCAGAAGGAGGCTTGCCAGGATTGTCCTGGATTAATGGCACTATAGACATCTCTACATTATAATAAATCAATGATCAGTGAAGAGGTAAATCATATGTTGGGAAGCCTCAGGCCACAGAGATCTAGTTAAACAAACAAACAAATGTGTCAGATGTATGTATGCAAACCGCATTACTTCTAAGGAAATTGTGCTTTCAGTATTGATGAGTAAGTGATTTGTTAGTTGGTGTAGTGTAAAGATTGTTTAGGAAAAGGGATTATTCCTAGTAACAATGGCTCAATAGTGTCAAACTGAATTCAAGCCTGGCAAGTCTGTTTTCTGTAAGTAAAGACATTTATTCATCTACTGTTATAATTTCTAATTTCTTCTTCGAAATCTTTCAGTCTTAATGTGTGCCTTTGTTACAAGTGTATCTTGCCTTCACATGGGCTGTCTTCTATCTGAGGGTTTTTACACTGTGGTTTTCAGAAGGCAACATGGCCAATCACCTTACTACCACCAGTTTGTACAGTTTTGAAATTAATATCTCCCTCCAAAAAAAGAAAACCACAAAATGAAGTATCTCTATCTATTTCTATAATGATACTGCATGGGACTCAAATGATGCCTGTGGCCAAGGCTGGACCTCGAACAAAATTACTTTTGGACCATGCAAAAGGCACACATGTAGGGTGGGCTGTGTGGGTGTGGGAGATGGTCCTGTAACCACAACAGTTACCCCACAGGAGAGGAGTGACAGCTGCAATAAATCTGAGGTCAGGATGTAAAGACACCGTGATAGACACCATGTAAAATTACACAGTGGTGCTCAGCAGGCATCTTTGCAAGTCAGTAAAATGCTGAAGAATGAGGAATATGAAGGTTTAGGATTTGAGAGGCTTTGGTCTTGTGGCATGAACAGAACTGACGCTAGAGAAATTTATGTTCAGTTCCTGATCCATTTGTGGTCAGCATTATTTGGCTGAAAGTAAGCTCTTAAACTTACATTATGCAGTGTTCTCCAGCTATCAAATAGAGATGGGACAACTTAATGCTGTGAGATTTTCTAAAAATAAATTTATTATTGAAATGTTCCGTTTTCAGATGTCGCAGCTGTAGGATCATGTAGGTACCTTTTATTATAGGGGAGAAAATATAAGAATAAACTATAGAATTTATCAGTTTTAGTTCCCTGCTTCTCAAAGCACAAGTGATGAAACTATCAAATGAACAAATGCCTCTTTCATTTGTCGCCTTTTTCAAGTGGAAAATTAAATCTCAGTCACAAAATATTCTGAAAGTGGATTTTTTCCCTAATTAATTTAAAACACTCGCTTTCTAAATCTGAAAAGTTGCAAACAACATCCACACTCTGATTTTCTTGAAAGAACTCTGCACCATATGTAAGCTGTTAGGCATCTGTTTTGTCCTTGTGTACATGTCAAATCATACTCCAGTTCAGTCTTGATTGTCCTATTGTGGCTCAAAGCCATGCTTTGCAAAAAACGCACGATGCTGAAGCTATGCTCACTTACAGCCTCACTGTTCATGCCACCAAAATAAATTTTATCAACTTCCTTGCTTCAGCAAACAGCTGACATTTCTTTTGGCAAAATGAACCACAAAACTCCTGATCTGACGTCAACAGGCTGACAGCGGCTTTGTACCAGATGAAGCTGTTGGTGGCTGAAGTGGGTGCTGTGCACCAAACCACATGTACCACTGCTGCTCTGGAGGCCAGCAGAAGCTTTCACAGTGTCAACAATTTTCTAGGTTTGTTTTTTTTTATTCACATAAAAATTTGAAATAAATGGTTTTAAAATATCTCTGTCTAACAGGGTGCATATTTGGTGTGCTGGACCCAGGGGGGCTTTTTATTGGAAATTAGGACATTCAGATTAAATGTGATATTACACGTCTCTGTTAAATTTATTTACCAAGAGCTTTCATAGCTTTCTATAATTGAATAAATACAAGTGAATTATTTAATTTTCATCTTCTTTCCTTAATGAAATATCAGTTGTGATCTTTGCCTTGTTTGGACTACTTTTCTTCCACGAAAACAGTAGAATATTTCAGTTCTGCTAGATCACCAAGCAAGCTTTCATTTCAGAAAAGGTCATTGGTCATTATATCACCTGCAGTCCTTCAGGTAGTAAAAATTTAAACGGTTTCCTGAGTAATGGAGAGTACATCCTTCTGCCTGAAAACTAAGTTCTAAGACTTAAAAAAACCTTTAAACAAATTTTTAATTTTTATTAATTATTGAATTCTTATGCAGGTCAAAATAATTCTAGAAAAAATCAAAGGAGATTATTTTGACTGGAAGGTCAATTTCTAAGTATGCTTGAAAGAACATTTCTAAGTTATTCCGTTTCCTGTATCTGACTTATGGTCCAACTTAATAGAGATTCTATCAGAGCTTTGTTTGCACTCCTTGTTGATCAACAAGTGTTGATGTACTTGTGTAACTTCAATTTCCTCTGTCAGCATTGCAGTTACACGGCACAATGAGCCGTTCATGAGGTTGCACAACATGATTTCCATATCATGGGACCCTGCACTCTAACATTTTGTTGCTCCTACTGTTTCAACCAGTGCAGCTATACAGCATTTCCCACAAATTTACTCAGATGTCATCATAAATTTCTTAGCCATGATTGCTTTCATCTGCATAATGGACCTTGTTCTAGCTCTTTTTAAGCAATATTGAACTATCAGGAATATATATTACCCACCAGGAAACTACCTAAATTATGTTGCAACCAACGTCCCTGTAGGATACTTGTCTGTTCTCAATAAGAAAGAGGAGTAAGAGCTCCACAACACAAGTTCTGCAGATTAAAGTGATATATACATTTGTGTCAAGATCTTCCTCTTTTCTAAAAACTTAAGAAATCACCAACAGTCTTTTGAAAAAGTATTAACTATCATATGCAAGCCTGGCAAAACTCAGATTAGTTTAAGGTCTTTTTCTGGTCTGGGCATCTATATCTATAAGATATGTTCATCTGTGCATTTGGCCAAAGGTGATCTGCATCTTAAAATCGGAAAAAAATAAAAAAAGAGTGTGTGGCCACCACTAGCCTTAGGATACTGAAAATCATATAACTAGACTAAGCCACAAGGATGCAGAGGCTTTTCTCTGTAAGTACTGGCACTAAGTAGGAGCTATCTTATAGTTTTGTGGCAACGAATACAGATAAAACGTCCAGAAAAAACCAGACTTGCTTCAGAAATGATAGTTGTCTGCTTTTTAATGATTCAAGTAATATAAATTTAGTGCCTTTTTAAATAGTCATTTGCCACTTCTCCCTTGATAGAAATGGAGAACAGAAAATATGTGCCCTCTAAGCTGCATCACATGGAACCCTGAATCATACACAATTTCATATCCTGGTTCATTCTCAGTTTCAGAGCCTCTGAGGGGTTAAGGATTGCAGTTCAAAAGGCAACTGTGAGGCTTTTTACTGAGCATTGCCATCCTGTGTAGACCCAGAATGTTGGGTTTAATGTTTCTGCCTCTCACTTTTTGGAAAACTCTCATATTAATTTTTAATTATTATTTTTGATAATATTCAAGCAAATATTACCTCAGTTTTTCAGAGAACAAAGCAAATACCCAAGCACACCATGTGTGTGCTTGGCCACCAACTAATGACATAGCTGTATAATGGCATAGCTGCATAAACAGTGCAGAGGGAGGAGGTCAGTCTGAGAACAAAAAAATTATCTGAAGGCTACGATCTTGTTTATGAACAGATTGATTCATGTAAATTCTCTCAAAGTTGAGAATTGTTTAATGATTCTGTTATGCAAACAAATCTGCTATACACATTGTTTGGAAGATATCAGTGTAAGTACTGAATCTTCATCCTAAATGGATGTCTATATAAAGCATGTGGGATGGCTTTGATCCTTGTTTAGTAGATTTAGGCTGCAAAAGGTAGTTTTACTTGACTATCAAGTGACATTTTATGATTTCACATAAAGCAAAGCAAAGTTTTATATATAAAAAAATCACTGCAACAAGCTTTAAATATTCATGAATATTAATGAAATATATTAATATTAAACATATATTTCCTTCTTTAAGATTGTATTTTAAATATAATTGAAATGCAGTTCTGTGGGATACTAATAATGCTTTATTTTTATTTAATGAGGATTCCATATATTTACCATCAGTGTAGTATTGACCTGCCTCACCGAATAGATTTTACCTCTTCCCAGAATTTGCAGTGAATATACTTCATGCCTGCTTTTGGTCCTGTCATTGTTTGGATCTCATTGTTTTATATGGTTATTGACTGCAACAAGTCATGATAAGATTCACAGTTAAATGAGGGAAATTCCCCAGCTGAAATCTTGACTTGTTGGACAAATGTAATATAAACATAAGTTGCAATAAGGACAAGATTTATGGGTCTAGGACAGGTATTGAATCTTAACATTTAAGCTTCAATTGCTAATTCAGGTGGGAAGAAGAAGTGAACACAGATAATTCAAGTACTGTTTAAATCTGTATAAAATACTTATGACACTGCTTGAGTAGCTGCTCAGCATTTGCTGCTGAAATCAAGACCATTTATAGCAGTGTCAAACCAAAGGATTTACTCCATCTGAAGTAGCTGAAGTAAGTGCCCAGAATTCCTTCTATGTACATAGATATTTCCTGTCCCACTGGCAAAATAACCCAGTTGGTTCATGGAAAATGTCATGGAAGTGGGAGTGTACAAATGCACTGAAAGGTGAAGGGCATCACAGACTAAATTATTATAAATACCTGCTCCTGTGTCTTACAGATAAACTGTGCTGTGCCAGGCTGACTGGCAATGCTTTTATTATGTAGTGACTGTATTTAATTTTATGTAAGAAAAGACAGCAGCAATAGATATTCACACAGGGAATGACTGGGCAGAGAGTGAAGGCTATGGAGCATTAGCAATGCTAAGAAGTCTCAAACAGTCCTTAGAGGAATGGGAGTTTCATAACAGAGTCTGAATGTGTCTCAAATATCATGCTGACGTTTGTCACCAATGAATTTCCCACACTGTGGGAGTTTTAAAGAATGACTTATTGGCTTATTGGCCTACTCACTCCATGCATGCAAATCCAAAGAGACAGATTCACTGCATTTTTGCATATCCTTAATATTCCAAGGCCTTAGGATTCAAGTATTGCTCACATGTTGGTGAGCATACAAGTGCAATAGTGTGGGGAAGGACTGGGAGCACAATCAAAACAGAAATTACAAGGCAGGTCATTGTAGTCCAGTGTGTTATGAGGCAGCACAGAATAAGTAAGTCATTCAGAGCAGTGTCTTATTCTGGAAATTGAGACGGTTTAAAGGATCAAGTATGATTTTACAGTTACGATTTACTTGACTGAGATTTTCATTCTGTAATTTTTAAGCAGTGTCAGAAAGAGCAGATAAAGCAGCCTGCTTAGCCACATTTAATCTTGAATTGTCAGGTAATTTTAGTGTTGGAAAGTTCTTCAAAAAAATATTTCTCTTTCCTTTATGAAAAATACCATTCCCTGTTCACAGTGGATTATTGTGGCCTAGTGACCTGTCCTCTGGAATATCATCCCAGGATGTCTGCAGCTCCCAGCAGCACTGCAGCCACCCAGAGCTAACAGCCGGTTCATGGACTGTCAGTTATCCAGGATTATTGATTCCAGGGAATGGCTCAAAGCTGTCAGTCAGCCGTCACCACGTCGGCTTCTGTTCAGCCGACTCAGCCTTTCCCTCCCTCAGAGCAGTTTTTTGGGCTTCTGGTTGGAAATGTCTACAGGTGGGAGACCAGAACCTTGGTCAATAGAGATTATTTAAACTTTCTCAGGACAGCTGAATGAGGCCTAGGTTTTTCGATATGTATTTAATGTTTCTATCAAAATGCACTTTTCATTGAAAGTGGTGACCTTTTTTTTTCTGTAATCTATTTTCTAATAATACTTTTAATGTACTAAATAAAAATTTAAACCTACTTCATTATATAGATGAATATGTAGGGGTTTTTTCTTTGTTTCCCACTTGTTTTCCTTTGTCGCCTCCTTTCCATGTTTTTCCAGATTAAAAGACATATAATGAGAAAGGGAAAGTAAGAACTAAAAATGTACAGATATGTACTTCTCACATAAAAAATTTCAAAATTCTTTCTGTAATCTGAATGAAAGGAAAAGAGACTTTGTATAACATAATACCTACACTTCCATATAAATTAATTTACATTTGAAATAATTATTTCATCTGTTTGGAGGAACCATGAAACTTTGGAAAAGAACTGCCACAAATACTTGAAAATTACATCCCTGATGAAGTTATTGTCTTCAGTGCAGCCAAGCATTTGTCATCTCTGTGTAGGTCCGTTACACAAAAATAAGAGTACTCATGACAGGAATTTAGGTGGATTTATTTTTACTTTTTTTTCAGGCAAGTTTGTTGCTGCTTAAGTGTTAGGTTTTGCCAGCCTTCTGGAAACTTGCAAATGAGTGTAGGAAGCACACACTGAAGTGCTTCCAGGGCAGAGAGGGAGCATCAGCAAAAGATGAACAGGTCACAGACAACTTGAAAGACGAAAGAAAGATAACAACATGTGTATGGCTCTCCTGGATACTTCCAAAGAGATAAGGAACAAAGCAAAACATAAATCAGTGACAATTGGGAGCACAGGTTTCACTGTCTACTCCTAGAACTGGGATTCTCAAGGACGTGCATGTCACAATAACTCTGTTGCCAGGGCACAGAAACACCCTGCTGTTTGGTAATGCTGCTTTGCTGCTGATGCCAGCACCATTTTTCTTCATTTGAGGTACTGGGGGTTAACACTAGGCAAGATTTTTCAACCTATTTAACCATGTGTTGTGAAGCTGGTTGACCTTTGACTGCTAAGTGCTGACAGGATCCTGTGAGCCCTGGAAATGATAGCAAGATCTACTGGCGAGGTGCAAGCAGATAAAGAACAAAGTAGCACATAAATCAGCAGAAGCCAATTAGGGCACTCCCACACCAAAAAATTTTCAAGGAGGAGAGGAAAAGACGTGAGACATGACTATTATGCACATTGGAAATCTGTCACAGTCATAAATTTGAAATAAATTGCTACAGGAACTGGGCAGCTTGTCAGTAAACACTCCAGAACTGGGGACTGGCAAAACTGTACATAAGAATTAATGTTTTAGAAGGGTAAATACCTCCAACAAAGACCTGGTTTTACCACATTTGCATTATTTTTGGCATTCCATTCCTAGTGCAAGAAAGTTTCTCCTGGTTTTTTTGCAAGATATGATACTGGGGAAAATTCAGAACAAATAGCACAGAAAAAATGGGAGAAATTTTGATCTGATTTATCTCTTTTCCAATTTGAACTGTTCTATACTAGTAGTGAGGATTAAGAAATCCTGGGAGACAGCTTTGAGTCCGAGAAACAGTTGCATGCTGCTTGAGCTGCTACAAAAATTTGTATGCAGAATTAATGCTTAAGGAAAAATCTGCTCCAGTTTCAAGTATTTGGGCACCTTGCAGTTTCATTAATTTAAACAAACAATAATCAGCTACTATTAAATAGCTACTTCTTGATCCCCCAAGCTAGAGATAAAATGATTACATAGCCAAAGAGTTATTTCTCTCATTTTATAGATGGCAAAACCAAATATGGGAATGCTTTGATGCATTGATAAGAATGACCAAGAGTATAACCAAAGGGCACCAATAAAAATACCAACAAAAATTCAATGTAAGCCTGAAGAACAGCCAAAAAGAAACCTCATGTTGAAAACTAGCCTGTTCTTAGTGCAGGGAAGATTTTATTTTCTTCTAAATTTCTGACAGGGTCACAATGACTGACTCAGGATCTTAAGAAACAATTTTCAAAGCATCTGAGTGACATCGAGGAGCATATTACCACCAACACTCAATGAAACATAGTTATTCCATTGCCTTGTTCCTGTAGAAAATGCTGTTTTCTCTCAAGGCTGTTCTAGCCCTTGGTATGTAGCCGTGCCTGTGTTCCAACTTGTTCAGTCATTCACCTGATTGATCTCAAGGAAAGAAAAATGCAAAAATGTTCAGGCAACTCAGGTTCACTGTTTCCAAAGCAAATTGTTTGTTCTTGCCTGATGCTGGTTTTTTTTTTTTTTTTGGATTTTGCCTGGAGTAAATAATTAGGACTTGTGAACACTGCTATTTAGTGTATTGGTTCTAAGAATTCCATGTATAGAATACACAATTCTTGTGAACACAAGGTGAATGTATTTTTCTTGACAAAACAAATTTAGGACATTTTCTGATTGTGCAGTCACACAGGCTTTCCACTTCTTTTGGGAACTGAATGACACCTATTTTTTTCAAATTTTCTTCTTCTTACCTTTTCTTCATTATTCCTCAACTGTGCTTTATCTGGCATACCTCTGAAAGGTGTGGTCTCTACCTGGATGACTTAATCACTCACCAGATTTTGAAAGTAGACATCCCAGCCCCATAGCATCAGAAACCTATAACCAAGGTTACAAGCAATACAATTTTTGTGAATACATTCTGTGCATTGTTGTGATATTTATATTACTAGTTTAGGAGTAACTGGGAAAATAGAGAATATATATATTTTTCCATAGATGGTTTTGGTATTGGATGTATTTTTGTTTTGCAGACTAAGACAAGGAAGCTGAGACAAGTTGAGTTGGTTCATTGAACAAAATATTAATTTCTGAGAAGCCCCTGATACCATAAAATCATACAAAGGGGGCGAGTATGTAAATCAGACAATCACTTTCTGATGTCTCATTCTGTGTATAAGGGTTATTATTAACAGATGAAAAAAGTTAGGGCATATAAGATACAGAGGTAATATTAAGAATCTGATTATTTTCCTGTCTTCCAGTCTTATAACTTTTCTGCATCTGTTGAATTATGGTATGTTGTATTTCTCACCACCTGTCAACAGCTGTTGGATATGCCACCCAAATGTTGATTTAGCAATGTTTTCAGTGATACTGCTGCTGCAAGAGATAGAAAAAGGGTTGTTAATGCCCTTGGAAATAAAAGCAGACTAGTTGAATGAAACTTTTTTGGTTTAGTTATACTCCAAATCTTCCTTTCCCTCACTGAAGAAAATTAACCTGCTTCTAACTGAAGTTGCAAACACAACCATGAAATCCAAACTTTTAGGTGAAAATTATCAAAGAAACATTATATAACATAGAGTTTCAACTTTCTTGATTAAGCCATTTCATATTGATTTCTTTTTAGTGCGGAAATGTTATGTGATGAGAAACTAGTAACACCTTTGATGTGTTAGTTTCTATTGTAGCACCTACTTGGAGCTTCACTGATGGGCTGGAAGGCACTGGTTACTAGCTCAGTACTTGACATTGGACATGACAAGAAACAACTTGTGGTGAGGATGGATGACAGGAGACAAAGTTCAAAGATTATGAAAAGCATCCAGAAGAAATCAGCTGTGCCCTACTAAGTCAGAAGGCTATGTGTGAATGTGAGTATTCCTCTCTGATAGACAGTTTTTTTAAAGCCTCTCAGGAACCAAACATGTCTCAGTGTTTTCCATGCACTGGTATAATTTCTCATCTCCCCTTTGTCATGAGTGACAAAGACATGACTTGCACAGCTCACAACAGGGATCAGGATCCAAAGTGAGGTTCCAGGACATATGGGTGCTGTCTTATTTATACACAAACCACAAATATATCATCATTGCAGAGGATGCCACCCTTGTTGCTCAGCCTTACTCCTCCATATGAGTTGTGACTCCCCTACAACACTTTGAGCAAGTGCAATAACATCCACCTCTTTCCATTTCCTTGCACTCCCATATCTACTTCTTTCTCTGATCGTTTTCAGGGTCAAGTGTGTTTTTTGTGCACAGCTCAAAATGTCAGTTTGTCACTGAAGCTGCTCCATTGTCTGTGGGGTGTTGCTCAGGCTGTGTCTAAATGCCTCAGATTTGGCATTAAAGGGAGGAATCCTGTCTGGCTCCTTCTGGTCAACAACAGCACTCCCAGCCAACAGCTGACTCAGTACCTCCACTTCCAGGCTGTGAAGATGAGTCACTTACTCTGATTCCAAAAATACTTTTTAATAGTTTAGGTCCTGTGTACAGATCTTATCAAAACCATGACTCTCTTCAACTTTTCTACTTTTAAAAATACCATTCTTCTCTGAGAAACAAAAATGAAATGGGTATTGTTTTAATATCTACCCATAAAATGGAAGTTTTTTTCACTAAAGAAGAAAGATTTCCAATTTTAGGCTAGTATGGTTCCCATTGGGTCATCTGACAATATTTTTAAAAATTCTTTACTCAAATGTGATATTGTTTGGAGCTAAGTGAAATAGCTTTGGACAAGGAAAAAAAAAGTTATGCATTATTATAAAAAATCTATTTTGCACACCAATTTGATTCAGATCGCCAATATTTAATATTTTCATTCCTTACTCATGCAAAGTAAGGCAGGCAAAAAAATCCTTGGAAATACATGCACTACACTTGGAAGCTTAGCTACTCTGTGTGTAATGAAATGAGTTCTTGACATTCAAAACATATCTCAGAACAGTGCTTGAGGACGTGGTGGAGTGTCTGATATGAGCCCTATATGTTGTCAGGTAAACGAATGCAGGATTTTTTTTTGAATGTTATTAAAAAGTGTTTTGTCTATACCTCACCGATTTGCCCATATATTATTTCTTCAGTGGTGCAAACTTCTGGTGATCCATTCTAGTTCATTGCAGTTGTGAAACATTTCGTGAAATACAAACTGGCATACGTCTGGATTAAAATAAAGACCCCAGAACTCTCAAAGGATTTTTCGGGTTTATCAAGAAACTTTAAATTTCTTGAGAGATAAGAAGAGATATGCAATTCTGTGTCTGATAAAAATGTTATCATGTTTTTGTTCCAGTGTAAGTAACACAGCTAGGTTATGTTTACAGTAATATTCTGTTCTTAAAATATATAAATGGAAAAAAACTACTATAATCTGTTTGAATTGATATTCAGTAATAAACGCAAACCCAATAAATTTCAGGTTTAAAGAAGTTTGAAATTTGGTATATTTTCATTGTAATATTCATACATCCTATTATATTAATGTTAAAGGCCCTTGTTGAAAAATGCATTTCATTACTTTGAGCCAGTGACTGAGTTACTGAACATTCAGACACAAGCACAGGAAATTGGCATGTGTATCCTACACAGAAAGGGGACAGGAAAGTCCATTCATAAAATTATATATATATATATATATCTATATCTATATATATATCTCCATTTATACAGGGCATTATGATTACATCCCTTGGCACAGAGATACCCCAGTAAATCAAAACACTTTTTTAAAGAATAATAATGTTTTTTTTTTAAATTCTAATTCACTTTGTGGATTAGAAGCACTCTAAGAAGATGCTAGATGACGATGGAGACAATATATTTTTCTTTTATTTTCCTGAAATTTCTATTAATTATAACTGTTCCTTTGGGTCATCCTTATAATTTATTGAATATAATTTGTACAGCAGTAATCATGTAATAGAATTATCTAATAGTGTTGGTGAGAAAGGATCTCAGAGATCATTTAGTTCCAACTCTCCCACCATGGACAGGGATGCCACCCAGCTCACCAGGTTGCTCAGGGCCCCATCCAACCACAAACACTTCCAGAGATGGGGCATCCACAGTTTCTCTGGGCAGCCTCTTCCAGTGCCTCACCACCCCTCGAGTAAATAATTTCCTCCTAACATGTCTTTACATTCTCAAGCTTTTCCAATTCTCCTCAGATATCATCCCTTCCTCCTGTTGTGTCAACTGCACCTCTCAACTTGGTGCCACTGCAATTACTGGCTCCCACCCTTGAGAGATAACCTAAATGTGAAGAATGTCTGCAGGATTATTAAAATGTTTGGGATTTAACTTTCCGTTAAGAGGAAGATCATAGTGACCAAACATGGTTTTCAGCCCAGTGCTCCAGACATGCATTATTGGACCTTTCACAGACCATCAAGGAAAACTTTATGCTTTATATGGTTTTAGTTTTATATTGTAAAAGACATGCTGTAAATTCTAGGACATCTTACACTTTTAATCAGTTAGTCAAAACGTCTTACAGTTTTCTTCTTCATTTAGTGAAGAACAAACATGAATAACAAAGAATTTAAGAAGATGAAAAATGTTAAAGTAACATAGACAACTAAAAACAAAAGAAAAATTACCAAACATATTATGTCTTGGTAATGAGTTGTGCCAAGTTCCATTTCAGACAGAACTGTGTCTATAGCTACATTAGTCTGAGTTGTATCACAAGAGTGGTATAGGATGAGAAAGGATTCCTGGAAGGGTGGGATGCAGCTCTTCCCACAGCTCAGTGCTCAGATCCCTGTTGCTCATACTACCCATGCTTCATGCTCAGAGTACAAAGAGCCTGGGCTCCCATCTGGGCTGTGAAAGCTCTCAGAACTTCCTCCTCCCCCAGTGTTTATTTTCTTCTGTCATGCTCTATTCCTTGGTATACAATACCTTGGGCTGACCTGGCAGTGAGAGATGGTGCCTTGCATTGGGTGGGTCAATAAAAACAAGTTTGACAAAGGAAACACGGAGCACTCTCAGTATGGACAAAGCATTGCTGGCAGTCTCAACCATGGTGGTAAAGTCAGAGAGGTGACAGATTTAGACAACAGGGCTAGGCTTTCATCAGTTAACTCTGATCAAGTGTCTGAAAGTCCCAGATAACCTCCTTGACATTTGAGCAACAGAACAATATGTAAATAAAGCTTTCATCATGCAGTGAAATTTGAAGAAGCCATAATTATATATTAATTACAAATATATAATATTACATGCTAAATATGTTACTGAGCTCAACCCACCAAAATATTTTCTAAAGACACCTTTGAACATAACCAAGAGCCTTTCTTTGTCTGTGTAAAAATGCTCTACATTTGCACCAAGACTTCTTTGCATCGTGCTGTTAAGAAAAATAGCCTGTAGATATAGGAGAGAGGAAGCCATCAAGAAAATTGACATTTGCAGTGCTGGTGTTTGTTTCTAACAAAATAAAAATGTTTTATAGATGTATTCCTAAATAGGTTTCTGACACCTCTTCAGTGAGCCTAAGCTTCGATGACGTCTCAAGTTGGACTCATCTGCAGCCTTCCCTGTTCCCTGAGTTTCTTGCTGCTCTTTGGGAATATCAATGACTTTTCCATCTCTCCTGCTGCTCTCTCCCAAAGCTGCTAAAAGCTCCCTTAAAAATTGTTTTAAAGAGGGAATAATAAAAAATATCCTATAAAATCCAAAACCATAGCAACAGTCAAGAAGGGGGTAACATCTAATTGTTTTTGTTTGCAGTTTATCTGACCTTCAGAGATTTTTCAGTCAAAATAGAAAGTTCAAAACTGTTTTCAGAATGAGTGTCATAGTAACAGCAAGAGCACAAGTTTCTTAAAAGAAAACAGACAATCCCCTCCCTTTGCAATGCCTGTACAGAAATCACATATGCCAACAACACTGTTCCAAGTCCCAAGCCTTGCATTTATTTAAATGTGAATTGTAGAATTATTTGTAGCTTGTAGAATTATTTGTAGCTCTTCAAGGTCCTCCACTGATATCTTATGCTTTTCACAACAGCCAAACTAGCAGCAATCTTTGGGTAACAGTTGAAGTGCAGGAACGACACCATACAAATGGCATTTGCTTTGGATTCCACTCCCAAATGTTTTGTTACAAACCCTGAGGTTTGTGTTCTAGGAAGGTGCTGGATGACAATGCACCTTCAGTTGCAAAAACAACTTAATCTTAGTTTATATCACACAGAATAAGTACAGAAGACAGTATCTCCATAAGGAACCTTAGGGTTCTAAGCCATTTAGCTAAGACTGAGAATGATAAATATAGGAACAGGCATAGGAAAGGCAGGTTTCATCAGTTAACACACACAGTATCCTGACACATGACTGCATACAGGGTCACACCAAATCACAGAATGAGAATGGCATACGATTGGTACTAATACTTGTGGCCTGCTAGAGGAACTTCTTTTGTTGAGTAATAAAACTCTTTTTCACTGCAGTGAGGAAATGAAATCCACAGCAAATCAGCTGTGCCACCACATATAAAGGAAGGTGGTGAAAAGTTGAAGTTTATTATATGTGAAATGCCTTTGGGGCATATGGTTTGTCCCCCTGGTTAATTTTGACAGCATTCTCAGGATAGCATTCCAGAGTTTATTTTATGTGCTATACCTCTTTATTCCTCTCAGATCATGCATTCTGAAAGTTCTCCCTCTTCTCTCACCAGGTAGAAGATGTTTGTCTTACTCCAGCCCTTCAGCCTAATGAAGACCCTTTTCTTTCTAGCAGGGAGTTTAAGAGCTGAATTCATACAAGGAATTTCAAGAACATCTCTCAAAAAGATGAAACCCACTCAGGACGCATTATAGGAAATAATTCATCATTCCACCTCTTGTATACAATCAATAACACTAAAAGACTGTCTTGTCATCTTATCAGGCTACATAGGTTTTAGCAGTTCCTTTATTAAGCCTGGAAAAGAAAGCAAGGAGAGGGGGGTTCTTTGAACATCCAAACACAGTGTCACACTCAGTGTGATCCTGACACTGCCCAGGGAACCTGCTATCCTTTGTTTACAGATGGATCTGTGATAACCCGACAGCTCAGTTGGAAGGTCACTCCCGAGGACAAGCAGGGAGTTCTTTTCCATCATCCCTGAATCTTGGAAATGGCTGGGTTGACCACCCTGGGTACCCAGGCCCTCTGTTAAATCCTACTTTTCCTGCTGACAGAAGTATGTGGAATGTGATCAGGAGATATTTGGGCAATTTGTCTTCTTTTACAAATAAGAGGGAGAGGGAAGGGTGGACAAACCCCTGAGAGTATCTGGAGAGAATTTTATTTTGATAGATAAAATAATGCAGCCATGAAATTTTACAGCTTTTTGACTGTTGAGCTAGCAATTGTGCAAGGCTGTTTTGGACATCCATGTGCAGCCATGCTAACAGGTGTACACAATCATTAACACCACGTGTCATATCAGATCTGCACTAGAGGCAGTAAATCTTATCCCATAGACTGACCTGAGCATGTCCAGGCCAACATTTCACCCTCAGTTACTGAGTCCATGGGTGTCATCACACACCACAAAAGTTTGCTCTTCCCTATTCATAAAATCATAGCTTGAGCAACAGGCTAGAAATGCACTACAGCTGCTCCAGCTGTGCTAAACCCTTACAGTCCTCCTCAGAAAGATCATCAGGGACTCATTCACTTCTGGTAGGCCAATGGTTCACCTTGGTTATCCTGATTCATGCTTCAGATGACAGTGACATAAACTGTTGTCTCAGAGGAAGGTATAAAAACTTCTTCAACATCAGTCATTGAATAAGGTTTCCTCTTTTTCCCCCAATACTTAAAACACAGATTATAGTTTCCTGTATAATTGTCAGGATTTTCAGCCTTGCCAAAACCCTAATAATCCTTAAATATTATTGAATTTTTGGAATAATTTAGCCCTTTCTTCAGCCTAGATTTCAAATACACTTTAGATCTATAAGCTGTCCAGACTTCTGACATGTCACAAAAATGAATGATTCCCTTTCATTATTTTTAAATTGTTGCCTAACTAAAGCTTAAAATAAAATGTTGTCAGTTTGTTTCAAATTTCCTACTAATTAACTTTAGATTTATTTACTCTTTGACATTTATCTGCAAATGTTTTTTATCATTGTTTTTGGCACACATCTAAAGCATATCATCTATGATTACATTGCCTTGTCCAACTACCAACAAACTGACGACATAATTTTGTCGATCACCACTGGTTTCAGGTTGATTTTTTTCTTTATCATATTTAATCTGTCCTAGAGGCAATTTTCCCCTCAAGGTGATTCTTTCTTTCTGTAGCCAGAGAAGTAACTGCTAAAGGATTAATTTAGCAAGGGAAAGAATTATACTTTGAACATTAATGTGGATAATAAACTCCACAATTTAATGCATAAAGACAGGTTTGTTAACAGCAGCACATAGGTTTCATTACTGACACGTGACTGTCAATATTTTAATGCACGTCTTAGTTCAAAGAGAAATATTGATGAAGAACAAGTGTCTTATTCAAATTGTAGATAAACCCAAGACTGGGATACTACTGCATCTTTGAATTCAGCTAAGTGCCATGTATTTTTTTGGTTACAGTCATATATTTAATTTTGTTTTTGACACAAGGAAATGGCAATGAATTTATTAATTTTTCATGTTAAGATGATTTTAAATTAAAGAAACAACAACGTACCTCAAACTTTCCTCCTCAAGCAAATTAGAAACAAGAATCAAGAAATAAGATTTACTTCGTCACATTTAGTGCTAAGTGATTTATTTTTATAGAAAAGTTTCAAGTTTATTTTTAGAAAGCCTACAAGTTTAGAGATATCTAAAAACTTTTAATATCTTTGATTAAAAAAAAAAACAACAAAAATCTGAGTTGCAGGTGACCACCTCTGCAGTGGCCTGTGTCTTTTTTATTTCAGATAATTTTTCCTGTGTTTGTATACATGGCAGATCTAGTATCAATGACCAAACACATATAACGAGGATAAAATCACAATACACCTCTATATCCATGTCCTTGGCAAACACTCTACTTGGCATTGGGCAACATTTGGTTGTTACATGAGTGACTTACTTGCCACACTTTTCATTTTACACAATTTGCTATAGTTATGCAAAAAATTATTTATCATTATAGGATAATTTAAGAGAAAATATTGTAAAAGCTACATTACTGTGTATAAATGATACATACCATAAACCAGTGAAAATTTAAATGTGCTTCTTCTAAATTAAATCTTTAGAAATATTATCTGAAGCATTAAAAAAAGAGAAATATTTCAGCAAGGGTGAGATTCATCTTCCTTAATTTTTGGCATGTGAAGCAAAATACAGATTATTGAAATGTATTCTGTTCATGGATTAGAGAGAAATTGACCTGTAAAAGGCAATTTAGGCCTTGTCTTTTAGACAGCTGTCTTGGAATAGGCTGAAACTTCCACAGGAGGTATCTATCTTTCTCCACTGAAAACTTCCAAATGACCTCTTAAACCCAACATCTATCCATTAGATGGCAAAGATAAATGAGATGAACATTACTGCCAGTCTCTAAACCAGAGCATGGTGGTCTCCAGCAAGCTCAAGGACAGTACAGCTGTGCACCTTTACCCTGAGTTTCCAACTCAGACAGATGATACTCAGCTACACATCCCACGGAGAGACACCAAAGAGGCTACTGTGAACATGGTTTTAGAAGCTCATACTTTTATTCCAAGATATTCACTTTAAAGGTGATGGGGACTGGGGATATGACGTTTTATATGTCAAGTGCTTGTTTATCTACTTCACTTACTGCCTACATTTCCCACTATTTCATCATCTCAGTGTGTTAGGGCATTTTTTAGGGCATTAGGTTTTACTACAAACTTAAAAATGAACAAAAATTACTCAATGGTCATAACTCTAGAACAGAAATGTGAGTTCAAAATACCCAGGGAATAGACAGTGGTTAAGAGGATGGCCTGTTGTCCTGGTCAATGCCACTGCACAGACCTTCAGTTCTGCAGCCTATCTGGAGCTCTTCCATTGAGCCACCTTTTGACAGAGCCACGTGAAGTGCCTCAAGGTCTCTGTACAAAACAGTAGTAAATAGTAATTTTTAGTAACTTCCCATTCAATTCCAGTAACCACAGTTTATCTACCAAGATGCACGTGGCACAGACAGCATGCTGAGAGGTGATTTACTCAGGCTCTTGATTTCACTCATCATTATCTCTACATCTCCATAACATGTGAATTGATTGTATAATAAATTTAATCTGTGGACCCATTCCTGAATCTATTGCTAAAGTATCCTGACTAAGCTTAATCCATTTCTCTCCAAAGGTTCTTCAAAACTATAACTTGAGAGTTTAATTTAAGTAGCATTTTCCCATGCATGAAGAAAGTTCATTAAATTCAATATAAAAAAAGATCAGGCAGCTAGAATGGAGTGCCAGATGTAAAAAAGATAACTGAGTACAGCACATACAAACATTTTTTCTGATTACTTGCTTGTATTTTATCTGACAAACATTTAATGCCTTAAGTTTCTAATTACTACTCCAGTTGTAAGAAAGTATTTATTGCAAGAAACCTTGGGGACCTACAGAAAGCTTTTCATGCACTAGACTTGATAGTGTTTCCTCTGATAAAATGTCATTGGTTTAACCCGTCTTTCTTCTATTTAATCACTTTCAGAGGCTCATTAGACCAAAAGGAAATAAGTTTTAAAACTCAAACCACATGCCACATATAGAGAACAAAACAACAACAAGAAAAATTACAGACTGTGTCATTAGTTTCAACATTGCATGCTATCTCAGTAATAAAAGAATAAAAAAGGTGTTAGAAATACCCTTTTCAAATGAGAAAATGCATATGATTTCAAGGTTATGGTTCCTATTAACCAACACATAATGGGAGTTTTCAAGGACACTGCACAAGTGAATTCTTGCCATACAAGGACTTCCACTTCACTAATAATAATAATGAGTTTCTGCTACTTGTAATATTTTGAAATTAATATAAATCCTACAGTGACTTTCCACAATAAACAAAATCATGTATCATTCATTCTACATACGTAAATAAGTGGGTAGACAGGCATAAAACTAATTTTAAAAGTTTAGAGAGCTGAGTAAGCCTTAGATTATGAGGACATGCAAGACCCACCAATATGATACATGAATAAAGTTTCTTTTTTACAGAAATATATAGACAACTCATAGAACACCACATCTTAAACCATATAGCCAGGAAAAAAATGTACAAAATTAAGAGGAATATCTAAATGACTGCCCAGATTTGAGGCATGCCTAAGCCATACTATTTTGCAGAGGTCTCCACTGTCTTGCAGTTCCTTTAATGCATTTTCCCTTGGTTGTCTTTTATTTTTCACATCTCTTTTTTATGCAACTGTTTTTATGCAACTGAGCAACCATAAGGCATCTTGAGGCTACTCAATTACTAGAAAAAAATCCTGACTGCTTACATGACTGACAGAGAGCTGATATCAAAGAGGGTGTATTTGGGCACCACCAGGTGTAGATCCATGTTCTACTTGCTTACATACTGAGAGGAAAACATAACAGCAGAAGACACTGGAATTGTCCCATTTCCAAGTATTTTCCTGATCTTCAGTGTTCTGCTCTCCTTACCCCTCTTTTTCCACTCTCGTGTTGAGACTAATCATCCTCTCAAATTTTATATTCTCTTAATTTCTGGAGGAGGTGAAATTTACTTTTAGGTCTCCATTAGGCAATGTCCCTTTGAATATGCCTAACTTATAAAGTATTTCTCATCCATAATAAGATCTGGCAAATCAGAGCCCAAGTAATTTCAAATATCAATGACATATTAATTATTTCTACTTTTTTCAAATTTAGGCACTATAAGGTGTTAGATTTAATATTTTAATATAAATTTTAATATAATTTAAATTTAAATTACTAAATAAAAAGACTAGCTCTAGATGAGTTCATGCTTCAGCTGGGAGTGAAAAAGGATCACACTGATTTTTTGTATATTAATTTTTACTATCAAACCTAGATCACTGTACTTCCTAAATAATTTTAAGTGTAACAAAAATAAAAGTGTTAATTTATTTGTTCTGGGCCGTTAGGGAAAAAACTCAGATGCCTGATAGTTGTTGCAATTATGAAAAGAAGCTAAAGCTATATGTCAAACAATTGTTTTGTTTTAAGATGTAAAAAGTAAAATCATGCCCAGCAGATCATGCCTCAGTCGCTATTTCTCACTCCTTGGAAAGAGTTAATACTCTTGTGTTATGTTTTGTACAATGTCTCTCAGCCAGCTTTCCTCATCACCTACTCACACACCCTGACTTTGCAACTTTTTTTGCATTGACTTTTTTTGCTTTTGTCTGTCAGATTCTCAACTCTATTCTAAACATTTTCTTCTTGCAGAGCTTGTTCACCCAATGTGTGTTCACTGGGTTGTGACTGATGTCTGCATTTTAGGGTTGAAATGTTTCATGAGACACCTTCTGCAGGAGCCTTTGGCTGATTTAAGAAGGATAAACTGATTATGTTTTGTAACATTTTCCTTGTTGGGTAACCTTCTAAACCCTGAAGATTTGACACTTAAAGGAACAGAAAAAATTTACGAAAAATTTTTTAAAAAATAATATTACATATGGCCAGATAGAACAATGTCATTCACAGATTCATTATGTGTTTGGGGTTTGTTAACTAGAAAATAATCACAATCTCTACATTCATATGTGTTTTAGTGTTCGTGACTACATGTGCAAAGGAGACAAGTATTAACTTTTTTCCTACAGGTGCTCATATGGCCACTTTTGGTTGACAATTTCAATACTATGGCATTTAGCAGCATGATTTGACCCATAAGAAGAATGTTCAGAGTGTTTCTCAACAATGGTTTTACTCTAAAAAAAATTCACTGAAAAAAAAAATATGCACTCAGCTACTGTCCTAGTGTGCTCTACTGAAAATATTTCTTCTTTGGTAAAGCTTCAAGACAGGATTTAACAAGGTGAGAGAGGAGGCAGCATACACCACTGCTTGTTCTCTAGGGTAGGCATCATTTCATGTAAAAGGCAAAATGTCAATAGAAACATGTTACTACACCACATTGCAGAGGAGATCTAAGAGGTTTAGTGCCCCAGAATGTTTGGTATTCCCTTTAAGCCTGCAACGCAGGGAAAAAAAAAAAAAAAAAAAAGTTCTAAACCCCTCATGTTTATTTGAATAGATGTTGGCAGGATAATTAAATACTCCCTTCAAACATCCTGGTGGAAATATTAAATAGTAATTACCTTACTCAAGTCGTTCCTTTTGTGAGAAGGGGAACCACCTGACTGCCAGCTTTCGTTTGCCCTGACACAGACGCAAAGGCTCTGCTGCCTTTCCGAGCTGTTCACACACTTTCTTCCCATGAGAAAGTAAGCACTGATTGAAACGCGGCATTTTCTCCCAACTTGCACACACAACTGCTGCTTGTTTCAGAAAGATGTCAACTAATTTGAGCAACCTCTCCAAAGGACTCTCCAAACAGAAATGTCTTTCATAAATTTCCGGGTCAGCAGCCCTTGGTAACCCAGGATGACTATTCCAGTCCTGGAGGCACTGAAATAGTTCCATATAAATAGAAACAGCTTCTGTATCACATTGTTGCCTGAAGCACAGCATTCAACACCTCCTTGCACATTAAAATATCTCTCCATGACACAACTTTACACAAAAGAGTGTCTTTGACCATATGGTCTCTCTTTGATCTGTTGATTTTCTTTACTCTGATCCTGTCATTTACTGAAATATTTATGTCTTCTGGTCTGAAGCTTTAAATGGTCAGCACGAATAATGCATGCAGGAGCCTTCTCCTCTTCTACTCTATTTGAATGTCAGCAGATGTTGAAGTACCCTGGTGCTTCACGAAGTATTTCTATTGTGTGGGACTATTTGTAAAAGAAAACCAGCATCAAGCTCTGTACAACAACCACCTTTTTTCTTTTCCTTTCCTCTTTGCCTCTTTTACCATGATAAAAAATATTTCCTGGATCTCCTTCTTTAATAATACTTTCCCTTAAACGCTCTGGGTTTATTCCAATGTTTTTGGAGGTCAGCATAATTGCTTTCAGTGACTTCTATGGATGTCTGATATACTCACATGTGTTATTTGCTGATCCTGAAGTGTTGAATAACTACACATGGCTGCAATAGTTAAAAGGGAAAGGCAGACAAGATGGATGGGAAAGTAGTTTTGTATTTTCAGATTAAGATAACTGTATTTAATCAGCCCAACATTTCTGTCCTCTCCTAATCTCCTCTTCTTTTCCTTTACATCTAACTCACTAGACAGAGGATGACCCAATTGAAATTAAAGGCAGTTTTGCCTTTGCTCTTAAATACTAAATCTGATGTTCATCCATCATCTAAATGCAAGGACTGTAAACAATTTATAAACCAATAATGTAAATTGTTCACGAAGAATGTTATTAATATGCTTTTATTTCCTGGCTATACTGGGGTTTGAGAGCTCCTAGCCAAAGCTTGCATTTATTAATAATAAAATAAGTCAGGTAGGCTGCTCAAAGCAGATTGGGTGAGTGCACTCTGAAATAGAACCGTCAGACTGAAACTGTCCTTTTGCAGCATGTTTCCAGAACAGTTTTTGAAAAATAGGATTTTCCAAAGCATCTAAGAAAAGCAAGTGGACCATCTGATCATTTCTTTCATGGGCATTTGGAAAATTGTTTTCTTTTAGAGGACAGTAGTGATAATTATTTCCATTTTGTGTATAACCAAACAGAATCCCTGTTTTGAACATCCATAACAGAGGACAAAAGATCCAATATCACTCAAATTGTGCCTTACTGAAGTAGGTAAAGCATACTTCTCATTTTCTGGAGCAACAAAATTCATGTGGTCAAATACAGAACACGTTGTTGGTTTCATATCATGATCATCACGCTGATGTACAAACTTACACTGCCATGCTACATTTGTGGACAGACTCTTTGGGGGTTTTAAAAAAAAAGTAATTTTTTCCTTGATCACACTGAATACTCAGGAAACTTAGTACCAAGACTTTAGGTTGAAGTTGTAGGCCTTTTAGTAGTGCCCAGATGTTTGGATCCTGACTATATTTTGGGTTTATAATCTTGATCTGGAATACTGTGAATTGAATAATCCTCATCATACGAAATTCACCATTTAGCTGAAGGGACTATCAAAATCAAAGAGATATTCCCCTTGCTTGTGTAAGGACATCTTCTCGCTGCCCTGAAAATATTCTCCAAGAGTCTGTGCACATGTGAATGATTCCAAAGTGGATAATTTCCCACAGACAACTTGCAGTAAAATTCTGCTTGATAAACAGTGGTTGTTTTCAGAAACAAAGAAAAAACCCAAGCCTTTGACATTTCAGAGATTAAGCTTCTTTTTTAATTTGTATGTCAGACCTATGAAAGAGGAATTGGGAGGATAAGTGGTCAAGTCCCTAAGCAGTATATTTCAAGGTGAACCCATCTGTAAAAAAAAAAAAATCCCAACATTTATGTGTTTAATTATTCTGAAAAAAATGAAACTATTCAGATTAAACCAAATAGATTTTAAAATTTCTTTTTACAAAAAGGAAATACTAAACACACTTTCTTTTATGTCATGTAGAATGCTTCATTCTCATCCAATGAAATATTTGTGGGAAAAAAATCTAAGGAAAGGGGATGGATTTCTGAGAGAGCCTGCTTATCCCTCTTATCTTATGGATGAGCAGTTAGAGCATTTGCTGGGGTGTGTGACATCCTTCCATCATGCAAACTACAAGTTTTACAGCTTCAGTTCCTTTTGCATGGAACAGCAAAACATTATTGTTCCAGGCATCAAAGAGATAATAATCACTCCATAGCCTGACTGGCTTCCCACAAAACAGGTTGGTTCTTGTTCAAATTCCTGTCAAGGATGAAAGCTGGTCTTGTCCAAAAAATCTTCAGCTGTATGAACAAGAACTCTAACAAAGAAGGAATGAGAGCTCACCTGAGAAACTCCCAGCCAACGTGGCTAAATCAACCTTCAGTGGGACAGAGAATGAGGGGTCAAATCCTTTCCAAAAAGGATACAGCTGAACAAGCTTTTCCTGTTTTATAGGAAAATGCTCTTTCTCTAGCTGTTAACCCAGAGGAAGATTATCAACAATAACAAAAAGTATTGGTTTCATTTAGACAAATTTTACAAAGTTCCAGGTACATAACATTAATATTCCAGGTTAATTTAAAGTTGGCAAAAACTAGCTTTTCCAATGTGAGATATTTCTGTTGTTAAAAACAGTCAAATTTTGTAATTTATCAATATATAATATTTACACAAATACAATACCTCAGAGCAAAACTTACAAAAAATCTAACTCATGTAACAACCAAGAAATAATTAGCAAGCTGTTGCTCATAATTTATCTGTTGCAGTTGCTTTTGTTGAAGTAGCTATTACAATTAAAACAACAAGATTTTCTCTGTTCTGGCAAATATTTTGAAGCTTTGTGGCTTTTGAGATAGGATGCAGGTTCATAAGTATGTGTCTAACATAATAAAATTATTTGTTTCAGAATGTAGAAATACTTAAGAAAGTATTAACATGACTTCTGAAACTCCTTCACACACTTTTGCAAACTCAAATTACATTTTGTTAGAGAAGAAAACAATCATGTACTATAAAAAGTAATAGAAGAATAAGAAGAAAATGGAAATGTGATGGTATTCAATAAAGAGATGACAATGACTAGGATTGTATTACTAAGACTATCTAAAAGGGTTTTATTTTATGTCAGAAACTCTCATAGCAGAGAGATTGTGTTATGTGTAAAACTTGAAGACATAACCTAAACAATATAAGTAGAAAAATTGCAAACAACATAAAAATTAATTTCAAATTTTTACTTTTTTTGATGAAACAGGCAAGTAGTTTATTGTTTGCCCTATGGAATCAAAACAAATACTACTGCTAAAATATCTATGTTTTTTAGAAATATCTCCAGAATTTAATTATCCATTGTATTATTTGTATTTTCGTATACACTACAAGATAATAATGAAGATAAAGCAGTATTGTTCTGGTGGCTTAAACTGATTGTTAATAGACAAGAAGGAATATTTTGCTTGTGGTGATATATAATATATTTCTTTTATTCCTCTGAGACACTTGGGGTGGGATACTCTTAATTCAAGGAAAAAAATGTGGCTTCCTTCCTCACACATATAGTTATATTTACTTCAGTGAGAGTATTTATATTATTTGTTTAACTACAGGCTTAGATCCCAAACTATTTCCTAAGGATTTCCTTTGCTCTTATCGTGACTCTGGAGGCATTGCCAGCATCTGGCAGGATCAGCTGTGTGCACCTAAAGAAATAATTCCCACAGCAAGATATGTCGCACCTGACATTAGAAATTTAAAATTTGAAAGGGAGGCAGGCAGCTTTTCATAGTTGGTTGTTCAAGCTTCTCCTCTAATCAGCGGTGAAGAGCAGCCCGGTTCAGAGGCTGATGCTGCCCATCCCAGGTTGGTGTGTGAGATGTTTGGGATCCGCTGCCCCCCGGGCGAGGCTCGCTGCTCTCCCGATGCCCCAGTTGCCAGCGCAGAGAAACTCCCTAATGGCTCAACATCAGCGAATCTCGCTGGCTGCCAGCTGTGCCTGCAGCTGGGGGCCGGCAAAGACAATGCCGACCGTGCGCTCAGTGGTGTGACACGCTCATGAACACCTGGGAGATGGTTAAAAGGGCGTTATTCAAGTGTTACTGCAGTAATTAATACAGATGGTCCTTATCTCCACTTCGCTGAATCGAAAGCATGAATTTCAAAAGGAGCCTTTATCTCCCCTGGTTTTATCTCCTGCATAAAACAGAGACTAGGACTGAGTAGCAGAAGGCAGGAATGACTCTTTCCTTGTCTCCACAGACAGGAACAACTTACCTGAACCAGAGGAGTCCACATACTTTCTACTCCATCTCCTTCTAAACCACAAAATACCTCAGCGTTTAATAAGTTGAGTACTTAAACCACAAATTTGGTCACAAGTTAGCTATCCTGGCTAAATCTCAGCATTGCGAAGACTATCCAAGCTCAGGCTAAAACCTTCAAAAATTAGGGAACGTAATTCTTCCCCTGGAAGTCTGTCCTGACTTCTCACTATTCCCGCTGCTAGGAAAATGGTCTTCATTTGAATTTAACAACATTCAATTTCCAGCTGTTAACTTCCAGAAAGGCCATTGTGGTTTCTCCCCTAGGGACAAACAGCCTTTCAAGCTTAGTTTTTTTGGCTTTCCATTGTGATCAAACCACAGCTTAGTCTTCTTTTTAATAATGGGTGTGTCAATAGTGACTTTAATGGAAACAGGATTGACTTCGTAATTTCAAACTAGACACTGAAAATACTTTTCTTATCAGCAGTTTTGCTCCATCACATGCACATTTTACGTTATTATTGTTGGGCTGCTCACATGCGGGGCTGTGGGTTGACACTGTCTGTTTTTGTTTTGTAGAAGAAGGAAGCTCTGAATCATTTCTTTTTGGGAAAAACATGCAAAGAATAACACAAATTTCTTAAGCAGAGAGGAAGAAAAAGTCAACAGAAATTAAATCTTGGTATGTGTACACCACAAGCTTCTTTTTAATGTCTACATCTGCCTTGATCTGAGCCAAGCCTTTTAGAATGGTAGAGCAGTATTTATCTTTGGGAATCACTAATGAAGTAATGTATTTAGAAATAAGTCTGTTTTGCTATTTCTAAGCTCGCAACACTGACTCAGATTGTGCCCATGTTGTAAATGAGAGATAACCAGAATAAAAGCTTATCATATAGCAAAAATAACTGAGACCCAAAAAAAGTATTTTTAATAACTTTTGCTACAATAGTGATAGATTCCTCTAAGCAAAGGAGACTGCAGTGACCCAAGGAGATTTACACTGGTGCATATTTGTGGTAGAAATATAAGTCACAAAAGCAGGGAGAAAAGCTGTGTTACTCTCAAAACAGAACAAGAGAACTGAGAATGAGAGAAATTTATTTTAAGGGCAAGCTCTGCAGAGCTCACCTTGGAAAAAAAGATGTTGGAAGACAATTTTTATCTTGACATGTCACTTTCTTCCTGAAGGATGAAAGATCTATGTAGCAAGAAAAGATGTCCCAGAACATCTCTGAGTCTTTATACAGCCAAGAGAAAGACTTGTGCTGTGACTTCCACTACCTCTGACTCCAGTTACCAGATAAATGGCAAAGTTTAAATATGTTCTTAAAAAGGAGTTAATGCCTCCCAGGAAAGGAACTAGGCACACACTTAGAGCTCAGGAGTTCCTTTCTTTTATGCTTGACACTGAGTTGGCAATTAATAAAATGTTATCTTTGCACACATTATAACAAATCACTTTCTTCCAAGCTAAATTAAAGGTAATATTTCTGCTAATGAAACTTTGCAGGTGCCTAATTTAACCAGTGTGAGAATAATGACCTTAAAGCACTCGTTCAGAGGTTTAAATAGGAGAAAATGAGACTGTTGTAATACTTAATTTCATTCCAGTCAATTCTGCTGCTACACATGACCCAAATACACTCAAATACTTTCTAACCTGTAGAACTGCTACAGTTTTGGGTTGGGTTTTTGCTTTTGTTCTTTTGGCTTGGTTTGGTTTAGTATTTTTTCAGGGAGAGGAAATATTTCTTTTCTTTCCTTTATCTGCTTTTCCTATAGAACTTAGTCCATACTGATTTCCCTAGGGTAGGATGAGCACCTATTCCTACACAACAAGAGAAGGTGAGGGGGCTGGACATCCTGTTGATTCAGCTCTAAGCTCACAAACTGCAATCTACAGAGGCCATCTGGGTAAGTTTGCAAAACAAAGTGTTACCTTACAAAACATGCATTCCCCATTCCTGGCAATTCTACCATCTGACTCCTTTAGGATGGATCATACTGAGGAGGCTCACCAGTGATGGTAGCTGTGCTGACAGCTCTGTGTGAGACAGCTGTCCTTCAGGTTTTGGACAGAGCACACACAAGGGAACAAAAACAGGTGACATTTTGGAAACTCCATGACTCATGGAATATCGTGGCATTGTGCTTAAGAGCATGCATAGAACTATAGCATGATCTCAGTGAATTTATCAGTGTTATTAAAGAGTTACCTTCCAAACCAGTTCAATGACAGTTCAATTAATTTGATGGGATAAAGCACAAGATTTGATTTGATTTTTCTGTTTTATATTTTAAGTTACTATATCATTGCAAAGTACTTTAATGTACTTACAACACCTTTGTAATAAATCCAGGCAGGACTGCAAATCCTAAAGAAGTACAAACATTTCCCTTCATTTTACTTAACTGGGACATGATCAGGTGAGAAAAGACAAACAAAGGAATATGGGTCCACATAGGACTAATGACACATTTGCAGAAAAGATTCTCTTGGCCAGCTGAAAGGAAAGGGAAGTAGTTTATTCTGTTCCTTTTATATCCTCAGTGGACATAAACTTTTATCCAAATATTTGTTATGCTTTTTCCTCTCCAAGAATACTTGTTCAGTGTTCCATTCCTATGTTTGCACTATTGTAACAGGTATTTCAGGATTCTATGGCTTTAATTGCATTAATATTTGTATGTCCATAAGTAAATGTGGGCAAAAAAATCCCCGCTGGGCTCTAACTGTGCAAAATAATATTTAGTGAATATGTATATGTTGGACCTACTCACTTCTGCATTTATCCTTCTATGGATTATATTGAAAATAGGCAAAGAATTTTTCTTTTTAATCTTCCTTCCAGTGATAAGGGCTACAGCCTAGCAAATTGGCGTAGGATTCTGGAATGTGACATAAAAGAACATTAAAGGGAAATTCCTTGATTTAATCAAGGAATTGAACTGGGCCTATGTTTCTAGAAGAAACCAATATTCATCACAGTTTTGAGATTTTGATTGACTTCCATTTCCCTCCTTATTTTTTGTAGGGGGAATTACAAAGTCAGAAAAATAAGAGAAAAGGGAGAACATCCCCTCTCTGTTCTAGAGCAGACTGCAGTGCCTCAGGCTTGTTCAATCCCTAAACAAGCAAAGGCCTTCTGAGCAATGGACCCCACACATGGGACAAAGTGCAGAGTCTGTTTTTAATATAATCTTGAGAGATGTCCCATAGCTGTAAAACATTGATAGGAGAATAGCAGCTGACAGAACCTTTTCATAAGGTCTTGAATATTTGCATCCTGGATTTTGGATTGATCTGTCCCATTGGGAATCAATGGCAAAGTCCAGACCACGGAGATACTCCTATAAAAAAGCCATGGATTTATGTAGCATTTAATCTACAAAGCTGAAAACAGCCCTGTATATACTCTGTTTTGCTTTGGATTTCTGAGACATATAAAATAGATATTTTTCTTACATTTCTTAGACATCAACCAATTCTACATATTTTAGCCCTTTTTCTTTAGGAATTTGAAATTTGTTTACCTGTGGAACAAGCCTTAGATAATGCCATGGGCTATGTGTGCCTGCTTGTCTATAGTTTTCTTTATCTCCCATTATTCCCCTAAGCATTTAAACTCGAAGGTGATTTTGAAGCAAACCTATCAACTAAGAAAGGATCTAAAAATTCTAAAGTTCCCATAAAAATAATGAAAATGTGTACCTGGGTAGACATCGAACTAATTCCACCTCGAGGGGAGGAAGTTGGTGGTTGGTGAAAGACTTAACTCTAAGAAAATTTCCATTTTGAATTTGTCTCTTATCACAATGTCACAATTGTCATTCCTGAGTCAAGATTTCTCAGGCACATAACAAGGTGTGAGGTAGTACTTTTCCTGCTTTCAGGAAAAACATTCTCTCTTCTTTCTCATCCCTCAATTCTTGATTATCCTTGAGCTAATTTCATTTCTTCTTACTCAAGGGTAAGGTCATGCTAAAGCTTTAGTCCAATTCTTTCAAAATCACTTCATCATGTGACATAAAATAACCAGAACAGAAACTTCATTATTTTCAGTATTCAGTAAACTGTTTTGTTTTGGAACTATTTATCAGAATAAACTGTGATCAAAACTGTGATGAAAATGTATGATCAATTGCATCCTCAATATTCCAAGTTGTGTAAAAACTGCATACCACCACTGCTTCAAGAGGTTTTTGAGGGGAAAAAAAATTTTAAATTATTCTGATTTTGATTCCACAATCTCTGTGCAAATGGTGGGATTCCATTTCACCCCACCTATTTGTAGGCACCTCCTGTATAGACATCCATATATATGCAAGATCAGCATTTTGACACTTATTAAGAAAAAGAGGCATGTGGTGAGATTCCTATTTCTAATTTAGAAATCAGAGGTGTGGTTAGATAAGGGACAGGCGGCCGGAAGATCTCGGACTGTAACGGTGAGGAGGAGAGCAAGCCCCATCCCCCTCTCGAGATAAGATACCCCTGAAAAGGAATGTAAACCCTCTACTAACATGTGCCAGTACTTTTCCACTCCAACTACTAACCCAGGAGGTGTGGCAATATCCTGTTTGACGTAGTAATAGATAAGAAGTATAAAACCTGAACCTTTTACTTAATAAACGTCTTTTGTAACCGTCTGCCATATTAGTACCATGCGTCTGTTACAAGACCCGACCCACACATGAAAGTAAAGTGGAAGTCGTGCTGTAGGCCTAGATACCAGAGCCTCCACTGTGGCAAAAACAGCAAACTGCTACAAGTGGTGCCGAAACCCGGGAACGATTACCTCGGAGGACGGGAGCTACGCTTTGGAAAGGCACAGCGGGTAGGAGTCGGCCGGTCCGAACTCCTGAGGAGGAGAAAGAAAAAGGGGGGACGCCCCCAGGACCCCGCGGGAAAAACATGGACCCCGTGAAAGTGGTCGTGAGTAAATTAGCAATCCACTCAAGAATTGCATGGGACAAAAAAGATTTATTTCTTGCTATTGCAAGATTATCGGATTTTGGCGTTATAAAACGCCCAATATACATATTAAATTCAGAGGGGTGGGAGAAATATACAGTTGCCCTGGCGGAAGATACAAAAGCCACCGGCAGCGGAAAAGTTTTAAAAGCATGGGGAAAAGTTGAAAAAGTGTTGCGAAAAGCAATGGAGGAACAGGAGGCTTGGAACGCTGCAAAAACGTGTTTATTCACGGCTAAGCAGCCGGGGAAAGGGGACCGAGGGGGCGGAGGACCCTCCGGAGAAGCCCCGGAAGAGAAGGGGGGGGGGCGCAGTGCAGCAGAGACCCCAGGGGAAAAGCGGGAGCCAGACGCGTCATCCCCCTCCACAAATACATGCATAAAAGCCGCGGAGCACGCGGAAAACCCCCGGGTCCCCCCGCGAGAGACCCCAGATCCGAACACCCCCGAAAAAACCGCGGCTTCCCCGAAAATCCCTCCTTGCCGCGACCAGGGTCCGAGCGGAGGCATGGCGCTAGGACCGGCGGCGGCGCCGCCCGCGCGGAGCGGCGGCTCCCCGGCACGGTCCGAAACGGCAGCCTCTCCGGGCGCGGAGACGCAGCGCGGCCGCGCGGAGGAATGTGCACGGTCTGTCTGGGAAGAACTAGCGCGGCAGGCGAGAGACGCAGAGAGACTGGCTATCGCCGCGGAGGACATACACCCCCCGCCATATGGCCAAGATGGCGCCGGCCACGTGGAGCGCGAGCGGGGAAGGGCGCCACGTGGCGATGCGAACCCGGAAGTGCAAAACCCCGCGACCGAGCATGCGTGGGGGGTCGGAGGAATTCCGGAGCCACCGACCTACATGGCGCATGCGCGGGAGAGCGGGGGGGGGCGAACACGCGGACAAGGTCCCTTACCGGTGTCATCTACCAAGCGCGGGGGCGAGCAAAAAGGGGGAACGTGGGACAACCCCCGCGGAAGGCGCCGGCGTCACCCCCGGTCGGAAGGGGGGGGCCGGGCGCGGGAGGCGGAATGGAGTCAAAGCAGAGGGAACATCCGAGCCCACCCGCCGAAGGCGGAACGGGGGCGGAGTCCGGGGAAAAAGCATAGCAAACCGGAAGTTTACCACCAGTTCACTTCCGACACGGAAGGAAGTTACAACTCCACGGCTAGCTCTACAGAGGGCTCCGAGTCCGATTCGGAAACGGAGATAACAGATTTTATAAAGTTTTCAGCGAAACCGAGCAAAGCTTTTAACAATGTAAGGGAACAAATTCAGGGCAAATTAACCGATTGGGGGAAGATAAAATTAGCCTGTGCAGAGTGGGAACCTGCGGCTGCAATACATGCGTTCCCGGTACGGGTCTCTGGCACCCGGCAGAACCAGAGACGGACTTATACCCCACTCAGTACGAAAGAAGTGCAGATTGTGGTGAAAGCGGTGCAGGAAAAAGGAATTAATTCACCCCTGGTGTCCACACTGATCGATGGTCTTTTTAGCAATGATGATATGCTGCCGTTTGATATCTCACAAATAACCCGTATGTTTTTTGATGGAGCAGGATTGATTGTATTTCAGCAGGAGTGGTCCAATTCATGCACAGCTGCCCTAGCTCAAGCCTCAGGACAGGGACAGCCTCTACATGGCTCTACGCTGTCCAGACTGCTTGGCAAACATGACGATGTGGCCACGCCCCAAAACCAAGCTGCACACCTCACAGCAGAGGAGGTGAAAGCAACAACCAGGGCAGCTAGGGAGGCAATAAGGGCAGCTTCCCGGGTTGTGGACAAGTCCACGCCATGGTCAACGATCAAACAGGGGGAAAGTGAGAGTTTTACACATTTTGTGGACCGATTACAGGCTGCAATTGATTCATCCACCCTGCCTGCAGCTGCAAGGGGACCGGTGGTGACAGATTGCCTAAAGCAACAGTGTAATACTGTAACCAAGGAAATTTTACGGTCTCTGCCTGCAGGAGCCAGCTTAGCTGACATGATCAAACATGTGGTAAAGGAAGAACACCTAATACCCATGCAGGCAGCGGTTCATACCCTAACAAATGCAATGGCTTGCCTGAAATGTGGCCAAACAGGTCATGTAGCAGCAAGCTGTCCCCAGCCAGCACAGCAGCCCGTGGCAGCAGCCCCGACCCAGCAGCGCCAGAGACCCACCTGCTGGAATTGTGGCAAAAGGGGACACCTGGCCAAAGAGTGCAGATCCAGGCCTCAGGGAAACGGAAGGGGGAGGGGGCGTGTGGGCCATACTCAGCCTCCTCCCACTGCGAGATGGCCCAGCCTTCCCAATACCCAGTGGGGCAGGGGACCTTCATACCCCATATATATACAGGAACCAGTCAGTGTCTCATCCCCACCAGCCATTCAGTGGCAGAACAATGCACCATCATCAGCAGCCAACATGCACCTTTCACCACCACAAACTGCTCCAGTGTCACAGGGTCAACAGGGGACAAACCAGAGCGGAACCCCTGGGTGGCCTTGGTCATGAAAGTGGGGAGGGAGCCCTTGAGGGTGTGGGGGACGTGTCAGCTCTATGGCAGCCAGGACCCTCACGTTTTAGGGCTTCAGTTTTTGGCAGACACTGGATCAGACTGCACCATTTTTCCTCAATCACACTGGCCCAGACATTGGCAAATTAAAGAAGTCCCTCCTGTGAACGGGGTGGGGGGACAATCCAGGGCATGGAAAAGCACCCAATTGGTGGCGATAACACTCCACACAAAAAAGGGGCCAGAACAAACAGTTGCCATTTACCCTTACATTTTACAGGATTCTCCACCCTTAATAGGAAGGGACGTCCTGGCTATGCTCGGAGTCAGGATTACAAATTTATAATGAGGGCCACTGCCTTACACCCTTTGCTGCCGATCAAATTGACCTGGAAATCATCAGACCCTGTATGGGTTGAGCAGTGGCCCCTATGCGAGCCTCGCTTGGCAGCTTTAATAGAACTGGTTGAGAGGGAACTGCAAAAGAATCATATAGAAACCACTGTGAGTCCTTGGAACACGCCCGTTTTTCCTGTACCCAAAAGGTCAGGAGAAGGCTATCGCTTAGTCCATGACCTGAGAGAAGTGAATAAAACAATCCGACCCATAGGCCCAGTTCAGACACTGTTGCCCATGAACTCAGCTGTTCCTGAAGGACAGCCATGTGCAGTATTGGATATTAAAGACTGTTTCTTTTCAATACCTTTGCATCCTGAGGACAGGGAACGATTTGCCTTCTCTGTGGTTTTCCCGAATGGCAATCGGCCCAGCCTGCGTTTCCAGTGGAAAGTACTACCTCAAGGTATGGTCGACAGCCCAACCATCTGCCAGATCACCGTGGACAAAGCACTGATGCCAGTCCGACACACCTATCCTGCTGCCACCATCATCCAGTACATGGACGACATTCTGGTCTCAGCACCATCAGCGAGCCAAGTGGATCATCTGGTATCCAGGATCACAGAAACCCTCCAGGCCAACGGCTTCGAGATTGCGAGCGCGAAGATCAAGAAAGGACCCTGTGTCACCTTCCTAGGAGTGGGAATCACAAGCTCCTACGTGACACCTCCTAAGGTGAAAGTCCACCGAAATGTTAAGACGCTCCACGACGTGCAACGCCTGGTAGGATCACTGCAGTAGCTTCGCAACATCGTCCTGGTTCCTCCTGAGATCATGGACCCTCTGTACGACCTCCTGAAAGGAAAGCACCCCTGGGAACCCAAGGAGCTGACACCGCAAGCAGCGAGCTCCCTCGACTTCATCGAACAGCAGATGTCCACTGGCACACTTGCCAGATGGAACCCAGCGATGCCCCTGGACTTATATGTGCATTTTACACAAAAGGGGGGAGTGGGAGCATTGGCCCAAGGACCTTCTGAAAAGGCCCGACCGATTCAATGGGTGGTCCTTGGAAGGCCTGCTCGTGCATTTTCCCCAGCAGTAGAATGCATCGCTAACCTCATCATGAAAGGCAGGAAACTCGCCTTGAAACACCTAGGGACTGAGCCAGCGAGAATCCACCTTCCTTTTCGCAAGCAACCGACCATAGAATCAACCACAATCTCGGAGCATCTAGCCCTTGCTCTCGTCGGATTTGGAGGAGAAATCTCCTACTCCACCAGACCACCCTGGACTCAGCTGCTAACCATAGTCGACATAGACCTACCACCAAAGGTTATGGACAGACCACAGCCAGGACCAACAGCTTTCACAGACGCTTCCTCCACTACTTCTACGGCGACAGCAGTGTGGCAGGTAGGAGAGCAGTGGCATTGCATCAAAGCATGTGACCCCACACTGTCAGTGCAGCAGCTGGAAGCTACAGCAGTAGCCCTGGCCTGTGGACTTTTCCAAGAAGAACACCTTAACATTGTAACAGACTCTATATTCGTGGCAAGGCTCTGCCTAGCCATGGCAAGACCAGGTGTGTCAACATCAGCAGCAGCCCTAATGCTAGAAGAGGCACTCTCTTCACGAAAGGGCACTGTATCAATCATTCACGTCAATAGCCACAACCCAATCAAAGGGTACTTTCAGATTGGCAACGACAAAGCAGATGCTGCAGCGAAAGGGGTCTGGACACTGCAGGAGGCCCGTCAACTGCACGAATCCCTCCACATTGGACCCAAAGCACTAGCGAAGAGATGTGGAATCACAACCGCGAATGCCAAACATGTAGTGGCTACCTGCCCTCACTGCCAGAAGTCACCCCTGTGGACTAGTGGGGTCAACCCAAGAGGTCTTAAGCCCTCAGAAATCTGGCAGTCGGACTTCACCTTGTGTCAGCTGCTGAAGCCTCGAGCATGGCTTGCAGTAACAGTGGACACATTCAGTGGAACGATTGTAGCCACCCAGCATCCCAAGACCAACTCCAAAGCCACAATCCAGCACTGGCTGACAGCTATGGCATGGCTTGGTATCCCCAAGCAGATTAAAACAGATAATAGTTCCAATTTTATTTCTAAACCAGTGCAGGAATTCGCCTCCAAATGGAAGATCACATTAGTGCAAGGTATCCCATATAACAGTACTGGTCAAGCTATAGTCGAGCGGGCAAACCAAACCCTGAAAACTAAGATAGAGGTGTTGGCAAAAGCAGAAGGCTTTAACAATTCCATTCCCTCAGGAGAACAGGCACGCATACTGGCAACCGCACTGATAGCATTAAATCAATTCCCCAGAGGAAGTGAAGCAAATAATCCCATTCAAAAACACTGGGCCTCCAGAGCACTAGAGGAGGGCCCGCAAGTTGTAATTAAAAATGAGCTGAGTGAATGGGAACGGGGCTGGAGATTAATGCTTACAGGGCGAGGGTATGCAGCTGTCAAAAAGGATGGGAAAATCAGGTGGTGTCCTATTAAATCAATTAAACCTGATCTCCACAGTGAGCAGGATGAGACTAATGAAAACTGTGAGTTTCTGTTTACAGGACATGCTGGTGGGGCGACCACGTAACGCGTACACGCCTCTCCCAGAGGAACGAGACGCACCACCAAGCCGTCAGAAAGCACCAGAGAAACCCACGCGGGCGAGATCCAAGCACCAACGATATGCCTGTGTGATTTTGTTGCTGGGGTTTGTCACCAGAAGACAAGCCAGCTCAGATTTCTACCCACACCAGCCATTCAGGTGGGTCATGAAACATCTTACCAGTGGTAAGGTGCTCAGAGACATCACCACACCAAACAGTCCATCCTTCGTGCTTCGTATTATCGATTTGTTTCCAGGACAACCAAAGGTAGACCCTTATTCTCCATTTTCATCACACACATACCTATCCTATTGGTGTCCAGCTTCAAACGCAGGAAAAAGCTATTGTAATAAACCCGGCTGGGGATATTGCGGACATTGGGGATGTGAGACCATTGTAACAGACGCCAGGCCGTCAGGGCCTGGGTGGGACCCACAAAAACCTGACAAATTCCTGCAATTCACCTGGGCACCCGCAGGTTGTAAAACACCTCTCTCTGTACACGGGAATTCCTATCGATATAGCTACAAGATTCCAAAAATCCGAAAATGCATATACTATAACATGACAGTTTTGCAACCCACTCATCCTAGCTGGACGGTGGGCAAGACCTGGACAGTGGTCCTTCAAGGGTCAAAAAAGTGAGTGAACGTGCAAATTACCAAGTCTCAACCCTCAGAACCCAGAGCTGTGGGGCCCAACAAGATAATTAAAAGCTCACAGACAAAGAGAAATATGACCTACCCTAAGGCTGCACCTACAGGTGTCAGCAGAACCCCAACTAGTGATGCAGAAGCCTTTCAGATGGACAAATTAGCTAGGTCAGATCCCGATCCAATCTTTCGTATGTTAGAAGCTACCTTTCTATCCCTGAATGAATCTAACCCTAACCTAACCAATTCCTGTTGGCTTTGTTATGATGTCCAACCACCTTTTTATGAAGGAGTTGCTTTAAACACCCCATTCAGTTACTCCGCCGCTGATGCACCCCAGCAGTGCCGATGGGATACACCTCGCAGAGGGATCACCCTAAGCCAGGTCTCAGGCCGAGGCAAATGCTTTGGTAATGCATCCCTGGCTGAGCGAAAAGAGAATGTCTGTACCAGAGTTGTAAAGCCTAACAGAAAAAATAATAAGTAGGTAATACCTGCTACATCGGCAATGTGGGTTTGTCAAAGGTCTGGAGTAAGTCCGTGTGTATCTCTTCCCAAGTTTGATGATTCTAACGATTTCTGTGTCCAAGTTCTGATTGTTCCTAGAGTCCTGTACCACTCAGAAGAAGAAATGTACAGCCTTCTCGAAGAATCCAACAGGCTCCACAAAAGAGAGATATTGACAGGTGTTACCATCGCAATGCTACTCGGCTTAGGAGCAGCCGGCACAGCAACAGGTGTCTCAGCCCTGGCAACACAACACCAGGGTCTGTCTCAGCTGCAAATAACTATAGATGAGGACCTGCAGAGGATCGAGAAGTCCATTTCCTACTTGGAGAAGTCAGTCTCTTCACTCTCAGAAGTGGTTTTACAAAACAGGCGTGGACTAGATCTTTTGTTCATGCAGCAAGGAGGCCTGTGTGCAGCCTTGAAAGAGGAATGCTGCTTCTATGCAGACCACACCGGAGTCGTAAGAGACTCCATGGCTGAACTCCGAAACAGACTGGCTCAGAGACAGAAAGATAGGGAAGCTCAGCAAGGCTGGTTCGAATCCTGGTTTAACCAATCCCCTTGGTTAACCACTTTAATTTCCACCTTGGTAGGCCCATTGGCAATGCTACTTCTAACTGTTACCTTCGGACCATGCCTGCTGAACAAGATAGTTTCATTTGTTAAAGCTCGCCTAGATCAGACTAACATTCTGTTCATAGGCCAACATGAGATGCTGTGAATCTAAAATTGCCAGTCACAAGATTTCCAAACTTGCCTGGTAGAAAATTACTCAAGTTTTCAAACTCCTTTTTCCCTTATTAAGTCCTAACCTTCTACCTCATTTAGTGCCTATATCTATATATATATATATGCGTATAACTACCTCGTTCTTTTGTGAGAGAGGGGGGGGAGATGTGGTTAGATAAGGGACAGGCGGCCGGAAGATCTCGGACTGTAACGGTGAGGAGGAGAGCAAGCCCCATCCCCCTCTCGAGATAAGATACCCCTGAAAAGGAATGTAAACCCTCTACTAACATGTGCCAGTACTTTTCCACTCCAACTACTAACCCAGGAGGTGTGGCAATATCCTGTTTGACGTAGTAATAGATAAGAAGTATAAAACCTGAACCTTTTACTTAATAAACGTCTTTTGTAACCGTCTGCCATATTAGTACCATGCGTCTGTTACAAGACCCGACCCACACATGAAAGTAAAGTGGAAGTCGTGCTGTAGGCCTAGATACCAGAGCCTCCACTGTGGCAAAAACAGCAAACTGCTACACAGAGGTCTTTGTTAAAGTCTATTATTCAATGTCTGTGTCTTACCAATGACTAAGAAGGGAAGCCAGATGATCTTCTCAGATGTGAATATCATGCACCAGGCAGTTTTACATTCAAATAAACAAGTGCCCTCTCAAGACACACATCTGTCTGAGTGTTGATCTCTGCCTTACAAACATGAAAATTAGGAGTACGTGTTTCACAGCCTTTCTGATCTACCTCTTGTCTGTGGCATCTGTGGAAGTTCTCTGTGGATATAAGGACTCCTAAGGACAAAGGAGAAATTACTCTTTAATGTTTCTTAATGTAGAGCTAGGCAGGATCTCATTGTTTCCCTCCTTTCCACAAAGATTTTGATGGAAATACGATGTCTCCTACCTGAAAAATACGGTGTCTCCTGCACGTATATTAAATTCCATCTGACTTGATGTGTAGTCAGGAAGGATGATCACAGCTTTCAGAGATGCTGCCTGAACAGCTTGAAAAGCCAAACTGCTAAGAATGTGAGGGTCTAAGAAGAACCTAGTAGACATTACAAATAACACAAAATGTTTTCACTCATATTGAAAAAAAAGCTTTTTCTTAAATTCACTCCCTTTGAACAAGGAGACCTGGGATTTTGGGGTTTATGCATGCAAAATCCCCATTCATTAAATTTAACCCGTTGATTACAAAAAGCATCTGAAGAAACAACCTGTCCTTTAATATATTTACTAGACTTTATATTTCTTCCCCAAAGTATCATGTGTTAAATTGCCACCTATTCCATCTTATGAATATATGAAGTGAAAGACCAGCTATGGAGGTTAGCTTTGCAAACTTTGCTTACATAAGAATTCACAGAAAAGTATTTTTGTAACTAAATACTACTGTAATAAGTCATCTGGTTCAGGTCTAGAAAGTGCATTTGGAACTGTCAGCTAATGCCACTTAAGAGCACTTGAAGGTTTAATAGATTACTCAAAGAGGCACTGAGCAGTCTTTTCTCTAAGTGTATAGCTGACACTGAAAAAATTAGAAACGTAATTTGAGAAGTTTTTCCTTGAAAGGATACTCAAATGTGTACTTAGGCTGTGTCACTGGGCCCAAAGCACAGGCAGTCTCAGATGTTCAAATGCATTCCTGACATAACACTGGCAATTGAGAACATTTAGTGATTGCTAAGGAATATTCACTTGAGTAGGTCTATGAATTTCAGAATCTGCTAAAACAATTCAAAGGTTTAGCCTTCAAAGGAGCTGAAAGTACATCTAGGCAAGCAAATTGAGTGCCTGGTACCATTCTCTGGTCCTGAGGCCAAATGCCACAGAATGATCTATGCCCAGAGGATTAACACCTCCTGCCCTTTTAAATACTGTTGTGAGATTTGTCATACTTACTGCATACCTTCTTTGGGTCTATTCTAACTCTCAGAAAACCCCTAGTCTGCCCAAGAAAAACCTCTGATTTTTCTTAGATGGGCTACAACACATTTCAGTGTCCTCAGACCAACCTGTAAATATTCAACTTGCTGCTAAAGACATAATTAGAGATCCTTCTTGGGAGGAGCTGGGGACAACCTGACCTTATTTGCTAACTGCACAAGTTCATATCTAAAGGGACTTTTGAAATCTTCCTTACGAGTAGGGATTGTTAAAATTGTTAAATCTATGGATTTAACAAGACCATAAGTACACTGAGTAAATTACGACCCAACATGTTCACAATATATCAGTAATGGATCATATCTTCCAGAGAAAACAAATGCTATGGAAATATTATAAAAGGGAGCCTTTGACTCAGCTAAATATATGAAAAAGGTTATAAGCATTTCAGTAAAAGCTTCTAAAAGCAGTTAAATTGCCAATGAAAAATGTTCTACTTCTTTCCCTTATTTTCTTTGAAGATGGGAGATGGATCCTAAGAAAAATCTACCTATGTAAAGATAAATGAATACCATAGTGTTTTAGAAAAAAAAAAATCTCTTAAGTCTCAGAAAAGTGGTTGGCTTTCTTAATTTGTTATATTACTCTCATAAAAGGCAGAATTATTTCATGCTGTGACAGATGAAGGCAAAAAGTATGGGCAAAAGGGAACCCTAGATGTACAGTACAGGGACAGAGAGGTTCTGCTCTATCTGCTGCGTGTGCAAACCTGGAAGGCTGCTCCTTCCAATTCTCTTGAACTTAGAGTTCAAAATGGATGTTGATGAACCGTGTAGAATTAAAAAAACCTCTGAGTGTGAGAGCTATGTATTATTGTCGAAAACCTTTATAAATTCCAAAGGTTAAGTGATGCCTTATTTGGACACTTCAAATCATGGGAGGCACCCAGCTGATAATGAGAACTATAAACAGAATCTGAAAACAACACAGAGGTTCAAAGTTGATGCAGGGTCCATTCAGAGTAGGAATATTGTTTTTAACAATAAAGAATGTTTTAATTAGATGGAATAATGCACAATGGCAGAAGTGGAGTGACCACACTAGAATTTCTTCAGTAAGTGTTCATCTATTTTTTCTGAAGTTTCTCACAGAATCTATTTGAGAATGCCTTATACCATTTTTTTTCTGATTTCATAATTCATAACTTTATGAAGAATCATTTAACAGCCAAACAAAAATAATTAATCACATTGTTTTAAAGATCTAGAAGTCCATTCAGTGATGTATCTTTTGTGCCTGCATCTTTTGCTGAGATTATTCTCTAAGTCTCCTTTTCTTTTTTTTTTTTCCTATATCTCAATATATCAAGAACACACATTAAAGGGCTGGAATTTGTGTTTGACCTGAAAATGGGCCAAAAATTCTCAGAACAATGAAAATGTCATTCCTTAATATTTGCCCAACTGTTGAACCACACTTGCTACTGTTTGACGCAAATTATTAATAAGTGACAAGCACTCTAGCAAGGTTTTCTGGCAAGAATGAAACAAAGGAAATGAGCCAGAACAAGTGCAATCAAGAAATGTAAATAAACTTTAGGATGAAAACATGGTATGTTTGAACTTTGTATGAAATATAGACAGTTTCCTCCAGGAACTCTGCAGGTGGAGGAAGAAACTTGGAGATCTTCTGTGGGGAAGTGGGAAAAGGAAAGTCTCCGCAGGGAAACAATGGGATTGCCTCACCCACTCTGTCAAGCTCAGGTCATTGCAAATGGCTCAGCACTATGTTCTGGCATTTCAGAGCTACAGACTCTCTTCTGTGCTTGCAATTAAAACGATTTCAAAGGACAGCACATGTAGCTCTGCAGACAGTGCTCTGCAGTTATTTCATCTGAATGTCCCTGTGATGAGGGTGAGACTCTGTCATTAGTGATTGCATTTTAAAGGCAAAGACTTTTCAAGAGGGCTGGGTCCCTAACCCAAGGCATGAATTGTTGCTATTCACCATGATTTGGTCCAGATTTACCAGGTGTTCCAAATGCTCCCTGACATCTTTTGGCTACCATACTCACACTGACCTATCTAAACTTCTGGAAGAAACTGTAAGTTCTGCAAGTGTAAAAATTCTGATTTTTAAAATCTTGCCTGAATACACAGTGAGCTTAGTAGCTGGTAACTATAGCTAGTAGTAGTAGTAATTCTTTTGCATGTAGTAGTCTGAAACTTGCTTAACTTTTCCCCAAGACTGGATGATCTTGCTCTATAGTCTTTGCCTGTGGCTCACATCTCTGACTCCCTTTTGATCTGGTAGGCTGGTTTGAGATATACAACCTGGTAACAGTCAGCCCAAAATATCACCCCATGTGGGGTTTGTGCTTGTGGTGAACTTACTGACACAAGGCCTGTTTGTAAACCCCCAGGTCTGAGTGCTCAGGCCAACAGCAGCCCTAGCTGCAGAGGCACTTTCTGTGGGTAACTCAACAAGGAAAAATGTCCCAATGAGGTTTTACAGCACATGTGTTGTAGAGGAGCATGTTGAAAAACTGTCTGATGGTCTTTAACCTCTCTTGTGGTCAGGCTCTTTATAGTGCTAAATAAAATGGGCAAGTTCCCACTCTCTGTAGCCAGCTGACATGGCATAACACAAATTCTTTCATCCTCTCTGCAACACGGAGCCACATCCAAAGTTTCTGTTGGGGCACGCAAGCCACAAACCAAGACATCCTTGCTGGTTCACTCCAAATTCTGCCACAAGTTCTCTGGTGTGAGCTGGTCAAACATGGACAAGCTTACATCACCTGAGTCCTAACAGGCAGCAGACAGAGCTAATGCAGCACTTGTGAGTGCACCAGCATTGTCCTAAGCCTGCTCTTCAGCCTGAAACATGGGAAGGAATTCCCTGGGTCTGAGAGACTGGTGTGAATTAGTCAACTTTCAAGTTGCTTTTCCCCTAGAAATGCCTCCACTGATTTCAGTGGAGACACAGTAAGGATGAGTTTCACCAAATAAATTCACATCCATTCTCACTCTTAGACAAAAATTTAATTGCTGGTAACCCAACTCTGACTCTGGAGAATTTTAAATGTACAGGAAATTTATCAAGTTCACTTTGGTTATTGGAGTGATGTAGAGAGGTAGCATTGAATGTGGGTACCAGTCCAAAACTGTTCCAGGCAGACAGTCAAATAGTGATACAAAGGTGAGTCCTACATCATGTGTTATTTTACCTTCTTCACTATAAACAATTCACAGGATAAAATGACAATCAATTAAAAAAAATAAAAATAACAAACCAAAACCAAATCCCAAAACACTGAAGTTTAAACATGCACTCTACAACAGATTAATATTGAGATTAGAATTAAGAAATTTGGAAACTATAATCATTTAATCATGACTTATAAGACTAATTTCCTGCATGTCACTCCCAGATAATAAATACTTTTCTTTAGGCTTTGAAAAGCTGTGGAAAAAAAAAAAAAGTTAATTTAAGTCTCATTAGTTTATTTTTAGTAGCTTAAGATCTGAGGGATTTGAAAACATTTCCCTTTTCTAATAGAACATGCCTTCCTGTATACCAAGGATATCCACTGACCTCACTCCCTCCTGGAAGGTGCCACTGATCCATGACAGAAATCCTGTGAAGGCTTTGAAAGCTAAATAGGAACCAGAAAAAAAGTATTATCATGCATAGCTGGTTATAACATTGGAAATAAAGTTCAACTGTGAGTTTGGGGGGAGAAGGAGTAGTGCCTGAAACAAACAAGCACTTCCCGTGTTTGCCTGGAAGAAGCCAATCTTCCCTGTGCTTATATAATAAGAACATTAGTAGCTAATTTGCCAGTAGCTGAAAGGGATTTCTGTTTTTAGCTCTGGGTCTGCAGCAACTGTTTTGTTTTAAGTGAAAATTAAATGGGAACATACACCTAAAAAACTGTTGAGCCATAATTGAAGTGCATTAATGGTAATTACGTCTTTCTTTTACTCATCATTTTGACAGAGGAATCCATTACTTCTCCATCTCCATGTTTCCACAAATTATTCTTCCCTGTGGATGTGCAGTGACTGAAGGAAATCATGGCTTTGTTCTATACATTTTTCTTTAGTTCAAGATTGTTCTCCCTGAACTTCCCTGGGGATACAAATGAAAATATCAATAAAATGTATAAACAATTTACTGCTTTAATAGGGATAAAATGAAGAAGGCATCAAGTATCAAAGTGAAACTGTTAATGGTGGTTATTGGGAGGTGTAACATGTTTGATATTGCTTATAGCCATAAATTAATTGCACTGATTTATTTTAAGATGCTTTTCTCACCAGTCAGAGATACTTCCCTGAGACAGTAATTTCACTAGGTAAGATTCTTTTAAGAGTTCTGTTACTCTGAGCATACTTTCATCTCTTGGCTCAGGATCTTTCCAGATGTACTCTGGTAGTCAAAGACACTGAATTATCCCCACAGATCCACGGCACCATCCTTGGTTGATGAACTTTTGTGGACTAATGTAAGGAAATATTTATAAATATATGGAAGAGGTTTCTATTGCTGTTCAGAAAGTTATTTTATAACTAGAAGAAATCTGTAACCAAAGTAATTTTTCCTTTCACTACAGAATGACATGAGGTGAATTTTATCTGGGCAATAACCAAAGAACAACTACTTTTCCTTTGAGAACAGTCTCAGGCACTTTTCATCAACATACTTTCACCCCCGTGGAGAGACTGAATAGGGCAGAATCCGACAGCTATTTAGCTATTTCTTCATTTGTGTTTGAAGTTTGCAAAGAATTTTGTATTAAAGTAGACATAAAATGTCAACTATCTCTGAAGTCATATAAAGAAACCATATAACAAATAACCATTAAAAAAAAACACCATAAAATAAATTGTGGGTATTCATCCAATTAAAATTAAACTTGCAATTAAGTGTTTTTTTTTTTTTTTTTTTTTTTTTTTTTTTTTTTTTTTTTTTTTTTTTTTTTTTTTACTTTATTTGCTTATTTAAAGAGAGTGATGAATCTTTAAAATTAATAGCTTTTCTACAATATTATCACCTCATACCCTAAGAGTCCATTGCTATAGGTTTTTCCAGGCCAATACTGAAGTGTTCTAGGAGGAAGTCTTTCCTTTGCCACAGATTTTCCATTGTTTTGCAACTTCCATCAATGACAATTCTAAAATGATAAATAGGGAATGATATCACCACAGGTATACTTCATTTGTTTCTGTAGCTACATTTTATTCATATAGTTACATCATTTCTCATATGGATATTAGCTTCAGATAGGAAACAGATTCATAGACAGGAAAAAATAGATTTAAATGAGTGAGGATGAGGCTTTTGGATGCCTAATCAACTAATCTTATTTAATTTCAATAGGAGATAAATGTTTAAGTCTGGTACAAAATTTGTTGCTTAGTTACTAAGATACAGTATATATACATTGCAATCAGTCTTGCTTGTTTAAGAGACAAGTCTTTCACTTTCTTAGTCTCAGAACCTGAAGATTTTGCAGAATCTATTTTGTTGTGTATTTTCCTGTGAGATCCTAAGAAAATTGTCATTATAGGTTACCAATAAAGTAATACTGGCAAATTTCTTAGATGTTCTAGAATTGCATCCTTTTACAGGATGAAGTTACTCAGCAGAATTCTTTTTTTTAAAAAGCATATATCCTGTTCCACCAACACAGGTCTCTACTGGTGCAAAGAAACAGGAATGGTGACCTGAGGTTTGAATCCTGGGATTCAAATAATATCAAGTAAAAATAATTTGTAACACAGGATTATCAGAATTATAGAATGGCACTAAATTGAAAGGGACCTTGAGGATTTTCCTGTTCCAACCCTCCTGCCATTGGCAGAAACACCTTCCAGTAGACCAGGTGGTCCACTGCACCTCTCCTGTGAAGAGAGGCTGAGAGCTGGGGTTGCTCAGCCTGGAGAAGAAAAGGCTCCAGGCTGAACACAGCATAGCACCTTCCACTACCTGAAGGGGCTACAAGAGAGTTGGGGAGGGACTGTTTACAAGGACAGGATTACTTTTTACAAGAGGATTAGGTTGGCTTTAAACCAAAAGAGGGTTTAGATTAGATATTAGGAAGAAATTCTTTAATGTGACGATGGTGGAGGATAGAACAGGTTGCCCAGAGAAATTCTGGCTGTCTCATCCCTGGAAGCATTCAAAGAATAATTTCATAGGTTTGAAACTTATATTCTTTGGGCTGTCTCCATTGCAACAGAAATTATTGGATCTCAAAAAAATTGTATCTCATGGTAGTTTCTCCAGCCTTCAATCAACTACATCCATCTTAAAAAAATATTCTGTAAATCAATATAGTATTAAAAAAACTGACACTCTTGATTCAACCTTTAATTGATCAACCTGAATTTTCCCAACAATATAATGATATTACAATAGTACTAGAAGAAAAATTGAAAGACAATAGAAAATGGAAAGAAGTTAAGGAAAATGCTGCCCAGATGAAATTTCAAGAAAATGTATAAAGTATAGGGATGTCTGAGACCTCAGGACAATATAAACTGAAACTTTTCTAAACCTGAAAAACACTCTCAAGGGCAAAGATATTGCCTGGGGAAACAGTGGAGTCCTGAGACAGGCTGTTCCTTCAACGCTCTGTCTATTGCAAAATTGTTTCCTAATGCCATTCTTTAGTTCCCTTGTTACAGGATCTGTCATACAAGTGTTAAGTCATAGGTTAGACTTGATGATCTCAAATGTCTTTTCCAACCTAGCTGATTATGTGGTTCTGTGCTCTGATACCTGTTTTCTGTCTCTAATGAGTGTGGAGGGTGGATAGCTCTCTTTTTGCCTTTATGTGTATGGTCTTCCCAGTTTTCTTTTCTTTAGACTATGCTATCTCAGCGCACTTACATTTTTCTTTTATTTTTTAGATCTTCAAATTTTGGTTTCTAGGCTTCCTATTTTAACAATCTGGGCAAGATTTTCTTTGCTTTTCTTTCATGCTATGTCCCCTCTTAAGAAGAAAGATCTTATTACAATTCAACTTATTAGTGGTATTACTCTAGACTCAGAAATGGTATACAACCATCACTCTCCTTTTTTCTTGTATCTTTCTCTTTTTTTCATTTTGGGGTTCAATATAGTGAGATATAGTCATTAAAAAAAGGACTGCATCTGGCACTTGGTGCCATGGTCTAGTTGAGGTATTAGGGCTGGGTTGGACTTGATGATCTTGAATCTTCCAACCCAGTGATTCTGGGTGTGATTCTGTGTGTGTGAGATGTTCTTCCTCTTTAGATGCTTTTCTCTTTCCACAGGTAACCTATGTACCCAGTTCAAAAGCTTTGAGTTTTTCAGTTAGACAAGAATTTTAGTTGGTTTGGCCAGGGGTGGCAACAACTCTGAACCTTAATGTGGTCCATGGAGCTGCCTGGTACATGACTACACCACTTCACACAGATTCATCTACCAGACCAGACTCTAGCAGTAAATACCTGTTCTCAGTGCAAGTATGTTTGATTATATATCAAACAAGGTGTAACTAGATGAATGGGTTATTCATACCTTCTCTCTTAAAGTTTGAACTCTTGTCTGGAGGGAGCTGGTTAGCCCCAGTGAGCCCTCAGAATAACACAGTTGTATTGCTTTGGGGCACTTGTGGGGTAGATACCAGTTTGCTGATTGTCTTCCAGGATGCACTGGGAAGGTGCTCCTGAGCATAAGCTCAGTGCAAGTGGCAGTGCAGCATTTCAGTCTTGCTGAGAATTTAGTCCCTCTAAAACTTTGAAACATGTCTTTGCAGGTTATGTGCTTAATTTTCGCCTGAGGTTATTTCTTTCCTAAAGTTAAAAGGTTATTTGCAAATTCTTTGCTAAATCAAGGGAAATCAGATGCCTTAAATCTGAATCTCAGGGTGGTTGCTTTTTGTAAGCTTCCAAACACCTTTCAAAATATTTTGGTATCAAAATGTTCCCCCTTTTCTGACTTCAACCTTTTGAAGACTGTTCTCTTAGAGAAAATGGCAGAACTAGAGATTTAGTAGACTGGAGTAAATCATCATAGAATAATTACCTCATTTCCCACATGCATGTACCAGGCAACACATATTTTTTCCTGGTAACATAGGATAAAGTTAATTTTTTTCTTTAGGTTTAAGAAGCAGATGTTATATATTTCTCTGTATATACATTGTTATAAATAGAGAAGTGATACCATAAATTTCCTTTTTTTGCATCGAGCCTCCTTGAATTACATATCTTTTTCCTCACCTACTGTAGTTCCTACAGGAAATAAATTTCCTCCCACAGTCGCCCACGGTCCTTCTGTCCCACCAAACAATACAAGCTCAATTACATCATTACATGAATTAAATAGAAAAAAAAATAAATAAAATTTTAAAATTTGCAGCATTCTGGGTTCAATATATTCAGAACATACTACCAACTCTAGTTTAACAGTACCCATTTTCACAGTATTTCATCATTCTAATGTTTTTATCTCTTCCTCAGCACAGATATGTTTCGTTCAACCTACTAACAAGGACACTGGAAGAGAGCAAATAAGGGCTGGAGCTGAGTTTCCAAATTCCAGTTATTTCTCAAATCAACAGAGGTTTTTTGCTGTTAGTTCCAGTGTTGATCCTCTTTACATTATTTTACCTCTTTACCAAAGTGAATTTCAAATAAAGTGCAGTAGAGAGAAAGCCTAAAGATTTTCTGTAGAATCGTCTACTGGATTGTAAAAGAAAAAGGAACCCTCTTGGAAGGTAAGCTAAGGCCAGATTGATTTAAAGTGTTATCCAATATTTTGGATATTGGATATATTCAAATATTTGGAATCCTAAACTGGATTCACATCACCCTAGCTTCTATAGCCTAAACCCTATATGCTTAGTCTAAGCTTGTCATCTAGGCTGTGATCCTATCAATAGGTCCTCTGAGGGTGTGAGATGAGAGTAATCCAGCTGTCAGGGACTTCAGGAGTTTTGCAAGTGCTGCTGAGTAATTATGTCTGCTAATTGCCAAGAAGGGACAGAAAGAAATTATATTCCTCTACATCCACCAGACCACCCCACAGATACTCTCAAGTATCTGTCTGTCTGACACAGGGTTTGTTCAGAGGGTTTGTCTTTCCAAGAGACATCTTGTCACCTGAGAGAGGTGAACACCTGAGATCTAAAGTTGCTCCTTTGTTATTTCAGTGCTCAGTCCTGATGCAATAACGTGGGGGATTTTTTTTAACTCAGTCATGTAATGTGAATGTTGCTGGTTATTGATTTCAACCACTGACTCTTAAATTTAAGGCTGGCTACTTGACTGCAGTGAGGTGAGGACCTGGAATGACACAGGGTCCCCAGGCAGGTGCAAAGGAGAGCCCCTTACTGCAAAGACTGGGCCTTTTTAAGCAGTTAAGCCCATTATCAGGTACATTCCATTTAAGCACAACAAATGTAATTCAACCAATCATCATAAAACACAGTGTGAGCACATAATGGTTACATAACTTTGTTTTGCAACTTCCAATTCAGCTGAGTCACTGTCTCATAGTCCTTTTCTACTTAGCCAAAGTAGCAGGCCTGATCCATGGTTTTAGAAAAGGTCTTCCTTTTGTAAGGCTTTACCTGTGTGCAACAGACTGCATGTCTGTACAGGTCACTGAACTGCAAAAGAGTATTATATGTCTCCTTATTCACAGGTTCATCATCACTGACCCTGCCATCCCTTCCACTGTTATCTACTTGTCACTGGTATTTTATGGAGAACACAGCTAGAACATAGATGGCATAATCAGAGAGCACATGAAGTCCAAAGCCTTGGCCAGATGCACTCTCGTGTATACTTTCATATACAACCTAGCAAAATAACTATATGGGTATCGCAGTCATAGATTTGGTAGATGGCAAATTTTTTAGATATGAGATCTGTTATAAAATTCCTTCTAAAGTTGCAGTGGTTAGAGATTAGAGATTTTGCCATGAAACCTAAATATTTAGTGAGCTTTGCTCTACATGTAGCACCTGAAATGTAACACACAGAGGTTAGTTAAATCTGCAATGATACTAACGAATACTTTCATATCTCTCCATGATTTTGAAGTATGAAATTGAGTCCTGTACAGGGTGAAATTTTATGGTACACTTTGAACATCTTAAAACTATCTGCTTATGCAACAAAAATGTCATACTGGTGCATTTTTTGACTGTTCAGATTAAAGAGAAAAACATCCCCTTCTTCATCCTCTCTATGTTATGAGACAAAAAAACCCCTAAAAATCCCTGTTCCACAGGAAAAACAAAATTTTGGCTTTGGCACCAAAATTGTCTTAATTATAGTTTACACTTGACAACTATTTCCTTATAATCTAAGCCTCTGCTCCAAATCCCAGAAGCACAAAACACAAAAATGAAGCTGATTTAGTGCAGCAAATGATTTTTGTTCCCCAGCACAAGATGAATAAAATTTAGTGTTCCTGTAGGTCAAAACCCACACATTGTAGCAGACTTCTTGTAAATCTTTTAGATAAGTTTAGGATGGCTGCTGTTATTTTTGTAACCTTCCTTTGAACCATAACTTCCTCATCAGGTACTTCATATTCTACCTCAGAGACATAAAACTCCCAAAAGCAAAACTATTTCTTTCAGCTCTTTTACAGTACAAAGCAGCCATCCAACCATCCCTAGGGTCATGCAATATTGCTACCTTTTGCATCAGTTCTTCAGATGACAGAGCTCATTGCTTGTGATTTTTCACACTTAAATTGACTGAATCTACCTGGGGGAGCCACAGGCTGCAGGTCGTTTCAAACCACGGCACAGGGGCACACACAGATTGTCTGCCAGCTCAGCTGTAAGCCTGGGAATAAACCCAGACACCCATTATACAGTTAATGCAGTGTTCAGAACAGAGAGCTGAGCTGTAAAATAAGTTGAGGACTGAAGAACAGACTTAAACAAGAAGCTGAAATTAAGAAAGCCAAAAAAGGAGCCTATTGAAACCTCATTGCTATTTTGTACATGTGCCTATTGAAATCTCATTGCAATTTTGTACATGTGACTAATATTTTTATGCTCAATGTGAATGCTTATGTGTTTGGGGTATTTTAAAGACTGCATAATAACTGTGTAAACATTTTCCAACTGGAAATTGTAAGTTGTCCATTTTCCTGCTTTCTAGGAATTTTGTGGACATAAAAGTATTAAAAGTCATGAAATATTTGAGTTCTGTAGTGCTAGAGGCCATGCTACTGTCATTATAATTTCATATTATGGAGAAATAATCATTGTCTTATTCATTTATAAATCAATGTTACATTCTGGACAGCTCTTGCTTTATTTCTGTATTTATTTTTCTTTAAGAATTAGTAATTTTAGCTAGTATCAATTACCTACCTCACAAAATCGGCTCCAGAGACGTTGATCAGATCAAATGAAACAGGTCTATTACCATGTTCCAGAACAAAATGCCTCTTCCAGCCCCTCCACGCTCAAATTGTTGCCCTCTCTCTTTGAAACTGGACCCCAACCTCTTGTCTTCTTGGTGTGGCCTTCAACACTGTAGAGGATGGTGAACTCTTCTAGATTATGCATGCCTTGTCTTCTGTTCTAGCTTTTCCTCATGATGGCTGTGAGTTAGATTTGGACCTCCTAGGTGAGGGAGCTGGCAGATGAGAATTCCACTCCTGTTTCAAGATGAATAATCCAACATCAGGCTAAAAAGCAAAATATGTATTTTTTTCTGCCAGTGGTAGTTTGTTGGGCAGAAGTGGCCATTGCAGTCTTCCTTACTTTTTGGTGACCCTAGGTTTTTGGGTTTTAAAAGTTGCCTCTCAGACTGGATTGCCTGGAAGACTTGGGTATCCTTATCTCTATACCACAAATTGCTTTAGGTAACCACTAGGTTACCTAAATATTCAACAAATATTGCCATCCCTGTTGCATTTAATAAAAGGTAGCACTAGTTTTTAAGGATCTAACCCTTATGGACCACCTAGTTTGTCAGCAAGTATGTGGGTTTTTTCCAGAGTTCAGCCTTTTTCTGGAAAAACTGCACAGTAGACAAGTGATTGCTATTGGGATTCCACAAAACTTTTAAACAGATTTAGAAACCGTGCTGCAGTTGCTACCTGAACCCAATTCTCAGGTATTCTATGAATACTTACTCCACAACAGGGTTTTGTTTTGTTTAGGGTATAAACTAAACCCCAGATCTTCTCCAGAGTTCCTATGAGAAACTGTCATTTTTTGGCAGAAATGACAAATGGTAGTCACCTTTTTAATATCACAAACAAGAATGTGGCTGTGATAATTTTAACATGCTGGAGTAGTAGACTGGAGGCAGATTTGTCAAAACTACTTATTTTACAGGATGACATTTAGCATGAACAGGTTAGCAAATGGCTTGAATTTGTCTAAAAGAGAAAACTTGAACAGTGAGAATAAACACTCCAGCAGAGATGAAAGGAATATTTAAAATTGGGTTCATTAAACTGCAATTATGTCTTCTACTTTTGGTTCTCTGTTGCTTCAGTGAGACCTTTGTAGTGCCCACACTCAACCTCATCCTGAAAGAAAAATAAAAAAAAAAAAAAGGGGGGGGGGGGGGAACCCAAGCAAAAAAACCAAAAAAACAAAAAAAGTACTTTAAATTGCTAAAAGGTAAAATCTTATACAAATTTTACATTGTCTTTATAAATCAATCCACAACAAGAATCTCAGACTGCAGGAATCTGTGGAAAATTCATAGAAATAGTCATGTTTGTGTGTACACAAATGTTTTAAGTCGCATGAGTAATCCAGAGCCTGTTCCTGTGCTGTAGCCAAACACATCCTTTGGTATCAGGGTTTCTACCTCCAGACTACACTGCTTTCTGAAGTAACCAAAGCAGCTATGTCCCATGTTTCACTAGTGTACCCACTTCTCTCCACCAAAGCTGGCAAAGCCAGTTCCAAGTCTCACACCCATCCAGCAAGGGGGAAACCTCCTATGACTGCCTTCACCACCAGTTTCCTGTGTATTTTCTACAGTGATGCTCATCCAGAGAAATCTATGTACAAAGGAAGATTAGCATTAAAGGTCAAACATACGTGCTGGGATACACAATTGAAAAAAATCATTAAATTGCCAGAAAAGTATGTGTCCACACTTAAATGTGAGACAAAGTGTCCACCCAGCAGTCTTCATGTCAAACCCACTGGATCACAGGCAACACTCTGCACCTTTGGAAACCCTCTGCACTTCAGCAAGATTTACCTCAAATGAACTCAGCTACAGTACAAAAAAAGCTATCATAAAATCACACTGTACTGCCTGCTGAAAAAAAATGATTCAAAGAACAGCTCAATCTGTTCTTAGCTGGAACAAATTGTTCAAAGAACCAGACTGGTTCAAAATTAAATGCACCATTAATGTGGAGTGAACAATTCCCCAGTAAAATGCTTGTTTCTGTCATTCACTGCACTGATTTTATTTGTGCATAAATGACAAACTCCATATTAGACATCTAATCACCAAAGTGATGCCTCTCAAATAATAAGTAAAAGAAACATTTTCTCAAATATTTTCTACTGCAAGCTCATGTCAGACACAGTGGTTGCATGCAACTAAAGAAGGGGAGTACTGTTCTGCCTGTTGGACCCCTAAATGTATGTGCTTGGGTTTGGATGTGTCAGAGGGTATTTCTCTGTGTTCCACATTATTTCAACATTATTTTCAGTTTGTAGTTAGAGAGGAGAGAGTTTAAAATGGAAAATGACAAAACTTCAAGCCAATTAGAGTTAGAAACAATTGTCCATTTATACATAAAATTACTCTTAAAATTGCATGAATTGAATACAAATCTAACTCAGTTTTGTTTACAAATCATGGTGTATCAGTTTAACTTAGCTATGCAGCTGAATTAATAGAATTAGTGAAATTAAGACAAAATTTTGATAACTTTGTTTACCTAAGACACTGAAATACAAGCTGTAGTTTCTTGTGGTTTGGAAAGGAGGCTTGGTGAACCTATTGATTTCTAGGTAAATTTGTCTGCTTATTTGTTTGTGTTTTTCTTCTCAGTTTAAGAAAAGAAGAGAAAAGTCAACAGTATACAAGTGTCCAACACTTATAGATCATCTAGAGGAAAATTAATTAATTAGTTAATTATGAGAAAGACATTTTCTGTGATCTTACCTTTCTTTTAGACATATGAACTCAAGTAACTCTAAGGAACAGAATACTCAACACAGTTTCATCTCTTAATTCTAATGAAAATTGAATCAAGAACTAGATAGACCACTGAAATTCCATCACAAATTGTCTTTTCATAGCAAACAAACAAATGCAAGAAAATCACTTAGGAAAAGAAGGTACTGATTTTGCCCTATATTTTTTTCACAAAAGAAGTCCTCTAAGGACAAAGTGTACTTATGTTAAAATACTATGTTCCAACTTTCTAAAAATAATATTTTGACTTTTCATTTTGGACAATTTTTTTATTAAGAAATTTATTAGATTTTACGTATGATACAGATACATTGCACATAAAACTACATCTAAACATCCAAATGTATACTGAAAATCAAAACTAAATATGCAAATCAAAATATTTTGAAGTTTTTCTTTGTGTAAAATCTTGTATTTTATTTTAAGTCAGAGCAAACAAATTCCTGAATTACCACAATTGCTATTAATAAAGCTCATTTAATCTGTCTCTGAAAGGCAGATGTCTGCTGAAAACTCAGCTACTCAAGTTTTTAAAACCATGATAACAATAGGGTGTTAGTTTACAACTGGTTTTGGCAGCAATCATCAGAGAATCAGCTGGCTATAGTAACAGAAATCTTCTGCTTTAATACTAAGTTCTAAATTTTAAGACAGCAAGTTCTGCCTTAAAACAAACAGAGAGAAAAACTAGACATCACAGCTGTGAAAACCAAGTTAAGGAATGCATTTTTGTCAGATTGAAGTAAAAATACGTGGGCAGCAATAGCCTTATGCCATTTTGTTCTGTGGCTTTGGTCAAGGCTAACACTGTAGATGGAAACACTTTCTAAAAGAAAGCGTTTCATGTTTAACTCTGACACGTACAACCACTTGCACGCTCTCTCTCATAGTGGTGTGCATAAACACTCGTGTGTGTGAGCCTCTGTACTCCCTCCAAAATGTGCCTCTTCTACTATTTCTGCATCAGTTGTGGGCTGTGGTGAAACCCATGCTGTGACATCATGACTATTCTGCCTCCACTTGAGATGTCAAATAATCATTATACTGGAAGTCAAACTCAGAGATTAAATTAATCAATTTCATGGGATAATTACTGAATTAATACTCTGGTCTTCTCAGAACGAGTAAAAGCCCATTCATAATTAAAGATGCAAGTAAACGAAGCTATTTGAATATTGCTCTTGCCAGTAGTGTGGGAGCAATGGAGCAATTGAATGCTAGACACAAGAACATACTGACTCTGGGAAGGAGCAAGGCATGTGACCCCTCTGCCTTCACAGTGCCACGTGAGTAGCAAAAGCTGTGCCAAGGGCTTCTCATGCAAACACATGGTTCTGGCACACCCCTGTGAATGTCAGCGCCAGTTTGCTCACTTGGAGTGAGTGTGAACTCCAGTGTTACTGTTTCTGAAATTTCAGTGGCATCTTCAGAAAAGGTTTTTAATCTTCTGTGCCCAAGGGTGAGGAAACAGGTGATTCTGCCAGCATGACCATAAAAATTCTCTCTAGCTTCAGTAATAGTGGCTTGTGACATGTCAGAATGAAAAGTTCTCATTGTAATCACACTGTAACTAATAGAAATTCGTATTTCCTGCTTGGTCCTCTTCTTCCATGACACTGCAGTCTCTTTCCTTTTTCAGGCTCCTTGTTGCTCAAAAATGTCAGGTTCCCAAGGAAAGCCCACAGTGACAGGATCACACTTACAAACCATGTGCCTCTCCACTGAGGTTGAATTCAGTAGGGATTTTACTAGTGCTTATTCCTGGAAATATTGGGCAGGATTTTACTTTCATTTTGAAAAGCAATCTTTACAAAGGATATCAACCTCTTTGCCTTAACTTCAGTATAAAACTGCAGTTTCCTCATGTGGGAAAATTAAGAATTATTTTCCTACCAGTTATATATTTAGGGCAACATTTTCATAGTAGATCTGTGGAAATGTTGCAGAGGTGCAACCAAGGACAGAATTAGTTTCCTAATGCAAAATGATAATGGGCTATTTTATTTTCTTCCTTTAACTTCAAACATTATGAAGTTAAAAAAGAGATCTTCTTTACCTTTTTTCAGGACAAGCATCTCACATTACCTTGATGAGCTCTTAGTTTTATTGGCACTACACAATTGCACGGAATAATCATTCAGAAAGAAATCTTCAATTAAGTGACCTTCCTTCTTATGTTTTCACATGAGCTAGTGATACATTTCCCTTCCACTATTCACTTCAGCTGTGTGTTTGTCTAGACCTACCCAGAACACATTTGATTGTACAACAGGAGTTCATTTTTTCATTAACAAGAGAGGTGAAGGATGGGAGAAACCAGAAGATAAAACTAACCATGTATGCAGAACACTAAAAGAAGATTTCTTCAAAGTAGACCAAAGTTCCCAGTTCAATTCTGTAGACATATTCCTTGCACAGGAGTCAAATAGGAAGAAAAAAGAGAAAAAAAAAAAACCCAAAAAAACCAAAACCACAAAACAAAACAAAACCAAAAAAAACAAACCACCCAAGAAATGTAGCACATTGCAAGACATCAACAGATAAAACAAGTGAATACTTACACAACATCTGCCCTGTACAGGCACATGTTCTAATACAGAATTTCTCAGCTTTAACACTTAGAGCTGCAGCTAACCATAGGAAGCAGCAAAAATTCTAGAATGATTTAGGAAATTCAAGAAATAAGATCTCCATGTGAAAACTGAAAAGAAAGAGAAGACTGTCACCAGAGCTGAGTTTTCATCCCACTAGCTTTGAAAAATGAGTTTTAACCTCTAACTGGACTTAGTCCTCCAGCCTGGTTTTATTTTCAGGATTATTTTCTATTTTTATGTAAGATAAAATGCCTAAGCAGTGCACAGTACTAAACTTTCATTCTTGAATGACAGTAAGACCATAACAAAGACTGAGATTGTTCTCTTGCTTATACCAGGTTCATTTTTGTGGAAAAGTTACCCAGCCTCATAAATAGAGATGTTGATGTTCCACCAGAACGGGGTTGTAACTTCTATAACAGGACAATTTTCCTATAAAGGGAAGAAGCTGACTTTGAATCCATTCAGACTGAGGAAGAAGCAGAATTTGAGTCTTCCATTCTGATGTCAGTCCTTCAGTCTTTTGTAACTATCAGCTACTCCATGAGGAGCAGAGTTCTATGTAATCTGCATATATAATTGCCCAGGTGAGGTGCCCAGTTATTTCACCCTCCAAATCTCAACTTGATGGTGAACAGCTCAGGGTTGCATTTACAAACCCAGACTAATAAAGGAGGCAAAATTTTAGATAATGTTGATTTGATGATGTTTCTGATTGATTGTGCTGTGTCCCTTTTTTCAGGCTTTCAACCTGCCTCCCTCAGACCTATGAGTCCTGAATTAAGTCAAGAAACAGAAAGATAATTAAGAGTGCAATTTAAAGCACACCCCTGCTGAGATACAGTGCTGGTGGAGAACACAGGTCTGCCTATGACAAAAATGCATGTTGCTCTCTTAAATGCTTCTAGTCCTCCTTGTTCCATAATATATTGTGTTTTACTCCATCACTCTCATAGATGATGCAAACTGAATTAATTTGCTGTGTTTTTAAAAGCAGTACTGTTACTGGACTGCTCTGTGGTAATCCAGGGGCATGGAGCTGTAGCCCAACAGGCAAGGTTAAATGCTGAATTAGCTGCAAGTAGGTTTATCCAGACCTAAAATAACCTAGACCTCTGTCTGTCTGCTTGAAAATTCATTGCTATAAAATAACACACATTTGTGAAAATCATTGCTGGGGACATAAATAGATTAAGAGATTATTCCTCAGTATTCTTTAACATGTGCTCTTCAGAATTTATTAGATTAAATTATTTATATTTAGTACCACAAGAAGCTTAAATATATTTAGTATTCTTTAGATTTCATTGACCTTTTTTTTTTTAATTTTAGGAGCATTTATGTGACGGGCTTTTTTAAAAAAAAAAGAAAATCGTTGATTAGCTTCATTTGATGTTGGCTAACTTCATTTTCAGCTTTACAAAGCTTTTTACTGACGGAGCACTTTTTAGAGAAATTCTGATGCTTTAGCCTATTATTTCCTTTGTGTGTCCTAGACAATATAAAATTTTGTTCACTGACTGCTCTTTAATCCACTGAGGATCCTGCCCTGATGAGATATGTGTGGTTTTATACTATGGAAGATATAAAACCTATGCTGAATTTCTGAGCTGTGGTGGTATGGGTCTTGGTATGATATTCTTTGCATTTCCAGAGATAGAATGTCTCTCCCAGCTTGCTTTCCTTGCTGAGCCACCTGGTGATGCTGTGCTCTGGTCTCCAGCAGCATTGCTTTCATGAGTCTTGGGAAGCAGATGGGGCATTGCCCTGTCATCCATATCCCAGACTCTCAGAGTCTCTGATTAGAGTTAAGTCTGTTCAGCCTGCAGAAGGGAAGGCTCCAGGAAGACCTTCTAGCACCTGAAAGTTGCTGCAAGAGAGCAGAAGAGGAACAATTTACAAGGGGGTGAAGTGATAGGACAAGGGGGAATGGCTTTAAGCTGAAGGAGGGAAGGTTTAAATCAGATATTAGGAAGAAATTCCTCACTGTGAAGACAGTGAGGCACTGAAAGAGGTCACCCAGAGAAACTGTTGATGTCATCTCTCTAGAAGTGCTTAAAGCTGGGTTGGATGGGCTTTGAGCAACCTGGTCTATTGAATGGTGTCCCTGTCCATGGCAGGGGGATTGGAATTAGATGATCTTTAGGCTCCTTCCATCTCAAACCATTCTGTGATTCTGTGTTTTTGATGGCGACTGGGACAGAAGGAAGGAACTATATCTTCCATCTGTGTAAATGTGAAGTTTCTGAGTGAAATTTCTCTGTTTTCTGTTTTATGACTTACACAAATTCACTATACTTTTTATGGCATCAATAGTATGTCATGGGAATTAAAATACCTTTCAAGAATAGTTGTTTTCCCACCCCAATGAACATACCAGGTGGAGAGCTGAACTGTGGCATCTTCACGGACATAAATGTTGCATAAGGTTTTGAGATGAACTCACTCCCTTTTGCTGACCATAAAAAAAGTGTATGGTGATGAGTCCAAACCTAGAAAAATTACTTTTAATTACTTCACTTAGGGCAGTATAATTTATAAAGCTAATAGAGAGCACAGATGACTACTTCTCTGGGCTGAGAAGCAGCCTTGCAGCAATTTACATTGCTGGTAAAAAAGATGATTATTTTTTAACTGTGAGCTACCTACTGTGATCTGAAGGATTAATTTTCAAATAGAATTAGAAAGATACTACCATGACTATTGATTTGATGCAACCCACATCTTCCCCCCTTTACTGTCAAAGGTCTGAACTAACAGGGTTTCATCCAACTAAAACAGAGACTAACTAACTCCTGGGGTTGTTACTAGGACACGCTGCCTTGTAGTCACTCTTGGGAAAAGACAGTGCTATCACCATTTTTGTACATGCACTAAAGTGTAACAAAATCATTCTTAAAATGCAAAGACCTTCAATAACTTGTGGACTCTTACCCAGCCGTGGAAGCATTAAAGCCAGGCTGCCAGCCTCCAGCACTCTAAATGTGCTACAACAAATACACAACAACACAGCAAGGGCACACATGCATCAGGTAGCTCAGTGTCGCAGTGCTCCTTTGTTGGTTTGCACTCACACTGAAGGGACATAGACAGGCAACTCCCATCTGGAAGGAAATTAATGTTTCTTAGAGCTACAGAATTATGAAAGTGGCAGAGTTATGGAAGTGGTAGACTTTCCCTAATAGTCACACCCAAAATAATTTATGTCCCAATTTATTTTTCTGTTAAGTAGTAAGCAAAGGAATATTAATGGGCCTTCCTGTTAATTTAAGAACAGTATCAGAAGAGGACTTTGAAATGTTAAATTAAATTAACAATCTTTTCAGGACATGGTTTTTCATGCAAGAATTTTTAAGATTATCTTTCAATGAGATAATAAGGTAGCTTGAAGAAAAACAAGCTAGCAGCTTTGAAAGAGCTTAATCCTTACATTTCTGATTCCTAGTGGGTAGGTTAGGACTGGAAAGACAGCTCCCTAGTTTCACCTGTTGGTTTTTAAAACTTCTTGTTACAACTCTAGCAATAATCGTTGGTAATTTTTGGTTGTAAAAATATGTGTTTCTAATGTTTTTAAGCTTAAGTATTTGCTTACATTTACTGGGAGTGATGGTGATTCTGTCATGTCAGGATACTAGATTAATGACAGCTGATACTCAGTCTTCCACATCTATTTCCGTGAAAATAACTTGAAGGTGAATCAGACACTTCAGTTTTAAACTAAGAGGAATTAGGAACAAGCCCTGCTAGGATTATGATTTTCAGCTGGTAGGTTTTTTTCCCCTTCTCCCAGGACTTACTTCTGCTTTGAAAAATAACGACACACAGTTGGGTTCCTTATATAGCAAATACTTTGTAAGACATGTGTAATGGTTTTTTATATGTTCCACACATGTATCTCATTAGAATTTATAAAACTTACTGATCTTAACAAGATTTCATAAAAGAGCTGAAACAAGCACCTCTGAACACGGAGCACAGCACAGGTCTTGCTTTTTCAAGTGTTCCTAGTTCCTCTTATTTGCATGGGGAGGAAAATAGTGTTGAGCAAATCACATCTTCGAGATGTAACCTTCCATGGAAAGCAATGGCACTGTGTCTGATTTATTACTTTTCAGTAAAAGCACTAAATGTACTAATATCAACCCTAAATATTTCAAAATCAGACGCTGGGCTTCACATCCTGAGCCCTAAAAATTATGCTATCTATTTGAAAAAAGGAGCAAAAATATTCACAGGTTTTGTTCTTTGTTTTGTATCCCAGCTTCTGAATCCCTCATTGGCCATATTTCCACAGCCATCCTGGCCAGGAGGGCAGACAATCTCTCAGGCATATGATAGGTGTGCTCAGAGTCATGTGGTGGGAAATCGATTGTGCGTTCCCCTTCATTCACACACTCCACCCCCACTCTCCATACATTGCCACTGAAACTGGCTCTGGCTAAAAATATACTTTATTTTAACGAATGAAAGCTCTGATTGTCCTAAAATAACATGAATTCCCATCAGGATCAGGGAACCATTGTGCTAAGTGCTGTACAAACACGAGGAGATAATGGACCTGATTCATCCCTGAATTACTCTGGTTTCCATGGATTTACAGCTGTGCAAGTCAAAGGCAAATGTGATAATGAGCATGCTGCAAGAATGCACAGCTTAAGGCAAGTTTCCTTCTGGCCTAAATCCTTTGAAATTTGTGGAATTAAGGCAACAGATGACTTGATGTATATTTTAAGGTTACATCTATCCTGAACTAAATTGGACCAGACCAGCTCCAGTATTTCCAGTAATTGGCCAGTGTTCTCTCCAAGCACTTTAGGAGAAAGCTGAGGCTGTGGACCTGCCCAGCAGCCAGTCTGGGTGAAACCAGGATGCTTGGAAAAGTAGGGTAGTTTTACAGGGTGAAACTTTATCTGGGCAGACCTTGCCAACCGGCCTCAGGGGCAGGGGTTCAGGTCCTGGTACAGATTACCTACTGGCAGACCTACAGCCTGAAAATTCTGTTTCTATGTGTAAGAGCTTCTGTTCACATTTGATATCAGACTGTCACACAAATTTTACCAGAGAATATTATTAAGAAAACCCCAAACCACCCAACAACAAAAATCTTATGCCTGTTCCTCTTACATTTTTCCTTAAGTCATAACTTGTGTCCCTTGTTCCTTTTGAAGATATGTTTTGAAGAAGAGCAGCTACAGCCTGGTGAAGGAGCTGCAAGGCTGCCCAGCTGGGCTGCTGCTGGCAGGGCTGCTTCAGAGCATGCAGCAGCAGTGGGCAGCTCCAAGGCACCAGATACCTGCCTGCTTCTGCAGTCCCTTCAGAAAATCCAGGCTTGGTTTGCCATTGTTTTGGGATCCATTTCTGTTGTTTACCCTGATGCCTTTACAGCACCCACACAACACTTCATAATCACCGGCAGGTTCTTGCCCTGCCCCAATCCTATGGGTTTTTTGCCTTAAAGATCATATCCTGGTATAATCAGATTATCACTTAGCACAGGTTTACAGGGCATTTAAACAGCTAAGCCCTGGCACAGGATGCAGTGAAATTACATAGTAACTTCCATTTCAACACCTATTTGTGCAGTTACTTTTCCACCTCTCCTTGTCTCTTACGACCAAGTCCTCATGCTCTTCAGACAAATGTAATTCATCAGTGGAAGAGTTTGTCAAGCTCAGTCTGATGAAGGTTTCCTTAATAGGTTCACACAAGTGGAACTTGTACTTTTCTCCATCCAGAAAAGGTGAATGGGAAGACACGCTCCATGCACCAGAAAAATGCTCAACTTGTTCATGGCACTCTTCATTTTACAGCAGGAGGAATAGAGAAAATGAAAGTCCTAAATCGGATTTTGTTTTGACAATTCAATAATTAATATTACATTTCAGAATTAGGATGTCTATAATAATTTAGAATGCATTTTAGAAAAGATTTCTAGTAAAAGCAAAAGCCTTTTGACAATTAATGCAATTAGATGCCTTGAAACTATCTTATGCTTGGAAAAATACCCTAAATTCATTCCTGTTGTTCTCAGGGACTATATAATAAATAAAAATTCCTAGCACTGATTTCCAATAGAGACAATGGATATAACACATGCACATCTGCATGGCTTAATGCCCACAAAGGAGGCTGGTTGAACACATACAGCCTGATGTGAATGTCTTGTGTCCTGTGCCATGTCTGTGTAATTTCTGGGAAAACACCAGAGCAAAATTGCTTCAGGGAATGTGCCAACTATTTAACAGCATGGATAATAATGTGCCAGTGCTGCTCTGTTTAATTTACTAATGTAATACAGCCAGTGAAAGCAGAACTGAACCAGCACAGGCCTTTGTGAAAACCCCTGATAAAATTGGGGAGAGGCTTCTGAGTGTGAACGATCTAGTCAGACAATGCTCACAATTCTCTTCCTCAGGCTGGAAAGCAGATTTTCATAGGCATCTGAGATTTTATCTTTTTAGGAATTTGAGAATTTTTCTGTAGTTTTGTTGCAGAAAATTTTGTGCTGTTTCTGAAATTCATATCCAGTTTTTATCCTGCTGTTATTCCTACAACAGAGAGCAAAGTGGCATAGGTCCAGGCAGCAGGTTCATGCAACTCGAGTAAATTCTTCCCATGTAAAAGGGTACTTGGAAAATGGAGATGAACAAATAAAGAAAGGACATGCAAATCTATGCCATTATTTCTTTCAAAGTTCTTTGGTGCCATACCTTTACCACTGCCCCAAGAATCAACACTCATCTCCTTTTGACCTCCTAATGGTTTTGCTGCCAGTGCAAGTTTGTCTTGGTTCATGGTGCTTACAAAAAAAAAAAAAAAAAATTCTGACAGAAAGGTTTGTTTCATTTTCTGAAATAAAAAAGAGGAAGAGATAATTCAGACTAAAAGAGAATGCTGTTTTTTCCTGTGGCAAAATGAAAATAACCTGTTATTACAGTCAGTTTGGAGTACCCTGTTTGGTCCAAACTGTTTTGTTTTGCTATATTATTAATTTTAAAATACCTTCCTAGCAGTATTCAAAAATAAAGATTTAGTGTTTAAACTTCTCTAATTTCTCTTTCATTAAAAAATTAGCTAATTGAAATTGAGTATGTAAATAATCACTGATGGTTGCTGAGGAACTCAAGAACTCTGGGCCTGACTACATACTTGTCAGACACCTGGTCTATTTTACAGGCCTATAATTTTATTGAAAGAATGCTAAACAGTGTGTCTCTCTTAGCATAACTTGCTGCTGAGTTTAAAGCCCAAGGAGCGAGGCTTGGTTTTGAGCACAAATTTCACAGTTGGTGCTTCACAACAGATCCACTTGTTGATAATTCAGGACCTCTTCATGGCACTTGTCTGGCATAGCACTTCATGGCACTGGGTCTGTGCTGATAGAGTATATTCTCTGTAATGACTAATTTGTTCAAGGCATTGAAAAATTCTATGCAATAAGGAGAACAGAAGAAACTCTTGCTCCTCCTAATTCTCTGGTCTAGCCTTCTCCTTTTCATTGGCTCCACTGAATCCAGATAATTTTGCTCACAGATATCAGGCTAAAGAAATGCATGCTTTTGACATATTAGGTAATGTTTACAAATTTTTGCAGTTCTATTACAATTAACCATTGCCTATATATGTAATCAGTTTTACTATACCAGTGTAAACTCCTCAAGCTTGTTTTTAATTGATTTATTCTGAACCAAAGGCATTTGGTAGAAGAATTTATTCAGCTAAATTAGCCTTCAGGCCATATTTTCATTAAATTAGTCCACCCCCAGATTGAACAAGCACCTATATTTAAAATATTTATGGATAGATTGAATTTATCTGCATTCACATCACAGCAAATTTTCTTGAAATGATGAGAACAAAACAGAGTTTGATATGGGCTACATCATATTACGACTACATTCCTCCTCTAGGTGAAGATTTGTGAAATCAAATAAATAAAATCATTCCGAGAAGGCAGGAAGTATTAACATTGAATTTTGCACAAACCTCAGGCTGAGGTAGTAGAATGAGGTTTTCTATGTATCCCCTGGCAACTGGGTATTTTTTATTCCAACCACAAGCACAGAACTAGAAAAGCTACGTAGAGAAGATCCACCTCATTTATCCTTCTATTGGATGGACCCTTACTTAGCACTTTCCTCATTTATTTTGCACAATCAATAAAAAGTAAATCTGAACTTGATTTTCTTTGTATTCTTAGAACCAGCTTTACCCCTTGCGTAGAATTACTGCAACTGGGGGGAAAATTCTTTTGTCTTTCATCTAAATTGTCTAAAATAAATAAAAGTATCCTTAGGAGGGAAGAAGGTGTCTAGTTGACGGGCAAAATAAAGCAACAAACCCCCGCCTGCTCTTAATTGAAAACAAACCCCAGCTAAATTAGATCAGCACCTTGGGTGGTTTGCAATTTGCATTACTGATTTCAGTGTTTATGGGCTATTCCCCACGGAAAAATGCTGCATGTGAAGGTGAATCCACCAGCAGAGGAATCCACTTCTGGAAAAACACTCGTGAAGAGCAGAAATTCACCACTCAAATCATGTGGGGAGTTTTTCAGATATTAGTTTGTCCTGTAAATTCAAAGCTAGAAGAGTGAAATTTGTCTTCCTTTATTTCAAGATTTAGCTTTATTTTCCTCAGACACTTTACACAATAGCAGGACCAGATATTACTTATTCTGGTGAGTTGTCTGTGGACAATTGGAACTGGCTATGCACAACGTTGTGTTCTCCAGTGCTCAAAGAAAAATGCTACTGAGAAAACTTGTTGTGTGAGTAACACTGACAGAGTACTCTCATTAAGATCAAAATAAGATCATTGAAAGGCAAGAATTTTAAGATCTGCAGCTGCTTCACAGCATTGTATGTTCTTCTACAAATGAAACAACTAAGGACAAAAACCAGCAGTTTATCTGTGACCTGTAACACATCATGTAATACATGTTTTACACTTCCTCATGTATTTCTGAATTTGTCAAAATTAGTTGCAAGAGACAGATATTTGCTAATGCAGGACAGGTACTGCAAAATGTATACTCCTTTCATGAGAGTGATGCAGATTAGGTCTACAGTTAAATGTTTGTACAAAAAAAAAAAAATAGGCTTTTATTAAAGGATATGTCCATCCTAACAAAAATAGCTATTTTTCCAACAAGTACCTTTTTCCAACAAGTACCAAATGAACATAAACCAGATCCTCTGTTGGAGTCAGTGTATTCTCCTGAGATCCACCTTTCTATTTTATATTATAAATAATACAACATTGTAAATAAAAAGAATGAAATTAAAAAAATATATTCAAATAAACCAAATATCTCAGTAGTTTTTCGCTTGTTCAGTTCGTACAAAGTCACTGCATGTTGTACAAATGGATTAAAATTCATTAGCCTTTTTAGTGAATGCAGGAGTGCTTCTGTTTTTCCTAATGCAATATAAATCATGAGTAAGGCCAGAGAGTCCCAACAGGGCCAGGCAACAGGAAGCAAGAAGATAAATCATCATTCAGTAACTGGAAAGGACCAAAGGGTTACTTTGACATGAGCAGAGATGATTGAATTAATTTTGCCAGTTACAAGTTAATCGATGTAATTCGGCCTTCCTGATCTTCCTGTGGAGTGGAGAGAAACAGACACCTCCTGAAGGCACCTCATTGTACTATCTGCCTCCATTGACTCTTTAGGAATGAGGATGACTAATTGAATCTAGATAACCAAATTGCACGCCAGCTAAATTTAGATGAGATCAGTTGCACATTTTGTTCCTTCCCTGTGAGATGCTGAGCACATGATTCCAAAGGATGGTTTGAAAGGCTGCTCTGGCCTCCTGCATGACTCATTGCAGCATCCTCGACCACTGACACCTCTGTTAGCACCCAGTTTCATCCTGATTCACGTTATCTTTTCGGATTGCCTGAAGTACTGAAAGACTAAGAATATGCTGCAATCTAAGGCCTCCAATGGTTCAACAACTCTCAGTGCTACCTTCCCCCACACACCTTCTCCAAGTAACTCCCAAACTCTCTCTAATTTGAACTTTTTAATTCAGTAGGAGTATTGAGTGCCTTCAGCCTTACAGAAATTGTCCCTTTGAGATTTGCTGATCTTTTCTCTCTTTCAGAAAATTTCATTATGATCATAGTGCTCTTTAAAGCTGGCAGATTTCTGTATTCTACCATGCATATTTAAGAATATAATTTAATATCTCCAGATTCCACGAGTGTCTTTATTCTGCAGTCTGATTTAGGCCTTTTCAGTTGGAGTGAAGGTAGTAAAAACCTTGGAACTGATAGAGTGAAACACAAGCCTCACCAAAACTGAGGAAGGATATCTATAAAGTTAGTTTCATCTGTCATTTCTTTTATTTTTTTCTTTCTTTCTTTTGGATTTCTTCCTCTTCACAGGCAGTATCTTTCTCCATAATTCCTATTTTCTTCACAGAAATAAAAAGCCTATCAAAAGAATGTTTAGGGAGGTGCCTTACTGAATTCTACATATATATTACGGAAAAATTAAGACATACTAAATTAAACATGAGTAATTAAGTTAACATAGACAATTTCATATCTCATTTTCATGTCCCGAAATCTCTCTCACACTTCCATGATCCATTTTGGCCATTGCCTTTCTATGGAGGGGAAATGAGGAGTGTATCTCCTTGAATGTAGGAGATAAGTTAATTACTCAGCAAGTGGAGGAAAGATTAAAAGAATTTTATTATTGTTTTTCTTTTTTAGATTATTCAGTTAGGAATAACTAAGCTAACTAGTATTATTAGACAGTATCTTCAGGTTTTTATAGCTACGCATTATAACCCAATATATACAGCATTGGTTCTTCTGCAATACAAAATTCAATTACATCAGAAATTAAACACAGGCAGTCACAACCAAAAAGGGGGAAAAAAAAAAAAAAGCAGTGCATAAGGAAGGAAAATCCTTAAAAACAGTAAAAGTAAATAATATAAAACTAAAACTAGAATTAGTAATGCCAAAATAGTTCTGCCCTCATCATAAAAGATGTACTTTACATCTTCCATTGGCAATCAGATAAGTAATTTTGCAAATTAAATTTAGAACTAAGACTACTCTCAGTGTTAGTGCCAAAGTATTCCAAAGGCTCCAAGCTGGATTCTGAGATAACTGTGCTAACTGATTTGAAATACACAACAGTGTACAGACTAGGAATGCACACTTGTGGAGCAGTACTATCCCCTATGAGAGATGGAGAATGCCTGTAGACTTCAGGTACAATCCCTATCTGGGCTATCCCAAGTGGTATTAGAAGTTTTCACAGCTTGGTTCACACAATTGCTCAAGCTGGATTATAGAGGTTTTAATAATTTTCATGAGAAGCAGGATTAAGCCCATAGCTCCAATTTTGATTTGACATCTGGAGCAAAATGCATCTGAAACTACTTACCTAAAACCAGAAAAGAAGCTGGTGCCAGAGCAGAAAATACCTCAAATCTTATCAGTCCAACTCTACCACTGAAAGACTATTTTTAAAAACATGATACAAGGCTACTTTGTCACTAAAGTTCTTTTAGTGTTTTAATCTAGGAGTTTTCACCTTGTGTTTTGCAGTGGATTGCTTCTGCCATGGAGGAAGGTCATACTCACCAGTGGAAAGGAAGCCAACTGTACGGTTATGAAACACCTCTGATTCATTTCACAGCTGAAACAACCTACAGTGACACTTACTGGATGTAGCACAGCTACCATTACACTTCAAGTAAGTGACTCATGTTATTTGTAAAGGAATTTTAAACCTCTTGTCCTGCTCCTGACCCTACTTCCAATATTAAAACTTCTATGATTTTACAGATTTTTCTCTTCAATCTGCAAAGATGAGAGGTGTTCCTTTCTACTGCTTCTCAACAGAGTATGGGATGTGAGGATGTTTTGGTTTTTATTCAATTAAACCTATGCATTTTTTAACTAAAGAGAAGTGGGCAGAATCATGTGTTTAAAGCAAAGCAATGATTCAATGGCAGAGGAGAGATTAGCAGCTTTATAGGAGGATCTTTCATGTCCTTTATCCTTGGCTCATATCATTATCTTCAAAAGAAATCCTCAATTACCTCTCAAATCCTCCTGCTGAAGATTTGTTCCCTTGAATTAAATAGAGAAATATTTACATACCTCAGTTGATGAGTTGTTGTGTATTATAACAAACAAATTAAGTCATCAGTCTTTTCTTTTGCTTTACAAAAAAAGCAGCCAAGCAAACCAAAAACTTCTCACCAAGATTGAGAGGATTCTATACTGAAGACATTCCTATGCTTGTGGCACAAGGATACAAGAACTGCATCATCTGTGGGTGCAGCAGGCAGGGTAGTTGCAGTAACTCCCTGTTTAGAGGAGCTGCAAAAGTAGTTGTGGAAATGTCAGTGCCATGCACCCAGACACTGAGTGTCTGCAGTTGCTCATTGATGATGAGCTCGATGGCCTAAAACCTGTGTCTGCATGACTCTCCTGGCAGAGGATCCAAGATCTGCTCAGACACTCATGAACTTTCTTTAAAGTAGGAAATCTCAGGATCCAATAATCCAATGGTTATTACTGAAGAAGCAAGGTTCCTAGGCAATCTGTCTCCATAAAACAATTAAAGTCAGACAGAGGAAGTCACTTTCGTGTAAGCTGTAGTTCTTATTACCCATATGTAATTTACAACTGGGTCAAGAGAGTCTGGGAGTCACAATTGCATTCCTGCCCTTCCCGTGCTCTGCAGGGCATTGTTAGATTGTTCCTCAAAAGCTCTGTTTAGGGTGGCTGAGCACTATGGACCATGGTTTATGGTGGAATCCATGAATAGACCTCAGACCTGCAGGGTTCCAGTTTGCAATGCCTGCTGTCTGCTGGAATTTATACCTCTGAATTTGTGGGACTACCCAACCTACTGTGTAAGGTGATGATGCAGATAGATGCGTGAAGGATGGAGCCCATAGGCTCTGCAGTCTAGAGCACAGAAGGCCAAAGACCACTTTCATCTTTCCAATATGACATGATTCTGGCAAAAGATTGCCTTTAACACATCTGTCTACACAGCCTGCAAAGTCTTGCTGGACATGAAATCAAGACTCCTGTGATGGAGACTGATAGATGTATCTGTGTGGTGGATGTGCTGGGACATCCCTGTCTGTCTCAAAACAATCAAGGGCACACTTGGTTCCAATGTAAGGTTGTTACCTTCTGTTATCTGGAGCTTGTCTTAAACCCATGTCTCCAAACAGCTTGAAGTGAAGTGAATCTGGCCACCCAAGGGGACATTTGAGGCACAATATATATTCACTCCTCATAAGGCAGCATGCTGAGCAGGGGAAACACCACAAACATAAAGAGAGTCTGAGTCTCAGCACAAGAGAATTCAGCACTTTGTTCAGTGGGGGACAGATGGAGGAAGACAACTCAGTCCTGATGAGAAGTCCAGATGTCCATCAGCTTCTGATTCTGAGTTCATCTGTGAAGGAACTCCTACTAAACCTATGGAGAAGGAATTTAAATCCACTATGGTATCTATGTAGATACCTTTTTCCTGGGCTTTAGGATATTCTAAGAGAAAGACTGGCACTTTGGCTGATTCCTACCTGCCATTTTATATGAAGAATTTAGAACAGAATGTTACACCTTGGCTTATCTCAACTGACTGTGTTAAGAATAATTTTTCATTCTTCCATTAAAGAAATATGATAGCTTTGATATTTAAAAAGGGGTACATAGAGTATGTAGGTAATATTTTGTATGTGGCACTGATATGATGGCTGCTGAAATATTGTGTTCAGTTCTAGTTCATGAATAATACAGAGATTCAGGATTTTCCCTGTTGAATAGCTGAAGGGAACATTCAAAGAATAATGAGAGGATAAGGAAAAATGGCACATAATAGGGAACTTAACCTGTTTCCATATATTTGGTAGAAGATGGAAGGGGACCCGAAATACTTGGATAAAAAAAGTGTTCATTGAGTTCTCCAGCCCAACAGATCTAAAGGCTGAAAGCCAAAGCTTGAAAAAATTGGTTAAAATTAAATGTCCACTTCTCACTTTGGAAGTACAGAAAAAGAATTGCAGAGAAATAATGGGTTCTAAACCAATAGAAATTTGAAAATGGGGATCATTCCAAAGACAATGCTTTATTTGTTTTGATCTAGAAATTAGTTAAGAGGTCCTGTAAGGCTTCCATTACGGGGAGGATTACACCAGGTGATGTTCATGGCCTCTTTTGAATGCTCTGTGAAGTGGTATCCTTGGTAGCACCATTTAATCTGACAGTTACACTCAGCAATAATTTGGCTTAAGAACTAGTAAATAATTATGAATTAAGTGAGAACTAGAGAAGAGAATAACCAAAACATGCTTTTTGTTTTGAGTTATCTGAACTGCTTACAAAGTAAAAATTAAAAATTTCTGTAGATCTGGTGGAGGTTCAATGGCTATGGAAAATTACCTGAGTAAATTTGATCTGTGTCCTTAGATAGAAAGAGAGAAGTTATCCCTGAAAGCACCCCAGTAAGACACAGAACTCACTAAATTCAACGCTCAAATTCTCTTTTCACATGGTCATTTTGTTCCTCCAGTTGGAGGGGGAGGGGAAGCAGCAGTATGGGAATACTAAATTGGAGAATTCTAAACCATAACACAATCAAACCCATTTTAAGACTCTATGAAACTCTTGGATGCGTCCTGCTTTCAGAGAAAATTTATCCCTTCTCTACATCTCAGATTTGTGCTTTTCATTTTCAGTCACTGCTTGCTTGATCCAGTGTGTAACTATTGCTGCATATTATTAAATATTCTACCCTGTACTTAGGTATAATTGTATTTCAGTACACTGGGATTCCAGCTGAGGAGCAGACCCATATTTTTGTGAACTATAAAGGCTCAGTTTTGCCCTGAGTAAACTGAGTGAAATCTCAGTGAGGAAGTTGGTCTGGCCTTCTTTGCACAAGGAAGCTGTGATTGCTCATCTGATTTTGTGATTTGCTGTTAAGGTCCTAATGTAAGAATGACAGCATAATTTGTTAGAATGGTCTCCTGAAGGTCATTGAGTCTAATGCTCCAATCCATGCAATACCAAGCAGAGTAGGTTTGCCCAGAATCTTTTTCAGTCCATTTTCAAGTATCTCCAAGGCTGCAGTTTCCACATTTTTTCTGGACAACCCATTCACTACCCTAAAGAAAGAAAAAAACCAAAAACAAACAAACAAACAAACAAACAAAGAAAAAACCAAACCCACCCCCCCCCCCCAAACAAAACAAAAAACCTCAACAAAAACCCCAAAACAACAACAACAACAAAAATACCCCAACCAAACAAACCAGAACACTAGAAAACTCAAAACAACCACCAAAACCCCAAAGCCCTGAAGATACTTCCCTGGTCATTTACTGTATTTATTCACCAGATCAAGTAAAGCCAAGTAGATGTGGGAGCAAGTTTTCATCCTTGTATCAAGATGGAGATAGATAATGTTCCATAGCATCAGAATAAAAGGAATTTGATCTTGAAACCACACTTCATGTTTTAAACAGCAGAAAAAACTAGCTTTGGGCCACTTGATGCCGATGTGATGACTAAAGCCTCTGCAACACTTGCTTTATTTGTGACTAAAAGTTTACATATTGATTTTATTAGACTTTTTATTACTGGGGATTTGCTTTCACTCTGAAAAATCAGCTTGTTCTGAAAATGCCACAGTTTGGCTTTTTTTTTTTTTTTTCTTTTGTGTGTGTGTGTGGTTTTTTTGTGGTTTTGTTTGTTTCTTTCTTTCTTTCTTTTTTATATTAATAATAAAGAGCCTGAAATAAGAGTTCAGCAGTGCAAAGTCCAGTAAAAAAATCTCAGCAAGAAATTCTACCCTGATACTGCCTTACACCCAAATAGCCAAACTAAATTCCAAGCAGGTGGAGACACAAGAAATAATGTAATTTGTTCATAACAGATTATTATCCAGGCCTGAAAGAAGGAAGCACCTTCTCCCAGCTCAACCCTCTGCCCATGAACGATTCTCAGAGAAATCCTATGGACATCACCTCTGAAATTCAGTCCTCTGCTCCCTGAGTGGGCAAAAATTCTGCTGAAAAAAAGGAGAGAAAATGGAAGTAACACAGTTAGTTCTCAGACAGACTAAGATATTGATCTGCTTTTCAATTGTGTACTTATAACAGGAATTTTATCAAGATTTGCTAATGACCAGAATGTTTTACTGTAAACTCTATTCAGTGGATGGCTATAAATGCTGGCACGGCATCCCAACAGTTCTTTATTTTTTTTTTTTTTTAATGCAAATAAATAAATAAGATGTCTCTTGAGAACTGCTTTGTGTTCCTTAAAAGCTCTGGCTTAGAAAGGGGGATCATAAGGAGGTGTGAAAATTTAGCACTACGGTCTTAATTCTGCAGTCATTCCCATGGCTGCTCCAGCTGTTCCAGGCAGCGAGAACTGCACCCTGGAGAACGAGGGCAGGGCAGGAATTAATGGAGCAGTGTGGCTTTGCACCGACCAAGAAGCACATCCTATGTGCCTCACACACTAATGGCACCACATAAATAAATAACGACCCCTTCTCCTCAGGGATGGGGGTGGTGTGATAAAGAGTGAAATCCTGGCCTTTTACAGCTCATGCCAGACTTTTCCTTGACATCAGCCAGGCCTGAATTTCACCACAAAGGGATTTATTTCAGACTTTCTTCTCAGCAACTTTGTGCTATTCTGAGAAAGCATCCCTGGCAGCCAGGGTAGTGAACATTTACACAACTGCAGAGACTCACTGATTTAATGCCCCAGATTGCCACTGGGTTAGTCACTTCAGAGGCAGGTCTGTGCCTTTAAAGTGCAGTAGCATATTTCAACAGGTTTTGGGGGGCCAAACCCAACATTTCCAAAGATAAACAACTTCTTTTCTTGGTGATATAATTCCACCATGGGAGTCTCCATGTTAAATACACTATGAATATGGAAAGGAAGTCTTATGTGTAATTTTAAATCCAGTTGCACATGGGTCTTGAGGCTATTCCCTCACTATAAATGAATGGTTTAGGTCTTGTCTTGGCCATCTTCCTGAATGAAGCCAGGGCAAACATAATCCATAAAAATTATCATACTTGAAGAAAATATAATTCTTTAAGCAGGACCAGTTAAAAGAGAAATGGTTAATCTCATACACATCTGCCTCTCATTTTCCTATTAAATGAGTTATTTTCTGCTGAACTAATCTATAAGGGAATTTTCTGGATCTATAATGAGATGTTTTAACCAACCCTCTGCCTTAACAGTGTGAGCTGAATGTCAGAAAATATCAGTATTATAATTCTGGAGAAGGCATAATGAATGATACTAATGCCTGTAATACACTTATTATACCAATATATTATACTAATTTCTTGCTTGAAATTATTGCAATATAAATTAAGTAATGTCCTAGAGTTCCAGGGAAGTACAAAGTTCTCCATTACTGAAAAGAATTGCTTATTATTATTCCCATAGTGAATTTCATTTGTGCAATCTATCCACACCAGAAGCTGCAACTATTTGGGGTCCAGTTTGGGATTTTGGGAGGATCTGGCCAATCAAAAGGCTTTGAGAAGGCACAGATCTATCTACAGTAAGGAGTTGCTTCCAGTTCTATTGGAGGGTCCTCTCTTGGTCCCAGTTTGCTCCAGTGGCAATGGCCCAAAGACACCAGTGGGGTTAACAGGGCTCCAAGGGCAGCACTGGAGCTGAGAATTGTGACAAACTGCCCGAGGGAGCCAAAGGCAGATCTGCAGAGCAGCAGGCACAGAATGGTGCAGCTCATGGTAAAGGACCAGCATTAAATGCAGTGCCACCATGGCACTGCACAGGAGGTACAGGGATTCTGTGTACAGTGATTCAGTGACCCCAGTTTGATTCTTCATATACCTTGTGCTGGTCTGCTTTCCTGGGTTCATAAGTGCTCCTTCTCCTGAAGAAAGATTTCTGTGTTCAAGTACAGTCTCAGACAGCTGCTGGCTGGTGGCAACTCAGCTTTTAAGAGAACCTAGTGACTTTATGTTCTAGTTTTCCCAGTTTCTAGCTGATGTCTGAGACCAAGAAAATTTTCCCTCCCGAGGGGCAGTGTGTACACTGACTATTTACTCACTATTTAGTCACTGTTCACTACCAGACAATTGGGTTACCTATATGAACAAGTAAGAATTACTGATTTGTAAACAACCTGTGAACCATACATATTTCTATTGAACAATTTTAGAGTCTTAGTTTTCAAATTTCTGCATAAAAAAATTATTATAATTTTATTATGAGGGGGCACATTCAAGAGAGAAATAAATCAATGTCACATTTTTTCTGTAATTTATTATGCATAAAGAAAAGCAGAAAGAAAACCAATGATAATTATAAACAAATGCTGATAAAAAATTATTTTATGGTGAAGGTCTTGGTTCCATTGAAGCTCTCTGCCTGTGGAATACCAAATTCCAGATAGACACAAAACTTCTAAGATCTTGAATATTTTCTATGGTGTCCATATTATATATATCATGCAGTAAGTTATAATGTAAAAATAGCAATATTCACAATCTATCACTGGCTTTTTCAAGACAGGATTAAGAATTAAAGGAAAGTACTTTAAAGCTAAATTAGGAATAGTATGTGAAGACATGACTCTAAGATTCTTTAATTTTTTTTCTATAATAGAATATCCCATTCCCCAGAATAGGTTTTTCTTCTTAAAATCCATCTTTTTCTTAGATTTTACAGCTTCGCACTTCTTGAATTACTCTGTTGAAAGAATGATTTGTTTCAAAATATTGCATTTCTGAGTACATCATAAAAATATATGTCCCATTCCTAATGAAGTAACTTTACTTAAAGCATGGAAAGTAAGCAGTAAATTTTAATGCATTGGAGTATAAAATAAGCATGGCCGTAGTTTTTGATTCAAAAGTCTGTCAGGGCAGTATTCTGTTTCCAACAGCAACTGCCTTAGGCAGCACTGCAATTTAAGTGAGAAGCCAATAAAATATCTGACCAAATGGTTATTGCTGTGAAGTAAATCTCATATATGAAGAATACCTAACTGGGACTTTTTTTATTTATAACAATACAAATCAGTGTTTGCATTAATATCAAAAGCAAAAAAATTAAGTTTATGAAACTCTTACTTATTCCAAAATACAACACTATGCCTTTGAAGTGGCTAAAACTGGGAGACCCCCAGGAGACTCTGGGTCAGCCTTGTATGCAGCTGGGATGGAGAATTCAACACAGCTCTTTTCTTAACACATTCCCAGATGGGTCTATTTTTCGTCAGTTGTTTCAACTTCACACCTTCACTGCATAGGAGTTTAACAAATTTTTTGCCAGACTTAGGTATGCTTTACAGGTATGCATGATATTTCTCATTTCCTTTTCCCGCAAAATGTATGTCCTTTTAATTATTTTTTATACAAAACCCTCCAGTTTACACCTTTATCTTTCCTTAATGTTGACTTCTGAGAAACATTTCAATGTCAACCACAGAAAGTATCAGTAAGTTCATGTGTTAACACCAACTGAAAGGAAAAGGGCTAGACTTTGCATTTTAAAATATAACATACTTTGTGTTCTGTAGTTTAAAAAACACAACTATGCATGAGCTTTCACCAGCTTCTTCTCAGTGCATATGCAGAAGCTCTTTTTCAGAAGCACAAAAACTTGAAACATGGATTTTAAAAAATGAAAGCATGTGTGGTGCAAAATCTGAATCTGTCACAGGAATTAGATAAATAGCTCAAATGGGCCAGATCTAGCCAATGAACAGAGTGTTTAACAACAGTGATTTATACTATTTCCCTTTCATGTTATAATAATTGTCAGGAATTGAATTTATGTTGTGTCATTTCCTGTTCTAGCTGCAATCTTTGCTTCAAGAAAAAAAGTTTTAGAACTTTAATGCCTTCACTGTTCTTGGAAAGATAACAGCAAACGGGACTATTTTATGATTTCATTGCTTGGTAATTCGTGTTTCTTTCTGTAGCCTTCAGGGAGAACTAGAAGGAAAGGGTGAGACAAAGAATTGTCTTCCTGTCGAAAACACAAAGAATTGGATTGTTGTTGCTGAGGGCAAAAAGTGAGCAGGGAAAAATGATGCTCTCCAAATTACTCCATAACAGGAAGCCCTATAAATGTCTCCCATCCCTCTGCTAGATCTGCATCAATTTGCAGAGTGAGCAGCAGAAAGGGCAGATGTTGGATCAAAGAGGAAACATTTACCTAAACAATGAAAAAGCACTCCCCCAAATTCTCTATGTCCAATGCAAGCCAGATTGCACAGAGCCATTACTTGCTAAAAGAGAGGCAGAAGATTTCTATTAAGCATGGTGTTGCTTGATAGCATCAGAAGCAAAGAGACAGTGAGCATGAGGAGAGACATGAATGCCTGATAGGAATTCGGTCCAGAAGCCAGCAAGAAATCATTAAGTATGTACATGTTTCATCACAATATCTAATGTGATAATATTGTCTTTACTGACATGATACATGCCTTTCAGCTCTTAAGTGGAGTTCTTTCTATTGAAGTGTGCATATCTGAAAATGAGACGTATTGACCCATAAAATTTAGCAACAGCTGAAGCAAACAGTAAACACACTGTCCTAGAAGTTCTCTTGTCACCATGGTAGGAAAGAAATATCAAAGAGTGAATTTAGCCTATATTCTGCAGAGTTGAATTAAAACAGAGGCCTACTCCAGCTAAAATAATATTTCAATTCTCAATCAATACAACCATAATATCCCAGAAAGAGATGCAATTATTATTCCTCCAAACAGGAATGGGGCTGCTGCATCTCCTGTCCCATCTAAGTCCCCCTCTTCCTGGGAAGCACACATTTCTCCTTCATCAGAAATTAGTCACAAAGGCATCTCCAGCAGCTTGTTTAGCTAAACAGACTATGCCAGACTAGGGAAGGGAGGCAATCCCCCTGAGCCTTTAAGCAGCACATTCCCATGGAAGAAAGAGTTGGAACCAGATGATCTTTAAAGGTCCCTTCCAACACAAACAATTCTATGATTCTGTGATTTTGCTGCATTTCTTTTCCATACTGAGAGCATGAGCTGGGCATTGAATGACTGTGATGACAATGTGTTCCTCGGGCTATTGATGGTGGGGCAGAGCCAGCTGTTGGGAGGAACCTGTGCAGAAGATCTGGAGCCCTGAGCCTTCAAGGCACTCCCTGGCACAGCCTCTCCCCACACAGGGTGCTAGAGGACAAGAAGGTTTGGGGAAGAGGTGGTTAGGGGGAAGTGGGGCTGGATGAGCACCCAGCCCTGCTCCCATCTGCAGGGCCAAGGGAGAGCCAGGAGCAATGTAAGCAGTGTTACCACCTCCTCAGCTCTTTCAACTGCTCTCATCGTCTTCCTCCACAGGATAAATATTTAACAAATTGCTGTCTACCCTCCATTACCTGAATGAAAGGAGAAGAGAATCAGCTGGATTTTTGGCAAGGATTGCTGAGGTGGTGGCATGTCTCACAAGTAGTGACCCCAGCAGCTGTGCTCCACAGAGCTTCTCTGCAAGTTGGGAGTAAATCTGATGCATCAAGATGACTCCAAATTTACTGTGGGGAGAAGACTGTCTGCTCAGTGCACACGTTGTGTGTGCATTGCGTCCCACATACATACATATAGCTGGTCAGCCCAGAGTCACTGTTTCCCTGGAATTTGGGGGCTGCTCAGGAAGAAACTCTGTTAGATCTTCTGCTCCAGGGCAACCACTGCATGTCTGGAAATTTGGGATGGATGGGCAAAGTTAAATGCCACAAACAGAAAACTTCTGGGGAGAATATACTTAATATGGAATCTCTTTACCCATAAAACCTCATTTATTTCCTCTTGACTTCTTTCACTTTGTCGAGGGAACAGACATGAGTGATTCACAAACCCCATGATCTTCTACCTGCGAAAATGACAGTGATGCTGGAAAGGCTGAAGCAAATTTGGATAGACTTCCTACCTCACCCAGTTTCAAGAAGGCCTTGTTGTGCCTCTGGTGTTGGATGTTGTTTCAAATGTCTGCAATGATACAGCTTAGCCCTAAAGCTGCTGCACTGTATTTATGTGACTTCTTTCACATACCTTATTATTCTGATCCCAATATAGTTTATAAGGTTTCCTTACCCTACTTTAGAAATGCTCTCAGCTTCTGTTCTGATCATTCTCCTTTTTTAAATCTCAGCTGCATTGAGAATAGTAAGTGCAGAAAGAGAGAATCTGTCCTGGTCAGATTCTGACTACGCATCCCAGATTCACACAGTGATAAATCTAGTCACTTCTAGTGGAATTACTTCAAAATTATACTGGAACAGACTCAGGATACAAAGGCCAGAAGTTTAAAGCTCAGCTCCCACTCCAGCAGCTGAGCTAATGTCCTGTTTGCAGTAAGAGGACATGGAAGCTGATGCTGCTGAGGGTTGCTTTGTCAGGCTTCTACAGCACAATTTCCATGCTCCTAGCACTGCTCTAGGGGAGCATCCTTGAACAGAAAGAGTCCTTTGCTGTTGCACAGACTAAAAAGCTTCCCTCAATTCTAAATCCAGAGCTAAATAAAATACCAAGATTTTCAGGCACATTTTGTATTAGCAGCTCACATTCAGGGGAATGAAACCTAGTTGCTGGATCGTTTTCCAGGCATAGTTCATTTTACTAGCTGCTTAAGTCTTTCATGCAGGGAAGAGTTGTAAAGGATCTGTTTTGCTCTGCTCTTCCTTAAAACCTAAACTGAACAAACCTAAATTGGTAGTGCTCATCTCAGGATGCAAAGCCAAGTTAAGAAAATAAAAGGTATTTGGGATTATGATCACTTGGAGCACGGTGACTGGCATAACCTTTTACCTGTCTTGTGTTTCCTAGTTTGGACAAATAACTTGATTTATTTAGAGCTTGCAGCATAACCTCCTCATTATCACATTTGTCGAAACAGATGGGAAAGCATTTGGAAGGGCTGCTTAGAAAGTGGTGCTTTCTACAAAAAGAAAGTTGTATTTAAACACTGTTATTCAAGTTGTTAGGGAGGCAACAAATTCAGCTTCCCAAATCTGATCCATTTGCATAATTCATCTTTTGTTCTTCTGTTTTCTGCTTGCTGTTCACATTCCCTTCTTGCCCTTTACAATTCCACTGTGTAGGATATGTGCAAAATAATAGGACCAACATAAGCACATGTATTTCATAATCCCAACCACCACTTTGCAAGCTATTTTTATGGGTCTTTTTGGTGGCTTCATTTGGGCTGGATTTCCATTTTCTGAAAGATATCTGTTTGGTTGAATAACCTCTCGAGTTTTATAATTATCCCATACTATTCCATGTTCTTTAGCTTTCCTCCTTATTTTCTTTTTTTTTAATGTTTTTCTTTTTACATGCCTTCTGTGACTGCTAAAAGATATTCTAAGATTTATAATTTTGTTTCTTTTGATTTTAAAGCTTTTTTTTTATTATTATTTGAATGGGTAGGCAGCTGGTGTTCTGTGACAAGAGCAGTAATTTTCTTTCTGATGAATAGTTTATTTGAGAAAAAATGCAATTCTGGTTGTCCCAAAACTATTAACAAATTTAGGTCAAATTCATGAAATAGTTTTGGCTGGAAAAACAACAACTTTGAGATGTTACATTAGCAAAACTGCTGGATAAGGAATCAGCTACCTTTCATCTATAGGTTTTGAAGCTCTCTCAACTTTATTTCTCTGAATTCCCTCTTTTAGGGGGTTGCTGAATGTAAATCTCAGCTGAAGGCTTTAGTATGCATCATCTTGCATTCTGGGGCAGCATCTTAGGTGTGTCCCCAGACCCACTCTTGAGCACAGGGTGTCAACTCTGAGCATATTTAAATAATGGAAAATGGATCTGATCCAACAGGTGGGATTGAGGAAGACCCAGATCAAAATTAAGTACAGCCAGGTGGTAGAAAGCTCCATATTGAAGGGGGGAAATGTGAGGTCAAGATTTCTCAGTGAGGAAAGGGTTGGATCCTGTTTATCCACGCCAGGACCATTCCACAAAAACTCCTCCTGTGACAGTTCTGAGACTTTAAACTCTGGCATCTACTTGCTTTTCGGGACTAATTAATTGATGAAATCCAGTTCAATAATTCTGCTGCATATAAAATTATTCCAAGATTGTTTATTGTTAATGAACCTAATTTGAGAACATTTTCTGCAGCATATAGGAATAGTTATGAATTAATTCTCATATGATGAGTGATTTTACTGGTTAGTCAGCAGCCTATATCTACTAAAGACTGAAAATTACCTACATAGTCTTGAACTTAAAATTCGTACAATATACTGATTTAAAATAACCTAATTTGGCCTCAGACTGAAAAATGATGGCCTGCTTGGACTGCTTTGCTGCACTACCTTGTAATTTCTTGGAGTTTTAGATTTCCTTAATCAGACAAGAAAACCCGGAAAACCTGTTTAATCTGATATAGCTCAGCATCACCATTGGACAGGGTACAATTTTCTTTGCTGCTTACTTGTTCATACCCAGACAAGAGCATCAATATTATTACTGCTAAGATACAATGTATTATGGGAAATTAATATGTTCTTCAGTATATATCTTCTAAGGTTCCATGTTTTATTATTATAATATTGGTTAAGTTGTTGGTTGGATCTCATTAATGGTTAACATATTACACCAATTTGGCTGGAGCTTGGTATCTTCTGCTCCCTGTTTCTGTGAATATTTATTTCTTTATATATGAGTACTAAACTTTAACCACAGTTAACTTTAAAATGACAATTGTTTTCTTGCAAATGGTATTATTTTTCATGTAAAAGTCTCCTTCTTGGACAGTAGTTTGTATTCAACTGCACTGGGGCAGCTGACCTGAGTGTTGACCATGACAAAGGCCAAACACACTGCAGTGGAGCCAGGAGCCCACACTAGCATGGTACCCTCCATCCACATCCCAGCTGATCCAGCCAAGAGAATAAATGGGCCTGCAGATGAGTGTACATGGGCAGCAGGCAGGGCAGCAGTTCTGCTGCAGCTTATGGGGAAACTCGTGTGCTTAAAACACACATTGAGTGTATGTTTAGTGAACCATGTCACATTCTTGTTACAGGCTAAAAATTCCAAAGTAAAATGTGTAGACAAGCCTGGTGTGAGAGCCTATTTAAGGAAATTGTCTCTGAGTCCTGAAGCCATCTGTGATATAAAAGTATATTGCACGGACTCCTTGAATAAAAGGATTCACTGGCAGGGCTTGTTGGAAATCTCAGTCAGAGATGCTTCTCCTACAGCAAGCGTATAGATCTCCACATGATGAATCAGATTTGCTCAGAACGCCTGCCTGCTGTTCGGAAGTGATTTCAGGCTTGAATAATGTCTGACTGGAGGCCTGGTTTGATCCAGGGAAGGGAATGGGGGGTCACATGCTGCTGGAGTAGGCCTGATGTTCTTTTGGAGTGACCTCTAGAAATAATAATCATAAGGGAGAACCAGCTCGAGGGCAGTAGGCTGGAACCACTTGGAAACTAATGACAGCTCTACTTGCACACTGAAGTTTCCCTCACAGGCTGCAGCACTGATTTAGTTGGTATGTTAATATGGAAGTTTAAATTAAATCAGGCTTGTGTCAGTACTATTGAAGAGGCACATTCACTTAGCCCTGCAGTTTTATAAAATGCAAAGAAAGAAAACCATATGGCAGATTAGGGCAAATTACTCTAAAATTGTGGCTGAGAGCCAAGGGAGAGTGAGCTTGAGAGAGCATTCACGTCTGTTTGAAATATGCCCGCTTTCACTCTGCTGCTTTACACACTTGGAAGTGGAAGGCTCATTTCCCTGTGAGCTGAAATGTATTAGATACTCCACATCTAAAAAAAAAGAAACATGTCCAATATTTGTAGAAGTTACAATACAAGCATATATATTATTTTCCTTTTTAAAATTGGGATTGGATTTACTATCAAAGACTGAATAAAAGAGCTTAGTGCAAGCCCAGGAGCATCAAGGAGGGAATGAACACATGTAATATGCAATACTTAGTAGACAGTCCTGGCTGTTATTACTGCACGTATAGCACAACAGTGACTACAAGATTTATGCAGGAACTGAGATCATGCAGCACTGAAAATAACTATAATAATGATCCCTGCTCCAAAGAGCTTTCAGTGTAGTTTTATTTTCTGAGCTGTGAGAAGCTGCAATAAGGAAATGAAACAGAAAGGATAATAAAAAAATGGCACTTTGAAAACTTCTTTAGTTTTAATAACCTAGAAAGGTTTTCTAGCACTTTGTCACCCAGAATAAGGAGAAAAAAAATTAAATATTATGTTTTCTCGGTACTAATTTGGCTTTGCTCCACAATTCCTCTGAGTAATTGAACACATTTTCTGTGGATGCTCCATGGATAAGCGGGACCAGGACAAGGCAAGGTTCTGAGGAGCAAATATTCTGCAGTTCTTATCACTGAATGAGTACTGAAATGCATAGTGATGGCAGAGACCACCTGGTTCCTCAGCAGAAATACCCTCCAGATTGCCAGAAGGGGTTTTCTCACATGAGGATCCTCTGTATGACAAGGCTTCTCTATCCTGCAGGACCTAAACCCTTCTTCTTAGAAGAGTGTCAGAAAACCAGAAAACTCAGAAGTTGCAGCTCCAGATGATTACAAGTCCAGAACTAGTGTAGTACCTCTGTTTTTTTTTTTTTTTTTTTTTTTTTTTTTTTTTTTTTTTTTTTTCTGGAGCCTTATCTTTTCTAACTGCAGTCAGGACTGCCCAGCCTGTGATCAAGAGACACTTGCATCTGCCTTTCAGTAGTGAGGGCTCTCCTGTGTGTCATGGAAATTATGAAAACCAGCCACCATGTCCAGGTTCAATTCTACATGTGAATTGATAAGCCAAAAGGTAGATTTCTCTATAACAGATCTTATATCAGTAGTGCTATAGCTCAAGCTGGTTTCCTCTGAAGAGGGACCTCAAATAGAGAAGTAGCCAGACAACCAGCACTTGCACTCTAAATTCCCCACCGTTCATGTGACAGATGGGACCTTTGGTAATATTTGGGTCTGGGCTCTTCCCATGCCTCACTGGGTACCTTTGTGGTTTCCTTTCCTATCTCTGAGGGTGCAGCTTCTGCTAATGAATGCAGCTTCCTTATCTTCTGTCTTGAATGAGCTCTGGGGCTTCTTGTTGTACTTGACTATGTAAAAGTTCATCATATCTGAGTGAAAATTCACAGCTTGTGGCCAAAGGTTTCAGCAAATTTGGCTCCTAATGGTGCATAAGTTCTGCTGAAGAAGCTGCGCAGAAGTAGCAGATACCAAATCACACAGTCCCTGCCAGCTCAGCAGGTGACTGTACTGGCTGCCACCCTACCATGATGACAGTGGCCAGACTATAACCTGCCACCAAAACAGCACCCAGCTCTCTGCTCCAAGCCTTGAAAATCTTTGATGGGACTACTAAAAATGTTTTGGAGACTTTGTGCCTTGCAAAGGGGCGGTGCTGCACCATACTGCCAGTGTGGGGTACCTGGCAGAGACTGCTCTCGTTTCCATGGTAACTCTCTCTGTGCATTTATAGTCTCTCACTTACAGCCTTCATTAGATTTAACATTCAGAGAGACATTCATTAAAACATGACATTCCTAACAGACCAAAAAAACATTTTGTACAAAACCCTATTATGGGGCATAGACAAACTGAGTGATGGCCAAATTAGTTAATAGAAATTTCAGATGACATTGGAACAGACCACAAGAGGGTGAATTCATACAAAGTTAAATGTTTAAGTGTGTCTCTCAAACTTAGTGATGCAGACTGGAGAAATGTGGTACTTGGGTATACCAGGGATGTCTCATGTGACATATGTCTGTAGAATCCAAATCTAACCTGAGGTGACACCCCATTCACATATTTCTCGGTAGTGAACTTGAAAAGTATTGAGGTACTATCAAACCAAGACGTTTGCTTAGACAGGGATGTAGCAGGAGGACAACAGGAATCTTTTTCACTAGTTCCCATCTCTCTACCAGCTGGATCTTGCTGGAGAACTTGTATACGCTGCTCTGTGATGGAAACAGCAGTGCACAAAGGCTGTAAGCTTCCAGCTATGATCCCTCCACCCCCTGAAAATGTCTTTGACCACCAGCTGCTGTCCCAGGATTTTCTGCTCTTCATTTTCAGAACCATAGGAGAACTATCTTCCTTTCTCACTCTTGCCTTTGGGCTGAAGATCTCCAGTGCAGTCTTTGCTCCATAGCAGAACTCAACTGGGGAGGGGAAGAAAGGCAACAGAGACCTCACAGAGGTAACAGTGCCCCAGTGTGGGAGGGGGACAGAGATGTCAATCAGAAACTCAGAGTGCTCTGGTAGCTCAGGAGGAACATGATTAGCATCAAGAGTAGCACAACTGGAAAAGTAACTAACATTGTGGGAGATGATGGAATACACACTCAGAACAGCATAACTATGGTGGTTTCAGTGCACTGTTCATTGCCAGTTCAACCTCATTTCCAGACTCATTTCCATCTACCTCCTGCTTCTGCCTCATTCGACACTTAAGCCCAGGAAAGAAATACCTGGATTTCATGGAAAACACTTCCCACACAAGGTGATGCATCTGCAAATCCTTTCAAACAATCATAGGGCTGCATGGACACCCAGGGGTCATCCCACCTGCTGTTCCTCAACTCTTTTAAAACTTACTTCCAGACAATCTTTTTGAAATGATGCCAAGATCATCTGGTAGTACAGTGTTGCCATGACGGTTTTCATTAATATCCAAATAAAATTCAGCTGCCCTGCACAAAATCAAGTGACATTTATTTTCCTCCATTTTGTTTTCCTTCTTGCATTTCCTTCTTGCAAACAATATATATATATGAATGCATTTGTATTTAAATTTTGTTTATATTTAAGCAATTTAAATTTATTTTTAAATAATTTAATTTTATATTTAAAATTGACATTTCTTCAAAACAACTGTGAAATCACCTTGTGATTTCTTACAGATCACCAAACGCTTCACAGATCACAGTCTGAGAAACATTCATCTACATTTGATATCTGTATTGGGAGAAAATGAATTGCACCTTAAGGCTGTCTGTAAACTAAGAAATTAAACATGGCCAGGACAGGAAGCTGTGCTTGGCACAGGAATTCAAGCATTCCTATCAAAAATTTGTTAAAGCTTTACCAATTAACTGCTGGGCACAGCTCAGAGGTCAGGACATGTGAGGAGCCATTCCCTACATAACTTTCTTGCATGGTCTCTTTAAGAGGGTTTCTCTGAGAGAAACTGCAGACAGTCACTCAGTCAAAAACTTTAGCTTCACTGCAAGAAAATGAACGTGATACCATTTGTTTTATTCATGTATTTTAGTTGATGGAGTAGACACTTAAATGTGGTCAGGTGTAATACAGACTGTCTGTCCTCTGTATCAAAAGGTTTTTATCCTGTCACCTGCCACTATAGAATCAGAATATTTCTGAATAGCTCTGTAGAAGTGATAAGAGTCTCCACCAGATTTCATGGTCTCTAGGATTAAATTGTTTGGCATAGTGTTTTCATTAGACATTTCTTTCCTTTTAATGAGTTTTATTAGGCATTTATTCAATTATATTATTGATATTATTCAATGTTATTAGGAGAAAGGTGTATTAAGAAAGCCAGTATTGCTTTTATGAAAATTAATTTGATTTGATTTCAGGTCTCTAGAAATAAATGTTACAGCCCAGGCTAGTGACACAGGCTTTTGCTTTACTGATGGACCATGACAGCCTCCTCCAGAGGGTGATTCCTCCCAGAAAAAGCAGACATTTGAGAGATGCAGAATTACTCCAGGGAGATTTTACAGACATTTCTTGTGGTCATAAAGAGACATGAGAGCGAAATTTCAGGTGAAATATATTTCAATCATATACCATACATTTCAAACAAAAATAATGAAAATATTTTCAGAAAGGAAATTAATAACTAAACAGACAGGTAATTTAGGAAGGCAAAGTTATCAATGCTAGAGTGCTTTCCCGCATATCTTGCATTGAATTAAGGTAAAAAACTGTTCAGTTTTATCTCCATAGCAATGAAAGATAAACTTATATAAAAGATTGAGAAACAATGAGTTTGAATCTTGACTGTTCTTTAGCATTCTACATAAAAAGTTTGCATTTGTATCCTTCTGTATTTCCTCTGCTTCATTCTTTCAAGCATCACTTGCTTACAGTAAGGAATCTGTCTATGTATTTGTCCAGTGAACAGTGCAATTGTGTCTCTGTGGTCATTCTTCCTCAAGATACTACCATAGATGGTAATAAATAAATAATAACTTGTGTCTTTCTCCCTGTGTTTTGCCCAGCTAATGATGCAGTCACTCCTTAACTTGAATCTTTCATCGGAAGGATGTTCTATGATCATGCAAGACACATGGGGGAAAAAAAAGAAAGATTGCAACTCAGTACTTGTTCAGATCTGTTCCCAAATCACTGGTTAATATCTTGAATATATTTCCTTTGTCACCTTTACTTTGCAATTGGGTAGAAAATGAGATTTATTCTGCTGTCAGATTAGCCCTGTGTATAGCATGAACATAGTTCAAGAGCTCTTAACAAGTTTTGGAGCATATTATCTCAAAAAGTTCAAATGATTGCCATGAATTGCACTGCATTCACCCAGAATACAAAGGAATCATGAGTTATAGTACAAACCAACACATGATTTTTCTTGGTAAAGAAAACTCCACTTTCTGTTGATATTTTCCAATGGAGCTGAATAAGGAAAAGAAAACAGGACTTGGGCAGATGGTGGGGACAGGCTGAATGCTGCTTATTCTGCTTCAGAACATCTATCAGACTCACTGCCAGAAGCAGTGCTCACTGAAAAAAAAAATAGAGTTTCTGTGCTATTTTTCAAACCTTAGAATTCTTGAGCTTGCCTGTGAAAACGCCAAAACACAGGCTCCACCTGAATCCATTGTAAGCCCTCTCACCCACAGTTACCCTCTGGCTGGAGGCTGGGCTGCCCTGGAGGAGAAGGCAGCAGAGACCACCACGGCCAAGAACAGGTGCTCCCATTGGCAGGGGACAGATCCAAAGAGCTGCCAAGGGCCTGTTGAGTTCAGGGGGAGTCAAGGTCATTCAGCATCTCAGCTGATCAAGTCCTAGGAATCTGCAGCCTTTGTTATGCACACCACCCAAGAGCAGTGGGTTGTATTCCTCTGCTCCAGCCGGGAGTGCCTTGGAATGGCCGCAGCTGGGAAATACTGACTCCATGTTACTGCAAGGAATGTCACCAGTGGGTCATCATTGTTCTAGGAGTCTGTAGGCCATGGCCCTCCATTACAGGTGGTTTAATATATTAGAATAAATTTAGGAGGTAATTCATTTCAGCACAACGTAGTCAATAAAGAATAGCACTCCACTTTTCAGACATACTAACTGTACTAAAAGACTGAAGTGGAAATGAGGATTTCCAGTTCTAGCAGTGCTGTTTCCATTTTCACAGGCCCAACCCATGGGTGTGGAGGTGATGGACATGTTGTGTTGAACCCAGCACATATTTCTTTTCCCTCAGTTTCTTTCTGAAATCCGTTGCTTATTGTTTCTTTTTGCCTTCCCACTCTTTCTTTGTTGCCTGCTGGAGGCCTTCAATGCGGCACTCAACATCCCTTTGAGGGTCCAGGTATACTCTATTTCCTGTGCAGCTGGTGCCAATGCTGCTTTATGGACCACTTGACAGGAGAAATCCTGAGAGTCAGACAGCTGGCATCATCTTTGCCAAAACCTAAAAATGTTGCTGTCTCAAACTTTTAAGCCCCTGCCTAGAGGCTTACAAACCCTCCACCTTTGCTCAGACTATGACAGTGTGTGTAACAACATGCAGCATGCTTAACTGTGCTGGCGAGTTGAAGGGGCAAACTCTTTCCAGGGAAGTGTGCCATGGATGCAAGAGGCCATGCACAATATACTTTCATTGAAGCGACTTGCAGTTACCAGTAACATTTGTGTCTGAACTGTTTTTCCATATGGTTGCTAGGAGAGAAGATTTACTTTAAGAGATTTGAGAAAAGTAAATGTTGTTTTTCTGTTTATTTCAGCCTGTTTACTTCCTGAATTTGGCAGCATTTTCTCTATAGTCAGCAGAGTAGTTTCCTAAGTCCTGGCAGAAATATTTTACCCTATTGTCTGTTTCAGTCTTTCACACAGAAACAGGAAAGAGAATATTTCTTTTTTAAAAGTTTTTCAAAGCCTGTGAAATGCAAAAAACCAATTATTGTTGTTATTCTTGTCTTTCTTCCTCTCCATCCTTTATCTTATTACATTTTTATCACACTACATCTGCAGACTTTTCTATATTTTATCCTTCATGCTGATATAGCTGTCTAGGAAAAGCCATGCTGGTATAATCCCCAGCGTAAACAGCTTTGCTCTGCTTTAAGTATAGCTTTTCAATTTAACTTAAACCTCTTCTTAAGAGGTATAAACAGACCAAAAAATCTACTCTGATATTGGATTAAGACTGATCAGTTTGAGGTTTATTTGGATCCTATCCTCAAAACCTTTTGCATATAGACTAGACCATATCTGAAGCTGTTTTGAGTGAAACTGTGTAAGCTTATACCATGTTCTTTGGGCAAGTGCAAGCTTGCTTTTGTCCATTTCCAGACTAAGAAGAAACTATCTGACCTTTATTATGTGATGCTTAGCCCCAGATAATAAACCTTGTTGATACCTAGCTCTTAATTTGTTTTAAGTGTGGAAGCAGATATGTCGTTTTGTTATTTCACTAAGAGTAGACACAATGGATGAATGCTCTTCACAGTATAAAATGTAGACATACCTAAAATATCTTTAATTTTATCATAGGGAGCTATAACAATTTTTACATATTCTTTAAAGGAACATCATCAGACCAGACAACTCCATTAGTTATGGCAGAAGGTTCTGATGTCTAGCAGTAATTTATAGCTACAGCTCTTTGGATGATGGCCAAGAAGAACTCATGGACCAAAAGCCATTGCATACAAGTGCAGTACCTCATTTGAGCTCAGTGCAGAGGGGATACTTCTGACTTCTTGGATTTGCTGTGCTCAAGTGCAAATAAGCCCAGCATCAAATACCACAGACATGATACTTTTGAAGTAAGCTAATGCTGTAATTCATGCTGCAAAGAGCTGCTTCTGGGATTCTGGCAATTTTGGATAACTGAGTGAAACATATCAGCTCTAATATCTGTCCACTTTGCACTCTTACTTCATTCAAGTATAAATCATAGAATCATAGAATATCCTGAGTTGGAAGGGGCCCAAAAGGATCATTGAGTCCAACTCCTGGATCTGCACATGAACACTCCAGTTATCACACCATGTGCCTGAGAGCACTGTCCAAATGTTTCTTGAACTGTCAGGACTGGTCTTCCTGGGGAAGAACGTTCTACTAATAAAAATATAAACATAAAGTCAGATTTGTTAACCAGATTCACCAGCAAACTGCACCTACTTTGTGCTGTTCTGGAATAAAACTGTGTGGCACACACCCATGAATACTGAGGTACAGATCTGTGAAGCGGTGAAAAAAGATCCATGAAACAATGGAGAACCCTTTTGTATCCTAGTAGCATTAATTCCTCATTTCTTTCTCTTTGATAACTTCTGAAGCTACCATTTATTTTTCTCTTTATTTTTTCTGCAAGTGGCTGGGCACTGTTTCAGTAACTATGCAGCAGTTAAACCATAGGTCTCCCTGACAGACCTGCAAGGAATAGCTACTGATTGTTTTCTGCCTCCTGCAAACCTACTTAATTGCTAAGGACTTACCTCTGGCTTTGCTTTGACACCTCTGTTAGATGGTACAACTTTTGCAAGAGAAGTGGACCACTGAAAACATTCCAAACATTAAAGCTGGAAACATTTCTATTTCTCATCACTCAAGCCTAGCAGTGATTTGAATACATAAATTAAAATGTATTTGAGATCACAGTTTTTCTGCATGTGACAGAGATTGGAAATTGAAATACAAACAGTGCCTAGCTGTAAAGATATGTATTCATATACATCCTGTACTTTATAATCTTTATATATGTATGTCTACATAAATGTGTGTGTGAATATGGCTGGTAGTTACAGATGAACCTGGCATTTGTAGTTGGGCTTGGAGGTGGCTGGATAACTCAATGTTATGTTAATACAATGGCTAGTTAATGGTTAATTCAATGACTAATTCAATGGCTGGTAAATTCAATGTGTACCATACTTCTACAAAAGGTCTTTTCTCTGACAGTGCTATCCTGCTAATGTGCAGACTGTTTAACCTTGATGCCTTAGAAGAAATAGGTCCTCAAGTGGATTCCTTGTCCTGTGCAGAGGAAAGGAAACATTTTTGGTTAATTCAAGACTATTTCCTCACCTGGGATTTTACAAACAGCTGCATTCACCCCAAGTCTACATGACTAACCTGGTTTTCAACATACACATTGTTTTGTAGGTCAGGAGAATTCTCATTCAAGAGACCTGCCTCTGCTTTCGTTGATAGGAAGCTTTCCTTAATTTCAAAAAACTTGGATTCTATTTTCAGTCCTGTATTATGATTAAAATGAGAATAAACCAGCTTTAATTTTCATATATGACAAATTTTTCTTAGCTTATGACATGGCATGCCATATTTTGGGCCTTGAAACAAAACCAATGATCATTTCTTTATCATGAGCTATCTATTGGGGAATAGAGATATGATGGATTTTAGGCACCAATGGTGTGGAGAGGTAACAATCTTTAATTAGATTCCCCTTTGTTCACCTCATGCATAATGAAGAAGCAAATTCACAGTTCAGTAGCAAATGAGAGCTAATCAAAAGAAAATATTAATTTAACTTGTGCTCATATTAAAATGAAAATCTTCTGTTATTATTTTCTTTTCACTTCTTTCACAGGAAGAAAAATACATCTTGTGGATAAAAATACCCCTAAACAACTATTCAGGACTGGCAGCCGATTAAAACCTTCAGACTGAGAAAACCTCGTATAAAATCTTGTAACATGTTTGGACATCAGTTTCTCAGAGAGAAACAAAGGCTCATGACCTTCTCTCAATATATATCAACTGTTGGATTCCCATAGGAGAACTGCTCTGTGTGCCATCTCCAGTGCAAGGGGAAGGAATACCACTTCCATGGCCAAGTGTAATCTCTTCATGTAGGAGACCAGCAGAGAGAAAGTCGAGGTGGCACTGCTAGGAGAGAGAGTCATCACCTTTTCCTCCACGAAAATCAACCTTCCTGCAAACTGGAAACATCCAGATGCTTTTAATGCCCTCAAAAAACCATTCTGGAGACTTTTTGGCATTCAGATGGCACTAAACTGAGCTGCAAACCAATCTTTTCCCTATTCTGAGACTACCTCTAACTAAAACTGCATATTTGGATGAAGGCATTTCATGACTTTGCACATGTTTCAGCAACCTGTTCTTTCAGCTACCGATTCTTACAAAATATACTCATTCAGCTTCTCTGTAAGAAGTGAAAATCATGTATAATAATAGGATATTACTATGTAGAGCATCAATTTCCCTAATAGCTTAAGTAGCCAAAACTCTCATTAATTTTCAGGTGTAGGATGCGGTACTTAACTCTCTTGATGTTTGCCAAATAGCCTGCCAAACTATGTCTTTGTGTATGCAAAATCATCATAAATGACCCCAAATATGCGGAATTTATGAAGGTACAACTGAACTCAAAGTCTAGTTCTTTGTATGTATATAAGTAATATTTTTCACAGAAAAGTCCCATAGAAATTACTTTCTAGCTCCAAATATCAATTATAAAGTTCCTTCTTGTTCACTAATGGAAAGTTCAGGATGTAATAGAAATGAATGGGAAAAAAAACAAAGACCAGAAGACTGGCATTTGTCTTCCAGGAGCTTCTTGCAAAGTAGCTCTGACTATGTGCATCACCAGTGCAAATTGTTGCTTTGAGCCAGCTCTGAAGACTTTTAAGTGATGATTGTACATTTTCTGAGCTCCATAGGCATCTCTGTGCATAAATATTCTCTTCTTGGCTCATTAGGCTTAGTTCCTGACTAGGGAAAAACATTCAGTGATGGCATAATTTAAATACTGTAGGCTGTAGAGTTTAAAAAAAAAAAAAAAGAATTCATTCACAGTAGATGACACGTATTTGTAACCTTTCTTGTGCCCTTTTTATGGAAATGAAATGCAAGACTGACTGACTTAAAATAATTAACACTAGAAAATGAGGGTTGATTTCCACTTAAGAATATTGTGCTTCAGTCCTGGGTTGGTTTTTGTTTGTTTCTTTGCTTTGTTTATTGGGAGGTGTTTTGTTTTGGGGTTCTGTAGGGGATTTTTTTTGTGGGTTAATTTTTTGGTTGGCTTTTTTGTTGTTGTTGTTGTTCTGTTTTTTGTTTTGTTTTGGATTTTTGGTTTTTGTTGGTTGGTTGGTTTGGTGGTTTTTTTGGTTTAGTTTTTTGTTTTGGGCTTTTTTTTTTTTTTTTTTTTTTTTTTTTACTACTTTATGACCTCCTAGATTCACATATATATTGCTATCACCCACATGAGTTTGGGCAGGCTATACGATCTTCAAATATTAGTTATGCTAAGTCTTAAAAAAAACAAACAAACAAAAAAGCTTAAGATAATACACACACCACAAAGAAATTTCTTGCTCCAAACAACAGTAGTTGGTTTACCTTGTTTTCATGCCAGAGTCTAAAAGTAAACACTCACCAGCCCCACCACCCTCTACCAAACACAAACAGAGCTCGGCTTTCTGTTGCATTTTATGTTCTTTGGGCAGGTTTTACATTTTTCTTTTTTGGTACGAAACTAGAGAAACAATATGTTGAAACAATATGTTTGCACATAGTAGTTTCTCATTGCTACAACCTGCCCGACCCAAGGAGTAGGATGAGCAAGGCAGAGCTCCTGCTGCTGCTCAGAGGCACAAAAGAGACACTTGATGGGTGCAATGCAAAATGGAGAGTCCACAGCCAATGTGCGTACATGCCTTTTGCACAACGAGCCACTGTTCAAACTGTGGTGAACATAAAAACTGGAATAAATAGGAGCCATCTTATTTATAAAATATTCAAACATACTCTAAGTTCAAAGTGTGACATAAGGACAAAGAGCAGAGACAGCTTCATCCCGTACACATGCATAAATGTGAAAGTAATTCTGGGGATTGGCAGTGTTGTTCTTTATCAACATTAGATTAGACTAGAGTAAAACAACTTATTTCTTTATTCTATCCAGGAGAAGTACCAGTGAAGACAGGAAAAGACAATGATAGAGGGCTGTGTTAACTCTTCATGAACACTCTCCCGCACCCAAGCACTTCTTTGGAATGCCTTTTCCCCATCCACAAAGCCAGTTTCAGTAGTTCCTCTTACCATCAGTACTCTGCTAGAGCAGCAGTATAAAAACACAACCTTGCCCAAAAATAGCACTGCTAGCCCACCTTACTGCAGATGATAACAAAATCATTTAGTCCTAGACAAGGAATTACCCTGGACTGATTTTCCTGGCCTGTACACCCAAACGACACCCTTTCCCCCTAGATCTGACACAAAAGAAACAGCAGTATAACTTGGAAGGGTTAGCTGCTTCATCGACTGCACCTCATTTTGTCACACCTCCAGCTTTGCAATAGGATCATCATACCAGGCACTGTCATAACAAGTAGAGTTTGAAACGTGAGGTTTCTTCTAAGCCAGGTGTGTAGCTGAAGAGATGTTTGCCCTGGAGGCAAATGTAAAGAAGGAAAGGGAAAAAGTCAACACAGCAGATAAATTTTCTTAAGAATATGCAATTTAAAAAGCAATTTATTAATTAATGCAATGAAAAATGTAAGAAAAATGTAAAAAAAAATTGGTTTTTTCTTGTTTCAACTTATTTTACAATTAAAAAGCTAAAAGTAGTAATTATATGGATATTTCATTTTTTAACTAAAAATATGCAGCTCATGCCAATCATCCATCTCCACTTAACTCCTTATAGTGCAAGCCATGTCTGACAGCCATTTGTAACCAGGCTGCCTTTATCTGCAATTCCACAAGCACTGTCATGGAATTTGCTAAACTGCAGAATTTCCAGATTTAAATTTCAGCTATTAAAAATACAGGCTTCACCTCAACCTACTTAGCTTCTGATTTAAGAGGTATTGTCTTTTATAGGAGAAATCATAAATGATTGAATCCATCAAATGATCAAATCCATCAATACAACTTTTTTGCTTAGAAATTTTTTGTTCTAATCCTGGCCCGGTGTGACCCCAGCTTGCTCACACATTTTCAGAACACCATCCACAGAGTTTAGCACTGGCACAGAGGTCATTATAAAATGCTGTCAGACTCATCTAGAGAGTGATTCACACAGCACAGTGTTATATTAGCCTGCATCCAAAAGCAGTATGTGGTAGTTACTTGTGTAGTTACTACAAGTAACGTTTTTCCTGAAACAAAGCCTTCAAAATGATGACAGAAGTTTCTACAAATTAAGCTGCAAGGAAAACCTCTTGGTGGATTCATTTCATGAAACCTGCTCACCCTGAAAGAATAGTGATCATGTCTCCCCAAACCAAGGGAAACCATGTTTCCATGTAATATTTTACCATATCAAAAGTACATCATGTTACATAAATATGGGTCACGTGTTCAACCACTGACTTAAATGAAAGGAGTTAGAGCGATATGACTCAGTTCACAAGAGAAATGCCTTTGCTTTCATAATCACTAGTGTTATAACACTACTATCCACTTTTTTAATACAGGAAAAAAAAAACAACAACCAAATCCAAAACCACACACTGCACATTCAAGGCAGCAGGAAATGATTTGCCTCATAAAATATTTAATCTCCACACATCAAAGTATTACATGCATGCATTGGACTCCTTGTCTTCTCCAGTCATTTACACTCTGCTAAAACAGACATTTAGAAAATAACTAACCTTTGTTAGCCAGCTATAGGCACTTCACTAATCATGAAAGAAGAAAGTTCACTAAGCTTGAAATCATTGAGCCCAGGAGTGATAGATGTGACAGGAAGTTTATTAAAGACCAAGAACAAAGTTTCCTTCACTCGGCTGCAATGCAGATCTCTTATCTGTGGTAAAAATCATCACAATGTCTGTATGATGTGGAGATGCTTTGCCTTTTAATGTCCTAGTGACATCAGCAGGAATCCCATGAACACAACTTAACCATGACACGAGTTTCAAATTGGAAAAAATTCATACCACTTCTTTTGAGTGAACCTTAGGTGAGTAAGAAAAGCAATAAAAGGCATGCTGCCCCTTTGCATTTTTACGTATTTTGAAGTGGCAAGCTTTATGTCATGAATAAAACCTCAGTCGTTCCAATGGACACTGTGGTATTACATTTTGTTTACTTAGGTAATGGAAAGAAATCCCATCTGCAGCATTATTCACACTTGAAATTTTTCTCCATGGCTTGGCATATTTTTTGAAATAAATGCATTTCAGTTCCTCTGCCACTTGTTAACAACTTCATTGGAGAAAACTGTTTTCACTAGACTTGTCCTTTGCAGAGATAAGGTCTAACTGTGACAATAAGGTTTCTTTGGCTTCATTTAGTTTGAAGAGTTCAATCTTTAACTATGGAGCTGCCAGTGCTTTAGTTCTCAAGATCCAGCTTTATTATTTCTTTTCCTAAAAGGAGTTGTCATTTGCAGGTTAACAGCTTAAGAATTTTTTCTATTCCTACATTTGGTTCATCTTTCTATTTTTACTCTCTCTAGAATGGGCTATGCACCTCCAGGTCTGACATAAGAGAGCCAGCAATATTGCTTTGTGTCACCATTTGATTACAAAACACTTGGAAAGCATTGTAATAATACAAAAAGTAAATTTAGGAACCTAAATAAATTGAAAGTAATAAAAGAAAAGAGGGCAAAAAGATTCTTTGACACATTTGAAGTCAGCTGGCACTTTATAAAGCCATGTTACTGTTCTGATCAGGAATATGGGGTTTTTTTTTGGTTTTGGGTTTTTTTTTTTTAATCATATTTCTTTTTCGTGTTCCCATTATTTATGGGTAAAACACATGGTAAGAAATGCGCTAGTGATCATGTATCTGATCTTCAGAATTTCATTCTCACAGATTGAAGGATAAGAAATTTGCAGACAGGCACTTGACTTTAATAATGTCCATAGACCACCCTTCAGTTTATCTAGTGTGAAGATTGCTGCCTGTCTGAATTAATTCCTGACTAGCTGCACATTATTCTGTGCTCTGCAGTTATACTAAAGCAGAAGAAATACCTAATTTCCCCTCCTTCTTTCCCTTCACAGCTCTCTATGTAAAAATGTCTATCTATGTAAAAATGATGACCCACTTGCCGCCTTCACATGCTGTGACCAGCAATGCTGGTAAGGAAGAAAAACCAGAACATGGAACCTGGGGATAGGGAACACTTTGTTTTCTAAAATGGACAATTTACTGACAGTTTTTACATTAGGAATCTGTTTATGAATATCTGGGTAGAGTTGCCTGCTTGATGGAAACTAAAAATAATCACTTTAAGAGTGAAGACAGAATTTGCAAATATTTCTCTTTGACATCTCTGGTCTTCGATCTTACTCTAGCCAAATGGGGATTGTCAATCACTATTTGAAAAGAACCAGAAAACAGAGGAGTTAAAACAATTCCTTTTCTCTCTTGTGAAAAGCAGTATCATAGCTGGCTAAATAAGGTCTATACTGGAGAAGAAGGGAGCGGAAGGGGGAGCATGTGCTTGTGTTGTAATATGACTCCTTACTCATCAGATGGCACCCATCATCATCACAACCACAGCCTTTCAGTGTGCTGGAATAAACTAATTATCTCACTGACAGCTCAGGTTTTAATCCCCATTTGTAAGCATTTGTCATGAGCCTTGGTCAGCCAGTTTTCAAAGATTGCCATGAATTATATATTTCTCTCTTTTTAAGACTGCCTAAATAAGGACAATTACAATGCCTTGGAATGGGTTTCAATAAACACATTTGTGCTTGCTGCTGCTGCCAGACAAACCGAATAGGACAAAGCTTTTTACAGTGCTGATTGCAAATTAGAGTTCTAATATTCAGTTCTTCTAGAGCTATTCAATCCCCAGGACAATATGCAGGGAGAGATCCTTCTCATGCTTTGAATCAATGGAGCCACACTTTTAAAAGGGTTAGATACTGGACCCACTGAATTTATTGACTTCAGTAAAGTGAATCCAAGTTCACATTTCCTTTAATTCCACCAGTCTTACTGTGCATTACATACACTTATTGGACAGCAAATGAAAGCTGGGCTTCATCTCCCATATTGCTGGGCACTTAACTGGGCCGTTGTTAAGACCCTGCTTACCCTCCCCCAATTCTCAGTAAGGGCAGGGGACATTTGTCCCTCAAAGACCTGGGCACATGCACAAAGGGTAGAACTAAGGGGTAAAACCAAGGCAGATTTTTTTTTTCCCAAAGAGGGGAAAGCAGCCCAGTAGTGGAGTTTATTGAGTAATGCAATATACTTGATGGTGTGATGACTGTGGTATTACACAGTAGTTGTTAATATTGCACTCATCAGCATGATGCAGGACCTTTCTCAAAGAAAGAAATCCCATATAGAATTTGCTAAATGAAACACCTAAATATCCTTCATCTTGCCATCTCTGCTCACATCACACTGTTCTACAAATTCTTATAGAATCAGTGAGGCAGTCTTCTGTACAGTGTGCATTGATATTTAATATATAGCTTCAGGGAATATCTTTAGAAAAAAACACTATTTTGCTCCCTTCTTCATATTGTTTAATAAATTAACAGCTTGAACCAGATTCATCACTGGTAAAAATTTTTTCACTTCAGTTGTATTAAATGGAGTTATAACACACAAGAATTGGCTTAGGAGTTTTATATTTTAGATCTTCAACTATCTTTCCACATAGCATATACTTTCCATGTGCTTTACACCCATTTTTGGACATCTGGAATGATAAATAGTACAAACAAGTCGCAGGTACAGGCAATGTACCACATTAAAGTTATATTAGTTATTTAAGCACTACTTCCAATAACTCATCAACAGTCAGAAATAAAGGTTGTTCTGTATTTACAAACTAATTTTGCATTACTGTTTCAGTGGTAAAAGTACCATTGTTTTTTCTGGTTGCCTAGACAAGCAACCTATGTGACACTAAGTACTTTAGGTGGAAATATATTCTTGTATATAAAAGCATTAACACTTAAGCAGAGAAGAAGCAAATAGCATAACATTCCTTTCCATTTTAACATTTTTTTCAGGTTGGAACAAGTTCTTCCTATTCACATCTCAGCTGTTGCCAAGGGTGAGAGCACTTTCCATTCAGTATCAGGTAATAAGAAGTTATTTACATGTTTTTAGCAGTCAGCTTTGATAAACAGACTGTTTTATGGTATTTTCTTCAGGCCTTGAATATTATTATGACTCTTTTCTATAGCATTTCCAATTGTTCACTGTCTCTTCTGAAAATGTGAACATCAAAAGTATGTTTATATTATTTTTTTTCATGAGCAGGGAAGAAATGGTTGAGTAGTTAAATACAGTGAGCAGGGTCACTTGCAGAGGAAAAATCAATTCCCTACCTATATTCTTTGGCTGTCAACCCACATATCTTTCTAGAATTTCATGTTTACCTGTATGCTAGTTATGGTTTATAAGCCCATAATCTGCTTTCTGTTATATGCCTCTCCCTGTACTCCATATCTTTCCCCACTTTGAAGGTGAACTTCAAATTCCTTTCTCCATATAATTTATTCTCCTTATTATTTTTTTTTCTTTTTTGTGCTATGCATGTAAGCTGCATTTGATGGACCAAGGCAGGATACGAGGCTTGAGGAGAGGCTAGAGTTGAAAGCGATGTTCAGGTTATCATCTACATGAAGAGTGAATGCAGTAGAGGTCAGGAAAAGCAATAGTTGTGAGGATGTATTCTAGAAGTGGTGATCACAGGCAGGGAAATACATGTTTCACTTCATGTGCACTGAATTTGATTGTCAGATAAATGCACATTAAAAGATGTCAGAGAAAGGAGGCAGAACACTGATTTGGAGAGAGAGTTTGTATGTGAACTAATATAATGCAGACCCAGGCACAGGTTTTGTCCCTGGAACCCATCCACCCACACTGTCAGAACACTCAGCAGTCCCTGACAGTGTTTTGACCTTGTCACTACTCGAGAAAAAAAAGCCAGGGAACTAGTAGAGGTCAGGGACCACTCCCAAAGGGCAAATTAGATTAAACCATCCTGATGTGAAAGCAAGGAAAATGTAACACTATGGAAATGGCCAGACCATGATAGTTGCCCTCAAAATGAGAGAGTGGCTAGGGGTTGTTTTTGGTTTTTTTGTGTTGATGTAGCCAAGTAGAGTAGACTGGTATATTTTTGAACACAGAGAACTTATAAGACCTCTAGCAGACAACAGAATCACTGTGTCAGTGAGAGAACCCAAAGATGCAATGCAGCGGGATCTGCAGAGAAACTGAAGAAGAAAGATGAAAAAATCTTCAAAGATCTTCAAACTGAGTACTAGAAACAATCTGACATGGGTCAGCTTCCTTAGAAGTTTTTGTTTCTGACTGTACTGCTCACCTCAGTGGTTTGCAGGGCACTTTTTGTTATATTTTTTTAGAAACTTCATTGGTAGTGAGTTTACCAAATTTCAAGACACTGATGAAAATGCTGAAAAAAATTTATATCTAATGCAGAAATATAGACATCTACATGAGGATTCTCTGTTACAACTGTTTTTTTGACCTGTCAGTTTGCCTAACTCTTAATCTCTTATTATGCTTTATTGTTAGTGTACTGTGCTGCATTTTGAATAATACTGTGAGGTAATATGGAGTCATTCACCTTACACAAGTCCAAACAGAGCTACACGGCAGTTTTCTCAAACAATCATAATCCTGTCAAAGTATCACACCAAATTCTCTGAGAAAATCTAATTTCCAGGAAATTATCTTGATCAATTATGCTCCTCATTCTTCACTCCTTTTTAGCTGAATCATGTATAAGTCCTCTCTCATCCTCCCTCCTAGGACTCATACCTCATGATCCAGCTCCAATATTCCTATTTCCCTTTAATGTACAGTGGTACTACACAAACACTTCAGCAGTTTCATGAAGTTGTCAGATTTTCTCTAGAAATTACAAGTAAATAACATCAGACAAAGCATAGGAGAAACTAAATCTTTAAGGACTCTGATGTTAGAAAATTATTTTAAAAATACTATATTTAGAAGATGTTTATTCAAATCCTTTTTATATTCAGTTACCTGGTGGATGGATTATGATGTAAACTCATAGATTATCACTCCAAATGCAGAACCATCTGCCTCCCCTCCCCCCATATACTCAGCAATTCTGTATTTTCCTTATAATTAATGCCTGGATCATGTCCAAGTGCATCATCATTAGAAATTCCAGTTCTTTCTGCTTTTCATCTGGATTTCTAGCATTAGCATGCAGTTCTTTGACTCTTCGTTTTTCTTATCAAATATCAATTTAGTCTGTTCGCATCTCCTTCAGTTTGATTGTACACTGTATTTGCATCCTAGTGTGGAGATTTTATCCTCTAGCTGTGACACATAGCATCCTATTTTTACAGCTCTCTCTTTTATTGGAAAATAGCCCAGTGCTCTGCTAAAATAAAACTTAGTCTATGCAAATATAGTTTTTTGTCTTCTCCCTGTCCTTGCTCACTTTCCAAAGTCCCAGCAGTCATCTATTGTACTTTCTATAGACTAAAAACCTTGACACAATCCACTGTCAAAACTACATGAAAAGTATAGAATTATTAGAAAGGCAAGTAGTGGCTGAAGCAAAAGACAGGACTAGCTGAGCCTCAAATGTAAATATTTGAATAGGGACTCTAACTCACATTCATTACAGTTAGACTGCATGCAGAACATCGGAACTCTAATTGGGAATTATATTGTCTTTCATGCATAAGCATTGTGCCAGGTAAGCAGAAGACATTGCCTTCTTTTCTGCCTTTATTTTGGTTAATGGAATTTTTGACTTTGTCCTAAATGGGAAATGGAGCAGGGTTATATCCTGATACATAGTTCTCCTCTGGGGTTCAAAGTGTTATTGCCATGACCAAGCTCATTCAGCTACTTGCAGCTGTGAGAAAAGTCTAAAGAAGCATTTCTCCTACAGAAGACAAGGAGGAAAATGGCTGCTGAACATACCAAGCTGATGTGACACCCCAGTATCTGAAAATGTCCTGAAAATGTTTTCAGGAATGTGATATGAGGTGCCAGCAAAATTGGCTCTGTGGGCCATTAAGTGCTTACAATTGATGAAGGTCAGCAACATTTCATGACTTTCAGTGAAGGAAGAGTAAAACTCAACATATTTATTAATAGTATTCAAAAGTTATAGAACATTTAAAATCCATTAGCTAAAATTCATTAGCTAATATCCAGATAATTTCAACAGGCATAAACAGTAAGCACATACTTTTAAGAGTATTTGTGCTTTCAAGCTATCTTAATGTTACAAAATTTAAAAAAAGCTGTAATTGTTGGGGGGGAGGGTGTTGATAAACTGCAGATTGTGTACTGTCAAGTGTCCCTGAAGGCAAAGTTGTTTCATAAACGTTAGCATCTTTAGGACTCCCACCGCCCCTCCAAATGCGAGGGACATCAAAGCAAGATATTGTAAAGGTGACAGATGTGATGTTGTCTGAATTGCTAGAAATTTGTGTTAAGAATGTACAAATCTTTACAAGATGCAGCTGTCTCATCTTTACATTGCTATATTTATGTATGAATTGTTGAGATATAAGATAATAATAAGTACTTACTAATTTAAAATCTAATCTGAACACAATATCTTGATCCCAAAAGCTCAGTGGATGTCTCATCCAATTTCCTTGCTTTTTGTTCCAAAGTTCTTGAAATGAGTGCAGTACATTATGATGTGCTGAACATCTGATCACAGCAGATTATCTAATGGTAGCAGAAGAAGAAAATGTGGGGGTTTTTTTTCAGTTTTGGGGGCTTTATAACACTTATATTGTGCTTAGGCGCAAGAATGAATCAGATTTGGAAAAGGGCACTCATCTTTTCTTTTAATTTTACACCTGTGCTACCCACCTCAATTTCCTCTCTCTCCCGCATTTTAGGAATATCCTTGATGATCTGAATAGTCATTCTGCAGCACAAAAATTTATGCAAAGGACCAGAATCACTTACTGCCACACAGTTCTATTCCCAGCACTGGACAGCAGGGTGAGTGCAAGCATTTGGCATGTAAACAAGACCTCTCTGTTTATACACATATTGTAAGTATTAGGTGCTAGTGAGTTGTTTCAAGCAGAAGTAAAACATCCGGATACTATTATATAGAGGGGGGAAAGAGTTGATGGTTTATTTGGAATTAATGTTCACCCTTTTTTCTCATCCACACAAGAGAATGCAAATCTTCCATAGCCTGGTACTGGTTGCTAAGACTGTTTCAAAGTCATAAGAAAAATAATAAAACTTCACAAATGCAAGAACAGGCAGCCAAGAAGGTCCATTGATCAAACACACCTGAGTTAGGCTTTGTATTGTGTAGCACAGACATACATTCCTATGCATGGTGAGAATACAAATTTTGCCTCTGAAATGTGTGGACAAATTTAGACACTTACTGGAACTTTGGAAGTATCATCTCTGCCTTAAAAATGGTGGAGCGAGACCATAAAACAATTCTTCAGACACTTTGAACACAAAATTAACTAAAACATCCAGCACTTGCACTCTCAGTCTTGTCTGATGTGGCTTGCACTGGCCACTGTGAAAGAAAGGTTGTTGAGTGATCAGGAGAGACACTGAGAACCTTCTCTTAAGAAACTGAGAAAATGGTCCTTATTAGTAACTGAATCAAGCACCTAAAGTTTGGAATATCTCTAGAGTCAGACAGAAAACAAAAGCCAAGCAAGAAATAACAAAGACATTTTTTAAATTCTTAGGAAGTAAAACTTCTATCTACTAGCTTCTATTGGCCTAGAATGCAGTGTCATAATAGGTTTCTATTGTAACATATTATTTACATTCATCTACATAACTTATAATTTGAAAAGGCTATAAATAGAAACACAGTCAAAAAGACTGCATGCCTTTTCACCATCGTTTGATTTGGATGAAGCTATTCTGTTTTTCTAGATTTTAAGTGACCATTTTTTTCTAACTTGTCAGGGTGGTCACCACCATTAAGATTTCAGAATAATCACCTCTGTGACTTCAGTGGCTCTTCATTGCTAAAATACAGGTAAAATGCTGTCATCTTCAACACAGAAAAGGCTATCCACCTTCCAAAGAAATGTCTGCCGAGAATGTCCAGACCAAACTGTACAGTAGCTCCAACAGCAGCCAGTAAATTCAGAATAAAACCAGGCAATACAGCTGGAAACCAGCCAGGTGGCAGTCCTAATTTACACATAAGCAACAGCTCTTACATTTAATAAACCCGCATAGCTCTGTGGCGTTGTGCCAAGATACATTAGCTGAAAGCCCACATAGCCATTTTTTCAGTGCTAACTCTCTTTTTCATGTCTGCTGCCTTCCAAAAAGCATATGCAGTGTCCATCAGCTCGACAGACGCACTCCTCCTCCAGGAGCAGAGTGGCTGTACGTGTTCCAGAGCAGTGCGCAGCATTCCCAGTGGGATCACCCGGCTTCTCTCCACACTGTAATGATGGCTTTCACAGCACCGCAGGGCTTCACTGCTCTCTGAGGGAATAACCATTCAGGAACCAGTGCTTCTAATCCCAAACTCAACCACAGATTAGGCAACTAAACCCTTTTCCAGAGTGACATCAGACTTCCTCTAATTTTACTTTCAAAAAATTTGAAGTACTGTAGTTAAAATGGGTATTACTACTCAAGGTTAGCACAGACTAAATAAGCCAAAGGAAGTGGCACAAATAATACAGTAAAATCATTTGCAAATCGGTGATTTGGATTTCTCCTGGAGTAAGAATACAAGAGTTTTATGTGGTTTCTACTTCCTTCCAGTATTATTCTCAGATGCATTTTACACCTTCATTTGTCTGCTGTTTTCTCCTATTGTCGCTCCCAAAAATTCCACTACAATGGAGATAAAAAGCAAACAAATTATCTTATGAGCAACTACAGCATTCAAAAATAATTTTCAAAATAATTTTCTTGATAGTAGCAAAAACCTGTCTGAAAGACTCAGAAGCATAATGGTACAACAGTACTGCAGATGGTAGTTCATGCTTGGTAAAGGTACCCTTCTTGGCCACACCACTTTTATTTATACAGACACGCAGAAATTTAGATTAGAAGAACAATGACAATTTGCTCTGTCTGTGGCAGGAAATAGTAATGAAACAATTTGCCAAGAGACAATTACAGGGCTGATGGTAAGTGTCTCCTTGTTGTGTGAGAGAAGAGATAAGAAAACAAGACATACATTTTATGCATTTTTTCTAAGCATTCTTCACATTCCTCTACCTGTTGCTGACAGTGGCTTTAGTAGCTGACCAGCATTCCTTTAAGGAGCAAACAGATGGCTGGCATTTAAAACTCTCCCCCCTTCTGTGTTTGGATCAGGACGAGGTTCAGTGCTGACATGATGAGTTATACATTGAGTGGAAAGAATACAATGGTCAACAGGATAAGAGAAACAGAAACAGTGCTTTCTAATAATACTACTTCTCAGTCATTTCTGACTGTTCTTAAGTAGTCACAGTGTTTGACACCAGAAGTTGCTATGTGATGATAGTAAGCTCAGGTTTTGTTATCACTAAACTGGCAGGGCTCTGGGAAAGGCTCTCTCTTTCGAGACCCTTATATTGGTCTTGCTTTCTTGGAAGATTAAAAAAAGAAATGTATGAGAGTATGCCATGCTAAACTCACGTATGTGACTAACCCATTATATCTACTTTTACTCACAGGGCAAAGCACTGCCACTCATTCACCATACCTGTGCACCTGGTTACTGATACCAAGAAATAGCACTCACATGTAGTAATAAAACATGTATGATTTATCAGTGACATTGTAATCAGTGAAAAGAGAGTGCAGACTCACACATTCAATTTGGTTAAAATTACACATTTAAATGCTGCTTTAAGACATGACCACTGTCTCCACTTTCCTCTTTTAATCTAGCTGAGCTGAAGTCCTCATTGACAAGGGATTACTGGTGTAGGGACCTCCTGGATCAAAATGCTCCATTGACACCTCAGTTTGTCCTTTTGAGAATGCTGTAACAATTCAGGAGAAATGCATTTATTGCAAAGTAAGCAACTACTTCTGCCATCCCTTTGGACAGCAACGATGGGTTGGTACCAAAGATGTGGGGTCCATTTCTTTCTCTAGCAGTTGTCAGGTATACTGAGGAGCCAGAGATGAGACCGGACACTTTCTCTTGTCACTCTGCAGAGGTGTTAGACTGAAGGACCCCTAATATTGTGCAGTAGTACTAACAACTTTGAAGAAAGCCTTTCAGTCAAAAAAGTAGATATATAATTAGGCAATTTTTATTTACTGAGGAAATAAGAGGAGGTTGAAAAAACTGTTAAGGCTCTTTGGTGATTTAGATAAACATTTTGTCTACTGCCCATTACTTTGGAAATAACTTTTCACGTAAGGATAGGCACTACATAACAGCAACTGCAGCTGCAGTGGTATGTGGATCAAAAGGTAACTTGAAAGGATTTTTGATCTGCCAAAATCTCACCTAAACTTGATATGCCCTGATTTAATAATCTGCTATACCTGTGATCTTATGGTTCTTTTTCTTGTTCACAGGCTACTACTTTCCAAGGTAGGTAGATAATACAGACTAACACGGCATCTGAGAATGCTGACATCTTGACGGAGAAACGAAACAAATAATTTTGGCCCCAGGCATGATGTCTTCAAACAGTATGACCATCTCCCATTCTCTGGATGGCTTTCAGTAGCTCATTCAGGCACTCCATTACTTGAAAACATTCCAAATCCAATTAGTTCTTCAATAACATGTTCTACACTTACCCATCAATATTGTATCTGGTGACTTCCCAGGGACAGTAAAAACTGTTAGCAAGGTCTTTAGTGTTTATCAGGGAATATCTAACAGTACTCAAGTGTTCCCAGAAGTGAAAGAGAAGAAAATAGAATCTCTGGAGATTAAAACACAGAAATGTATATCAGGGTGCAAAACACAGATGTGAATTAAAATGTTTAAGCCTGTTGTTTACTACTAGATGTTCTCAATGCTTAAAACAAAGACAGGAATTAAAAATAACAATAGTAAAAGAGGGGGAAAACCCATAAAATAAGGATAGTTTTCTTTTCTCATTACTACTAAATGTTTCTAAAGATAATTTATGTTTTTAACTCAAAAATTATACTTGGAAAACTGCACTTATTTGATTCAGTAGACTGTAACAGCAATTGCAGCTGTTGAAAACTGAATTGTTTATTCTATTGCTGTGCTTTCCTGCCTGTTACCAGATGCAACCAGCTGTTAACCAGTTGCTTCTCTCTGCTCATCTCCTGGCAACATGGTGATCAACAAGAACTACAAAATGCTTACAGCTAACTAGAAAGAGGAAACAGTTTAGACATTTACCTCCAATCCAATGATCCAGTGATGCAGTATTTATTTAAGACCATGAATCTGTTCATAGACCAATTTTAGCACAAATAAATTCATATTTAAAGTTATATTACGCTCAAAAATAAGCTTAAATGTGCTCAACTAAGCATGTGGAAAATTAAGACACAGGAAAAAGACACAGACAGCATGCTTTGGTGTATGCCCTGGTCTTGCAGCAAATGCTTTAGGATATGACCAAAGCCACTCAAGGCACTGATTACATTCCCATAGGTAATTGAATATTTGTTCCTCTGCTCTCTGCCATATGGTACACAAAAGATTTTCCCTGGCCCATGTTCAATATGCAGGCCATTTAAACACAGGTTTATTATGGGCTTCTCTAAAATTTTTCAATACCATAATAGCACCTCAGAACTTTATAAATGGTACTGAATTTATCTCACACCACTTCTGTGAAAAAGAATTATCATTCCCTCTTTCTGTGAAAGAAATCTAAAACAATAAAAACACAGTTAATTCTGGATGTAAAATTTGTTACCTATGCACCTTCTGTTTTATAATAATTTACATAGTGCAAGTACACACCCCAGTTAGATCTGTAGTACTTAGAAATTTTTTTTCAGTCTAAGCCCAAAAACATTGGGGCTACTTGAAAATAAAGAACATTAAATTCCTCCCTGACTTTGAAAAGCAGTTTAAAAGTGACTTGACAAGAAGGAGGAAGACTAGTATAAAATTAATCTTTTACTGGACATTTTCTTATTTACTTCATCTTGAGATCTTTTTCTTCCAGCAATATTCTGCCTTTTTCAACTGTCGAATGATTTTACAAAGTGTAAAATATTATTCAGAATGATTTTGGAGGAGGACATCCTTTGCTTTGGGTAAACCTGGAACTCTAAGTAAAAACTGGATGTATTGCCATCAAGATAGACCATGACATAAACAGGCAACAGCTGAACTCAGAATGCACAGTTATTTCAAAATGTGAAATTTCCTTGTAAATTTCATATTTCTTTAAAATGAATTTTTGGGCATAACAAGAGGTCAGATTATCAATTATCATTCAACACTGACACTAAAATAACTACAAATAAAAGATGTGCATGCTAGCAGAATAACAGATTCTGGAACAACTGGTGAACTGCAAAGGTAATTCCACATGGCCTCACTTCAGTTCACACTTCATGGTGAGGTTACTTGCTTTTGCAAATTAGACTTACATATCAACTCAAACCATCTGTATTTAGTTGTCTTATCTCTGATTTGTGAAAGAATAACAGACAGAAGGCTCTTTCTACAGAAATTACAAATATGGATTTCAAAGAAAGAAACTTGTGTTGTCTTTCAAGCCAAAACTAGTTTCACTAGCAACAAAGAAGGTTGACTGTTTGCAACACTTCATGATTTCAAGCCAACCAAAAGGCACAGCATCAGCTCCTTCCTGAACAAGCTCATTCAGAAGCTTGCCAGACCCCATGAATGTCCATCTACTACTAGGAAAGCACACCTGGCATTTGCTGGATTCATACCAAGATCCAGATCCATGCCTTAATGGTCTACTACAAATGCACAGGAAGCAGTTAGTTCTCATTTTATATCTCTTTACAGCTGAAGTTGGCCAACCATAAAATCTTTCTGAGAAGAAATGGTATGCTCCATGTGCAAGAGGATTCTGGTCTCCTCTGGAATGACATACCCAACCATAATGGTTATGGAAATCTCTAATTGCTAGAACCATATCTTTTTCTTCTTGTCCCAGTACTTTTCATACAATATCAATTGAACAAATTCTGTGCAGCAACAAGTGGATAAAGACCAGCTGTAACCTTTCCTCTATTAACATTTGACTTCCTCATTATTATGAGAACTTAAATAAAGTCCATTGCTAGGTAAAGAAGAGAAGAATGAACCTCAGGAGGACAAGAGGTATAATGATAAAGAGCATTTAAATTCAGTGAAAAGCATTCCAAAAGTTTTTAGCTAGGATAGGAGGGCTTTAATGATAATTTGCACGTTCAACTAGTCATTAAACCTGTTTGCTAATACCTCAGATTGGCCAAGATAATATTTTTTCAGATTATGATGAGCTATCTCAGTCATTTCTTGTCGTAAAACCATCTTAGGAGGTTTATTGTGGTTTTGGTTGGTTGGTTGGTGGGTTTGGGTGGGTTTTTTGAGGTGTTTTTTTTTGTTTGTTTTTTGTTTTTTTTGGGTTTTTTTTGGTTTTTTTATGATCATGGACATCTCAAAGTTTTGAATCAGCAACTGTGATGTGGCAATGCTTGTGCCACATCTGTATCTTCATTAGCTGCTTTCATTTAGACTCCACTTTCAGAATTCATTTGCAATGAGCAAGGCATCTACATGGCTCTCCAGACTGGATCCTACTTAATAATCTTCTCATCCCTGCAGAATGCCTTATAAAGACATAGATTTTTTTTAATACAAGGCAATCTACCTTCTAGGATTCCATTTCCCGGGTGTAATTAAGGCTTTGGATTCAGAATGGGTTTCCTCAGTACAGTCTTTACTCTATACACAGCAAATTCTCACAAAAAGTACAACACTTATTTCCATAGGAAATTCCATTCTGTTAGAACTTCCATGGAAAATAGACTGAACATGATCAAGCTTTAGTAAATAGCTTCTCAGTATTCTTATTAGTGTTTGTGAGATGTCTTATATAGTATAAAAATAAACCACAATATGTACAAAGAAATAAATATAGCCTTAAACCTTATCAAAATAAAACAAAACATTTAATTGTACATTAATTTTCTCAGTGTAGAATTTAATTTTCCAAACCCAGTAAAAAGCCATTTCAGAGATTGAAAGAGCTGTATCTCAGAACTTTGCTTATCGCTGTATTACAAACTTTCACAGGTTTATGGAATTTCATTGAACTTTGCAATCTGATTAAAATTCATGCTTCTGACAACTTGTCCCAACCTGAAAAATCTTAACATTGCCTTCTCAATCTCCCAATTATAATATAAAGCTCAGAAAGCAACCCCAAAGAATGAAATCAGTGGCCAAACAAAAAGTAACCTGAAGTATATTTTAATGATTTTAGAATATCTCAGGACTGTGTTGGGACTTGATTCATAATTAAATGGCTGGCCCTACCAACAGTGATATTCCTTTGCACAGAAGTTAGGTTAGCTGCTTTCATCTCCATCCCACTTTCCAATGCCAAAGCACAATGTTGCTTTTCTACATCTGGCATTTTTAAGCCTCATCACTGAAGCAATTATTTGCTTTCTAAAGAAAGTGCTTTTTCTAAAGATTCGGAAGCTAAGTTATTAATTTCCTAACTGCTTAGTATGCTCATAAAGAAAGACTTCTAAATGTCTGCAAATATTGATACAAGAAAAGGCTCCAAAACATGATAATGATAGTTAATAAAATATAAAAGCAAAGCTTTGCTTTCCTGTTGCTTTGCATACATAGTAATAAAACTACTTCCCTAGCAGGGTATAAAGTTAACATCTCTTTCCAAATTGCTTCAGCACTTGTGCTCATAAATGGTATGGTATTAAGCCTAAAGCAACATAAACATTATTTTATGGCATAGTATGCCCTTAGTATGGAAATACTGTGCGCTATTCAAGAAGGAGGCTCTGTAAAACCCTTTTGAAGGCTAGGGTCTCACTTGATTGATGAGTTAGGAGATCACAGTGAGCGTTGTCACATTCAAAAAGTCAGGGCTGATAAGCCTGCAGGACACAGATTTAATCCTCAGGAGGAAGAACAAAAAGCTAACAAAGCAATACTGAAATGCAAAAGGCAAGAAGCAGCTGGCTTTAAATTAATACCTATTTAAATGGTGTAGATGGAAACAGTCCAACTTTTAAAGTAATTTGGAGGAATTCTATTTTTACCATATCACTAATTACTGAATTTTGTGAATTACTTCTGTACTTTTTAAAACTCCATTAGGCATATCTATTTAAGAAAAAAAAAAAAAAAACCCATAGATGAGTTCTTCAGCACAGTGTATCATACTATAGTTGTATTTCAGGGTGGGATGCCACCAATATGAAGCTTATTAACTATAAAGCTCTACAAGGTACTTGTGAAAAAGAGGTAGCACTCTAGTAGAGGAGAAATTTCAGTCTGAATGTACCAGGGAGTGCAACTCAACAAGAGTGCTGTTGTTAATGATTGCAGAGTCACCCCAGAGTAAAGGAACTGTATTCCCTCCTGAAGTGCCTTTCTTACTCTTCCTCTCAAGGGACGAAGGAGGCAGGCAACCAGTTGTATAGGATGCATAAGAATGGCCACAATAAAGCAGTTCTAAATTGGTTTCCAACTTTAGCTTCAAACTATTCAAGAGGTTGTTAATGTTGCATAACTCACTTGGTCATTCTAGAAATGAAACAACCACAGTCACTCTTCAGATGAATCTCACTGATATCCTTTCACATTTTCACTCCTTTGCTTGGGATTGCCCACCTAAGCATATTGTTCTGCCAAAACCCACATGGCCTCGTCAGCGGTTTACATGCACATTCTTTCAGTATTTGAACAATGGCTCTTCACCAGAGAACATGCTGGATAAGACAAATTAGCCAACCTCCAAATAATTACTCCTTCTTTGAATGGCACTAATTTTTAGAAATTCCATCTGATATTAACATCACATTCCACTACGCATTTTACAGACACACAAGCTTAGGATATGTCACCTAAATACAGTGAGACACAGAAGGAACGAATAACTTGATCAAGGCTATACAACAAAGCTCTGGCAAAATTTACAGGAAAAACCAAATATACTTATATAAGGTTTAAACATTAGAGCACAAACTTTAACTGACACTCAAAAAATGCAAAAAAACCACCAAAAAAACCCCAACCCAAACAAACAAAAAACCCAAAGAACTTTCAGACAAAATAATTAAAGAAAAAAAATCTTTTTAGAATAAAGATAAGTGTTTTCTTTTCCAGTGACAGAACCCAGAATCCTTTTAACTAATTTGTTGAGGAAATATGCCACAGTGGAATTTAGTATGACTGATTAAAGTATGCTAATATATTTTCCAGCTTTGGGTCCTCAGTCCTATTGCCCCATCTGTGACCTTTCTAACTCAGGAATTATTTTACTTGTTCTACAAACAAGCATCAATCCATGCCAAAGGATATCATGGTTGAACAGAAATTATGTGAAGTGCAAGCACAAAACAAAGAGCACATCACATTCTGAAGAACATGTATTTGTGTGCATTTACTGAATACACTATATGCAGTGATATTTCTGCCACTATATAAAGGCATGATGTAAAGTGAGTTTTAGAAGATTGATCCCTCTCATTTTGAATAAGTATAACCTGCAAATGAATCCCCCACACATCACAATCCAAATATTTTTTTCTAATGACCTGTTCCCGTGCAAAGTTGCTGTGTAGGGGAAAACAACAGTGGGGAAAATCATTTACCTCTGTAAGTCTTGTATGGAAGACCCACTGTATTACTTCTCACTCTTGTCTCTTCTCATATATATCTCACTATCACCCACACACACGACAAAGGTAATGTGCACACATTCTGCTCAGTAGTGTACTCATGACTTTCTTTGGAACTGTTACTAATGGTCTGGCCAAGATCCGCTTGTTGGAAGGTGGTGGGCTGAACATCAGATCCTGAAAGTATCAGCAAGCCTCCAAGCCATGCCTTTCTTCTTCAGGCTGACAGTTGTAAGCTCCAGTTTAGAGTGTACAGGGCAGAAATAGTAGCAATGGACTGAACATTATGCATTTGCACCATGAATCTTTTTATGAGATTCAAGCCTCAGCTACTAATCCAGAAAAACAAAGAGCACTTATGACAGCTAAACCCATAAATGACAGCAGGACAAGCAACCCTTGGATACACATGAGATGGCACAGTTTTTCTTGTAAAAATAATACAATTCCAATGGAAGCCTGCCCAATCTCACTCAACTTTATTATTACTAAACTAGTATAATATTATTAATAATATACACTTAAAAAGATGCATTTCTCTTTACAGTGTCCTATAAGCTCATCCCTTTGTCATCCCTTGATCACTTGGTCCCACCTTTCCTTCACAAAATTGGGTGAAACTGTAGCACCACAGCAAGAAGGCTGCATGCTGCCTTTGGTATCCAACAAAACTAAGGAAATGGAACCGTCTTACCACCATCTCTCAAACCCTTGTGGGAGCAGCTCTGCCAATTACCAAAACTTAGAGGAAACGATTCCCATTCTTACTTGCTTTAGGGTCCCTTTAAGGCTAAAGCAGTGTGAGCTGACTCAGTGAAAATAAGGATCATTGAGTTTAAGGCTGATGATGTCTGGACAGTGTTAGTGTAAGGAAGGTTTTGCTTGCCCTTTCACTTCTATTTCTATTGCAGCACCTTCTGTTACCTTTCTGAGACTAAAGCAATTTTTAGCTATTTGTGGGCAAACAGTGCAACCTGAACCTAGACTAGGAGCATGAAATAGCTGCTGTCCCATCCTCTCTCAGAATTGCTAAAGGCAAATTATTTTGAAGGGGAGGGGAAAATCTGCTTGTTTGTTTGTTTGTTTGTTTTTAAAATCACAATATTTTGTATGACATCACACAAATTGTTCTGCAAAAAAAAAAAAAAAAAGTGTAAAATTTCTACCATGAAGTTTCTGTGGTAACAAGAGGGGGTTTTCATTCAAAACGTAAATGCTGGTAGTATCAACATCTGGAGGACTGCAGCCTTAGGCACCATTACAAGAAGCAAGAGATTTGGACAGGATATATTCAATCTTGCTTTAATGGTATGATGTTCTGCCAAGATAATCTTCTAAGCTTTGACATATTTTATGTTGAAAAATATTATCATCAGGTGCAAAGGAAATACCTCTTCACTAAGGAGAGTTTTGTAGCAGTGTATCTGATGACACAATTACTATGTGACTACAGATTTCATTAACAACTTTCCTGACCTGAATAAACAAGCAACAAACATTCTTCCGATGACAACCTCATACACCAGTGGAATTAAATAACAACAAAAGAAAAGAAGTCAGATTCTCACTAATGGCTTTGCAAGAGAATTATTTTCCATTGGCATGCTGAACTTTAAAACCATTGCTCCTAATTAAAGCAAGTCAGCTGCTGAAAAGCCTCTTACTCCAAGCCTCTCTGCCTTCCTAAGATTCTCAAGACCTCACAACATTCCTAAATCTTCACTTTTGCCACGCCACACTTCCCACTTTGATAAAAAAAACCCAAAAAACCAGTTGTGGACTCTTGCTGTGACTGGCATGATGTCATGTGTGGCACTTTTCTCCAAAATTGTCATTATGCACATTCCTATGGACTGTTCAAACCTTGCTTACACTGTTTAAGATTCTCTGTCCATCTCTGTCCTCTTGGTTCAGCTGCAGCTTTGAAGTGACTCCAGAAAACAGCTAGATATAAGGATGTAGTACTCCCTTTTTACTCTGCATGAGGCTATAATGGCAGAAATAAAAAGATGATGTCTGGGAAAAGTGAAATTATAATATAGCTTTACATGTTTGCCTTATGAACCTTTAATCACCAAGCAGATATTTCTATGAAGGGAAAAAAGGAGGATGTGAAATTTAAGTAGAATTACAGGGAGCATACAGCTCACCCAATGCCAAAATCTCCAAAGGCAACACTTAATGACAAGGGTGACCTGTGACTGCTAGATTCAGTTTGGCAATGCCTAACTACTAGACACCCTCAAATTAGGATGCATGCTGCTGAACACTTCTACTTAGGAGCAAACATCTACTTCCAAAGAGACCTGAAACCATTTCTCTTAGAGCTTTAGAGCTCTCTGTTCCACACAACTTGTAGTACAGGTGATACTTCAAGTAAATAACAATGTGATGATTGTGAAAAAGGTTTTTATCTGGTTTAAGTCAGTAGAAGTTTACTCAAATCAGCCAGCTAAAATTTAACTACAAAGATGTGAATTAAAATTTTAGAATCATGTTCAAGTAACAATGTTTTATAACAAATCCATCAGAAACATTAATAAATCCCATTTTTTTTCTTGGACTAAAGAAATTTAGTCCAAGAATTTTAATTGGACATTTCACTGATAAGCATTTTTTTTGCACCATCCCCCTGCCTCCCAGTCTCAGCAGCAGCTATTCCTGGGATGTCATTCCAAAACCAGCTTTTCAACAATGCAGACACTCTCTTGGGTCATCTTTGCCTCCATAAACCACATGCACGACAGATGTAAAAATTCCTTTTTAGGTCCTTTTTAGATAAATACCTTTCTATCTAATTCAGTTGTACTTTTTCACTGTAGCATTAACATACCACAAGCATTTCCCAGAAGTATTTGTCATTATAGCACAGGGCTCAATTCATTCACTAAAGGAAAGGTTTGCAGAGCTCCTGGAAGTGGCCAGCTTCAGATAACGAGACCATTGGATTAAATATAGGTTTAGATTTCTTTTTTTAATCTTTCCCTTTATCTCTATCCAAATCCTCACTCCCTTTTGGCTGCTGTCACTACAGCACTTCAGATTCTGGCACAGAACTAGTAAAGGAGGTATTTCAAGAGATGGTAAATCAAGTTATTCAACGCTTTCCCTGGCTTCCTTTCTCAGAGGTTAAATATGTTTTCAAACTAGTAAAAGAAGCGAAAGTTCTTTCAAGTCTCACATCTCACAAGGCAAGACAAGCAGGAGGGGGTTTTCCAAAACTAACCGCTAACGACATGCAAGCCTCAGAAGAGCTTTTTCCCTTCTCTGAGCCACAGGATATGCACAAAGGCTTACTCATTATCTTTTCATGTCATCTCCAGAATGACAGATACACGGCTATCAGCATAATGGGACATGGAATGTACACATACATCACGTTTCATTATTCACCTTTACTTTTAACTCAGATTCCTAAGCCAGCTCCAGGAAAAAATGCCAGCACTTATGTGCATATGAGAACTCTCTTTATGTTAATTCTGTGAGAACAAGCTTACACAAATAACAGAGTCTAAATATGTAGTTACTCTCTGTATATAATAATATCCTAGTTCCAAAGAGGATGAAATATGTATTTTTGTAAATATATGGAAAAGCCTTGCATTCATATCACAACCATCGAGCAAATATCTGCAATGACACAATTCACAGACCAAGTAGAAATGTCATTGCACCTCAGAAGGAGCTGCAGAAACTGAGCAGACATTTTTATAGCCTTGTTAAGTAGTGACACATCTCTCTCTATAATTATCCTGACCTCAGTTCAAAACCAAAAGTAATGCAATCAAAATAATATAGCAAAATGTGTATCCAGCCATCCTGATAGCTGGCCAAGCCAGACTCAGCTGTTTGTCACAATACTGATCACCACTTCAGCATTTCACTGTGCATGCCAAATATACCTTTCATTTTTTAGAGCAGTTGCTGACCAACACTCAGCACTTACTGTCAAACATGATGATACTCTATGAGAATTAGTTTCAACCGCTGTTTGTATGCTTCATTAACTGCTTCTGAAGGTTAATGCAAGATATGTGTGGGATGGAAAGGGAAAAAAGTAGTATCATTACAAATATTAGGTTACTTGTACAAATTAGTCTTAAGGAAAGTTAATGGAAGTGGTGCTTTAGCCAAACAAAAGCAACCACAACCAATACAGAGCAGCTGGAGCTACCTCTATAGTAGGATGTAAGATTAAATTATATAATGAGCATTATTCATAAGGCATTATTCATCTCATTCTCAAGCAGACATCTAAAGAAAGCCAAATGGATTGTGGCAAGTGTTCTCCCACTGACTAGAAAAGCAGCCTATGACTACCCTAGATGTACATCTTTGCACTGCAGACATCCCTTAAGGTGAAATGAATTCCTCTGTCTCATTCCAACATTTATCTTTACTTTCTACATCACAGAGCAATTCCACCTTCACTGCAGAGTATTGTTCCCCCACCATATTAGTAGAAACATACTACAAAACAAAAATCTAGTCATTTTTCAATGGCTTAGTTGCCAAGGGTGAAATTTTACTGAAGTTCTCAAAACACTTCACAAAGGTACCAACCACCACTACCCCCTTCTACCAGTGAGGAAAAATGAAAGTTAACATGAAAGATGACATGAGCTTGAGCATGATCTGCTACAGCTCCAAAGGGTAAACTAAAACTAGAATCAAAACCCCAGGACACACTCTTTCATCCTGCATTTCATATCTTAGCATTATGATCATCTACCATGAGTACAACTCTACTGCACACTGTTTAACAAAGTCATAGGCTTGAAAGGTGAGTATAAATATTGGTAAGAAAAATAAAATAGAGAATGAAGTTGTTTTTTTTTTTTTGTGCTTGTTTGTTTTTTTTGGTGTTTTTTTTTTTTTTTAACAGTTTAAGGCAAATACTCTCCCTGTTTACAAATGGTGCATCCACCTAGCATGCTTGAATGTGACGCAGTTGCCTGGCTGGCATCACTTAAGTGTCAGAATGATACACTACAGAAGTTTCAAAATTATGCTGAGTCCAGGTTATTAGCCTTGTGAAGCCACAAAACTAACTGTCATTAGCAGTGGGTCAAGCAAATACAGTTTATATACCTTTGGTATTTGAGCTATCAACAGTGAAATATGATTAGCAGATTTATCACCCTAGTTCAATCTAGGTGAACTGGGGATGGTCTTCATGCTCAGCTGCCCCATGTAGACATATCCTAAACCCTCTGTAGAAGCAGATAACTAATATAATACTGACATCATCCTTCAAAAAAATATTATAAACAAGGATTCAACTTTTTTTTTTTAATTTCTGAAAAATATAAACAGCTTTAAAATTTACTATAGGGTAAACTGGAGTATAAAATCACACCTGTGCATGCACGCACACAAACGTGTGTACATCAACACATATACAGACATGCTTCTGAATAAATACAGCACTCTTCACCCACTGATGTTTACCTTTATTCATGTGCTGCTAATTCTGGTAAGTAATTAAATTACCAAAGTGCGGTCTTTTTTAAAATTGCTTAGAAACTAAACATTTCGGTCGTATTTTTTCCAGAGGAGTAATAAAACTGAGTCCCCAACACCATGATACACTTGGAAGGATGATGCCATCCAACCCCTGGATCTGTCCTTCTGGCCTGCCAAGAACAAGTCTTTACCAGCAGTCTGAAACACTGGCACACAAATGTGATTTTCTGCACTGATTAATGCTGATCTAGCTGTCTACACCAGAAATACAAGTCAAAGGAGCAGGAATGCCAGCACAATGCTAGTATTTTTGAGACTATCATCTCACCAAAATGTAATGTATTTAGCACTCTGGAAGTGATGCAATGAAAACTGTTGTTAGAAGACTTGGGTCATTTCAGAATAGAAACAAAACATCATAAGTTTTCACAATTATTTTCATCCTTTAATATAAATTTCATCTCTTTTGAAATAATGTACATTTCTGTATTCTTCTGCTAATGTGGCCCATCTATTCTAAACTCTGGTATTAGGCAGAATTACATTTGCAGATATCAAGAACATTTCAGTTCTGTTAAATAAAAAATGTTTTTAGCAGTGAAATTATGTCACTGGAAAACAAATACCTTCATTACCAGAAAGCCTCAATACCGTAATAGCTCATAAATATTAGATTACAGATGAAAAAACATTTAACATGTGATGTCTGATCACATGAACACAGCTTTGCACTACCAAAGCAGGATTACAGTTTTGGATGTTTCAGTCAACAGTAAAACAAGGAAGTCTCTCCTATACAATGAGCAATTCTCAAAAGAGAAATTAACATCCAAAAAGTATAACAGTGGAAACAGCACTAAATATATGTTTTTTGGTTTTCTCAGCTGTAAGTCAAACAACAATACTTTTAAACTCTTTTAATTCAGCGCTGCTAGGACACTATGACTTTAACTGCTTCTTCTGCATTCACATTTCAAATTACCTAAATTGAAAGTATGTTACAAAATAATTCATTTTGTTAAAAACAAAGCAAAAACAAGTGAGCAGTTTTAAAGGATTTTTAAATGATGCTTTATAATATCATTATCCATGTAAGCTCTTCTTCTCTCAGTCGTGCCCTCTTTGGGGTAGCTAAAAGACTAAAATGCTGCCTTGTCTTCTGTCTTGTACTGTCTTTTTTTCAACTTCACCTTATTTTGCCACATACAGTCTGTAAACAGTCAAATAATTTTACAGCAATTATGTACAATGATCAGAAAAAGACACTTCTTTCAGCCTCCTATTGATCATGGCTCATTTCAAAGCAATTTTCTGACTTACAAGCTGTGGTTCATAGAAAACTCCCTTGCATTTGCCTGGAAAAACGTATAAATATATCAAACATACAAATAGATTACAGAAGTTGCTGAAACAAATGCAAACCTGGCTCTGTTGAGTCTGGTTTCTGATCTGTAACAATCATTTGTTTTACCAGGAGGCAAACACCTTTATCAAGGCTGGGGTATACATGATTTGTCAAGGAAACAGCAGGAAAGTTTCACAGAAGCCCATGGAAATTAGCTGAAGTGAAATAAAGGACACAGCCAGCTCTCTCTTGGGAGATTATGAAAGACATGCAGAAAAGGAGGAAATGGTAAGACATCCAAGGATCATGGCATAGCCCTTCATACATGTCTGCTTACATCCAGAGATACATCAATAATTTCTGACATAAATAAACAAAACTTTGACCTGCTGATTTACTAAAGCAGGAATGGTAATAATAATAAAACCATCAAAACTCCATAAAGGCCTTTAATGTGTCTGAAGATATTTTCATTACTGCAATAAGTGTCAAGCGTTTCCTTTGCTGTTAACAGTTTTTACAGCAAAGCTTTGAAGAATGTCCCACAGGTTATCAGTAAAGGCTCTATATGTTGCATATAAAATAAGAACCAACTAAACAATCCAGAAAACTACTTTTAAGTTGTGGCCCAGGACTAAAGCTGGAATCACAAAGGACAGATCTGTTACTGGTCTCATCTGGCACAGTCTCAGTGGTAGGAAGCCATCTCAATTGACACCAGCTGAGAGTGTAGTTTGATGCATCCCGTTATTCACTCTTAAGCCCACATTTTTCTTTTTTTTTCCCTTTTATATTCTAGTCACCAACACCATTCTGGCCAGTCACTAATAGTCCTTAAAGGCTAATCTTCCTGTTAGCTTGCATTTGAAAATGAATCTCAGATGTAGGAAATTAAAGCCTTCCTCTCAAACATCAAGCAGATTCCAATTGAAAACTAAAGAATTCACATTTCAAGCCACTCTCCAAGGATGTCTTTCTCTATTGGTAACATTTGGAGATGTTTGAAAGGAGCTAATGAGGACAGGTTTATGTGGCTGGTTATAATTTTACCTTCCCGACTGCACATTTCACATTTGTCTCAGTGAATTATCTGGTAAAATATTTCATTATAATGAATAGTTCAAAAAGCTTTGCAACCAGCGAAACATTTTGAGCTAAAGTTTCAAAAACAGTAAGGAAAGTGAGCTTGCATAAAAATGCACAATTGGCTTACTGCTCCAAAGATGATGAAATATTTACACACATATTAACATAAAATGTTGCAATACTTCAAAAAACTAAATGATTGAATATATGATGACAAAGCAGAGGGATACAGGTAGAAAAGAAACTGGGTAAGAATGAGGAATAAATTATATAAGTAGCCATTTTACAAGCTGTGTGAACAACCTCAAAGATCTTCCAGAGTTCACTGAACAAACTTTTCTTGTTGTGGTGTTAAAAGGATTTTAGCTAAACTAAGCTTTTCAGAGAATTAAACTAATTGAGAACAAGTCTTCCTGACGAAGTGGCATTGTGGCTTTTCCACAGACCGCTGTGAGGAAAAAAGTCTTATTTGATGAAGCTGTGAGACCTCACCAGTCCTTTTCCCACCTGCCTATTACTTGCAGCAGGTCAAGAGAAGCAGGAAACTGCTTTCAGTGTAGTTCTCTCCATGCCTATAAACTGGAAAATAAGAGTCTCCTAGGCTTTAGTAAATTAATTTTTCAAAGAGTTCTTCCCTGGCTTTAACAGGCAGTGGAGTGGATATTGACTGAGGAAGGTCCAACCCTTGACTTCCAAAGAAAAACTGAAGACCTGTGATGAGATTATTTATAAAGACACCTAATCCTCCAATGGGTCTGACATTTGCTATGGCTGAAGGACACAGTAAAAAATTACATCACTGATACCCTCAAAATTACTGGTAGATGACATTCAATTGTTCATTTGGAGCATGGTAATACAGATCAGTGTCTCAGCACGCCAAACACATACTACATTCACCATAATAAAAAAAAAGTAAAATCACCAACTGTAATGCACTACTTTTGTTAACCTTTTTCAGAAGTTAACAAATTATTGTAACAAAACCCAAGTTTGTCATTGCTCTCCTATCCATGAGACCAGGTAAATGGAATGTTGGAAAACTTTCCCATGATCAAGGAGAGTTGGGTTAGAGAATACCTAGTCTGCCATTAACAAATTTGCAGACGACACCAAATTGGGTGGGAATGTCAATCTGGAAGGTGGAAAGGCTCTGCAGAGGGACCTGGACAGGCTGGATTGATGGGATGAGACACACGGCATGAGGTTCAAAAAGGCCAAGTGCCAAGTCATGGACTTGGGTCAAAACTCCTGCAGTGCAACAGGCTGGGGACAGAGTGGCTAGAAAGTGGCCAAGAGCAAAAGGACGTGGGGGTGTTGGCCAACAGCAGCTGAATATGAGCCAGAGTGTGCCCAGGTGGTCAGGAAGGCCAGTGGCATCCTGGCCTGTAACAGAATAGTGTGGCCAGCAGGACCAGGGCAGGGATTGTCCCCCTGTACTGGGCCCTGGTGGGGCCACACCTTGAGTGCTGTGTCCAGTTCTGGGCTCCTCAGCTCAGGAAGGACATTGAGGGGCTGGAGCAGATCCACGGAAGGGCAATGGAGCTGGTAAGGGTCTGGAGCACAAGTCCTGTGAAGGGTGGCTGTTTAGCCTGGAGAAAAGGAGACTCAGAGAAGACCTTACGACTCTACAACTGCATGAAGGGAGTTGTAGCCAGGCATCAACCTCTTCTCCCAGGCAAGCGGGGATAAAAAGACATAGTCTTAAGCTGTGCCAGGGAGACTGGACATTAGGAAGAAATTCTTCATGGAAAGGGTGATTAAATATTGGAATGGACTGCCCAGGAGGTGGTAGAGCCACCACCCCTAGAGGTGTTTAAGGAAAGATTGGACGTGGCACTCAGTGCCATGATATGGTTGATGTGCTGGTGTTCGGTCACAGCCCGGACTTGATGATCTCAGAGGTCTCTTCCAATCTAATTGATTCTGTGATTCTAGAAAAACATTGTGAAACATTTCACTTAGTGGTCTTACCAGCAACTTTTTGAAGTTATTTTGGTGGGGTTTTTTATATTTTTGCTTTAGAATACAACAGTAACATAACCAATGCTTAGATGTTTATCTAGCCATATACAGGGTTTGAAAATCTGTGGCAAGCAAGATGCTTTCCTCAGAAACCGCTAGAAGCTTCTGTCAAATCTAAAAATACATTTCTAGGACTTCTGGTTTTAATGAAAATCTTCTAATGCCCCCTGAGCAGCTAGAAAGGAAGCTGAGGGAGAATAGTAGTACGCGAACACTGGTCTCACCAATCACTTTTGAAGAATCCAAATATACACAAATATACACAGAAGGAAAAAAGCTCTTTTTCTTTGCACCATCTTTTGAAAGATGGTTTCTGATATATCTAGGAACGCTTAAAGGTGGAGCATTACCTTTATCACTAGATAAATCCAGTATCTCATCTGGTTTTAACAGCCACATTACTATTTTATTATCAGGCTATTTATTATGAATTATATGGCTTCAAAATTAGTTCTAATTAAATAGAATTACTCCTCTGATTTCTTGGTACTCCATAAAGTGCTTCTGGATGCACAGGTGAGATTGGCTAGAGATCTCTGTGGTGATTGGAAGTAAAATAACTCACAGTTTTCAATGTCTTGGTCATTCTGAAACATTATACAAGCACTAGCTATTGCAGCTGGTAATTGAGATTTTTTTATCAATTACCAATTTTTTAACAAGAACATCTGTATTCTTTGCAGACCTCTGTGACATCCAAAGGCCTTTGTGACTCTGCACTACATTCTCCTCTTAATGGATAATGCTGATGCACTCTGCAAGAACTCATGGGAAAGCAATTGCTACCTCAGACAGTTACAATCAGCTTACCAGGGAAATCTGCTTCAGTTTCCATAAGTGACACTGGGCAAGTCCCTAAGCCTGTCTCACCTGGATGTGGGTAAATCGGCAAGAGAAATAGTTTAGATTACACACCCTCAGCAGCTTCACAGCAGGGAGCAGCACAACTCCCTAGCAAGTTTACTGAACATATGCAGAAATAAATCTGATTGCTCTAAATCTGGCAGCTTCTGTAACTGTTCCCTTTAATACTTACCTCCAAATACTTAATCCACCTGAAAATTTTATTACTGCTATCTAACAGGAAGTGTATTAGGTCTTTTCTAAGAAAAAAGAAAGAAAAAAAAAAAAAAAAAGTCTATGAGTGTTCCTACCTACACCCTGTCTAATCCTACAGAGAGTTTTGCATGTAGCTTCTGTTGGCTGATACAGAACAGTGATAAATTGTCCCAATTCTGTCAGACTTTTGCCAAGTGCACTCAGAACACTGGGGTATTTTCCACTTTCCCCATGTCCTGATTAAGAAGACAGAGACAGTGTTATAAAATCTTTCACGGTGCATGTATGTGTATGTACATACAGTGTATGTATTCACAGAGAATACATACATTTCTTCTGAAAAGAAAACCAAAATGCACTGAATTTTGGGTGCCTCTGAGGAAGAAAACTGCACAGATATCACATAATAGTATAGTTTCTTTTGATCTTCTCAATAGTTGCAGGCAGTGAGGGTGAATGAGAAGTGTGTGTGGCCAGAGAAATTTGCCTCACACATCATTTCTTAATGAATCAATGACAACAAATGGGATGATGTACAGCAACCCTGACCATAACTTTCCTCTGTGTATATACATCCAAGCTCTCAGCACAGGGCTTTCCCAGACTCCTTGCTAGGCCACACTAAAGACCACTGGATCCACTTAAATTCTTACCACTGTATAAGTAAAAGCATCCTTCAGACTTTTATATACTTTTTAACACTTATTTTCTACTTTTCCAGATAAGTTCTTACAATGCCTTAATGTACTTGCTACACAACTGTTTTTTATTGGGATCCACTTCTACTATCAGCACATCTTAATCCCCAAATTTTTCCAGTGAAATAACATAACAATAAATTTACAGTAACTACTAGTAATTTCAGACTTTCATTTGCCTTGAGGCTTCTTGATATATGTAATTTCAGGGACAGAATAGATCAGAGAAAGAAATGTAAATGTCGACAAAAGAGCCCAAGGTAAGTGTCAGTCAAAACATCACAAGGATTTGTGCAGCCCTTCCAAAGCTTTCGATGTCTTTCTCAACTGTAGAAGACAAAGCAATAGATCTGGGGTTTTAACAAGCCTTTTTAAATAAACAGAGTTACTCCTCATACACAGCAATGTTTCTCAGTGTACTGTTTTCCATTTCCTAATTGTGGGTGGTTTTGGTTTTTGTTGGTTTGATGTTTTTTGGCAATTAAAGTTACTTTAAAAGACTGGTCTTACTAATGTTCTCATTCAAGGTACTACAAAAGGTATCACACACCACAACAAACATTTCCTAGAAATTGATGGTTTTAATCCCATGCACATACATATGGAAAATTAAGAGAAATTTTTAAAGGCTGTTGAGGAAATATAGGTGAAATTTGTAATGAATTAACAGTAAATAAGGTACCAGCCCATATCCATTTCTGGATGGACATAACAAGATAGAAACCAAAAATAATTAGAGAAAATCATATATAATAGTTTAAATCCACAAAGACCATTGATTGATGAGAATTAATAAATCATTTGCACATTCTGTGACTGCATTCTAACCGTTCATGTCTCCTCACAAGCTGCACCTTGTTTAAGGTTACTGAAATATGGTGAGGGAAAAAATCCCAATCACCCACACTTTTTTTGGCCAGCCAAATCATCCAAAAAGAAATTAATAAATCTTTATTCTTTCATAAGACTTCACATCTTCAAAGTACCGAGTGCACATTTGCTAATCAATCAATTCCCCGGCTTGAATCCGTAGTGCCTTAGAGGAATGAGGGGCCAAACCACCACAGTTGAAGCAAACCTGGCCTCAAATACTTTGTCAGCTTGATGCCACAAGGGCTGGCAGCGACCTCCACCAGGAGCAGGTCCAGCGCTCCTCGGCTGTACGGTGCCCCCCGCTGCAGAGCTGCCTCCAGCCAAGCTGTGACTCAGAGCAGGGTATCGAAAGGTCACCTTCAGGAGCCCCGCTTCAATCCTGCACGTTTGGAGGCTGCGGGACAGAGGGTTCACCTTCCAGCTGCCTATTTTGCTCTCAGCGAGACCTATCGAAGGCTCCTCCTGAGATCAGCCACCTCCCTGGGGAGAGGAAGGCATTGCAGGGGCGAGCTGGGCGAGCAGAGCCTGCCAGCAGCTCCGTGCCTTGGCTGGGGCCATCGCAGAGCAGGTGCCGCCCTCGGCAGCCCGCAGCCAGGCCCAGCCGTGCCCCACCGAGCCTCGGACACCGCCGGGCCCCCGACGGCTCTAAGGCCGCCTCAGGGCACCGAGCGCCCGCTGGAGCCTCCAGGTTTTGGCCAGTGAAGCGAGGCATGGATGCGAGGGGGGATCACCACACAGGAGAAAGCAGGACCTTCCTGCCCAAAACTGCCAGAGAGGACGAGGCGAAGGGACACACGGCCTCACACAGGGTTTATTTCACTCTCTCGCGAGCAGCCTCCTCCTCCTCAGTCGCTTCCATGGACGCTCAGCTTTCTCCCCACACCACCATGCCCGCCGTGTTTGAACAGCCCGGCCTCGCCCCCACCGAGGCGGGACAGGGAGGCGGCCCCGCCGCCACCGCACACAAAGCGGCCGCCCGCCGCCACCGGCCCGCTGCGAGCGACGCCCCAGTCCCCGCCTCAACCTGCAGCCTATGAGCAAGGAGGCACCGCCCCGAGCGGCGGCGGGATCGGGATCGGAATCGGGATCGTACCCGCGCCCGCCGCCGCGCACCGCCGAGGAGAGCGCCGCGCTCCCGTCCCGTCCCGGCGCGTCCCGTCCCGTTCCATCCCGTCCCGTCCCGCGGCCCGCGCCGGGGGAAGGAGGCGAGAGAGCGGTGGGTGCCGCCGCCGGGCAATGCGCGGGGGCGCCGGGAGCGCCGCCGCTGCGCCGCGCGGCCGCAAGGTGTCGCCGTCGGCAGCGGAACGGGGGCGCGGCGGGCGCGGCGCCGAGCGCTGAGCGCGGGGAGCGCGGGGCCGCCCGCACGGGGCCCCGCCGGCAGCGCGGCGGCGTGACAGCCCCGCTGGCCTGCGGGGACGCGATCGCTGCCGGTCGTGTGCAGAGCCCTGCGTCGGAGCGGCTTCCTCGCCCGGCCGCTTCCCCTAGCCCTTGTTTGTTTATTTTCAGCTGCCCCGGGGGGTTGCGCGCGAGGTCGCAGCGGCGGGTGGTGGGGAGGAACCGCTCCGGAGGCGACGGTCCTCGGGGCGGCACAGGGGCCAGCGGCCGCGGCGGGGCCGGCGCGGGGCAGGGACAAGCCCGCGACATCCAAACACCCTCCCGGAGGATAAAGAGCGAACGGGGCTTTTGGCGCCAAACGTGCGGCCCCGCCCTGTGCGCGTGGAGCGGGGGCGGGGCCGGCGCTCCCGCCTTTCTCGCGCTGTGCACAGTGCTCTCTCCCAAGCGTGTCAGGGTTTTTTTGGCTTTTTTTTTTTTTTTTTTTTAAGTAGCCTTTTTTTTTTTCTTTTTTTTTTTTTAATGCCTTTTTGAGGGGTTAATAATATCCATCCGCTTCAAAGCCAGGCAGTGACAGTCATCTGTCTGCGAGCAGAGGGTGGATGCGGAGGCCGGGGCGGCCGCGGGGGCCAGCGGGCGGGCGCGGAAAGTGCTACAGACACCATCAGCTGCTTTTTTTTTTTCCCCTCTCCCCTTCCCCCCGCCACTCCTCCCCCTCGCACACCCACCACCATCATCACGGAGGTAAGAAGAGGAAGCTGCAGGCTCAGGGCTGCAGGACAAAACCCCAATCAAATAAATCCAATTCCCCTTCGCGTTTGAGTTGCCGAACTGGGAAGGATGGGGCGGGAAGGGGAGCGCAGGGGCAGAGCGGAGCCTGAATGGCGTTCTCATTGAGCTGAAGAAAATCGTGGAGGATATTTGTGTTTTGGTTTGGAGCTGTCGCATTGAGATCGCCACTGTTTTGTAGGTGCCTCTTTACTGCTTTGCATTTTAAACAGTTTAATGTATTTCCCGAGTAGAAAAATGCACAGTCCTGGAGGCGCTCAGGGGGCGGGGCGGTAGCGCAGCTGAGCGGAGCCGGGCGCGTTTCTCGGCGTTTCATCATAAGGCTTTTCATGGATTTTTTTTTTTTTCACCCTTTTTGGTCTCCGTCTCAGCGTCAGCTGTTGTGAACCCAGCAGAACGATTTCCTTTCGCGTTACCTTGACCGAGCTGAAGTGAGACGCTGACTGGATTTTTTGGACTTTAAAGCTATTTTTTTTTTAATGTCTGATGCAACGGAGCTCTCGGCAGCGGAATGGGGTTGTGGTTGCCTGGCCGTGGGGGGTGAGTGAGTGGGGGGTCCGGCCGAGGTAAAGACAGCAGCGCGCACTCGCCGGAGGTGAGCGAGCTGGAGAGAGCTGGTGTGTTCGCAGGAGGTTTGAGTGCGTGGAGTGGCAGAATGTGCGGAGTTGCTGTCCTTGCAACCTCGTTGTTGCAGGAAAAAAGGGGGAGAAAAACTTCCCGTGCATTCTTGGCAAATCAGGAGGCTTTGTTGGTGGCGCCGGGGTGGTTTTAATGCATTTTTGTGCGTGAGGTTATTACATAAGGTTGATAATTTCTGTTGCTGCTGGATTTCCCCTCCTCCCCCCTCCCCCCTTGTGTTGTGTGCGGATTTCGCTGGCTCGCTTTGAGTGAATGAACTGGCGATTTGCGAAGTTGCAAAGAACCCCTCCGCCCCCTTTTTTTTTTTTTTTTTTTTTTTTCTTGCATCCTTTTCTCCCCTTTGCACTGCTCCGCAGATGACAAAAGGAGTAAACTTCCTCTACTTTTGCTGGCGTATTAAGAAGCCTTTCTGGAGAGATTACGGTATCAAAGCCGTGCATCTGTCTGCAGTTGCTGTGCTGTTTTGAGCGTTTGAAGCGGTTTGGAGAGAGCAGGCGAGGGCTATGTGCGCAGGCTGTGCATCCCCGCCGGACTGTGCAAGCTGGGTTTGTGTCCCCACGGAGCAGCGGGGCAGGCTCTGCACGGGGGAGCACTACCTGAGCGCTTTGATTTCAGTGTCTTGAGTCGGGAAGAGAAAGGTGTGTGAGATGCATTTTTTTTTTTTTTTTGCTCAACTTTCTAAAGGCTCCCTGTTTGCTATTGATGATGGGATTATTAATTTTTTTCCTTCCGTTACGAGGAAGGGAGCCACGTTCGTGTCTGTTTACTCGTATTAATTGCGGTGGTGTTTTGTTCTTTTTTTTTTTTTTTTTTTTTTAGTTTCAGGTCGTGGGAGAACCTCTCTTCTTCCTCTTGGTGGAAATACCCATAAAACCTGTGTTTGAAACTATTGCTCGACCCAGTGATCAGCAAAAACAGACCAGTAATGCCAGGAATGGTCAGTAAAAACCCAGACCTCGAGTTTGACTCTTTGCAGCCTTGTTTCTACCCGGACGAAGATGACTTTTATTTGTGCGGGCCGGACTCCGCTCCCCCCGGCGAGGACATCTGGAAAAAGTTTGAGCTGCTGCCCACCCCTCCTCTGTCTCCCAGCCGGGCCGGGCTCCAGGAGCACCCTCCGGGCGGGGGCCCGGTGCCGTGGGGAGGGGCGGCTCTGTGGGGCTGCCGCCCCACCGACCCCGTGGACTGGGCATCGGAGCTGCTCCTGCTGCCCCCCGAGGCCGACCTGTGGGGCGGCGTGGACGGAGGGGACTTCTTCGAGACGGGCCCCGGCGTGACGAACAATCTCAACTCCATCATCATCCAGGACTGCATGTGGAGCGGCTTCTCGGCGCGCGAGAAGCTGGAGCGGGCGGTGAGCGAGAAGCTGCAGACCAAGGCGCCCGCAGCTCCGCCGCCGCCCGCGGGGCCCACGGGCAGCCCCGCCGCCTCCGGCCGCGCGGAGCTGGGCGGCGCCGTGCCCGAGTGCGTGGACCCGGCCGTGGTCTTCCCCTTCCCCGTCAACAAGCGGGAGGCGCCGGCAGCGGGCGAAGGGGCTCCGCGGGGCGGCCGCTCGCCGCGCCCCGCCGGGGACAGCCGGGCGAGCAGCAGCAGCAGCTCGTCGGGGGACGACACGCTCAGCGACTCGGGTAAGGGCTCCGGCCCCGGGGCGCGGGGGTGGGGACGGGGCCGGCGGCCGCGGCCCCCAGCCATTTGCCCCGGCGGCGGGCGGGGCGGCGGCGGCCCGGAGCCGGGCGGGGCGCGGGGCGGCCGGCAGGCGGCAGCAGGCGCGGCCGCAGCGCGGGGCCCCGCGGGGGCGGCGGGCACGGCCCGGGGCAGCCCCCGCCCGCTCCTCGCCCTGTGCCCGGCCCGGCGCCGGACAGCAGCTCCGGCCCGGAGGGGCTGCGAGGTGCTGGGGACCCTCCGGGCCCGCTAATAGTCTCCTGCCCCCGGGGGACTCGTGGGGGGGGCGGCAGTGCGGCTGCCATCGCCTCCGGGGGTATGGGGTTTATGGGGGATGTCCGTGTGCGCGTCCCCTTGGGCGCGATGCGGGCCGGCTGGAGCTAACTAGTGAAACCGTAGAGCAGCGCTTGTACTGAGAGAGCCCAGAATGCTCCAAACATCCTCTGTGCGTGCTCGCAGAGAAGTCCACTCGGGCTGAACCGGGGTTTGGCGTGTGTAGATGAGCTGGTCCCTATGACCACCGCCACAAACTTGGTGATCCGTCCCGGGTTTCAGAGCCTACTGTCCCTTTAATGTCTGGTTTGACAGCTTTGGGTGAGGAAGCACTTCCAACAGCTGTCTTCTTGGCAGTGCACCAAGCGCCGGCTTAAAGGGTCCCCGGCTGGAGCAGCTTCACCTTCTGCTTCAGAACAAACCCAGCGATTGTTTCGTTTTCAGGCTGCTTTTCTACCAAGCAGGGGCTGTGTTGTGGCTCTGTGCTTGCCTTTTGTGCCGCAGCTCGATGATTCCATTCAAACTACATACATTCTGTCGAAAAATTCTTTTCTGCCTCTGTGATTATGAAAATGGGTAGCCCCATTTTGATTAAAAATTAGATGTGTTAAAAAAAAACCCCATCTAATCAAACTTATTAAGCTTCCAGAAATCCTTGTTGTTTGCTGATTTCGTGTGTATTACATACTTTTACAGATCTGTATCTGCCTGCAGATGGTGGGCGCATCCTGGTTTTGCCATCAGTTATTTCATTACTGTTTTTACTGGATATGTTTTGTCAGTAAATACTGATCCTTGGTCAGGGTATTTTCAGGGAGAATAATGTCTGTTGTATTTTCTGTCCTTTGTTACCAGAAGATGATGAAGATGAGGAGGAAGAGGATGAAGAAGAAGAAATAGATGTTGTTACAGTGGAGAAAAGACGCTCGTCTACCAACAAGTCTGTTACCACCCTTACTATTACAGTGCGTCCTAAAAATGCCACTTTTTCATCAGTCAGGACACAGCAGAATGGACTGATACTAAAGCGTTGTGCCCCAATTCACCAGCAGCATAATTATGCCGCTCCTTCTCCATTCGTGGAGACTGAAGAGGCTCCACCACAGAAAAAGTTAAAAATTGAGGTGCCCCGTCCAGTAAAACCCACGATCCAACCAAAGCCTAAGAGTTCAAGTCCTCGAAACTCTGATTCAGAGGACAGTGAACGTCGACGCAACCATAATATCCTGGAGCGTCAACGACGTAATGATCTACGGTCAAGTTTCCTCACATTAAGGGACCATGTTCCAGAACTGGTTAAAAATGAGAAAGCTGCAAAAGTTGTGATCTTGAAAAAAGCCACTGAATATGTTCATTCTCTTCAGGCAGAGGAGCAGAAGTTACTGCTAGAAAAGGAAAAATTGCAAGCCAGACAAGAACAATTACTAAAGAAAATAGATTACAAACGGACTTGCTAAACATTTTTGGGCTTGTTTTGGGTTTTTTTTTTGGCTGATCTGGACAGTCGTTGCCACTTTGCACATTTTTGATTCTTTATAAAAAAATTGTGTTTTTGACGTTAAGAATGTTGGTTTTAATTTCAATCCAGTCCCTGAAGTAATCGACAGACTATATTATCCGGGTACGGAGCAAATGGATGTTCTTGCAAGGAGTTTATTGCAAGACTACCAAACAACAATGGACTGCCTTTGTTTTTTCTTCTTAAGAACTGTAGATGGTGGGGATTGTTTTTTTAAAGTGTTGTGAGCATTTGGAGCTGCTGATGACATCTAGTTGAGTTTTAAAATGTTCATTCCTAAGTTTTATGGTGCTTATGTTCTAACAGATGTTACTTTAGGGGTTGGCATTTTGTACCCCTGTGGGAATTTCTGTAAATACCATCTACACACTTGCCTTTTGTACATGTCTTGGGTTATGAGAGGTGGCTTTTGCTGCCAGTATTAGACTGGAAGTTCATACCTAAGTACTGTAATACCTCAATGTTTGAGGAGCATGTTTTTGTATACAAATATATTGTTAATCTCTGTTATGTACTGTACTAATTCTTACATTGCCTGTATACTTTAGTATGATGCTGATACATAACTAAATTTGATACTTATATTTTCGTATGAAAATGAGTTGTGAAAGTTTTGAGTAGATATTACTTTATCACTTTTTTGAACTAAGAAACTTTTGTAAAGAAATTTACTATATATGCCTTTTCCTAGCCTGTTTCTTCCAGTTAATGTATTTGTTAATGTTTGGTGCATAGAACTGGGTAACTGCAAAGTTCTGTGTTTAATTTCTTCCAATGATGTACATTTAGTGCTGCGTCTTATAGCACTTTGAAATACCTCATGTTTATGAAAATAAATAGCAATTACATGATGTGCCATTTATTATTTTTCTTTTAAATAAAATCTTTGAGTTTGCAATATTGATGAAATACAAAAAAGCATGGTCCCATACCATTGGCACTTCAATTCTCAGGCTGTAGGTGACCCTTTATAAGGGTCAGCTGGGCAAGACGTTTCCATTTCTGGTTTAAAAATAATTGTCGTAAGAACTGTGTTCCTGTTATTTCATACTTGGGTTGTCAGGATCATCCCAGGGAACCAGATGTACCACACTTAATGGAATGACTCCTGTGTCTTGCAAAGACTCCTGAAATACCCACTTGTACCCGGAGAATTCTGAGGGATCAGAAACAAGACTAGCAAACTTCTGCCAAGGGACTGGCCTCTGGCACGCAGGAGAAATAAATGATTGAGGTAGACTTGCCAAAGCATAGAAAATTAAATACTTGTAGTAAACAAAGATCTTAACTTGGCTGCAGATCTTTGCATTAGGAAAGCTTTAAAGCTGTCCATCATTGAATGTTCTTGTTTGTAGCTGAAGGTCCTGTTTGTTACTACATTAGTTACTAAAATTAAAAGTCTCAGGGAAGATGCAGAACCACTAAGCATGCATCAGATGAACATGGAACTTGATTGTCTCAAGAGCTGGCATTTGGTGTGACAGTAACAAGATACTCTAACAGAATGACCAAACAGATTTCATAAAGATCATGAGAGCAGGGAGTTGTTTTATTTTCTAGTCTCTATAGGTATTTTTGACATTGTCTTTCCTCACACTGAATATGAAATAAAAGAGGAATTAATGACCAAATGGCCAGTAAGTACTATCAGGATCCACTTGCAAGAAGCTCACCTGTTGCATCTGCCCCTGCTTTAGCCACAAAGGAAGTAGCTTATCTGGTGATAGAGGTATGGAAATCCCCTATTTGCCATGAGGTAACAGGAAGAGCAGCGTGGGGGCAAAACAGCCCCCATGTAATGAATGTGCCATATGTCTATCCCTACGGATTGTTGATGCACTCAAAACCTGTGTGCCCTTGGGCTCCAGGCAGCTTCTGTCCCATGATTGCCAAGAACTGTACATAGATCAGTGCGGTAAATCCAGATCTTTAACAGGCATAAATTGGTGTAACACTGGATTCAGCTAGGCTTACACAAGTATTTGAAGAACTGGCCTGAATAGAGTTAAGATCTAAATTCAGATTTAACCACAGTTCTTCCATATATTGAATATTTATTTTGATTCCTTTGACACGCTTCTTCCATTTTCCAACCACAATGATAAAACAGTTGGCAGAGACAATTGGTGTGAACAATTACAGGGTACATTTAATTTGACTAGCTAAAACAATTTTTAACCCCTTTTTTTTAGCAATTTCTGTTGAACTCCTGTTGTACTCTTTTCAAACATTAAATGAGTATGAGTATTCTTGAAGAAGTCCCTTTTCCCACCCTCCCTCTTCCCTTTCTTCGCTTTCTTCCCTTTCACACTCGTGGAGAATTTTGGTCCAAATCCTCCACTCAGAGTGAACTCTGTGTCAGACCAGTTTGCTCAGAGTCATGCAGCCAAGGCTCAAATATCTTAAAGGATTGAGATTCCACAGCCTCTTTGGGCAACATGTGTTTTTTGACTACCATGACTGATACAAATTCTGTACTATCTAGAATTTTCTTGTAATCTTTGTCCATTGCCTCCTGTCTTTTCATCTTTAACCTCCTGGAAGAGTCTGGTAGTACCTTGTCTGTAACCTCCCATCAGGGAGTTGAAGACAGCAATTCTTTCTGGAGACAACCCAGTTCTGTCTCATCTTGTGGAAACCAAGCATTTAGAATGTATTAAAAGTGTCAAATACTCAGATTTGTTTGGATATTCAACACAAATCCCATCGGAAATCTGAATCTCATCTCTGTTTCTCACTAAATTATGTGGGAGTTTTGGTGTGATTCTTTAGAATTCAGTGATAAACAGCCAACTGATGTCCATGGAGACAGAATCTGGTACCATAATGCTCCCGTATACTGTAACATTTGCTTGCTCCTCTGTGCTGTACTAGCAGTACTTTGGCATTGTCTTTTTTTTTTTTTTTTTTTTTTTAATCCCTCAAGGAGTTGATGGGTTTGTTTTCACATTGTCGCTGTAGGGAGTAAGTTGTCAAGGTCAAATATTTCTGGTTAAAAAAAAATCTCAGTTGTAGGATGTTAATGAAGTTACAGTTGATAAATAGAAGATTTCTTTTGAAGTTACATGATAAAAAGAATTGAGAGTTGTAGGAAATACAGCTTTTGAAAAGAAGTACTTAATTGTAATATCTGAAGAATCAGTACAGTAGCCAGAAGACTATATAAGGACATAGAAACCTAGCCACAGCCATAACAAAAGATCCTTTTCCAAGTGTATCTAGAGTGGGGAGCCTATAAGGACTCAGTCATTAATGAATTGAGACACTGTTGCCTGGGTTTGTGTTTTTTGGGGGTTTTTTTCTGTGTTTTTTTGGTTTTGTTTTTAATAAATACATACCTACAGTTGCATAACAAATGCAAACATATCTGTCTGGAGAATCATATGGGACAAGTACTTTATAGCTGCTTATTACAAAGCAGATACTGGTGATTCCTGAAGGGAAAACTGAATTAAGTTGATCTCAATCTTTTTGGATCTGCTATAAAAATTCCCAAGTCCTTTTTCATACATGACAGAACTTGCTGATGTTGGTTTTCTCCAAAATCACATATCTCAGATGATGTTCTCCTTCCCACCTTCTGTTTATTTTCTTAAAAATACCACTAAGAACACAAGGGAGGTGTAACACCAAAATGAAATGATTCCTTCATAAATTAGTGTAAGTGAAACACCAGTGGGAGACCTTAAAAAGGTGAAATGTGTTAATGGCATCATTACCACTCAGTCACCTGTTACCACGAGTGCTAAGGAAAGTGTATTTCCCAAACCCCAAGCTGCTGTTATAGCAACTTATCACCAGCTCTTGGCAGGACTCTTTGAGGGATCATGAAATACATAATTTACTATTTGCTCCTGGGAAGTACACTGATAAACCAAGCTAGAATAAAATTACTTCAAATGAGTGACATTCTTAAGGTTGAATTTCCTGGCTTCTGGCTGATTTAAATCAGATGTTATTTAAAATATTAATTTTGAGATAACTAATGGATTTTTAATGTACAATTGCCAAATGCTATATGATCCATACCTGGGTTACTTTCTTCTCCTTGTGTCCATTTCCCACTTCCCTTTTCCCTTCTCTTCCCTGTCTCTTCTCAGGAACACAAAGCCATCAAACTTAAAGGGATTTGAGGTGTCACAGCAATGCTTTTAAATTAAGCAGGGATTTCAATAGAAATGGGATACACAACACTTTCAGAAATCTTGGAGGAAAGCAATGGTGCAAACCGTGGAACAGAAGCTGATTGTAGAGTCAACATGGTGGGCTTTGCCTCAGCACTTCTGGATGCTCCTGTAGCACTGACAAGCCTCAATTCAGAGCCCTTGGTCTGTGCCAAGACAAGCTTTCATTTCTGCTGGGCTACCTGTCCAACTGGCTTCCCTACAGTAGTTCTTTGCTGCCTATCTACTTGTACTGACCCCACAATGAAGCTTGGCCACCGTAACCAGATGTTTTGCTGCTGAATTGTATGACATGATAATTCCTGCTGCTTGCAGATCAGTGATTCTCATCCAACTTTGTGCCCTTACTGGCCAGATCCTTCTCTCGATGAGATTATTGATATATTTGATATATTTGATATATATATTGATATATTTGTAGTCAACTTGGAGAAGATAAAATGAATTCTTGATCTCTGAACCGTGGAGGTTCCTTGTATGTGTGCTGGATGTACAGATTAACATACGTGCTGTGTGCACACAAGGGATTCCATAAGTGTTGATCCATGAGCCCAGCTAAATAAAGCCTAGTGTATATTTTAACTGAGTAAGTTACAAGGTTGTCCACTTGGCTCTTTGAAGAAAAAGCAAATGAAGACATTTTGTTTTCTGTATTTATGATCACAATACGACACACCTAAGTAACGCAGAATTTTTTTTAAAAAAAGTATCTTAAGTGCAATCATAAATAATGGCAAGTATTTTTTAACTCCAGGGTGAAATGGATGGGTGTGTAGACTTATCAGACTTAAAATTTATGGAACTTATAACTGAATTATGACCTATTTGTTACTGATCTCTGAATTGTTATATTTTGTATGCATAATAATTGTTAGGGTCCATATATGCTATTATGGCTGCTCTATTTGTGAGCTATATAATTTGCCATCATATAGTGTTTCTATCTGACATTATTTAGATAAGTGGAGACATTTTCATTTTATGGTAAAATAAGATTATTTAATTTTTCTTATTTTGTCCTCCCTATTTCCCGATGTCTTTTGTCTGCTTTAAGTGTTTACTGCTTTCTGTCTGCTTTCTGTCTTCTATACTACACATATTTAGGGAGAGGAACTCAGAATCTTCTATGTTATCTGTCTGAAACTGAGTTAGATTGTCTCTGTGAGTGGCTGTATCAATCATAAAACTATACCAAGAGTCCTGTTGTTTAACTGCTATGTATATCTTAGTTTTATATTAGGGGTAGGATGAGTCATGCTGTCTACATGTCTAGTTTCACCTTCTAATCTACAAGCTTTACAAGCATTACAGAGTTTTAAGCACCTAGCTGCTTAGCTTCCTAATTCTCCTTATGTAGTCAGCAGAGAGACGCAGGGCTCCTCCCACTGCACAGTCCAGAGCCTCCGCACTGGGCTTTACCTGGAACCAGCCCAAGCACTGCCCTGTACCTTGAGGAAAGAGTGATTACAGCATGCAAGGGGTGATTACGGGAACTGTGTTAAGGGCTGCTTTATGGCTGTTGGATAACCAAGTTACTTGATCTCTAGCTTGATCTTACTCACCATATGAAATTTAGAGGAATGATTAGCAGGCTAATAGATATTTTACTTGGAATAAAACAGTGCATGAATGTAGGATATATAGGTATTTTAATCGGCATAGTTGTTTCACTTGCAATTAAATAAAATATTTCAATGGCACTTATCTCTATTTTGCTTCCTCACACCATCAGAAATAAATACATAGTGTTTTAGCATTCAATGATTTCACTTCCTCACAGAACAAATCACTGTAATTAGAATATTATTTGGATGGATATTTTTAGATTTTCCTTCTGCAAGACATGGCAATTACATTTAGACAAAATCTTGCTTTTTCAGTATGATATAAACTTAATAAAAAGTAGGTTGTAATCAATTTAATTCCAACATCTAATTAATATTGCAATTCATGGTGTGGGAGATGAGGGAACTATCTAATATCATACACATAGTTCAATGTTGGCTAGTACCTAGGAATTCTCAGAAAATATTTTTAAAACCACTTAAAAATTTTCTTCTTTTAAATTTCTAATATCGATGTTAAAATATTCCTGAAATATTGTTATGATTCTTTTTATAGTATAGAAATTATTTGTCTTATAAAATTGTCATTAGATTTGGCACTTTATTATTTTTGAAGCAATTGTTCAGAAAGGAACAATGTCACAGAAAGGAAATCACATGGTTTCTGTGCTCACTCACGCTCAGAATCTGATCCTATAGATCTAGAAGATAATATTTAGATTACTATATCACGCACTGAAATGAGAGTGGTGACGTGTAACAACCTCTACAAGAAATTTGGAACACGTTGGGTTGATCCCCTTAGAATTGCACATGCTCTTAAGAATTAGATAATTCTCTTAGTACAAGAAAATCTATCAGGAAAGCAAATATACTTAGTTTTATCTAGAAACCTAGTAATCAAAAATGTACTGTAAACTGTGGTTCTGAGGGCTTCTTATTTCTCATTTTCTCCAAAAATTGTTAGTTTTAGTCATAGTTCCAAGGCAACACTTGTGAGTCACATCCTCAATAATTATGATTACAAACATTTCTCTAAAAGCTCTGCTTCAGGGTAAACCACAATCCCAATGTATTATTTCTCCGGTGTACAAGATAATATTGGTTGTAAAGTGTGTTGTGAAGCCATATCTCTATGAACACTTCCTTCAAACATGTGCTACTAATGAAGCTATGTAATGTTTTCAATAATTTCAATATTTTTTATCTTCAGCCTTTAAACATTCTTATGCTAATATGATTCTTTACTTGTCTTTTCTTTTGCTTTCATTAGCTAAGTAGCCCTATAGGAGGCAAGGGGGATTCACCTGACCAAATATAAACTCCTTTTAGTCAATAAAGAAAATAGGTCTTTTTAGTGCACAATTAATTTTATCGTTAAATGGCTATTTAAAATGACACAAATTATTCTCACCTTGGAAGTGCTCATATTTGGTGTGGATTATGGAGAAGTCTTCAAGGATCAGACACAGGAACCAACATTGCAGGTGTCTAATGTGGGGTTTGGATTAAGATACCTAAATCTGGATGTCTGTAGATATCTAACTGAAAGCTTGATATCTAGGTGCTGTTATAGTCAGTGAAATCTGGATAAGGATTTGGTGGGGATGTCTGTTTAAGAGTGAATTGGATTAGCTTTTGAGGGTCAGTTCTCTGTACTGATCAGCTCTCAATGGCTATAAAAGGCACTCCAGGTACAGAGTGAACATATAAACACCTATGCATTAACACCTAATTTCAGTTCCTTAACCTACAAGCTGAGTCCAAATAGTCCTGTCTTTCTTTCATTTCACTTACACATTTTAAAGGTTTTTCTTGAACAAATCAAGTAATCTTAAACTCAGTTCTGTCTGGTTCATCTTTTCTGCAACACTGAATATCCTTTTTCCTTTGGTTGTCTATTATCTCCATACCTTTAGCATCCTTGGATTTCTTTCATCCTCTCACAAGCCCTGTTTCTCAACAATAAATAGCAATATTCATCCTTGCCAGAAAATGCTTGCATTACTGATAAAATTCCCTAAAACATCTCTCACATTACCATATTGCATGGTGGGCAGGACCTTATTTTCTCCTTCTCACACCTACACAAAGCTCATTTACAGGGCATGTTGATACATTTCAGATGGCAATATACTGACAACATTTTAAATGAAATTAAATGATAGCACATATCACTTTTTTTTTTTTTTAATTTAAGAAAACCAAACAAACATGACAGGAGAAAAACAGCAAGTAGATGAACATTAAGAAAAAATCACTAGTAACTTTTAGATCTACATTTTTTATTGGATCTGTGATAGTTTGAACTATTTCAGCATTTCCCTTTTCTTGTTTCTACAACCTTACTCCAGTAGTTTTTATATTTCTTTGCTCCTTCAAAAAAGAAATTTCTTTTCACAGCTTCTGTGGTCTTCAATAACTATTCCATATCGCCCTATGCCTATTCCTCCTTTCATTCAAACACTTAAATGAGTCATTTTCGTGCTTTACAATCTCACCTCTCCTACTACTTCCAATTATGTCTCAATCAAATTTTATCTAACTCTAAAATACAGATTCCCATTCTGTGCACACTTGCTGGATGGTTATACATCGGTTGACTTCAGTAAGAGTTTATAAAGTAAGAAGTCCAAACCTTCCAAGACTTTTAAATAAAAATTGTAGGTGTACCAAGTTAAATTGTGCTGTATTTGATATTCTTCCCCATTCACTATTAACCCAGGAGCAGTTAAGTCACCATGAACTACTTTGATATAGAAAATCATACATTTCTTTTCTGCTTCTGGTGTTGACAATATGCAATAAGCTGGCAGCTTCTGTTATGTTAGTATGAGTGAAAATAAATATCCATTAGAAGTAGTCAAGAGTAATACATTTGGCCTCCTATCCTACTGGAAATCACATTTAAAAATCACATGTAAAAACTCCATATAAATGGGTTTTTTTCCATTGTTAAGAAAAAATTGTAGTGAAAGAAAAGAAATACTGGAAGACCAGTTTTTCTTATCAGAACCCCCAAATTTTGAAAATTCAGGAGTCAGTCTGGTAGCAACAGTCAGAGTAAATAAATACTTTTGATAGTGATGTGTGCTGCTGTAGAGCTGTGTAAGAATGCTTTTGGTCTATAGCGTGTGCATTATCACTTCCGCCCCCCGGCAGGAGATCCAAGCTCACTTCATAAGAAAAGCCCTTTCTTTTTCTTTCATTGGCTGGGCAATAATGGCCCAAGGGATTTTATTTGTGCATTTGTTCTGGCTGCCCAGAAAACTGGGTGCCCCTAAAGCAGGGCAACACCCTGGGAGTCAATGGCATTAGGACAGATTATGTCAGCTGAGGAGCTGGAGTTGAAATAAACTGGGAAACTTGACTACAACTGTGCCACTGTGTATCTGTAAAAGTGTTAGAAGTCCTTCAATGTTTTATTGTGCCTGCATGTAGATATGATTTTTAATGCCTTAAACCTCCTTAGTCAAGATCATTGTTTGAAAATTTGTTATTAAACATATTTGCCCAATGTATTTTTTATATTTGATATACCAGAAGTGTCACCTACATTTCAGCAAATATGCACTGTGATTAAAGGGTATAATCTCTCAAGAGAGGTTTATAATAATTTTAATTACCCTGAACTTAATAAAAAGACTTAAAGGATTTAATAAAAGGGCATTAAGAGATTGCCAAAGGGTTAAATATATATATTTTTATAAATAAAATTGTAAAGCATCTGTGACTTTGAGGTGGGAAGGTGGGAAGACCTAGTGGGAAAAGAGGAGGAGGTGAGCAAAAGTCAAGATGAGGATTAGTGTCAATTAAACTTCCCTTTGAACCTCCTAACTTGCATATGCAGAACCTGACACAGCTGAAAATATTTGCAATTTCCTGGGCCACACAGACCAGAGAGGTTGCTGTACAGATCACTGACCCACAGGAAACTACAAGGGAGCAAAAGCCAATTTCTTCTAGCGCAGACATTTTAGCTCTAGTCCAGGGGAAAAGATTTGAGTGAACGAGGGAATTTTGAGGGACCGTACATTCATTTCTCAGGCCCCCAAATATTTTGTTTGCTTTTGATCTACCTTAGATCAAAACTAAACAAATTCTCTGCCCTAATCCTTATCCTCTGCCCTCAAGTTTCAAGTTAGCATAGAATTCAGTGTTTTTCTAGTCTTCTAGGGTATAATAAATATAATAAGAGATGAGAAGATGAAAGTCAACTAACAATCTCCAGACAAGAAATTTTATAGCTTTTAAAACAAGGCAAAATCCAACATGCAAACACCTAGAACATCGCCTCACTTCACCCTTATACTGAATTAAACCTCAAGCCTTATCCAGAGAGATAAGGTGGTGATCTAAATGTAGATACCAGAACATAAACCAGCACAAGTTCTCTTGAACTTGAACTCTTGAAGGTTTTGTTGTCTGAGAATAAAATGAGTTGCTTAGATTTTCCAGTTGGGGTTAGCACACATTTCTAACGTGTTTTCCATTTCCTAACACTACAGTCTTTCAGTGCTGGGATAAATCTTTTCTCCTGGTTGTGGGCATTCCTGTAAGCCTCAGGGATAGATATTCTGCACAAGGAAGCACAGAGGAATGCCTTGGGGCTTATAAAGCCTGTTTTCCTCAGTATGGAATTCTGGATAGGAACAGACTTCTTGAACAATTTCATACAACCATGTATACAATCCACATCTATAACCCTTTTCTCTTCCCTCTGTCCCCACCTCTCATGAGAAACCTGGTGTTGATGTCAGCATTCAGAAATGAAGATTAAAACACAAGAATGCAAGAGAAGCAAATCTGTGCCCATGTTTATCAATGAAAGTAAAGCTTCAGATAAATGTGGCAATGTAACATTATTAAAAAAACAAAACAATGCCACCATCTGTTCATTTATACCTGTGCTTATCTGTGCTTTCTTACTTCCCACCTCTTTATTTGTGAGTGAAAGCTTCAGAAATTTGGCCAGAGGCACTCAGCTCCTCCTACATTCTGTAAAATGCATGGGGATGTTAAGTCTACACTAAACAAATTATAAGTTTGAGAAAGACATTTTCTCTAGCATGAAGGCATGAGGAGAGCTGAAAAAATATGTATGTTTAGCTCATGCTCTTTTCATTGATCAAAGCATAATTGTTTCCTCACTTTTTTGAGATGTGCTAAAAATGCAAAGCAATAGCCATTTTAAAATTATTTTTGGCAAGCAGTGACTTGAGATGGCAAGAAAAATGGAACGGCAGAAAAACTTGTATATTTTAGATAACTGGTATGCTTAACTAGCTCTTGTAGCAGAAATTATATAAAATGGAATTTTGAGAATTTTGAGCAGGTCCATGCAACCACACTAGCTTTGTTCTGAATTCCATGAGGTTGTAATTCAAACAAACATTACCAAGCAAAACATATGTATTATTCTGTTAATAAATGAAACCTAGAGGGTTTTAATGCTTCTGTGGAAAGAAACTGATTCACTGAAGACTAATCCAAGACGTTGTTTCTGCTCTTGGCAGAAACAAACATGCAAACAAATAAATTCCTAGGCATCTAACCTGCAAAACAAAGCAGTTTGTTTGCTTGTTTGTTTGTTTGTTTGTTTGCTTGGGTTTTTTAATACTGAGAGATTCTCATAAATTGTAAAGCTAGCTTTTGATTTTTCTTTTCCTTTGGCTAAGAGTTAAGAGCCTTTGCAGTGGAAATATTACATATGAATTGTAAACCTGAGGAAGGAACTGTGTTTCCCTTTACTGTGACAGCAGTCAGCTCTACTTAGTTTCCATATCTCTGAAAAGGTCCTTCAGGTCTGTCTAATTGCAGAAACACATTAAAACTTCAGTCATATGTATACATGGACAGGTTAAAGCAGTGGGGGCTTATGCACTGTTAGCATTTCATATTGGCTATCTTCAGTCCCCTTGTCCTGGCTGCTGACTGGAGACAGGGCTGTGGCACAGCCAGGGCCCATCTAGCTGTTGGCTGGTGTGGTTCCACCCTCCCTGGTAGTCAGGAGTCAGACTGGTTTAAATTTCTGTGCAACCACAGCTTAAATTATCCTAACTGGGCTAGATAACTCAAGTTGAGAACACACCTTCCTTTGTGGTGTGTTTCATGTTGGTTTTATGTTTCCCACTAAAACAGAGATTGGTATGGAAAATGAATGTACTTAGAGGAACACTACTGAGTTCCACCAGAGATTTAGCCTTTGGCTACAACAGGCAGAGCCCTAAGTCCTGAGAAAATTCCATATACTCCCTGTGACTCATTTCTGCATACCTTGCCCAGGCAAAGCTTCCACTTAATAGGATATTTTTAAAAAGGGCCAGACTAGCAGTTACACAGGATATAGCTGTCAGATTGTCAGATCAAGTAAAGTCAGTTGGCTTTGGGGGTGAGTCAGGGGGTAGTACACAGTGTTTTCATAGCATAGGCAGTGGAAAATGTCCCTTGTAACAGTATTAGGGTTTTAAAAAAAGGTGTGTAGAAATGCATGGGCCTTATTTTTAGGGTTTTTCACCATTCTTGTCCTGTTTTGTCTAAAGCACTTAAGCCCATGCTGTATGTTAAATACCTAGGTAGTACTACGAACTTAAATTTCATTTCATTGCATTTAAGCACACACTTAAATGATTTGCTGGACCAAGTCCAGAATGCTTGTTGAATCAAACTGAAATACAGCAATGTCTGTCCTTCCTACTTAAACAAACAAGCACTAAATGAAATACAATAAAATAACATTTCCAGAGAAATCCTGTGCCACAGAAAGAACTGCTGCATTGTTGTGTCAGTAATTTGCCTAATGTTTAGTATCTACACTGTTCATTCAAGTGTGATGCAGCAGTTATTAGGTAAGCATTACAATTTTATCCTCATTTTATACTGGGAATAGTACTGTAGAAGAAGAAAGTAAAATGCAAAAGGAAAGGAAAAAAGTAAGAAAACAAAAGTTGGGAATGTCTTTCCAAATTGCTTGAGTTGAACTAAAGAATGATATTGCAGTCTTAACAGCAGCAGTGGAATCTTGAAAAAAAATCTGGATTCACTTCCTTCAGTGCACGATGTGCAATCCAGGACATGCAAAGCAAAATTCAGCTCACAGAGGTAAAGATGCTTCATCAGGGCTAGTGAATTAATGTCTATTTCTAGCATAAACTGTAAAATGACAATAATGCTTGTTATTAGACACTACAAGGGAAATGTGTCGATTTTTTTCAAACATGCTGAAAAAATCCCATTTCCTATTCTGTACATTCCTATTCCTATTAAGTACAACCTAGTCAGTATATTTGGGATTTTTTTGTGCTTTGTTACTAGGAGTAGTACATGTAAAATATTGACAAATGAACCAAGGTAAGAGAGCAGAAAGACTCCAGAAGAAGGAATAACAATTGCACAGTAACAAAAATAATACTAAATAGCTGTGAACCAACCAGTGAAACAGCAAGAATATTTTCTACTTCACTGGATTGTGAAAAAGGACCTAAATTGCAGTGAGTTGTTTCTTTGGGGAAGGTAGTTTTACTTTCTCCACCTAAACCGAGTGGAGGGTTTACCAAAAATTGTATGTGTATGTGACCCCACCCAAGCAGAGTGACATTTTCAGGGCCTTTCACACTAGGCTCTTATAAATCTGTGATGTTCCACTATCTGCATGGGAGTCATAAATTTTTTCCACAGATAAGCTTCCTTGGTATTTTGGTCTGCCAATATGTTCTGCTCCCTGCTGCACTGAGATGGACAGGTAAGGTAGAAGGACCAAGTGACTTGTGAAGAGCTATTGAAGAATTAAATATCATGGCTTCAAAGTAGAAGCTTTTCTTTCCCAATCATGTGCCCAAACCTTCCTCAGACTATGATCCAGCCGGAATTTTCTGCACTACAATTCCAAGTTTTCCAGTAGTCTCTTGACTTTTTAGTATGTTGCTCAGCAGAGATGTGAAGCCCAAATGTAATTCCATGGACTCAGTCCCTGGATACAATTGTCTTCTTGTCTAGGTACAGAGAGCATGACTGAGCCTTGTCAGAATGGTCTGGTTTATACATTTTCAGAAATGCAAAATTTTTTTGTTTGCTTTGAAATTCTTTATCCTATTTCTTTTTTCTTTCTTATGGTATTGTTACTATACTATAAATAATTAGACCTGCAGAAATTAAGAATGTATTTAGAAAAATTAGACAGGGAAAGACCAACTGAGATTGCCCCAGTTCCCACCAAAGCCCTGCTGATTTAGGCTTTGGATCTGTCAGATTATGCATACATAGCTAGCAAGAGAAAGAGGCCCAGGGCACTGGTTGTGACAGTGGCCTGTGATTGTCCCCACAGTTACATGGCCAGTGTGTATCCCAGCAGGGCTTTGGTGGGGACAGTGATCTGGGATACCCTGGGGTTAGCATGGAATGGAGAGCACTCCCAGTAAGGAGGCCGGATGTGGACACCCTGTGCTGGAAGGTAAGGGGACACAACTGCATCAATGCAAACAGCTGTGCATAACCTCACGTGAAGCATCATGCCAGGCTAGTTTTGGACATACATCCAGAGACAGCCCACTGAAATTACTGGAATAAATATTACAAATAATTTTTCATGCCCTAATGGACAAAGTGTCTTTAAATTTCAGTTTTTAAGATACTTTTACAGCAACCAGACACACCCAAATTTAGAAGTCTTCTAACAGAGCTTTTGTTTTTATAACAAGTAACTTAATTAATTGCAGCCCATACTCACACATGGTGCCAAGGAGAGTTTTTCCAAGGTCAAACAATGTTTTCTGCCATCCTGGCTTTTGGACATTTATTAGTTCCAACTGACATAAAGAGCCAGGTAAGAAATCCAGCCTCCAGTTTTGCCTTTCAGCTCTGTCTCTTGTCCCTACACTGCTCTGTAATTGACTTTTTCATTCCTTTTGGTTCTTCTATGCAATGGGAATAGAGGCAGAGAAGGCTGTAACAGCTTACCTGCTTCCTTTCTTTTCTCTTAAAATTAGGTCTGAGATGCAAAATGCACATATAGGTAATGAATTACTTGCTCAATTGAAAGATTCCATGTAGTGACATGGTATGTGTATGGTATGTCTTATTTAGAACCTCTTTCTGCACACAGTGAATTTTCTTCAGTTCAGAACATTCCAAAGAGCTTAATTAAATTTTATAAATCATTATCATAATAAATATTCATTGCACATATATTATATCAAATTCAGAGGTTCTAGCTCTCATTTGGATCTCCATAGGACCACATATGACATATTACCAATATGACATACCTGGCATTTGGAGATATTTTTCTTAATTACTTCCCCCCATGCTGTAGGGTATGCTCATGTCATTTTGCATACATACATACACACACCTCTGCAGAAAAGGAGTAGACAATTTCATATGGTCCTTTATCATCAGACAAGGACATTTGTACTTTATGACATACAATTCATTTAAAGACACTTGCTAAGTCAATATAATTATACAAGGACACAAATTTCTGATGGGGAACCGATTCCCAAGAGGTTTGGAGGAAAGCATGAATGTTTCTTGGTTGTGTAATAAGGACCAATTGCTCCTAAAAGTTGTGAGATATTCAACAGAGACCTTGTGCAAGAAGAGCCATTGGTCCCAAAGGCACAATTTTGCATGGAGAAAGGGCTGTGTTGTAAGAATCTGTGTTATCTGAAGATTCAGTAGCTGATAGAGGGAGAAGACATGACTGTATTCCAAGGAAGCACCACTTTTCCTTGTAACGTTTCCCCAAAGTCCAGACTTGCTGTGTGAATGGCAAGTAGAGTTCGTCACCAGGGTGAAATGACATAGGAAAATATTTCAGTGGGAAAATTTTGGTGGGAAAATGCTTCAGTAAATTAATGTTGGACTTAATAGGAGAGGATGGGGTTTTTTTTATTTGTGTATAGAGATTGCTTCTGTATTTTTTCAAGTTTATGACTGTGTCCACACCTCTTATAAAGATTTCCTTGTTTGTGCACAGCTGTAGAGGCCTTACAAGTGGGAGAAATTCTCTCAGGTGAACATGTGAGAGAGGCTCCCTTTGCTTTCTCCAGGTGAGCAACTGCAAGACAGCTCAGTTACTTGTCAAGAGGGTTTTGAGGTGTGATATATCCCCGCCTTTTTTTTTTTTTTTTTTTTGGCAGCCTGTGGGGAGAATGGTTACAGCTGAGAGCAGAATGAAGCTGTAGGGTGGACACCGTGGTGTAAAACTGAGAGGACTGCCCTCAGGTACGGACGGAACCCCCTCCATCTCCCAGACTGATGAGGTACAAACTGAAGTCTAATCTCTAAAACACACTCCCAGGGAAATGTTGGAAGCAGCATCTCAGGAAGCCTTCAAAAAACGTGTGGCATTTGTGGATGTGGTTTAGTGGCAAACAGTGACGCTGGGTCAACAGTTGGATTTGATGCTCTCAGATAATGATTCTGCATAATGATTCTATGGTTCTGTGGTAATGGAGTTCTAAAGCTCAACAAATGCCCATTTAAATCCAGTTCCTATTTTTTTAAAGCAAGCTTTTACTATCAAACCTGCTCCTCTTCCTGGGGAGGCAGGACCAAAATGGAGGCCGGACACCTGGATGGCGAGAGCGGGGCCGGTGCCCGGACGGGCGCTGTGGGATATAACACGCTTCTCTGTGCCGCCTTGTGTATTTTTGGGTGTCCCCTTTTTGTGGGGGAGGTGAGGGGCGGGCAGGGAGCAGGGCAGAGCCCCTCGCTGCGGGCCGGCCGCCGGCTGCGTTTGCAGCCCATTGTGCCGGCGTTGCCGCGGCGACGGGCGCAGCTGCCGGCGGCGCTGGCGGCGGCCCCGGGCAGGCCCGTGGCACGGCCGAGGGCTGTGTTTGCCAACAGCAGGCACACGGCCCCGGCCCCGGCCCCAGCCCCAGCCCGCCCGGAGCCCGCCCGGAGCCAGGGACGATCCCCGCGGGAAGACATCCGCACACGCGTCCCCGCGGACACAGCGAGGGGCTCTTCCCTTCACGGCTCCTGGCAGCCGGAGTCCCGCTGCCCCGGCCGTGTTTAATGCGCGCTCTCCCGGGCAGCTCGTTTCTCTCGCAGATTTACGGCAGGAGATTTGCTGCTGGGGCTGACCTTTCTTGCTCCGGCCGGGGTAATGAATGTTGCTATTTAAGCGCTCTGGCTTCCACAGCCCCTGCGCATCAGGTTCTCAACGAGCAGCGGAGTACCCAGGGGAAGCCCTTTGTTGCCTGGATGTGAAACCTGAATGTGGGCCCTCCTCTTGGAAGCTTGAAAGACAGAAAATAACAGCTGGCAATAGATTTATAGAGTGTAACTTTGCCTAAATCATGTCACAGAGATACAAAATATGGAAAATATGGCAATCCGTGTAATGCCATGGAGCAAAATGTAGGCCATCATCCATCCAGCAAGAGCAAGGAGTGGGCAGAAGTTTCCTGATAGACAATGTGTAATCACTTCAATTAAAATACTCTAAATACAGGAATATTAGGAAAAATGCCTTTGAATCTTTAATTATACATGACCACTTTAGGATCAATATATTCTTTATTCATATATATATATACACACGCATATGTATGTATTCCTTCACAATTTGAATGGCCAGCTTCAGGAATATAAAGCCTTCTAGTTTAAAATGTATATATTAACATCTAATTATGAGTACCACATCATGGAGCTAGTCCATAGGAGGACTACTTTTCAGAAATACTATGTTGTAAATGGGTCAAAAAAATATAAAATAAGGAATTATCCAGTTAAATACATATCCTATTGAATTTCAGTCTTCAGTAATATGACTCATGAAAAATTCATATTTGTATTATTAATCCCATTTCTCTGTTCCTAAAGTGAAAGAGAAGTCTAGTAATTTTTTGTAACTAATCAGTTATACCAAGAAACATTCCAAGAAAGAACCAAAAGGTTGCACTAACATTTTTAAAAAGTTCTAGGATTTCAAATAAAATGTTATTCAACATTTCTGAAATGTGACAAAAATAATGATAGGAAATAGTTAGAAAACTGAAAGGCTGGGTTAATTTCCACTCTATTTTCTGTATCCCCATTTGTCTGTCTCTTATTGCAAGGAAATATGTATTGGTTTAGTTGGGAATGTGAATTCAAATGAACATAGAGTCACTTGTTTATCACCTTAGTCTGGAGGTATACCCAGTACTATTCAGAGGCCAGACAGCCCATTAAACAAGATGATACACACTACTTCTAATACAATTAATCAAATAAAATTTGCTTGACTACAACAAACTCACTGTACAGAAATACCTCCAAGTGCAGGAAGATTTTGATGTCACTTTGAAGGTTGTATTATCCCACTAAAAATCCAAATCCAGTCTTTATTTTGCAATGCAGTTGAATAAAGCAATGTGTGTACATTTTGCAGATGACGTCCTAAACATCTACAAGATAAATTACATCAGTTTTAGCAGAAAGTTGATTTTCGACCATTTCTCCTAAATCACACAGTAGTCATAGAATCACTGAATTATTTGAAAAGAACATTTAAGATCAATGAGACAAACCATTAACCCAGCACTCCAAAGTCCATCACCAGACCATGTCCCCAAGTGCCACATCAAAACTGTATTTTAAATACCTCCAGGGATGGTGACTCAACCACTTCCCTGGGCTGCCTGTTCTGATGTGTGATAAGATTTTCTTTCCCTAAAGAAATTTTCCCTAAACTTCCCCCGGCACACCTTGAGACTGTTTCTTCTTGTACTGTTTCTTGTTACCTGGAAGAAGAAATTGACCCTCACCTCCTTTCAGGTGGTTGTAGAGAGTGATAGGGTATTCCCTGAGCCTCCTTTCCTCCAGACTAAAGACCCTCAACTCCCTCAGCTGTTCCTCATAAGAATTATGCTTCAGACCCTTCATCAGCTCCATTGCCCTTCTCTGGACTTGCTCCAGCTCCTCAATGTCTTTCTTTTCATGAAGAGCCTAAAATTGAACACAGACTTTGAGGCTCAGCCTCACCAGTGGTCAGTACAGGGAGTAGGTCCCTTTCCTAATCCTGCTGTCCGCACTATTTCTAATACAAATAGTTAATTAAAATTTGCTTAACTACAACAAACTCTCACTGTAGAGAAATATTTGTGCAGGCTCCTGGTGAGCCACTGCTCAGGGCAATGCTGGATGAGGATAGATCTAAACAGTGGAAATCTTTTGAGGTGGATCTCTAGCATTTCTAGAGCTCCAGTGTTCATTTAGGCACTCAGAGGACAAAAACTAAAGAAAAAGAAACAGAAAAAAAAAAAAAAAAAAAAGAGAAAACAAGCACTTTCATGGCCAAAAGTGTTCATGATCTTCTAAAATTTCAATTAATTTAACAGCAGGACTGTTGGTGGATACTGGGGAGATGTTATCTGTTCAGTATCTTATGAAATCTCTGCAATACTTGTAAGAAATGGCACAGAAGAAAACGGACACTTTAAAGGAAATGAGGCCTTAGTCTGAAATTTTCTTGTTTTCCTTGCTTTTTGTTCTTTTGTTTAATAAACTTTGATCCTAGAAGAAGCTGAACAAAAGTGATGGACATATATGTTAAAGGAGCAGCCTGGAAGCTCTCAATATAATGTGCATGCCAGGAATATTGTCAGGCCCGCATTGACAGAGGCTTTGATTCAGGGCATTTACAACCTAAATAACAGGACCCATGTCATTTAACAACTTAAAAGGATTGGTGTTGAACTGCTAATGAACAAGCAAATGAAGAAGCTGATAAAATTTCAGTCAGGTGACAAAACTCAGAAAACTTCTGTCAAGTTGAAAAATATAGAAATGCATTGCTTGCTTTTTTTCCTTTTTTTTTTTTTTTTAAGTCAAAACCTCTGAATGCTCAAATTAAAAGTTTTGAGCAAAATAAAAAAAAGAAAAAAGTTATTTTATTTATGTATGGTATTTTAGCTTTTCTGTAGTTTTGGGCTTGTTTTCTTTTTTTTTAAATTGAACATTGACATTTTCAATAAAAATCTTTGTTTCAGTAAAAACAATTCCTATTTTCCTACTCATCATCTTGTGTGAATGTCACCAACAGGCCTGAAACCTGTGTATGTATTCATTAGCCAAATGTGAAGCCAGGCTGGCTGCTGCTAACACACAGTGACTCTAATTCTAGCATATTGTCTAGTGCTTTCTCTGTTGCTGATGCATGCACTTGACATATCAGCTAACACAGTGCAACAGGAGCTGTTCTAGCTGCCTTTGCCAGACCCCTTCTCATTTTGCTTTGCCACTGTTCACTTTTTTCCTTGTCCTCATCTCTCCTGTAACAAAGTCCTTATCTTTCCCTCTCTTGAAGAACTGGAGGGGAAAGTAACCTAAAGCTCCTTGTGAATCAGAGAGGGGCATGGCCGTGTACTGGGGTACCATGCATAGTCTTGCAATTTTTCTGTTGACCATTTTATATAAAGGTTTTCACAAAGAATCAGCTGTGTCTGCAGTTGTATTTAGCATTGAAAAAAACCATCTTTTATAACTCCACTATATACTTTACTTCATTTTTCAAGGAACCCTTTAACTGTAGGATGAACATGAGAAACTGCTACTGAAAATTTCAATTTTCTCAGCAGCTGAAATCTACACATTCATTGTATTAGCAATGATTTGTGATGAAAGTGGAAAACTGCACGTAGCACCTCTTAAAATCATCAAGAAATGGGGTTTGGAGAAATGTTAATTTCAGATTAAAATACGAAAACTCCCTGTTTCCTCTTCTTAATTATTTCCTTCTCATCAAAACCAAAATATTGAAGAAAACAAGCATTCATTTTAACATTTCTAATGAATGCCTCAAATTTTAATTTTCAAATTTTCTATGCTAACTAATTAGATTTTTAAAATAAGAAAAAAAATAGCGCACACAAGTGTATAAGAATAGTTTTGATAGCAAAATGAAAATTTTCTTATAACCCAAGACTGAATTTGGGAGGCAAGGGGATTCTCTTTTGTTTGTTCTGGCAGGAAAATATACACATGCCACGCCATTCACAAGTTGGATACTGTACAAATTCCATTTCACCCTTTTTCTGCTCAGGATTTAGTGCTGGGACTGGTCACTCCACTAGAGATTTGGATTCCCCATGAGTTCTGTGAACTGTGTGAGTGACTCTGTGCGAGTGTCAATACTGGAGTGGGGTTTGAGGCCAAACTTGCCATCCCTTTGCATTGCTTGTTTATATAAACTGCTTCAGTTCAGTTGTGGAACAATCCAGCTAACACTCCTGGCATGCTGGTGGACTTCCACCACTCTGAGTCCCTTTTTTCTGCCCACACTTTTTGCTGTTTCTGGGACTGTCTGTGATTTGGTACAGACATGGTCACAGTGTTTCAGATATCTCTGTAAGAAAGCGTTCATAAAACTTCTCCTTGCACTTTTGACTTTCTTGGAGGAGCTGTGCAAACAAGATGCAGATTGTGGGATTATGTTTTCATAGACATGGTGGTTTCAATCTTAGATAATCCTAGATAAAAAACGAAAAGGAACAGTATGAACTCTGTCTTACTGACAAGAATATAAAATATAAGTTGATTGGTAGCCATCATTTGGCATGGTTGGAGTGGATCCTGGAAGAATAAAGAAAACAGGAATCTTTCTCTAGTCTGTTACCAGCTTTCACTGCCCTTCTGCCACTTTCCTAGCCAGGAGCCTGAAGTTTCATAAGCAGTGCTCTGTGTTAAAGCTTAGAGCAACAACTCTCTCTGGTTGCTAGCGCTAAAGTGGAAATTGTGCCATGGTATCTTCATGGCTACTCTTAACTGTAGAAGATGGGCCAGAATCGTTCATGAAATATAATCAGGCTTCCTCCATTTATTATCCTGATATGTCCTTCAGGCTGGACCTCCCCATGATGCAGACTGAATGCATAGTAACATCTCAGATGAGGCTGTCAGGATATTACTATTCTGAACAAATTTCAGCACCCATCCAAAGTCCACATGGGGAGTTAGGAAAACTGTTTCCAAACTGGACTGATTGAACTATGAACTAACTGGATCTTTAACTTGGTAAAGAAGGAAACTTGTATAGCTTCAGATACTAATTTGCATTTGGACATAAAAATGTTTCCACAATGAAGTAAAAGAAACTTGGAACTATTAAAAACAGTGGTGTTGAGAAAAACAAAAACAATAGCTTGATTTAAAAAATATTATTAAATAAAATATTATTCCAAACAGAGACCAATATAATCTGTAAAAACGAATACATTGTATTCTTTGTGTTAATAAAAAGAAACCATCACAGGGAAAATGCTTTCATGGTAATTTGTGAAAACATGCGGGTTAACTAACCTTGAAGCAGAACTTTTTAAAATCTTCTCTTTAAAGAAGATTTTTCTTTTATTTTTGTTCTGTTTTATTTCTGAAAACAAAACAAAACAACACAACAACAACAACAACAACAACAACAATAACAAAAGACCGTGGAGGGGTTAATAATGTTTTTATTTTGAATGGAGCCTAGACCTGCATATCTACTTTTTAACAATATCAGAGTAAACAATTAACACATTAAATAATTTCAATATGCATTTGGAGCTAGAACAGTTGATCTCCTCTGCTTAGAGAAGTTCAGCCATAAAATGAATTTTTTCAAAAGTCATTAGAAAATAAATTGCTGCACTTTTTTTGTTCTTTGCTAGAGAATAAACTGGAGAATAAAAATCCCCCTTTATTTTTTTTTTCCTTTTCTTCTCTCTGATAGGTATTTTGCATGTTGGGTATCAGCTTTAGTGGTGTAGGAAGAATGCTGCAAGTCCCTCCAAAATTCCTCCTTTGTAGATGCTGGATAGTCATGTAGCAATTTACCCTTGGAAACTGTGATAATAGAGTGAGGCTGCTGCAGGAGCAGAGCAGGCACAAGATGTGAGCCATTTCACATTCTGTTTTGTGTCCTTGCTCTAGAAGGAACTTAGGTGCAGTGGGTCTTTTCTCCCACACCTGCAGCAGCTCCAGGAGGCAAGCTGATACAGCAGGATGGCAGCCAAATAGGCTTCAGCTCCATGCATCTTCTCTACTACCAGAGCAGCAGGGCTTGTAGACATTAATATACTCCAGTCTTGTAGGCAGTTGTAGAATAGAGCTTCTTAGGCCTTGATGTGCCTTTTATGGTCACATGGCACAACCACTACCGAGATCTGGCTTACAAAAAATCCTTGCGTGGACCTTGTTAAAAGACTCGTGTGATTTCTATTCTATTCTATTCTATTCTATTCTATTCTATTCTATTCTATTCTATTCTATTCTATTCTGTTCTGTTCTGTTCTGTTCTGTTCTGTTCTGTTCTGTTCTGTTCTGTCCTGTCCTGTCCTGTCCTATCCTCTCCTCTCCTCTCCTCTCCTCTCCTCTCCTCTCCTATCCTATCCTCTCCTCTCCTATCCTATCCTATCCTATCCTATCCTACCCTATCCTATCCTATCCTATCCTATCCTATCCTATCCTATCCTATCCTATCCTATCCTATCCTATCCTATCCTATCCTATCCTTTTTTACACCATGACAATCTACTGCTTATTTTACTGTGACATTTGTCCTTCACAAAACAGAAAGACACGTATATATTCCCTGCCCTCCTTCAAAATCTCTCCTTGTGAAAAAAATGAAAGGAGTAGAAAAAACTGCCCAATGTAGTCACCTCAAGACTGCAAGAACTCTGGGTATGACTGAGCTCACAAATTCATCTTGTGAGAGACTTCAGATTTAGTCTTGACGCATGGATGAATGTGTATTTGATAACAGCAGCAATAGCTTTTGAAGTATGTATTATAACGTGGTCTAGTGTTATTTTTGATTTGGAAGGTAGTCAAGCTGCTTCTGTGAAGCCAATTTTTCTCCCCTTCCCTTTGCACTGCTCTACTAAAACTACCAGACGTGGAGTATTATGTTGATTTGGGGTGGATTTTTTTTTTTTTTTTTAATCGTGGGGATTTTCTCTATTATGCTTCTAGAATAAACCTTCCTACAGAAACTTCTGAAGGACTAATTTTTCCTTGAAGCCACGTATTTGAATCCCTTTTGTAAGTCTAACAGGTGAGCCGACGCTTGTAAGCCCTAGGTCTTTAAGAGAAGCTTTTTCTTCAGTGTTTGAGTCGCTGGTGAATAGCTCACTGCAGCTCTGTTTATATAGACATATGGTGAGAAGAACACTAATACAGTTGTCTGTGCACAACTGTAACAAACAATCTGCTTATTGTGTATTTTTTTAGGCAACACTTCATGCTGTCTAACAGGTGGCCCCAAGTTACAATAGGCACACTGTCGGGGTAGAACAAACCCCATTTACACAAGAGCTTTGACTGGAGATAGTGACTAAGACAGCCTGCAAAATCAACCTTAGAATATGATTGTTCAAAACACTGTAAATGCCACGAGCCTCCAGTGAATATGAGCCCTGCCTTTTACATCCTCCTGTTGCCTTCAATCTATCTCGAGGCCAGAGTTAATTGCACCCAATGAACTAATGTCAAGGAACATTTAAAAATCTCTCACATAATATAAGTCTCACATTTATGTATCTAATGGAGTATCATGATGCATTATGTATCATAATGATTTATGTAAAAATGGAAGTTATTTTCATTTTAACTTGTATTGCAGGTTTTCAGTTTGTTAGGAACATGGTTTCATTTGTAATCTGAGTTTGTGAATGTTGTACACTACATTCAGACATTGTACGCACCCGTCTCAGACATATTGAGGCACAAGATTTGTCCATGTTCACTGCAAAAGGGATAAGGTAAATAATTCAGCTTTTTCTTTAAAGACTTACTGGTACTACATTGCTCATTTCATTCTCTTTTGTGATCTTTTCCTCAGAAATTTTCTCCTCATTCACTGTTTAGAGTTGCTAAAATTTTCTTCTTTGGATGTGCAGTCTTGGAACCTTATAATTTTACTAGTTCTGCAGGAATTTGATTTTTATGGTTGTGGTCTCTCTTGTTTTTAAAATATATTATTTTTTATTTTTATATTTTTGAGGGCTTTTTGGTTTTGCTTTTATTCTGTAGAATTCCCCTGGGGAAGAGAGAGTTTGTCAGGACAGGATTTCTTTGAAGTTTCTTTAGCTCTGGTTTTGACACAATACTCGATTCAGCTGTCATTGCTTTTATAGAAGTGGGTCAAGTCCCATATGAAAATCACAAATGGAAGTGGGATGGTAAATGGACAGTCCTATCAACCCTGTAAGGCTGGCGCAAATATCTGCATAGTAAAGTGGGCAGTAATTTATGTAAGGTGCAGAAAAGTACCAACATTCCCAGACTTTGCTACATTTCAATTGACCTCAGTTATATGTATATTCCAAGAAAATCTTCTAGAATGTCCCAGCAGCCCATGATGAGACATAGGCACCCCTAGAAGGGAATTCACCTTGTACCCAGGCATGCTATCTCTCCTTTGACAAAAAGGAGTTCCAAGTTGATTAATGCCTAACTTCTAGTGGCAGTAAGATCAGACCAATGCCACCCATTTCAAAAGAATATCTGAAAGTAATAAATTTTTTTTGGCCAGTGGACGTAGTAAAAGGATTATTGCCCTGTACTTGCCAGTCGTGACACTTGACCTGAAATCCCGGGTTGTGTTTTGAGCCCCTCAGTACAAGAAGGACATTGAGGGGCCGAAGTGTGTCCACAGAAGGGCAGTGGAGCTGTTGAAGGGTCTGGAGCACAACTCTGATGAGGAGCAGCTGAGGAAGCTGGGGGTCTTCAGCCTGGAGAAAAGGAGGCTCAGGGGAGGCCTTATAATTCTTTATAACCACCTGAAAGGAGGCTGTAGCCTGGTGGTGTTTAGGCTCTTCTCGCAGGTAGCAATAGGACAAGAAGAAACAGTATCAGCATGTGTCAGGGGAGATTTAGATTGGATATCAGGAAAAAATTTGCTCATGGAAACGATTGTCAAGCAGTGGGAAAGGCTGCCCAGGGAAGTGTTTGTCACCAACCCTGGACCTAGCTAAGAGAAGTGTAGGTACAGCACTTAGGGACATGGTGTGGTGGTGGACTTGGCAGTGATAGGTTAATTGTTGGACTTGATGATGTTAAAACTTCTTTCCTCCCTAAGTGATTCTATAAGCATGTTTGTGAGATGACATCTTCCCTCAAAATGTGTTTTCCTTCAATTCTGCAAGGTGCTGAGTGCTTTCTGAATGGCTTGAGTTCAGCAGGACTTGACCATACTGACTTTCATTACTTTTTCTTTGAAGGAATGAAGCACCTTGATAACTTAGATCAAAACTTATTCAATCAAGATTTGGATGTGTTTCACCCTTCTGGTGAGATACTGGCTTTCATCTTATGCTGATCAGTTTTTAAGGTTACTTGTGGAAAGTATTCCCATATTTTTTATCCTTCAGCTTCTTCATCCCACTCCCATCCCTTTTGCAAAATGTGGGAGCATTTTGATGCATGCCCATGTTTTCTCATCAGACAATAGCTGGATGGGATTACACAGCCTGAACCTCACAAAGTCAGTGGAAAAATTCCAGTTGTTTCAGTGGTATTTGAGTGAAGCTGCTACTATGCTAATTCATGAGGATACCTTGCTTAATTTAAAAGAAGAGTCACCTTAGGCATCCTGTCTGGAGCATTTCAAATAATTTACTGGGAAAGTCTGAAGCGACCTAACTCTATTGAACAGTATTGTACACATGCACATCTTGCAGAATTAGGGCACAGGACAAGCTAAAACTTCACTAATGATCAGGTTTTGACCTCTTACAGACAGATAGATAATTTAGGAATAGAGTTAGATAATTGATAATTTAGGAATAGAATTCCACAGTCAAACCCAAGGAACGAGACTTCATTTGCCTTCTTATACTGACTCAGTTTTTTGAGATGTTCACCATAAAGGGTGTGTGAGATGGTGGACTAAAATGAAAAACTAAAAAGGAGTATTCTCACATTAGGTGTTTATGTTTGTATGCTTGGATGACTGAAAAAGTACATTTCCTGGAACCTGGACAGACTTTCTAAACACCACTATAGTTGCATGGAATAAGATCTAAATTTCATCAAGTCCAGGATTCTGTCTTTAGCAATGGCCTATATCAGATGAAGATATAAAGATACTCTGTCCCAATATTGTGTCTTTTTCCAGCCTCTAGCAGGTTAAGATTGTCTTCTGAGTCTGAAATTAAATGGTTCCTCCGGTAGATAGGTAGATAAGTAGATAGGCAGATAGGTGGATAGGCAGATAGATGGTAGATAGATAGATAGATAGATAGATAGATAGATATGGTTATACTGAGTTACCTAAAACATTGTATTCAGATTCTTCTGGTTACCACTGATCTTTAATGAATAAAATATTGCTCTTTGATTTCCTTACATCATGAAAGAGAACAAAATAGATGCATGTAAAGATCAATCCTTATTCCATTCTTGTTGGTTATATCTATTCTAGTGAATTTACAGATGCCAGAGCCATTAGAGAAGCTAAGTAATTTATTCTGACAAACATTCCCTCACACAGCTTTGATCAAGGCCAATCAACAGTCCACTCCAAGGCCAAGTTCATGAGTCTGAAGAGGCCAGGGACCTCTCCCAAAATGTAGTTTGGATGTGGCTCTCTTTTTCTAGACATTAAAAACTTTAATGGTACAGGTGGGCTCTGGGCCAAGGAATGAGCCTTGCCAAGGTTTAACTTATCAGTAGGGATGTTCCCAGTCATTTCCTGCATCAGCATGTGCTGTAATCTGAGTTTGCATGATCTGAAAAAATGTTTCCTTGGATTCAGAGTATAACTATTACAAGAATTACAGTTGAGGGGGTTTGAGTTTTTTTATTTCTCCTGGTGCCATTATAACCTTTTTTTTCCCCTTCCAGGACCAGTAAAAATACAATCATGGCAAAAAGATGAGGAGTTTATTTAGGACAGTTTATATAAATTTTCATATTTTCAGTTAACAAAAAAAGGTACTTTCCTTTGTAATGGTCTATTTAATGTTATCTAATAATCTAGGTCCAATAGTATCTTTTATGCAGATTTTTTTTTTTTTTTTACTGACTTAAACCTCAATCCAGCATTTAAAAATTAATTTCTCTAATGCCAGCAACTTCCAATGATTAAACGAGAAAAATGAATGTGCTTTTCAGTATGGCCTCGGGCATTTCAGTGTAGGAGGCAAGACTGCAAAGGTGACAAATCTCCACAGGTGACTCTTCCAGCCTTTGCCTTTGCACAGCTAAACACAGAGAGTGTTTAGCTCAGGTACCTCTACAACGTGATACAGAAGGGAGATGAGAGAGCTGAGCAGGGAGAAAGCAGAGGCTTGGATGGGTCTGTGTGGGACATCAAACATTGTGTATGCTTACAAATGGTAATTTTAATGAGTGCCGTGTGGTTTTGGTACCTTGGAAAATGATACCTTTCCTTCTGTAATTACAAGTTACAAAACCCATGGATTCATCAGCTAATCAAAGAAGAAGAGAATGCAGTCATGCAGCAGAACTGGAGGCATCTTGTGAAAGATACCAAAGTGATGTCAACCAACGTATTGAACAGTTTCCCAAGAGAAATAGCAGGATTTCAGTTTCTGTATCATTGGATAAACAAAAATTTGAAGTCAGTGTGACATTTTAACGCTCACTGAATGCTTTTGAGATTGCTCTGAATTTGTACATTTCTTGAACTTAGAGTTTAAATGCTTCATAAACTCAAGTAAGTGCCGAGGTGCTCTGTTATCCAGTGGAGAGAAGCAGGTGCCTTTTGAGCCTTCCAAAGGAGAATGTCTGCCTGCTTTTTTATTAACTTCTAGAGCATCACACTCAGATAACAATGGTGAGCACTGGTCCTTAGTGAATACAGTTCTGTGTTCTGTAAAATCACTTCAGCCTCTTACCACTGAGAAGAAAATAAATGGAAACAGAAATAAAGCTCTTCTTCCTTCCAGTCCTGCTGTAATTTCTGACAGCTGTATAAGGCAGCTGTTATTGGGAGGAAGAATTAATGCTGAACTCAAAAAGTTCAGATGGTGTAAGCTCAGTGTCTTTGCCTTATGTTTGAGCAAGAATGATGCACCTGAGGCACTTCTGAGGGCAGGCATCTGCTTTACAGTCTGTTACATTCATAATAGCTCGGTCTAGCAGGGGTCACAAGCTCCTCAGTTTCTGCTAGTGCCCTAGGGCTGTCATCTTTAAAGTTCTTCAACTAAATTTCTTTTAAATGTGACACCAGAAGGCCTTTTATAAACATCTGTGTGTGTCTGTATGTATATGTATATATCTACATGTATGTATACTTACTTAATTTTCTATTTACTAGTTCTAAGATAGAACCAAAATAACTTTTATTCCAAAAAAATAATTGTAAGTCATTCTATGAATTAAGGAAAGTCAGTGTCAGCAGTTACTATCCTGTCTGACCTGGAGGGTATTCTCTGTCTTTACGAATGAAATGCAGTAAAGGTGCAGTAAAAGCAGCACTTTCTTTCTGCAGGATGGATAGTTTCCTTTTATAGGTTTACACTAGCACCTCATGTCCTTAAAATAAATTTTGCATTTTAAAATACATGCTCTTATTTAGCTTCTGGAAAATGTTTTATTGCCTGTACATGGGAAATCAAAGTAATTTTTCAAGTTCTGTACAATATATTGCTCTGTAGCAGGAAGACTGAATCTCAGTATCTCTCTTCTTTTAGTGTAATTGAAAAATACCTAGATTTTTTTCTCATTTCTCAGCCTTTCCTATAATTAACATAGCTGCAATATTGCCCCAGTGTTTTCAAGACTATGTCATCTTCCATTGTCAGACAGAAATTTTGAAAGACAAATTAGCAGGTTTAACCTGTACTTTGTGGAGGGATGTGTGTAGCAGAAGGATGGGTGCTGTGTCTTTGCGGTGGCTCCATCCCTGCATTTGCTAGACTACCTGTGTCTTCAGAAAGGTAACAAATGTACAATAACATTTACCACGTTAGTCACAAGTGACATACACATGGGACAAGGTTAAGTGTGCTCTTGTGTGGGGGTTTGAAGGCATCAGCACAGTCACTGTGTGTACCATGCAGGAGTGTGCCCTGTACTGGCTAATCCCAGCAGCTACTGGACTTCCCTGTCCTTTCCAAGGGTCAGCCCAGTTCAGAGCTACTGTGTCTACCTTGAGTGGCTTTTGCAAAGGCAGACTCTACCTGTATTCCTTCAGTTGTTCCTACTCTTTTTGGAGGAGAATGGCATTATTCTTTTTGCCTTTTTTGAGTACAACACCATCAGTCTATGTTTCACTCTGCCTCTGTTTTCCTTTAGGTCACCTTCTCTCTCTGCATTATTCTGATATCTCTTGGGACATGGTGGTTTGGTGTTTTTTTTTGTTGTTGTTTGCTTTGTTTTGTTGGTTTGGCTTTTGTGGTGTGGGATTTTTTAATGTGTATGTGTTTTCTTTGATTGTTTTTACTATTTTTGTCACTTCATATTTTGATACTTTAATTTTATTTTGCTTTCTCATTTCTCTGCCCCTTATTTTTTTTCTCCCCATCCTGTTTCCTGCTTTATGTGCCTTTCTCCCTTTCCATATATTTTTCCTATATTTTTGCTCTAAAAAGGCCACCTAAGGTTGCCCTGCTGTGGTACAGCCTCCCTGGCTTACCTTGGAGTGAAACAATATTTTCCCTGTGCTCTGAGGTCTGTGGTTCAAACACTCTCTCTTTTGCCTACCTAATAGGGTGAGAACCAACTCTATCCATAGCAGACTATTTGTCCCTTGAGTATTATGCTTCTGTGTGATCTTCTGAGAAGTCTAACATTGGATGTTGTCTAAGAGAATGATAGCATTTATTAAAAATGGTCTAAAAGGCAGAAATCATGAACCACGGAAACATGCTATAAAAATGAAACACACAGAGAAAGGCTCTTTTAAGATGCTGGTTGTAGTCCTGGAAATGTGGTTACTGAAAAAGATGATATAAGTCATAAAAACACCCATTCTTAGAAATCACAGCTGGCCTTCTACCTCAGGAGCTGACGGAGCTAGAAAGTGACCAAGAACAACTTCCCAGATCCTTGTCCTTCAAAAATTTCTTTCATTCTCCCTCCTATTTTACTGGGCCCACCATTCCTAGCCCATACTCTTCAATAATGTATATCCTCTTTTAGCATCTAGAAGTTTTATATCCACTTCATTTATTGATTTTTTTAATATCTGTTTTCAGGCAGAAAGCATTCCTGCCTTTAAGTAGGAGGGGCAACCCTGGCTGTGTGCACAGGCTGGGGAAAGAGATGCTGGAGAGCAGCACTTCAGAAAGGGACCTGGGGATCCTGGCTGGTGGCAAACTGAACATGAGCCAGCAGTGCCCTGGCAGCCAGGAGGGCCAGCCCTGTCCTGGGGACATCAGGCCCAGCATGGCCAGCCAGGCAAGGGAGGGGATTGTCCTGCTCTGCTCTGCACTGGGGCAGCCTCACCTCCAGTGCTGGGGGCAGTTTTGAATGTCACGATATAAGAAGGACATTAAACTGTTAGAGAGTGTCCAAAGGAGGCCACCAAGATGGTGAAGGGCCTTGAGGGGAATCTGTGTGAGCAGTGACTGAGGTCACTTGGTCTGTTCAGCCTGGAGGAAACTGAGGGGACACCTCACTGCAGTTGCAAGTTCTTAGTGAGGGGAAGTAGACACTGATCTCTGCTCTGTGATGACAGTGACAGGACTCAAGGAAACGGCCTGAAGCTGAACTGGGGGAAGTTTAAGTTGAATGTCAGTGAAACATTTTTTCACCCAGAGGGTGGCTGGGCACTGGAACAGGCTCCCCAAGGAAGTGGTCATGAGTTCAAGAATTGTTTGGACAATGCCCTCAGATACATGGTGTGAGACTTAGGGTGTCCTGTGCAGGGCTAGAAGCTGGACTTGATGATCCTGATGGGTTACCTTCAACTCCCTGTATACTCTGACTCTAAGTAGGTGCTAGTAGCCAACATTTCTTTTTTGCACCCAGAGCTGCAGTGGTTGATTTAGTGGCTCTGCACATCCCAGCACCAGCTGCATTTTGATTGCTTTGTGTGTTATCTGATTGTTGGACACCTTGTGATCCTTTACAATCACAGGTGCTTTATCAATAACATAGCAGTCATGTTAAACCTCTACAGAAGTACACAGGAGCAAAACATAGGAGATATTCCAGAAACAGGAGTTTAGCAGCAAGGCATCCATTTTTCACCCATGTGGGAAAGGTAAAATTACCTGTATGTAAGAGGGTGAATTAATACATAGTTATTTTTTGGCAGTTTTGATGTAAGTTATTGCTGAACAGCCTCCTCTTTCCCCCCCCCCTTTTCTTTTTCAAAACATGGACTAGATTTTCCCCTCCCTTGTTTTTTGTTTTTTTTTTTTTTTTTTTTAGTTAAATACCTTGATAGACTACTGGTAATCTACCACTAATCCTTTCTCCTCAGTACACACATAAAGAAATAAAAGATGCCAGTTTGTGGCTTAGCTGCATTCAGGAAAACTTCCGTATTGCTGCCAAGAACTGCCATCTGCCACCTACAAGCGCAGGTGCCAGGGAGTCTCCTCTGCACACAAAGCATAATAGTATAACACAAAGGACCAATGTGCACTAATAATTGCTAAACACACAGAAAGAGGGGCCAGAACATTTTTATGAAAGTTTACTTAGTCTGTGGAGATTTGCATACAGATGGCTAGGTCAGGGTGCTGTGTATGCTGCCTGGGCCACTGTGGGGTAGGGCTGCCTTCAAGCAGCCTTTATAAGCACACACGGCTTTTACTATAGCATAGTGTTGTGGAGAGACCTCATTCTGCACACACTGAATAGTCATTCAAGTAGCTTGCTTTGAAATGAGAAAAGACCTTGGATGGGGGGAAAAAAAGCAAATTCTTTTCTTTGTGAGACAGAGGAGGAGTGTTGGGAAAGAGGCCAGAGGACTTAAAGAATGTGGGTTAGCAACCAGGAATTAGAGGAAAGTTTCTGTGGAGACACACAATTAGATATGTGGCATTCACCCCTCTCCTTCTAGTGGGCAACAAGAGCAAGCACATTTCAAAGGGTTCATCATCTGCATGAAACAAGGATAGGGGGAAGAAAAAGCACCCTAATTTTTAAAGCATAAAGCAAAGTGTAACTGTCTTAAAATAAAACAAACCCAGAGGTTAAGCAGCAAGAAATTTCCCTTCGACTAGGAGCATGAAGACACAAACCCTGAATTTAGTGCATCTCCTTTGTGTATGTGTGAATCTGAAGCTGTACATATGTGTGCATACATACACATGGAGGGGCCTTCTGATATATTTTGATATTTTAAATTTGAAGTCATTGCTAAAAGAATTTGTTTGTCACGAATTTATAGAACTTTTTTGTCTGTTTGTTTCTCTAAAATATCTAGGACTTACTGACCACTAAATCCAGAAAGATGCTACCTTGTGTAGAATACTTATGGCAGGTGTCAATATTTAGTTACCAGCATAGTAGGTACCTTTGCAAACACTGTATGTGAATAGAGGGCGATTTTCAAAGGTGCTTATCTTTAATGTTTTTTCAAGAATAAATAATTATCAGTTTTGCCTTTGAAGCAGTTCACTACCCTAGGTGTGTGGTTCTGTTTCTTCCTTGTTTTTTGCAGACTGATGATTTCATCACAACTGTGAATCAGTTCCTGATTCTGAAAGAAAAGATAATTAGTTGTCTGGGCTGTCTACCCATCTTAGTGGAAAAAAAAAAAAAATCTATGAATTTCCTTCCCGTTCCTTACCAGAGATTCTTGAAAAAAAAAAAAAAAAACCCAAAATAAGCCCCGTAAATTATTGCATGTTATATTTCTTCAAATACTTTATTTTTTATAGGTAATTTCAGAAACTAGCAATATAACTTCAAAAGATACTGAAATTAGATCTGTGTCTCTGGAGGTGAAAATCACATAATCTTACATTTCCAAAACACTGTATAGATTCATGACATAAAATTTAAGTACATGGCAATCAATGGATTAAAAAACCTTGCAAAAGCTCTGTGAGGTAAAAATACAAAAACATGCTTTAGAGGAAAAGAGCAACAGATAGGCTTGCCCAAGGTCACAGTGGAAGTCTAAGAGAGGTAAGAATTGAATCCTCGTCCCCTGAGTACCAAGGCAATTCTGTATCCATTATCATTCATCCTACTTTGAGAGTGCTAATTGATTTTGACTGCTTAGCATGAGCTCTTTAAAGGGGCCTGATTTTCAGGGCTGTTTGTCTCCTGCAGAATGTGGGGCTGAGGTCTGGGGCACGTTGAAAAGGGCAGCAGCAGAGGAGAGGCTTTTGCAGAGTTTTGATTACTGCAGGGGTGGGTGCTTCCTCCCTGGCTCCCCTTGTGCACATCTTGTGGCTGCAGAGTGTTTCCTTCAGCCTTTGCTCTGCTGTGCTTTCAGTAGCCTGAGATTTGCAGTTCTGCCCTCAGAGCTGGTTCTGCCCACAAGCATTGCTTCCTGTAGGCTTCCAGAAGTTAGCAGCAGTGGAACTGTAATCATACATGAACTGCAAGGGAGAGAGATTTTTCTGTCCCAAACTCTTCATCTCAGGTTTTCTATGTTGTGCCAAGGATTCTCAGAGTCTATGCTTGGTTACTGTGTTAGCATGTCCATCCTTTGACATAAATAAATCATCTATTATTTACATAAAATTGCAGCCTTAAAAGGCAAAATAAACCTCAAATATTTACATACACTAAACCTACCAATACTTTAATTTTCTTATTTGCCCAGTATAAGAGATTTTCATTTGACCTGCACTCATGACATTGTGCTTTCTTAAGGCATCGTGGCTGCACAGCAAGCCATATTGTCCTTTCTCAAAGCAAACCTCCACCTCTCCCCTCGGCACAGGAATTCCCCTTTCATGACAGTTCATGTACAATTAGGGTGTAGAGGTAGATCCAGAACACAGAGAGCAACCAAGTGGGAGGTCTCCAATAACACAGCAGCAGCCTGCAGCTGCTCACCAGGTATGTTCTAGCAGCTGATTTAGGATCTCACACAGTGGATGCCAAGCTGGAGCCTTAGTTACACATTTAACTTAATCTTTTCTTTGAACATGTTTTTCCTTTTGTGTATGGCTACCATATAAATCCTGGCTAGAACAAGGATGGGTACAAGAGCAGAGATCTTTTTGGGAATCATATACTTAAGGAACAGCATGACTATGGTGGAGCACAATAGTATCTCTTTTCTTAAATGTAGAATTTATAATGCATTTCATAAGTCTTCTGGGCAAATTAGGAAAAAAATGATAAGTTAGCAATGGATAGAATCCAGGTTCCTAAATACCAAACACTGCAAAATTTCCATATAAATTATCCCTTCAGGAGCTGAGTTTTGCTTTGAATGCCTTCTTGGTCTGTGAGGTCTGAAATTATGCCAGTGTAAGGGAGTTCCAGATATTTTCCATAAACTTTGCTTTCCAAAATCTTTGAAAGCAATCACAGAATGTCCTAACCACTGTCCTTCTGAGAAGGAGGACAGTGGTTAGGAGGATTGTCCAAGAGGAGTGTCCTCCTGGTTGCTCCCCCATAGTGGTAGGTCTGAGTTGGTTTGGTCCCCTGTAATTACTTTAGCAAGTGTCAGAGAGCTAATGTGGAAATTATTTTAAAGGAAATGTTTATTGTAAGTAATTAAAAACCATAAAAATTTTAAGATTCAGCTCCCCAAGTTTTATGTCATTGGTAAAACCCAGAATCATTAGCTAAACTTTTAGACTTAGAGCTCAGGAATTAAATTAAAGAAATTGAAATGAAATTAAATTAAATTAAATTAAAGCTCCTCTTCAATGCCTTTTAGTGAAACCTTGACCTTACTCAAATCAGTAAGGCAGCCACTGACAGCCACAGAATTAAGATTTCTACTTCTTTGCTCAGTTCTCTGTCTCTAAAACTAAAATAACATATCTTTCTTACTTCAGGACAGATGCATTCGCATTTAAGAGATATATCTATACAGCTCTGTGCTTGCTTTCCTATCTTCTTTGGAAAAATGCCTGCTTTTTCTTTTGGTTTAATGTAGAAAGGCTACGCTGATTCCTGGCATGCATATACATTTCCCGGTACAGAGCATGTTTTGGTGTCATCTGTTGATGCTGAATTTGTTAAAATCCTACCAATTGTAAAACCAAATTTTCTTTGAGATGACTTGTTCTGAGTTCACAAGATATTCTAGAATTTATGGATAGATATTTGAAGTATTGTTGCCTGCTTCTTAAAATACAGCTAGTAGGAATGTTTAGCAAAGACAGAAGAAAGCTCTATTTCTATCACTTTTCTTATAGTATAAGGAAACTGTGTCACAGTTAAATAATTTTCTTGAACAAATTATTGGACATATTTAAAAAGCATTTAATATCTGAGTCCAGATTTATTGCATTTTCACTTCCCTATTCCATAACTTGCCTCCAGACTTCTATTTTGATCTGTAACCATTCTCTCAAAAAAAGAAATTACTTGAGAAATGCCAGTTTGAAATAGATTCTTGTAATAAGTTGGCCCTTCCAACTGTAAAGGTATTTATTTGGAAGATATTTCTAATAAGGAATCTTTAAAAAGTATGACATGACCAAAAAATAGTCACTACTTGTATGAAAGCACGTGTAGGTCTGAAACAATGGCTTGGGAGAATGGATCAGTCTTTTGGACTAAGTGTCCAGTCTGCCTACAAAAAGATAATTTGAATGCATTATGACTCTCTGATAAATCATACCCCTTTTCTGTTATAAAAAATTTGTGTTCTGCTACTTTTAAGTTACCAGTAGGTCTTGAAAAACACCCTTCTGTCTTGCAGTAGGTGAGCATAGATGCAGCTGTCTACAAAGTGTGCACAAAATGTGTGAATTAACATCTGGGAGATATGAAGGTACAGTCCTTGTCTGACTTTGGCAGATGTTCTTTTCGACTGTCTTAAAAATATAAAACTGAGTTTAACATGCTTTTATTGCTTCATTGATAAATTTGTTTAGATTTTTGATATATCCATGTCAAAGGGCTGAGTTTTAATTAGAAAGACAAGGATCCAGAATCAAGTCCCTTGGACCTAGATGTTTAACTGATAGACAGGTTTTTCTGAAGGAGAATGGGTCATTTGGAGATGTAAAGAGGATGAGGTTCTACATCATTCACAGAAATATTAAGAAATTGTGTGAGATTTCAGGATAACATGTTACTAAAAACCAAGAAAACAGTGGAGGAAGGACTGCAGAGCTTCCAGTCTTTTCCTAAGTGGTATCTGGGTTTTTATATCTAAATCTGCTCCCTCTTTCCCTAGACAATTTGAAACAGCTTCCACGTAACAAAGGAGGAAATTAAATACTCAAGGTAACTGAGTATTATTTTAAATGCCTTCTTTGTATTAATTGTCCTTTGTTTTGGGAGTGAGAAGGAGAACTGAAATTTATACTGGGGCAATGCCTTCATGTAATACAATTAAAACAACTGTGAAGAGGCAGAGTAAGATGGAAAGTTTTGGTGGCCAGAGGCATGTTGTTTATTGCCACACTTTTAAATCCATTTACCTAAATACAGACTGAGGTGCCTAACTCTAGTAAGTGAAGGTTTTAAATCTACCTTTTCATTACCTCGCAAGAGGAGGAGACCACTATATGGGTCTGTCTCTAGTACTTTGGAAGCAGAAAAGTACCACAGAAGTATGTGCTAGTGCTATAGAAGAACACTGCATTCATTTGTAAAAGTGCACCTTTTTAGACCTTCTCAGACCTTCTCATTCCTATTGTTATGGCACCATATTTGCAGTCAAAACAATGACTTAACTTTCTCATACATTCAAAATACAGAGTGAAAATAGCAAGGAAAGCCTAGTTTATCAGTAAAATAAGCTATGCAATTTTTTTTAAGGCTGAGACAAAATTCTCTGAGGCCTTTAAGCAACTTTTCCATTGATCAGCCATTTATGTTTATAAGAGGAATTAGTACCATCCTTAAGAAAACAATGTTTTTCTCATAGTGGATGCACCTTCTCTTCTCAAATTACAAAGAGCTTGTCATGAATTACTTTTTCTCTTAGTATAGACAAGGTCTACCTGCAAAGGTAACTAAAAGAATAACCATGGAGATGCCAATTTTACGGTAATTAAAAAAAGAAAAAAAGCAACTTTGCTAATCAGCAAACCCTTTGATCTGGTTAACCCTAAAGGTCAAACTACCCTGACCCTGTCAATGTTCTTGCTCTAATGTTGCCCGGCTTGGATCATTTCTCCCATTGTTTTATTCATCCCATATTAACTTCAAAACGAAGCTGCACTGTTCCTGTGTACCTAGCAAATCTTCCTGATCTTGCATTGAGGTGAAGGCCCATTGTTTCACACCAAATCAGTTGCCATTGTGCCCATTCAGCAAAATCGTTCATTTCCCCAGCCTAATGACTATATCCTATTCGAGGCTGTAAGCATTTTGTCATTGTGACCCCAAAGGCCATTTAAACCCTTTGATCTTACCTGTTATTGCCCCACTCTTCAGCTGCTGAGCTGACAAAATAGGCACTATTTTAGCTACCAGCATAAGTGACTGTATTGCCATTTGCAAGACCTATGTATGAATGGAAAAGTAGGAATATGTTGAAGGAATTGCCTCAAATCCTTAATTTTACAGTAATGTGTGCCACTTGTGGGGAGCTGGGCTTTTCAAATCTGCTGTGTGTGAGCCCCTACCGAGAGGTTGTTGTTTCCCCCTGATGTCAATGAGAGTTTTAGCTTTCATTTCAGCAGAATGGGAGCAGAACTGAACCAAATCCTCCATTGCTTTCAGAAATTACAGCCTCATTTTCTCATGAGGGTTCGTGTCTTTTAAGGAGAGTTTTCCAGGGGGGTAGAAGGATGAGATGGGTCAGAGACAGCATTCCCAGCAGCCTCCAGAAACAAGACAATTTGAGGTAGAAGTGGGCAGCTCTGGGCCTCTCCCCTCTTCCAATTGTAGCTTCCATGGGTTAACTGGAAGAAGAGTGATTGTTTAGAGCAGATTTTTCTGATGGTAGTGGATTAAAACAAGAGAACAAGGACCTATTGCTTATAGCTCTTGGATGTAAAAGGTAGGAAAAAAGTGATAAAGGACAACAGAAATGTAATAGAGGGTCATCTACTCAAGCTAAACACCTTTTCTCCTTCTAATTTCTTCTTATTTTCTGTTTGGAAAAATTCTTCCTTTGTGAAAACATGCCTTTAAAAACTGGCATCATAGGAACTAAGCAGTGCAGTTCAGAATTGTCAAACACTTTTTGGCTTTTGGTACAGCAGAAATTAAGCCCAAGAAAAAGTAATTTTACCCTAATAATGTGATAGATATATGCTTCTAGCCCCAGGCCTATTTTTGTTTTAATGGGACAGGATGATGTTAAAAAAAAAAATAAATCCATAGTTTGGTCAGAAGAAGATTCAAGTGCTAAATTTTATGTGCAGAAGGATCTGGAATATCTTGGTCAGATATCTAAAGTGCATGATTCAAAAAGCAATCAAATTACTTAAAGGAGCAGGAATTACAATTCCTGTGAAGCTCGTTGCTAGCTCATAAAAATTCATAAATTAATACTGGCTCAATTTAAAATTAAATCTATATTTTCAGATAATAGAATGCCACTGGAGAAAGGACAGCCTGAATTTATTAACCACCTTTTGCAAATTATTATGCAGGTGTTCAGGATTTGGGTTGTTTTTTGGGTTGTTTTTTTCAGAAGAAATCTTCAGAAATTAGTAGTATAAGAGCTATCCATCTGATTTGGGATTTGGCAAGGTACTTGCTTTCCTATTTGTGATCAAAAGTTATACTCACATACACTAACTTCCACAGGAAAAGGCTTTGTTCAGTTATTACATTTTTGAAAGGGAAAGTTTTATAACAGATACAAATTGTAATAAGAAAAAGCCAATGTGACGTATTTATTCTAGATAGTTAAATAATTCATGGCATTAATTAGTCCCAGAAAATATTACCAAAATTGTCAGTATAACTTACATTGCTGCTGTGACTAAGATGTCAAGAATTGGTAAACAAACCTATGTTTTAAACTAAAACTTTCTTTAATTCATAGGTGCTTTTATAAGAAGTCACTAATTTATGATGGGAGACCACACAGAGGGGACCAGAGGATTTATGACCTGAGAGTACTCAGTGTTCTGTTCAAAATACACTTTTAAATGAAATAAATTTTTAGATTTTTAGTATTTGTTGGCCAATATTCCTGTATAACCATGTACCTTAAAGCTTGAATTAATAATGAGTTCAGATCTTAACTCTTAGCTGTGTCTGCTAATAGTAAATCAGATGGGTTTAAATAAAAGCTGCTGCATGTTCTGCTTTGTATGCTAAATACCTCAGAAAGGAATAACAGCCTGAAATACAGGGGAACCAATTAGTGCATGAAATGCCTGAGAACATGGAAGAACAAGTTTTAAAGTCATTTCATTAAGAAAATAATACAGTTGCTGTTCACTAAAATTGTAATTTCAGTATGACCTTTGCTTCCATTTGGAAGCATCAGCCTGACATTAATTTCTAAGATTTGATGGCATTTGTCTACTGTTAGCTACAGAAAGGGACCAAAGCTTGTTATTTAAAAGCTCATTTGGTACTATTTGCTCATTTTACTAATAAATTACTATTGTAAATTCACATTTGCATTGTGGTATGTTATGCCTGTGTCCTCAGGTGCAAGTACAGGACCTACATCTGCTATATAGCCTGGAAAACTGTAGATAAACTGAACTTTCCCCAAGTCACTGTGCTTTGGTTTTGTCATTAATATCTCAGTAGTGTTTGACATTTTCAAACACAATAAATTCATATACCCATGATTGAGAGAATTTAAAGTGACACTTGAATTTAAAAAGATGCATCTACCAAATTTGTAGAGAAGAGGTGAGATCATAGAATTGCAGAATGATTTGCATGGAAAGGTACCTTAGAGATGATCTGGTTACAACCTCCCTGCCATGGATAACTCATAAAACAGTTTGTGAAAGCTTCTGAGGTTTTTAATTGGTTTGTCCACACTGGGAAGGCCAGCATAGCCCTTGGATGACAGGATGCTAAAAAGCTTTGACTGGATTTTGAAGATACAGCTCTGGAACGAGCACCCATGACACTGACAGCCACTTATTGTCTCAAAGAAAAATGAATGTGTTTATTTTTATGGGCATAGAATGTAAGTTAGAATGGGTATAAAAAATACCATACTGATATATGCTCAGTATTAGTTATACTTGGGAAAAGTTGCTTGCATCACCCTCATCTATGATGCTGCTAAAAGAGAGCAGAAAAATATGACTCATTGGATTATTTCAATTTAAACTGGAAAAAAGTCATAGTGAAGATTGGTATAGTTTCCTCTATAATGAAAATGTGATTTGATGCTAGAAAATTTTAAAACAAAAGGTTTAGTTGCTAGGGCTGTCTTGCACAAGATAAGTGCTCAGAACTTGAGAAATTTTAAAGGTATCTTCCTTAATAACAGCCCCTTACCAACTCTTTTTAAGATCTGTATTATGAATATACCTAAAGTTATGCAAAAACATTATCCATGTACCGTGGTTGTAAAGTTTAATGCAGTTTCCCAGACTGCATTAAGTGGTTCTGAAGACATTGCAGAGGGAAACTGAAATATTCTGGACTCGTATATCACAAATTCTGCAGGAAAGAGCAGGAGTTCCCTAGGGACTTACAGGAAGCAGTCTCTTGCTGCCACCCTTCCCAATAGTTAGAAAAAAATGAAGCATTGACTTAAATAATGCTAAAGAGTTTAGAGTAGGGTTTAGTTTGATTTGGTGTCTGGAAATATCTGATAAAAAGACATTTTTTGTATACATGTGCAATTAAACTTTTCTTTGTGTTTGAAAAAGACTTTGAGAGATGATTATCTGGAATTTCAGTGTTGTTGAAAATGGTGGATTTGTGTCAAGGGATTAGGAACCCTAGAAATGTGTGGCATAATGTCTAAGTGCTGTGAAGGAACAAACAAATAGATAACAAAAATCTGGCATAGGTATTATGTCCTCAGCAAAACCTGCATGGCAGAGCTGAGTGGAAGACAAGGTAGTGAAAGAGATAGAAAGTGTATAGCTAAACAATGTTTTTTAGGAAGAAGGAGAAATCAGGGGAAAATGCCAGCAGTCTGAAGCAGAAGACCTTTGAGCACATGTCCAGATTTATTCTAAATAATAAAGCAGTCCATGAACTGTTCTGGTCCTGAGGTTAATCATGGCATAGTTCTTACCCATACAGCTAAATGCTCATACCTGCCCAAAATATACTGACTGTGTCAAAGTTCTCTATTGGGAAGTGTCCCTGGGCCATGCTAACTCCTGAAATAGCCTTGGTGTTGGCTGGGACAGTTTTTAGTTGTCACAACCTGAACTATAATGACCATACATGAGCAAGAGCCTTTATTCTGTGAGGGCAACTGACCACAGAAGTGGTGGAGTCTCCTTCCCTGGAGATGTGCAAACACTGAATACAACCCTGAGGAACGTGCTCAGGGGACTCTGCTTCAGCAGGGAGGCTGGACTAGATGACCTTCCATTGTCCCTTCCAACCTTAACCATTTCAGGATTTTCTTATGGCTGTGGTATAGGCCACTGCAGATCTGCACCCTGGACTGGCTAAATTTGTTGGTGTAAGCAGGGTGAGCACAGTCAGTGGCCTACAGAAAATTTTAGTAGTTCTCAAACAGCTGCTGGCCTCAAAATAATCTTTGAAGTTTGGTGAGTGGTTTGATAATTTGATTCCTTGCTGCTCATGGAAAGAGGGTTCTGCATGTCTGAGTGCTGAGAGATAGGACTGCATTAAAGAAACACTTCACAGTCTCCCCAATTTTCTTTTGTTGGGAAAACACCCAACAGAACTCAGGTTTTCATTAGATATGGTTGGATGAAAGTATAATGATCTGTATGTATAGTTGGACAGGAGCAACATGGAAATGTTGTATTCTGTGATCAGACATGTTTGCACATCATGCCAAACTGCTGTATATTCACCACTTTTGTAGTGAATTTTTCCATATAATTGTTACTTACTAGGTTGTTGACAGCATTATTTTCCAGATTTCTTTTCCCACTGAATATTTTATATTTCTGATTCTTTTCCCTGAGAAGTGCTAATATGAATTTATCAGTCACTTGTGTTTTTTTAACTCTGTAGGTTTTGTGTATCATTCTTCTGTGCTAACATGTACTCCTAATGTGAAATGAATCATGAGTTTATGAACATGCTGTTTTCATTTTGTTTCAGAGCATTAATGAAGATCAGTACATCAGATCAGAACATTTTTAAGATCAGTACTTGCCAGGTATCATTAAAAAACTTCCTCCAGTTGGCTGTCATTTTTTCTTTCAGTTGCACTCATGAATCATCTTATGCATTGCACAGTTTTGTTCAAAAGCACAAGGAAATAGCTTCAATTTTTTTCTTTATTTTTATGTATATCTATACTTCTGTCTCCTGTAGCAAGTGTAGATTTGTATATTTATTCTTCAAAAAAGCATCACTGAAAGATTGTTTTGTCTATTCTGAAAATCAAATTAATCATAGTGGGAAATAACATATATTAACTATAAAAATATTTATAGCATCTTTTCCTAATGAATGTCTCTTGATTCTTTGTAATACTTTTGTTTCCCTTGTACATTCAAGTCAGTTGTAGTTTTTTTAGTACATTTTTGTCTTTCAATAAAAATACCACTTTAAGCAAGAACATAAGGAATACAAATCACTGATCCTACTATGATTTAGAGAATAAAGCATTACTCAGTGTGAAGATGTGTCATAAGATCCAGCTTTACTATCAGAATAAGGTTGCTGTAAGGAAAACTGCTTTAAAATATGCTTGTATCAATTACTTGCTTCCCCAAGTAAATGCAACAGACAGACAGGTAGGCACTGCTTGCATATGCTTATGAGCAAAACTTCTATTAATATTTGTCAATTTAACTTTTTAAAAATCTAAAATATGGCTATAACATGTACATGGTACTAAAACACTGTATAAAAGCAATGCAGAGTCTTTTGATTTTCACTTTTATACATGTGTGAAACAAAACTGATCACTTTTGTCAATGACATGGCATTGCGTGAGAACACTGCTGACCTGCCATACAGATATAGAGATGAAGTAACCCTCCCTCCCTCCTTCCTTCCTTCCTTCCTTCCTTCCTTCCTTCCTTCCTTCCTTCCTTCCTTCCTTCCTTCCTTCCTTCCTTCCTTCCTTCCTTCCTTCCTTCCTTCCTTCCTTCCTTCCTTCCTTCCTTCCTTCCTTCCTTCCTTCCTTCCTTCCTTCCTTCCTTCCTTCCTTCCTTCCTTCCTTCCTTCCTTCCTTCCTTCCTTCCTTCCTTCCTTCCTTCCTTCCTTCCTTCCTTCCTTCCTTCCTTCCTTCCTTCCTTCCTTCCTTCCTTCCTTCCTTCCTTCCTTCCTTCCCTTCCATCCTCTCTTTCTCCATTCTTTCACTCATCTGTTTCTTTTCTCAAGCTGTTTGGTTTTCAGTTGCTTGCTAGCATTACTTTTTGTTTGAAGTAAACATCCTCATCTATGGTGATTCCATACAACTGCATAAAAACATATTTTGAAATGGAGGCATCTGACATCACTATATAGTGTTTTAACCTTAACCTTGGTCTGGTTGACTGCTATGAAAACTCTTGCTGCAGTTTTTCTGACACAGTGTTACAGTGTCATAGCTTCAGGAGCTGATTTTTGCTAGTGAAATGGCAAGAGTAATCTCAGGAAGGTGAAAGTGTAGAAAAATTTCATGCTTTAATGGTCAATTACAGCCTAATGAAACCTTATTTCCAGATTTGTAAGTCATGTTGTAAGGTTCACATGTACCAAGCTTTGTCACTAATTACCATTTCACTGTTTTACATAATTGCACTGAATAGTATAGGCTGGGCCTAACAGAAATGGTTTAATGGCTGAGTATCCCTTGGCATAATTAGCATCATTTTTATTTCTTTGGTGCTTGCAGGCAAAACACTACTGGAGCTGTGGTAGTAAGTGAGAATGGCCATTTCTGTAGAGCCCATGATATGCTACAATGACTGAGTATATTTAGTCAGATGGGTTTGTGAACAGGATGCAAGTATCGTGTTATGTGTGTACTCTGAAATAAACCACTTCAATTCTAATTCTTGATCTGTATGGTTACATATTGCACAGTGTCTCTATGTCAGATATGTTTAACTCAATCATTCCCCCAGTGGTTTACAAAGTCTTTAGCATATCTCTCCTTTTCTTACTGGTTGCTGTCAGTGCAATATCTGATTGTGATGTTTGGTAGAGCTAAAAGGTATAAAACATTCTTCATCTAGTCATAGCCCAGAGGATATGGAAGTAGTAGCTGTAACCATGACCTTTGAGGAAGAGCTGTCTTTCCTGACTTAGAAATACAAAACTGATTCACTCATTACAGATAATTCAAGGAAGCTGCTGGGAGGCAAGAGATTAGGATCTTCTGAATACTAAGAGCATACAAAAAGATCAAGACTTGCCTAAGAGCTTTTGTAGCCAAAGAGGTGGATAAGTAATTACCCTTGTGGTGAAAGAGACTAACTAAGGACTGCTTACCAGGTGTTTCTCTCCTTTCAGGTTGCCACTTTCCACCTCTGTGTCTGAATATGCATAATAATTAATACATAGCCTTCAGAACTTGCCCTGAACGGAGCAAAGTGCTCAACATCTGATATGGTAAATTCCTTGCAGAATCAGGTTAACTGGCTGAAATGAATCATCTTCTGCCTGTCATAACTTGTAAATACTGTCAGGAGTGAATATAGGATTTCCTATCCCAAGATACTGCCATCTGAACACAGACATCTACTCGCTTCCTTTGTCACACAAATTCCAGGTGATCTAAATATCACTAAAAGCACTCATAGCTTGTCCATTTTGGGGTCAGTCACATAGGATGGGATGCAGCAGAACCCAGCATGCCTGTTTTGTATGATTTGTGGGTTTTTATCCAAAGTCTGAACTCTTGAGTGTGTCTGAGAGCTTTGGAGACTGTAGTTAGCCAATATATCGGGCAGCTATGAAAGATTTTTATTGCAAAATTTTTAACTGGGATAATGGTGACTGATTTTCAGATTCACAAACAGCAACCAGCCATTTCACTCCCAGAGATTTCAGCATGGAAATAGACACCATTTGTGCCTGTGAATGGATCTGCTGAAAGTTCTGTCAGATCACACAGAAGATGTGTAAGAGCCAGATATTGGGACTTTAAGCTGTTGTATCTTGCTGCAGTGCACTTTCACAAACATTGGTCAGTCTAGATCAGTCTAAAGCCTTCTTTTCTTCTACAGAGACCAAAAATGGTTGGTCTGGAAAAATTTAAAGCACAGAATAAGCACGCAGAATATCTCCTCAGAATGTTCTTACTCCCTCCATCACTTTGATTGTCAGGAGCTTCTGAGGGTGAAAATGTGAGAACTGTCTGTGAGAGTGTATGTGTGTATGTGTGTAGTGATCATCCCTGAAAGCTTTTTTTTATTCCATTTTACTCTAAAATATCATGTGATTAATTTAACACCCACTACACCCTATTCAAAGGAGATAAAAATTTATTTATGCAATACTTTACAAATGTTTAATTTTGGTTGTTGAGACACCTAGTTCTTATTTTGGAAGAAACACAGCAGAAAAACTCTGACCTGCAACTACACTGGACTTTCAGGTCTCCATCATGTTCCCTGTTTAGTTCTCTCTTTTTCAGGTGGAAGGGCTCTAGACCACTTAATCATTCTTTTATGTACTGACACTTTTCTTCCTTTTCTCTTTTCTGCCTCATGAAGAAGGTGTAATTTAGGTCAGAGTGGAATCATGTAAGTACTAGGGCATGATTCAGAGTACTACATAGCACACATAGCTGGATCAGTGTGAGCACGTTTGACCTGTGCTCTGTTAATGTACTAATGTGATATGAGAGTCATGTCCATACTCTACCAGTAACAGCAAATGCAAATGGAACATTAAGAGTATGACTCACAACTACTAATGTGATAAGATGTTGATTTTTCATGAGTACAGCAAAGCTGTTTGCAGCTGCTTAGCTTACCTTCAGCCTCAACTGTTGGACCCCCAGCATTTTGAGAAACTCAGCATGCAAAAATGAACAGCAAATACACTTCTTTCTACCCAGACTGACAGGCTTCTCCAGTGCTCCCCATGTAAAAACAAACAAACAAACAAACAAACAAACAAACAAACAAACAAACAAAACTAACTTTGACAATCTTTGAGTAAACTATTCACAAGGCTCCAATATGTCTTATTTTTCTCGGTAGAGTTTTTGGGAAGATGGAGGCAGCAACACTGACAAGCTTTGCCAGATATTATGTTATGGAGGAAGAGCTGTCTTTTTAAACCCTGCTCAGATACGTGGCCTCACTGGCAAAATTTGGGGCGCATTTATCAGAATTTTATCTTTTTTTCTGTAGAGGAAATATTTGTCTTGCCAGTTCCATGAAAGTTTCCAGAAATTCTAGCTAACTGATGGCCTCACCTATTCTGTTTGCTGTTGGTATCAAGCCTGGTGTACCAGCACATGTATCTTGTTGCCTACAGATAGACTCATTCCCACATGTGCAGCAGAAGTGCCTGTATTTCCCAGCTTGTAAGAAATCTCCAGGTGATGATGCTTGCTTGTGTCCAGTTTTCAGTGGACAGATAAGTTTGTATCTTGGTTTTAAACCACTAGGCTTACATTTGTTTCTGTTGCAGCACAGGCTTGTTTTATGAGGGTCAAATTATTTTCTATAGGGTCAGGTTTTTTTAAGAAATATTTCCTTAATTCAAAGGTGAGCTCTAGATATAAAAGCCATAAAAATCGTTGAAATACTATATTATGCTATAAAACCACAAGCAAAGTATAAAAGGCAATCTTATTTAATCTTATTTGAAGAATTATGAATATCTCAGAAAAAAAACCCAACAAAAATTTAAAAAATCTATTAAAACAATTTTTGTATTCACAAACTTAAAAAGATTGAAAATTACAACTTTGTCAAGTGGGCTTGATACATTTAACACTGAAAGTTCTAGGAACAAATTACATTTAGCAGGTCTCTAGAATCTTGTAATGAATTTTCAGTCTCTGGGATTTTGGAACTGTATTTATTTTATATGAATGAAAGAGTGAATGTGTGATGCCTTTCTTTATGGGATTAACATAACTTCTAAACTTAAATTTCCTACAAATTCTTGTGCCTAAAAATACAGTTTCCTTAAATTCTTGGTATTATTGCCTGTCAAGATAGCAATTTCAGTTGCATAAACAAAACACAAAATATGCATGAAATCATTGAAAATTAATGTCTTTAAATTTCAAATTAATTTAAAAAGTCATATTTTACAATACTTGCTTTGGACTAAGATCCTTGAGATTAAGAAATTTAAATCACTTAACACCTACATGCTTAAACATAGTAATTGGCAGAGAGAGTGAGGATGATTTTATCATAAATGAAAACTTAAAATATTTTTTTTAGTTACTTCACTAGAAGCACAGTAGTACAGTTTTAACATTGGTTCCTGAGTACCAAACCAATCTTTTAAAGAATTTGTCCTTTTCCAGACAGGGAAAGCTGTATTGCTTCTGGCTGTACAGAACAGTGGAATCTGCATGTAGTTTTAGCTGAATATTGGCTTGGCTGAGTGTCCAGCATTGTTATTATTACTACTGTAAATGACCTTAAGACATGGCAAAAGGGCCATAAAGGCTGTATTGAATATCAATGTGATGATGAGAATGCTTCGTTTTACAGCACAGCATTTCAAGTTTCAGAATGAAAGCACAAGGCATCTCTTAATTGATGTGGCAGGTCTCTGAAGTGGGAATTAGCCGATGCAGCTCCATCTAAGTTGGTGTATTGCTGTGAATTGTTACGTGTGTTAACAGTAAACAAAAGACTTTTTGCCAGGAAGACTGGAGTGGGGTACAAGACTGCTGCAACAAGCTCCAGTTCTCCTTCTGGCAGAATCTGTGCCCCCTTTTTTTCTCTAATAAATTCATTATTTAAGGAAAAGGAAAGTTTACCTCCACTGGTAGCTTGTGTTCAACTTCCATATATTTCTTCAAGCAGATGGTCTCAATGTTTCAGAATAAATTAAGAAGGGTAGTTATTTCCTTGGTCTATTGCTAGTGGGTGGTTTGAGGCTGTATGATATATTCTGTGGCTGAAAAAAATAGTGTGATGTTTTGATTTGATTAAGTATGAGAGCTGATAGACTAATTCATGTTGTGGTTCAGAGCTGGGCTAGTCATCTTACTACTGTGATTAGCTGGATATTTTAATATGTGCCTGAGGCCACGTTCTCTCAGTTACACATCTACATCTAAAATGCTACAGCAGTTTAAGTTAAATTATAATTTTCAACTAGTTTGGTTAATCCAATGTGAAAAGACTCCATTTAAATTTCTTTTTGCTTAGGTTAAGCTTACAATGTTTCAACCTGGATCAGTTTGGAACAGGGCTAAGGTAGACCAAAATAAGAAATTCTTGAAAAAAGTGTTAAAATGTGTGATTTTACCCAAAAAAGCTTAATAAAACCAGGGACTGTGTTTGGGCAAAGTACCTGTCTCCTTCCTTCCTATGTCTACATGTAAGTGATAATGCTCTGAGCTATACCTATGCCTAATACATGATTTTGTAACCTCCTTGCAAGCTGCAGCCTTACCATTTCAGAGGTGTTGGGTCTCAAAGAACCATTAAGCCACTGATGGTTGGAAGACTTTGTTGTAGGAAATTAGATATATTTTTCACTACTATGTCCTTCTGTGGTATCACTGTTGGCCACTGGGCAAGATGAACTTTTGATTTTACATGATGTGGCCATTCATACTCTGCATAGAAAATATGACCTTTGAGCTTCACTTCCTGGGGCACAGGAAAGTGTAAAGGAAGAATATTTTTCTTGAAATGAGCCAACCCTTTACAAAAATTGTCTAAGCTCTCTTGAAATCAAAGGGGAGGAATGTGAGGGAACACATTTCCTGAAGGGAGATGGAGGGAGTTTTAAAACCCTTATTCTATAGATGTACCAGTCGTTTCTGAACCCATCTGATGCAGTCCTTGCACACCCAGCATTTCCCCTGCACACCCTCTGTGTGACGTATGCTGTGCACAATCCTGGGAGGAGCTCGGGGCTGGGCATGGCCATGTGAGAGGAGGCACTGCTTGGGGGTCATGGTGACATCTCATGACACCTTAATTTTAGCTTTGGTATTTTTCAGATTCTGTACTGATTTGGTATATAACTCTGAACTTCACATAAAGTGTTAGCCAGATGAAACAATCCTTTTCCAGCCGAAGAACCGACACTGTTGCAGCTTCAGGCCCAAAAAGTATAAGCAGCAAATTGAGGAGAGAAATCTGGGAGGATGGGACTTCATAATCTGAAGCTGTAATTGGACAATCGACCCCAATATATAAATTAACCAAAACTTATAAGAGAGTGAAACCTTGTGACCCATTGTCCACCTCGGGTGTAGCCATGGCCAGGCTCTTGTACTGCCCAAGGTGTATCCTTTGAAGGCCTTTTAATAAATACCTACTTTATTCCTTTAACACTGTCTGGCCTCTGTTCTAATTAGTCTCTCTAGGCATCACTCATGTTACATCAGGGTTTGGGGAATTGGTGTCCCCAGGAGCAGCTGTCTCCTGTCCTTGGCACTCTCACAGTCAGAGTGAGGGATATGATCAATCATGGCTTTAGTGCAGGGTATCAGCCAGTTCAGAAACAACTGGCATTGTGGAGAGAACTCACTCCCCATAAGTTACAGGTTACTGCCTAAGGACAGGAGCCTGCTTATTTCTGCGACGTTAGAGGGGCACTCTGAATCATGGAAAAAAGAAATGGGAAAAAAAATAAAGACAACACATAAAATTAAACAGAAAGCAAAACACCTTTATGTGTCTCTGGACAGCCAAATCTCAGAGTTTCTTGAAGATTTTTCACTCTGGAGAACAGGCTTGTTTCCTGGAAGTAGCAGACACAAATAATTAGGCATTTTTTAGGTCTAAGGCTCTTTAAACTTTTGAGTGCCAAAAACTACCTGCCAGGTTCATGTCCTTTTCTCATTGGGTCCATAGATGCCCATGAGCTAGGTCCGTATGAGCAAATTAAGCTCTGCCAGTGCTCAGGCTCCAACACTGGGACTTGCTAAGCCCTGCTGTCCTGTCAGCTGAACCATCACTGGCACAAACTCAGAAAATAGTTGGGAGATCAGCAGAGGTGGAGACAACTGCTGCTGCAGCACAGGGTTGCCACGGTTTTTTCCTCAGCACCTGGTCCTCAGCACCTGATAAAATCAATGTCTGTCCACAGTTGTCTTCTCTGAGTCTTGACTCCACAGAGTACTTGGCATGGCTTCAACTGCGGTCATTAATTAGGGGCAGGATTTAACTCCAAGCGCTCCACTGAACCAGAACAGCAGTATAGTTAAATTTCTGCTTCCTCTCAACAGTTTGGCTCCTAGAAGAGGAGCCCAAATCCTACTAATCCAAAATACTTGGAGCAATGAAAAAGAAAATAGACAAGCAAGACTTGTCTATTTTGTTTTATCATTGTAGGTTAAAATATGACACAGGTAGAATTTTTTTTTTTAAATTATGCTATTCTAAAATTGTATTAAAATTTGTAAACTTTTAAACTGAGCATGTCACTGCATATATTATTGATTATATTATAAACCTCCCATTTTTACAGCCAAATAGCTATTCCTTTTAATAAGTCTTAAAAATTTATATACACATGCAGAGAAAAAATCCTACACTTCAGCTCAGAAAAGGTGTAATAGTGCATATTGAGATGTTCTGGCCTGTATGCATCACTTATTTTTGTTGGTCTATGCTTCCTCTGAATTTTGATATAGTTAAAACAAATGCATCTTCTGTTAGTGAACCATCCACAGTGAGCCTTTCTACCCAGATGTTTGTGTGACACTGTTCACAGAGCAATGCTATATCTGTGTTTAAATAGCCAGAGTACCAATGGTTGATCAGGGGAGTTATTGTGGAATTTATTCTAGCCTCTGGCTTGTGGCTTCATCCATTTTTAAGTTTAACTCAAGTTACCCATCAGATGCAAATGGCTCCAAGTTATGTGTTCTATAAATGCGAGAGGCTGTCATCTGAACACAAATCTTTGCTTAATGCTATAAAAGATAGCTGTATTTTACCAGCTTCTGTTATTTAAATGAGCTGAACGTGTTTTGCTGATCACTTGACTGAAACGAAAGCATTGTGAGTATGGGTGCTTTGTTGTCAGCGACTAGTGAAAGATCAAAGAGATGGTACTGAACACTGTCACAGACTCTAATTAATTGGCACTTATTTGCTTACATCTCAAGTAAGCCCATAAGCAGCTCCCTAAATCTGAAATAATTGGTGACTTGCTATGCTTTTTAAATAATGCCATTTTATTTTCTAATTCTTTATATATGAATGCTACTGTGATTGCAGACTCTTGATTCTAAATCTTCTAACCTAATAAAGTGTATTCCTGATCTTAAGAAACACCCTACAAATATGATGTGAACATATTTTGTGATTGCATTGTCCATAAAAGAAATATTCCAACAATAGCTCTTAACTCATAAGATATATCACATTTATTCTAATGTTGAGAGTTATACTAAACATAAATGCAACACCTCTCAGCTGTAGCTTCAGATTCAGTCCCTTTTCAAAATTCCCAAAGCAGCAAGAGAAGCTCAGATTTTAAAACTCAGTATAAATCTGTATATTTCCTTTAGAGACTTTTCAAAAATTCCAGCTTTACTCATTAGCAATGAAAATTGTGGCTAATTAGTGGGCAAATAGAGGTGAGTTTGGACTTTTTCATTAATACCAAAAGACAAGTATCCCAGTAAAATACAGAAAGTACCACTGTGTACAGTGTCAATTGTTTTTTATATTTTTTGTAAGACATTCCAAGGTTGAATGAACCAAAAGATGAAACTATAGTTTCACCTTTGCTGAAGAAAGTTATTGATATAATTATGACAAGTTTGAAAAGCTATTGTATGGCCTTATTGGTTTTCTGGGTTTTATTTTGCCTCTGCATACCCACTAAGCAACTTCTTATTAAGTTTTGTCTAAAGTCTGTTTTGTTAAATGCAATGAAATTTCCTTGACCACCTGCCCGAGAGTAAGATTGTGTGAAAATTGTGGCATTCGGAACTGTTCAAATCCTCTATATGAATATGTTTTTAAAATACATTTGTAGAAAGACAGATTCCACGTATTTCCTATCTAATTAGTCATATATTTTCAAATACTAGAAGGTTCATAGTTCATTGAATGGTCATTCAAACCGTAGCAACACACAAAAAGCAACAAAATTTGTGACTTACTTCCCATCAGTCCTCTTAGGTATAACTGAATTAATTGCCTCTCAAGCCAAAGTCTATTACTGCAAAACCCAAATAGAATAGCAAAAAAATTAGTTCCCACAAAACTTTCTGAATACCAAAACAAATTTAATATACCATATTCTATTTCCCAATAGAAGAGCTGTAGACCAGAGCCTTTGTACAATTAAGCTAGTGTGAGCTCAATTCCTTCTTGACGATAAGAAGCAAAATCTTGAGATTTATTTGGTGAAATAGATAGATGAAAGGTCTAAGGAGAGAAACAGCTTGTGAGAGCAGAGAGCAACAAAAGATTTGACCTGGAACTTGATTGCTTCATGCTGGTTATGCTGCTGTTACCCAGGTGTCTACGAGTGGTATGGTCATTTTTGGGATGACATTCTGTCCTCGATGGGGAGGGACACAGTATTTTTCCTATATTTAATGTGATAAACTAAGTTGCAATTAAAGAGATCAGGAGCTTTCCAGGAGCTTCCTAAGAGTGTTCCAAGTGTATGAAAGTGTTCCAAGTGTATGAATTTAATTATAAATTACACCAGGAAATAAACTTCAGAACCTGCTCACCATGAGTAACTGCATTCTCTTCAATCAACTTAAAACTGTTTTTTCTTTGGTGGTAGTAACATGATTTTTATCACGAGGAGTAGCTGGAGAAATACGTGCTATTTCTTGGTAATACTTGATTTTTTTGTCATCTATTTACTTAGTGGCTGCATGAGGATAAACATGAGAAAAACAATCATGGTTCTGGGATTTCTTTTACTTTATACTCACTGGGAAACAGAGAGCTTTCTGGGTCTTTGAAGGTCATGGAGTTGTTGAATTGTAGAATCATTAAGGTTGGAAAGGACCTCCAAGACAGTCAGCCTTTGACTGGCCACTGCATCAACTAAACTATAGCACTAAGTGCTACATCCAGTCGTTTCCTGAACACCTCCAGGGATGGTGACTCCACCACTTCCCTGGCCAGTCCGTTCCAATGCTTGACAACCCTTTCAGTGAAGAAGTTCTTCCTGATGTTCAACCTGAACCTTTCGTGGTACAGCTTGAGGCTATTTCTTCATGTCCTGTTGCTGGTAGCCTGAGAGAAGACTGACCACACCTGTCTACAACCTGCTTTCAGGTGGCTGTAGAGAGTGATAAGGTCTCCCCTGAGCCTCCTTTTCTCCAGGCCAAACACCTCCAGCTCCCTCAGCTGCTCCTCATCAGACTTGTGCCCCAAACCCCTCCCCAGCTCCATTGCCCTTTTCTGAACACACTTCAGCCCCTCAATGGCTTTCATGTAGGGAGGGGCCCAGAACTGGATACAGGATTTGAGATGGAGCCTGACCTTTACCTAACACAGAGGGACAGTCTTCCCTTCTGCTGGCAACACTAGTTTTGGCACAGGCTAGGTCAACAGACAGGTAAAAAACTAAAGGGCTGAAGTGTCAACAGAGGATTTTCTTATGCTTTCATAAGCACAGACCGATTAGAAAGTTTTTGTCCCAAATTACAAAAACATCCACTTATCACTCTTTTTAAAAGAACTAAATGTATATAAATGTATATAAACTAAATGTTTATATGTTCAGAGAGATATAATTTGTTTAATTCTGAGTTATAATTGACTGCACAATGCCATAAATTATGGGTGTAATTACAGCTGGAAATATTCTGCCATTCATTCTGAGTCTAAACAAATATGTCTTTTGCTGTAAGGTGTAATGTGACTTTGCTGTGTGTCTCTAAGTTACACCTGGGCTTGTTGCATGAAGTTGCATAGAACCATTGTGGATCACTTCAAGGTGCAGAAAAAAACCTCAGTTAAGGTAACTTTTTTTCTTAAGAAATACATTGCAGAATTCCAGTAGAAGAAAATGAGCTCACTTCCAGTAGGAAAAGACTGGGTCACTGCCAGAAGGATCACAATACAGGGTTGTAGATAACCTTAATGGAGGCAGACAGCATCTTTTCTGCAGCATCATTTCTCTAGCTCTTTGTGGTCCTCACTTTTTTTCCCTCTGTTCAGTTTAATTTTCTCCTTATGGATTCAAGCCCAGAGAATGACCAAAGGATACATGGTTCATTTGCAAATCTATGCTTCATGTTTAATATTTCTTAATCAAATGTATATTTGAATGATGTCTTCAGTTCCCTCTACTTGGGATTTTGATTGGCAGCAGAAGAAACCTCAGAAAGAACCTCTTTCCAAATAAAGTTCCTTAGGATCAATTGTTCTTTTTCTTAAGATTAATTTCCTATACAGGAACTGAAAAATAAGATGAGAAACGTGCAGAGAAAGTATTCAGCAATGAGTAACATCCGCTGGTAAATTGGGGGACTATCAGTTCTACACAGTGATTGTCACATCTTTTTAAACACACTGATTAATGGGTGGATCTATTACTGAAAGCATGCATGCTTAATTTATTCAGAGAAGTTGAGTGTATGTCACCACTCCAAGGCCTGTTTTTCTAGCACAGCATTTCACTTTTACAATGTTATAACTACTGACAACTCAATGGAAGAAAGAGAACTAACTCATAGCACAAAGCACTAAAAATACAGCATGATCTGTAAGTGATAGAAGCTGACATATAAGAAAATATCAGTGGGGTAATTTAAATCCAGTAAAAGTGAAGCTGTCAGTATTTGGATACATATTCTTAGACTAAACATTTTCAATTGTGACACTTAGTTCCATATTCTTTTCTTCCACCCTGTTTTATGGGCAAATGTGTTATTTGGGGAACAGCATGTGGAAACACTACGGAAATGGCAATTCTGTGAAATACCATTTGAGAACTGAGACACACTTTTAAACAAGGAATGGAATTCAGGTCAAGCATCACAAATGAAATGGTTATTGTAAAAGCAGTGAGAGCTAGCCATCTGCCACTGCAGTGCTCAAAAGGGCTGAGACACAGGGTCTCCGCAAAGATATTCCTTAGTGCAGTATCAGTTAGGGCCCAGAGAAGGCTCAGTTACAGACATTAATATAGCAACAGATTTTCCAAAGGGACAAATACACTACATGGTTACCAAATGCTGTGCCTCTCTCTGTGGAGTAAAGTCAAGCAAGGAGAGGAACAGCATTTTGGTCATTTTAAAAGAAGGTAATTTGTGCCTCGTAAGGGACTGATCCTGAATTATTTACTAGGAGTCTGATTATAGCTCCTTTTTTGGCATGAATAAGATGTTCTGTGTGTTGGTGCCATGCTGAAGATTTAAATGTCCCACACATTTGATCCAGGCTGGGGCTGTGGCAACTACTGCACAGCTGATGACAACAAAGGCTGGTTTCAAGCTCATTGTCATCACCATGGTGTTACACCAGATGAATGGGTGGCATTGATTCTGATTGGCATATTCATTCACATGCATTCAAAGCTCATGAATTTTACTTAACACGTCCCTTTGCTTATTGGCTGGGATTTAATTGGAGTGATGTATTGCAGCACTGCTAGATGAAGTGGAACAGTTTCTTTTTTTTTTCCTTTTTTTTTTCTTTGAGTTTTTTTTTCTTCTTTTTCTTCCAAACCTCCCAACTAGAGACACCACAGCATTATTTTTCACAATCACCAAGGCATTTTCATGTATGGAACCTAATTCTCGGCTTTGTATTGAAGTTTGCATATAATATTTGGAGACAGAAAAATAAATAGACAAAGGGAGAACTCACACAGATTTAAGTGTTGACTTTTGTTACTGAGTTTGCAAATTGTTTATTTAGCATTTTCTTTACATACCAAGAAAGGAAGAGGTCTTTTTTGTGCTTTTTAAATTATTTTTTCCAGCTTTCCCATATTTTAACATCTTTCTCAGCTAGCTGAAATGGAGAATCCTGACCTATCAGCTAGCAGATTGTTGATCTCTTTCCAAAGAGTGAATAAATACGCAATTATGTGCATGCATCTAACAGATATACTCCTGTGTGTATCTGAATACACCATAGCTGTGTATTGATCAGAAATACTCAGAAAAAAAGAAAAAAGTTTTAGAAGAAATACGTGTTCTCATTGCAGAGATATCTGTCTTGAATTTTTCCCTATTACCAGCTTTAACCTGAAAAGCAAAATGTTTCATCTGAAAATCAAATATTTATGTTAGAAAAATCAAAATAAAATACTTGGTTTGGGATCAGGTCTATTCAAGTCAAGTTATTTTAGCTTGTTGAACAAGACTAAAGAGCTTCATTTCGAGGTAGTTCTGCATAAACTGTGGAACATATTGGCAGAAGCTAAGTGTATCTTGGGGTCAATACAGAAAGCACCCTTTGGAAGTAATTAATAACCTCCATGGTTCATGCTCTGAGCTATCTCTGGAGATCTCAAGGCTTTGTCTGTTGTTTCCAGAGCTCAGACAGACTCATCTTCTTGAGCAAGAGTTATCACTGTAAATAATGTCTGCCTCAGTCTGCACAGGGTTTGGTGCTTCTTCCCTCCCAACCTCATTTTACTCCATTTGCCTGGAGGAAATCACATGAGCCAGTGCATCATTCTACAATATGCTAAGATGTTCTCTCTTCCTACGGAAGCTACATGGAAATGGTTTTGTGGGAATTGTTGGATGGATTGCAAACTTAGTCCGCTGTGGTGATGTGAAAAAGAATTTACGCATTACTGCTGAGAATTATGTGTGCAGTAAATGCTGTGAGTACACAATAATTCCATGCATATGCTTAGTATGGTTGCTAGCATATATAATGAGTTAAACAAAAATACCATGAAAGTTCCTTAATTATTGTGGATGTAAAGCTTTAAGTCTGCCAGATAAGTCCTAGAAGGGATTTGAACTACAAATTATGATAGAAATGATGTGGCACTTATTTGGCCTCAGCTTAGTTCAACAAAGTTCTCCACACAGAGTCAAATTAGTTAAGTAATTTATGAAAAAATGAAAAGGTCTGTATCAAGAATCTTTGTATATGGTTTGATGCTTCTATATATGATTAGATTTTCTACCTGCCATCATTATTCTGTAATTCAATGGTATCCGCTGCTTGTTGCCTTCAGGAAACTGCCAGACTATGCAGTTCTGACTTCTCTCTTTTCTTCCCAGCTATCTAATCCACTGATGTGCTCATAACATACTCTAGCTATTGAAACCCAGCCCATACCATACACAGCCTGAAAATCTCTGAGGCACAAGTCAGAAAAGTCACAGATAATCTAAATCAGAAATGTTTTCCACAGATTTTTGCCATGTTTCTTTTTTACTTTTTCATTGTCATGACATTTCCCGATTTATTGCTTTTTGTGTATTGAACCAAATGCTGTTGTTTGGAGATAATATGATTGAGGTTATGAACATCTGCCTTGTTATAAGTGTGTCCTTAGGTTTGCCTGGCTTTTACTTTGGATAAAGTTGTACGTGCAGCATTGTCTATTCTCCTCAGAGGTACACAAGCTTTTTCAGAAATGCTTGTACATACCTGGGCTATAGTAATTAAAAAAAAAAAAAATCTTTGACATGGTATCTCTGAACCAAAAATTCATGATTAATTTGACAGAAGGTATGTCAGAAGACATATCTGCATTTTCTTTTCCTGCAACTTCAAATAGCGTTACATGGGCTGAATTGCATTCTGTGGAGACACCCTGAACTGTGCTCGAGGGATTAGTGACCTGTAACTGAAGGTGTGTAGCTTCACAATGAAATTTTCCTGCAAGTTTTTAAGAAAATCCACCAATTCTGACCACTGGTATGAACATTGGCCAGACTACTGGCATTTGATGGGAGCCTTTCTATCCACTTTAAGTGTTCGATTAACCTTTCTGTGGTCCAAAGAAGCCAGAAATTAGATGTAAATTTGATACTGGAATATAAAACAAATAGCTTTTCAGAATAAATTGTAATGGGATTACTTCAGTGCTAAAATCCTCGTTTTCTCAGTGAGTTATTTACTTCAAGATAATATACAAACTGAAACAAACCTGCTCCTTTTGAGGAGGCATCTAAAGGCTAAAACCTCTAACAGAAAAGTATAGATACAGGTAGTCAAGTATGTCAGTGGCAGTGCATAACTCAGTTTCAGCCGTGGGGAATCAAAGCAGATCACTTGCACATACTGAGTTACCAGGTGGAGCTCCATATACGATGTTCAGGCACCAACCTTATATCAGTGGTGGGTTTTTTGTTTTGTTTTGTTTTGTTTTGTTTTGTTTTGTTCACTTCACAGCCTTGGTAGCAAGACAACGCTCCATTAATGACCTCACGTTTAGAGCCGCAGGCTGCAGGGGTCACATTCCCCAGCAAAGAGGTGAGGTGGGATGTGAGTCCGGGTGCGATGTGGACCCAGGCAGGCTCGGCTGGGGCTGCGGCACATGCCGGGGCCAGGATGGGCTCTGCTCCTGCTGGAATTAGCAGCATGTTGGGCGTTTCCCTGTGGCAGAGGAGAATGCAGCTCAGCCTCAGCTTCCTCTGAGGGAAAAATCACTATCTCAATCCTGTTCTTCAGCTCCTTCCGCAGGAAAAGCCACAACAAGCACTACCACGACTGAGCCAAGACTTATCCCGCTGAAAGGAGCAAGAAAACCCTCTGCTTTGATGCTCGTGGTAGAGCCAAGAGGTGCTGCTGGCTCAGCGCTGCCCGGGGTTGTCCCACGGCAGGCTTTTGTGCGGCCGCACATTCCAGCCTTCAGCCGGGCACTGCTGGCTTAGCAACATCGGGGAGCTGTCAGTGTTTGTCTGCCCAAATCCCACCGTCAAGCACGCTGCTTACAGCTGGCCTTTACAGATAATGGTTACTGTCCTACCCTACCTTTTGAGCCTCTCCTACCCTCCTACTGCCTCCTTCAGAGAAGAGTTCACTGCAAGCCTATAAAGGAGACTCAGCAGTTTCTACCATTAGTTTTTTTAAGAAAAGGAATGACTTTTGTTTGGACGTAGTTGTTAGTTATACTTTTTTTTTTTAAAAAATCAAATTTCCTGTATGATGTATATTTTTTCAATATTTTATCCACTGTCATGTGTTCTCTATTAAAAGTGTATGGAAAGTTACCTGTTCCTCTATTTGTCATCCCTCCCTTACTTCTCTCAGTCCTGCTTCTCTGTTGGTTTAAAACCACCATATGGATTACACAGAAGTTTCAGCTGGCTAGAATGAGAAGAAATGAGCAATTTGGGCAGCAGCAGATACTGTAAGAAAATAGAAGATAGAAGGGAATAACTTTCCACATGTTGCAAAAAATCAAAATATGGCTACTCTATTTTGCCTTAGTCAGTAAGCACGGAGTCTGTCAAAGCCAGCTGGACTCCTGAGAGCTGCCCCTCCTCCTAGTTCCAGCCACCAAAATTATGATTTAAAAATATAATGACTCTATATAACAGATGATCAGAATTTGAGGAGTATTTCTATGTATGATCCTGGTTTCAATGGGAATTAGTTAGATATTTATCTAAGTTCTGGATCATCGGTTATCCTGCATAGCTGTGCAATCATTTCTCCCAATACAAGGCCAGGAAAGAAATAGATACAGGAGCAAATATATAAAAGTGAAAGAGGCAAGAACCCTCTGAATTATCTTAACTTGGCATTGCCAAAGAAAGTTTGGCATGGCCTCAGAACTGTGCTAAGTTGTGATCTCTGTAAGTTTTCATTTCACCTAAATACTTCTGTCCAAAGCATTGGCACATGGGGACTCCTGCACCATCGACCTCTCCACTGGGCCAGGTGAAATACAGTCAGCACCCACAGAGGTGACAGAGACAGACTGAGAACTAATTTAGACAATGAGATAAGAGGTGAAGAAAGAGAATTCTGTAGTAAGTACCTAATAAATTTAACAATTAAACATGGGTTAGGAAAAAGCAGAAAATCATTGGGATGCATTAAAATGTTTTAATGATACCTGTCTTCAGGTAAAGGAATGCAAGGGCCCAATGCATTTGCCCATTAATAAGTGCACAGTGCCTTTTGAGATGAGCTAAGGTGCCAGAGATGTCCCCACAAGGCTGCAGGCACGGCACAGGACCTATGCTGACCTGTGGCTTATTGGAGTTGCAACAGGAGAGTGGATGTCATTCCTTGTGGCACCAGATGCCACATCTCACATGGGACCAGATACCCCCGTGTAGAGCTCTGCAAACCAAAGTGAACATAAATACTCTTCTAATAGTGCTGACCAGAAATCGTAAATGCTACACTTCTGTGATAAGAAATAAAAATAAACCATATTAATTATTTTAATAAGAGGGAAATGTTTCTCTTTAGAACACAATAGCCTTTAATATATACAAACCTTATACACATATATGCATATATAGAGAAATGTGTGTACTGTAAATAGTGTGGGTTTAATGTGATGCTCAAAAGGATGTGTCTGTTGCTGAATATGCTTTTATACATATATGAAAAAATATATATGTATATATATATTTTTACATACATTTAGGTGTTTCTTAGATCCATATGTATTTAAAAGTAGAGATACACAGGTATATATATTTCTAAGGTCTAAAAGCAGTGCGTAAATCTCAATGTACATTACTGTCAAGCACAGACATACTGGTATAAGAACAAATACGTTATTTCTTCTACATAATGAAATATAAGTGAAGACACATCCATTTTATATACATATAAATACAGCCTGTCTCTGTATGAAATGAAAGGCAGTCTTGGACATCACACTAAAGCTTTGCCAGTATATATTTTTTGTTATGGATCTGTCACCTTCCTAGTTTACAGAAGACTGAGCAGTGAGAGGAATTTGAGTGTAAGCCTGCAGTACCAGCTCCCGCTTGGCTCTAGCCTCGCTTTGTCTGTGAAGGCTGCTGGTAACAGTTAAGAGTTTGCTGGTGTGATAGGTGAGCTTCATCTGTCATGGCTAATGTCCTGAGACTCTTGTGCCTCCTTTTGTTTCTGTATTCCCTTGAGGACACGTTCTGGAGGCCTAGCTGTGTTTACCCTGCAATTTTTTTATTTATTTTTTTTTTTACAAAGTCAGTAATCATGTTTGCCTTCCTTCCTCCCCCCGTGCTGTTTGCCAGCTTTGGTGTGGTGAGATGACTAAGTCAATATATATTAAGGAATACATAACAATGTTGTAAAGAGAATTAGTGGTACTCTGAAAAGGCAGAGACATTGGCTGCTATGTTTTGCACTGTTTAGTCTGGGGGTAATGAAGAGCTCACAGATGACCTGATTTCATTAAAGTAGGTCAGATTTGACTGAAACATAGCTATGGCTCTCTCCTAGCAGTGCAGTGTCTTTCTCCCCCCATCACTGCCTCAGCCACGCTGCCTGTCACCTCAGCACTTGAAATCTTTCAGGGAATTTACTGTAGGGTTTTGTTAGCATCTTAGCCAAATATATACTGCAGGACTTAATTTCCACTACTGTCTGTGCTTTCTGCCAGATGATGTGTGGTGGAAAGGATGACCATACTTCTATCTTTACTACAGAAGAGGAGATGATGTGAGAGGATGGCACACATGATAAGATGGCATTTATGTACCATAGATATTTCTCAGTGAAATCCAGTCTGGAGAGGATACCTGCGCATTTTACTGAGGCAGCAGATTAAGCCTACATTTATGCAGTTTTCTTCTGATTTTCTATTTATTTGCACTGTTTCATACCCCAAGTCTCACACTGGAGTAGGTGATTGAGATTTGGCAATGTCCTAGTAGAAAAACACCTTTAAAAAGGTACTAAGGATGTCTTTACTAGCCTCTGTGCTCACAAATAAAAATATATTACCAGATATAAGAATTATTTACAACTTCTGATGGGGTGGATGTGAGAGGCTGGAAGCAAATGCAGAATTAGGTATTGTCATCCCACAGGATGTCTGCTAAGAGAGTTTCCTTCTGGCATCAGTGGGAGTAAGGTGGGATCTATAGACCAGACCTAAACAAAGACATTAGGGAAGCTATTCAGACAGTGCTCAGCTTGAAAAAAAAATCAGGCCCTGTTGGGTGGAAAAAATGATACAGTAAGATGTTTAGAGCCTTTTACTGAAAGATTTTGAAAACACTGGGTTGATAAACATGCTCAGGTTTGGTGTTCAAATTTAAAACCACACTGATCTTCTATCATGAAATATTTTTGTTACTTTTATTACAGCCTTTCTACAGTCATATGGTTTCCAGAGAGACAAAATATCCTGTGTTTAGGTACTTGTCCCTGTTTATCAGTTTTTTCATGTCAAAATGTCTCTGCAAAGGTGTCAGCCAAAGTATATTGGCTTTCTTTTGCAGCCACATTGCATTTGAACAGAGGCCTATGTAACAGGTGAAATTTGGGAATTCCACTTCCCAACTCCCTCCTCCTCCTCACTTGTCTTTCTTGCTATTAATTTTTGTCATTGTGCCTCTCGTGACTTCTAAAGCAGGCATTTTGCTCTCACATTTGCTTCAGGTCATTACAGTAAAATCTTTTCATTCCTGAAATCTTTTCCCCCCCATTAATCTTGAGCCAAATAAATTGATTGTGATGTTCAGAGGCAACTGGGGTGGTCAAGCAATTCTCAGAGAAGTCTGTAATCAGATTACTTATGTAAGTAATCTGAGGACCCTGGGCTTTTGAAAATCTCCAATCTCCTGGCTACATTTTGGCTTTTTATTTTTTATTTTCAAATTTGCTTTCCATTTACAAAGGGTATAGTGGCTTTGTACAGCTTACACCATTATACGTAGAATCAACATGTATTCTAACTTAGAAATATCTTCCTGAATTTAGAAAAACAGGACCTTCTGGATCATTGAGCACTGTCTTCTGCTCTTGCAAGCAACTGCACATTAGTTTTTTTCATATATATCTCTATATCTATCTATCTATCTATCTATCTATCTATCAGGTTCTATTGCCAAACTGCTTTCATTTTCTGCACTGACTCAATACACTCTTTCAACAGAGATCTGTTTGAGCTGAAATACTTCCCAGAAACTAGTTACATCAGGTAAAAGCTATGTTTAAAATAGTCAATAAGATTTGATTAAAAAACCCAAACAAGCCATGATTTCACTAAAGAACAAGAAAAGCTGTGTTTTCCTGAGAGGTTTTGTCTAGTGAAGGATACTAGTGTTCCTGTCTCTTTCTATGGTGTGGAATTCTTTGCTGAAATGCTTTGTCTGCTCTTCTGACAGGTCTGCCAGTCTGTCTGTGCTGTAGGGGTGTGCCACTGTCAGCTTTTAGTCAGGGAGAAAGTAACCCAGGGAACAGTGGAACACTTGCCTGTGAGCTGATGGTACGAAGAACAAGACAACAGAAAATCAGCCTCGCACCATCTAGAACAGCCTCTTCTAAACAATGCCATAAGGCTTGCACAGCTTGGGATGTTCGGTGATGGTAGTGGGAATTTTGGCCATTCTGTATCTCGTTAACCCAATTTTTGCCTGTTGTTACTTGGGTAACATCTTGGATTACTCTCAGGTTGAATTGTGATGCTGTTACTAACTACAGTGGTATTGACAGCTGCATCAGTTATTTCTTTTCTAACTGAAAGATGTAAAAGAAATGTGCTCACTGATTTTTCTCAATGTAGGCTAACTGGAAGGATCTTCATTTTCAGCTTCAGATTCATCTTTTATAAGCTTCAACAAAGGCATAATACTTTAGTTTATCACTGTCCTCAAATCAAAGGAGGGAGATCAAAAACCCTGTCTTGAAAAGATTATGCAACTCAATAGGACCTGATCTTGTTGTATTATTGCATCCATTACAACAGCACAGTTCAGGCAGGTGTTAGTTTCAATTAACCTGGGATTCAGGTATTCACAACATCTTGTCTGCCAATTACTCACATAATTACATGGCCCAGGACTGTAGAATAGAATCAGCCATCATGCCAGGCATGTGTGATTACTGAAGAAAAGAGGAATTCAGAGGATGTATGAGTAAAGCACAGCTTCAATGATCATGGACAAAAGTGGTCTTTAGTGAAGAAAGCTTATTTACTAGGCTCTTGCTGATCTCTTGAATGCAGGAACTGTGCCAACAGTGTTTGTGTGACAGCAGATGCCTCACAGCTGTCTGTTGTTTTTGTATTCTTATTCAGTCAATAGGTAAAGTGAGAACTTATTTAGCATTTTTCAAGGAAGAAACTGAAAGGCATTCCAGGGAGCTAATGGCACAGCCACGTATGGCAAGAAATCAAAATATCAGAGTCAAGTAAACGTTAAATCCAACTTTCTCAGACCGGGATGTCAGCTAAAAAAGACAACTGCTGACATTTTGACCTGAAATATCCACTGACTTGGTCAATATGAATACCTTTTTTGTATGGCTCTGTCACTGTACTGTCAAAAATCAATGCATCATGGGCCTCCACAAAAAGATCTTTTAAGGTCAAAGGCCAAAGGTCTTTCTGAGTCTTAAATGTCGTGTATCTTTGTACTATTTAAAGCTATAATGCCAAAAGAAAATGTGAAATTATGGATGAATGTTGTGAAAAGTAACAAGTAACTTTATTGTCTAAAACCATATACATGTAATTATATATACTTAATGTCATGGAAGTTTAATGACAACATCCTGAAGGAATCAATGGAAAGGTAAGCTGTTTCTTTCCACTCACCATATAGAACCAGACTAGGGCAGCCTAAAATTCTTCCTAGCAAAATAACAATTCATTTCAGTGGAACAAATTGTGAGGAAGGACACTGCTCAGCCCTGATGGCAAATTATGAGCCTTTATTTAATCAGGAAACTGACGTGAGTATGATGTAGAGCTAATATCATTTGACAGTGGTACAAGCCTACTTCTTATTCTAAGGGAGAACCTAGGCTATTATAGCCCCCTTTTGTCATGGGAAATTTTTGATATGTGTAATAAATTTTGTAGAGTTTGTTTTTGTTTTGTTTTGTTTTAAATACAGGAACCTCATTAAATGTAATGCCTACTCTTAAATTTCTTCAACATTTTCTTACTAAGCACAAATATTTAAACAGGGAGATTCCTAAAGGGCAAACATATTCAAATATTTGAATTTTTACAGAAACCATTTGCTCCTAGTAAGAAGGCATAGTATATGAATAACTATTGTACTATGGCTAAGACATAATTTTGTGCCTTTTTATGCATCTTTTTGTGTTTGTATGTATATTTATTTGCATGGGTAATTTAAAAAAATCATATGTTTTGTAAATGCGAAATTGAGGGAATTTTGTGGTTTTCTAGTATTGGAGTTAATATGGCTTTTACTGAAATTCTTGGTACTTTATTATACCAAGATAAACCAATTTGAATGTATACCAGTTCTCTGGGAACTATAGTGGCAAAAGCTCAGGGACATTGGTCCCACAATGCAGCCTTTTCTCGACGTCATATCCATACATCTTATATCAATCACAGAAATAATCTGTTTGACAGCTATGTGTTTGGGGCATTGTGGTACATGAGAGTTTCAGATTAATACATGAGCTCAGAGTTATTTGCTGTCATGAAAATAACAATTTTAATGCAGTTTGAGTGTTGTCTGTAATTCAGAGATCAGGTTTAAGAAAAGCAGTCAGTCCCCAAACCAATCTCTGATTTTAAGTACTGTTTTAAATTACATGATCATTTTCCAGATGACATGTAGATTTTTTTATCATAGGACCAAGACAGGAATTAGATGGTGACTGGAAAGCAGCCAGGATTATTCCTATGCTGGGAAATATATTGCTAATGGAAGACTTACCCACCTCCCACCCAGTGGCACTGGTGTGAAGTAGCAGTCTCATGAAAGTTTCTTCTTGCCTTTTATTTATTGCTCTCCTTGATATCCATAATATTGCTGTCCATTGAAGGACATTTCAAGCTTCTCAGAGCTTATGCAGGCGTTTTGGAGTTTGGCCAGGGTATTCTTTTTTTGTGGGGGAGGAGGTGTCAGACAAAGGAGAAGAAGAAACCGAGTGACAGCAATGAGTCATTTGACTCACATAACACACATGGGTGAGCTGCATCTTGGTGCTGCATTCCCATGAACATAGTCTGAGATGTACAGTCAGGAACATCACCTGTAAGACACTGCAATTACACTCCTGAATTTATCAGGTTTGCAAAATCTCAGCTGTGACAGTGTCCATTCTGGTTTGGGATATGTGTTACATGGACGATGTAACTCAGCTGGACAGAATCCAAAGAAAATTATAGAATGATCAGAGAATGATCCAGGAAATGTTGCACTTGGAGAAAGATAGAAGCATTAACTGAGAAAAGACTGGAGACACATATTTACCTGGTGTGTAACAGGATGATGCAGAGAGGAAAGTAATATGACAAATAGAAAGTATGGAGATAGTTTAGGCTAAGCATTAAAACAATCCTTGTCTTGGAAGTTCTCACAAAGCACTGGAATAAATTGCATGTTGAGGCTCTGGAGTCACTGTTAGAAGAGGCCTATATAAGGAGGTTAGACAAACAGCTCCCAGAAATGAATTAGACATGATCCTCTGGCGCAGGGAGATGGATCGAGCAATCTCTGGAGGGGTTTTTCAGCTCTATTCTCTCTGATTTCATCTTAGGCAGGTATAAATCTGCCATAGTGTAGCAGATTGTTATATCTGATAGCTTTTATAAGTGCCCAGCCTTCAGGGTAAACTTTGGGTGACCAGTTCACAGCTGTCAGCATTGCAGAAGCCATAACCATAACTGGCTCTAATTAGCAGCCTATGTGGCAATTTTAGCAGTTTGGACAACAACCTGACTATAAAGGATGAACGATCCTTCTGCCCCAGTGGGTGTTTCTTCAAGCTCAGCGAAACTGGTACGTTGGAGTGAGGGAGCTGACAGTGCTGCTGTCCATGATGTATCTTTTTTTCCCTATACTGCAGAGGACGTGGGTCTCTGGGTCTGTGCATTTAGCATCTTTGACAAGCACGGCTTTCATACACAGAATAACCTACTTGTGCTTGGTGCTCTGTGCTGAAAATCAGAGGGCTTTCAGTGGAGAGGATGAAGGGAGAGAGAGCAGAGATTTGTGATAAGCAGGTAGTTGGCTGCTCTTTGCCAAAGGCATGTAAATAGAGCAAATTCTGACATCAGCACGTTTTCAAACTTAGGCACTGTTGTCAGCTCTCCTTTTAGATGTATGTTTTTAGACAGGGCAGAAAGATGACCCAAGAATTCCTCTCTGCCTCATGCATAAATATTTGCATCGTAGGTTTCAAGAGCAGAGAAAAAGCAGTGTTACTTTGCCTCCTCCTCTCCCAAGTGTGTATCTGTTTCTCTTGGTTTTATACTACCCCAATGGCAAAAAATACACTTTTCAGCAGCGATTGAGTGCTTCCGATTTGTAATCCAGGCCAGTCTGTGTCTTTGCAAACTGCCAAAATTGTGAAAGATGCTGGTCTTTGCCAGATGCTCATATCTGGGGTCAGAAAAAGGCTGATCTTTTGAATTCTGTTTGCACTAAAGCCAGAAGGCATATGTGCTGTACCTGCCTGAGGGTTGCTTGAGATGGCAAGGCTGATATATTTCTGTCTGTCTTTTCAACCAACTTCTTTGTTTCTACCACACTGGAACTGCCTAAATACACATTGGTTTCTTTGTTATATCTGTTTCGTTTAAAATACACAGGAAGCCTTGTATGAAAGTGAGACATTCTGGAGCTTTGGCTCTGATACCTCCCGATAAGAAAAACCCAAACAAATTCATGACAGAGCATTAAGGAGAGCTGTTGAGATGACACCAGTTATAGGACACATCAGACTAAGCCAGTCTCGTTTGGCATGTTGATGCAAATGGTGACTGCTTAAAGGCAAACCAAAGAGAACTCACAAGACTCAGTAAATGTGGAAAGGGAAACAGTGCAATAGTGTGATTTATCTAAAATCACAACGCATGTAATTTGATGAAATTAGGGGGAAAAATGAATGCTCCCCTAATTTCCACATGCATATCCATCTCTTAAAAATCAGTAAGGGTAACCAAAGTGGCATGTAAGCCCTGTGGCAACTGTCAGATAAATTACACAACAGTGAAGAAATCTCCTGAAAGTAATGCAATATCCAGCTAACTGCTTTTCCTCTTTCAGAAAAAGACCTTGAGCTGCTGCATTTGATTCTACTTCAGAAATATTACAAAATTTCTCACTGAGAAAGCAGATCTGTGTTTTTGTGCATGAATAAGCCTTTTATTTTCTAGACAGGGTGCAAATGGAGGCATAGTGAAAATTATTAAAGGGCACTAACAAGGGAATACCAGTCTTTAGGCTAATTTTTGGGTAACTATTTCTATTTATTTTTTCATTAAACAAAGTCTGCAGTTGCACAGATTGTTGTTATGAAGTCCCTAAAGCCCTATAAAGCATGGTAATGTGAGTAAGTTTTCAGAATTTAGTAAGTCTAGTTCTGGGATTTTACTATTACCTAATGTTTCCATTCTAAGGTATTATGAAAGCACTATAAATGGCACCTTTCATGAACCAGCTCTTCGGAGCCCAGCAGGCTGCTTCTGCACTGTGCTGCTGGATCTTTCCTAAAACATGCACAGACACACAGACACGGACACACAGACACAGACATGGACACAGACACAGACACAGACACAGACACAGACACAGACACACAGACACAGACACAGACACACAGACACAGACACACAGACACACAGACACAGACACACACACACGGACACACACAGACATGCACACAGGCATGCACACAGACACACAGACATGGACAAAAGTGCATGCTCAGACAGACACACACAAACACACAGACACACAGGCTCAAAGACACACAGACACTCAGACATAGACTCAAAGACACACAGACACACAGACACACAGACACACAGACACACAGACATAGACTCAAAGACTCAAAGACACACAGACACACAGACACACAGACACACAGACACACAGACATAGACTCAAAGACTCAAAGACACACAGACACACAGACACACAGACACACAGACACACAGACACACAGACACACAGACATAGACTCAAAGACTCAAAGACACACAGACACACAGACACAGTCACAGTCACTCACAAAGACTCGCAGACACACAGACACACAGACACACAGACTCAGATTCACACACACACAGACAAACAGACACACAAACACAGCACACACGCACACAGACACACACACAAGGACTCAGATTCACACAGACTCAAAGACACAAACACGCAGACACAGACTTACAGACACACACACAGACACAGACACACACACACATATAGACTCAAAGACACACGGACACACAGACACACAGACATACACACGCATGCTGTGACCACTCCATTATGAACGCTTTCATAAGAAAGCAGAATTGTCCCACTCACAGCCATTATATCTGATGACATTCTTAATACTGGGAATTGTTTGCAGAAAGAAGCTATTGTCTAAGATTGCATATCTGCTGACCAAAGCACATGGAATAAGCACAGCTTTGGACACACTGAGCCTGGCCCCAGGGAAGAGCTTAGCGGTGAGTTTGTTTGAATGTCCTGATTCAGTGGTGAGCTCCAAAGAGGAAATGCCCAACATTATGTAAGGATTGCCATTATCTAAAGTTTGGAAAAACATCGTTTGTTCATTTCAGCCATAAAGGAGATGGGTCTTATTTAAACCAAGACAGTGTTAATGAAAAATTGCCTGAACAGAAAAATAGAGACAATAATATTTCTGCATTAGAAATCTTCTAACTCACCTACAATATCTTTCTAGTAAGCAGATAGTTTCAAACACAAATTTTTCAAATGAGTATAAAGACTCCAAAAGAGGCAGGAAGCATCTTTCCATTCCTATATGTTATCTGTACCTGGACAGTTTTGCTCTGACAGTGATTAGGAAAAATCACATGACACTCAAATGAAAATGCCAGAAATCATGTAAAAGGAACTTCAGAAAGCCACTGGAGCTTTTTCTGTTTTTCTTATTTTACTGAACACTGAACTCTTACTTACAGTCAATGGGCATTATTCAAATGTCTAAAAAAAAAAAAAAAAAAAAAAAAAAAAGTGCATTCAGAGTAGTGCAAAATGATTTATTAAAAAATGGATTATTAAAGAATGGTTATTCCTTTTTCTGTTTCTGAATTAATTCTAGATTCTGTGAATAGCATACTATTTAACAATCTCCATGCACTGTTTATTTTGTAGATTTTTGTTTTCAGATTTGTTCTTTAGAGTGTACTTAGATCCATAGAACCACTAATCATGAAGTCACAGGCATCTTTGCAATCATCTAGCCTGAAATATATATCTATTTTCTGTTTGAAACTCACTAGGAAATATTTTGAAAAACGTTTGGTCTTGATTAAAAGCATTTGCTAGTTGTTTCATTGGCTAATTACCCTCATTGTTAAAAAATTTTTTTCTTAATTTCTAACATTAGATTTTTTTAGCTTCAGCTTACAGCCACTGTATTTTATGTCTTCGGCCTAAGAAATCACAATCGAAGTTTTAGTTTGTGCCCTTATAACTTCACCTTCCCTCTCAGACTGAGATTCTGGAATCTTTTGGCGCAAGGAAAGTTCCTTTAGTGGTTCTTCTCTGAATCTCTTCTGTCTTTTGAAACCCTTCAAAACAATGACACAAGAACCAAACAAAATACTACAGGAGCAGTTGCATGAAGGTCAAATGCTGAGATAACATGAACTTTGAGCTCCTATTCAAGATGATTTCTACATTGAAACATTATATTATCCCTCCTAAAAAGATTGACACAGGGGAGCTTTGATCAACATTACCAGTCACATTTGGCCACATTAAAATAAAATTTGCATGCAATCCTCCAAGCTGCGTACCATGAACCTGAGCTCCTCGTGACTTACCACTATCACAATGATCACTTACAAAGTCTAAATCTGATTATTTGTAATAAAGATTTTAGTAATCTTTATTACAGAATTTTTAATAAATCATTTGCAAAAATACAGTCAACAACAATTCCATAGAAATTGTCTGATTTTATAAAAATATTTTGAGGGATGTCTGTTTTCTGATTCTAATCCATGGGTGTATGTTCTGTTAAATTTTAGTGTGCCACATTAATTTAACATCATCGAATTAAATGTTAGGTGATTTAAAATTGAAAGTCTAAAAGGGAAATCAGGGTTAATACAATTTTTTGATCAATAGGCCCATAATCCTACAAAAATACAACCTTATTTTAACAGAAATTATTTTCTGTAGTTTTCTAGATTGACATCACTTATATTTCCTTCCTGTAGCTGCAGTCTATTTCCTTCATTCTGCCGAGTCCTATTATCAGGTGGGACTCAATGCCTCTTTTCCTGAGTTCATTGTCAACTTGACAGCTTATCATGACAATAGTCTTGCTGTCCTTTTCAAATATTTGCATAGCATTTTATTTCCTTACATTCTGGAACTTCTACAGAATAGCATCAAGAAAGATCTGAGGTAGCCTTATTACTGAAATATGATTTGGAGAGGATTAAAATGCATACTGTTTTTGTAAACATTTCTTAAATTTCTGCGGAAGTGGTTTATTATCACCAATGAGAGATCTGCTTATATAGATTCTATCAAAAAATGGTGAAGATATTTGTTAAAAATGTTCAAGTGTATTGATCTATTTAAATTGCTGCTACTACCTCCACCTGGGAAGAAAAATTATCAGTTAGGCTTCTACTTTTTTTCTCATTGAATATCCATGAAATATGCACTTCTTACAAATATATCCTGCATTATTCATCCTTTACGCTGATAAACCTTTATTTCTCTGGGCTCATGTTTTGCCTACAAGCACTTGAGTACACCAGGTTAAGGTACAAAAAGAACAGCAGAAGTGATCAATGATATGGAACCTCTGGAAATGAGAAATTACTCAGTTGACTGGCACTCAGCCTTGTGAACAGATGCATGAGAGGGAACACGGTGCAGGTCTACAAACTCGTGTAGGAGCTGGAAAAGGTTAGTAAGGAACAATTTTTCTGTATCTCTTTAGCCATAAAGCCCAGGCAGTATCAAATAAAACTGATAACTGGCAACTTAAAACAAGGACAGGATCCTTCATGTGGTGTATAACTAAGCTGGGGAGCTTTGTGCTGTTGGATGCTTGCAATGCTCAAAGTTTACACGGATTTTAAAAAAAGTAATAAATTCACACGGAAGCAAATCCTTCCAGGGCTGTTAAATGCAAAGGCATTCACACCAGCTCAGGAAGTCTTTGAGCCACTGAAAACTGGATGTGTATTCTAAGGATGCATTGCCAGAGGCATGCCCTGTCCTGCTAGTCTTGGCTAAGAGCATCTGCTGCTCATTGTTGTATTATATTAGCTACCAGCCTTGTCTTGACCTAGGATGGCACAGCCCTTCCTATCCCTACAGCGGAACATTTGCACCAATGTTAACTCTCGTGTACAGCTGCTCAGCTGTGTCATATGCTGCTGCTTATGTTCCTTGAGTAGCTGAATATCTTTTTGTAAACAAAACAAAAACAACACAAAGGCGAATAAGTGCATGACAAGCAAAAACCAGCTAATCCACATGCACAAATACCTTTGCTGGCATGTGAACACGGGTATTGTTGGGGACAGCTATCTCTGCAAAGATAGTGTGACCAAAAAGCTTAACTGCAAAAAAAGTAAGTATGATCAAAGATGAGCTAAACAGCTGCCATAAGCTGAAGAAAGCCCCACAAACACTGCTTTTGTGCTCTCCTACTGGCTCCAGGCCACAATAACTACACTGAAGTTGATGTGATTAATTCAGAACTACACCACTGTAGCATTAAGTTTTAATCCTGTACAAAAAACAGATGGGATGTTTCCTAGCTCCCGACTTAGTGTTTTTAATGCTCCTTTGTTGTATCACCACTGCAGTGCTCACACTGAACAGTGAGCAATGTGAGCATTTGGAGCAGCAGGGGCAGGTACTGAGATGCCCTGGTGCAATTACACAGTAAGGTGTGAGCCCTGAGCAGTGAGATGGTTGGAAATGACTGATGTGGGGCTGCACTCTGACAGATGGGTTACAAAGTCATGCTGCATGTAGGAATACAGTGATTTTAGTCTGCTGCCAGGCTCCCCAGCTCTGCAGCCTGGCTGAGGCACATTTCAGGAGGTTAGATGCCTTGGGGACGATGAAGGTCATGTGAGGAAGCTTATTTCTCTCTACTGTCTGCAGAGGAAGCCTCCAGTGATTAGGTTAGATATAGATATCAAATTTCTAGATGGCAGTTTATCTCATTTTAATTCCCTGGAGGACTGTTCATCTCATCTTAAAATATGTACCTAAGAAAGGTCAGATGAATTGTCATGTGAAATAGCTATTTCTCTCTACTGGCCACTGAAGCAGTTTAAGGTCGATAGCTTAGACTGAGACATCTAACTTTTATATGGCTAAAGCTGGAAATGAAGAATATCGCCCTTTTCTTTCATGTTGAGTGGATTAAATGCCATGACAGATACTCTCTTACTCAGTAATAAATGTAGTGTTGCATGTTTCACAAGCTGGAAAGACCTGCAAAATCTTCATTTTAAATTAGATTTCACTCAAGATAATGTCAGTGAGCAATTAAACTATTTTCAGGAAATTCTATATTGCCTTAGGATCTTTATGACTTGACATGAGAGCAAAGGCAACCAAAGCTGGGACAAAAGAAACTATAAATACCAGATGTGTCTGCGTGTGTGTCACAGTGAGTCACTTCCAAAGGCAGAGCAAAGTCCTAAGCTGTCTGTGGTGTGTATAAAATGAGATTTCCCATGAATTTTTGAGTTATCATGAAGCATAACCCAACATTAGGCTGTTTTCTTAGCATAAGAGTTGGTCAACAGTCTTTGAGGTGAGGTGATGTTGCATCAAAATAAAAATGTTTCCAGTGATTATGTCAATATGTATTTCTAATGGAATTACTTCAAACTGATGTCATATTAACTTCTGGATTAGCAAAAAGGACCTTACAAGCCTTTTATTTTAAATCGAATTAATGATGATGTTAAATTTTATGTTTGATTTCAGGAAGGCTATTCAATAACTTAAAATAATATTCAAGGTGTTTTATTGTTGCACTTTTTTTTGTGCATCTAAAATGTTATATAATACAATACGTCAATAATTTCAAAATATTTTATTTCAACATTATCAAAAAGAAAATGTTTAATAAAATCTGTCTACCATTTATGAACCCAAAAATTTTAGTAATTTTGGCTTCTGAAAAATGTTTTGAGATATTAATCTTCATTCTCTATCAAGTGCCAGAGTTAAGCAGGAAGCTTACATTCCCTGCAAGTCTGGGGGTTTTGGCTATTTAGAGTCTCACTGACAAACTGAATTGTCAATGGAATGTATTCATTCATTTATATCAACAGCATTGTCCCTGTCTGCTTTGTTTTCCTCTGGGTCCTTATTTTTTCATCAGCAGCTTGGAAGTGAATCAGTGTCTGCTTATTTTCAAAAGGAACTCTGAAGGGAAGGGCTGTTAATTGTCTCATAAAAATATTTTTCAGGAAAACATGTTTGTTTTAAAATGCACTTTTATCCATGAATGATCTCATGCCTTAAAATTTTCATCTTTGAGGCACATTTAAATTTTCACAATGTCCAGAATGTTATTATGCAGCCAGACAAGCTATAAAATAATAATAATAATTTAAAAAAATGGATTCAGAGTTAGTCCATGATGTCTCTTCCACTTTTGCCCATGTTTTCTCATTTCTTGGATGTCAAGTAATAATAATAATAATAATAATAATAATAATAATAATAATAATATCAACAGTACTTGAAAGCCATCTCAATATTTAACTGAAATATTTACCTCAAGTGTTGGGAAGTCCGTGAACATAGAAAACTAATGGAATACCCACTGAAACAGGCAGAAAGGAACCTGATAGCTGCTGATGCATTCTGATAGTTTCTGAAAATCTCTGCTTCCATGAATAAAGAAAATCATAGAATCATGTGTTTGAAGGAAACTTTAAAAGTCACCTAGTCAAATAAAATTGTTTAAAATTCTAAAATATTTGTTTGAATTCTTGGGATTTGTCACAGGGAGTAGGGATACAAACATAATGAATAGAAATGTATAATGAAAAGAAAGCAAAGTCAACTAATGTCCAGAAAATGGGTCTGTTTGCTTTCTCATCAGTGCTTGTGTATATCAGAGATGAGTCTTTTAGAACAGATGAAGTTATAGTACAACAAAATTTGTATGAGTTATAAAAACACATTTGACCCTCTGCTGTATGAAGAAAATGTTAATTGACACAGTCTGATGCAACACTGGACATCAATAGACCAGAAGGATTTTTCACAAAACTAGATAATACAAGGTTTTAAAAGGGACCTCTGATAATCCTTTTCTCTCTGTTGCCAAAATTGTCTAAAGACATACTCTTATGTGTACAGTACTCTGACTTTGGACATCTTTATTCAATAAAATGGAGGAAGAAAGGAAATTTTAAAGGTATCTCTGTATCTTTTCAGTACCAAAACTTCTCAGCAAGGTGTGATTCCTTGTAAGGTATTTCTGGACCTGGAACCCTGTTTGCATTTATTTGTGAATAAAGGTCAAAAATATCATGGAAAATAAGACCCAGTATAACAGTCATGGAACAGTGGGTAATAGTATCTCCATTTGTTGAATACTTGAATAAAAATAATGTTTCTTTGGGCAGAGTCCTTCCAGTCTGGTGACACATGCACTATTTGTACAGTCTCCTTGGATCATAGACTCAGTCACCTTTGAGGTCTCCTCCTTGGGTTGGAAATCATCTTAAAGATCATCTCATTCAACCCTCCCGCCATGGGCAGGGACACTTTCCATCAGACCAGGCTGCTCAATGCCCTGTCCCACCTGGCCCTCAACTTTTCCAGGGATGGAGCATCCACAACTTCTCTGGGCAACCTGTGCCAGGGCCTCACCACCCCCACAGTAAATAATTTCTTCCTAATTTCTAATCTAAGCCTAGTGTCTTTTAGTTTAAAGCTATTAGCTGAGTCTTATTTCTGTTCTTTGATAAAGCTGGGAGACACATTGTCTACTGCTGTGGTGAAAAACTAAGTTTCATTGGTATGGCTTGAGAAATAAATAAAACTATACTTTTATTGTTTCCTCTTTTACTTAACTCACAGTTTTAATTTTTAAACCAACACAAATTCTAAACAGAAGGTGACTCCAGGATAGGTCTGGAAACGTTCAGAGAAAAGCAAAACAATTTGTTACAAATGAAAAAAAATCTAATTTTGGTGTCTATCTCAATGTGGGCTTTTTTATTAAAAAAAAATATCAAAAAATCCTTTGTGAATGGGAGAAAAATTCCTGCAAAGAAGTTAACATTGACCTGTGTTTAGCTTGTAATTTAAACACAATTTCAGCTTATACAGATAGCCTGGCTTTAAGATGGCATTTCTCATTTATAATAGTATATCATAATACCATTGAAAGAGCTCCATGAAATCACAGCACTGTTGGGATCCTTGACACCCATGCAGGTGTACAGACAGGCACCTGAGCCATGGGCAAAGTGATCTCTGCTGCTGAGGTACATGGATAGCTGACCTCCCTACTTTAATGCTTTGAGCAATACCATTGACCACCCTTGTGGGTCTCAGCCTTTTTCATACACCAGTGAAAAGGCTCTGCATACATTTATTCTTCAAAGAAAATAGTGGGACTAAAACATAAGAAATTCTGGTTGGGAGCTGAGATAGGATAGCTAAATTTTAATATTTGAGTGTGTTGTGGTTTAAAAACAAACCAAGTAAGAGGCTCTAAGTCAGAAATAAAATTTAATGAGAAGAAAAGGAAAATAAAATAGAATAAAATAAAATAAATACAAAAAGAAAAACCAGTGACAGAGTCAGAATACAACCTGATCAGGGTGATGGAAACAGTCCAGACGAGGTGGTTTTCTTGAAACAGAAATCTTGTAGAAAGGTCTGGTAGCTCCAGTCCTCTGGGAATCCAGTGGGAGAGGGCTGCTTCTACTGTCCCAAATCCCAGCTTATATCCAGGTGAGAATGCTTGGCTCTTCCCCATGGGTGGAGCATCTCACAATGGGATGATGAGTCATGGAAGAGAGCCTTAATGGCCCATTAAAGAGAGAGATAAGAGCGAGTTATCTCTGAGTCATGCAAAAGGCATTGATGGGCCATTAACTGAAGATGGTGATAGAATACATCCTAAACTACAACCCAGGATAGAGTGATAAACTTTGGGGAAAAAAAATCTACTTGAAGGTGTTTTCAGGTCAATACTGGATGCCCTTCTGGCCTTCATGTTTTAGTCAAGAGCATCATACCTAGGAAATTTCACAAGGCAAGGGATTTGATTTAGTTACCTAAGCTTGAGTTTAGGTAACTTAATGGTACAGGATGTAAGATGAGGTCATTCACCAGGCATAGAGCAGTTGTCCAAATCTGATGTTTCAGTCCTCTGAAAAGAAAAGCCTTTCAGATTTCTTCTTCACAGTTTGTGGGTTTTTTGCCCATTAAATAATGTTATGTTATCTATAATGGTTTCACTGTGGTAATATGACACAGAATTTATTTGTGTGAGTGGTCCAGCAAGGTTTGACTAGGAAATAGAGATTTCTCTTATTGGAATTTTCAAATTGCTCAGAATTGAATCCTGGTTTTGCTCCTAATTCCTAAAAGCAAACGAAATTATTTACGGTAAAGATAGCTAAAATTTAAAAGCTTTTGACCAAAAATATGGTAGGAATGCAGTGGAATACCTCTACAGGGTATAACAACATGTGTTTGTGCCAATTGAAACACTGGAAAAAACATTCAAACATGCTGGCGCAACCAAAAATTCATCTGTGGGATGAAAGAAGCAACATCTTAGAATGAATGCAAGCCAGTGCTGCTTTATGTGTTTTGTACTGATAAAAATCTTCATGTGAAATCTGCATTGAACAAACAGAGCTGAATTATGGCCATCTTTAAAATGCAGAGAAGTCCTTAAGTAGCAATTTTAACTGAGAGTAAAAGTTGGAATTAGGTTGCCTCTTGACCAAATGCCAATAGTCATCACAGTAGTCACAGTATTTACAGCTGTGGTAGTCACCAGTGTATACTTAAATAACAATATCTATTTTTAGTAATATTTCCTCCCAATTTCCTCATAAATACCATTAAGACAAACTGAGTAAATTGTGAGAAATATAACTGAGGGCAAGCACTGCTGTCTTTTCCTGAGGGAGACCATGTGAACTTTCATCCTAAGCCAGATGAAAGCCAACAATTTAAGCACAGGGTCAACAGCATGGAAACCCACTCTCAGACTGTGTCGGTTTGCAGAAGTTCAAAGATCTGAGAGCAGAAGAATTTGTCATATTTGCTGTTAGGCAGACTTTTCTGGGAGATGCACCACCATTGCATGCCACCCTGCCACACCTTGCAGAGTTGGTGGCTTTCCTTGAAATCAGTGCTACTTTGAAGAACACTAATAAAAGAAAAAGACAGCAGGGGCAAACAATGTTAATGGCCTTTTTTTTTTTTTTTTTTTTTTTTTTAACTGAACCTAGGTCCAAGTTGGTACTAGAGCACTGAGCTGGCAAAGGGCATAGAATTTTTCCCAGGTGAAATGCCAAATTAATATTTGGCTTGTTAAATAACTAATAGAGGTTTCTTACAAGACTGAAAGGCTTAACTACATGATCCTAGCCAGATTCTTACTTAGTTCATTACATCACAAACTCATAAAGTTCATCCTGTAGAAAGTATTATGTCCTTCCCCTCCTCAGCTGTTTTTAAAGCGTCACTGTGCCTGGGCTTGCAGCTGCCATATCCCATTAAAGAGATGGTTTAAGTGATACTTATACAAAACTTGGTATTTAATAACATAGCAGGGCTACTTTGTGGTTCTGGAATATCCCTGAGGGATTTCCCTTCTATTTTATACTTGAGCCTTCATGGTTTTATTTCTCTTATCCCTCTCCTTAAAGCTTTCAGCTGTTTTTTCAGTTTTATGCTCCCCTCCTGCCTTCATTCCCTCCTTCATTTCCATTTTCCACTGCTGCTTCTTACTGCATTCAATGCTTCAGGCTTTAGGCCCCAGGGGCAAACAAGGGAAAATCTGCTCTTTCTCTCTCTTTCTCTCTGTCTGTCTCTCTCTCTGCATGCTTCTCATTTTCATGGTTTCAGGGAAATCAGGGAAGTCTTGATAACACGATCCCAGTAAATCCTTACTGCAAGCTCAAACCCCAGAAGTTTAAAAATCCTGATTTCTAACCTCAAGATGTGACTTTGGCAGGTAATACTATTTTTGAACTAGACATTTTTTTTTATTCTAGCATTGCTTAACAAATCCGTAAGGCACATGAGTGCACTTCCTTCAACTGGCCCTCACAGAAACCCTTATAGAAAACTGCACTTTATCACACCACTGTTTATGAAGAGATGCCAGTTCTTTCTTTCACACTCACACATCCACGCTATAGAAAAAGTTCCTCCTGATAAAGGGCTACCCTGCCAGCAGACCTCTCCTTAGAAACACTATACATCTTTGTGGCCTCTGGAGGAAGCATTCAGCCCAAAATTTCTGTGTATCAGTGGAGAGTCTGCACATTTACCATCCTGCTCATCATTTTTAAAACCTCTGGGATCTTTAAAGCCAAATGGCATGAAGCAAACTGGGAACTTTCCAGTGCCATGTTGCTGCATTCCCAAGTCTTCCATACACCTTGGGCAGGCTGGAATCAAGCTCTTGACCCTGCCTTGAGTTTCGGTCTCATCCCAGCACAGTGTCAGACTGATTTTTATTTAAAATGGCAGAGCAGTCAGGCTGGAACTGGATTTGAGACTTGAGACCTCTCACCCCAGGGCTCACACACAGCAGAGGAGGACCCATCAGTACAGCCCATGGCATCTCACCCGTGTTTCCAGTGGAATGCAGAAGGGTCTCATTGTATCTCAGATGCCCTGTGGCACTGTGTGGTTATGTGCTGGCAGCTGAATACATCCCCAGGTCCCTAAACAGATTTGTTTAACACAAAGAAACTTCCTAAAGTACGATACCTTGATTTGCTTCATCCAAATCCAAGGAAGACTAACCCAAGTGATTAGAATATTAAGCATAAATAAGCAATCAGAATCTATCAGGAGTTTTTCTTTAAGCAAGAATCATATAGGTTCTTATAGGACCTATATGATTCTTATAGACTATTCCTATAGGACTTATAGGACCTATATGATTCTTATAGAATCATATAGGAATCATTCTGTGACTCAGGATCAAATCTATCTCCTTAAAGGAGAAGCTTGCCAAGGAACCTGCTGTCTCCTTTACTGTGTTAGCCTATGGAACAATAGAGTTTATGCTATCACTGGAAAATAAGAAAAGGTAAAGAAGTTTATCACAGGTATCAAAAGTAAAATAACATTTCTCAAGTGTCTGTTACCAGAAAAAACCAAATCCATATGATTCCTACATGAGTATTATAAAGTGCCATGAGAAATGGGCATTAAAATTATATAACATACTTTTTTCATGTAGGTTCCTGTTAAACATCTGATGTAAAAAACAATCCCTATAAAATGATTTTTTGTAATGCACACTTTGTGGATTTTGAACGTTTTTTCCTTGTCAGAAATATGTAACTGTTTTAGCATGGTATTTCCTGTAAGCAAATATTAAACACGCTTATTATTTGCAATAAAATGAAAGCAACCATGTGTAAATAATCTAATTACACTGAGGTGATTCCTTTTTCTGAATTCACTCTGAGTTGTTAGTGCCAAGCATTTTAAATCCCATACCTGCCACCTAATAATCTCCAGTTTACTGGTGTTAAAGAACTGTTCTTTGCAACATGTTCAATATTGGCCAAAGTAATATACAAGAACTGGTGATTTCCTCTTGCACCTGTTTTAACAACACCATGCTCTTGCTGTTAGCTGTTTAGCTTGCTTTGCCATTCTCTGGGCTCTGAAGCACTGCTGTGTGCACATAGCCTGGCAAAAGGGTCAGCATGCTAATGCCATCACTCATTTGGCACCCTCAGACAGGCAAATGGGGGGAAATTCTTGCTGGATCCCCAAGTCCAATCACTTCCCACCTTCTTGGCAAGCTGAAGACTTACAGATTATGTTTGCTACACTTCCTGAACCAGTGTGGGTGGATGTGAGACCAGGCAGTGCTGACCTGTGTCATGGCCATTCTCATGCTTTTGCCCTGTGCCTCTCTCAAACAGAGATGGCTTGGTGGACAGCAAAGCCCAGGGACTCAAAAACAACTTGGATGCAGCTGCAGGTGATGAAAGAGTTCAGCTATATGGATGCAGGTAACTGTACCTCTGTCCCTCCCAGGGTGAGAGATGACTTCCAGCTTTGTTAGTTCATGAGTTTAGATATGGACAGTTTAGGCAGACTGCCCTATGAGGCAGTCTTCTGCCCTGGCCTGGCTTCTGTGCAGAGTGGAGTCTGGGCTGCTCACAGACTTCTGCACATCACAGATCTCTTCCAAGGGATGCCAAGCTCAGGGGATGCAAGTCAGTTACTGCAGACAGCTTATCTTGGGAAACAAAAGCACTGCTCCAGTTTTAACTGTGCATGGAACTAGGGCCAGGCAGACACCTGTTCCATCTTCTGTCAAAATTTAATGTCCTAGGAATATTGATCCATTTTAAACAGATGCAGTAGATGTCCTGAAAATAGCTCTCTGCCTCTCTCACCCCATTTACAGTGTGCAAAAAGACTGCTCTTCCTTCTACTTGAGACATTTTCTGATTGTCAGGTGGTGTTATTAGCAGGACAGGTATATTTTTTAACTACTCTTGTGCCCACACACGAATACTGAGAAAAGTGAGAGAAATGTAGCACACGAGAATGAGTGGTGAAACCTGCCATTTTAACAAGTTGGAAATGAAAACATAATGTGGTACATAACTCATTAATTAATTTTATTACAACTGTATGCCAATTTTTATTAGATTTTTTAACTGCATTAGGAATTGAATTTTGAGGTTATGTTAAAAATGTGATGGTGCTTGCCTATTTTCCCAGTAGATATAAAACTTAAATGGTCTTATTTCAATATGTATTTCTTCTATAATTAAGCTTTTGCCATTTGGCAAAGTCTTCAGAGTAAAATATTTGGCATAAAATCAAGTCTAACTCTTTGCAGTCAGAGATTAATGATCTATCCATAAAGTTCCTTTACTGTATGTTTAATTCCCTTAGCATCAAGTGCTTCCACTTACTAATGTCACTTTTGCAGTTTGTAAATTACATTAACAAATAGAAGTCATTTTAAGGTGGTCCTGTGGCATGACTAGTTCAAATACTGCTGCCTCTTCTTCTTGCTTGCAATTAAAATAAATATTTCAATCCAAATGGTGCATCTGTCAGCAAACTGTCAGGAAGAAAATAGGTATATTTTTTCATATGCTCTGAAAGAATCTTATCACATGCATGGATTTAGCGAACATGCACTGTCAGTTGATGCAAGAATTAGCAGTCATGCAAGAGTTGTCATTGATTTAGACACTGATCAAGAGAAGATTCTACCATTACTGTTTTGTTTTTCCTTCCAGCCACAGGCAGAAGAGCCTCAGTTCTCTGATGAGGCCTGTGTGTCAATTCATGAAAAGGGAAGCCATCTCTGGTATCACTGGCTAACACCCAGTTTTAATTAACCTTTGATTGATCTAAGTATTTACTTTTGTTAAAATGCATCATAATATATCACATTGAATACATGATATTTGAAGCTATTGTTTGAGGAATATAATAATAAACAGAGAGAAATTAAATTTAGTGGTTACAGTAAAATTTATCATAGGTGATTTTTTGTCATACAAATCCACTTCTGTTGACCTAAAAATTTTTTTTCATGAAGGAAAATTTGTCTTTCTGGGCTTATTCTTTAACTTGTCTAATCAAAACTCTCATAATCTAGCCAAAACACAAAATAGGTTAATTTTATTTAATTTTAAATCTCTTCCTAACACAATCTGTAAGGATAATAATCTTTGCTTCTATTTCTTATCCCATTATAATTCTTTTATATATTCTCAAATAATTGCATGCTGCCTATGAAGAGTCATGAGAACAGATCATGCTCTGTTCCACTGAGTGAGTGATACTCTGCCCCCAACAGGTTCAACTCCAGCACATGAATCAGAAGTAAGGATGATTTCTTATAGCACCACAGGTGTCCATTTAATCCCACATTTTCTAAACTCAAGTAAAAGCAGATGGCTGGTTTACTACATTTTAAATTAATTTGTGTCTGTCCTAGACTCTTGCATGTTGATACACCTGCTGATAAATTCAATTAGCTTCTTTACTGGAATATTTCTTCTTGTCTTTCTGCTTCTTGCTGATGCAATCATGCTGTATTTGCAGGACACACTCTCATTCTCTAGTTACTTGTTTTATAACTTTTTGTGAACAGAAATGCCAAGACCTGAAATATTTCCGCATCTTGCATCTCCACCAAAAGTGAATGAAGCACAGAGACCCTTGAAAGGTGGAGATTCTATAAAAAAACCACAAGTGGCCTACAGAGAAGGGATCATGGTTAAAGACCATGCTGTAGAATGAAACAGTTGTTCCTGTCAGGGTACAGACTCAGATAGTGATCAGCTTAATTCCATGTACCTGCAGAAAGATTGTGCCTGGGGCTTCATGGGAGGATGGTCCCACGCTTTTATTCTGCATGGGATGTGGCTGCATGAATAGAATGGCCCTCAGACAGAAACTTTCTGCTTTAACTTGGAAGTAAGAGAATTGAGGTGTTTGTGAAACAACAGTCTTTTCAGAAGTAATCTGCTTTGTGTAAGGAAGAAATTGCTTTGATTGAGAATTGGGATGACATTTTGATCTGTATATGAGATTCAGGTCAGATAAAGTATAATATGGTCAAAATCTGCTTGCTTAAGGGCATCTAGGGTTTTTCCAGAATATTCTATTTATAATTCTGTGGCCTTAGAAGTAAAGAAACTTAAATAATTCAAATTTAAAATTTCCATTGGAGTTCAATGACACCAAGATTTTAATTTCTGGGTGTACCAAGAAAAATGAATTTGGTTGTTAAAGCATAGCCTTCATAATGCATCTCATTTCAGGTTTCAGTGTACCTCACACAAACATGACTGATAGAATGGAAAAGCTTTAATTAGCTGTCAGAAATATGCTTCCAACATGTTTTTGGGAAAATACACTTTCAAGCTTGCATACGTTTTTGCTACATTTTTCATGACATATGATATTTGTGCAACAGTCATCTATTAATATCCAAATAGGAATTTATTATTTTTTTAAGCTGCTTCAATGAAGGAATACTCTGAAGCTTTTAAGTAACTTGAAATACATTTAGGAGGAAATCCTGGAGCTGCTGAAATCAGCAGATGTTGTACTGCTGATTTAAACACGAGCAGAGTATCACTTTTCTTGTTTTATGCCTTCTTTCAAACAAATGCTGCAAGGCTATTCTACTCTTCTTCCTACTCCTTTGTATTGATATTCATATCAAAGAACAGTTGAAAGGTCTCTGAAACACCTCTAATCTCAATATATATTTCCTGTGAGTATATATAGAGATGTAGTTCAGGTATTTAAGTTGAAACATTAACTATATGTAAGATTTTATATGTAAAAGCACTTCATGTTAATTATATGTGTTTCCTTTGAGTTAGTGGGATTTTTTTACTTTGACTTAATTTGGAACAGGATTAGGAAGAAAGCTGAGTACCATATAAGAAGACAGACTATGACTAAGTTTGCATATGGTATGACCCAAATCCATGTGAGGTTGATTAAAAAATCTTTAATTTACTTCAGTGAAATTTGGTGGCTATAGCACCAAAAATACAGTGATACTATATTATATAAGTATTGTGGGCTGAAATTTTAGCAATTTGTAAGATCTAAACAAAGGATAAAATGTTGATCCATTTTCAGTGAATAACACTTTAAAAGCAATTATATAGACTTCATTGGAATTATTTATATGGCAATATACTGGTGGATACAAGTAAAGTTATAAGAATCTGCTCTAAAGAGGGAAAAGAAAACAATATTTATCTCGTAAAGTGCATAGAAATACTGGCTGCTCTCGCAAATGACAGCAACCTTTTCTCCATTAAATATATATATTGCTGCATAGAGAAATGAATGGCATAAGTATGAAACTAGCATTTGCAAAGTTCTGGCTTTACCCAGAAACAGTGGGCCAAATAAATGCTTAAACTGCAAAATTATTGCTTTATTTTTTTAAGTGCAGCTGAGAAAAGTGGCACGTACAACTGCAGCAGTTGTGGGCTATAGATTGTAAAAAAATATTGTGGAATGAACACAGTTATTTGACCATTTTAACTGCTTCTTGCTGCAATATGTAAGTTTCATGTAGGTAAGTTTCACCTATGTAAAAAGCATATAAAATTCCATTATACATGTTAAACTTTTAAAAATGTTGTGTTCAAGATAAGTCTTTTTTTTTTTTTTTAAACATACAAAGTCTACTTTATCTGCTTTAGAATTAATTAATTTTTTCTGTGCAATAGCTTATGTTCTACCATGCCTACCCAGAAAGTAAACTCCTCTATTCATCAATATATTTCGTTGAGAGGATCTAAATCAGCTGCTCCCTGAACATTGCTCTCATAAGCCATGACCAAGGATTGTGGCTGTCAAATTGTACACACAACTGTTAGCAGCCAAATATTTTATCATCTCCTCCTTGAGACCTTGATGTCAATACTATGTCTTTTGATTCCTAAATAAATGCTTCGTATATAAATGAATTCTTATATACAGAGAGAACTTGTTAATGAGAATATTGTCTTGACTGGTTGATAATATTGTCATTTTTGGTTACTAAGTCCCATACCTTAGGCTACAGGATAATGAGAATAAAGGTATTAAATTGTGTTTTTCTGTTAATTTTGCTCTTCTTAAACCAATCTGTTCAAACATTTCCCAGATGTCTGGTGCACTAGTAGAACCAGAACAGTTACACACCGGTAAGGACATGAGCTTAATGGAAGGCACAGATCACCTGATAGTGTTGCTGAAGAAATGTTGTGCTGGCTCTGTATCCTTTTTAGAAAAGCATGCAATCAAATGCTTTTATACACAGTTTTTAAACAAATCTTCTGAAATCTTTAAAGTTAATCACATATATTCTCCCTTTGTTACACAGAAATGAAGGTGAGCAGCCCAGTTCCCTTGTAAAGACACATATGCTGTGTAGGTCAAACAGTTTTGGACAGTAAGAGAAAGTGACTTCACCTCTTCTGACATGTAGTCTTGGAGTCCCATGTGTTTTAATGACAGTAACCCAGGGGCTGCCTAGGTTTGGCTGATGAGGTCTGAAAAGTCTGGAGCCCTCAGCAGAAAAAGACATGGACCTGTTGGAGTGAGTACAGAGGGCACCACAGGGCTGGGCCACCTCTCCTGTGAGGACGAGCTGAGTGAGCTGGGGTTGTTGAGCCTGGAAAAGTGAACACTTTGGAGATACCTTATTGTAGCTTTTCAGTACTTAAAGGGGCTAATAAAAAAGATGGAGAGAGACTTTTTACAGGGGAAGATAGTGGTGGGACAAGGAGAAACCATTTTAAACTAAAGAGGAGAGATTTAGATTAGATACTAGGAGGATATTCTTTACTCAGATCGTGAGGAGGCAGGGCAACAGGCTGCCCAGAGAGGCTTGTGGATGCCAGCCCCTGGAAGTGATCAGGGTCAGGCTGGAGGGGCAGGCTGATCTAATGGAAGGTGAGAGGGCTGGAATTATATGATCTTTAAGCTCCCTTCCAACCCAAGCTCTTCTATGACTTTATGATCATTCAGATCCCATAAAAATATTCCTTTGTAATTGAAATTCCTTAACAGTTCAAGATTAATTAAATGGATTTTTTTATTTGAGGAGACTACTAGCATGTTCTAGTCTATTGACGTAGTTCATGTTATTTCAGTTCTTAAATACTTGTAACAATGTAATATTTTCAAGCATTTTCAAAACTTAAATTACACAAGAACATACATTTCTATTCCCTCTGTTGCTCTTGTAAAATTGAAAATGCATGCAGAGGGAAAAACTGTAGGCATGAAGGCAAATGCAATCTCCTCTTGGCAACAGTTATCTTGCAGAAAGGTTTGCGAATGTGGTGGATTTGAAGGATTTTAACAAAGTCAGAAACTGATGGCACTGGCTGGAGCCAGGCACGACACAGGCAGGTGCTGGACAGGCTTCCCCCGCTCGGCCTCTGCCAGCACATCCCCTGACCTGCAGCACTGCAGCTGTTCCCCTCCGTGCCAAGATGTGTGCTGGTGGCTTGGGGATTTGGAAAAACACAGTCACTGCACAAATACATTTCAGGTCTCCAAAGGGCAGTGAATTAACCCACTGTATCACTTCCAGTGCAATGAATTTTTAAATTCCTCTTTCTAAGACAAAAGCCTCCTGTTTTTCTGCAGGGCACAGCAGTGGGTGCCCTTTTCATTCTTCCTCTATCTCACTATTATATCTTGATCTTTGCAGTTTTGCTGGAACATGATGATTTAAAAAAATGAGCATACTTTTCTTATAGAAAGAAAAATTTCCTTTGAGCCATATTTATGAAATTAACAAGGTAAGAGAGGAAATATTTGAAAAATTTGGAGGCAGATTCCCTACCCTTTGAAGCAGTGATGAGCTCTTTGTGCTGTCAACGATCTAAGTGTTAACAGAGGGGTTGCTGGAAAGAGATATTTGTCTTATCTAGCTTTAAAAGTCTACTCATCTCACTAACTGGTTTGATATATGTTTTATAATACTGCAACGAGTCCTGAACTGTATTTTGAAAGAGATCTCAGGGTTTTAAATCTAGGTCACACTTTTCAGTCCTGATTCAAGACAGCCTTGTAGAAGAGATGCAAACTTTAGCTCATTGCTGGCAGGGATCTGCAGGATCAAAGCTGTGAATTGACTGCTGGTAAAAGGGAGTTATGATTATTTAATGAGCTATCAGAAAGGCTACTGATTCATTGACAAATATTCATGTTCTCAATCTTTTTCAAGGGCAGGATTCTAATTTACTGTGTTTTATAGCAGAACTGAAGTGGGGTCTCTGAGGGTATATGGTAGACGGCCTGGGCTGTGCTGACATGCAGTAACCAGTTGTGCTGAACAGTCATCTCATTTCCATGTTTAGAATACACCTTGGATCACTCCACTGATGCAGATGACCTCCAGTTCCAAACATTTTATTTTTCTTCATTGAGGGATAAAAGAAAAATATTTAAGAGCTCAGTTTTTATTTACTGCAGTTTCTCACTTTCAGATTTGGACACAGTGGGTAACAACACTTGGAATGACAACTTTGTTTCCATTCAACCTGTCCCTTAGATAAGACTTAGCAATAAGTAAAATCATTAATGACTTGGGTTGGAAGGCCCCCTGAAAATCATTTAGTTCCAAACCCCCTGCCATGTGCAGGGACACCCTCCACTAGAGCAGGCTGCACAAAGTCACATCCAGCTTGGTATTGGACACTTCCAGGAATGGGGCATCCACAGTTCCTCTGGGAAACCTGTGCCAGGGCCTCACCACCCTCATAGTGAAAATTCCTTCCTAATATCCAATCTCAAACTGCACTTTCAGCTTAAGGCCATTCCCCCTGGTTCTGTCACTCCATGTCCTTGTGAAAATTTCCTCTCCAGTTCCCTTTGTAGGCTCCAATAGCTAATGGAAGATACTATAAGGAATACTGGAAAAGGGGTATTTATTTTCTTGAGCCTCAGGTCAAACTGCATCCAGAAACCACCACACTCTTCTGCTTTCCCTCCCTCAAAAGAAACCCCATTCTGCACTACCAATTTTGCCCTTTCCCTATAAAAGGAATTGATATTTTTTCCTCAATCAATTGTTTTCACTTCTTTGGTGAATATTCCATTTTATCATATTAACAAAATATGGTTCCATTTTTTTCCTTTAAAGGAAGGGAAAATGGTTATTCTTAAGGAACAATAAGCTTACTTAGAAAAGTGGAGAGCCAGAAGGAATTTCAGGGTATTTATTGCACAGAGTTAATATTTTCCTACAGTGGGACATCTATTCCATCACAGGAATAATGAGAGCCATCTTAGCAATTCTCCAGAGTTCCTGGTTCTGTTAATATCTTTAGTCACATGATGCTTCTTCTTAGGAGCTGTTTGCAGAAGGGTAACCATGCTCAGTAATGTCAGACAGTGTTTGTTGAGACCCTGAATCTATCACTGAGGAAAGCAACATATATTTTCTGTATGTAGTAAAAAAGGAAAAAAAATTAAATGTTGAAACTAGAGAATATTTTCATAATCTCAAAATATGGAAACAGGAATAGTAAAAATATAAGCAAATCCCCTGTTCTCCTCACCCCCCAACTAAACAGGGATTTTAGTAAATATTAAATGAAATAAAAAACCCTGCACAAATCCAAACAACATAATTCTTATATTCTAAAGATATATAGCATTTTGATGGACATGAGCCATTTTCCCTTGGGGAAAGGAAAGAAGCTGAGTGATATATCAAAAATCTATGAATTAAGGTAGATCACTTCTTAAGAACTTGCTGGATGATCCCAGTGGGAATTTCTCAAAGTGGAAGAAGTTAGACCTTTAACCTTCCCAAGGAGATGTACAAATTTCAGATTTGAATAGTGCTGCAGAGATGAGGATATTCTACTGCACTGGACACATAATAAGAGGAAGACTTTATCTTGAAAAGCTTGGGATCTAAGATGTATTAAAGACAAGGAATAGGAGAAAAATACGAAAGTGGCCTAACTGCTGGTATCCCACAGGTAGAGAGGGAGGGCTCCCTCCTGGCCCTGCTCAGGACTCAGTCCCCTCGATGACTGCAGCCAGATCATCCCCACGCTGGCAAACGGGGCACGGAACAAATGTGCCCTCTGGGATGAGCTCCTCCAGTCCAGCACCTTCTCTGGGTGGTGTTGGCTTGCAGCTGGCAGGACAGAGAAGCTGAACAGCTGTTGGATTCCTCCTTGAGCAGCTGCTCAAATCTGGGTGTTTAAGGACTTGTGTGACTTCAAGGGGCATGGAAGCCTTTGGAAGTGCACCAAAACTGGCAACCTATCACAGCTGTGAAAGAGTTGGGACAAATCTAATAAGGTAATTAAACATGAAGAACATTTACTTTCCTAGTACTGGGCCTTTTTGTACAATGTGTTGATGCCTAGAGCATTTTATCTGAGCACACGGAATGAACTAAATTCAGTAGGCTTATTTATTATCCCACTTTATGTCTAATATGGGCACATTCTTAGTTACAAGACCTCCAGACAACAATGTCCTGTGGAGGTCCTGTGTACAAAAAGTATTAAATAATATTTCAGATTGGATTATTTTGCTTGACTTGTATGAACAAATAGAAAAGTAGCATTTTTTAACCTTATTTATTCAAGAAGATCTAGGCTTTCAAAATACCTGTGGTGCAGGAGGTGCATTACTGCAGGCAGCAATGCTGAATGCTTCAAATCCCCCTACTTAAAGCAGTAAAGAATGATTCCTAACTTCCTGCAAATTATTGAATCTCATTGTAATACCTTTTGGAAAATCGAGGAAAATTGCTTTCATCAACTAGTAAGTAGGCATATTTTTTTCAGTTATTATGTCTAAGAAAATAGAATTCTGTAACAATTTCACTTTGATGATTTTGTCTTAAAAGACAAAATATCTGAGAATCTCTTGGAAATTCAGAAAACTCTGAATACTCAGCAAAATTCAGCAATGATTACATCCATGAAGTGATTTTGAAAGAAAATATTGACCAAAACCACAGAATAACTTCCTTTCACTTTAAAGCTTGCAAGGTACGTTTAAAATTTTGCCTGACCACCAATGAAGTCAAAATTGGTTTACCACTAGTTTCAGTGAACTCAAGAATGGTATAAAATACTTTATTTACTTAAAATGAAATTAATGCTTATAGTTTACAATATGCAGCAGCTGTAGTGGCCATGCTTGTTAGACAAATCTGATATTGGTTTTTAAACAATCTAGGAAGCTTCACTGTCTTTATAGGATAATGTATATTAACCCAGCATGCTTACCATGCAAATCAAGCCTCAATCTGGCTATGAAATGTAATTAATAGTTACACATGGAATATTACTGGAAGCACAAGCCTTCTTTCACCAAATGTCAATTAGAAGAAGAGTAATTTTATAGGCTACATGGAATACTGTCTGGCATAGACCTCCCACACAGAGATCAAGTTGGGCCAAGAAAAAGTTGGGCCATCTGAAAACACATAGATTTTATTGTTATGAAAGAAGTCAGTGGGAAAGAAAATAACAGAGAAGTAAGTCATCCCTCAAAACTGCATTTCATTATCTCATTCATTTCCTAGAAATTCATAACACTAAAAGAAATTCATGTTGACTTCAGCAGTCGAAATCTTGAGCAGAAAATATTAGCTGGTGCTCTCTTGTCAAACCGTGTATGAAATGGGCTCATCTACGTTACCCACCTCTTCCTGCAGACTGTAGAGGAAACAAGGATTAACTTAGACTATAAACATAACACTAACATGCCCAAAGACAGATGAGATAATCCTTTCCTTTTGGATTTTGTGAGCTGAAAATTCTGGAGCGCCAATCATAAGAATATTTAACTATTCTTTTTATTATACTGAATGCTCAATAAAACCACATGAAAAAATTCTACCAGTTGAAGTGAGAACCTGTGCTGGCTCAGGATTTCTGCATTCATGTAGAGTTGCCAGTAATAGATTTCTTATCTGTTGCAGCAGGAGATTATCACAGTTACAGCTCTGCTCACGGCTGAGCGCAGCCTTGAGCGCATGACCCAGGAGCACTCTTTTCATCAGATGACATCAGCTGCCACTTTAGGCAATGTAGTAAGTGGGTTAAAACCATGACGTATGCACAGACTTCTTTAAAAAGTGGGATCAGCTCAGGTCTTATCAAAGCAGAGTTTTAAACCCTTGGTGTGAAGAAATCATATTTTTACACACTGAATAAAATCAGCCCCCCAACATTTAATAAGCTGTTTCAACTTGTGCATTAACACTGTAAAAACAGTTCATTTAATAACACTGAACTACAAAACTTAATTTGTGAAGCATTAACATGATGTATTTTTCTTTCTGTAAATCTCTACTAATCTTACAGCCAATGAACTGGTGGCTCAGCAGTAAGTAAACATGTCACTTGGGGACAAGTTATGTGAAACTATTGACAATCATGTTCTATCACTTGATGCAATTGCACATGTTAGGAAAAGCTCTTTTAAAATAGAGATGTCATTTATTGTCAAGCTAGTCACTAATTTTGCAGTGTGTTGGGTAACAGAATATGTGGTGATAGACCAGAAACTATGAGAAAAGCAAAACACCAAAGCATTTTGTGACATTAAAGATGGCCTAAGGGCTACTAAAATTTCCCAAAGAGGCAACATGTTACGAGGAACAATGAATACAACGCAACAGAGTCACTTTCAAAGAATTATTCTCCAAGATCCAACAAACACACATATCCCTGACAAACTAAGTGGCAGAAAAGCAGACAAAGAAATACATGACAATCAATTAAAATTCAAAAATAATCCCTTTTTAATACTTGTATTAGAAATTTTTTAATACTTGCAATGTAATTATATATATATAAAAAAGTGGCCATTGGCCAAGATGAGTACTAAAAATATCAGCTTGTAGGAAACACAGTCTGAAAGAGACTAGCAACAGTGAAGATGTAAAATGCAGGATTTTCAAGTCTGTTCAGATTAGGTTATGGCCTTCAATTGCATGTATGGTTTCTGCTATGTATTCTTAGAACTGTCAACTAAAAAGAGATGTATAGTATGTAGTTTCTGTCTTTTAAGACCTTGGCTTTTTTGAGTAGACTAAAGCCTGTATTTTGCAGGCTGGACTGTAACATTCAGAAACTGGAGGAGCAGCTTGCAGTGGCCACATTGCTTTGCATCTTGTGTGAAGATTTGGTCTTGTTTTTTTCAAGACCACAACCATGACACGCAGCAAATTTTCCCGTTGAGGATGAGCCCAGCTCACGGAGATAATGCTGCTCTGGTATGCCTGCCCAAGCTCTCCTAATCATGGAGAGTGTTCTGTTAAAAGCTGTCTTTTATACACCCTGTCTACTTCACTAATTATTTTTCTCTCTTTGGTGCAGTACTTTGTCTCTTCTTTTCTGTCATTCTTTACCAAGTCTTTCCCTGCAGGAAAATGAGGTTTGCTGAGACCACTAGAGCTGTGTTGCTGTATGCTATTTAGAGGGGATTGACTTGTGTTTCAGAAGCTGAACAGCCAAAGGATTTAATCTCAAATTCTCGGGGTACATTTCAGAGTAAAAGTGGTGAAAACATGGCATTAAAGCAGCAAAGAAGGGGACCCGATTTAGAGGCAGGAAGCCAGATGTTAATTAATAAAACCAACATAACAGGGCTATTTGGCTTGCCGAGAACATTCTCTCAGCTGCCTGTTTGTAGGCTGTTCCCCAGTTAATCAGTTCTGCTGCATTAAATTTCTTTAAAAGAAATTTTCTTCCCTGGTTGCTTAGAGCCCTGTTGAATCAAGCTGAAAGCTCTGTGAGGGGTGCTGAGCCAGGCCAGCGAAAGTAATTTATAGAACGTTGCGACTCTACTGCTACCTTCAGCAGTGTTCAATTTACATCTGCAAATGTCCCTGCCTGTTTCACACAGACAATTAGGCTCATTCTGTCAGTAGTGCTCACTCAGATGGCTCTAAGTCCAGAGCAGGGTGAGTTTTCAATTGTCAGGCTGAAGCAGTACAACCCCAGGCACAAGGACCCAATAGTGTGGATATGACTGTTTCTTCTTCTGTAGCTTCTGCCATACACTTATATCATGTTACATCACTGCAAGTTTAAGGCACTGTTGTGCCTTAAATGCCTTAAAATTATTGAGCTGCCATTAAGTTCCTGTCATTTAAATCTCCCAGGAACAGATTTTGTGCTGCCTGTTATGTCAACCAGAATAATGCATTGTTTTCAGCTATTCGCTGAAGAGGAATCAGACCAGCAAAGGCAAATGTAAAAATTTATTCATCAATAAAATCTTTATTAACTCATTTAAGTGCGTTATTTCTCTATCAAATATACTTTAGGTTATGCTTGTGTTAGGCTAGTGCCAAGAGATTCCTCCACCTGTTTTGCTAGAATAAGCGAATGTTAGCACCAAGGAGACTTTCTTCCTCAGAAGTCACAATCTTGGCATATGTTTGTGTAAATATGCAGGCTACCTGAATGTGGCAAATAATTTGTGTATTCTTTCAGAATGCCATTGATAATAACAATGGAATAAAGTGGATTCTCTATTTTTCTTGAGGAAATGCTTCATTTTTTTTTTTGAGATATGTGAATTGAACTTAACCGAAACAACTCTATGATTCTAATGGGAAGTGATGGGTTCTGAGATATTCAGGGATATACACCAAGACTAACTTAATTGCCATTGGATGTCATTCATGGGTCAGCAAAATATAGGGCTTCAGTTACTATGTGGAATTAACAGTCACAAATTATTCCATTTCAAAGTTAAGAGAGAGGATGCCTCACAGATGGAAAATAGAGTGTCTTAGACATTCAAACGCAGGTGAGATTACAATAAAAGAGGAAACTGGGGAACACATGAGTGCCCCCAAAGCAGTGGGATTTAAGATACTCATTTTAACCTGAGGATTTCATATGGTTATCTTGGCCAGCTCCCTGCTTGGTTCTTGGTGAACCCCAGGCTGAGGTAGTGCAATCTCCCTGTAAGTTACTTAAGGATCCTCCACAATCACACTTTATTCTAGACTGTGGATTTCATAAATTGTGCCAGACATTTATGGCCCTTTCTGGGACTAGAGCTGGACTCTTTACTCAGATTCTGGTCCCCAGGATGACATTGTCCTTACTGGGTCAACTGAGCTGCCAAACTCGAGGATGCTTGTGGGTCCCTTCCAACTCAGGATAATCTATGATTCTGTGATCTTTTATCACCTTCCTGCCTTTGCATAAATAACGTTTTTTTCAAAGACGAAAAATGATAATGATAAAGGAAACTCCTTCTTTTTACTAAAAGTGGAATAAAAAATTTGTACACGAAGCTTTGCACAGGTGTTGGGTAGTCAGAAATCTCAGTAGAAAGCTCTGTTCTGTCACACAGGGAGGATTTGGGAGAAGAAAACCTTTTATTTTTCCTTTAATGATTTCAAATTCTTAGGAGAAAGAACTGTGAAGGTGGAGGAAGAGCAAAGAAGAGGTCAACACCTTTGAGCAATAAGATTACATTTGCACGGTGGCTGGCAGGGGGCAAGAGAAGCACAAAAAAGGCAGTAAACACTGATGTTTATTTTAAAAAAGGAAGAAGAAATGCAGAAAATGTTTTATTAAATAAACCAGAAGCTGAGGAGTCTTAGACAGCCTAATCCATGCACCTTTGGGTGGGTTTGAGATGTGGCTGCACTGACTCTTGCAGGGGTTCTGACCCAAAGCAATAAAGTCAAAGAAGTGCCCCCATTAACTCTCACAAGCTTTGGATCCAACCTCTGATGAATTGTGCAGCTCACTGGCTTATAGCTGAGCTGTGCTAGCTGTCAAACAACCAAAACGTCTCTCCCCTGGGTAGCTTGGCATATAACCCTTAGGTATCCTTACAAATCAACACGGGGAATGACATGCAAAGAAAGGAAAACGGGCATTTCTGATGTCAGACACCATCCGTCTTCAATTAAGTTAGCTTCCGAAATGTTTCAAGCATCCAAGCTCTTTTTGAAAGCCCAATTGACCCAGAAGTCTCTAACAAAGCAATCCTTAAAACCAGCCACATCGTTAGTTTGTTTGCTTGATGGGGGGTTCTTAATGCCATAAACCCCAGTGCAGAAGTTAATAATTTCATACATTATCACTTTGAATATGCAATAGAAAACTCAAGGCAGCTGTTTGAACTTCCCTTTAAAAGAGGACAGATTGCCTTTATTGTGTGCACCACTTCATGGCTTGTTTGAGGCCAGGGCAATTATGGGATGAATGACTTCCCTTTAGCTGTTGATGTGTAGGCTTGTTGTTGTGTGTGCATTGTTTTGGGCTTTTTGTTATTGGCTGTCATTGTTTTGTTTTGTTTTTAATGAAACTGGAGGCCATGTGATAAAGCCACAAAAAGCTGACAGGTAATGATCAAAAAAGGGAATGGCCAATGCTGACTTGATATTTTATTGTCTTGTAAATATAGAATTAAAATAACAATAACATTTCTGTGGAGGTCATTCTTACTGGTTTACCACTACAAGGGTGGGTGTGATTTTATGCTTTCAATATCACAGAGAAGAAAGCAGAAAGCTTGTCAAATTGTGCTGCTTTTTTTTCTCTGTTGGGTTGCAGTGGTCTTTCCTATGGGACATTTCGTTAGCTAATTAAAAAGGTGTTAATTTTTATTGACTTATGCTGCTGATGACCTGATTAAGTTCATGAAGGCTTCATCAGTTCATGAAGGCTTCATCTCTTTCCTTCTAACTAATTTTTTTTTTTTTTTTTTTTTTTTAAATAATGCAATATTTTTGTTGGAAGACTATTCTTAAAGTAAAATTGTTAATGAAACGTCTGTAGAGGCTAGCTGAGTGCTTTGGAGAGACTTTCCTATGAACTGCTCTGTATGCAATTGCTAATTACTGTAGAAACAGAAGTCAGAGGACTAGCTCTATTGCCAATGGACAACTATTTAAGAAAGTGCTTCAATGTGAATGAAAATAATTTTTATTCTAAGAGACACAGACATATCTATATAGAGCACTTCATAGTGCATAGCTCAAATGCTCTGCATTTGTTTTTTGGCTCCTGATGAAGCTCTTTCAGTCAGAACTAGGATTTACACGAAGTATATGTTAAAAAATAGTGCCAGTAAATATTTCATGTTGGTTTATGCCTGCGCTTTATAAGTGCTACAGCCATAATATAAGGGCTAGGTAAAAAATACATATCTTGGAACTGGCAATGCTTCAGGTCAGATATTACAGAGATTATCTATTGTATGGATGTTTGCTCATTATTCTACTTAATATAACGTTGACAAACATTACCAGAAAATAAATGCTGATGTATGCATCTTACCTGCCTAGAAGGCTACACTGCCTAGGAAGGAATAAGAATGTCCTAATTCAATAAATAAGGGTTTCTGACAGAAACTTGAGACAAGTTATTTACTCACTGCCATGTTCTTGTTTACATGGTGAGACTCAAACATAGGAATAAAAGCACAAAACCGTATTTCTGTTATTAAGCCTCAATGTTTGTGCAGCGAGTTCAAATGGTGCTGCCTTTCTGTCCTCCAGAATTTCAGAGCTGTTCACATTTGTTTAGTTCTTTAGGTGATAAGATACATTCTGGACTAAGTAAAAGAAGAGAAATTGCAATTCATTAGGACGTGTAATTATTCACTGCAAGTAATTTCAGTGGAAATATTGCCCTTTTCCTTACTATCTCTGTCTTACACTCTTTCAACGAACTCAAGCATAGATACACATGCATGGTAGCTTCCCACAGGTCTGGGAGTGCATATAGATGCAGAGCAAATAAGGGTTTCCAGCTTTTTAGACTCAAATCTTACTCTTTTTCCTTAAAAGCTACTGCTTTCTCTCGGGACTTCCCCCTGTTTCTTCTGCCACCTGGGAGCCAGGCTCCTGTGCAGCCTGTGACTGCCCTGAGGACACCTTCCTGGGGCTTTGCTAAGGTCAGGTCTCACTGAAGATGGTCTGTTTTTGTATATTCCCAATTCTAATAAACTTTGCTCTACGTGTTATAGTAGGAACATGGAGCAACCTGATGTCCTGGCCCGTCTTTCTTATGGGCTGTTAGAGTTAATTAATTAAAATCATCCAATCAAATGATCTTAGGTAAATAGCTTATTAAATAAATTATTAATCTATTACATTTTCATATACCCTGTTAAATCTCTGATAAATTCAGCCATAGAAAATATATTATCAGTTCTTTGCAATTATTTAAATATGTTGGAATTATTAGAAAATATTTTTCAGATTTTTTTGAGAACCAGAGCAATGAACAGAAGTGTTCAGGACCATTTAAAACAATTTCTGCTTTGGTTTGGAGTCTTCTCAAATTCTGAAATTCCATCAACACAAATAATGTCAATTATATCAAACAAAAAGGAAAAGAATGATATTCTGAATATGAAGAGAAAGAATATTTGTATCTATACATGAACATATTTTTATTCTCTATAATTTACTTTTTGATTGAACATATTTCAAAGATTGACACGATTTTGTGGAAGGTTTTGTTTAGTTTTTCACATTTTTGGAATAGTTTGGTTAAAACAGTAGTGCTTCTGATCTTTATTGCTGATATTTCCAAGCTGATCATTAAACCTCACTTCCTAAATTTGATTTTATGTATTTGTTCTGCTTTTCTCCTACACACAGTGAAAAATATATAATCTTGAATTAGGATCCCCCCCCCAATTATTTTTCTATGCTAAAGCAAAATTAATTATTATCTTGTTAGTATGACAACATATATATATACATATACATATATATATATATATATATCTATATCTCCTGGATTATTTCAAAGTTCTACCTTTAATGCAGATATAGTAATTAAAAATGCTCATTTAAAGCTGTAGAGAAGACTTGGAAAGAGCTTAAAAAGCCTTTTGAGGTTTATTTGCATAATTCGTTTTTAGAACTTTAATTAACAAGAATCTGTAATTGTTTTTCTTCCCACTTGTGTTGCAATTTCCCATGCAAATACAATTTAGACGTTGCTATTCTTATTCTACCAAAAAAGACTGTAGGCATGGATAGCACATAAAACCAATTGTTTTATTGCAAAGACTAATATTTTGGACATTTCTGATACTAAATTTTTTTCTTACTAAACTGTCATACATTTAAAGCCCTTTTTCTTCTTTATTAGAGCAATATAGCATATAGCCTATACTAAATATTGCCAACCTTTATGATGTTGTCTTCATTCATCAAACCAATTTATTCATTATGTTTGATATTTGACCTTATTTGGGTTATTTTTCATAGAAATTATCTTTTAAAAAGCAAATTCAGGCCAAAAAAGTAGTAAAACCAATAGTGCTTTCCTAGTAGTATCTACACTGTACCATCCACAAGAGTTCTGCACAAGAGCCTACTCACCATATTTACAGGGGTTTGAGAAGAGAAACCTGACAAGCTTTTACCTTTCTTAACAACAAATTATCCTGGATACAGAATATCGAGAATGTTTTGTTAAAATTCTCTCACATTTTATGAACTTTTCAATAGTCTGTGATGAATAGTCAATTCAATTTCAGTAGTCTGTGCTGAATAAAACCAGCATTTACTTGTAGCTATGCTAGAACACTATTTTTCTGGTGGGCTTTAACATAATACATGATATAAAACACTTGCACTTCTGAGGAAAATTTAATGGAAATGGAAAAACTGGTTTGACAGCTATTTAGAATAAGGGGTTTGATTTACCTATGGTTTGAAGGAATATGAAAAGGTCAAGATCACACTTCTCTTTTCCTTCCAAGATCACTTTAATGATACACAATACACAATACACTGTAAGTCTTAGCTTCTTCATTATGAACTATAAGAATATAGTAAAATGGGGATGTTTGTATTGCTTAATGTTTAATTCATGAAATGCTGAAATAAATATGCAAATGGAAGGGTCTTTCTATATTAGATCCCATAAATACACTTCAGCTATATCCAGCACTCTTAATCAAGGCACGTAGCCTTATGTTAAGCCGAGAAAAATAGAGGAAGTTTTGGGCAAAATAATGGCCCTTTAGATGAAAATTAATTATAATTATTTAAAAAGTCTAAGCAGCACTAGTTCCTTTGTGCAGTTCTGAAAATCTATTTCTACTAATATGAAGACATGATGTGCCTAATATGATCCTTTCTCTCAAGATAATCCTATGGGTTGCAAGAACCATTTTAATAGCAAGGATTACTAGTGCCACTTTTACCATTACAACTATGACACCCTTTGAAGTGTATAGTCTAAGCAATATTTTCAACATAGTATTATTGTCGGTGGTTTCTACCTTTTTTTTTTTCTTTTTTTTTCTTTTTTTCATTACAACTGGATGTTTACAAATTGGAACAAAAAAAATACCACCTGTAAAAATACCACAAGAAATAAGTACACCCTCTCATTCTTCTAATATTTTATTAATATTTTATGTATTGTTTCTCAGTATTGCTCTTATTGTTATTGTTATTGTTAATAATACTAACAGACTCTGATATAATAAACAGTGAATGTAATAGAAACAGAAAATATTTTCAATAATTCACTGCTGAAGTTATTACTATGCCTGCAGGCAAAGGAGAAATTTCAGCACACCTCAGCAGCTGGCAGACAGACTATGGATAAGTTCAAAAAGACATGTGAAAAAAAGCCCGTATTTCTCAAGAATTCTTCCTCAAGCCAGGAAACCTAATAACAAACCAAATAAATAAATTAAAGCCTAACCAACTTGGACTGACCTCATTGCTGACCCGGCTTTGAGCAGGAGTTTGGACAAAAGACCTCTGAGGTCCCTTCCAAGCTGCAGTATCATACATACTGTGATGAGGGTGTATTCCTATGAATGTGTTTTAAACTGTTCCTATGCTTCTACCATGCTCCAGTGTCACTGAAAAGCTTGCAAAGAAGGCAAAACAACCATGTCCTAATTGTAAATGCGGATGATAGATCTCACTTCCGAAAAATTTTAGCAGACATTTCCTCAAGCAGACCAGGTGTATTGCTGCAGCTCCCATGTGTGGAACTTAACAGCAGCTTCTAGACAATGATAAATGGAGCTCTTACAGCTGTCTTGCAGGAGCACAGAAATACCTCAGTTTTCAGTGCTAAACTGACTTGTCAGTGTTACACAATTTTTTATATAGAAATAGACTTAATTTTTCACCTCTCATTCTGCAATGATAAAAGCAAACAAACACCCCCACCCATTTCAATCTAAGAATTGCTACAAAATTTGGTTGATATTACTAACAGTAACAATGATTATAAAAGTTTCGTAGGTGCATCTATTTTTAATGGTAACAAGGCATGGAGAAAGAGAACTGATGATATTGTTATTATTATTGTTGTTGTTGTTACTGTTGTTAATATTACTGCTGTTAATTATTTTTAAATGTTAACTTGGAGAAGGATGACAAAATTAAGGCATTTGAAAAAAATGTCATCCGCCTAACTACCTGCAAGATGTAGTACATAGTAAAACCACACTGATTACTACAGTGTGCTACCAACAGCCCTCAGCCTGGCATCAACATCTAATCCTTCTCTGTTTGACACCTGGCATTGTGCTGCTATACCAATTGTCTGAATTGCTTTTTAATTTTTTTTTTATTTTTTAGTTATTGACTTGCAAATTCAAAAATTATGAGGTCAGACTGGGCCATCAAACACTGCATAATAGTGTTTTGGCACTTTCTGCATCAGAGTGACAGCTCCTAACTGAAGTTAATAAACTTCACTAAAATTCCTAGAAAATTTTAGACAGTGGTGCAACATACTGTTTGTTATTCCAAATTTATTTATTTATTTGACTTCAGATAGGTATTTATATCTCACTTAATTTTCTAGTCTTTTTTTATATACCGAGAGAAATAGACACTGATAAGTTGCAATCCATTACCTAGAATAGATGTGTAAACTAGATTAGATCAATCTTTTCTCGAAGAAGGACAGCACAAATGCAGACATACACCCTGCAGACATTCAACACACTGAAGGTTTCCCCTGGGAGGTTGTTCAGTAGCTTATTCTGGTTGTTTAAATTTGTTATAATTTATTCCTCTCAGCCTTAACATTCTAGTTAAATGCACACACTCACAGAACAACTCCCACTGAGTCAGCTTGCTCTTGGAGATAGGCCTCCCTCTTTCCAGCATTTGCCAATCCCTGGTTTTATCAAGAGAATCCACAGTTTTACCTGCCGAGTAAGCTACAGAAAGGTCATGCCATTACCTATGTTTTGCAATAGCCTGCTGGTTACAATGTATTCTTAGAAAATGTGACTGTAAGGATCTTTGCTGTCTTCAGATTTGGGAGCTTTGGTTTCATAATTCAAGAGACTGTCCTTTCCAAGTGCTCTTCAATGTCCTGACCATGGACATACTCCTGCTCCATTCCACCTTTTCTCCTGGAGCCGGAAGATCAAACTGAGAGTATTTAAAAAGTCACAGACTAAAAGACAGCGAGAAGGTAATCTGGTTTCTGGTTCTATTTTTGTCTTTAGACTTGAGTCTTCAAATGAGAAATACGGTTTTCTGACAGGAAAACCTCAAAAAAGCATTATTCCCCACCCTGTGCAGGAACTCTAGCTACTACGCTGTTAAAAAAATATGATGTTGTTTAGAGATGCTATAAAAGATGCTATAAAAAGATGATAAAGATGATATTATAAAAGATGATATTATTTTATTTTCCTTAAGTGAGTTATTCCATGAACAGACAGACACATAAGTGTGAGGCTTACTGGAGAACGAATCTGACAGACAATTCTGCCTGACATCCACAGGAGGAAGGAGGAAGTAGTGGATGATGTGTGATCTGATAGAAGAAAAAAGCAATGAACCTGCTGGCTAAGAGTTTTGAAAGGCTTTGAAAGTGGTAATCTGGTACACTGAAAACCAGAATAGGGATCCCCATACAAGGGGATTTAAAATTTGCCTAGTCCTGGTTTGGAAGTTGACAATAACTCTCAAAGAATTATTAATTATACTCCTTGAGAGTATATATTTTATATATATATATATATATATTATATTATAAGGACCTTATGCAGTCAAGAACTTCATAACTTCAATGACATCCCTCCTTCCTCCCCTGAAATAATATGTACAAAATAGTATCATGCAGTGACTGTGAATTACAGCACAAATTAATCATCCATCTCACTGAGCATTTGGTTTCATATTGGCTCAGATGAGAAAACCAGGGACAGCCAGGGTGAATTCTGTCTTGGTTGGCAACTAACAGCAATGTCCCTGTGAACTGATTATAACTTTATTCCAAATACATCCTTTCCTAATGCACAGTTCACAGGATCATTGTATTCTAGAACACTACTGATGTCACAGGTAGTTTTGGATGTTTGCATAGGAATTAACACAAGCTTTGAGTGAGAAAAAGCTGCCATTCCTATTGTCTCAAATTTTTAAATGGAAAGACTGTATTAAAACATCACCTTTCATGGCTTTTGTGCATCTATTGTCCTGTGCATTTATAATGTAAATTATTTATTTGATGAACACATTTCCCAGAGAAGCTCAGCAATATTAGCAGAGTGTTTCTCTTTTGAGAATGAGCAGACTGAAAATGAAACCTCCCAAAGGCCTTGGTACTTAAGTCTGTGGTCCCTTTGTAATACCAGATAACATCCTATCATTATAAATTCCTTGATAATCTTACAGTTACTTTTATTTTAAATCAATCAAGTCCTTTTTGAATAAAGCTTATGACTCCATGATAAGTAATAATCCATGTTATTTTAAAACCATCAAGTTGAAAACGACTGTTTCCCATTAATGACCTTTTACAACACATCCTTTGCCTAAATTATTCCTATCAGAGCATTTCTTCCAGCTACCAGAGGAAGTGGGTGTGAAGGGAGTCAGTCAAGAGCAACCTCTGCAGTTTAATGCTGAGGAACCTTCTTAATAACCTAGCAGTTCCCAGTGCCACGCTGCTGAGCACTGACAGGGGTAAAATACAAGATTGAGGGTTATAGGTAAAACGCTGCTTAACCATGGTTTTACCCTAAGTGTTTAAGAGACATTGTGGTTTGTTGCAACAACACCAATCTAAATAATTTATCAAAAAGCAGGCTATTTTAGAAAAAACTTTTGAATATTTTCAAAATCAAACTCTAACAGGCATTGCCTTGTCCCTTGTGCAGCCTGAAATGGACCTCTGGTGTTGCTCATTAGAAAGCTTGTTGGGACTGTCAGCATTGTCAAATATTTGATCCAAATTGATCTTGGCTGCTGACAAAATTAGATTTACATGAAGAATTAGTTAATTCCCTGTTGTCCTTTGTCAGGTGAATGAATCCTGGAATGTGGTCCTAAATAAACCAGGAGGGTTGGAAAAATCTGTCTCTGAATAGAATTGCCTGTGCTGTAGCCCATAACTCTTGTAATGCTCCACGGCCTACAGTCTGAGCTTTGGTATCAAATGCAGAATTAATTTCCTCATGGGTAGTTTTTATACAAACCTATAACACAATAAAAGACCTTACAACAGCTGGCACAATTACCTGTTCACCTCAGCCAGGTTAGTAAACATTCTAGGAAAGCTATGCCCTGGAACCACCATAATTTAATGTTGGCTGATCTGCTCTTTGATTTTAACTGTATCTATAACTTGAATTTGTAATATGAACATAAATTGTAAATTTGCAATAAAGTTATCCAGCAATTCCATAATGAAAATTACTTTATTTTAGCCATCAACACCCATTGAAGGGAGCTGCATTTGTAGATTGCCTTGTGAAATGGTTTACTGTATTTAAGCCATGAGCTTCCAAGTCGCCATCTTTTGAAGATATTTTTTTTTCTTTATGGAAAATAGACTTGAATATGATAGATATGACTCTCAGAGTTAAATTAATGAATTTTTATTTTAATGCCTATAATATACCAGTTTTTACAATGGTCAATACAGGTATATCAATATGGCATTGTACTATGTAACCTACACAGAGTCTGAATTTTAGTCATTTTCAGTCCCTAGGCATCTGCATCTATATTTCCATCTGTTTGAAAGATTTTTTAACAGTTTTGTGTCATGGTTTTACTTAAAGCTTTTCAGAATTCACAGGTAAGGTGAATCTATCTGCCTCTATCTGCCTCATGTGTGAGTTGTTTCTGCTAATACTCACTGGTCCTGCTCTGGTGAGCAGCCTGAGGATGCTGAGGTTGCTCTGAGAGCCTGTCATCTGGGCCAGACTGCACAAAAAAGCTGGAGAATTTCTTGTCTTTGGTCTGTAACTGACAGTCAGGACACTGACACTGGATATGGGAGATTTGTGTTCATTTCTCCATCCACACAAATGAGATTAACTTCCTCTCTCTGGCCTCTTAATAGAGGGTTCTCCTGACAACAGGATAGTCTCTGGGGTGATGTCGGATGCATTTTGGAAAAGCAGTGGGGTATAACAGCAGCAGTATCTCAGTATTCTCCCTGCTGTGCTTTGCTGATGAACTTCTCCATCCACAAGACACTTCAGTGCTGCAGCTCCAGCACATCAGATGAGACATCACAGAGTCACAGAAAGGCTTGGGTTGGAAGGGACTTTAAAGAGCATCCTGCTCCAGCCCTCCTGCCATGGACAGGGCCATCTCTCACTACATCAGGTTGCTCAGAGCCCCATCCAACCTACCTTAGAACACTTCCTGGGCTGGGACATCTACAGCTTCTCCGGGCAACCTGTTCCAGTATCTCACCACCCTCACAGTACAGAGTTTCTGCCTGATGTCTGATCTATGCCTAATCTCAAGTGCTTTTCAAGGGGCTTGTGGACAAACTGAAAAGTCCAGAGGAGAAGAGTAAAGTAACTAAAAACATCACCTATGAGGAAAGTCTGAAAGGACTGGAATTATTTAGTATAAAAAAATGAAGATTGAAAAATTTTATAAGTTAAAGGTAATAAGTAGCAAAAAGGTTGGCTATTGTCCACTGCATCTGTTGTAAATAGTGTAAAATGAAGCAAGGAAAGTCTAGCTTGGAAAGAGGCATTTTTTTAGGGAGGGATTTTAAGCACTGAACTGAAATAAACCCCTGCAGCCCCCTGGGGCTAGCTCAGTTTCTTGGGAGCCTTTGGGGAAACATTTCAGGGACAAGACAGAAGATCCAAAAGAGGCTTTTACCCCCAGGGTTGATCCAAGACATTTATTCCAGGAAGGGAAGTGAGGGCAAGAGGGCCAGAGGGCAAGAGGAAGAACAAAGAAGAACAGGGCCTTATCTAGACTCCTGCTCATGGGGGATGGCTGGACCTCAGCCAGTTGGGTCAAGAAAGGAAGGAAGGGTCAGACTACATGGTTACAGGCTCAGGGGTCCTGGGGAAAAAACCATTCCTCAGAGAAATACAACACTAAACCAGAATTTATCAGATGCTGTAATAGTGTTAAAGAACTGCTTAGACAAATGTCTCTTGGGTGCAGTGTTAACTGTTGCTGCATTAGGGTGATATTTTTCTCATACTATGCATATTATCTCTAAATGACTCTCCAGTTCTTGTGTTTCAACCACAATGTCCTAATGTGTCTCTGTAAATCATCCAAAATGCTATGAAGTTAATAACATCTGAAATAAGTACTTAAAATAGGTGTATCAGTACTTCAAATGTAATGAAGTTATTCTTGTGGACCCTGTATGGAATTGCCTCTCTCTTCTGGAAAGTGAGTTAATGGAAAAAAAATGTCTTTAAACTGAAAGAAATTTAGATTCTATATACAAAAGATATTACTTACTGAGAGCGTGGTGAGACATTGGAACATAATTCCCATAAGAGTCTTGGACACTCCATCCTTGGAAATATTCGAGATTGGTTTGGATGTGGCTTTGAGTAACCTGGTCTGGTATCACTGTCCATAGTGAGGGGCTGGAACTAGGTGGTCTTTAAGGTCCCTCCTAATCAAACCATCCTATTATTCTGTGATTCTAACTGAGTGTGGTAAGAACTGTGAATTATAATTGCAAGTAGATTCAAAAACTGAAGGTAAAATAAGCGGCTCAGAATGATTGGAACAACTCAGTGAAGACTGGAATGTTTACATGCAGAGTGTGCCACCCAAAGACTTTAGCAAACAAGTGCCCCTATAATTTATATGCATCTGAGGCTCTTCTCTGGAAAAAAGATCACTTGTAATTCAAAGAGGAAATATCAAGAATTTACAGGACAAGAGAAAAATACTCAAACCATACTCATATTGCCTGTACGTCTAAACAACTGGAAACATTTCCCAAAACATGTTACAAACAAAGTCCTTTCAAACACTTGACACTTCTCACAAATTCAGAACAATCCAGAAATTTTGTTTTTGAATAACTGAGCTCTGGAATATATGAATGCATTACAGATACATGCACAATCAGAGATGGCTAAACAAGTAATTTCTGCACTCAACCAGAATGCAGATGGAGGTCACCTGAATTTAGTTAATTGGTGCTACATATAGGGGAAGAGAAAAAGATGCAAAAGTTTTTCTTTACTTTAGCAAATTGTGGTTATAACAAAGCATCATGACTGGATAATTCCTTAGGTGAGAGAAAAACCTTTTGAAACTTTGCCAATTAAACATATCATAATGAAATCACAGTAATGATTGTCTCACATATCTATCTATCTATCTATCTATCTATCTATCTATCTATCTATCTAATCTATCTATCTATCTATCTATCTATTTATCATCTATCTATGATATATACCTAAATAGAAGATTCCATGTTATTGTGACTTTTATATGGTAAAAAATGGCTGTGTTTAATAATTGAAGTTCTAGATGCATTACTTAACCAACACAAATACAATGACAAGTGCCTGTTTTCTAAGGACTAAGGTGATTAAAAGATAAAATAAGCATTATTTAAGAGAAAATAAAAGGGCTTGACAAAAAGCAACAGGCTTCACTTCAAAGAAATAGCAATTAATATCCACCAAATTTGAAGGGCTGGGTTACAGAAACCAAACTAGGGAATGTTCTTAGAAGATGATAGACCTGGTATTTGTAAGTCAGAACAGTCTACCAGTCACTTGTCACATGAAACTTGCTCAAAACACAGCTTTTCAGAGCTACTAACTGAATAAACTGCATTTGTTTAAAAATGATCACAGTCTTCAGAACTGTCTTTTCACACGTGATTTATTTATGCCCTTTCTAATTATGGAAATTACCCCAATACACTTCATATGAAATAATTTTGTACAATCATATCTTCTTTCTAATTCATACCATATATTTCATAGGCCTTTTCTGTCACAAGATTAAAATATGCTTAAAGGATTTCATTTAATACATGATCTATGTTGATGATTCGAACCATCACGAAAATGAAAAGCATACTGAAAAAAAATAAGAGTACAAAAATAAAAACTAGACATTATGTTGTAGATAATGGAGAGCTATTCATTTGACATGTAGTTTGTATCATACCAGCTGCAGGATTCTTAGTCTCATGAAAAATGTTATCTATGAGTTAAATATTTTAAATAGTTTTAAGAGTCCATCACTATTTATATATATACATGTTCGTTCACATGTGAATAATTGAAGTTTCTTCTCTAGAGATTTAGCTACTAAAACAAGTTGGTTGTGGGAAGAAGGTCTCCAACACAGACACATTCTTTAGTAGATGAAAAAATAACAGCAAAATTTTATGGTTATTTGCTGAAAATACTTAAATAATATTTCAGTGTTAAATCTTCAAAGAACTACACATACAGTAACTAATTGATCTATGTACTTCTGCTTTGCTGTACAATAGGCAAATATATTTTCATTATCTGCTCCCTGGATATTTTTCTTTCTCTGACAAAGAGTGTTTGGACGAGTATTTAAGTGACAAAGTAAAGAGAAGCAGAAAATATGAAAAAAAAGTGCCAAAGTGGCTACCTTTCAGAATAGTATCAGTTTCTGGGTATTATGCATGTGAATTTAGGATCTGAATGATCCACTGAGTTATACAAATCTATAAACATTCACTAGAATTTAAGTGTGTTAAGACCAGACTTAGTTGCTGTTTTTCTCAGGAATATTGTGCAGTGATGTATATACAAGCTTAATGTATACCTATGCCAGAGACGTGGCTGCAGAATTCATTAAGAAGATATGAGGATTCAGACCAAAGGAATACAGGAGCTATCCTCTTTTAGTAGAACTGGCCGGAAAATAAAAATTATATGTCTGAAAAAAATGCCTGCCTTTTTTTCAATCCCAGTATAGAAAATGAAATTGTCCAAGAGAGTTCAGTAATTGAGCAACTTGCCTTGGAGTAGGAGAAAGTGGAGGCAAAGTTCTACTTTCTGTCTGAACTAATCTGCCACAAAGTCTTTGAAACCTCCACATTCTAAAAGAATGAACCTGACCACCAAACTACAGGATCTGGGTATTGTAATGAAAAGTTGGATCTGATTAGATCCCATATCCTCTTGAAACAAGCTAGCTTGAGTTTCAACAGTTATGTCACCTCAGAAAAATATTTATCCCAGGATCTGGGATATATGCATGGGTGCTATAATTCTGCAACTAGCTGTAGTCCCCATTTTGTATCTAGACATGCCTCAACATCTGCTTTGCACCAGTTTTTATTCCTGAGGCCAGTGGAGAACTTTCCTATGAAATACTCATTATAATTAACATTTTTCTATATTCTGGAGAACACTGCAAGCATGTAGACTTTTACATGTTCACTTTGCTGCCTTCCAGCTCAGATAGTACTTCCATTTCCTTTCTGTTATTGTAGATTTGGGGGGAATTAATAGTTTTGAATGGGGTATTTTATAGAACTGTGGTTTGTATAAATGTAAAAACCATGAGATTATCATGAATAACATATTTGTCTAAAACATTTTTCAAAACTTGTTGCAGAATCCTGTCCTGTCAAGGCTTTGTAAGGGCAGGTTAGACAAACATCTGTGAATGATGGGACAGATATTGGACTGACATAATTCAGGATGTTGGGCTGAAACTAGAAATTTTCAACTATTTTTCATTTGTGGGCTCCTAGACTGGAGATACAGAAATATCACAGATTTTATTGATGTAGACTTGATGTAGGACTTGAGGACTTGATCTCAATTCTCTCCCGCAGATCCCTTCAAAACAGTTAGCAAACCTTCATGTTTGAATAGAAATTAAAAGTTGTGGACTGTGAGAAGGTCTTTTGCAGCCTGATGAATCAATGCTTCTGTAAAAACCCTGAGATTTTATTTTTTTTCTTTTATTTTTTGCTTAAACTACAGTAATTAATCCAATGGCCTCTCCTCTGAATTTATTAACAGGGAGAAACTGACATGGGAGAATCAATTGCTCTCCTGAGAAGAGAGATTTTAGAAATTTTGAAAACAGGTAACTGGGTAACATTGACAAATATGAGCCTATGGTTCTAAGCTGTGTGAATTTTTTACAATGTTGTTTACTTTGTTTTCTCAGTAGTCACTGTACAGTAGTCACTTTAATGAACAGCTATAAAAACAATTAACATACTGCTACAAGATATCGTAATACAAGTGTACTTAGAGCATGTGTGAACAATTGCTTTTGCAGCATGTAACAGCTTGTCTACACCCTGCAACACTTTGTTAACTGATCATTTTGACTGGGCTGCTTAGTTTGGATTCCAATGATGCCTGAAAAGAGGGATAGTCAGTGTTATGGACTAAATGACTGCAAACACTTATCCATGAAGATAAACTAATTGATTCTTATTAGACCATAAGGAACAGGCACAGAAGTGCTGAACTGGACTAATTATTTAGCTATAAAATATATGTGAAAGTCCAAATACTAGTTATTTGGATTTTGAAGTTATTAATTTAAAAAGTTCAAGGTTAAACTTGCTGTAGTCTTAGTAAATGTTTTAATTAGTCTGTTTTTTTCCCAGTAGATGAACCAAAATGCATACTGTAAAAATGTTCATTCTATTACAACTTCTTATGTTTGAGATGTCTTTTTATTTTTTCAATTTGGTTTGGTTTTTCTTGGGTGTTTGTTTGTTTGTTTGTTTGGGTTTTGCTTGTTTGTATGGTTTCCATTTTTTAATTACCTTTAAAAATGCAATAAGTTGTGCTGTCCTACTTTTTGATACTTATTAACATACTTACGGACCTTGAGAAACACAGCGAACAGAAGAGCTTTTGAAATGCGTTTTGAGAGGAGCATCAACTGACAAAAAAGAGAGACAATCATGACAGAGACACAGAACAGAAAAAAAGGGTCAAACAGCAGAGACTAACAGCAACAGAATAAATTGTAAGTTAACATGATCATTTGCAGCCACGCTGTTCAGGAGCAAAATATTAATCTTTGTGTTTATAGGTCCATTTCAGGTCATTTAATATAAAATTAAAAGTGACATATTCATAAAACACAAGGTGGTGGACTACATATTTCCAGATCAAAATTGACCAAAGTGCTCTGAAGAGTCAATAGTCACCAAAGGGAATTGGTGCTGCACCATTTATCTAAAGGGATCAGAACTTGCCTTTAGACAGGCAAGTTCATATTACTCACTGGGACTCAAGAACTGCTCAGGGAAACATAACCTAAGTCAGGACTGTCAGTCAAGGCTGGAAGATCCCATGCAATAAGGCATCATGGGGATTTACCAAACTGCAGGGAGCAATATAAGTTTAGCAGATGAGTTAAGCAGATCCAGCATGTGGGATACTGCCTCTCTGGCTTGTCTTAGGCCATGAAGAAGTTGTAAAAATCCCTCATTAGAGCAAGTGAGTTTATATACAGTGACTTACAGCCTGGTGGAGAACAATCTCTTCTTATACTCTGCAGGGCAGAGTAAGGAAAAGGAAGAAAAGAGATCATATTCCAGCAGTAATCCAACACATCTGGGAAAACCCAGAAGAGCAGAAGTTGCTCTGACTTGCATGTTTTGTTGACTGGTGTGTGAGGAAGGGATTCTCAAAAAAACAGATGGTGCTACTGGATTGTCTTTTTGTCTAGCAGTTTCTAACAGATCAGTGGTGAAACCATAGGGGAGCTGGGGGATATTGGTACCCTCCGACTAAACCTAAGATTCACACCTCATGCATTCACTTCTATATTTGTCTTCATCATCAAGGCATGAATGATTTTATAAAGTGCCCTTTGAAATCTACCAACCAGAAAGATGCTTCTTTGTCTTCGTTCTGAAATGTCCTCCATACCTGAAAGAGTCCTGATGTTGGGTAAGTTAAACCTAATATTCTGCAGTGCATCCATGGTGTTCCATTTTCCTCATGTCGTTTGAGTGCATCCCTTTTTACATTGCCACATGCCAAGGGTAGGAGACAGTTGTACTACAGCTACTCCATTTTCATGCTGGTCTGAACTGGCCAGAGAGAAGGAACTTGCTGATTGTTCTGCTTGAGCACTGAGCAGAAACATATTGACTTGGTTTGCCAGACTCTCTCAGTGTCAGTTTTACTTGGCAGTTCTCACAAAATTAAAGGTAATGTCAAAGCAAGAACAATATAAACTATCACTACCCTAGGTACTATACCCTATAATTTACAATATAAACTATCACTACCCTTCTCTATATTAGAGAAATCATAGCAAAGCTCCTCCTAGAGTCTCAACATCTTTTTTTGTTTAAACCTCTGTGAACAAAACTCTTTACACTGATGTAAATGTTAGTTAAAAATATTTGGAAATAACATTATATAGATGTAGATGACCTAATTTTTCACGTCTATAATTTTTTCCATGCATTTTATTATCATTTTCCCTATGTCATTTTACTAAACAATAATTTATTTTGTAAGTCTTAAATATTCTGCTTTTCAATTTATTGAATTGTTTGTTATTATTTAAACAGTGTACTTCAGTTCTTAATTGGGTAATTATTCTTGATGTAATGTTATTTTACCATGTGACCAAGGGTAAGAGATGTGGTTTTATGCTACCTCCATTCTGAGGTACCAGAAAAGTTGAAGAAATTGTATATCATATCCAAAGTTTATTTTTCTCTGGTGTGTACATTTATATAATGTTCTTAAACCTATGTCAAAGATTAATTTAGCCCTATTATCTTTTATATTGAATTTTACAAATATTTCCAGACTTTGGGCATGTCCAACAAGATGATGATATTCATTGCTAAGGATGTTTCTTCTCAACTGGAGTTCAAGTAAATTATGTAAACATTGCTCAAGGCAGCTCCCCAAGGTGTATACAAATGGTAATCTAGAGTGGTATTTTCCAACTCTTTTTAAAATCTTGGGCCTTTTTTCACGGAACTAATTTAATCGATTTGGAAAGAAAGTGCCTTTAAAACGAGGGAAGTTGTGGGTGCTTTCAAGTGTCTATTTTTGGGTCACATATGAAAGAGGAAAATAAACAAAGTATTATGTTTATGTTTAAGACTCATTTAGAAATGGCTCATAATAGCATATTCTCAAGATGATGAATAGTTAAGAGAACTAGTCATGTAATTATTAGAAGAAACCACACATTGTCTCAGAGAATGTAAATCAGCAAATTCAAGTCAGCCCCAGCCAGCCTACTCCAGGGATTTACTCTGTGGCTCTGACAAGACCTCTGTTCAGCAGCTACTGCTCCCTGCTTCCAAGGCAGCACAGGCTCACTGCAAACTGGCCCCTGGGGTTACTCCTGTCCTACATGCTATTTATGAGTGCAGCCCAGCATTCTTTTGCTAGACTCTGTATTTCCAAGAATGCGTGGCTTTTCTGTCTTCAAAAGGTGACTTGAAATAATATGTTGTGAAAGTCTGAAAAAAAACCCCCATAAGGTCTTTGGAGAGGACAGGAGTTTAAAAATATCTTTCAAACAGCAGTAATATTTTAAGATAAAATATTTCAGACAGCTCCTCTTTGTTGTTGAAACTGAACATTCCATGTGAATTATTGGGAAGAGGCAAAGTTGTGGATATGTTGTTAGAAAACATGCAGGATTTTGCTTTTAAATTTCCCAGTAGTGAGACAGGAGAAGCAAATAGGTTCTGATTAGTGGCACAGAGTTTTCAGTTGTATCTGAAAGTATATCTTTAATTTAAAACAAAATTCCTGACAAAAATATTAATATTTCTCTTGAGTTTCCTTTTTCAAAACATATGGCAGTGGTATTTGGCTGGACAGAACATCAAACAATTGGAATATAAGTTCAGATATTCACTGCCATTTAAGATTTCTTCCAAGATTTCTGTTTTGTCATGCCACCTGTAGTTCACCTAACCACTACCATTAAAAGATGTCATACTACATAGCAGCACTCTCGCACTGTCTTTTTGGGACAATGAATAAAGGACTCTCTATTAACTTGGAGAGAAGCTGGTTTAGGGGTCAAGGCAATGGTGGAAAACTTTGTGTTCTCCACAATTAATTTATTGATGTTACTGCCATAATTATTTGGATTCTGTGATTGAAAGGTCAGGATAAATATATATATATATATATATATTGCAGATTATTAATTAGCTGATTTTACATTGACAAAAGCCCGTGATATTAAAGCGTACAGCCATACGAGCATGGAAAAATCTTGACTCTTAATTTCTTATTACTATGAGTTATGCTTAAGTGGTACAGAAGAATAAAGGTTCTCCACATGTTGCTTTCCTTATTGTACAGTTTGAAGCAGTGGGTAAAAATTACACTGTCCCTTCTGCTGTAAATCTGTGATGCAACAGTAAAAACTGCTGTCTCAGAATTGAAGGGAAATACATCCGAAGTTCAGGTCACTCTGTGTCTTTGTTAACTCATTTAACAAGCTACAGAACTAAGGATGAAGATTTGTTGTGTCTTAGAAGCATCCTGCCCAAAGAATGCCCTCTTCTTAAACATTATTTATTCTGCTATTGTACCACAGTTATATGTGGCTGTACTAACTCCCTTTATTCATTTAAAAATTCACTTCTGTGGTAATGTGAAGTGATGCCAAGCTAGCCACAACTTCTGTCTGTTCCCAGAATAACTTTAGCAAGGAAGATTTACAGTAATCTCCACTGAAATTGCCCAAGGCATTCATTCTTCAAACTTTCTGGGTACACCTATATAAATTAGTACAGGGATGGTTGAAAGCAAACAAACTGGGTCCAAATGCTGAATTTTATTCATGTGTTTTCTCACTGAAAGGAAGATGAATTTGATTTTCCTCTACTTTCTGGAAGTTGGAAGATCAGTGTTACCTTGGCAAGCAGATTCACACTTTTGCAGTGTTACCAGGACAGTTTAGGTTGACTAATCCCAAGACTTTGTCAGGAAAATACTAGTCTTTCCAGGACTACAGACACGAAGATGCCATGGAAGAGGGTAGGTGACTATGAGAGTGAATAAGGGGCAGAAGTGGACAAGAGGCAGTAAGGGTGCCCAAGAAGGAGCAAAGGAACTTTCTAGGAAAACAATGGGAGGAATATTCCTAGAAAATAAGGCCTCCAGGACCACAGAGAGGGCACATGGTGCAGTGTAGGAAAGAGACACCTACATGATAGTTTAGGTAAAATATGTGAAAATGTAATAGAGGACCGAACAGGCCTCAAGCTTGGGTGTCAGTGGGAGGAGATGACTGGAGGCATACTAAGGCTGGGACAGGAAGGAAAGATAGATTATTGTACTTCAAAGAAAGAGACATAGAATAGCATTTCTTCAGGTAAGAAATACCCTTCATATCATAGGGAAGTTCAAAATGCAAAATCAGGGCTGAAGAATTTAATTCTGCTCACAAAAAAGTATTTTGCAATGAGAATGAAATATAATTTTTTCAGTTGCCTCTCAAATTCTTGCAGTTTCAAGCAGAACAGAGTTAGACATATTCCATTTTAAATTTGAGTATATTTCTCTTCCTCTTGTAAATATAAATAAAACGTTAGGTCATCTTACACTGTTTATTTCCAGTTGTACTCTGGGTGCAAATTCTTTTATGTATTTGTTAACCCCAGCATGGCCTTCTGCACTGGCTCACAATTCTTGGAATAAATCCAAGATACACTGTATTATATATGCCACTTTTAGAAAAAAACTCTTTACAGCTGGGGAAAAAAAAAAAGGATCACTTTCAATTTGTGTTCAAATTCTTCTGTCTTAATTAGCTTTGTTTTGTGGCTTAAGGAACCAGATTTTACTCCACTAATTAACAAGGCAGACTGCCTTATCAGCATCATTCTTCTCTGTGTATACTTAAGTATTGCTGAGCTCTGCAGTTCTGTAATCTGCAAGCTTTCAGTTATTTTAAAGTTTGTTACAATTATATTATGCAAATTATTAAATGCAAATATTGTAATATTATCAGTTAAATGTGCCAAAGTGAGAGTAAAAATAAAACAAACTTAGAAAGGGCAAGGTGGAAGAGATAAGATGAAAAAATAAAAAATTAAATAATGCCCTCAAAATACGTATTTATGAATACTAATGCCTCTAGTTAACTTCTTTTACACTAAAGCCATTGCTGTGTAAGAATAATGAAGTAAATTAACATGGTTAATAAATGTAATTCTCTATGTTTTATGCTGATATTTTTTTTACAGTGTTGCTAACACTGTCGTTTTGAAGACAAATTAAACCACAGCTATAGACCAAAAATTTACAGTTTACAGACCTTATTTTTAAAACCATATATGTTTATATATAAACATCTAAAAATTCCACTAAGAGCCCTTTGTGGAAGTGTCTAAATGTATAACTCCTATCAAAGTCAATGGGATTAGACAGTTAGGGCAAGAGCTGTAAAGGGATTCACTAAAACTCATAGCTGTGGGAATTCACAGCCTTGAATCTGACACCTAGACTATGTGTGAGCTGAAAAATAAAATAACTCAGGCATAGTTTTGCACTAGAATGTCCAATGGGCATGGATGGCTAGGATTCACATGGATAGAAAAAAATCCCTGGCTCTAAAACAGGCTGGCCAAATCCAAGCACCTATTAGCAACATGTGTCCCTGGGCATGAACTTTTTGAGAAAGTGGTCTGAGTACTTTGTGTGAGGGACAGGGATCCATATCAGGTGAACATTTCAGATGACAGTGGGAGGGGGACACAGGAACAATGTTGTTTATTCAGATGAGGTGCAAGAGTCACTGTGCAGTTATGCACTCTTGATTTGTGATTAAAAAATGACATGTCTGGTGGGGAGCTGCCAAAAGCAATCAGGGGAAAATAGAAAGGTAACCTTATGATAATTGGTTTATTTTGCTGTGTTTGCTGCTCTTTGTATTACATTTTGTCTATCTTTTGCTTTGTGCCGTGCTCCCATCAGCCATAAGACAGCAATAAGATTGTAACAAATTCTTAGACTTCTCCTTCTCCTGAGCCTTTTTTTTTCCACTCTGGAAGATGGCTCTCAGGTGGTGGCTTACTATATTAGGTAAATGTACCAGATCCAAGCCTCTGGAGCTCTATCACCCATGTCATGATATTGTTAGTTTGGACCTTGACAGCCAACATGCTTTCTCCAGACCTGTGCACAGTTTGGGAGCTGGTGGAGTCCAGAACCATTCACCATTTCTGTTACAATCAGGAATAAATGTTTATCACACTCCTGGATGCCAGAATATTTTCTATGTTGTATGAACTATCAATGTACATGGGAGACAAAGATTTTCGAGTGGTCATTTACATTCAGCTGAAGTAGCAGGATCAAGACAGAGCTCAGCCCTCATTATTCTGAAATTGGGGCAATATTTAGAATCCTCTCTGGTAGAGCCATTTCTCACAGCCAGGACCCTGAGCCATAGTTCAAAGGCTACCTCATGTCAGTGACATCAGTCTGTCAGAGAGCACATTACGCTGGGATTCACTTGATTTTGCATATCTTCAGGCTAAGGAATGTAATAAAAAAAGAAGAGTAATACAAATGTTTAAACGAGGCATGTGTCATAGCATAAAAGTTCATGGAATTCCCTGGAGGGGAGACCAGCAGTTGACATGTTTAAGGATGACGGACAAATCTTCAGATATAGAGAGACCAGGCTCAACATGACTTCTAAGGATCTGCCATCCTATCAGAAGTATCCAGTTCAAAATTTTCTGCTTTTTATTTCTCAATGTTCTACTTAAACTTAACAAATCAAAGGAGAAAAGAAAAATCTTACTATATTGTAAATGTAGTATTAATGTGTTCCGTTTAAAAATGCTTACAAATTATTAATTCCTAGTTTTTGAAGCATTTACATTCTCATCTTTATTGGTTCAAAAACCCCCAACATAATGCAACAATCTCCATGTTAAGATCAAACAGATGTTTCACTCGAAGTGGATTTAAAACTGGTTGTTGAGGCACTTACACATCTTTTCCATGATGAGGATTCCTCATCCTTGAGATCCTGCAGAACTGGTATCTGCTCTTGTGCCACACAGCCTGTAATCTGTAACACAAGGTTAAACATGACTAAAAATCATGCAGGTAGACAAAGAGACAGGGGGAAGTCGTGGTCACCATAACAATCAGAAGATTTAGCAAGGGTTACACTCATTATAAGCCTTGGTTGTAGCTAGATTAAACAAACTGTTGCCACTAATAATATAATTTCGAACATATCACCTCCATTTGTTACCAGGTGGTGCCTGGACTGCAGCAAAGAGAAGCTTTAACGAGAAATTTGATGAATATGGTATCTTTAGAGACTTTGCCCACACACATTAGGTTAGAAAATGGTTTAATAGCTCTGTGAAAAGCGAATATTTGGATGATAAAAACTCATGTTTGCAGAGCAGAGGGGTTGGATGACTTATATAAAAACTGGAATACCTCAACAAAATATTTTTAAGCAACAACAGCTGGAGTTTGATTAAAATCAGATCAAGTCCAACTAAAACCTGTCTCAACAGAACTCAGAATTCAGTCTAATGTTAATAAATTGGAGGTGGAAAATAGTTAAATAGTACAGCCTGGAAGTGTATTTATTTTTTGTAATCATATTGTTATGGCTATAATAGCCTAAAAATACCAACCAGATTTACTTTGAAGGCCACAGTCTTGAATATTTCAAGGTTTTTAGCAACTGCATGAGCCACTTGCGTCACACATTTTATTCAGACCAAATGATATGAGACATATTACAAAACAATTTCTTTAGAAAACATTGAAAAAGAAGTGCAGCCAATTCCTAAGCACTCTGAGTCATGAACCTTAATGAAAAATGCTGTATGGAAAAAGGCAATGCTATTCCTCCACAGTTCAGGTGTGCTAGCTAAGCAGCTTGAGTTTGCTAAAATATGACTTTTCTACCTTTCAAATTCTGCTTATTTCTGAGAAATTACTGCAAATTTCATTAGTGTAATGACACATCCATCTCTGTCAATTAAATATCATTGATATAATAGATAAGGCAGGTAAATTGTTCAGATGGAGTAAGCACAGCCTTCTGAATTCTCAGCTGGAGTACAAGGAGGAGATTTTCCCAAATGTTAACCCTTTCTGTAACCTTCCAACCAACTTTGCTGAGAGGGAAAGTGTAACGAGATCTTTTTCTTGAATAAATAAATATATATGCATTTATACACACACACACACACACACACACACGTTATATACAAAACTACTAATTTCAAGGATTTTTTTGTTTGAATAAACAAAACAGACATGCATAATGGGCAGATGAGAGGGACCTTTGAAATATTATCTTACATTTCCTAAGCAATAGAGAGCATCTAAATTATTAATGTTATCAATCCCCTTCAGAGGAGGAGATTTATTTTGCAAATTCCAGCAACTGTAATCAGCTGAATTTTTAAATATCCAGTGTTTCTGTCTTCCTTTACTGTTTGTTTTGAAGTGTTGATTTTTTTTAAAATGCCACAAAAGAGGAAAACAAATCACATCTTATATTAACCCATAACCTTTTAAGCTACAGAAACAGACAGGTCATTTTTTTTTTTTTAGTGTTGACATTCTGCATGTGTAAGAAAAACTTATGTATGTAGATTCCTCTCACAAGAGCTTCAGGGCATAACCCAGACAGAGAAGCCATCACTTTTTCATTCTGCACCCAGGCTGCTGACAAAAGAATTGTGCAAATGAGCCTTTAAATCCTTAAATAGTCACTACACAATGCATGAAAGAATGCAGTGTGGGACAAAGGGCAATATTCACAGTTTATCTCAGGGTGATGGATCTGAATCGACGCATGAACATGGGTTTGTTACGGGATGGAGTAGGCCGAAAACCCCTACTGAGAACCCAGTGGCCACAGTCTGTAATGCAAACAGTCAGGCTAAGTCCTTCACAATTAGGGTAAATGGAACTGGCCATTATCTGAACTTCAACTTGTTCTCATGATTGATATGGGAAATGAAAAGTTGTATATATCTCTACAAAGACTGCAAATTTTCTTCTCCTGATCAATGCTAGGAATTGGTAGATTCATATTTTAATGCAGAAATTCCTGTTCTGTATTTCCATTTAGTAAAAGTGCTTGCACTATTATCTACACTTCAATGGATGTTACCAGTTTTGTTGTTTTTCTAGAATTTTATCTATAGATGACACCCAAAAATAAATTCATGAAACTGAACCTATACACAGACTATGCAATCTATACTGACTGATAACCTGTATGGACAAATACCTGTTCATCCACATCCTTCACACCATCAACCTGTAGTCAGTCTCTATAAATATTCATAGGTACCCAGAAACAAAAATGTTACTTGTCTTGGGGCATTCAGCACTTCAGGAAAACCAGGGTCTTCTAAAGAATATATATAATATAGAGCATTTATAAGTAAAAAGCATTTTACCTATACTGTCCATAACAATTACTAAAATACCTTGTAATAATGTTTCTAAGAGACAGGAAGTGTATTGACATAATACATTACGGAGAGGCAAATGTTAATTTTTTAGTGTTCCAATAGGGACTGGAAGGCCTGGAGTAAGGGGCTGTTGCACCTTGCCCTCTGTTTTTTCTCCTTTTCTTCAGCTTACAGCAGCAAGAAGAGAGAATATAAAACTTCTACATGTATAATATGTGCAAATTCAGATAAGCTTTAAGTGTTCATCTATACTTTTGGTGAGGAAGGAATTCTCATTAGCTTATTAAAAACACCCAACTGAAAAAAAAAAACTATTTTGATTTATATCTCACCTGATAACATTTAGGGATGAATAAATTCAGGTAACTTTCCAAGAAATGTGATCTGTGAAAGGGCATATGATTTCACATAAAGACCTGCATGGAGGCCACCAGGACAGCCAATGAAACACAGAGACTTCAAGAAACTCTCTTCAAAGCAACCCTATGTATTCAAGTATACACTGCATTCAAGTTGGATGGATTTCCCTTTTGTCTATAGTCATCAGAGGCAAGTGACATCTTGAACGCCTCAAGAAGATTAAATAGCAAAGCTCAGTCGGAAGCTTAAAAAAAAGAGAGAGAAAAGAAAAGGGCCAACTTGGCCATTATGGAGCTGGTCCTTTCTTGTCTGTGAAAGAGCTTTCAAGGAGTACTATTGGAAGAAGAAGGCCCAGATAAAGAATACAATGATGTTAGAAAGGGAGAACTCCGAGTGGAACCAGAGGGTGTGGGTTGCGCTGAATGAAGGATTAGTGCAGCTTCACAGCAAAGAAAAGGGGAATCCTAGTCAAGATGAAAATGAGGAATTACTTTTTTTAGACTCCAGTTCACTGAGCAGCGACAATGCATGATGGGAGGTACTTGACATAACACTCTTCCAGGCCATGTTTGCTCTCCATGTGGGACCAAGAAAAAACAACAACAGTGGCACACCAAAACAAAACAGTTTTTAACCTAATAAACTTACTCAGAAATCCTTTTCTGTAAACCTTGGGTTTTATTTACTATTGAGTATTTGTGTGTTGAATCAATGACACATGGGAAATTAGCATGCCAGATTTGCAGACAACATGCCCTTTAAAGGCTTGTATTTTGCAAAAGGTTCAAATCAATGCATTCTTATTGCACAGTATAGTAAAGGAAGATGTGGTGAGTGTTGAATTCTTCACAGTCATCATAAACAGTTACTTTTTGGAACATATTACAGCATAGTAGAAGCAAAATGCTGTGGAAATAAAAAGCATTTTGGATTCCTAAAATGTATGCACAGCAGTCAGGTTGATTCTGAATTAAGGAAAGGGCAGTGCAGAAGTGAGAAGGTGCAATTTAATTGTATTGAGAGATGGGCACACACTTTTATTCATGACTATTAAGTGGATTCATGACTATTATTCTGTGGATCACTGAGCTACTTTCCCATGAGTGAGAAACCTGCAGTCCCAGAATCACATTACTGGGTGTGACATAGCCAAGGTGGAAAAAAGGGCTGGAATACAGAGTCTCTGTGACAACTTATTTGTTAACATGATACAAACACATGCAAACATGATACAAATTCATGTTAGGGTGAAAAGCAGCAGGTTAGGGGCATTCTGGGGATGTTGCTGCTGTCACATCTCAAAGGGAAAGGAGCGAGAAGGACTTCCTTTACCTGTTGGTGAAATCATTATGGTAATAGAGGACAAAAAACCCCACACCTTGTCTACCTCATCTGCTTCCCTAAAGTGTCAGGAAAAGCTCAAGCAGCTTAGGATATTACAAAGTATTAATCTAGTGCAGAAACCCCTGCTGTCCTTATGGACTAGGGACCCTTTGCTGAAAAGCTTTCTTCAGGGCGTGATGAAAGCACTGAATGGGGAAAAAAAAAAAATAAAATCATTCAGTTTCCTTGGCTACCTCTCATTCCAGGCACACATAAGGTTTTATCAGGGGCAGGACAGAAGTATCATTCTCTCCAGTGCCATACCAGTTCATGAAGCTGTAAATGAGGAAGTCAGAGACTACAACTCAAGAGCAGCTGGAACAGCACAGAGTAGCTGAAGCAAAAGGACGTTTCTTCCTAAAATGTATGAATCACCTGTGCTTGAGGTGATGTGTTACTTAGATAATCAGTAAGAAGAGAGAATCTGTTGTGTTGGAACAGCTTGATTTGACAGGCTTAGCAAGAAGAAGGTGCAGAGGAGGCATAACTACTCTCTAAAATGTCCACAGGCAAATATCATGAAAGCATTAAAAATAAAGGAAAGGCTGGCACCTGGACAAATGAGCTGTGGCTGGGAATAAACTTAGAAAATCAGAAGATCTTTTTTTGGTCTTTTTACAAGAGTCTTCCAATAGCAACAAGAACAAAAAGTAACTATTTCAAAGGCTAAACAGTATGTATTTTTGGTGTGACTATTGCTGTTAATAATTGACTAGATGTGATGACCTAAAGCTGAGGTAACTGAACTGCAGCTTTTGAGCACACACAGTCCTTACATTTTCTAGAACTGCTCAGATTATAGCAGTGTATGACGTGAAGGTTCTAGCATGCAGCCTGCCACTCTGCTCCCTTCCTACCATGTTCCTTAAATATGTTCCCTCTTCTTCTATTATCTGTTCTTTCTTTCTACTTACTGAGTGATGAATTGCAAAGTTTAGACCACAGAAACTGGATGGTGATTACTTTTCCATGCACATGACTGAGAAACCAGAAATTTAAAAGTCCATGTGACAAGGCAGTTACATATGAAGGTGCCAGAGATGCCTCTGTTCTCCAATGTAAAATCGTGTTTTGTCCTGTTTATCATATCCAACCTCTTTTTGTCCACGTTATTGATAGGAACAGCCCGGCACTCACCTGCGGCTGCATAGCAAGAAATGGACCACTGAGTCTTCAACATGGTGATTTGTCAGGGCTCAAATCTTCCCTCTTATGCAATTATCAATTTGGAGAGTGATTTCATAAGGTGCTGCATCACTGGAAAGAAGTGTTTGGTTTTTTGACAAGCTTGGGAAGAATTCCTGATTTCACAGTGTCTACCCATAGACACTTAGTGGACTTGCAGCATATATGTGGTGCATTGGATAGGCAAGAGTTCTGACATATGGGTATTGCTGGATTAGAATTTTTTCTTTTCTTTCATTTTGGAGATATTTATCCTAAGTTTTATTTTGATTGTTATTACTTTCAGAAATTAAATAGCTAATCCTACCACTTGTTAATGTACTATCTTTACGCAATACCTTTTTTATGAAACAAGTGTGATATTTTCCTCTGGACGGGATTATAATTTAAAAAAGCATAATATCAAATTATATGGAGCTAATCTCAAGGCACAAAAAAGATGGGAAGCGTGGATAAATAGTTTTACCAGTGGAATTCCAAAGATTGAGGAGATTTGGTTTACATAGCAAGAGCCTCACTCTGCACTGCAGGGAAGGAGCAGTGAACTGTGGAGTTCTGAAATACCTTGGAGAAGCTGAAAGCACAAAGAGATACCAGCTCTCCATCCTGTACCTTAATTTTAGCATATAAAATAAATGTTATCTTGTAAATCCAGATGATTGTTCTGTAGAAGTTGTTATTTTTTAGTGTTACCTGAATGCAATGATCCTATGTTTTAATATTCTGTGTTTATTGTTGACCGAAAATCCCAAAGTTGGCTGACCTACCCTTGCAGTCTGGTGCCGACTGCTCTGACCTTCCCATTCTTCTGCTTGAAGGCAGATAAAAGTTGAAGAAGTATTTTTCTTCCATACCCTAAAAATAATTTTTTAAAAAGATAACCCAAGACTTCTTTCCCTCACTAGAATGTAAAGAAGTATATCTTTATACAGCAGTCTCAAGTGGAGAGATGGCTAACTTGATTCCATTACTGCTGTGACAACCGATGAAAGTACAGCAATGCATAGTGGGGAACAATAGCTCTTTTTTCTCATCTGTTTTTTAAAATAACTTTTTTGTATCATAACCATCAAGGCATTATGACAGCTTGTGACAAAGTATTAAAAAATAAAGAGCACCTGGTAAATAGAATGAGTTTCATAATGTCTGCGTTAACATTTTTCTTGCATTTACTCCAGAATTCTGAGTAAGAAAAGGAGATTAATTGTGCAAGAAAATTCTTAAAATTTTAATCAGGGGTATCAAATATCAAACCTTTTCCTTTGTAGTTTGACAGTCTGGGTGATCTTACATCACTGTAATGAACAAAGTTTCTCTTTGATTAAAGGTATTACAAAGTCAATAGAGGACAGAGAGTTTCCATACATGCCTTTACTGCAGTTGATCCTCTTCTCCAGTGTAAGAAACATCTTGAACAGGAATGTAACAGATCAAGAATTTTAAATTACATTTATTTTGCTTAGTTGTACCAAATATAACACAAAAAAATTTGATTGTGCAGTTATGTCAACAGTAATGAAAATGAGGAATTCCATGCTATGTCATAGCCAACATACAGAAAGCAGAATAATACTGAAGATTTGGAATTTTGCTGGCCTTGTATTTGGTTTTGGCATCTATAAAAGTGGAGGTCCAGCCCAGCTTCATTCTCAGAGCAGAATTAGATATAAGGTTAGATAATCCTTCTGTTGCATTTGTCAACGTACTTGAAGAGTAAACTAACCAGAATTTAAAATGTTTTATTTTTTTTGACTTTTACCTACTTTTACTCCTTTTCTTCTATTACTTCTACTCTCGAACCCAGAAATCTATACCCTGATATAGTATTTGCACCTAAACAATTATTTCAGCTTTGAATAATCAAAATCCTTTAATATAGCTCAAATTAGTCTGCAGAGCAGCATGACAGAAGTTAACATGACTATTCTGATTTCTACTTGTAAGCACAGAGAATAACACAATTGCCAATTAAAATAGAACATATTCAAATTGGAATCACTTTATGGTTGATTAAGCTGCACGATATAACAATCCATGTGTTGTTATGGATATTACCCTTGAGTTTAAAGAGTTCCTCTGATTGTCCAAAGAGTGCCTGTGAGGGCAAGAACTCATGCTCTGGAAGTATCTTCTTTATCATTTCAAAGCATAATGTCTCCAGGGAAACTGGTGTTGAAGGAAATATTTTCATAAGCTTTATCTGTTAAAAAAAAAAAAAAGCATTTAAAAGCAGTTTTCGAACAGTGGATTTGACTCATTCCTGTAAGCACTGAAGACATATCTGTGGCAGTGGGAGGGTGCAGTAACCTTTGTGATGATTTTCATGCAGGTTACAGTCAGGGTTTTTACCTCCTGGATCTAAATAAGGCATCCTGTAGTGCTTCCCCAAGGCCCTGACCACAAATTTTCCCTGCCTAAATTCCTCTCTACAAAGGAATTGGAAGATCTGGTGGCTTGTGCTGCTGTAACTCTTCTCCAGTTTTACTTTCTGTCAGTATGGGCATGGAAGTTGACTTCTACTGCGGGCTCAGCAATAGAAATCTGATGTTACCAAGCAGAGATCTTCATTTACAACTACTTCAGCTAGCATGGTTTGGAAAAGTAGGGCAAGGCATGATTTCAAACAGGTATCTTGGAAGTTGCCTTATAAGTTAATTTTACATGGAAAATATCAACACAACTTCAAGAAAGCTGAGAAATAATGAATCAGATCTTTTGTTTCTCAACATGCTAAATGAGGTCCACTTAAAAAACGAATAGCAATTTTCAGCTTGATTTTTTTTCAATCCATCTCCAAAATTTCACCATGATATTGCTACAACTGTCCTCCTTTCGACAGGCTGCAAACGGTAAATGCGTTGTTTCTTCTGTCCATAAAATCAACAACAGGCAGGGGAAATTCTTACCAGAGGGAAAAGCCTTGCTAAAGCTTAATAAAAACTGTTGATGCTCCCTACAGGTACTAGCATGTCAGAGCTAAAAATACATATTTGAAGTAAAAGCCTTAAGCAACAAACTACCTTTGTGAAAATGTTTCCAAAAAAAGGTGCTTAAAAGGTACTTAAAGCATCCACATGACTGCAATTGCTTGATGCTAACTCCATGACTGTAGCAATCAAACAGAAAGGCTTAGGGTGTTCTCCCAAAGCAGCAATATTTTGCAGCTTCATTGACCGGAGTGCTTTAGAGTGACTGCCTCCAGCACTATCTCCATATAATATATTACTGTAATGACAAGGTATAGAGCAGCATGTTTGCACTATTCATCAGCATAAGCAGTTTTCCCCCTTCAACTTTAGCAGCGGCTGACTTTTTACTTGCACAGCCCATGAGGAATAACCCAATCCAACCCAACTAAAACAAAGTTTCAGAAGCCTCATTATTTTCTGCAGAAGATATGAGAAGGAAGCTACATTTCAGGAAGCAGGTACTTCTTTCTTTCAAACCAGTAAGTAATTTTTTTTCAAAATAACAGCCACAATACAATGGTTTTTTCAGACCTTCTTCTGTTCATGGACCTTTTCAGAGCCATAAAGGTACCCATTCCACAGCACAGAAGCTGAAGCAAGAATGTCCATCAGAGCTGACAGGCTCCAGGACACATGGCATAAACACATCACAGTTTATGACTTCTCTTACAAGTACATAGACTGAGTATGAGAACTTGTTTTAACTGCCTGGTGATATGTCAGATATGCCAGGCCCTGCATGTGCCAGGGCAAATGCATCCAGAATGCGTCTTCTGGCCATGGCTGGTCAACAGTTGCAAGTTTGATGGAAAATTTTGGTCTTCACGGTAAGCCCTCAATAAACTATCTCAACAGATCTGGCATATTTGGTATGGAATTTTTTTTTCTTTTTTTGCCTAAAAAACTGAATTTCAACTCCTAGCCTCTAGCTCTAGGCTCTCAAGAATAAACTCTGTAACTATGACTGCATGTTGTTTTCCAAAAGCTATGAATACTTCCCATTTCTCATGTTTTGTACATCCTTTCTCTCTATTCTGGATTTAAAACTTATTGTGAGGTACAAGCCTGTTGCCTCAAGTTTGCCTGCTTTTCACTGTTTGCATTTGTTCTCATGCAGCTTTAAGTAAACTATGTATATTTTTAGAACTGTTTACATATTTCTCCCCTGGGAGGAGAAAGATGATTGGTAGTGATGTTCACCAACGAGGTTGAAGAGGTGGCTACCTGTGTAGCCAATCTTTACCCTGCTTGTAAAAGGTATTTAAGATGGAGTCAGAAAATAAAGTAGAGCTTTCCTGCTTAAGCTCCTGCTGCCTGCTTTGTTCTTTCATGTCCCTAACAGCAATGCAAGCCCACAACAGAATGCTGAAATAAAATAAATTGCAAAATCAGAGAATACTTTGTATTTTTTAGACACATTCATCACCCAGTTTAATTACTCTCTGTCTCACTTCATTCATTAAGGTATTCACACTTGAAAGTGGTTCATGATGAGAACATGTCCAGACAAAAAACTTTCAGCAAATGGACAAATAAAAAATCATTTTCACTCATATTTAAATGGGTAAAGAACTTATTTCACATCATAAGTTCCCCAGGTGAAACAGGTTTGACACAGATGACAAGTAGATACGGAAGGCATTCAGTGCAGGTAAATCTTTGCATTCAGGACAAAGTTTCACACATGGAAGAAATACTGTGCTGTCAGTTACTTTCCAGTAGATTGTGAAAAACAATGCTCAGAATATGGATGCAACCCTCCCATCCCTGCTCATGTGGATGGAAAGAAATGGATTAACATTTGTGTCAATTGGAGGCATTCTTGCCTTGGAAATACAGGAATGAAATATGTTATGCACATCTAGCTGGTTGGAGCTATAGCAATTTGCACAAGCTGCTGGTAGTTTAATGAGTCTCTGAATCTCTTGAGAAGACTTCTCAGATGAAAGAAGTGTTTGGAAAAAATGTTAAGGATGGTCCTCTTGGTATTTACAATATCTGAAGTCTTACAGGAGAAAATCCAATCATGTCTTCCTCTGGTCCTGTCAGAAAAAGGAAAGATGAAGAGTGCCAGATCTGTGTATTGAGTTTTCATATCTACAGGGACAGTGGGAAGGATCAAACTAAGAATGTAATTTTGCTATTATACAAGGAACAGTTCGGACTATGGAGACAGAATAGATTTTAGATGTCTAAAGACCATGAGAGTTGTGGACTCCTGGGAGGATGTGTGTAACCATAGTAGCTGGAACAATTGGTTGACTTGGCTGAGCAGAGATTGACCTGAACAACCTAAATATTGTCAGAAACTGAGATTTCCCTTTGTGAACAGGAGTGCACACTCTCCCTCCCTCTCTCTCTCTCTCCCTCCCTCTCTCTCTCTCTCCCTCTCTCTCTATCTTTCTCACATACAAGCAATTTGGTCTCTTAGTGGCACAGAGCCAACAGCTTTTGGTTTATCCAGTTCCTGAAATCTATCATAAACCAAAGGAGCTTTCTCATATGAACACAAGAAATAATAATAATAATAATAATAATAATAATAATAATAATAATAATAATAATAATAATAATAAACAGGGTGCGTTTACTGCTGAAACAGCTGGGGAACAAAGAAAATTCAGGAAGATCTGATTAGTACCCAAATGCCTGCATTCTTACTGGTAGTCCACCAACCCTTAATGATGTATTTCTATTCAAATGAATCACAAGGCAATTTCCTCGCATTAGAAAACAGAGACAGACACTTCTAGACCATTATGGATGGATGTTCTTTCTGGCTTTCAGCTTTCAGCTCCTTTGGGGGAGTCAATGCTACTGCTTTGTTCTTTCAATCCCTCAGTTTACAATGAAAGGATGACATTGTCATTCTGTTTAAAGGTCAAAATTTTGAGAGGTTTTGTACCTGAAAAGCTGTTCTGAAGAAACTATAGCTGAAAGATGACCTTGTACAAAAGGGGAAATAAAATGTAAGATAACTTTACATATCTGTGCTTTTGTTCAATTTAAGAATGTTTGCTGGAAAACTGTAAGTGTTTGACTTGAGAAACATTGTAGAAAAACACTATTAAAAAATTCTTAAAGAAACTGAAAACACTGACTCAAGCTGACCTTTCAGGATGATAGCCAATGTTTTGATGACAGTAGGACTAAAAGCACAAACACTGTGAACTATGCCCATGTTGTGTTTGGTCAAATTGAAAAATGTTCCTTTAGATGTTTCAGAGTTTCTTAAAAGCTCATTGGTTCTATCTCCTATTAAAGAAAGAAAACCCAAACCAAAGGAAGAGTGAAACCATTAAAAAATATTAATTCTATTGGGTCTAACAGGAAAAAATAGTGTCCACAGACTCTGTTCTCCATATAAAGTCTATCAGCAAGTAGGTTTTTCTAGCTAATTATACTCTCAAAATGGGTGTTAAGTAGCAGAACAGGAATCTAGAAAACTTTCACAATTATTTCATTAACAGCTGTGGAAATAAACCTGCAGTTACCATGGCTCATTCAGCCATCTCTCACCTGAAGCCCTGCAGAATTATATGCAAGCTATAAGGAAGCCCAAATTCAGCAAAAACCCTTGGCTTTCCAAGTAGGCCTGGATATTCCCATTGAAGATGGAGCTTTGTCTTATACATTCTCAAGAGTGATTGATCTGATTTGAGCCTTCACTTAGTGTTAAGGCATGCCTAGCCTTTGGAGTCTGATCAGTCCTGCATATTATCAAAGGCTGTCAAAGAAGTGTTCTGAAGTCCAAAAAGGGATGTGTTTGCACCAGGTATTTGAAGGTCTGTCAAGCACTGAATCCATTCTGACATACAAACCTGTAGAATTACTGAAAGTAAAATAAAACAAAAAAAGTCCTACCTATGAAATACTGTTGCTAGGATGTAGCAAGAGATAGCTAATGCCTTATCCCAAAGAGCACGATTTCTACATGGTGGAAGAATGTCACATTTCTGAACATTTTCTCACAAATGCCTTTCTAGTGAGACTCTGCTGGCCAGTTCAGAGAACCACTACAGTTTTTTTTTCAGGTTCTGATGCAGAAGTATATCAGGAGCAGATGTTACACCAAATCCCTAAATGCATCTATTGCTCCAGAAGTGATTTTCTGTGCCATGGTACTTCCAAAGGTAATAGCACAGGTAATAGATGACAGACCCAGCACTTGGCTTTTGATATGTCCCTGCTGGCTATTCACTGCTTGGTTCCCTTCTGTCCTGGGGCTCTGGGTATCTTACATGAACCATCCAACTGGTGTCATTTAGAGGGCAAAGAGATAAACCATATGTGAAATAGAATAAGATAATATGCCTTTGTCCCTTTCAAACAAAGGAAGTCAATAAATAACAGACCAAAAAGAACTGTCTTATGATGGAACAGCCTGATTCCTGTTTACATTTCTTTACACCTCCCCAAAAATAAATTTTTAAAGGGATACTGAAATATTTCTCTTTTTTAGTGTGATTTTGCTAAATTGCATTCTTCCTAAATGCTTGTAAAGGGTCCTTAACCCCTCAATTTGACACACGTTAGGATTGCTAAGTAGTGCAAATAGTTTAAGTCAATTTTAAGTGAAACAAGAATAGTGTGAACTTACTAGTAAGTGTCAGAGCAGTTGAGATATAACCTGACCTGTAAATACACTTGTATTTTCGGAAGCCATATTTCATTCCTGGAATTGTAGATGTACCACATTTTAAGATATTAAAAAAATCTCCCAAATCAGCCTAAAAGTAATTCTAGGTTGTCCTGGATGAGAAATAAGAATCGGACGATGAAAATAGCAAAATTAATTAATGCCATTACCATGTTTTTTACTATCACCTGGTCTTGCATTTCCAAGGCAGACTTTCACATCCACAGCTAGACTTCACTGTGGCATCCCATATTGATCTCACCCACTAAAGCTTTCAAGCAGCCTGGAATTTTGTCTAACCTTCTGCAAATATATGCATTTAAAGGTCACACACATGATGTGAGATTTGCTGGCCAAATGCATTCTGTGTGCTCACTCTGCAATGGAAGAGGACAGTTAACTTCAGCTTGCTTGGTGCTGGTTGTGCTGGGTAAAGAAATGCAGCCTCCACATTTTATGTTAAACACAGAATTTTCCAAGCTTCTATAATCCTGCAATCTACAGCATTCCTCAGAAAACCACAATGATGTGGTAGGCCAGCTGAATGAACATTAAAGAGACAATATGGTTATTTGGTTTAGTAGTTTGCTGCTGTTGTTTTAAAATTGGCCTCCAAAATTGTCTGCTGCTGGAAGCTATAAAATTGTTACTTTTTCAAGATGTCTCCCACATCTCTTAATATACTTAGGCCATCAAACTTCTTACCATTTGGTACTTTTACAGTGATCTAGTATACCTGTTAATTATGCAGATACATGACTTTTGTTTAGACGTCCTTTGAAAAGCAGCAAGATTAACTGCAAGAGCCATTCAGGATCCAACTACTTGCAAATTTTGGTCACTAACATGTAAACAACAGGAATAATGGCAGAAAAAAAATGAAATTAAATGGCTACATGCAAAATTCTGCCAACTGGACTCGTTATTCCTGGAGGCAGCAGGAAGAAAAAAGCAGAGCTGCCCTACCTTGTGGCAGTGAGCAATTGATTCTTCTGTAGAAAAAATTCTGCCCTTAAAAAGTATTAGATAATTTTAAGCTGTTTTATCCCTTGATATTATATAAGAGAAATTTTAATTAATTCTTAACAGTTAAAAAAAAAGAAAAAAAGAAATGAAGATTTGTGTTTCTTAGGAATGCTAAGCTGTACAAAAGCTCTGGGCTTTGTTTTTGGGCTGTCATTCTAAAGGAGGTGAGGACGGATTATAATTGCACTGTGGGGCCTGAACAGAGGACCCCTGTAGGTAGAGCAGGCCTTTCAATCTTCTGATCAACGGAGCTGAAACAAAAATGCAGGAGGGCTGTGTTCCCACGTTCTTTGACAGTTTCCTGCTGCAGATAGCGTCCTTTTAAACCTCCCTTATGCTTTCATTATGCTGCTGAAATAATGAATAATTTGCCTCCTCCACTCTTTGATATGCATGGTCAGATATTATTGGGTAAGAAGCAAGAGGGACCTTCCTATAACCTTAATCCAGTTCACACTAATAAAATGATTTAGCTTAGCATTCTTGGGAAGCAATTATTTTTCTTGAAGACAATGACTATCAAAAAGTCCCTAATGGGCAGAGGCAGATCAGGTCACCTCAGCTTTCCATTTTCTTCAACACGGGCAATGTTTGGACCCTTAAAGTATGAGCTCCCTTCTGCAGTTTTGTCACAAATACTCAATCATTACTGTTGCTGAGTGTAGGGTTAAAAATGAATTAGGTTTAATTTTGATTTATTCAAGTGTGCAGTTATTGACTGTGAGAGGTTAACTGTACTCTGAGTTCTGTGAGAGAAAATCCTCAGAGGGAGAAGTATGCTGGAGAAATGTGAAAAGGTACTTCTGTTTCCTAATGCTAGTGATGAGCAACATGTTTCAATTCTTATTCTCCTTTTTGTCATTAAATTATGAATCTGGCATTCTTGAATAAAAGAACCCCAGGATTACTGTGTTCCTAAATTAATACAATATTAAAGAAAGACAGATTTATTAATTTAAAACACTACTCTTTCTGAGAAAAATTAATGATAGTTTAAGCAGATTAGTGTTCTCCTTTATATCTCAAAAATTGTCAACAATTAGAAAATACATTGGCTGTCGAAAAATAATGCTTCTATTATGTTATCTGGACTGATCCAAGAGTCTTTGCAACAATCACTTGGATTGACCTCATATTCCTCTTGACACAAAGATCATGTGTATCCCTTTATTACTTGTGACTTATTATGATTGCTGTTATCATTGCTACTTAATACAATTGTTAATATTCTTAACAAAAACTATCTGTCTGATTGCATCTTTTAAAGACAGGTAGATATGTGCTGCAATTTCTAAAGAAATGTAAAGGCCTTTTGTTCACACCTTCTTTTATTGAAATGATGTAATTAAAATGAGTAGAAGATATGGGTCACAAATTCATTTGCATATCTGAAGTGTAGCCTGATCCTGAAAAAACCAAACATTTTCATCTTAGGTATAATGCAAATTTACAGGGTTTTTATGAGAAAACTTCTACATAAACAATTTTAGTGAGGTCCATAATACTGTGCCATACTAGTATGGCCTTGTAGTGTTGGTCACATGCAAAAAGCTTGGTATTAAACAGCAGCTTTTTAATAAAATTAAGACAGCTTCTCAAGGCTATTTAACCTTCATATGAAAGATTTGTCAACAAAGTTTCCCTATGGTTATCCTTTGAAATTATTTTAATGACCTCACTGAATATTTTTAGCAATAAATTCGGCACAAAAGGCAGGAGTTGTTCTGGTTCAAATTGTTGAATCAAAAATGGGTGAACTATAAATTCAGATTCAGTTTGTTGAAATTCAGACATTCAGATGTCAAAGATTCAGAGATAAGGGATAATCATCCAACCCTTGTCTGAATTAGTCCCACTATTGTTAACTTAAGGTTAATACTATGACTCCATGCCTAATTTACATGTCTGCAAGTGCAATTTTGGCTGTGCTCAATCTGACTTTGCAGACTGACAAGGATTGGATTGCGAGTTGAAAACAAGTGATAGCTATGAATCATCCTAGTAGAGGGACTTTTTTCAGCACCAAATTGGAATTATGTCATTTTAAAAAGTCATAGTAATATATCACCTGGAAGATTCCATGTAGCCCTAGCTACCCAAAGCAAAAAAAGCCAAAATCGAATAAGTACAGAGAATGTCTTTTCTTCTTCTGAGTGAAGATAAAGGACAAAAGCCAAGGGAATCTCAATTATCCTGTATCTCAAGTATCCTGACTACAGTAGGGAGAAAAAATATTAAGTGTCATCTGATGAGAAACAAACCCTGCAAGTTGGCTAAAACTTAAATACTGCTAACCATGGATAGTATAAGGAAAGCATTAACTTTCTTCTCTCTAAAGTGTTCTCTGTCTCTAATCAAGGATACACCATGAAAATGTAAAAAATTCTTCAGTAAGTCCATTCAATGCAGTGCTTTGAGGGAATTCATCAGCATTTCCCAGATGTGATGTGACATCCTACTTAAAAAGCCTCATGCATTTTGTCGCCCATGTGGATATCTCTGCATCACACTCTCCTACACTTTGGTAACCAAGATTAACTTGGATGCAACTGTCTCATATCCCTGCCTAATGCTCCCAATTTCTCAGTCCTTCACCCTGTCTCCCTCCTCTCCTGGTTCTCCTCCTATCATGAACTGTTACCAAACTAAAGCATGAAGATTCCAATTAATAGACTTTGAGGCAATGACATGCAGTATAAAATGCATGGTTTGGATCCCCCTTCACAGACAGCTATTGTTGTCCAGAGTAAAGAATAAACATCACAGGTGGAAAAGGTAGTCCTGAGAGAGGAAAGATGCAAAGAGACAATTGATTACAGCTGATCAGGCTCCATCAGTGCAGCAGGAATTGAGAAACACCAACTGGCTGCAGGCTTCGACTCTTTCACTACTGTGGTTACTCAAATTAGCAACATTGAAAATTGAATAGTTAAATTAATGTGACTTCTGGTTAAGGAAGTGTTTAACATGGCAAAGTTAAGTACACCATGATATTTAAATGACCAAGGATAAATACTCATAACTTACCAAGTTCCCAATTATGGATTTCTATGGCAGATTTTCGCAATTAACTACTTAAGAATTGGATAAAAAAAATTGGTCTTTGAATATGGTACAAGAATAGAAAAGTTCCCATATCAGAATATGATATGGATATTTTACCTAGCTTTGGGCAGACTACTTGCAGACATCAGCTGCAACACAGACTGCATAAATTCAGGAGTCCACAAAACCTCGCCATCTACTTTGGAGAAGTGACCTGGAGAGCAGTACATGCTTAGTATTGAGCACTCATTAACCAGCATTTCCATCCTTGTTCAAGGTTAGAAAGTGATTACCATTTGCTTTCTTACCAGCAATGAACTGTGGAGTCAGTCAGGGGAACTCTCTGGTCTGTTGTGATCACTTAAATTAGCAGCTTCCAGGAGCCTTAGGTGCATTAGTATGACTTCAAGTCAATGAAAAATTTAAAATCTCAATATCAAGATAATTCATCTCTTGAAAAAAATAAACATTAATCTCAGACAGTCACTTGGACACACAAAATCTATAAGCCAGGAAATGGTTGCTGTTCATCTTTTATATTAATATGAACTGAGAAACCATTTAACTACATTTTTCTCATGAAAAAAATTAATTATTAAGAATCACTAAGGGAGTGATGACCATTAGAATACTTGGTCTCTTTAAATTTGCATTGAATGAGGTATTGTTTATTTGGCTTATTTTTTTCTGAGGGATTTTAAAAAAAGAAGTTTTCTTGAGAAATGTGTGAGATCTGATCTTGCTTTAATATTAGAAGGATTTTTTAAAATATCAGGTCATAAATCTCCTCCTGTTATGTTGTATCTCTGGACAGATAAGGTCAAGATGCCAAACACTTTTAAAAGTCTGAGAAGTTCCCTGTATTGTCTGAGCTCTCTCCCATCAAAGCACATCAGCTTCAGTAGTACAGTATTTTCAAAATCCATACACTCATTTATTTTGGTCAGATTCAGACTAAGGATTTTTTTCCAAAAAGTTAAGGAAAAGCTGTGTGCAGTATAAAAGAAGAAATACAATAAATATTCTGATTCATGTAGGTATTCTTTCAGCTGCTACTGAAATGTTCAACAGTAGAAATAAAGAGGGAGAAGTTGAATAAAACACTCATATTTTCTTCCATTTTTTTTTGTATGTATCCATCCAAAATTTTTAATTATGAACTTATATTTCCCTGTCTCCAAAAGTTAAAATCTTTTTTGGCCTTTTCCCATATGAGAAACTTCTTCTTAAAATTCTTTCTATTACTGAGGACCGAGAATGTGTATACCAGAACAAGAACATATTTCTTCCCAGCAAACTAGAAACTTCCATCATCAAATATTAGATAAATTTGTCCTTTCCTATTCAGAGCAGCTAATGACTTCGGAATTGTTTACTTTGGAAAAAAGGAGGCTGACATCTTCCTGAGAAGGGGACATCGAGAGAGAGGTGCTGAAATGTGCTCTCTGATATCCAGTGAGAAGGGTGTGTGAGGATGGTTCAAAGCTCAGGTTTGAACCATCTCAGCTCAGATGGTTCAAGCTACAGGAAGGTGTAGACTGGACATTAGGAAGCATTTCTTTACAAAGAGGATGAGCAAACCTTGAAACAGACTTCCTTGAGAGGTGGTTGTGCCCTAAGCCTCTCAGTGTTTAAAAGGCATTTTGACAATGCCCTTAATAATGTGCTTTAACTTTTGGTCATCCACAAAGGGGTTCAAAAACTGGACCAGATGATCACTGCAGGTCTCCTCTCCTCTCCTCTCCTCTCCTCTCCTCTCCTCTCCTCTCCTCTCCTCTCCTCTCCTCTCCTCCTCTCCTCTCCTCTCCTCTCCTCTCCTCTCCTCTCCTCTCCTCTCCTCTCCTCTCCTCTCCTCTCCTCTCCTCTCCTCTCCTCTCCTCTCCTCTCCTCTCCTCTCCTCTCCTCTCCTCTCCTCTCCTCTCCTCTCCTCTCCTCTCCTCTCCTCTCCTCTCCTCTCCTCTCCTCTCCTCTCCTCTCCTCTCCTCTCCTCTCCTCTCCTCTCCTCTCTCTCTGCAGGTACGTTATTGACACTGCTCTTTTGACAAGACAATCAAAAATTACTTGCAAGTGAGCACTGGCAAGGTAGGAGTTATGATCCTCCACTGCAGACCTCTAGCAACAGGAGCCTGATATATATGTGTGGCCTTGAGCTGGTAAAGGAATGGCTCCACAGGAATTTTCTTTTGGGAATGTCCACATATAGAGAAAAGGGTGTTGAGGCTCAGAACCTCTCCAGCATTCCTTCCTGTGCTTGATGAAATCTAGTTACACTAGAACTTTATTTTTTTTTCTTTTCAAACAAACCAAAGCAATTTTTATACAATGAGTGGAAGAGTTTGGGTGGGTACATTCCCAGAATGACCACTCTGAGTGAGATGTAGACATCTTTTATAGGCAGAATATTGCAAACAATACTATTCCCATTGCTCTCATGCTGTTTATTATCCAGCTGAATAATTTTAAAATTTTTCACTGCTCAAACATGTCTAAAAGCAGCTCTTGACACAGTACAAACTAATTTATGACTGAGATATTTTTTCTGAAATAGTTTATAGATGACTGGAATATTTGAGAAGGGGGTAGAAAAATTTAATTTATGGAGAGACATGCAACTGCAAATGTCTATATAACATGAACATAGTCTATTTTTTGGCTTAGAGTAAAACTCAAATAAGAAAAGATTGTTATTATTTAGGAACAGTGACTCCAGACAAGATTTCTTAAAAGAATTCTGTGATGTTAAGAAACAGAGATCTTCAGTCCGTAGCAGGTGAGTTGTTAGACATAATTGCACAAGAATATAATAAATAAATATGGCCTAGTACTCTTTTATACAGTGATGAAAAATCTTGACAAGTCATCAATTCAGTCCAATTCAGTTTAGGAAAAAAGAGCCCATGAAATAAAAAGTGAAAAAGAATGAGATTATTTAGACAGAATTGGGTACCTTAGATATAACAAGGTTTGTATCTAACCTCACTGAATATTTATCGTGTCACTATTCCCTTGACATTGATTTTTAAAAAAAGGTAAAGAACAGCACAAAACATTTGAAAGGAAAATATGGTATGTGCACACTGCACAGTAGATAATGTTATAAATATTAAGTATCCCCTTTATCTTACACTTCTGAGTAAGGTTACACCATTTAGCAACGTCAAGAAAGAATGTTTTTTGTGTTAGACACTGGTGGTGTGTGAGTACTAAGGATGAAATTCCTCTCAGGTGACCCGAAGATGCCACAGTGTGCCTATAAAATCATTCTATGCTCTACGTTTGTCTCTTAGGAGAACTCCTATGTCTCCTTTGTGGTGCTGGTGGGTTGAATGCATCACGGCAGTGGACATATAAGACCACCCACCCACTGGCCCCTGCTACCTCTGTGAATAACCTTGAGAGGATTCCACCTGTAAAACTCATGGTCTGGGTGAAGGACTTCAACTTTCTGCCAAACAATTAGTATTGCATGAGCTTTACAGAAGCACAATCTCTTAAGACAGTTGCCTCCAGAGGCCAGGCCTTACCTGATGATAATTAATGCAAATATCTCATGGCAATTGTTGCCACTTCTTGGGGTGAATAAACCCTATGAACCTTATGTAAATACACAAGTTATTCAAAGAAAATAGATCTAAGTCTTCATCATCAGTGTCTGCTCCAGACAGAGGCTGGCTACCAGGACAGGAAAATTAGTGACCTTTCAGCCAAGGAGAAAAAGACCAAAGGATCAAATTCCATTTAAAAGAGATTACTGGGAAAATTAATGGGAGAGGGGCACAGGTGGTACGTAGCACTGCCTTCCAAAGTATGGAAAAGATATGTGTGAGATATAAAACTATTGTTTAAGCATCTCTTCTCATATGAATATATCAATGTATACAAACATACAAGACCTTAGAAGATCTCTTTTAGTCTCTGAAATGAACTAAATAACCTCCCACCAACTGCTGTCTCTCCTCAGCCCTCCTCCCTGCCCACACCTTCTCCAGTATTTCTGTGCTCACCATCCCTTCTCCATGTTCTTTAAATATTCCAAAAAGCATAACTTGTTTATACATTTCCATGTATATCTACCTAAGCTTTTTCCATATTTACATGCCTCAAGTCCCTTCACAGCCCTGTGTCATTGCCTCTATTTCCTAAAGCTCCTTGGACTTACCTGTTCATCTGCTCTTGCCCATATATTTTCCAGAGTTGAATCAGCAGAGTGCAACCAAGAGTTTCCCACTTGCCCACTGTGTTGCCAACTGAGAAAGAACAAGCAGATCTGGGCAGTTTCTTGAGGTAACTGCATCTTCTGCAGGTCACCTTCTGGTCATCACCCTTTTGCAGGGGGCTGAAAGTCACCCTCAAACCAGGACTGCAGTGTTTTGTGTTGTTCAGATGGACTACCCAAGCTGCATTTTTATAGAGAACTATGTTTTCAACCTTCTGCTTGAATTACTCTTATATGGTGGATAGTAAGGGACTATTTAACACAGGAATAATCCAGACTTTAAGTTCTCATTTTGCTCAAATCAACAGCAAACTTCATTTGAGTTCAGGTAATCCAGATATGCAGCTGGACTGAGGAGAGGATTACTGCTAATGACAAGACTGTTATTTTAATTTAGAGAAGTGAGAATCTGGACTTGAAGTGATGTATTAATTGCATGTAGAAGACACTGGAAGAGTTAGAGGGCTCTAATGACAATATGATTTTCTGCAGGGGAAACATTTGTCAGTGTTTTCTTCTTCATACTCTCTCAGGCCTGTGGGAGAGTGAATATGTTGCATTGGAAAATATTCCCAATGACAGGCATAGAGGAGCAGGGAGATGAAGCAATTACAGTAGATGGGAGGCTCCTGAGTAGGAATGGGGGAGGCCACATTCACTCTGGGACTGCAGTTACTGTAAGAGTTTAGGAGAGTTTTCACATGTTTATCCAAGATGGTCTTTGAAGTGTCTTGTGGGTAGCAGTCAGAGGTCTGCTGTCACTGGGAGTGTCAGAGGACCCTGAAGATTTACAGCACAGCTTTTTCAGCAGAGGGTAATTGCTGCTACAGGAGAGTCTGAAACAGCTCTTTAATTTTTTAAGATGGCAAGAGCCAATGTAAGCTGTTGCACTGTTTTCCCAAGAGCTCAAAAGAGCAGTACTTACACACTCCTTGCAGTGGCTGGACGGGATCTGTAAGCTACTATCCACCTTTTCTGTGTCTCTGGGAGACAAAATATCCCATCATTGCTGAGGAACCAGTTTTAGTACCTCACTTCCTGGCTTTGCAGTCTGAGACAGCCCAGAGAAAATGTTGAAGAGCCCCTCTAAAAGTGTGGTTCACTTCAGATACCTAGCCTAGATGTGGCTTTTTTAACCTTGTTGTGGACTTTACCCCCAAGAGTGGACTCATGGCCAAAACTGTTCGTGTGCTAATTGCCCATAGGAGCACCCTCTGGGCCACTTTAGAGGTGACTTGGACATGGGGGTTAATACAGAAGATTCAGTGTCTCATGTTCCAATCCACCCTTATGAGTATTTTATGTACCAGAGAGCTCCAAGGTTCATTTTCCAAGCTTGCAGCTGCCAGCCCAGAAGGACCACGATGGTGATTTATGAGCACCTGCACTGAGGTCCCTTTGCAGGTTCCCTCATTAGTCCTGAGTATGCCCAGTTGTTCCCCAACCTTGCTCCCAGCAGGTGCAGAGATAACACGCAGCTTCCCATTAAAAACTGTGTGGGATCAGGCCTGTGAATAAAGCCCAGAATCCCCAACACTTCTGAGCTCATTCGTGTTTGTAGCTGTGAATGGCAAAACTTTGCTAGGTTTTTCTTACTGAGTGATCCTCTTAAGCAAAATCAAGAAATCTTCTTCCACAGAGCAAGAGAGGGTCAGGCAGACCCCAAATATCGGAGTGAAGGATGAATTCTTTCCTTTGGTATGAGAGCAGACAGTGCATGAAAAAAGGTGGCAAAGGGGTCAGTAGGGGAACACACAGGATAAAATACTTTCATCTATTGTGCTGGGGTCAATAGGCTCCCATCAGGAAATCTTGAGCCCAAGATTAATTACTTGTTGCAGTAGGTGTACCATTGTGCTTTGGAAGACACTGTGGTGACTTTAGGCATCTTGCAGATTTCTGGTTCACACGATGCAATCCCATATAAAAAAAACAATAGTAGCTAAGAAAGTAGTAGTGGGTGGTGGTGAGATGCCTTTTAGCTCATTCTAATCAAACCCTTTTCAAACACATCTCCAGCTTGGCCAGAAATTATGAGTAACTATTTGCTAATTATTATGAAAGAATTTAGTAGTAATTCTGAATTACATGCCATGGCTATTATGTTATTGCACTTTGCAATTCATGTGACAGAAAATATATTAAAATTAATCCAAATTTTTCTGTGTACATTCCTTGGAAATTGTTTTTAATTTCTTGATTTGCTTGTCAAAAATCTGGGAGAGTCACAATTTGAAATTAAGCTTCATTCCTACTTTTGTCACCATCCAAATATATGGTTATCTTTATAGCAACTAGACATAGATTTTTTTCTAAAATAACTTTTTTTTTTTAATAAAAGAAAACCTGTAGCCAAACCTATAATCCTTGTTTTGCGTGAAATTTCCCATGAAATTTAAGATTATCAATACTTAATTCTTAAATTATTAAACATAAAGTTAATGACCTACTAATGGACAGTTGGTTAGTTTGTTGGACTTTCAACCACATTACTGAATCTGAGACCCATCCTCACTTCCATTTGCATCCAATGGCCCCACAAGACAATCCAAAGTAACAGATAGGCAGAGCTGTATTGTTGGAACTGTGAGGAGCAATAATGGAAAAAATCAGTAAGGACTTCATGGAGGTCTTAGTGACTCTGGACATTCACACAGCCTGGCAGTAAAATGTACCTAATTTATTTCCTGTGGCACAAATGTACCATATGTGGATGCTGAACATGCAGTACAAGCATTTCCACATGTGTAAACAATGATTTCTTTCCTATTCCTGTGTTTATCTCATTAACATTAGCCATGGATCCTTCCTTCATCTATATTCCAGCTGTGTGTGCCTATGGATCTACTGGGAAGTTCACTAGTTGACTTGCAGCCAAGCTGAATTGTCCTACACTTTACTGTACCATTGGTGGTGGTTGAGAAGCTGCTCTGGGCTATCTGAGTTCAGTGAAAGTAATTCTGTGTCCTTTGAGAACCTTTAAATCATACTTTCTGAAGTTTTGGAGTCAAAAGATATTATTAGATCAAAATGTTTCGTATCAAGTCAACATTTCCTAGCTTTTGTTTGCTGCATAATCAAAGTCGTGATTGATATATAGCTTAACCCTGTGTTATAATTTTTAATCTTCTGTTATATATTAAATGTGTTCAAAGGAAAAAATCACATGCCTTTTTTGAACCACTGACTTTGATAACATTTTTTCTACTTACAAGCTGTTATTCAGCATCTGTTGTGGGAAGGAACACACACATTCCTAGATATTTTTCATGGTCTAAAGACTCTAAGATACAAGAAGGAGTGACTCTACTCATATTAATTTTTCTGTCATAATGCAAATCAGGAATGATTTTTGCTGGCTGGAGCTGAACAAATAATCAGTAGAAAACAATGTATTCAGTAAATTCTGTCTCTCTCCCTCTATTTCATATTGTTCATGGCCATATCATGGCTCTTTTCTGAAATAAATTAGTCATTCTGAATTATTTACTGATGTTGGGAAAGATGGGACAGGAAGGGCTTATGGATATGACTGTCTGGTAAGAAATACTGGAGATATAAAATCTGTGAGTGAAATAGAAATGAAGGCCAGATTTGAGATGTAGGCATGGCAGGCAGGAAGACGGTGATTAACTGGAGATAGGTTGAAGGACAGAAAACAAAAGGACCCAAGAATGCAGTCTGTCTCCACCCTGCCAAGGCATCAAAGAAAAAGAAGATAAGAAGAGTAGTCTTTAGAGTGTAGAATATAGGATGAGATGGTAATTTAGCAGTTCTCATAGGCTGCATGCAAAGTTTGTAGGTTTTGTATCTTGCGCCGGTTGGTCACTGTAAATTAGAATATTCAACACAAAAGGAGATATAATGTGTTGGAACAAGGTCCTCGCTCTTTCCTCTTACCTCTTTGTCTCTTCTCTTCTCCCTGCACTCTTGCCTCTTCGCCCCTTCTCTTGCCCGCTCCCTCCCTCTGCTTCTTCTACCTCCCTCTCTCCTACTGCCCTGACCCCAGCACTCTTGTTCCCTCTCTTACCCCTCGTAGCTTTTTACCTCCCTTACCTCATACCCCCTCTCTCTCCCTCTCTCTCTTTAACTACAGCTTACATTAGGTAGACTTTTGACTGCATGCCTCAAGATGCATGTTTGAGTATGTGACTGCAGAAGCTGTAAACTGCACAGGAGGGTCTGCAGAACTGTGCCTTACAACAACTGTGTAGTCAAAACTAATTTTATAATAGCAGCTCTGCCCAGGTTTAGACACTGTCACACAAGGCACCTTGGGACCTAAACATAGATAACCCAAATGGGAGTAGAAACCACAGGTCTAAATAAAGTTCTTAAAAATCCTGGACAGTTAGGTGAACAACAGCACAGGTGACAAAAGGACACAAACAGAATAATGTCTAAGCCAGATGGCAAAAAGTGCTGAAGAAAATAAAAATTTTAAATGCCCTGTTCTGTGACACACTACTGCAACAAATGCCCTGATGAGCTTTAAGACCCTCAGCTGGAAGTATGACTCATTATTCTCTGTTAAAATAGACAGGGAGAAGAAAAGAGCAGTAGCATATGACTGCTATAAATTAAAATACTCATAAAAATAAAAGGCCCTCCATCAGAATTAAGGTTTCAAACACATCTTTCCCTCTCATATGCATCCATAAAGAAAGAAAAAGTTTTTTTGCAGAGAGCATCAGCTCCTTTGTCCTTATGGGGAATGTAAACATCCTGAATGTAATGTAAAGAGATCTATTTAAATAGAAAAAACAATATCAGAAACATATTAAAATGCTGATGAAAGATTAAGTTAACAGTTGTAGAATTATTTCTACATTTACAGCACTATTAAAGAACCCAAAACAACAAAGAAAACTAAAACATCAAATACCAACCAATACGAAGCCCCTCCAATATAAGAAAAGTCACATTTACATAGAAATCAGTGACACAGAAATTGTTTTGTGACCTTATACTAAGTGAACTAAGCTGAGCTAACCTGGCAGGTAAGGGAAGTAATAGTAATAGTGTGTAATAGTGTGTTCTTCCACACTGTAATAGTGTGTGGAAGAACTTAATGAAGAGAAAAAAAGGGTAGGAGAAGGTGAATCTGCCATGTTATATTGGTATGAAAAAGTTTTCTGTTGCTGGCTGTTTGGGACTGCAGTAACTGTGGGGCAAGGGTTATTTCTCTCTGACCATAGGCTGTTCTGAACAACAACTAATCCCATATTAAATAGATGCTTATTTCCCTTTCCACTGAGAATCTGTGAACAGAACTCATCTGTGACAAAATGAAAACCTGTTTCCTCAGACTGACACTAGACCCCTTATATTTATTCAGCTGTCAGAATTTATTCTCATTCTTTAAAGAGGGGAAAGACCCTGGGAGCTCCTGAATTGTTAAAGCTGAAGGTCATGCTCTATAGTCTTATGACTTTTGTTATAAAGGGCATTTTCTATATTTTAAAGGGATTTACCAAAATCTTGCTGGGTTAAGACACAGCTTGTGTAAAGACTGTGAGGTCAACTTCTGCTCTGAGTTATACCAGTGTAAATCTGGGATAATTTCATTAAAATAAGTGGAGTTAATCCAGGGATGTAATTATCCTGTTATTTTGGGTTATGTGATGCCTATGGAAAACAATGAGAATTACATGCATAAACAACATGATAACTAAGTTCTCAATAAGTAACTCTAACCAGGACTGATGTTTAACCTGGTAAGCATAAAAAGTAGATGTTATCAATATATATAAAAACATAAATATAATACCATAGAAAAACATGATTTTATGTATATGTGTACAGCATCTGTCAGAAAAACAGCTATGGAGAAACATCTCCAGTTTGTTTGGTTTTTGTGTTATTTCCCACTAAAATCCTCAATTCAGAGAATAGCTGAAGCTACTGAAGACTTATTTAATTTCAGGTGGATGCCAGATCCAAAGTGAGAAAATCTTTATTTTATTGTTTGGGGAAAAAATTTATTATAATAGCCACTGAGGCTGTATTTTCAAAATTAGAGAAAGCTAGAGAAAGGAATCTTACCAGTACTTGAGATTTGGTTCCCTAGTATTACCAGAAGCTTATCAGAAGTTTATGAGGAGAGAGACACTGCCTACCCATCTGTTAACAAACAGCAAGTAACAATAAAATAAACAACAGGTGTCCAGAAGCCAACTGAAATGATTTTTCCATGTCTGCAGTACTAAACAATTTTTACCACTGGAAGTTCAAACTCTTTTTTGGGAATGGTCCTTGGGCTGTGATGGCTAATGAGCCGTGCACTCAGAAATCATGAATTTATCAAGGCCAAAACCTTGCTCAGGCCCATTCCTCTATTTCCATAATTTAAACTAGAAGAGCCTAATAATGCTAAAGCCTCCTGGACAAAAAGCCCCAATAAATGAAAACTTTCAATTCCAATTCTCTATTTTACCCAAAATACCATTTTTGTACTCAGCAAAGTACAAAAATGTACAGTTTGTACATTTGTTCTCAACAAAGCCATTAATTATTATTTTGGATTTATGGTTTTACAAACAATATTAGAATATAGCTCTCCTCTTCCAAAAGTCGTGTATGCAATGTATTAAATATACACACACATATCGTCTCATGGGGTGATACATTTGCTTAAAAATAGATGTAAATTATTAAGGAGAGCAATAGTTTTTACCACTAAAATCAGAAGATTCCATAAAATATCTGGAATTCAAAGGTTTCTGTTCTGTGCCCACGACATACACACATATCAGAGGCACAAGACCTATTCAGCACATCCCAAGCATGAATAAGGGAGCAAATTCAGATCATAATCCAGTCTGTGCTTGTGAACTCCACTAATATTTTACAATATAAATAGCAAAAGCCACAGTTCTCATGTGGTGCAATTTCCAGTAGTCTTGCTGAGCCTCTATCATCTGAAGCAGATGTGGAAAAAAGACTTACTCTCCAACTCTTAAACCACAAAATAATTCTAATTTAACAGAACTTTTCACTGATGACCTGTGTTGGACTGGAACTAGTGAAACAGCAGAGAAACTCATGTTCTGGATTCTTGTCTATATTCTTCCACAGTATTGACATTATAGTAAGTAAAGAGTAATTTCAACTGCTAGTGACTTCCAGAAGTCTTTTAGTCTGCAATGGCCAGACTCGAAGTCACATTAGGTTGCTTAAGGTCTTTACCTATAATTTCCTTCTTGCCAAGGAAATACCTAAGGGATTCAATACTCTGTTGGCCTTGCTGTCCATTTCTCTGGTCCATACCTCGTTAGTTTGTAAATGAGAACATGGTGGACATTATATTGAAAGCCTTCCTGAAGTTAAGATAAGGATCCACTGATCACCCCTCAGCTCATTACAGCCAATTTGGTAAAGCAGGATTACCCCTTTTTAAATATGTGGTGACTACTTTCAGCCATATTCTACCCCTTCCTATGTTTAGAAATTATTTGCAGAATTATTTTCTCTATTGAGTCTCTATGGACTGAATTAATGTTGATCTGCTCTTGGTCCTCAAAATGTATTTTGGGTCTTTTTTAGAAGATAAGAGTGACATTCGTTTTCTTTCAATCATCAAGAATTTCTCCAAAATGCCATGATCTTCATTATTTCTCATGAAACTCTAGAATACAGCTGTAAAAAATGTTTATCAGTTGTCAGTCAAATTCAACAGAAATGTGTTACCATCTACTTAGAAGCATAAAAAGGCATTAGGAAAATGTCAGCATGGTCTATGATTTCAGCTTAGGTCATCTGGACCTTCTGGACATCACAGGATTGGAACTATGTCTGGACTCCCCAGTTTAAGCAAAGAGGTACCCAAACCAACATTCTTGTTCCATCCCTGAAATAGTTTCTTTAAACTATGGATATAGTTAAGCTAAATCTTACATTTTGTTAAAGATGTAGGGCAAGATTGGTGTTGACCAATCCAAGCCTGCACAGGATTTCAGAAAGCCTGCACAGGCCTCATGCAGTATGTATGAACCTGGTCTTTCTTTATTGAAGTCACTTGGTCTTTTTCCAGTAGGCTTTGCAATGTCAAAGCAATCTTACTCATTTACTCATATGCCCTGTATGTCACCCCAACTAGTGCAACACATATCTCAGGTATGCCATGAAAATATAATTTTGGCAGCTGCTCCACACCTTTGTGATTAATTTGTACATTTTGACCTAGAAACCACGGAAAATTTATAATTCTATCTTAGTGTAAGAAAGATCACATAAATCACATGATTCAGAGAAGATACTAAGAGGAGTGTAACAGGTGTGAAAGAGCAACTCTACTCAATATAGACACACAATGGACACCACAGTCTTGGGGTCAGGGATTAGTCTTGATCTCTCACTTGCAGAGCTAGTCAGTGAGGCCATGGTGGGTACAGATTTTCTAGCAGGACCTGTAGAAATACAAAAGGGGTAAGGATTTTAAACTAATACAGGGTTGGTTCACATTAATGATAACAAAGAAATTTTCTACAATAAAGGTGGTAAAATACAGGGGCAGGTTACCCAGATGGTGGATGATCCATCCTAGGGAAAATTCACAGTCAAATGGCTCAGGGCCCTGAGCAGCCTGGCCCAGCTGAAGATGTCCTTGTTCATTGTAGAGGGGAGTTGGGCTGTATGGCCTTTAAATGTCCATTCCAACCCAAACCTTTCTATGATTCTATGCTTCTTATATCAAACTATGTCACAATGTCACAGCCTGTAGGCTTCTTTTTTTGAAAGGTGGAAAAATAAGGATGGATTAAACCATTGCTTTTTTTCAAGTTCATAAGTCCTGACTCTCTTTCCTTCATGTGTGTGTGTGTACCTATGGACATGTATACACACACTGCTGCTACTTCAGATCAATCTGCATGTGTTACACTGCTGACTATCACCAGTCCTATATTGTAAAATTAACTTTTATTATATTTTCTAGACTTTAATATGGTTTCCTTCTGTGGAAGCTCTCAAAATAGAAAATGGTCCTGCCATTGGCTTATTATAGTTGGGTTCCACATAGTTTCCCTCTTTATCAAATGCTTCAGGCAATTTAAGGGATCCAGCAAGGAAAAAACAGAAAACAGTGGAATTAGCATGAGACATTCTATAGAAGGAGGAACAAGTCTTTGTTTCTCTGTTGCTTAGTAGCTTGTCTGGTTGTCGTTTGCAAGATCTGTGTTTGATTAAAGTTTATATCATCTATCTGGGGGATGTGTGTGGAGCTGGTGAGAAAAATTCCTGAAGAAGCAAAGTTTTATAGAAGTGTGCTTGTTCACTGAACCTTAAATGTTTATGTCAAAATATCTCAGGTGTGACAGATTTTCCTTAGACTCAAAGAAGGATTCTCACTCCCAGGGTTATACTGCAGGTTCCCAAGTGGGATTCAAAAGGGAAGATATTTATTACTGTCAAGAAGACAAATACTGGGAAGAAGTTATTATGTTATATTACTTCACAGATAAAGGTTAGAAAATATAATCTACTAATGATAGTATAGTGAAAAAAACTAAGTCAGAATTTTGCCAAAGTAATGGAACCTTGAAAAAAATATATTGTCTTCCTATTAGTAAGTAGCCCAATAGTTGTAGAAAACAACTTTAGGCAAAGTCATCATGAATTTTCTCTTAATTACATGAACAGATAAAGAAAATTAAGTCAGCAGCTAATATTTTCAGTTTTAAAACAGAATACTCAAGAATAAATCTTAGAACTTATATAAAATTTACTACCCAATTTCATAACTCTGTAACTGTAACATGAAAAAAGGGTCAGATAACCTCAAAGGGTCAGAAATTATGTAGCTAGGTATTTTATACCTACCAGTCAGTGGACAAATGCATAAAAAATTTCTTCCAAAAAGAATATGAGGATTAAACAGAGGAATGATAAAGAATGAAGAAATGAATAAATATACAAACCTTATGTCATAGAAATAAGAAAAAGCAAGCAATTTGACTTAAAAGATCAGCTAAACCTTGCAGCTATTGAAACAATTGGTCAGCTGTAGAAGTACCTTAGGAAGAAGAAACAAAGCTTCTGCTGCTCAGAATGTGACTAAAGATAGTAAAACTTAGTTTGAAATAGTATATTTTTGCCAAAAGTCTAAAAAATCATGAAGAACCTGAACCTGGGGTAAAGGCCCCATCTAATACAAATGAGATAGAAATGATCATACCTCAAACATGAAAAAAGTCAAAGATCTCATTGTATTTAAATAAAGAAACAGAAATAGCACCAGGGTAACCTCCAGACTGAGTGTCTCTGTAGAAAAGACAAATGAGAACAGATGCATTTGATGGCTAATTTCCAGCAGAAATAAATAATGAACTAAAATAATTTTGCAAAGAATTAGAGAAATTTTAACTGTGCATTTTTTTTGAAAGCTGTGTTCAATAAAAGCTGATTTAAACTGGAACAGACACAGAAGGTAGACTAGATGCAGTTGTAGACCTAAAGACCTTCACTGGTATCCATCAGTGAAATGAATACTGAGGGAAATTATTTCTCTCTACAAGGATGTCATGGAGGTTAGCAACAGAGAATGAAAATTATTATTTCAGATAAATGGCAAACTTGACAGAAGAATAAGTACAGGCAGAATAGTCAAGGATAAATTTAAGCTGGAAACTGGAAGAAACAGAGAACCAGAAAAGGGAAATTATTTGACTTAATCATTCAGTAGGAGCACAGGAACAAATATCTACTCATACAGATAAATATTTTAGAAAGGGATTTTGTTATGTCTGTGATTTGCCTGTACTGGAGAGGATTGGTCTTAGTATCATGAAAGTGCTTTTCTGGTCTTACGTGCCTACTTTTCTTCTCAAACTTGTCATCATACAAGTTCTTACTTCTGTGTGTCTAATTATCTCATACCACTGTTGCAAAAAATAACAGCTTCTCTCAGATTCCTGAAAAACCTGTACTGCAAACATAAATAAGCAAAAAATTATTTACACAGAAGCTTTTTGATATCTGAAAACTAGGAGTCAATCTGGATTTTGTGCCTGAAAGAAGCTGCTATCCAAGTTAGCCTCATATGCTGGAAAAGTAAAGTTGTTTGCTGGCTGTGCATCATCACTAAGTAATTGCTCTAATCATATGAGGAAGATTAGCCCCTTTAATCTCTCCTATATCTTAGTAAGTCCCTCTAGGTTCCCTTTGCAGACAATGAAAATTAACAGACGTTTTGATTAATTCAACTTGCTTTATATGAGTATAGTTAAAAGTATAGGATGAATTGCGCCCAAAACAAGCCCATTTCCTTTTCTTTATAAAGAAAACATGGAGAAGTTGCATCCCTCCTTTGCTGCATATATACCCATAATAAAACACTGCCAAGGCATGTTCTGTGGTACTCAGTGACCCAGACTAGGAAATTGTCAGAATGATCCCTGTCCTGAATTTTTATCTCAGAAACTCAGCACTGTCCCTGAAAATTCTCAGGATTTAACATGGGCAGAAACTGTTCCCAATGGGCAGTTTGGTTGCTAGTGGAATTTACTGCTGTGTACACAGACTGCTCAATGCCAGTTGGCTTCCACAGCTGAGAACATCCCTGGGTACATTTTGTTCAGTAGGATGGTGCAGCTTTATTAGACAGACACCAATGTGTAGTGTCTCCTCTTTTGGAAAGGACAGCAGTGTCAAGCAGCATAGTTTTGGCTATTTTTTTAATTGTGTTTATTTAAACTACTGATGCGTCAATTATTTCAAATAATCTCAGCAAAGCCAACCAACATATGAAGACAACGTAGGATCCACTGGTCAAAGGTAAGAGAATATTATAGTTCAAAGAAGTGTGGCTGTACTGAAGCTGACACTCAAATATTCTAGGTTAAAAAAAAAGTGCATTTCACTTTAAAAATAGTTCATGCTACTAATCTAGATTTTCTTTAGCTATTTATTCTCTGGGTCATATATTCACAGCTACAGATTGTAGCAGGTTTTTTTCCTTACCTAGGTTTGCCAAGTTGAACATTTGCCACAGACAGCTTTAATATCCTCTTAAAGGGAGAATGGATTTGATATTTGAGAGCTACTGTCCTCATACGTCTTCAGAATCAAAAGCAGAGAAAAATTTTATTGATGTCACAAGATCAGTTGTTCCATTTCAGACAACTGATGTCATTTTGTCTGCCCATCACCACTCAAAGCTAAAGAATGCAGAAAACGTGTAACATAATATTAATAATGAGAAAATTTTGCTCCCACTTTGAAGAAAACAGTTGTGATGCCTGATGCAAAAGTCATGACTAATGGCAGGCCTGAATGGAATTAACTTCTTTAAGCTATTTCATAGGGTGCATGTGTGCGCAGTAGGAAAACAATATGTACAGCACTGGCCAGAAATAGGGCTTAAACTGCAAAAGCTGATTTGAAGTCACAAAAATTGGTACCAGTTTTAATAGGCATTGTGTTTGCAACAACCTTCCCTCTTCAAAGACAGTCAACAGAGAAGAGGAAAGGCAGAGGGAAATTGAACATTCAAGATCACAGATCAATAAAAAACTGCACAAATAAATCCCATCTCTCCTGACTTTCAGTCCAGTAGTGATTTTAGTGTTTCAGATTTCTTAAGAAACCAAAGATACCAGCTGTCTACCAGCACAGTATTAGGATATAAAGATGTATAGGGTATGTAATAATGCAGATCATATGTACAGAATAATACAGATCGTGTAGGTATACCTAATTAAGTTTTAATGATTTACTTCTGGTACCAGTCTGTCTGTAATGACATAGAGCTTCATAAAGCTATAATATTTACTTGAAAAATGGGATAAAAAGTCAGGCACTTCATCTTTACTCAGTTTTGCACTGTTGTTTGTACTTTGTGGTAACACTTGAACTAGCTCAGCTACAAGTGCAAAAGCTGTGATATCTGTGCTACAGACAGACCTAGAAAAAGTGAACTATAGTTAGAAGTTTACTGTATAAAAATTACATACTTTTTTTTATAATTCCTTAACACTTCAGCTTGCTTTTTAATATCTCCCCTGTTATCTCAGTAATAGACTGGAGAATCGTTGATAACAGCATCATGGATGGTGGAATGAGTCATTCATGATGACACCTTTGTTAGGCTTTCTGCAGACCTATTTATAGTGCATTTCCTTCTGCTGTTGCTCTTCTGGCCCTCAGAGAAGTAATTTACCGGCCCAATAAAGGGATAATTACTGGACCTAGGCCAGCTGTGGTTTCTCTCGAGAACTTTACAACAGCCAGGATGGAAGGGAGACTCTGTTAGATTCCCTCAGCCCTGTTGCAGCCAGGAAAGCCTAAGGGCATATATCACCTCATGTGTGGCTTGTTCTGTTTGCTTTTACACTTGGCAGGGTCCTAAGATTCAGGAATGCACATCCTTGAGTAAAAACTATCTATACAGTCTGAGCAATCGTTACATCTGATTAGGAAGCATAAAAAGAAACACACATGTGGTTGACTCTCTTCCTCTGATGTCTCTGGCTTTTTGCTGACAGGAAGGAAATCCTTTTTAAAACTTATTTTTTTTTAAAAGTTCAAATAGATTTCAAACTATGTGAGCCAAAACTTGCTCTCATCTACATCCATGCACTCCTGTTGACTAGACAACAAGAGTGAAGGCTTCTCTACAGACAGAACCATGTTTGCTTTGTTTTTCTGAAGCATTTCTTAATCTACATCAAGCCTACAAGAAAACATCCAGACTATTTTTACAAACAACATCCCTCACTTCCCTCCTCCCTCAAGGTATTGTTAAGTATGAGTCTCAGCTGGATGAGGTGTCCATGTGCCCAACAGGAGTGTCCAGGGATGTAAGGCTCAGGGGATTATGATGATCTTCTCTGTTGAATGTATTTGTGTTGACTGTTTCTCAAGCTGTTAAATATGTCTGTATCTAGTAGGAAAATACAGAAAACATGCCTGCCTGAGAAACATCTCAGGACAATGCATGGTTTGCAAATGCAGAAAAGTGCCATCCACGCAATGAGTAAGGGCGTGTGCCCTCTGCATGACACCTCAGCGAATACAATACACTGCAGCATTCAATTCATAGAATGAAGCATTTAAATTGGGAAATACCTGTAAGATCACTGAGTCCAAGTGTTAACCTAGAACTGCCAAAGTCACCACTAAACCATACCCTAATGTGTAATTGCAACCTTAGAAATTTTAATTAATGATTTGGTTTATCATCTTGTATCACTGAAACATCTTTGCTGTCACAGACATCAGGAAAACACACTCAAAGTCTTGAAAATGCCTGTTGTCTCCTCTAAGGGACCTCAGGAGTTTAGATGGAATGCTTGCATGGGAGTTCAGAAGCACATTTTAAATATTCACCTAAGTCACTTAGATAACTAACAAGGCTAAAGGATTTATAAAATTTAGTTTCCATAGATACATACTTAGACCTGGACCTACTCCATGAAATTTTAAGCATGTTATTGAGACAGTTAGGAAAGATCTCCAAAGTCTTATCAAGATGTTTTCTATCCTGGAAGTGCCAGTTTCTCTCCATTAACTACAGAGCAAGTGCACAGTGATTTCACCTCTGGGTCAGGTGTTTCAATGAAATACATTTAGAGCTGAACCCAAAGTTGAATCTCACTTCTTTCCCCTTTAAATTGCCTTGAAGATCCAGTTTTGGTGGTGCAAGACTATTACAAAAATATTGCATAATGGGTGATAAATTGCATTATTTTCTGCAGTACTGGAACCCCATCCATCAAATATTCCTTAACCTGTATTTATGCAGTTAATTATTTCTCTGTAAGTCTTCTTGTACTTGTCCCTCCTAGGTAGCATTCTGCCATCCAGTTTTACCCAGGTTAACCTGCCTGAGAATGTTTGCAATTCTCTGTTCAACATTTCCATTGTGTTTTTTAATAGCATGAACATCTGTCTTGGGTTAGAGCTAGAAATAAAATAGATGAGAGGCTGTTTTTGTACTAGTTTTCTGTCCATTTAATTTAGAAATTGCAGCAAATTTTCCATTGATTGTGTCAATATTTGGCAAACATGAATAGTAGGAAATTGCCCATTAATATTTAGGTTCAGTAGCTATAATTGCCAAGTCTGGCATGCATAAGGTGATGCTATAATCATTAGAAATAGCTGGCTAATGTCAAGAAAGGAATCCGGATATTATAAGAACAATACTTCATCTACTTTCATTTTATGCAATTATTACAATCAATAAATGTGTTTGTGATGAGCATCTAAAGATTTGTCTCAAAACAGGCAAAAAAAAAAAAAGATTTTTCTGATTTTACTTCACAATCATTTTGCACTTACATGATCTGAAACAGAAATTATCAGAATTTAAGAACAACTCATGCAATTGCACTGCTTGCATTATCAATATACACTGTTACCTTAGTACATCAGACACAGCATATGGTCTAATATTAGTGAAAAATGTTTCCAGTAAAAGAATAAATTCAACCAAAACTAATAGCACATAATTTAACTGAGAATTTCACACACATATCTACATTTTTTGCAGGGTTATTCATTCTGTCAGACACGTTTCATTAAGTACTTAAAGAAAATGCCCATTTTTGCAATAACAGCTTGTGAAATCCCTGGAAATTTGTGATTTCCATGTGAAAACCATTACCTTTAAAAAAAAGATATGTATTCCTTCACTTCACTCTTAAGGAGACTGTTTTTCTCTTCCTAATTTTCCAACATTCAGGACTTTCCTTGCTTTAAAAGAAACATCAGTAAGTAAAAACTGTCATGAAGCGATCTCCATTTTGGGGTTCAAAATGAGAAAACAAAAGCTGTGTGGTTTGAGTTGTTTTGCATGTTACTGTAAATATTTTCCACCTAACTTACCTCATCTCACAGTAATATTTCTACTTGATTTCTAAGGGAGCAGGAGAATAATGAATGACACACTGCAGCATGATTCCCCCATGTCACGTTATCCACCCAAGAGCTTAGTTTGGGCACACAGCAAAAGGCACAATAAAAACTACACTGTGACTCAGTAAGTGTTTGTGACAGAGCAAACTGATGATGCGTTTCCTACCCTCACTGCAATTTTGCTGGCCTTGATGACTGTGTAGTCCTCATTATTAACATATCATACCCTACACACTGTTGAGTCTCAGAGTGATGCTAAGCAGCTGGAAGCTTGTGCTGAGTGCCAGAAGAGAAACAGCCTCCCATGCACAAAATTTAATGCAACAGAAATCCCTACTTATTGGCAAGGAAGCATGTGTTTGTGTGTGTGTGTGTGATGGTGGTTTAAGAAACTATAAATCTTTCTCATCTTGTGTCAAAAATGTCACTCAGGAGGAAGGCAAGGAGGCAGTACCAGTGCCAGCCCCTGACTTCTGGAGACTTGATTTGGCAAAAGGACCACACTCTTTGCATGTCCTTTCTCTCCTTCTTCATGCTGTGCATCATTTCAGCTGACAGATTTACACAGGAAAGCTGGCTCAGCAAGGCCTGCCGTAGTTGGTGGCAAAAAAGAATATGAGGGAATTAACTTCTGGCCTGCTGACAGTGGCTAAATCTGCCAAAGCAGAGCTGGGTAATTTGGTTTCTTTCTTTTGTTGATTTTGTGCCAGCCCACAAGAGAGGATTAAGCAGCTAAATTCTGCATGGAGAACTCTACCCCTTTCGCTCAAATCCTATTGTCTTGATAGAATGACAGTAGCTAGTTGTGCCAATCTTTAACATCTTGCTGGCATTTCCCCAGAACATATCAGCTTTTGGTCTCTGAAAAGAAGGATTTGTTAAAGAACTAATGTTAAAAAGAAATGAAAAAGGACAGAAGAGGATGAGAAGACATGGAGTAAAAGTTTTGCCTTGTATTAATTAAAGGAACAAAGTTCTCTAATCCTGATGGAGACTCTACAATGAAATGTGGGTAAGTCTCTAGCTCTCCTGTTGTTGTAGCACATTAAGAGTGTTCATTCCCTGTTATCCACAGTATTTGTTTAATGCAGGAGCTATTCCCTATTGAGTTCTGAGAAGCTTTGCATTCATTTCACTCATTAACTTTGGGTAGAGAACCCCCCAAAATAAGGTCTTAATTTCTCTATTTGCAAAGTGTATTTGCATCACAAATAAACAAAGGATGAACATTTTTTCCTCCAAAGCATCAAACCTTCTCTGAGAGTGAGATCAGCTTAAGTGCTAAGAAGAGTGGGCTGCAAGGACAGTGGGGTTTCTGGTTTTCTGTCCCAAAGCCAATATTCTCTAAGAAGACTTAGGTCTAACATGCTTCCAGACTGAAACCATCAAGACTGTAAGGCCATCTCATCTGACTTCCTGTGAAGTCCTGAGAACTTCATCAAGAGATTTCTGCCAAAGGCCTTTCAGAGAGTCAGGAAAACCTTCCAAAAAGACAGGCCTCGATACAATGTGGTCTTTAGACCACATTTTCTATGCAGGCAGAAAGGTTTTGCAGTCAGGACTAGATTACTCTTCTGAAAGGTAGGAAGGACTGGACTTGTACCTAATCCAGTCCAGCAATTTGTACACTTGAGCCTGAAGAAACATGAAAACAAGTTTGTGTCCTAAGTAATGTACAATTCCTATGCTTTTGCAGCTTAGTTTTTAAAGTACCACACAGCTTCAGAGTGAAAGCTCCAGTGTGAGAACTAAGGAAGTGAAGGATACTTTCCTTTTGACTAAGTAACACCCACATAAAAAAACCCAAAAAACCCCCCCAAAAACCAAAAAAAAAACCAAAAAAACCCAACCAAACAAAAGAAAACACCAAAAAATAAACAAACAGAACAACAACAACAAAAACCAGAACAAAAAACCAAACCAAACCAAAAAAAAACACCAAAAAAACCCAAAAAATCCCCCAAAATCAAACCACCACCACCAAAAAAAAAAAAAAAAAAAACCAACACAAAACCCCCCCCTACAATATTTCTTCCCTTATCATTTTCAATGTGCCTTATGCAAGGTAGGAGGATTTCCACAAAATTTAGTTTCAGATTTCCCTGACTGCATTCATAAAATAAGAAAATAATAGGGTAGCTCCCAGACTAGCTCTCCTGCTTAATGTTATATTTAAGATTAGACTATTCTAAGTCAGAGCATTATCTTTAGAAAGGGAAGTTGTCAATCTGACATTTAGACAAGAAAATGTCCTTTGATTAAAGCGCAAAAATAAAAATAATTCATAGGTCCTAAAGCTGATATTTTCCTCTATTTAATTTCCTCTTCTTATTTAATATTAGTCACTTATCAATTCTATCAGATTCACAAAAATTGATGAAGACAAAGAAAGCAGATTCAAATCTAGATTTCATTAGTTTAAAATGAAATTTACCTTCTCTGTTTTATAAATGCCTTATCTATCTATATTTACTTTATTCTAGAATATTATATATACATATATTCACATACATATTTCTATAATTCAGATTTCTAATATTAGTTTCACTGAAGTAACCTTGGAAGGGACTACCAGTGGAGACACCTGGTCCAACTTCTCTGCTTATGCAGGGTCATCTCAGAGCACTTGTCACAGGACTGAGTCCAGGCAGTTCTTGAATATCTCCAGTGAAGGTGATTCCACAGCCTCCCTGGGAACAGTTCCAGTTCGTGGTCACCTGCACAGTAAAGAATTTCTTCCTCATGTTCAGGTGGATCTTCCTGTGCATCGGTTTCTGCCCATTGGCTCTTGTCCTGTTGCTGAGCATCACTAAGCAGAGCCTAGTAAATGCTCCTGTCACCCTCCCTTTAGATAATTACGCAGATCAATAGGTTGCCCCTCAGTCTTCTCTTCTCCAGGCTAAATACAAACACTTGTCTCAGCCTTTCCTCACAAATGAGGTGCTCTAGTCCCCTGAACATCTTTGTCGTCCTCCAGTGGACTCCAGGAATTCCATGTCCCTCTTGTACTGAGGAACCTATAACTGCATTCCCTATTCCCACATCACCGGGCGTGATCATCTCCCTTGTCCTGCTGGCAGTGCTCTGCCAAGGTTTAAGGAGTTTTAGTAATTTAATCTTTAACCTTTAATCTTAAGAATGCTCTTCCAAATTTTTGAAAAGTGGTCATACAGGATTTCAAGATATGTTTTTGCCTTTGTTTTATTAATGAAACTGTTGAAATTGTTTTTTCTGAGGAGAAAGAAAGGGGTTGGAGAAGTTTGAAGCAAGGCAGAACTAATGCACTATGGGCAATATTCCAGTCCATTTAAAGACAAAATTCTTGTTTTCTTAATCTTGGTCACTGTTTCTCAGCAGTCTTGAAAAATATTTAATTTCTATTTGAATTATGTTACTTTTTAATATTAACCAATACCAGAGTCTCAGGAAATACTGTTCCACAATGGGAAAAGACTATGGTAAACCAGACTATTGATACTATAATCAAACCTTGGTTGTTAAAACTTGAACATTTTTACTAACTTTTTTCCCTAAACTATCAACCTATCAGACCTATCCAACTTCATTAGTATCTCAGAAGCATAAACAGCATACTTCAGTCATGATGGGACTTTGGCACATTTTTTAGCTTTTAATCTCAGTTTAATCTCTTATTGAAAACAGTAAGTCATAGGCTAAATAAAGTTCTGCTGAGCCAACACCTAGGTGTGAAAGATGCCATTCTGAGCAGATTTGAAAAATAATTCAACTATTAAGTACAAAGATTAAAAATATTTTTAAAATGTTTTCAGATATATTGACTTGAAAGTAACTCAGTTTTTAATTTCACCAGTGCCAAATTTTGAGTGCAATGTAATATTTTTTCTTAATTATAAGGCCATTATTGTTAATATATCTTCATCTGGGAAAGGGATTTTTTTGTATACATGAACTGCTATTACATTACTGTGTTAATTAGATCAGACATTATAAACATTTTAAAATATGTAACAACAAATGTAAGATATTTCAGTATTTTCAAATTTATTGTACACAGTTTTACAATTTTCTGCTGATTATTAGAATTGAGTGAATATTTATTAACCATATTTCAGCTGAGGGTAATTTACACAAAAATATTTACTAAAAACATTAGAGGTAAAAGTCTTACAAAGAAACGAGTCTGTCTTTCTCCACATAGGAAAACTGCATTCTGGCACGTGTAGCTGCAATTATTACTATTGCACCAATTCCATTCAATATAATATGCTAAACCTTTTGAAAATTGTCATCAGATTTTGAAAACTATTCATCTGTTCCTGCACTTGTATATATAAGTGAAGGTATTTATGATAAAAACATTACAGCCTATAAAAAGCAGGTTATCAGGACACATAATAGCTGCAAATCCAACAGGAATGGAAGGGCTGTGCAGGAGCTATAGATTGGCAAGAGACTCAAGGATATAATCCTGAAGTCTTGTTTCACTCTTTTTCTGGTAATTTGTAACCAGGTAGGTTTGTTTGATTTCATGGAATCCAACCTCGATAAAACAGAGTAGAAAAATCAAGGGAACTTCAGCCAACAAATGGACTGACTTCATGAGGAGATGGAATGAATATGAGCAGAATTTGTGAAGTAGCATAGAAAGGAACTGTAGAAGACAGCAGAAGGCTCAGTATCCCTTATCTAGCAATCCAGTGCAAAAAGTGGAAGATCTGAGAGGTCCTGGGTAGAATAAACCTCACAAGTTGAAGGTAATGAGAGTTACTGCCTCACTGTCACTGAGTTGAGCACACATTGTTAGATTTAGAAACTGCTGGTGATTCATTATTTTCTTCTTTATGTCTTACTCCACAATTTAGTTATTGTTTTGAGCCTTACTTTCTTAAGTTTACTAAAAACTCAACCAAAAAAATAAGTCAAACCAAAAATACACACAATTTTGAGGTTCTTTGACTTTGAAAACACAAAAGCTGTTGCTCTTAACCCAATCTGAATTGGAGAACTTAGACTGCCTTGCATATAAACCTTGTCTTGCATGTAAAAAAGATAAATTCTGGCAACACTAGTGTGATGTATCACCTTATCAGTATATGGGTGGAAATTCAATTGCTTTGAAGAATTAAATGGACCATTAAACTAACCATCATGGAGACATGGATGGATTGACACTCTGCAATGGTATTTGAATTAGCCACTTTGCTGTCTCTGGCAAATGTTTTCAATTTTATTTTTTTTTTCTGACCTAGCCTTAGGCTGATAAGAAAAGATAACATGAACCTAAGAGCCGTGGCAAATTAGTTTATCATCACTACTAACACTACCCTCAAACACTCCAGGAAGCCTTCCAGCAAGGATTAACAGTTTAATAAAGTTGCATCTAACATTTCTTGTGTTCATTTATCTAGAATGTTTGCTGGCAATGTTGAGTGTGTTTTATTAAAGGTATCTGCACAATTACCTTGAAGGAATAAAGCTTAAGCCTATTAAATTACTAAACATCCAAGATTCATGGTGAAATTAAGAGGGTTGTTTCTGTTTGGAGGGATAGGACCATGGATTACCAGATGCATGGATTATAAACTCACTATTGCTCATTCATGCAAATTCTGGTTTGAATCATGCCTAACTTCAAAACCTATCAGAAACTCTCTTTATCTGAAAATGTGAACAAGAAGCCTGTGAGAAGAGTATCCAGAGGGCTTCCTGTCACAGCTGAACTGATAATATTGTAATGAAAGGGAGTTTCATTATTCCATGTCTTCACGGAACAGTAATATTATAAAACAAATTACATCAACTACATTTGGATTGGCTTTGTGCTGTTGTTTCCTCTTTTTATTAATTCATATTTTCTGTGATCCTCATGCAGCATTATAGGTATAGTTCTCTGAACACATACATTTACTCAGCATCTGCATTTTACAGAAAGGGGTAGTGCTATCAAATGATGATTTCAAGGCATTTCAAGGAAATGCCAAAGACATGAAACTCTTGTTTAGGCTTCGTGCTTCTTCTCATTTATGTAGTGCAGCTCATGACCTCATGGTTTATAACATTAAAAGGAAAATTTTCTTTTGCACAAACCATTTTCTTGTTCATGTAAAAAACTTACTAAAAGAGACTTTATCAAGTGTAGACATTCTGGGCTTCCTCCTACAAGAGCAGTAATTCCTTATAACTGCTGATTTCAGTTCTCAGAATTAGGTCCTATTTCAGGAAAAGCAATCTATAATTTATACTTTGCCAACTCAAATCACAACCTCTCTTTTTCCATTCATCCTCTACCATTAACTATCACGAAAAGTCCAAAGAAAATGTTTTGTTCTTCCCTTAGAGGAAACAAAAACGACTTAAGCAGTATTAATAACCAAGTAGATACAATTTAAAGCAGTACTAGGAGAGGAATAGTGCAGCCAGTAATAATATTATAGAAAGCTGGTATCACTGTACTATTTATGAACAAAGAGGGAAATATGGTCTGCTGCTTAATCAGTAATTCATATGGAAATTCAGTGAAAAGACATTATTGCCTATACAAAATGTCTTATCCTCAAGATCTTCTCCAGTGTTCTTGTGCTGGAGGCAAAAACGATGGCTTTCCCCTCATTCTGCTTTCCTCAGGAAACTGTGATGGCCCCCAGGCAGTCTCTTTCTATTTGCTGCCTCCACTTCTCACCAAGCTTTGGCCATCCTGCACTGACACTTCTGTCTAGATTAAGAGGCCAGTGGGCAGTGCTGCTCATGCCCCCTTTGTCTGATGGAGACACTCGTTCTCTCTAGAAATCCTCCCTTACCAAAGAGGATCCATTTTAATTGACAGAGCTTAGATCACATGGATCTAATGGATCCAGATCCAGATGGATCTAGATGGATCAGATCAGATTTTGTAGTCTGGTAATTCAGTTTGGATAGCTCTAAAGTTGGCATATTGTTTAACTATTTGATTGTCTTTGGAGTACTTGCCTTAACCATTCAACCACTTAACTATCAAGAGAGTATCTTCATTCTTATGTAAAAAAAGGCAATTTTGAATACATGTTGTTACTATTTACAGCTGGCAAACTTTTCATCTTGCTTTCCTGGATGCTAGACATTATAAAACAAACTACTGGGGTTTTTTTTCTGCAGTTATTTCTGCTGCCTTCAACATATGCAAATGTTAAGACAGAATAAGTTTAGAATTTTTAGCATAGATGGGACAATGTCCTTCAAACACACTTTCCCTGAAGTTCTAAATAACACACACCAGATTCCCAAAGCTGATAGATACAAATACCTAACTTCTAGAGTTTTTGACTCTAGATTCCTTTCTAGTTATGAACAGAACAGTTTCCATGGAGTGTTGTCTTTGAGTGCTCCATACACTCAAATCCATGAAAATATTTTCAATTTATGAGTCAGGTCATATTGGTAAATGGGAGCCTCCTTCCTAAGAAATATTCAAAGGACATTTGACAGGATCACATTTCCATTTTCACTTGGAAATGTTGGCATCTGAAAGTCTGGTCCATTTAGAATAATCTTTGGGAACTTCCTTTCCTTTCATGCAGGTAAATCAGGGATAATTTAAAAGCAAAGTACCTTTATAAAATGCAAGTCAGATGCTTTCATCTTCATGACCTCATAATTAACTTTCCATTGTGAGATGTTCTTGGGTTATGGCTACTGATTAAAAGGTGAAAGGTTGAGGAGAAAGTGAATGGCAGGGAATTACATGCTCCCTTTCCTTTTAAAGGCACTTCCTTTACAGCAGTCATGATAAATACCAACCTTTATTCATGTTACAGGTCTGAATTGGTGCCATATGATGATGAATTCCTATACAAAGACACGGCAGGACCTGATTAAGAGTTAAAAAAAGTATGAACACAGATGGAGAGAGAGAACTTGAAATTGGAAGATGGCAGGGACAGCTGACAGCACTATGTTTCCAATGAAGAAGGGTAAAAAATGTTTTGGGAAAAAAAAAAAAAAAGAGAAAGAGAAAACTGTTCTTTTAGCCCCCTAATGCCCACATTTCAATCTGGAAAGTAAAGAAAGCTTGTTTTTACCCAATTCTGTGTAATGTAATTGAGATGGATGAATCACATGCAGGAAGCTGTTTTGACTTCCAGCATATCAAAATAGATTTTATTCTTTCACTATTCAGAATGGATATAATCAGCAAGGTCTATATATGTGCGTGGAGCTCTTAAAAATTCTATCTTCTGTAGAAACTCCTATGAACCTCTTGGAGAGCTTCCTGAGGGTTTAAATCTGAGAGTTTGAATTTAGGGATTTGAATTCAGTGTTTTCTGACACACATGTGAAGTTGCTAACAGACTCTGATTTGCTCAGACACAGCCTTTACCAAGCATTACTGTTGAAGTTCTCCTAGCCCAAAGGTAATCCAAATTTTACCAAACCTCTGAGATTAGTTCTTGCAATGCAACGTAATTTCTGGTTTTTTTCATTCATTTGGTTCGTTGGTCATTGTTGTTAGAGTTTCTTTCTCCTTCCCCAAGGACACTCTTATAATGATAATAGAAACATAAGATTAAAATTTCTGTTATGCTCTCAAGATTTGCTCCTAAGTGGATGGTAAGGGGATGGAGCAAATTGTTTTGCCAAGACTAAACCAAAAGATCTAACTTTTAAAAAGGAGTTAAACAAATGAGTAAATTAACAATTGGACATCTTCTACCTTTGTGAAATTAGGTCTAGACTTGAGATAATCTCTACAGAATAATTCAGGAATTTCTTAAATTATGTACAACTATGTTGTTTTAGTCAGAGGAGTAGTCTACTGAATTGTTTCAGACATGCTAAGTAATTTTGTTTAAAAATACATACATGTTTGGGCATCTTAACTGTTTGGTGACTGAAAAACATGGAGCAGAAGCCATTTTTCAATTATGCTGGTTTTCCTAATTTGTCTTTCAGTTACTATCTGCTATTTATTTTGCATGGTTAAGAAAAATCCTCAAGCATATAAATTTTCACCAAAAATATATTAATCTTGACTTTACTGAAATTTATTGTGTATAAAAGTTACCAAGGCCTCTAGATAAACGATTGAATTGCCTGCAATACCTAGTGCATCAAAATTCTTCAGAGACAGCATTTTGGAAAAAACATTTAACTTCAAAAGTTTCCTAGTTGTTTTTGTTTGGTTTTGTTTTTTCCAATGGTCCTTCATTATTTCCTTCCCTCGATGCTTTATATTGTGCTACTATAATCAATAGACATGAATAAAAGAACAACCATAAAGATGATTAAAGTTATTGATTCAGAGACTGAATATGCAGCTGATGACAATATTAAAAGGGCTGCAACACAGATATCCAATAGTAGGGTTTGCTACTAGGGATACATGACTGCTGACACAACTGCAGAGTGTGGACAAAACAATCCCCATTCTCTGACAGCAGTTCAGAGAACATGGGAGTTACTACAGGTGGGTTTTTAGTACTATCCCTGTACTGGGATATTTTTAATTTATGTGTTATTCTTTGTATAATGTTTATATCCCAAAAGATGTGCAACAGAGAATACCTATGAATTGATTTAAGAATCCATTGTTAAAATTAAATTATTCTATATAAATTTTTTCTTAGAGTTCAAGGCCCTGGTTTTGAGGAAGTCTGATGGGTTTTCTGTAATTTATCTACTCTTAATTCCAACATATTTTAATTTATTTGGAAGTAGTCCAATAAATTCACCACCAGTAGCCAGTAAATTAGGTTAGAGAACTAGGTACTTTCTATCAACGAGACTTGTTTCAACCTTCTTTGCAATGTTGATACTCTAAATCAAGTCGGTGAATAAAATTAATCTGATTATGGTTTAGCATAGAGTGATTGTTCTGCACCTATAACTTGTTTTTGTAGAAGTGTTTCTTGAAATCTGTTTTCTTTCTCAGCTCTGTACCCAGCCTATGGCTCCTGTCAGGCTGAAGGGCCAGCATTGAGTTTCCATTGCCAGGAAGAACATTCTCTCCTCATCTTTTTTTGACTGACACTGAAAACACCATATGAAGCCATGGTTTTAACTTAGGGGGAAACAGGGAATCTGAGTTCTGTTGCTTCTGTTAGCAGTTTTTTGAGATCCTAAGGAGAGAAAAGTTTAAAATAGTGTCCATTTTTATTTCATCAGCAATTTCACAATAAGAAACAAAACAAAAACCAAAACAAACCTAAGTTTAACACAAGCAAGCTAAGGCAGGGCTATAGGTTATATATTATATTATTTATATAATATAACCTATATATATTATATAGGTTATATATCTATATTATAGGTTTGACGGTGTTGCTTGGGAAAGTTAGTTAGGTTATATATTGTCTGACAGAGACCAATGAATAGGAATCAAAGCTAGGAAAAAAGTATGTTTGCATATATTGTAGTATGTGTGTGATAGATATCTGTTTGATTTCACATGAACTGACTGTTGTATTATTTTGTAGAGGTTTATTTTAGATTTCCATAGACCATCAGAATTAAACTTACACATGTGTACGCACACCATACTGTCTGTTGCCTTAGATGTGTTCTCATGAAACTGAGCACCTAAAATTCTCATTTAAAATTTCTCTTTTGTTATATTTAGAAGATGAAAAAGTTCATGTAACCTCTTTTAAAAAAAATCCCCACTGGAGTCCTTAGAGAGGAGCTACAATTTTTTGAAGGTTGCAATGTCTAAATAGACTGGTCCAGGAATGAACATTTTTTGGCATCTACCTAATTAAGTTAAAAGTTAATAAATTCCCTTGGTTGCTCCTTTCTTCAGGAAGCATGCAAAAAATGCATTGAAGTAAGGAAGTTCAAGGTTTCAGTATCTGCTGCCCTTGGTCTTTCTCAGGAATTCTTTAGCTGATTACATGCTTCTCCTTTCAACAACACAAGCTTTGTATCTTGTGTTTTGTAAAAGATCATTTCCCCAACCACCTCTCTAAGGCCATTCTTGGTCAGCCAAAGAAGTGAGCATCTGGATGCAAGTATTTCTACCACATTTTAAATGCCCAAGGGAATGAATTTTCCTTTGATATTTAACAAAAGTAATCTATATAAACATCCTTATGATCTTACAAATATTTTTTCTTATGTACAAGAGTTGAATCTCTTTCAGATTTTAGTGTTTTCTTTGAAATTTTTGCTTTATTTTCTGAACCAATACACTTTTCTCTTTTTGTTGGTAATGACAGTCAATGAATAACAAACATTCCATGTTACTGAACAAGAGCTATCCATAAGATGAGTTCATTCTGGCATATTTGGAATGCTATACTTCATAATAAGATGTAAGATCTGGATTTATCCTTGTGTCAGCTCTGCACTGGTGCAAATCCATTAATTTTGATTAAATTATGCCTTATGCCTAATTTATGTCAGTGTAATTGAGGAGGATTAGGGCTTAATTATAATTATACATAATTATCCATGATTATAATAAATGCCAACATTAAGTCAAAATAGTAAGACTAAACTGTTGGGGATCCAAACTGAGATGAAGAGTCACAGTACTCAAGAGATGTCAAGCACCTGCAATACATAACTGAGGGAAGAATGAGACCCCTAAATGGAATTAAAAGTCCAAAACTGGTGCAAATATTTTACTATGCAAAGAAGAAAATATTTCTTTATTATTAATCTGCACACTCAGAAGGATCAAAGGGCCAGATTGGGTTTATAACTCTTGGAAAGGGTGGTAACATTTATTAAATTTAGAGATTCTAAACTGAAACTTCTGAACACTCTCCTACAATTTTTCATTATCCTTCTGTTTTATCTGATTTGAAAAGTATCCCAAAGATTTTTCCCATTTCATGGGGAAATGGGAAAGGGTCTTCATTTTGACTTGATATCAAACTTACAAATGCTTAGCTTTTTCTTTTATATTTTGTACTTTTAATAGTGTATATAAATTATAGATCTATTTAGTCTATATAAATAATACACCTATTCAAATGCTTTTATTACTCTTAAGATTAAAAGACACAAAAGCTCATTTCTTTTCATTGCTGTTTGAAAATATTCTACAAAGAATAATTAAAACCAAGCCTGGCTTAAAGAATAAAGATTTTTCAGAGATTCTTCCAAAACTTGTTTTATATTATAGCAAGAACTGAAGGATAAAGAGGAGGTTAAACTATATGGACTAAGGTTGCAAGCCAAGTCAATTGAATGGCTTGTTTTAATTCTCAGAAAAGTTCTCAGCTTTCTTCTTTTGGGATAGAATATGACACACAAAGTGCCCATGGATATTTTCCCAGAAAATATATCTTTTCCATTTAAGAATTTGTATTATTCTTGTAAGTATTAAGATCATATTTTTAGAACATTGTGAGTTTAGTTTTCAATATGGAACAACCACTTTTTCTTTTTCTTTGGTGTTTGGTGTCCTTACATCAATTCCTTTATCTTTAGATCTGAATTAGCTTAATATACCTCATAATCACTGGTGATCTGAATTCTCTTGTTTTCTCTTGCACTTCTGCTTCACCATATTTTAAGTGTTTTCATATGTTCTCCTCCCTAATATTCTGCATTGATGTACATATATTAGGAAAGGCAAAATATAGACATTTTTCCCAATCTTCTTCTGAATTAAGGCACTTCCCTCCCTTCGTCCTATCACCATAGTGTCCATAGAGCTAATATTTACTCAAGATATTAACCCCTAGACTGATCCTTTGTGGTGGAGATATCAGGGGGGTACTACTAATAAAATGGGATTTTTGACTAAAACATGTCTTTTACACATCACCTTCTTTTCCTGAATACAAGAAATTGCAGTGCAGGGTGGTTGCAGTTTGTGCTATCTGTGTAAATTGGCCATAGCTGGGGTACACCTAATGAATGTGGTCCTTCTGGGGACTTTTACGCCTTGTCAGCCTCTTCAAAGTCCTTGTAACTTTGGACGAATTTTTCTCCTGAGACAGCACTTCCTAGGGAGCCTGTATCCATCTGCCACGTTAGCTTAAGGCAGTTTTTGGAGCAGTCCTTTGTGTATGGTCTAGAACAGAAGTAGTAATTCCTTGTATGTGTTTTTCTAGGGGAAAAATGGTGTTGGCTGAGACCTAGAGATTTAACTGCTTTCACTTTAGGACAAGTGAACATGGAATGACCATCTGGGCAAAAGCCACAAAAATGTCTTGGGATGGAACCAAGCACTCAACCTTGATCTTTTAACTGGTAAAGCCCTCAACTTTGATTCAACTTTGAACCCATCCTGATTCAATTTTTTTTTTCTTTCATTCTTACCTTGAGATATAGAATATAACTCTGGAAACTAACTTTTGCACTTTTTTCAACAAATCTACTTTTTTTGTTTTGATCCAAGAAGAAAAGAAAAACCTCTTAAAAGCTTGTGGATACATAATGAGTTTTGATTCACTTGTATATAACTATTCTCCTTTTTTTTTTTTAAATTGACTTTTGTGATAATTTCAACCTGGATAATGAATTTTACATTCAAAAAATACTGAAATACAACATTCTATGCATTTAACATTTAAAAGACATTTGGAACAGGACCTCCTATAAAGTGCTACTTTAAAAGAAAATGATTTTTCAACAGGAATATGTTCCTTTGGAAATTCCAGGTCAGTCCATCTTCAAAATATTCTTAATTAATATGTGACATTGGCATTCTTTCCATGGCCTTGGAAGCTCTATCTCCATGAAATATTTTATCTATGGAGGCTTGGTACTTCTTTTCATGTAAACCCATTTGCATTTGAATGCTCTTTGGAGGGAAAAATACCACTGAATTGCTGAATTTTTGTTTATTTATTTGCTTGTTTGTTTTTAATCTCATTTACTATTACAGAGCTGTATGAACAACAACAAGTTCAATTTGTTACCCTGGCCATTTAATTTTAAAAAATTAGCTAATTTCTAGCAGTAGTGAAAAGGTTAACCTTCTAGTAAATTGGATGGATAACAAGGGAAGCCGATTAGCAAAAAGAGGAGCTCAGTCACTGACCTTACAATGCTTCTTTATCTTTTACATTCATCTCTCAGGCTCAGTCCAACTCTGCAACATAAAGCCAAAGCTATGGTACAAGTATTGTATTCCCTGAGGAACAGCGTATTACTTGTATATGCTTGGTTGCTTTTTAGCTGTGAGCTTCTGAATCATATAAGAACCAGTTTATTCATACATTTACCCCTTATTTAACATGCTTATTGAATGGGCAGGAATCTTCTTAAAGGATAGAAGTATTAAGATGTAGCTGACACAGAAAACAGATGAAAATCTTAGCGTTGTCATTTTCTAAAGAAATGGTCAAACATATTGAATGACTACAGAAAAACATTTGAAAGATGCACTTTTTAGTACCTTTGAGAGTGGATGCAGCATCATACTAAAAATACGAAATGAAACAATTTTAAATAATCTCATTTATACCACTATGACACAGGAAGAAGACAGGATTGTATAAGTGGGATACTCAACTTTTTACAAGAAAGTGATAACCTGATGGGATATTTGTCAATGCTTATTTAGCCTTATTTCTTTTATTGTGCTGAGACATGTAGGGAAAGCCATCTGGATTTTGAATCTATTACTCTGGGATGGAAAACTAGCTTTTCAGTGAAAAAAAAATTATTTTACCCATCAGTTTGTTATGCTTTTTTTTCCCCAGGATTAAAAAAAAAGAAGTTTGCTTTGTTAGAGAGAATAAAAGGCATGTGGCCACGTGCTCGCTGCACTATTCAGCTATAACCTGCACTTGTTTCTCCCTTCTGAAAAGGTATTATAGAAAAATGTGCATATGATCTGATCCTCTCATGAGCCCTGTTTATTGTGTCATTTACATTTTACTAACTGGTAGTTAGCTCAGTGGGAAGCTCATAAGCCATTACAGTCAGAAGCTGAATGCTGTTTCATGCAGGTTCAACAGTTGTTGGAATCCTGCAGTTATTATTATTCTTTACTTAGGAGAAAACCGAAATAAAAAGAAGCAAGAAAACAGGAATATAAGGAATTATCTTTAGGAAAATGTATGGTCAGCTTCTGTTTTGTAGTCTGCCTTCATGGTAGATGGTCATTTCTTGCTTATTGTTCTGTTGATTTAACTCATATTAAAGGCCAAAGATTTTTTTTTAATAATCATAAAAAAAAGCCCCAACCCATCAGATTTCTTTATTAACATGATTGTTCTCTTTCTCTCAGCTCTTCTACTTTGCATTCTACAGTTCACAGTTATTATGTAGATTTGTACTTATAGAACATGAAAGGACCATTGCCTTTTATGTATAGGGTCCCATTCCTGAGTAGGGTCTCTGAGCAATTCTCTAATATTAACTAACAGGAATGAAAATACTGAAAAATAGAGTGATGCTTAGTCAGCAGGATTACATTTGACCAACTGGCCTAAGCTATTAATGAGCATAGTTGTCATAATAAAATAATCTCTGAACTATACCACATCAGGGCATATGAATATGCCTGTATTGAAGCCTTAAACTATGAAATTACAAGTGAATATGAATGAAATAAAATTGTTCTTGCCAGAACTGCAGTGATTTTTCAGTTCCTCTGAAGTAACTGACATGCTGGCTTCCTATTGTAGCTGGGCAACACTGGCATGAGGTGAACTCAATTTAACAATATTTGCCAAATATATGTTCAGTCCAGACCTTCCACATGGTATTCCCAGTGTGCATTTGACATAACCAATGAAGACCTGGGCAAGAAACCAATGCTATCTGCATACAAAGATCAGCAACAAGTTATTTTTTTAGAAGATATCTCAATCAGCAGGGGACTCCACTAACTTTTTTTTTTTTTCCACAATGTGCCCTCATTGCCTGTGTGTTTGAGTAATCAGACATTTGACTGATCCTTTCATCTCTTACAGGGGGTTTGCAGGGACCCTCTGAACTAGGATGACAGGATTTGGAACCTGAGAGTTGGTGCTCTTTGTTTGTTGTGGCCTATCACCAGTCAAATCCAGTGTGTAGGTTAATAAGGCTTAAACTTTAAGGGAACGGTGAGCACCTGATTGACAAGCCTGTGAATAAAAGTGCAGTGGGAAGTTTTGTGTTTGTGAAGTTAGTATGCAGGGAGACACAACTGAAGTTTAGAATGAATTGCAATCAGTTATATAAAGGCAGGGAATCTCATTTGATGACTTAACATCAGTTTCTGAACTTCAAATAAAATTTCAAACTATTTCATAGAGTTCCAATAAAATTCTAAGACATATATTTTCCTTGTGTTCTTTTTTTTTTTTTTTTTTTTTAGATACAAGTGTGTAGTAGAAATCAAAAGCATCAATATAAAACATGTAACAAAATTCCTACTATCTATTAATTGGAATGATCTGTTAGGATTAGCAAAAAAAATATTATTCTACATCTCCTTAGAAGCTAAAGACTTCTACAGCACTACAGTGCTTCAAATTTTCCAAGACATGTGCCTCCAACACTTTTTATTTTAACGAGTAATAAGCAGCAAGTACATACTGTGCTTGAGACACTCTTTCAGGGTTTTCAAGGGATCCTCTGCGACATGGTACCCAAATCTCAGTAGTCTTCAGCTGGATCCACATGATTTTCATTTCCACTTCCACAAATAGTTGAAAATCACAGCCTCACTTGTCTTTATGTATAAATCTAAAGTTGACTGAAAATTTTTGAGCTATGCTTACTTCCACCAGAAAATACATTTCCACAAAACCAAAGATGTTTGTCAGGAATCTGTCAATAGTGGGATTTTCAAATACATTATTATTATAAAATAGGAAAGTAATTTTGTTTTGATTTGATAATGTTAATAGAGTATACAAATATAACCCCCCCTGTTTTTTAAAAATAAAAAACATTAAATGTTCAAGACAATATTTAATATTATATCAATTCAATATCACTTAAACAAAAAATTTCGTAAACTTTTTTCACAATTTCTGTTCTACAGAATGTTTGATTTTTTTCGTTTTTCATCAATATTTTGAAAAGACACATGGAAGTGAATGATTCAAGGAATATCTCCTCTTGAAAGTATATTCCTACTGTTATTCAAAATTATGCCTTTATTATTTGCACCAAAAAATCCAATGTTCCCTATATTAGAGAATACAAAATGCTTTTTAAAGTAACTTAAGGGGGTAATTTGGGGAATTCCTACCAAAATGATCATTAGAAAAATGAATTTTTGCATGTGGCATGTTGACAACACTTTCAACCAGGCAGGTTTCTCAGACTTGTAATGGCATTTATTGTCAAAACCAGAAGGAAACATCTACTCACTGCATATGGAGTACCAAGCTGCAGAGCCAAAAAAAGAGAAGGGATCTGATTTCAAAGCATTTCTGCATGTTTACTTACTTTATGGTGTCTATATAACTGCGGGACAAATATGGAGCTCCTTTTGAATGTTTAAGAATGATGTTTTATCTATTCTCATTGAGCACCACTGAGCCTGAGAAACCCAACAGAAAAAACTGAGTTGGAAAACTAGGTCACAGTAGCTGTTGTGGACAGCATCTTCTTGTACATGTTATATTCTCTAGGAGAGAAGGAGAGGAGGAGAACAGGGTACTTTCTAGCCTTGTAGGATTAGAGAGTTCATAAAATTGTCTCTGTAAACTCACCATTCCAAAATATGTTACTGAGCTCTGACTTACTGAATTTTGCAGACCATTTTAATAATGATGCAGGTCAAGCTCCATGTTTATACTCTGAAGTGCATATATGTCCACTTCTATCCAGGACACATTAAACAGTAATAAAGCAATAATGATACTGAACTCAGACTCCTGCCTATTGGCTTACTTTTAAGAGAAGGCATTAAAATTCTCCAATCCAACCTGTTCTGTCATGTAGGAGTCATGGAATTTAAACTTCAGAAGAAGGTGGAGTCAGGTCTTCCACTTTTTTAAGAAGTTGTTTAAGCAGTTTGCTAATATGAAAAGGGTTATGAAAACACTGATTAAATATATGACTGCATTGGACATTGGTAACACAAAGTCCTACTGCTTGGGACCAATCCTTTGAACAAAACACCAGTTGTGATGTGAAGTCAGGCAGTCAGTTTTCTCATGGGTACTTTCCCCTGCCAAACTTGTTGGGAGAGGAAGCCATTTTTTTCAGTAAGCTAGAGGTCAGTTGTTGCAATGAACAACTTAACAATTTTATATACGAAATGCAAAGTTAAATTATTAAGATACTTGTATTTGTCTGAAGCTGTGTTCACGCTTCTTTTTATAATTGCAAAAACATTACACAAAACTTGTGCAGTCACCTTGGTTTTTAGCTACCTTTTTAAGAGAACAAGAAATTCCAGATTATAAACCTCGGAATTGAAGGAGATTCCACATTTTCTAAGTGAACACAAGTACATAATTTTCAGCCCAGTCTGGGAATTTCATTGAGAACAACAGCTCAGACATGACCCTGATTTTAGAGTTTAATCTAATGCTGCCTCCAGCTCCACTGTGCATATAGGATAATTGATGATTTTCCATGAGTGTCTTGTTTTCTCCATTGCATGTAACATTTTGCCTTAGCCTAATCTAAGCAGTCTGAATCACCCTGCTGGTGAATGTCGAGTGTCAGCTGCTTTCAACTGGAGATGGCACAGAATTATTCAACAGCCCTCATACTGACCAAAATCTGCTTCTGGTCACCTGCCACATGAGCATTTATGTTGTAGTTGATCCACTTGCAAAGCAAGTGATTTAACATCCACAGTTTTCTCTTCCAGGTCTGTTTTCCCCATTCCCCTGTGTTTTAGAACAAACCACATGAGGCAACATCAGCTTTTAGTAGAAAATTTTCTGCCTTTTTTTTTTTTCTTGTTTGAGAAACAAGATCATTACCCTTTTTTCTTTGCTTAATATCTATAAATGAAGACTCCTAAGGCTGCAGGATACTCAAAATTGATTATGTTGCATTTCTTTGAATCCACAGGATTAGTGTGGGGCATTTCTCTCACCCTAAATTGGCACGGGCTGGGTTATCTGCCCAAATGCTGGCACTTGTGCTTGAGAGTCAGGGCCTTTGATTCATGAAGCTTTGGCTTTGATACAAGCATCCCTGTTACCTCTTGCACTAAGGATCTGGCACAACCCCTGTTGGTACTTCCATGAGGACATACAATGTTCCAAGCCTCCCCCACTGCGTAGACAATTCCTTAGCGGGGCAGGCTTTCCAAACACATTGTTTTAAAAAAATGAATCACTCATTCGTGAAAAATGGAAAAAAAAAGAGCACAAATACCATCAAAGCAAATTCAGGAGTTTGCCGCCCACATCACTGACATCATGCTGCCAAGCCAGAGAGCAGTGAATAGGACTCCTTACAGAGTCCATCAATGCCACTCTTTAAATGGCAATTGCCTGAAGGGGCTGCTGGTTTGTGATATGAGGTACTTCTTCCTTAGCAGGAGAAAGGCAGCAAAGGCTGGGATTTCAGTGCAAGTCCCCTCAAATGGCAACAAAACACACAGCTGTTTGCCCTGCCAGGATGTCTCTTTTTCAAAGGACTCTCTTCTGGGTTTGGAGGACAATTAATTTATACTAGTATGAAATACATTTTAAAAGGAAAAGACCTGTCTAATCATCAGAAATAAAAACTTTCTTTATTAAACTGGAGATTAGTTGCATAAAAGAAGCAAAGTGGACTTCTTATCATTTATGGACCAATTAAAACAGACCCAAGTGAGGTCTCTCCAAGTTTGTCCCAGAGCTGGTGTGCTGGGGCGTGTGATACAGGGATGCACTGAGCTGTCTGGACCAGAGCCAGTTCACATCTGACTAGCAATTCCCACATCAGACAGTGCTGTGCCCAGGCTAATAAGCTCTGTCGAGAAAATGCAGTGACAGGTCACTGTGGCACAGTGCTGTGTTACATATACAGTCTGCACTTAATGACACAAGTTCCCACTCGTTGTGGGGTTTCTACTGTGTGACCATTTCATGGCATAGACAAAATTCTAGTAATTTTGCAAATGTTTTCTACACACGCTTTTGTCCCATGACATTGCCTTTGCCCTTCTTTCCCTCTGTTACTCTATCTTGCTGATGTCTCAGACAAATGACTCAAGTTTGCTGTGTTTCTGCATTTGTTCACAGGGAGCTGCTTCTCCACACACCAGGTCTGCTGAGGTGCTTGTGAACCTACAGCCAGCTACGGTGACCTGGTAAGCAAACCAAGATAGTAAAAGAACAGAGAGTGAAGCAGCAAAGAATTTGTAGCCTTCACGTTTAGTACCGTGTCACCTTGGCTTCAGTTTCTGCTTGCCTCTAAGTACATCTGTACATTAGCTGCTGTGCATTTTCAGAGCAAGCAATATTTACCCTGGTGTGTGTAATGCACAGAACAAGAGGACACTGATCTGCCTGGGGACTTGGGACACCACAGTAATGCAAATAATTAAAAACCAGAAATTGAGACTGGCAGTAATGATCTTTCAATGACCGAGAGTGGATAGATAAAATGATCAATGTTGTCTTTCCCTTCTGTAATGTCTGCCAGACAATCCAAATTTATAATCATCATAGGAAAAAAGCTGCATATCACAACCATATGGAACTGAAAATACACATTATTGTACAGTAGCACTGCACTAATTTAAGGTCTGTCACCACTTCCATTATGGGTCTCTGTTTCCAGCAATAAGAAACTCTCACACAAGCACTTATCCCAAGCTGTATATGATCTCTGCCTATAAGGTCTTATATCTCTAGATGTTTTAAATAAGATTTTATTTAAATAACTTGTCCATTTTTTTCATTATGTGAGTTAAAGTAAGGTTCATTTTACCCCCTCATTATTCAAAATTAATTCTTTTAAAGACAAAAAAATGCCATGACTTTGGGAACAGTTGGGCCTATTCCATCTACGATGGGCCACTTTTCAAATTGAAAGCAGTAATTAAACATCTGAGGATTTTAAAAGCTATTGTATATATACACAGACTAAGAATTATTTTTAAATTGAAAAAAATCACCAAAAGTGAAGCCAAATCTATTTCTGTGTGAACTCAAAGCTTTTATGAAGTTATTCTACCTCAGGCTAGTCAGACACATGTTAGAGGAATGTTATTAGAGGAAAGCAAATACTCTTTATTTCTCATCTCTATCAAAATCTGTGCACAATTTCGCACATCTTAGAAATCCACATTGAACAACTTGTTTCCAAACTGAAAGCAGCTTTCTGGCACCCTAAATTTAGGGAAAAAACTGCAGTTAATCCATAAAGGTTCTACAACCTGTCAAAGACATTATGCACAGTGCAAAGGTGGCATCTCCTGTGGAAAAGGGATTTCCATTTTGGATAATCTCTCCATGGCTGACATAAGCATATCTCAGTCACTGCATAATCACAGGTTCCATGCTGATGTGAGAGTAGCCATCACTCAGAAAGGTCATGTCAAGGATAAATTAGCCCCAATTAACAATAAGTTGATGGGAAATTTTCTTCTGAAAGTTCAGGTGGCCAAATCCGCTTTTGATTCCCAGTAGCACAGAGGCTGCTACACTGAACTCAGGGGAGCTGTACAGGCAACTCTCTGGAAAGCACTGAGAGGATGAAGGTGTTCAGCCCTAAGCCTGAAAGGGGCTGAAGTTGATCTCAGGGGAGAGGACCATCTCTTATCTGCCTCAGAGCAGCCAGAGAAGTGGTCAAAGTAGTGATTAGAAAATAGTAAGAAGAGGGCAAATCTATCTGCCCATCCCCCTCACTGTTCTCCCAGCCTCCAGCTACTTTCAGCCCAGCGATTTCCTGAACTGGAAGTGTTTTTATGCACTCGTTAATTCTCAGTGGATTTCAGTTCCATGAACTTACAGTGTGTCTCCTTTAATCCGTGGAAAATTTTAACCTCCAGATTCATTCCCTTGCCGTGAAAAACATCATATTTTTTTAGCAGTTAGTAAAAGTGAGTGCTGGCCCATGACTTCAATGTGCCTCAGTAATGCAAACAACAATGACATTACTTGTGAATAATTTTCCATGTCCTTGAGATGATTTGCTCTGATGGTCAGGGTCATTTTCCTCTCAGTCAAAACTTTATTCCCATGAGGCAGCTGCTTGATTCTTACTAACATTTTTCCCATTAAAAAAAGAAAAAACTCATCAAATTTGGATATCTTTCTTATCAGAGAACATGAAATTTGTCCATATGACCCTTAGTGTATGCAGAGGTACCCATGAGGTACAGGAGCCCCTAAAACAGATCAACAGGGATGAATCTGTAGGAGAGATACCCTTGGTGCTGAGGGCCTACATCCCAACCCTCCAGAATCTGGGAGATGGAGAGAGGGAGGGAGCAAGGAAGCAATCCTGTGTCACGACTGTCCCTAGGAGTAGCAGTGCACAGGGTGGGCTGCTGGAGCACTTCTACCCATTTACTGACAACCAGCATCTGCTCTCCAAGACTATTCCAAAACATAGAGCAAGGTGCAGAAAGTGGGGGCAATACAGAGATGTTTCAAAATCTCATTCATGGTCATAAGTAATGCAGATGCATCTCTCCAGACCAGGGTGCAGTATGAACTGAGGGAGTCTGTCTGAGCAGACATGAAACCCACACAGAGCTAAATCCCAGGGATCCTCTGCACACCACCACACCTCTCCACTGTGCAGGCACACAATGTGACAGCAACTCTGCTCTTCTTCTCTCCTTCTGTTCAAGGAGGAGTTTGCACCAGCTCAGCTGGCAAAGTCTTGCAGAGTTTCACTGAAGTAACAGTGTCTACCTGGAGTTCAATATCTCAGCTTCTATTCAACAAAAGGAAAGACCTTGAAGTTTCTTAGCAAAAAGTCATGCAATATGTTGCAAGAAGAAAGATTTTTTCAAGGAAACACATCACAAGGTGGTTGTGCAGATTTTTATTTTCTGTGTTGTTCAGTGTCCTGCGATGAAACAGAAGAGTTAAGAAAGAAGGAGGGTTTAACAAAACCAGCAACGAAAGAAATAGAGAAAGAACTTAAAGCTTCTACTGAAAGCCAGTCTCACACAGCACAACCACAGGCGTTTAATAATCAGGAACTAAATTCTACATTTCTTTTTACCTCTGCTGAACACTACCCCAAAGATCAGTTGTGACTATTTAGTCTTCTACTCTTTCACTTTTTAAAAGTGAATCAGCCAGCATAAGTTATCAAAGATGCAAACCTGACCCCCTGCAACTACATTACAATGCAGCACCACCTTCTGGCTATGGGAAAACTCTTAGTGGCTACTTTACCTATTCTATTCTTCAGGGGCATCTGTTCCTTAATTCTTTATGGTGATAAGTTTTCATGGCTGCAGCTATTATAGCTATGGATGTTGTTAATAACAGCTGCTATTTTTCAAATAGAAGAGACATTTCTAACATGCAGCATTTGGAACTGTGCATCTCAGCCTTTAGTGAAGGAGCAATGTGTATGTTCATTTTTATGATCTGTAATCACATGCTGGTCCTGGGAAACATGCCACAAGGGCCCACATATGTGAGTAGTGGCAGCTGAAAGTGCATAATTCATGAAGGAAACATCAGGATCGGAGGAAATGGCATAAATAGCTGATTGACTTGACACATCTTATATTTTTTCCAGGATTTATTTCCTTTAAAAGATGTGAGTTGTCTTTTAAAAAAGAAACATGTAGACTGCCAAGTCATAAGTTTCTCTAGGTCACTCATTTGTTTCTCTGAAAGCAAAGGCATTCTTCTGTTTTCATTCTGATTTAATTAGAATGGTTTTTTTACAGTATGTGGTCTTTGTTCTTCCAGGTCTCTACTCCTCCACAGTTTTATTCAACCCTGTTGTGGGTCCACTTTGAAACAGAAAGGGCAGTCGAAACAACTTCATCTCAGGAGAAAATCCTATAAATACTGTAATTACTGTGGAGTTTAATCTGGTTTCTTAACCTCTGATTCACTTTGGATAGGTCTTAGGGCACAAAAGAAACAAATCAGCTATTTCAGCTAAAGGCTTCATTCAGCACATATCTGGACAAGGCGTAATGATAAAAAGAGATGTTTTAAATAGAAGAACATTAGATGCTGCCCAAATTTCAGCTGGAAGAAAAAAAAAAAAAAAACAAACAAAAACACAATTACAAAAGCAAATTTAGTCACATCCAATCTCCAAGAACATTTTGTAGAAATATCACAAACAACAGTGTTCTCAGGGTATTTCTACTAGAAATAATGTGAGAAAGAACATTCTCACATTACTTCCAGTCAAAATGCCATAAAAATGCACACATGATAGCAAGCATTCTCATAGCATTTTAACAGTAAAGACCTCAAGAAAACATTTTCTCATGACATTTCCTCTGGAAGAGGGTGGAGCTGGAGAGTTCTGCACTCCTCCACTCCCAGCAGCATGGGAATGTCTCAGGGGTGAGCTCTCCAGTGAGAGCAGCAGGGCAAGGATTGCAGAGGACACAGAAGAGCAGGAAATCTGATGGGTTTCCCTCTGCAATCAGAGCATTTGGAAGAGAGGAAAGACTCCTCTATCCAAAAGAGAGTGGCAGAAGGAAGGTCACTGATAATTATATTACATAGCCCAGAGTAATTGGAGGATGACCTTATGTATGCATCAGTATTTTCAACATAATATTCCCCATTAAAGTATGTATATGAGACAGAAAGTATGAGGGGGAAGGAAAGATAGTTTGATTTGCTGTTTTGGGGGTGATTTAGAGGACTTTATGTGCAAACCCTCCAAGGTTGGGGGGGTTTCATAATTTTTTTTCCATGGAACCAAGTTTTCTGCACTGTCACACTGCCAGTCTGAAAGAAATGAAATCTCAGGTAATATGGGAACACCACAAACTTATTTACTTTCCCTGCTCAATGTCTTCCACATATTTAAAGTCAATATAAAAAAACAATATCCAACTTAAAATTCTCCTAATAAAACCAGGTGGTAGATACACCCCCTCAAGTATCCTAACTCTGATGTATTCTTCAGATGAAAGTAAGGACCTCCTGCAGCTGGCAGACAGAGATGATTTGCTCTGAGAAAAAATTCTATACTAATGCCTAAGATTAAAGATTGGTTGAAATAAAAGCAGAAAAAAGAGGAATTTCAGGAACAAGAAGATTCACTTTTCTGGATGAAAAGACCTTTGAGACGGAAAATGAACGCTCTATCCATGCTATACATGTACTGAAACATATATATCTCAACTGGTACTTATGCTGATACAATACTCTATTTTTATGATGAATAACATGATAAGTGATCTAAAATGTTGGCACATGACACATACACATCATATTGATTTTCAGATTTGCATTACTTTTGCTTAGGTTTCAGAGAAAGAAAATGCAATGTAAAAATTTGCAGATGCTGTCTAATGAGCAACATGATCCCTCTTTAAACTAGAAATAAATGGTATTTGGAGCTATTAATGGAATCATAGAATGATTTGTGTTAGAATGGACCTTAAAGATCATTTCATTCCAGTCCCCCTTATCACAGGCCAGGACACCTTTCTCTAGACCAGGTTGCTCCAAGCCTCTCCATTCAGCCTAGGACTGAACCCTTTCAGAGATGGGGCATTCACCACTACTCTGGGAAAACAGTACTTCACAACACCCCCAGTAAAGAATTTCTCCCTATTACTATTAATAACACAGAATTTATCCCATAGCCATATAATTAGTAACCATACCACTACTGGAAGTTACATTTCCTTATTTTAATACTTCAGATGTTTAACTGCTCAAAACTAGCCCAAGTTCTTTTAGAAATTATAAATTTAACTTGTTTGTTGCATAAGTAAAATTAAACTGAGAGTAAAAGTTTGTCATGCTAATACTGTGTATAGGATGAGGCAGTCTCCAGCCATTCAAATGTGCAGTCCAGGTTGTAAATAGTGATTGCCAAATCCAATTGCACTGTTCTGGTTTTATAGCTGGCAGGGGGAGAGGAGAAGGAAATATAGAGAGCAACACAGATTTAAGGTGTCTTTTTAAATCTAACGGAGACTCAGAGATCTGGAGTTTGTCCTGCAGAGAAGTGGGCCTAGAGTAGCCTTCCTTCCCAGTAAGTGGTTTCTTTCAGTATGTGTAACTTAAAAAAAAAAAAAGATACATATGTGTGGGAGTACACATAGCATCCAATGATCTGAAGTGTTCTTGATTTGTAAGTGTTTGAAGCCTCAGCAAAATTGACAATCAGAAGAAAACCCACTTGGCCTCAATGGTCTCTCAGATTTAGGTGCTTCTTTCATACTCATATGTTCAAGTAAGAACAAACCAGTAGAAATCTTTCTGTCTTTGTGCAGAGTATCAGAACCAAATATTTCCTAAAGTTTCAAAATTCCTTTTTGAAACCTGAGTTTGTTTATTTTTGTTCTAAGCAAATCTCCCTGTAACTACATTGTAGTTTTCCTGTTCCATTAAGTGAGGGATTAAAAAAAAAACAAAACCAAACCAAATTATTCTCAACAGTTTCCCACCTTTGATATAGTAACAGCCAGTGTGTCATTTGTAGAGGATTTGGAGCACAGGCTTTCCGTTTATAATTAAAGCTGATGGTAGGCAATAAAGTAGATGTGTTTAGAGACAGGGGTTATAGAGGATATCTCCTCTAGAGTGTTTCAACAAAAAAATCTCTGTCTTTTTATTAAGTGAATAATCCTTATGGTTTTTTCCAGAATCCCTTTTGACTTTAGTGGGGCTCTGTTACTTGTACTATCCGCACGGATTTTTAGGGATGGGGTCCTAAAATCATCTGCAATGTGTTTGAGAAACCCTTGCTTCCTTTTTAAAGGCTGACATCATCTCCCATTCATTTCACCCACATATCATTGAAGTCCAGAATTGCCATTACTAAAATATAAATCCATTCAGTAATTCTTCAGTAAGCTCTGCCTCAGATTTAAAACACCAGGTGTAGCTTGATGTCGTCAATACTGAATATCTGGAACTCCATAGAAATTCCTATTTGGCTCCACAGTGTAAGGGTAGTTCATGAAAGAGTCAGCCTTGTTCTGTAATGCTACTTGAAGTGCTGCTCCACTGAATGGCTGGTAATTTGAAATCATTAAAAAGCTGAGATAAAAAAAGAACATTTGTGAGCGAACATAATCATATTAATAAGAAATAGAAAGACATGAGGAAGCTGTTTGGAATTTAAACTGAAGTTCTTGAATGTTATTTCTGCAGTATTTGATGAGCTCTGATTAACTGTATAAAATTATCAAATGGAAAAAATCCAGCTGGAAATGACGACTGCGAACTTAGTGATGAATCTCTCAAGAATACATTGTCTCCATCTTTCCAGGCATAGAAAAGCTATGAGCTGTGCAGCCAGTGATCTATCTATTCAGGAATTCTTTACCCCTTGTTTAATTACCTAGATCATTTAGCTGGAGTATTTAATATTTCAAGTGCTGCTTTTCATATCTCTTTTTGTAGTCACTGAAAAAGTCTTTTGTGCAACATCCTATGTTCCTTTCTGGTTGGACTCATAACTGTAGTAAGAATAATTCTTCATTAAATTTTTGACAAGCTCGAATTTTATTCCCCCATTACCTCGCTGGAAGCAGAGGGACTATTCATGGGAATGTTTTCTCAGCAGTGTGAGGGAAGGCTCTGTATCCTGGCAGTGCTGATAGCTTGTCAGGATGCGGCTGCTCTGACATGATTAATACAAGCTCATGTTGCTGAGCAACCTTAATGAAGCTAAGGATAATCAACCCACCGCTTGCACAGATCTCTGGACTTGTACTTCCCCATGTGTTTCCTGTCATCCAAATCCTACGCTCTATGAAGGTACCTGAATTAGCCCTGGAATGTGACATAAAGGAGCCAAAGGAGAAAGTTGGAGAAACTGATTAAAGGATTTAAGATTTCAAAGGCCATGATCCATCTGGATTGGCTGTTGAAGAGGGTGAGGGTGTCCAGAGATGGCAGAAGAAGGATCCCGACCTTCCTGACCCTTTAGTGAAAAGAAGGGATGAGAAAGCAAATGTTGTGTTCATTTGTTTATTTTTCTTTGTGTGATTTAGACAAGGAGAAGGGAATAAAGCTCTCTGGGTGGTCTTGAAGCTGGTTTCCTCATGAAACTGGGAGAAGGTTCCCCTTTTAAACATTGCTGTGAATCGATGATGGGAGAAAGAACTGGAGATTAAAATTTCTGTCTTTCAAAACTGGTTTTCTCTACCTTTCTTCCTGGATGCTCCATAGTTCTGCTAAAATATCTTCACTTATCTCAGAAATGATCTTGCTGTAAAAACCTCCCACTTCCATATTTGGTGAGGATCAGAGACCAAACACTGAGAGACAAGGAAAAGCTACAACTTCTGGTGTTTCATCATTTTGCGTAGGTATGCCTGTAATGCAGTGACAAAATATTATCTCAATCCTCTAAAAAGTTTTATGTTATATTGACTAACAAAAGAGGAAAAAAAGGGGGGAGGGGAAGTGCATAGGATGAATTTCCCCTCCCTGGGATTTTTTTATTCCATTCATGAAATGACTGCAGAATGCCTGTGTTTCACTCACCAGACAACCAGACAGGCAGTACTGCTCCATTGTCTCTTTCCTGCCCAGTGTCCTTCCCAGAGTCACCTGAGTTCTCCTTTTTCACTGATTTTCTGTTTCATGGCAGGAAAATCAGGTGATGAGGACAGCCTGGTGGACATGCCATGCACTGGCACATACAGAGGGACTGGGACGGATGCCTGCCTCTCCTAGGCAAAGCCAATAACTGCATATGTTAGTGGGATGGCAAGGACCAGATGGAGCATGCTCATCCCTCTGATTACTCAGTCAGTGCCCTGTAGATGCAAATGCTGCAGAGCCTGGCTCAGTCCTGGCAGGTTTTCAAGGACAAAGATATTCCCCATTAAACCTGTGGGAAAATAGCCATGTGAATTAATGCTTTGATTCTCAGGGGAATCACTGTAAATGTTCCAGCTCTGTCTGTTCCAAATGTGGATGTGTGATAGATACAGTGCCATGTTTCCTTAGAAAACTGAGTGCTGCCATGGCAAGAAGACAGCCCAGTGGCCCCATGGACACTGTTTCTTCTTATACTTAGACTTCTTCTGCTAAACACTGGGAAATGAAAACATTCTGTATAACATCAGCCCTCAAAGGTTTTGGTATGGGAAACCACAATATGCCCTATATGTGCATATTATGTATCCTGCAGTCAGTTCATACTGTGACACAGACCTTTTTGAGGTGAAACATGCTTGTTGAGATTTGAACTTTGAAACTTTGTGTCTCTGATCTTTTTCTGGAGTACCCTTCAAAAATAATTTGGGAAAACAGAGACTTCAGAACACTCATCATGTGCCATGGTGGTTGTACTCTGAGGCACACTAAGATACATTCATCACTTTTTTAATCCCATGTGAATCTATTGACTGTAGCAAAATAACAGCAATTTACAGGAGGAAAAATTTTGACTATCTGTGATAAAAGGTTGAAAATGGCAAGTAAATAATTTCATGAAGAGCCACTATGCTTGGAGTTGCATGGATTTACATAGACACATGATGTTTATAAATCACTTTATACTATATAGCAAAGACCTTGAGCATATAGATCATAATGACACTGTGAAACAGCAGAACTGCTGTTGTCTTGGTAGATGAGTCAATGTCGGGTTTTTAATTCCCTTCTGCTGCTGGCTAAAATCTCTTCCAGGAATATAAATATGAGCTTGCTACATGTGGAGATTATGAAATGCAAAAATTTGTGAGTTACTCTGTTTAACAGAAAGAAATATTTTGAAGTGCACCTGTAGACCACAAAGGACTTTTTAACTGCCTTTTTTAAAAATGAAATTAAACAAGTTGTTCATTGGAAAATAAAGGTAAATCTTTCATATTTCCCTCTCTCTGGATGATGGATACCAAACATCTTATTTAGGATTAGGGAGTATTTGAACAGCATTGGTGACAGGTCCTTGTAACCTCAGCAAGCAGGAGAGAGGACAGCCTGCTGCACAGTGCTGCACACGAACTGAGAACACATTTTGAGTTCTGTTTAATTGCAACTCAGATGAGTCATGGACACTTGGTCCTTGTTTCCTAATTCTGGAAGCAAAAAATAAGCACTTGTTTGATGCCACTCTTTAAAAGTAGCCTCAAACATAGTAACCATAGCTAATTGTAAATGACTTTTATTTATTGACAATTTGCATAGTTCAGAGAGGAATTACTAATATATCACAGACCTTTTAACTAGAAATAGGCATGCTCAAGGCAGACAGCTGTTTTCAGTGTCAACTGGGAAAAATGCCCCAACCACTCTTGTTTGATGAGCAAACATACTTTCTTGATTGTCACACTCATACCCATCTGTTGAGATGGCATGATGCCCAGGCAGAAGCTGGGCAAAACTTTTGCCTTGGGCATTAACAGTGAGCAACAATAGGTTTAGATGGGCAGTATGAGTAACAGTGCATATAAAGTGTTGCAGGCTTCAATTTTGTGCCAAGCATGGCACAAAAGCTTAGAAACAAATGTCTCCTCATACACCATTTGGGATTACTGAGTCCCCAAAAGTAAATACTACCTAAATAAAACTGTGTTCTGGGGTCACCAATATATCATATATCATATGCAACACAAGCTGGTGTTCAGCTCAAAGTGATTAGTTTGTTGGAGGAGAACATTGTGGCTGGTGCACACTGTGTGACAAGGTGGGCATAGACACTGCTCACGTGGACAAATGCTAACTACACATCCAGTTTAGAAATCTACTTTAGAAGCAGAGGACCACCTGCTGTCTCAAGCAAATGGTCTTCCTTTTCTGGAAAACATACAGTCAGCAAAAGGATAAGAACCTGGTTAGTCAGCAGCTGAAAGGATGTGAAAATCAGGAGAGACAGTAACATGAGATTTAATGCATGAGAAATAACTAGAAGACAAAAGAGAACTTACTGGATCATAGAATCATTTAGTTTGGAAGAGACCTTTAAGATCATCAAGTTCAACCATTAGCCCAGCACTGCCAAGTCCTTGTCTCATTGTATGGGACAAAGACTCTCTTTGTAGGTAGCTTTAAAAGGGATGAGTTAAAAGCACCAGTCAATAAAAAGAGAATATATAGATGCGATGCCTGTGATTTAGATGAAACTATAAAGCCCTTTTCAATAAACCTATGGGGCAGAGCTATTAAATTTTAAAGCCAGTTTTACCCAATCTAGAAGTAGATACTTTCAGAATATAGGGACTCACACAGAGCAAGACAGAGCAAACTCTTTCCTGTAATTCTGCTCTGCATCTACTGACATTTGTTTTCTCTGAGCTACAGCAGAGTCTGTAGGGAAGAGCTTTAGCTGTCTCTTTCCACCACCTCCTCCATGCCTGGCTGCCTGTTCTCAAAACTCTTTTAATCTCCTCTCAAACATCAGGCTCTTTGCAAGCTGTCACTAGCCTTTTTCCTACCACCTCTTATTCTCTAGAAATTTCTTCCAGGTAGTGCTGATACGACTCATCTTTAACAGGCTATGCATATCCTATCACTCATAAAGGAGACACAACCTCTTCCTCCCTCCACAGGCCAGGAAAAAAAATCATCTAGAGTAGCCATAAAAATTATTTAGGACAAATCAGAACACATAAATAGTGAAAAATAAAGAAAATACATTGAACAAATTTATAGAGCTCTAAATAATTTAGTAAAGTTAGAATTGGACCTTTCCTTATTCATATAGTTCTTACATCTCTACATGTATTACATGTATTAATACATCCATACATGTATTACATCTCACATTCAATGTGAAAGGAAAGTAGTCTGTGCTGTATTTCCAGGAGAGACGAAAGTGCTGGAAAATTGCTAATAGTGGTTTCTGAGTCCAAATTTTATTTTGCTTGTTTGCTTGTTTGTTTGCTTGGTTTTTTTTTTTTTGTTTTTGTTTTTGTTTTTTTTTTTTACTTATTTAACTTCTCCAAGGTGAATACATACTCTTTCACAGCATACATATTACTTCTATTCTGAACTTCCAACAGTTTCCATCTTCAGTTTTACTGAATTAATTGAGGACTGGCTATGCATAAATGTATTTGGTTGCTAGGCTGGTTGTCAACCTTATTTGTTTGAAGAAATGTTAAAAAAAATGCAAAGAAGTACATGTTCACCATGCTGTTTTGCAAACAATTTTTTCAGCTCAGTTATATTTTTTGTGGATTTTTGGGGTCCTGATCTCACATGGTGACAGGCACAACATAATGTTTTGAATACTATTAAAAGAAGTTATTAAGTATTCTACTTCATTAAAAAGAAATTCTTATGTTACAGTTCAGTTTCTATCATGTCTGAATGCCTCCTGTCTGCATTGCACAGTGCAATAACATTGGCCACATGCAATTCTTTCATGCTATCCTAAAAACAAGTCACATGCATAATCACTAATTCACTCTGAAGCATAATGCCTTTTTCTTATATATGTATTCTTTCATATATAAATATCTGTGGACATCTGTGCAGATATACATAAATATTGCTCTCTGGACTGTGCAGGGATGACAATTCTAAATAAAAAAATAAACTTTTCATTCGAAGGCACCTGTGAAATTCCACTGACCTGTACTTGAAGAGTTGTAGTAATTTTTTTTGTTTAAATTTTTTTTCTTTCAGTAGCTGTGGTTTCCATGGCAAAATATCGAACTAAAACCAAAACAATGGCCTGAGCAGCCCTTAACAAAAATCACAGCTCAGCGATTTGACTGCACCTTGCTAAGAAATGTCTGCTGGATTCTGTTTGACAGGAGCAAGGCTGTTTCTTGGGGACTTGTAGACAAGGACATGAGCCCAGAATTCTTGGCTTTGAACTTCAGTTGATACAAAATAGGAGCTGATTATACAGTGCATTTCCCTCTGCAACGTGGGTTCTCCTGAGCCTGCAGAGGCAGCTCTGAATCTTTCCAAGGAAGCTTCTTGTGAACAGGTTCTTTGGGAGAGTGTGTGCATGGGCAGAGTGCTTGACTTGGTGAGGATGCTGGGTGCTGAGACAAACCAGCTCATCTTTCTTTAATGAAGATCTAATTCATAGCAACCTTCTTGAGCTTAGAGGTTCTTGCAAACTTTTGCACAGTGCAAAGCTGAATAAGGAAGCCAAGCTCACTCTGATTTCAAAAAACTGCTGTTTCTTGGCAGTTGGGATATTTAGGCTTCTTCTATCAAAGCTGAAGCACACATTTCTGCATAGATATTCCTTGTCCATTTTCTGTCATTCCTGACTTTTACAATCAATTAACTCATCTTTTACCATCATGAAATACATATATTCGTAGAAAAGAGGTGATTTAAATCTAGGTGAAGTCAATAATGGCTCTTACAAGCCTCTTACAGGCACAGGTATCCTTTAGCTTGCTCAAAGCCTTAGGCTTTACAGCAGTAAAATCTTCTTAAAAGCTTCTTATTTGCTTCCTCTACAAATAAATTAATTACATGGATACTCAGATTTGTTTATATGGAGATGTAAAAAGAAGGCACTTCGGTTAAATTGAAATATATCTTTAGAATATATTTGGTTCTGGAATAGTTGGGAAAAATGATGAGTTAGTGGCTGCTTAGTAGAGAAGACAGTAGAATAATTTTGTTTGGAGAATGTATTTGTCATTGCAGAAATAAATCTTGTTCCATAGCCTAGAAATAGAGAAAAAAAGTGCAATCTCTTGAAATTACACTACCAACTATGTTGTCTCTCTGTAGCAGCAGCAGGCCCATTTCAGGGCTATTAAGAAGAGATGCTCATGAATCTCCATGATTTATCGTATTTTTCACCACATACAAGCCTTTCCTTTTCTAAAAAAACATGAATTTGTGACACATAGATGCCAGCTGCAACCCTGAATAGTGGATTTGGATCTGTAGATATGAAAGCCAGATCGGACAGCCCCAGGCAGCTCCACACCCCAGTCCGGACCTTTCCTTTTCCCCTCCAAGTAACTCCAGCTGCAGTAATCAGTGCTCAGTTTAACTCTTTCAAGGCTCCTAATTCCCCAGAGTTCTACCTAAAAGTAAATACTCCAAACTGCATTTTTTGGAAATTATGAGTCTAGAATTCTGCTCAGCTGGATTTTAGGATTTTAGAAGTAAGAAGCTGATGTTTGAGTCTTGCACTGGACATAATCAAAGGTATTATTTGTATCACTATTGGTGCATTTTGGTTGCAGTAAAAACAGCTGTGTTTTTTAAAACTACAATAAAATAAAGCCAGAAAGTGAGGCAATTAAAGTAAAACATAAATGAAAAGTGTAGCTGAGAGCATTCTAAAAAAAATAACCTAATGACTCTTCAATATGTGTGTGTGTAGATCTGTGTGAATGTGTGTGTGCATGCACAGAGATGATACCATACCTCACACAGCATTGCCATTGTCTATTCATTCATTAGAGGTAATTATTTTTAATTTTTGTCCCCACTGACCTGTAGGCAGATGGTTAGCATGAATGCCATTTTTATCTGGACACCAGATCTGGCCAGACAGCAATCTGTTGGGTTTGATCACTAAACTGGCAGCTGCATTACAGACCTGCTCTTTTCTCTTATTGTCTCCAGGGACTGCAGATTGGATGCACTGAATGTGAACTTCTGCAAAACATGGGGCTTTTTGTCATTTTCACTTTGCTTTCTTTTTATGACCATCCGGTAAATATCAGCACAGTTAAAAGCTGATTGAATCAAACTGTACCAAAAAACCAATTTTAGCTTCTAAATTATTTTTTGCTTATATAAAAAGCAAGAAAGTAAATGAGGCTTTAAAGAACAAATATAAATGTGCAAAGTCAACATGAAAAGCTAGTTCAATGAATTCCAAGTTGGAGTTTAAAAGATTTATATATGAACACTATTCTTATTTAAAAACAGAGTGTTGTGGGACACATTTCTGAATGGGACAAAAGGACCAAAAAGGTTTTATAATTGTATAGTTTGCACATGGGAAACTTGTGTGATCAGTAATGCCAAGCACTTTTATATTACATAGTTGTATGACATACAAAAATAGACAGAGATTTTTGTCCAACCTTGCTCTCACTAAGGCTTGAGAACGTACATAACTTTAAATATATGAGTATTATCCATATTAAAAGACATGGTATGCACTCTACTGGTTAAATTTTTCTAAGTGTGCATGCAAATCTGTTTTATTGAGGGTTTTTCCCTTCTTTTGCTATTTCTTAGTTTGGGAAAATGATTTTAAACATGGTGGAAGTTGTGCCTCAGTAAAGAATGAAATGTCTTTAGCTGTTCTCTGTCTGTTTAAATAAAAGAAAAATATTTTTTTAAATATACTGATTGCTATGTTCCATTTAAAACTGTCAGAAAAAAAATAAATAATATCTTAATGTAAAAGGCATTTATTCATCACAGAGAGTAATTGTCCTTCCTTTTCAATTTACAGCAATGTCAAATCCAGATTTGCTCGACTGAGGCTGGCTGATGTTTATCACAGGACAGGGATGCATGTAAATACTTCTTGCAATGCAAGGAATTTACCATAGGACTTGCTATCATCAGACTGTGCCACAAGTAGAATTCAGAGACAAGGTATCTACAATCTTACAGGTTTGGATATATTTAGGCAAGGTTTAACTTTTCTCAAACTGTCATTTACCTTTCCTACTTTTCAAACTTATCCTTGTTACATTCCAGTGTTGCATACATAGTTAGAGAGACACAAATGAAATAAAATTATGTGTAGTTAAATGCCATCAGAAAATGTAACTTCCCAGAAACTCTTTTTAATTTGCACACTGGGGAATTGCTCACTGTGATCCCAAGAGATTATTTTGGTTCTTCTACTTTGACCTAAGAAAAGAAGAGGGAATCTTGTCTTTCTCAACAGACTCCTCATGCATTTTTCATTTTAATATAATAGATTTAAATTAATATAAACAGCATAAGGAAAAGCAACCTACACAGTCCTTTTTGTGTGTTACGGTCAGATGCTTCCCCAGATGTTCTCCTGGCCATTTGAACAGTAGGATGGGCAGACAAGATGCCAATCTTTTACTTCCCAGGTAATTCCTGAACTTCCTAGACAAAAAAAATATTTTTCTCCCATTAAACATCTGCCTCCAATAGGGAATTAGTTTGACATAAGCTGGTGAGTAAATACTTAACAAGAAAACAGTGAGTTTTCAACAGTGAGTTGGTACTTACCAACTTATTGTTTACCAACCTATTTTTGTTTTCCTGGCTCTCTCTCAGTCTACTATTCATGTCATATTTAGAAAACTTACTTGCCAGAATTACTTCCTTTACTGCAAGTAGAAAGAAAGAGATAATTTTAGAAGATGAGTTATATCCCTTGACTCTCCACTTTGCAAATTGAATTCTCTCTGGTCCTATTCCATAGGAGAGAATTAAAGATTCAGTGGTGAGAATTCACCATTCTCTCTAACAATCCAGTGCAGATTGCTGTGTTGTATTGCAAAAGTGTTTGTGAAAAAAGATATGCAAAAATAAATGACACAATGGAATTTAAGACTACAAAAAGCATTAAAGATTATTAAACAAGAGAGTGTGCTTGACAACAATGAGTCCTAATGAAATATTTTTTTCTGTTGTGGTATAAATAGGTCGATGTGAAAGTTACTCATAGGCCATTTAAGAGAGCACACATTTTTTTATACTGTGGACAACTGAACTGATGCTGTGCCTTCAAAGCTATTTTTAAGGTCAGCACTCAGGTTTAACAACCTGTTTTGAGTTGGGAATATCCAAGATAGACCTGGTTTGAGAGAAGTATATCTCATATTTCCAAAGATGGACTTGAGTGGCAGGAGCTTGTGCAGGTGGTCCCAGAGCAGCAGGGCTGGGCTCTCCCAGCCAGGCGAATGGTGCACACAGGCTTAGAAGAAGAGGCAAAGACACTGCCAAACACTTTACACTCACCCATGTGCTACCTACATGTTTTGGCAGTGAGAGCCAGCAATCTTTTCCAATGTTTCAGCAAACGCTGGACAACTTTTAAAATTCCCTGCATCTCCAGCTGCCATTTTTAGGGAAAAAGAAATATCTACCAGAGGACTCTGATGACTACCAATGACTCTAAAACAAACACAAATAATGTGGGATTTGCTGTGCAAGTGCAGATGGGGTGGCTGGTGTGTGGACTTCATGTCCAAATGCACCCAGATGTGTCAGAGTCCCTGCACACATGAGACAGGATTGCTCCATGCCTGGGCCCTAGATTACACCCAGCATTCAGAGATGTTCAACACACAGGGACAAAACATGCAAATGTAATAGAGCTGGCAAGAATACAGTTGTAGCAGATCACACAGCAGAAGCTTTCTGAGTATTTCAGGAACCGGAATTTTTCTTTTCTTTTCCTTTTCCAGGGGAGGAAATGGCACTTCTCAAAATAGAAATTTTCATTGTCATTCAAGATCATAAATTCTTTGACTCTTTTTGACCCCCAATATATATAAAAAAATGAAATGCACCTAGAGACACAACCCTTGTTTGGAGGTTTTCAGCCTGAGAAGCCTAAGAAGCCATATTTTCACAGAGTTTGAAGTTACTTCAGGCAAGGAAAGAGAAGACAAATTGTACCCAACCTCAGGTATAGCAGCAATGATTGCTACTCTTGTATTGTAGTAATAAGCCTTATTACTCGTCCCAGGGCATTTAATGAGATGCAAAAATATTGGTGGGACCTTTCCTCCATCCCTGCTGCCTCTGGGAGGTTGATACCATTTGTACCACACACCTCAGCAGGCTGACAGGCAGTGACTTCCAGTCGGACACAACTGAGAATTTTCTCTCAGCCTCCCTGCCAGAAGCGCCCATCATCACCCCTCCTGGCCCTACAATCCTTCTCACTTCTCCTATTTTGCAACAGCTGGTAAAGTTCGACTTGCTGTCACATGAAAGGGAGCAAGCACACAAGAGCAAGGGCAGCAAACTGAAACGGGGGGGATGTGTGTTCAGGAAAAAGGGGGGAAAGAAAGAGGAAATTCATTAAATGAAAATCCAGCTGCTGCAAAATCTCTTAGTACATTAACCAGCATGGGGTCTGAATCTCTGTTGCAAGGCCCTGACTGTGTCCACTGTTGCTTCATTACTATTTTATTGATTTCAGAGGGGAATATAAATCCAGAACAGCCTGACTGCCTTAGCAAAACACAAGGCTGACAAAGTTAATGTGCAAAAGACGGAATATTTTGTAATCAAAACTGAGGTAAAGTGAGTGTATAATGTATTCTAGTTTGTCTAAAAGTCATCTCCATTTTAAATTATGCTATGCTATCCTTTCCACCTCTTCCAAAGAATCTAAAGAACATGGGACAATGTAAAACGTCCTCTAAGCAGAGAAAGCAGCGCCTTGAAGACAAAGTGATTGCATAGTTTCCTAAAAAAAAGGAAAAAAATTTAGCTCTAAAATTACTTAACACCAGGGGAGCTTATTTTCACAACCAAAATCAAGTACCAGTTGAGACCTATCCCAGATGTCCTCCCAATGATAAGTATTATAAATTGATGTCTTGAAATATTATAAATTGATAAATTTGTATTGTCTTATTAACTAATATCATCAACTGGACCACTCAGAGGGCTTATTGCCAATTTTGGGGGTTGCAGTTAAAAAGCGTGTTTCTGCCAGTTTATTGCCTTTGCACCCCTGGGACTGCTGAGCTCCCACTTCAAACAGAGAGCAGAATTCTTTTGCCACTCACTATGTAGTGTATCAGCCTTTAATCACTTAGCTGGGTCCTACATACACAATAAAATTTAACATCCAGATTGTTACAAGAAAGAGAAAGAGGTTTGGCATTTTGACACCAAACACTGAGAGTTTTGTGATCATATGTATGAGTTTTTCCTGCGGAAAGGAATGCAGAACTAGAGGAGTTCTTGTGGCTACTGAACTGGAGGTAAGTACACTATTTCCATCAGTTGTTAACCTCTTTACCCTCTGCCTTTGCTCCAGATGTTTCCTTTCCTTCCTCAAACTTCTAAAGTGAAGTAGCAGCATGTGAGAAACTGCAACAGGAGAAACTGGAGGAATCCAATGTACAAAGAGGTTCGTATATTATACTGAGGCCAAGGCTCACATCTCAGTAAATACAAGTACCTGAAATTTTATGTACTTATTTAGAAATTAAATACAGGCACAGTGCCAGCCCTATTTGGTTATGGCAGTGCACCTTTTCCATCAGGACTAAAACTGTAGCCATGTTAAGGCTTAGCAAAATTCTGTAGCAGCACACAGGGAATAAGACAGTCCCAGCAGCACCACATTCTGTCTTCTAACAGGTTTAAGAATGCATAAAAAAACTTTCAGAACTATTATTTTTTCTTGATTGAGGTCCTGGCAGTCATATAAATGCCCATCCATTTTTTAACCTGGGCAAGATCTTGATCTCATCTACTTTCTACATTTCAAAGTTTAATCACAAAGCTACATGGAAATATATTTTGGTTTTTCTGGTTTGAATTCTTATCCTTTATATATATCTTTGTTCTTACTCCAGAAAACAGAAGTTCCTATTCATATTCCCTGGACTTTTTTTTTAAAGATAATTTTGATTATCAGAACATATAATTTCACCGTGTTCCCCTTGACTTGTGTCTTTTTAAAATATTTATGCTTCTTTTATTACTTTTGGTGAGAAATATTTTTTAGGCTTCTGACTACTACTATTGATTTTTTTAGACCCTCTTGATTTTGCAGGGATACTTTGAGGACAGAGGAGAGAAAGAGAAAAGAGCCACATTTTTGAATTTCTCCCCGAAGGACTCTCTCATTCTCCATTCCTTGTGTAGGAAAATCAACTGAAATCATGTGAGATTTCTCCCCTACAGCTGTATTTGAATATGGGTTAGTACTAATGTGTGTAAAATGGTGCTCAAAAAACTCTAAAGTCAAAAGACAAAAAAAAAAAAACCAAACAGACAAGGCTTCCAAAACTGACAAGCTGAATTATCCAGACCCTGACAAGAGTTGTGCATCAACAAATTCTTAATAAAAATAATGAAAAAAATCTATATCAATTCCTTCTTGAATATTTTTATTTTAAGAACCATTAAAGAAAAAACATGCAGAATATATGCAAACCCCCATAATTTCACTCTAAAAGTCTGTAAAAATTAAAGAAGCCTAAATATTAAAATAAATGAAAAATGCATAACAAGCAGTAAAATAATTTAGCAAACAGTTTTGTTTCCAAGGAAATCCCATATGAAGTTGGAAATACAAATTAGCATAGCTCTGAAACTATTGTTCTGGTCCTTATTAATGCATCATGTGATATGACAAAATATAGAGAATTTCATTGATTCTAACCAGAGAAATGAACTTGTACTACATTTTATTCAGCTATTCCTGTTATCAATGAGTTACCTCCATGCCCACTGAATATAAAAATACATGTAGTGATGGCTGTAAAAGCTGGAAAAAGAATGAAAACTTTTCAAAATTTAAGAGAAATTTAAAACCTAAAAAATCTGCAGATATATGTCCACTCTCTGAATATATCGTCTTACTCTTTCTTTAAATCTTATTCATCTTCTATCGTTCTTCCCCCCTTTCACCCAGGGAAAAAACCCAGAAGCTGGGTTTTTCAAAGATCACTACAGAAGAGAGCTCTGCTATTTATGAAATAACTAAGTGGTTTTGAAAATGCCATTCTAAAAATCAGGTGGGAAACGTTAGATTCATTAATATATAAACACGCCTGAGTAAAGAAAAAGTCACTGGAAGCCCAAAGGAATTTGGATATTGAATTTTATTCTTAAGAACTCAAATTATCAGACTGGCTAAGTGGGGAAGTGTAAACGTGTTTTTAAATTTGCCTGTTTTTCCTAAATATGTATTTCGCTTGTTTAAACCATACACAGTGGTGCTCATTAAGTTCTGATTTTTTCCTATACGTAAAAACATCAGCATTTATTGTTGCTGTGTTTAACAAAACCTTGGTGATATCTTGGGTCAGGGTCAGTTGCAAGGATAAAAATTCTGTTTCCAAAGGCTGTATGTTCCCAACAAGATCTGTTTCTTGGCTAATTACATGAAAAACTGCACACAATGGCGCTCTCCTGTGTAACTCACACAACATTGCAATCCATCAGCATGGACATTGTCTCTGTGTTTGACATTTTCCAGCATGAGCTGTGGTATCTGAGACCTAAAAGAAGCAGTGATTGAATGTGGAATTAAAACAAACAAAACGGAGAACCTCCTGGTTTTGAAACTGTGAGTGCAGAGCAGGCTACAATCAAATGCTAAAAAAGCCACTGTAATGAAATATATATGATCTCAAGGAGAAGGATATTCCATAATTTTTCATAAATTTTCTCCTTCTTTTCCACAGGGAATCATCTGAGCAACTCAAGCCCTAGAGTGAGGTCTATAAACCGCTGGTGTTTAGTGACCATCTGCACCAGTAGCTCCATTATCTGTGGCTGGAGATTGATTTTCCTTTTCCTTGTATGTTCACTTACCCTAATGCCCCAGAGTGTGCAACGGAGCCAGCAGCATATAATGCAAAGACAGTTTTTAAGTCATCAAAAGTGAAAGCATCAGGAGTATCATTATATTCTGAATCTTTTGTAGTAGCTTTTGGTCTAATCCTATTGTAACAGGAATCCACTGATGGTGGCTAGGCCCCCCCTTTATGAGGCTTAAGTGCAGAGCTCAGAAGAGCTCCGCTTTCCTCAGAGGAAGGTGAAAAATCTGCTTTATGTGGCTCCTTTATGAAGAAGGTCCAGTTTTATGTGCACCAATCTCATATCAATTTCATACAGGACCAGTAACACAGAAGGCAACAGAGGACACATTCAGATTTGGAGGCTGGGACCCAGCAAAAGGTTGTCTAAGAGTTCCAGATCTCAACAACTCTTCTTAGTGGTGTGAACAGTACATTCAAGGTTAGGTCAAGTAGTATTGCGATTCCTAAGGCATTGTCAGTGACTACTGTAATTACTCTTAGGAAATGTTTCTTTTCTCACTCAGTGACATGCCAAAGACCCCCACAAATACCAGGGAAAATGAACTAATTAATTGACTATATAGGAGGAGAACTGAAACTGAACCTAGACCAGGTTCTAGAAAGGGCTTGGCATGCAGCAGCTGTCATTTTTCCCAGCAGACTGGTCTTAGCAGGACCTGACAGATGCAAGATTTTTAAGAACCTGGTCCTCTATTTAGGTATCTAAAATGTGATCCAGAGCCTACAAATCTGTCTCTCTCTATCTAGTCAGTTTAACTATTTAGACATTTCCTCTTTTTTCACACCTAAGAAAGTTCCACAAAACAAAACCATCTGAAGAGAGGAAAAGTGTGGCCTTTCAAAATGTTTCACTATGTTCCCCTTGAGAGACCCATAAAAATGCAAATCTTCTTCCTGTCTATGCCTAGAAAGTACCTCCTACAAACCTGAGAATCCCAAATTGCTTCTCAGCTCTTCTGAGACTATACAGACACTTGAGTGTCTATAAAGACTGCACATGGAAGAACACACAAGAAAATAGGTATCAATTATTATGCCATTGATCATATTGTTATTGAAAGTGCATTCTTCATTCGTGCTCTCCTGCTCTATGAGAATCACACCTTGAAAATATACATTATTACTAACTCTGTATAGCAGATGTATGTTAATAGTTCCATTTAATGATGGAAATTTATATGTGTTGCTTGAAATACAATAAATATGTGGCTTTAGTATTGTTCAAAATTTAAGGTATAAATAAGAGTTACAAATACTAATATATTCATAATTAGGTTTTCCTCTAGTTTTCTTTTCATAACATGACCTAGTCATGCTCACAGGGAACAGGGAACCTAAGCTTAACTAATTTCCTCACCTCTAAGGTTTAGAACGTGTTTTTTTGCATCACCTTCTTGCTTTAACCATTGGTATCAAAGGACATTGCTGTCTGGATCTTAAATTTATATCATTTAACAGAAATTGAGTGATTGTGGTATAGAAAACACCTAAAAAGTTAGCGATAACCTGTATTTCCAGTCCAGTAATGGCTAAAGCTTCCTAAATCAGGAACAAAAGTCTAAATCAAACCCAAACTGACCACTACTGCCTCTGACATCAGTGTATTTTCTCAATGTTCTTGCTACATGTTAAAAACAAAAAGGAGGTGCAGGTATATTGAAAATGCTCCATTTCTTTGTTTGATAAAGGGGAAATATTTTGGTTTCAGCATATATAACTTGTCTGTGGACCTCACTGCCACATGTCAACATTGGGTGTATAACAGGAATTTTACAGAGTGTAAAGTTCTGAATGGTGACTAGGAACCTCACAGATGCATCAAACAAGATATGTAATATATATATATATGTATATATGTCTATCTATATACATATGTACATGTGTATATACATATATAAGGGACATAAACAGCAAGCTTGGTACTAACTAACTGCTTGGTACTAACTAATAAGAATTAGAGGGAAAAAAATCCTTCACATTGGGAAGGCTGTGGCATAATTGACCATTGATTTTCTTGTACCTTTGTCTGCAGCATTGGCCACTGTCAGAGAACAGATGCTGGGCCAAGCTTGATCATTTACTTCGATCATTATTTTGGTAATAAAATATAGCAAGGAGAGGAAAACAGATTCTTTTTTAAATAGATATTTCTACAGCAAAGAAAAATCGTAGCTACATGATACCTAAGTCCACCAAACAAAATTCCAAATTCCAGTTGTGAAATTAAATACTTTGATTTTGTTATGAAATTTTTCTGCCAAGGGACAGAAATATTTTTTGCTTATTAAGATAATAATTTCTTTCCTGGTTTGGAAATACACAAAAATCAAATATTAAGCTTTCAAAGATTTTTTAACCACCTGACTTGGAGTGAATATTTAAAATCAGATCCCAAATATCCTGTGTGAGTGCTTTAAGTACAATCCCAATTTCTTGCATTAGAGCTCTTCTCCTTCCATAAATATTTAAACACTAACATAAAACAGCAAAATATTTATGATAAATTTCAGTGATAAAATGCTTAATCCCCCTTTAGCTAAATAATAAAGGATCACTTATTTTTATAAAAATATTTAGCGCCCATTATCTAGTGATTATCAATTACTTCAATAATTTTAATCAAATTGCAAGTTTTTCCTATTTTTTCCCTTTTCACGTTTGCTGAAATTTTTACCATTTTACGACACATTTCTTCTTAAAACAAAATATCCCTTCAAGAAACAGCTAATAGATTGTATTGTCACACATGCTATATAGAAATCGTGTGTAGAATTTGGGCTATAAAAGAATCTTTTTTCTTGCGTTCAAATCCTGATTTCATACACTTATCAGTTTTAAGAATGTGGGAGGCTATTGAAAGAGGGCAGGTTTAAGTTAGGTATTAGGAGGAAATTCTTTACCACAAGGGCGGTGAGGCATGGAACAGGATTCTCAGAGAAGTTAAGGATGTGAATGTCCCTCCCCTGGAAGTGTTCAAGCCCATGCTGGGTGAGCCACTTGGTCTACTGGAAGATGTCCCTGCCCATGGCGTGGGGGTAGGAACAAGATAATTCCTTACATTCCCTTCCAACCTAGGCCATTCTATGTATCTAGTCAAATAATGTTTTCTACTTATTACTGTAGAGACCAGTAACTTGTACCTGAATATAGCACAACTTTTGGCAAGGTGTATAGCCTTTATTTGATAAGGCCAGGAAATACAGAATCTACGAGGAGTCTGTTCCAATGCCTAACCACTCTGTGTTACAAATGTGCCTTCTTTCCAATACTTCATATGGAAAGTATTAACACATGTAGAGGAGCTGAGATAGCCTATTACCATGGAAAAATCCAGAAGTCATGGAGTTAGAAAATGAGAATTTTAGGTGTATAAATAAATGAAATCTGAATTCTGTCCTCCTTAAGTATAAAACACATAAGAGCAAGTGGTGTAGAAAGAATTTTTTTCCCTCTGAAACAGTTTGTTAAACTAGAAATTGATAATGAATTAATACAAACAAATGTCTCTTGTGGCTAATGAGGTCTAATCACAACCTGACTCATACTTATCCACTGTCTACATCTTCTGCACTATAGACATTGGTGATAAGCAGGTACGTGCTCACCCATAGATGTGCTTCATAGGCATTCATTAGCATGGGGAAAGTGTCGCAGGTGTTTCACATTCATCCTTCCAAAACACTGGGCCCTGAGAAAAAGAAGATTCTTACCCTAATCAGCCCATCAGAAGGATGTTAAAAAAAAAAAAAAAAAAAAAAAAAAAAAAGGGGGGTGGGGAAAGGATTCCCCGGAAGTTACAGTAAGACTACTTGACCGCTTGGCTCCTGTTGTCATTTACACCTAGCAATAAAAAGGAACACTGAGGACAGCAAGGCTTTCTGTATTTGCTCTCAGGTGTCTGCCCCTTGCCAGACCACAGCAAAGTTTCCATAGTGTCATGTGGTTGATTTCATACACTGCTGCCCACAGACAACCACATCAAAATAAATATGCATGCTATGGAGAATAGCACTTTGCCCTTTGTGAATTCCACAAAAGCTGCTTTGCTGGTTTTGCAACCCCGTGGCTGTGTATTTTTTTTTTTGCAGATTGAGAGGGAAGTGCTCCTGAGCCTCTCACAGCTTCCCCTTACGCTTGGATCAAACTGACCAGGAACACCTTGGCTCAATCATCCCCTCAGATCCTGAGATTCTATATAACTTGGCAAGCTGCCCCTCATGCCAGCAGATCACAGTGCTCCTGCATTTCACAGCACCCCCACTCTTTGCTGTGAATATCTTTGCTGAACTAGCTATGATTTATAAAGTGGTGTGCAAGCTGCTGACTATTTATATATACATGGACTAAAATTGATCCAGAACGATTTCCTATGTGTCTTATGACTTTAGCCTCTGAACTGGAAGCCAACATGAATGAAATACAGTGGCTGTTGCCCAGGGAAGGGTCATTCTGTGCTGATGACAAATGTGTGGCAATAGCCAGGGGAGTTACAGAATGGGACATGCCTAGGCTGGCAAAGTGTCTCTCACCACAATTTGGAGAGCAATTACAAATTCAATACAACATGTGAATATTAACTAAAACATTAAGTACCTAAATATTAACTACCTAAAATAGTCCATGAAGCAATGGTTCTCCAGGTACAGAGATCTTAAGGAAAGAGTAAACATTTGACTGTTATGCAGAATGTCTGTAAGCCTAAAGAGAAAGGCCCCTTTTTCTTCTAAGACCATATGTTTCTACATGCTCCTCTGAGGAACTCACAGCTGTTTGGCTATGTTGCCATTTTTGCCTGATGAGTATTCAACTGCCTGGCAGAGTTTGTGGGCTGAGGCCAAACTTTGCTGCGTATACTGGTGTTTATTGTATTCTTTCTAAATTCCTTTTATGAACTATTTTACTGTGTATGCAATAATACTCTGCTTTGCTTGAAAGATTCCAGGAGCTTTATTTTGCCTCTCCATCCTCCTAATGTGAGGAATGCTGGTAGTAAAGGTCACACAGCCTTTCTCCTTTAATCTTTGGATGAATAAAATGTAGGAAGAAACAGGAGAGGTAAGGAAACAAGAAGGCAGAAAAGTTGCAAAGAAGAAAAAATATAAAATTAAACTGAAAATAAAGAAACATGGAAATGAAATTAAAAGGGCAAAAGAAAATACATGCCAACAAAGTTTTAATATAGTTGCTTGCCTTTTTAAATTCTAAAATTACTCCACAGCCTCATAATAGGATTAATAGGTTTCAAAGGACTAATAATCACTAGTATGACTGAATGCCTTTAAACTGTCTCTGCTTAGTCAACCTAGGAGGACTTTCTGCTCCCCTGATTGCCATACACATGATCCTTTTCTTTGTGAGGTCTAACCTTTCATGGGTCATTTTTCTTCATGCCTTTTTCTTTGCTTTCCTTCTCTGACTCGAAGGCTTCTCTTTTCCTCCATGCTCTGAAGACTCTTTCCCTCACTTTCTGCTCCAATTCCCCCTTCTCTCTGCTACAGAGACACGAACGTGCTGCCTGAGCGCTTCACATGGGTACCCCTGAGAACTTCCCTATGGAAATGGCACTAAATTCCATCACAAAGACTAAATTCTGCTATTGTCATAATCAAATATTACAATTTTCTCCACTGTAGCCCAGCTTTCCTCACTGAGGTATTGGGTATTGGCCTTCCATGTCTTTGTTAATCGCTTGCCTTTGGCACAAATTTTAATTAGTTGGATGAGGCAGAGAAGGTCTACTATTACGCAAACACTGCTGCCTCACAATCAAATATGAGGTCTCATTAAATTCCTCTTATAACCCTGGGTTTGGTAGCTTCCTTATCTCTAGTAACCAGGCATTTCTTATAGTTGGTATTAAGTTCATTTACAACCATTGGTAAGAAATGCTGAAGTCAAATTGCATATTTCACATGTGAAAAATCACATACTGACCTCAGTCCTGTCTGTACTCTTAAGCAAGCTTTGCTGATTGCACATAACTTCTCTTTTCTGGCATTCATTAATTTTCTGAAAAGCTGAGTAACCATCTAAATCCTTAAAGACCAACCTGGATGGGAAGAAAAATTACAGGCACAGGGGACAACAATTTCTATACCAGGATCCAAAAGTGGGCCTATCCTAACAGGAGAAGCAGCAGATGTACCACCCATTCACTTCACTGAATTGAGTGTCTGAACCTTTTGGTTTTCCTTTCTCCACTCAGCAAACTTTCAAAACCATTTTAATTTAGTAGGTGTAGCACTTGCTTTTCCTAATAACAAGCATTCAGATGGAGATAAAAACCTCAAGTGCTTTTATTCTTCTATTTTATTGCAATTTCTTTGTTTAATTCTTCAAGTTTTTGCAGTTTATGAACTGATGCACCATTCTCCTCTTGCCAGCCTTAAGATTCATAAAAAACAAATATATCAAGTTCATTGAGAATCCCCAGGAACTAGGTAAGCAAGTAGATGGTAGGTTCACAAAGCGACAATTCACACAATTCTGCTTTAATGTGAAATCAAACTCAGGACACTGAAGGTAACAGTTTGCAGGGGCTCAAAACTGAGCTACACAGCTCCTCACATGAGGAATGAGCTGTAACACCCTACATCCAGCTCAGGAAGTCTGTCAGCCTTAGGTTGTTGAGGCCTGGAGCATATCCAAATAAGAAATTATTCTGCCCTGCCTTATATTCGTCCTCCTGTGGTGGGTAGACTACTGAGCTGAATGAACTTTGGACCTGAACCATTACAAACCCATTTATATTCTGAAGCTTTGTACTGTCCTGGACTCCTCTACACGCTGGGGATTCTCACTTTTCTTTCAACCTCTTCCCAGATACTTTGCATTGACCAGCATGTTCAGGGATGTTGGAAAGATTTTTAATTCATTCCCTGGCATTGATTCTACCCATAGATCTATGTATAGAACTTGAATGGACTTTCCAAGGGTATTTGTTAATAAGCAAGTTGTTTCATTGACTAAAATGCCATGAGACTTTCCTAGTAACCTCATAAAATAGTAAGTGTCTGAGCAATTAAAAAAGTTGAGATAGCCATCTCTGAGAATAATTCTGATGTACATTAGGGATCCTTTTTGCATAATTTCTAATATTAGATCTAAAATACAAATATCACCCCCCTTAACTGATGGCCTGACAGTATCAGTTTCCTCCATGTGTACTTGCTTTCTTTAATGCTGCATAAGAGTAGTACTTTCCTTTTCCTTCCCTTTTTACAAGAACTGAAAAATTTCTGAGGAAACTGAAACTAAATTTCTGAGCTACTTGATATTTCTTTTTTAACCAAGCAAGTGCCTTGAGTTGCAATGCAAGATGTAATCAAAAAGTAGACAGCAAGATAAGCATTTATTCAGGAGTCTTAGCAAAAAATAATAATAAAAAATCCCATACGTTACTCTTAAGGACAGAGGTTTTTCTGTGCCTTTCCATAGTTCATTTCCATGCCAAATAGGAAACAAATCTATATAAATGCACAAACACCATTACAAAATCAAGGGGGTTAACACACACGGAAATGATAAATTCTACTCTAGAAGCAGTCAAATGACTCAAAGATCACTGATAAAAAGAAGACACTAAAAAGAAGACATTAAAGGCAGCACATCCTTGCCATACACCGAGATTTTCCCTGCTGGGTGACCTACCTCAACTAACTGTCAAAAAGAATCAGCCTCAAGGGAATGTTTTGCTTATAGATTTATAAATGTTGACAATAATCCTAAATGGATGTTAGGGGAATTGACAAATCTCAGCATTTTTCTTGATGTATGTGTGTCTGGGGGAACTTTGGAGGGCCCAGCATTCATTAAAAAGAAGCAAGCCATTGACAGCTGACAGGGAAAGACAGGTAGCATAGCTGGAAAAGTAGAAGCTATTTGTTGACATAAAATTCTGAAGCATAACCAATAATCTAGTATTTTCTTCCACTGTTGTTTCTAGGCTTGCTCAAAGTGTACAGACCATAGAGCCCAGGGAGCTTAGTGAAACAATAAATCTGCTTACTCTGTAAATGGCTTCATTGTCAAAGTTTGAATGCTCAGGAAAATAATGTGAGGCAGATTAAAGCTGGAATTAGTGCCTTGGTAAGAATCTGGGGGGCAGCTGAGGGATGTATTTTTGTTTTTTCTATGTATGCATACATGGATTTTTTTTTTCCCTTGGAGGTCACAGCACATGTTAAAACAGCATCCTCTGGAAGAAAAGAGTCCTGAGCTTTGCTCTGTCTTCATATCTTGACAGAAGTGAAAAAGAAGGGCAAAGGCAGCAAATGAGTGAACTCAGAAGTTTTATTCTAACTTTATGTTTGATTATGAGCTAAATTGTTGCTGAGACCACCGACAAGGAAACTTGCAGAATTTATCCAGGAGTCTCAAGAAGAGCTTTGATTAATTTTCTTGATAGCGTATTAATTACAACTAGCTTTTCTACCTAGCAGCCTACCACTTAAATCTGATTTTACAGCAAGTGAAAACTAGAAAAATATGGCAATCTGAGATAGTTCTATGGATTTCTTTTGATAGTGAAAAATAGAATAGTGGTTACTTCTGTCCTGAAATAATACTTTCTAATGATTTTAAAAGACATCTTCAGAGATTGATTGCTAGCACTCTATAATCCAGATTACTCTGAGTTTATTTGCAAGTGTGGGTTTGAAAAGAGTGATATGCTCACACTACTTTGATATGCTCTGTGATATGCTCACAGTTACTTCCCTAGGAAGGAAATGTCAGCACGTCTTGTCTCCTATTTCCTTCTGCCTTTTAAGAGGGCACTCAAAGGAAATTTTGCAATACTTCATTGAATTCAGTTTTAAACAAAGGTAGCAACAGGTCCTGCAGCACTCCTGGGGCCCACAAAAACACATTTATTTCCTCTCTTCCTCTTTTCCTTGTCTCAAGGAAAATGATTAAGTAGCAGTAGAAGTCATAGCAATAATATAGACTGTGTTTCATTATAGGAAGCAGCATGGATAGAGACTGATCATATTTCTAATCTTAGAAGACAAAATAACAGACAACAAAGTAGTTATTTAGAGAGGAAGGAAATTGAGAAAAACAAATTTGTTGATTCTGGCCAACATCATATAGAAAGCCTATGCAAATCTGGGAAATAACTTAGATCTCTGAATCTGCTCCTTGAGACTTTCTCCTTGTGCTCTTCCATTCTCTTTTGTTGTTTTGCTCCACCCTACATTGTATTTCTGACAAATATTAATAGAGTTTCTGTGTCCGCTTCCCTTTCCCCAGGGTTAATACTCTACCCAGGCTGACCAGAGGTTTTGCAGCTGATATTCAGTAGGCCTTTCACAGTTAATGTGCAGCAGAAAGAAACTACATATTGTGTTTCCTTTTTTTCCCCTTTTTTCCCTGAGAGTTTCTCCTCTATCACAATAATTTCTGTGATTTTTATGTTTTTATCTGCTAACTATGTGTCAATAACTAAAACCAGTATTTGAGCAAAAGCCCTACCAAATCTTGACCTTTTTTTGGTGAGGCAATAACAAGTGTTTGAATGGAGCCCCAGATGTCTTTTTAGGATGCACTGTAAACTTAAGTTTAATTTCCTGTCTTCTACCAGCCTTAGTTCATCAGTATTACTCTTGCTTTCACAGACTTCTATATATCATGGAATATTTGTATTTTGGATTGTTTTCCCCAAGAAGTAATAGCTTCCATTTTACTGGCTGACACTCAACTAGTGCAACACAGACTTGTGACTTTAAACTATTTTCTGTTATTTTTCTGCTTTCAGCTATGATTTTTTCCCTCGTCATAAGTCTACATATGGAGACTTATTTTGAAGAAACAGTCATATGAGTAAAATTTCAAATTTTAGGGCTGTAGGTGGATGAAGTGCTTCACTTCTGTCACCACTGACCCATCCACCCCTATGTCCTGTTGTCAGAGTTCAGAGGCACCAAGGTACAACCTGGCTCAGCTGGAGAAAAATGAAGCTAAAAAAAAAAAAAAAAAAAAAAAAAAAAAATGTAGCTAGTGCAAAGATTTCATGCATGTGTGTATATCAGAGAAAAAATTGTAATGTGGCTTTTATGCTTCACCTATTGTGTTAAATTGATAAGCTCTTACTGTCTCGTATATTTTTGTTACTGCATCTGACACACTCCATTCATGAGAACTTTGTCTCTTCTACAACATGATACCCACCTCACCCTTCAAAATTAGGCCTCTGACTTAAGATATTACATCATTACTTGTAGAGGACAAGAAATATCCTCATTTAAAAACTGGTGAACTACCTGAGGTGTCTGCTGGCCCTCACTGATTGTAGCAGGCTTGAACATTTCCTTTCTCCAATAGAAGCCTAACTTAAATCAGGTACAACAGTGTGAGATGTCTCCCGTCAAACTGTTTGCTCCTGTTCTTAAGCTAAACATTTTTCATTTCACCAAACTCTTTTATCTTTGATGCTGTCTTAATTTGCCTCTGATAGATAATAGTCACTGGGCTACAGCCCCTGAAGCGTAATGTGAACAACTTCCTTGCTCTCACAAAATTAATTTCAGATGTGTAGCTAAATGACATAAGAAATCATCTTCACTATGGGTGTAACTCATTATGAGTGGGCTAACACAAGGATCTCTGTGTCCTTTCAAGGCTCACATGGGCCAATAGGGCAGGACTTCACCTGGAGTGAAGAGATGCCTGAACAGCTGTACCAGAACCAGGCAGCATCTGTGTATGAAGCAATGAAATTGCAGCAGGCCCCAAGCCCAGGTATTTTGGACCTTAGAGGAAGCCCTTTGCCTCTGCTTTCATTGCCAGGAAAGCATGGATACTTAAGTGTTAAGAGTCACATATTCCAAATTTAAAAAAGATAATCAATGACAAACTTTTTTTTTTTTTTTTTTTTTTTTTGGAGAGAATACATCACAATCATTTGCAGCTCTGCGATCCAGCTTTTAATTCCCACCTCTCATTTCCTACTCATGATCCAGGAGGTGTTTTCTGGTCCCTCTCCCGCTCGGTCCCAGTCTCCCCACGTCCAGGCAATGAGCAGGCACTGTCTGCCCCGTGCCCCTCGGGACGAGACACCCCGGGCCGAGCAATGAACCCCAGGAGATTTCCCAGCGATTACCAAAGGTGAGTGATGGAAACGAGGGAACGCCAGAAACGATTGCAGGAAGCAGCTATCATTATCTTCGCTAGTTTCTCACAACAACAGTTACCCGGGGCACACCAGACATTTTACTTCACGTAACAGCTAATTATCAGAGACCAGCGGTACAAATACTGACAGCAGCTGTAGCTTGTGCAGAGATCAGCCCTGGCTTGTGTTCTTTCCACCCACTATCTCTTCCAGACCTGGTTTGTAATTCAGGTTATATCACTTCAAAGAATTTGACCTTCCTCTCTGTTGTGCAGCTGCAACACACCGAAGCAAAGGCAATGGGTTTACATTGAAGTGGAAGAAAAATCAGTTCAGAGATTTGAATGCTCAAAGGAAATAGTTTTTCCTTCTTAGAAGATGATTCCCTATCTACTGCTAAAGGGTGCTGCCTGGAAGCACAGATGATCCATTCCTTCTACACACATAAAGGAATGATTTAGATGATGCACAAGATATGCTTTTTACATATTCAGAAGAATTATTCTCAGGTGAACATATTAGATATCTATTGTTGCTGCAAACTAAAAGTAGAAGTGTTAGTGTCTTGGATTTAACTGATTCAAACACTGCGCTAACAGAAACAGATTCCACATTTCTGGGACTCACTTAGTGAACAACTAGCAGGAAAGTTTGAAGAAACACAACCTCAGAAACAATGGAAGCATCACAAAAACGCCAAGTGAGAGAGCAAGGAGGAAGAATGCTATATATCATCATCTGTGGCATCTTTAATACAGAATTTTATTTAACTTTTTAAACTGTTTTTCTCATTACATAACCCAGCACATAAATGAGACTACTACATGAGGCTTCCCAATATCTCTGCTGAATTACTGAAATCTGCCAACATCGTCCTGAATGCTGTGACAGAAGAGTGAAACTTTCCTCTGTGTTCAACTCCTACATGCAGAAACAGGAGTATTGTTGTAGATCTAACACAGAGACTCCTGAACAGCTGCCTGTGGGCTGGTGGTGCTCCACATCACCACCTCTGACCTGTCGGCACACGTCCCATACACCGTGTTTAAACTGAATGCTAAAGGTGCACCATCATTTCTGCTGATGACTGGCACGCCTTCAGAATTCTAACAATTTAGGGATAACTATTTGAGACCTGTCACTGATCAGCTGTGAGCAAGATGCTTCACCTCTGTGTGCTTTTGTTTCCCTTCCAGCACCATCTGCTTTGCTTAATTAAAGCGAAAGCTCTTCTCTGTAAAGACCTTCCCTTCACAGGCATCTGTGAAATGCTTTTCACAGTGCACCTCCGAATTCATTCAGGACACAGAGCTGCCAAGCTCACATTGATTACTGCTATTAACGATCTCTGTTTTAACTTGTCAGCCATGACAGCAGTATTACTAACAGCATAGAAACTACAATCCTAAGAAACCGAAAACCAAAGAAAATTTAACATGAAAAGGACCCTGTGTTCTGTTTGGGGTATTGCCCTTTCAATCAAATATGAAAAGAATCCTTAGATCCAAATGTGTATGCTAAACTATCCTGATCTTCTGCAGATTGCTGTGGAGTGTAGCAACCTCTGGGTGTGTAAGATATTTCAAAGCACTCTGCTTCTCAAAGCATCATTTTTTCATGCAGTCATTTGCATGCAGTTTTGCAGCCTTGTTTTTCATGGATTTTTCAAAATGCTAATTTTTGCCCACTCTGCTATAATCTACTTAGAGTTTGGGTGGGATCTTACACGAGGGATGCAAGGGATGTGCAAGGGATAATATCTAGAAGAAATCAAAGGCAAAGGCTGTTGCCTAGTTTTAGCTGCAGAAATAAAGCTGTTTTAACGCAACCCTAATTACAGTTTTGTGGTGCTTTGTCGAGCCCTGCTGATAAGTTTCCGTGGTAAACAGCTCTTTATTGTTCTTTCACATTCAGTCACCATGGCAACTAGCATTTTAGGGTTTGATCCTGAGAGATGCCAAGCACCTGCTTCTGTGAGAGTATCTATGGGAGAGGAGGATTCGAGACATCTTATAAGATCAGTCCCTTCAATGACAACAAATTTACTACAGGAAAGAAAGAAAGAAAGAAAAAGTATGAGGAAAAAAAAAAAAAAAAAAAAGAAAAAAGCTTTTGATGTGCCTTTTTGGAAGGAATTGTGAAAAAAAAAAATCACAGGTAGTACCTGGCCCCAGCCATAGCTTGCAAAGACAAACTGTATCTGACACTGCTGCTCATGGGTGTAGTGCAATACAAAACAACACAAAACTCACCTCATTCAAACTAAACAAAGCAAAACAAAGCAATAACAACAGCAACAAAAAAAAAGGCATGACGAGCCTAAGTATCTAACTCCAGAGCAAATGCAAGTCAGAAACTGAGCCTCAGAATGTCACTAACAAAATGGAGGGAAGATGAATTCCCTTTCGTTCATTGCCAAATCCTTCATTGCCTTTTTCGTCTAAAAAAAAAAAAAAAAAAAAAAAAAAAAAAAAAAAAAAAAAGGTTATGCTAGGGATGTCAAACTCAGGTGATAAACAGCTGAGCAAATTTTCTATTTTAGCTTCTGAAAAACCCCTGAGGGACTCTCTTTTGTCTTTTCTGCTTATGCTGACCTCAAGCTGTTGGTCAGAGCCTGGAGAAACCACTCAATTTAGCAAAGAGTAGCGCTTTTTTTTTTTTTTTTTCTGTACAGCTCCATTTCCTCTGAATTTATCTTGATGTCTCAGTAGGAAGATAGAAGGTTTGTGTCAGCAGTTAGCAGATAGTTTGAATGTAAGCAGGTGTGAACATACCAATTGCTTCCTTATCTGATGCTGCCCGAAGGCGCCGGAGCTGAGCAGGGAATGGCTTTCCTGCCCTCTGGTCCCTCGCCAGCTGCGCTCTGCCTCCCGCGGCATCGCCTCCACCTGCCAGGTCTGCGGGGCAGGGCTCCCCGTCCTCCCGGGCACCTCCCAGAACCAGGGGAATGTCAGCACCTTGGGGGCAATGCTTTTGTTCCCCCCGCTTCGAAATATCGGCCAGAGGTTATTGTGTGTAAATGCAGACCCCCATCTGAGGGGCACAGTCACCGTGGTCTTCATCAGCGTGGTAGGAGCGAGGCACCACTTCTTCAGTGACAGCTTAAAGGGAGTGAGTCACCTTTTAGCTGTTTTGATGTCTCGTTAAATTAGGAAAAAAACCCCAAAAAACAAACAAAAAAAAAAAAACACCCCAAAAACACAACAAAACAACATTCTAGGTCTCTATTTGCCAAGCCACGTCGATCACTGGCCCAGTCAATTAGAATGGGGAAGTTATTGTATGCATGCATGTACAACATTGCAAATTTAGGCATTTTGTTTTCAATTAGCCCTCAGCCAAAAAAAAAAAAAAAAAAAAAAAAAAAAGTTAATAAGATCATACTGCATACAAGAAGTAGTTTCTTACAAGCACATTTGTTGTTCATCTCTGCAAATACGCAAATGAGAAGACATCAGTTCTTCAGATGACAATTTGAGGACATCTTAACTGCAATCTTAGTCTCTTGGCATTGCTACTAGCAGTAAGGTTATGGTGAAATTCAAGATTTTTATGGCTTGGACTTTAAAAGATTTTTCTCAGAACAGTATATATATATTTTTTCTTTCATTCTTGCTTTCATGGCCCAGGTGTAAACAACCACTGAAAGAAAAATAAAGATTAAGCAATGGCAGAATTGAAACGAAGCATGAAGCAATATGGGTTACAGACAAACCATGGCACATGGTTTAATCATGGACTTGGCAGTGTTAGGTTAACAGCTGGACTTGATTTCAGAGGTTTTTGCCAACACAAATGATTCTATGATTCCCACTGATCTGGGTCTACCAGCAAGGAACATTAGAAAGTTTGTCATCATTGAAAATAAGTACTTTGAGACAAATAAGTCACACAGTTGCCTATTAGCCTACATGGCTGTAGAAGTTAATGAAGAAAAAGTATCTCCACACTTACAGCTAAGGCACAGATAGCTCTTGGTCCTATAAAAGAAACTATGTCTGAAAAACTAGCAGAGAATAAGTTCTGGAATATTTGTAGTCATCCAGGGCTACCGCTAGGGGACTGAGTTGAGATTCTTTAATATACATGGGAAGACTCTCTTCATGCCCTCTAGATCAGGAAAATTTCACAAGAAATTAACTTACAAAAAGTCCAGTGATCTGGAGTAAGTTCCTTCTTCTGTCACCTACCTCAAGTAAAGCAATATGTTCAAAAAGTTCAGCCCTGCAAAAGATGAAATCTTTTGTGTTAAAGATGATGATGGAATTAGGTACAGTTTAGGGCAGGAAGGACAGGTTGGCAGCAAAAAACGTTATTTTATGTGTCTCTAACTTGCAGGTCAGCTGCTGATGGTCAAGTTCTTCCCTCTTCATTAAACCTGTTACAGATTGAAGTATAATTAATGTCAATTAAATGAGTGGAAAAGCTACATATACAATGTATTCACAGCAAAATTGAGCATTAGAGTGCTACTATTAAATACAAAATAAAATGTGACTTAAAACAACTTTTGGCTCATCTTCCAGTAGAGAAATCTTTCTTCATGGAGCAAGATCACCTACATTATTAAGGCTGATGCTGTAATGTATCTCTGCTAGAGAGTGTGCCACCACATACATTAATCTGGCTACAGCACTGTTCTAGGGAAAGATGGGTAGGGATTTATCCATCTGGACATAAAATAGTCACCCCAGGGCCTCTCCCTAGCAAAAAAGATTGCCTCTTCTAAGGTCCAATCCATCTTATCCTTAAGCAGACTTCTAAATTAGGTTCAGAAATGCCCAGACTTGCCCGTTTGATTCAAACAGGAGACTATAATATGCAGAAATTTATGCACTAAATTTAGGGCAGACAATTTTGCCCTGAACGTCTAGTCCAGACTCTCTGCAGTTTGGAACTAAATTTTTTCTTGTGTTTTGAATTTGTGCAGTATCTAGTAGACCTTATCTCTAACCCAGGACTGGTGCTTTAGCTCACTTGAGCAGAATTATACTTAAAATCTAATGCTGTTACTTGTCCAGTAGATTCAGGTGGACTTTTGCCTCAGTGCAAAGCTACACTGAGACAATTGTTTAACAGGTATAGTCAGTCAGTATTACCACTTCACACTCCCTGCTAAAGTCTTTTGCAGCCACAACTACTCTTGTTTTCTTCCTTCATGAATGTTATTGCTCTGCAAACATCCTCTGTAGAAGGTTGCAATAGGAATCAGTATATTCTTTTCAGGCTATTACTGTGTCCATGCACAGCCACACTTAAAAGGAGGCTCCAAGATTATACCAAATGGATATAAAGAAAAATAATTGTAATGCAGTGACTATCAGCTCATTTAAAGGTATGAAGTCCAAAAATTCGTTGTTGTAAGAGTTGCCCAAGTTCTTGTTAACTTGTTTCATGCTGTGCCCTTATACTTTTTTTTTTTTCACATCCATTTTTCACATCCATACAGCAGCCTGAATTCTTAGACAAGGTGGAATCATCATGTCAGCAATGCATATGTGGGCTTGAGGAGGGAGAGGCCAATTTGCTGGCTAGAAAAAGTAAATGGCCAATATTTCCACTAATCCAGTAGTTACCAGAGCTATATTCTGATCTTTTGGCAACTTTCATGATCAAACTGTAGCAGTAGATTTAGTTCTAAATACCTCATCTTTACTCTGTGCAAATTAAACACCAGCTGGATGTCTGAGATACTGAGTGACATCCCCCTCCCCAAGAACATGACCCAGCACTTGGGGAGGAAAAGAAAGATAAAAAGGAAAGGAGACAGAGCTGTCCTGCTGTTCTGTAACACGGGGGGAACCTCACACAGCAGGCAGCAATCTGAACTGTCCCGTTCCATTATGCCACTGAGGCAGACTCCTGCAGTGCATTAAGGTTTTAAAATCATTTAGGAAATATGAAGATACATTGTTATTAAATCATTTCATTGCACTTCAAAAACAATTTTCTGATGTCCATTTTTTAACATAATAAAGATTGTCTTTCACCAGCGGGGACTGGCAAGTGTATATAGACTGAGTTTCTGTAATAATACGATTAGTATGGAAATGGAAATGGACTGTAAATAATACTTAGTATGATCTTTTATTCAGCCACATCAAGAAATCACTCAAAAGCTTGCTCAGACCGACTTTCATGGTGTGCTGAAAACATGCAAAATTTATCCATAGAGGATTTTTCATGATTAACCTAAAGTTATATCTAACAAGGATTTATTCATAATATACTCTCGGTTCATTTCGGTAATTTTTGTTGAAATAAAGTGAAAACCTTGAAGACACATTTACATGTAGAAAAAAAAAAAAAGGTTGTCAGATAAATATTATCAGATAGTGTCACACAACGTTTATTTTGCAAATGAATGTATATATGTATGGCTAAATCAGCATGAGTCACACCTGTGTTCACATAGCACTGCAAAACTAAAAAAAATTATTCAGAATTCTAAATTCAAAAATCTACCAAATGACTTTATGATTTCAAGAAGTGAAAACAGAAAAGAAAGATTTTCTTATTTTACCTTGAAAGTAGTGATTAATTACTTTATAGTTACTAAAGAAATAGTCCAGTGATAGATGACTAATTAATTCTTTTGTAACATTTATTTACATTTGTTGCAAAAATTATATGCTGTTGATGCTAATCAGAATATTCTGCAATGAATGCATCTTTCTTAAAGTACATAAGGGAACTTTCTTTTATTTTTTATAATTGAGCTTTATCTACAGTGTTTTTTTACGACTTAGATGTATGAAATGACTGAAAATGTCTTTAGGTATGAAAATAAGTCAGAAGCCTCAACATATAGTACTTAAAGACTGGTGAAAAATATAAAAGTGTTTTTGGAACTTCATTTGTGTTCACACCAAGAAGCTGTGAGGAAAACTTGGTGGAAAAGGGAAGCCTTTGAGGGGCTGTATACTTGCATCACCTCGTCTTTTCAAGATACTGTAGATTACAAAAGATCTGTATTTAGACCACCTTGTGACTAGATGTTTTTTGAATTTCAAACAGCTGGAACTTTGTCAACATTTTTCTCTAGCAAAAGTGGTTTAGAAGCTGGGCCCCTGTAGGGGAGCCACATGTGTGGTGAATTCCCATGAATTACACACAGTCATTTTTACTCAGGAACAAAGAAACAGACTTTCAAGAGCTTAAATAATAAGAAGAAGCTGAGTACATCTTCCCATTCCCTTCTTTCTCTTCAGTGTACACTAGATATTTCCAACACTCAACTGAACTCATTAAGGTTTTCCTCAGACTTGGCCTGACACATCCTTAAGACAATGTATGACACAACTTTCTGGGGGCTGAATTTTGTAGTTGTTATGAGTGTGACAACACTGAATGAGCACTGCCAGGAGTCTTTTCAAGGCCAAAGTCTTCATGTTGTGCAGGTCCATCCTTCAGAGATAGCTAAGTGTTTTAACTGGCTTTAACCACTGTCCTAACTTGTTGATCAAAAATATAATAATAGTAATAATAATAATAATAATAATAATCTTATTTCTTTTGTCTTCTTCAAATGAAAAATTAAGGAAGGAAAAAGAAAATCAAGTGTGTTGAGAAAGAATGTTGAAAAAGGAAGAAAAAAATTGAAAGAAACAAAATTTTAAAATGCATCAAGAAATTCTAAGGAACAAGACTTTTAAGAGTATGTGGTTTATTTTATCCACTGAGCAAGTTTTTTAGGGTTTTTTCAGTAAATTGCATTAAATGGGGGTGCTGGTATTGGAGGGAAAATGCAAGAATCAGAATACACATAGGTTTTATTTTATCTGTAATGGCATTTCGGTTAGGAAGTATAATTTCCAAACAAATCCAAAAATAAATGAAAACAGTAATACTATCCCAAAACTTTCCTGGCTACAGCACTATTACTATGAAAGTGTCTCACATAGAAGCTGATTTTTGAAGCTGATTTTTTTTCCTCCCGTGTGGAATGTGTATGGTTTAAATAAGTTAATATCACTGCAGTTGGATTTGCTTGATTTTTTTGTTTGTTACGGGTTTTTTGTGTTTTGTTTTTGTTTGGAGGCTTTTGTTTGTTTGTTTTTGTGAAGATGAGGGTAGGAACATGTAAAGAAAAATAAAAACAGAAAAGTAACTGAAAAGCTCAAAACCAACTCAAAAAGAGAGATTTACCTGTGAATTGTGGGGCAGGGAATGAACAGCACTTTCTTTGATGAGATTGTTTTTGCAGTGTGTAAAGTGCATGGATTTAAATACTGTGGTTTGGAAACTAACACCTGAAAAGAATTTCTTTTGGGGACTAGTGAACTGCTACATAAATAATTTTCATCCAAGCATTTGTTGATTATTTAGGTAGGGGTCATCTACAGTAGAAATTCTTCTCAAGATGTCGATTATGAGATCTTCGTGTCTGATAAAGATCTTTTGTCTCCCACTTCTTTTACCTCTGCAGTGGCCTTTGGTCTTTGTTATTCCTTAGTTGTTTGCCATGGAATGAATCTTTGATGTTAACTGCTCTTGATCTGTCTTCTTTAACCAGGAAGGACTCAAAGAAATGTAAGGTGAATCCAATCCCTTGTGTGATTAAACTGAAGACATTTCCTTTGTCTCTTTTTCCCATTTTCCCCCCACATTCCATTGTGTTACTGAAGAAAACAATTGCCATATTATGATTCTTGCCAACTGTTCTGTGTTGTACAATCAATGATACATGTACTTAGTAAACTTCAGAACAAAAGCTGTTGCTGAAAGATGGAGAGATGTAGTCATGACAGTAGGGAACATTAAAAATAAAACAGTAAAAATAGATATTATGTACAGGAAAAAAATCTAAAACTACTTTCGACAAAAAGGAGAAAGAAGGCACTTTCTACACTTATCTCAGAGGTATTTTAACACTTTTTGGTTTGATGTAAATAGGAACTTAACAGTTTATGATAGTTTTTAGATTCTACCAGAGATTTGTTCTTATCAAGTCAAATAGCATCATACTTCAAGCACAGTCAAATTTTCTCATTGAAAACCTCTGAATCCTGGAGGTCTGTTACCAATCAATGGCAACTCAACTGGCACAATTCCCTGGAGGAACACATTGTCACAGCCCTCCTGGCAGCCAAAATCTGAGGTGGTGAAGGCATTGTTTGTTTCAGCAGCTGAAGTGGCAACACGGAAGGTTCACAGTGCTCTCCAAGTCCCACCCTCTGCTGCTGGCTGTACACGAGAGCACTCCAGAAGGAAGTCAGGCACATGACACTGTAATAGAGTTTTCAGCTTTGTCTGATTGCATTGCCAACACCATACATATTGAAACACTCTGGCAGCTTCCTAGTGCTCACAGTGAGGAACCTGAACCTTTTGACCTCAAACATCTTATTAAAGCCTTTGCTGGACTGTGTCTCTGCAAGGGAAAAAACCAAGAAACTACTGGACTTTTCTCCTCTGTAATTCATTCAAGTAAGCCCTTGCTGAGTAGAGGACCTTGGCTTTGATGTTAAAGTCTCCTAATTGGAAGGAAGTGAAGTGTTAGCCTGTCAGGCTATTAGTCTCTCATCAAATACTTTAGGAGGTATCAGAACACTGAAGTTCTCACACTAGTGCAAAGAGAGCATGGAGTGACCTGGTTTTTGTTAAAATGTTTAAACTTTGCATCTGTCTAACAATTTCCCCCCAAATTTAATATAAGCAGAGTTGTTCCTTGATATTTCTTTCCTTTCATCTGTACCTTTTCCTCTCAGAGCCTTCTCCTTTTCATTGCCTACAGCGTATCAACTCCTGTTTGTAGGAACGTGGGGAATAGCTGGTGTAAGCTATAAAGCCTAGGGATTCATGTTACAGCCCTGATTCAAATCCAGGGATCTTGTGCCTAGTGGGACTTACCTCTCTGTTGTTTGATTGTGAAACACCTACTTCTGTGGTGGTTTTCCTCACAGGAAAGTCACCTCTTAGGATGTCCTTACAATAAGCAACATTACAATCCAAATTATTTCGGAAGGATGGTTTTGTTCTAAAGCCTCAGAACAGGTCCAGGCTTTATTATTTGCTCAATTTATAGTATTTACTTGCATTCAATCAACTTTAAAAATATGTTGCTGCTTTCCTAATTACTGGTGTTTTTTTCTGCATTACAGACTGAGTATCCAAACATGAGGATGGTGTGTTTCTGTTTTAGGCAAATCCAACTAGGCCAAAATGAGAGTTGAATGGATTCAAAATCTTGCAGGGATCTGATTAAACTCCTTCCAGCATCCTGCAAAGTTAAATTCTGTGTAATTTCTATCCTTTTAGTCAAAAATAGCATCCAAAATGTCACAGTGAAGGAAATCTGTGAAACAATACAAAACAACTACCTGAACAGAAATTACTGAATTACTAATGCACACCCGTTGGAGTTGTGAAGATAGTTATTTAGTCACACCTGCTCTATTTCTTAGTTTGCAGTATGAGCCTAAATAAATTTTATACTACCAATGTAAATGTTTTTGTTCTACAAAGTTTTATCTATTTTGATTTGCTTAGTAACAGAGTTATGCAAAGAAATTACCTGTGGCATTTCATGCATATCTTCCATAATGCTAAGTTTCCTTTTGTATTGCAAGATGATGTCCATATGAAAGCAAATCTAATGCATCTGTGCCCTTATTATGCATGCCTTTTTCCTGGCTGAATATGACCCTGTTCCTGTACAATTACAATTGTTTCTTTTTCATGCAAGTGTTTGAATGATAGTCAGATCTCTCACTTTAGCTCACCCTTGGTTCTGGCAGCACTTTCATCTGCTTTTGGATGTGTCATGAGTTTTGACTTTTAAAACTTCTTTAAATTTCCCTCCACTGTTTCAATTTAGTGATGTTGTTAACTCCTTCTGTAAGTCATTCTCTGAATGTTTAGTCTTTTATCATTAAATATTGTAAGGTTTCACACCTCATAGTTATTTTGTTGACCCTGCTTTTTTTATTTGGAAAAAATCTTTTAAAATCTTTGATCGTTTAAGCAGTAGGGCCCAAACAATTTCTTTCACTTTAGTAAGTTTGATCCCTCTTTACATATCCAAGCTGCAAAGATATCTATGGCACTTCACCAAATATGTATGTTTCACAAAAGAGGCAATTTACCTGTCTGGGCTCATTACAAAAATCCTCTGAACAATCCACTTCCACCCAGTTCAGCTGACCACAGGTCTGGGTGCAAGGTCTAATTACTTCATTATTTTTGACTTTTTTGCATTATTCTAAATAAGAATTTAGTTTAATTCAGTTTATTGCCATGTGTTTTGATCTCTCTTGACATTAGATATTGATATAGTTTGGATTTTTCACAGCATAGGAGAATGAAAATCAAATTTTTTTATTCATATAGATTCTTTTTCAGACCGATTTAATTTGTGTTAGAGTAAGCAACAAAGAGCACTTACAAGTCACTGCCTGTGGTACTTTAAAAATGGAAGAGCATTTACCGGGTTCCCAGCTGTGCTCAAATACCACTTCTGTCCCTACATAGGCATTACAACTCTCATATTTGTATCATTAGCAGATGTCACTACAGTAATGTAGATCATTGTGGAAAATATTCAATTAAACAAAATTTCAGAGTCATCCACAGAGAACTTTACAAATAGTCTTTCTCATAATCATTCATTCCCCTTTCAGGATAATTCTGTCATTAGCTATCCCTTTGTCTAATTCTTCTGCATTTTGTGTGTACTCTATGTAACACCATCTCCAGTTTGGCTCATAAACACCACATTTTTCAATATTGAATGCCTTAGTGAAGTCCAGACACCTTAACTTACACCTTTCATTTATGTTAAATAGTAGTGTCTTATCAGAAAAATGAAATAGTCCAGTGATGTGGCTAAAGAGAATTGACGTGACACTTTATTTTATTTATACTTTTGTATCTAGTTATTTTTTCCTTCTTGTAAAATTTATATCTGGACCAAAATCTTAGCTATTGCACTCAATATAAATATGTAACACATTTTCTTAGAAGTGATTATTAATGACCAAGTAAATAGATAATATTTTCCTTGCAATGTCCTGAGCTGTCCATTACTGAATTCCAGATTGGGCTTTCTTTCCTTTGATTTTCCCTAATCTGCCACACTGCCAAATAACCACCAAAACTGTGTATATCATTTACAGAAACTGTGGCTTTATAATCCCTGGAATACATAACCCTTAACACAAACTACTTCATCTGGATATGTGCTGACTTAGAGCAGCTGAGAACCTCTCCCTTGTGTCCAGATTTACTGCCCATCTGGAAGACACTAAACCAGAGTTTATACAGAACTGGGTCATAACTTAAGCCACATTAAAGAAGAGATCAGAACAGGCATATATAGAATTCCTTTCAAGCTGTATTTGCTATTAAACTGAAAATAGCTCCCATTTCCAAAACAAAGGTAAACCTCAAATGAAGCTAGCTCTGAGAAGGTTGGACAGGCTGTGAGTTACATCAATGCTTCGTCACTGGCAGCATGTCCTCTCTGCACTCAGAAAATGTGAGTGTGGATGTGCATGACTGGCATACCTGTGCTGGCTTCATCTCAGCCATCTGGATAAAAATCACACCACCAGAGCCCAAACTCAGCAGGAATTCAGCACGACTGGCTGAGCCCTGTGCGAGCTGCAGGTGGGTGGGATGTCTCCAGTCCTGCCCCTGCTGCTGACACAGGATGAAGCAGCTCCATCACACCTCTCTCATCTGGCACACACACACTGGGGCTCCTACAGCTGCCTGTGGCACCCAGTGTGTCCTTCCCGGCAGGAAAGAGCTGTGACAAAGCCTTCTACCTCAGCTTCCTCCGTGTTCATTTTTGTGGCATAATAGTAAACACACAACTTGTCAAGTTGCCAGGTCTTTATCCAGGAAAAAAGGGCCACACTGCTTTTGAAAGGAAACTTTACCAGAACGTAATAAGTGGGAAACAATTTTGTCTGAAATTTCCCAGAAATAGCCAGTCTGAGGAGAAAACCTAGCATGGAGCATTAAATAAAGGATTAGTTTAGAAATTATGTGAGGCTTTATGTGAGAAATCATGTGATAACTGCTCCTTGTAGTGCAGAGCTTCACAACTGTAAAACAGACAATGACATCAGTTCTGATTATAATTTACTATTATTAGAAAAGACAAAAAAAAAAAAAAAAAAAAAAAAAAAAAAAAAAAAAAAAGAAGAAGCAAAACTTTCAGTTGTATTAGCTGGATATTGTATATTTTAAAAATCCATAATTATAATTTTTATGATTTATAAAACATTACAGTCAAAATCTGCCTTTCATCACAGTTACTTCTGTACTTATGGTAGTGACATCTGAGTCTAGAATATGGACGATATTTACTTGAATATTGAGATTTTGATAGCCCATGAAAAACTGCTAATCTGTTGGTCTGGAAATCTTTGTCCTGAAACTCACTGGCCCTTCGCTGTACCATTCAGATTACTAAAATTGTCTGATCAAGAACCTCCTAGATTATCTCTACTTTTACCCCCTGTCCCTTCCATTTTCCTGCAAATTAAGCATTCTAAAGGATGTTTATATATTGGCTTCCTATTTACTCTGTTAAATGGAATTCATCACATTAAAGAGAATCAATTTCTCTTGGTCCAGACTACAGGATTCCCATAAAGCTTCCCATCACTCTAGTCATCTACTTGAGGCAGAAAGTTGCTGCTGCAAGCTGTCATTTCCTACTGTCATAGTCCTACATGCTTTCCTCAAGGAGAACCATGACTGGCTTTCCAAGTGTCCTGGGTTGTAGTTTAGGATGTATTCTATCACTATCTTCTGTTAATGGCCCATCAATGCCTTGTGCATGACTCATAGATAACTCCCTCCAGGAATTATCTCTCTTTAATGGGCCATCAAGGACCTCATCTATGACTCATCATCCCATTGTGAGATGCTCCACCCAAGGGGAGGAGCCAAGCATTCTCACCTGAATATAAGCAGAGATTTGGGACAGTACAAGCAGTCCTCACCCACTGGATTCCCAGAGGACTGGAGCTACCAGACCTTTCTATGAGAACACTGCTTCAGGAAGACCACTTCGTCTGGACTGCTTCCATCACCCTGATCAGATTGTATTCTGACTCTGTCAGTGGTTTTTTTTGTTGTTAGTTTTGTTTTGTTTTGGTTTTGGTTTTGTTTTATTTATTATTGCATTTATTTTATTTTTTTCTTCTCATTAAATTGTGTTTCTGACTTGGAGCCTCTCACTTGGTTTGTTTTCAAACCACTACACCAAGGAAAAAAGTTTTGTTTAGCTAATGAATAAAGCTTGCTCTAGATATATTGCAATTGTAGTATATTCTTCTCTGTATTTTGTACCACAGGGTAATTGACCATTTATTCACTGGATCAACAGAAAAATGCTTGACCATAGTAATAATTGGAAGGAACACAAAGGAATCTTAAATACTACAGTCTGATGGGTACATTACTTCATTAGAACGGTAATTTTTCATCTCAGCTTATACATGTCAGGCAATCTGACTCCTTTCTTAGCGTTAAACTGGCAGTGTTTCATATTTAAAAGTGCTATGCAGATATTAACTAATCAATCAGTTTTCTTATTATAATATTTTATCTAGTTCTGTGGTGTCAGGTTTGCCATATTTTAAACTACTACAAATGTCAATCAGAAGATGTGAAGTGCCCCTTTTGATGCTTAATACCCTACGTTTTGCTTAAATTATGGCTGAACTGAATGTTCTTGCAGCCATGGTTGCATGCCTGTCATCATGTTTTCTGAAACTGGATTTTTATCTCAAATATAGTGTTGTAACAGCATTCTGTAGCACTGCAAGGAATTTAAAAAATATAAACGCTGATGCACTTGTATAGTAAGCCATAAGAAAATTATCATTTACAATACATAGAAGAGAACAGAATTGTGTATTTCTGTTAGAAGGAACCTGCAGTGAACATTCAGTCCCAGAGCCTCACCAATTCTGGGCTGACCAAATGTTAAAGCACTTTGTTAACAGTATTGTCGAAATGTCTTTTAAACCTTGACATCCTTAGGGCATTGATCACCTTGTTAGGAAAACTGTTCCAATGTTGGACCACCCTCTAAGTAAAGAAATGCTTGCCTAATGTCCGGTGCAAACCTCTCTTGGTACATCACTGAACCTTTCCCATGTGTCCTTCTCTGGATCTCAGGAAGACCACAGTACCTCCCTCTCCACTTTCCCTCCTCAACAATCTTCAGGAGTAATGAGATCCTCCCTCAGCCTCCTCATGTCCAGACTAGACAAACCCAGAGCCCTCAGCTGCTCCTCACAGGACATTCCTTCCAATCCTTACACCAGAAGCTTGCCTTGTATGATTTTTCTTGGTGCTTTGGAAACCAAATCCCATTTTAAACTCATATATATAGCTTATCGCTTTAAATTTTGTAAATGAGCATAATGCCACTAGTTTCCATGAAATTATTATATACCTACACTGAAAATATTTTCTTAGGATTCCTGTAAAATCAGAGGGAACTCCTGTGTTGGGAACAGATTTTAATGACTGTCTCATAAGTGCTGACAGACTAATGATCATCTTTTGTTCATCTAAGGGATGAGCAAAAGAAAAAAGTTCATTTCTACTTCAGTTTAGGAAGTGAAATGAGAGCATTATCCAGCTTGAGAGTTAAAGGCAGTGACTGTGGTGGTCAGTGGCTTTGACTCCAGCAATCCTACTAAACCTACCAAACTCCACCTATGGCCTGTGTACCAGCAGTAGCACATTACAGTGTTGCTTTTGATCGTGCAGGAGGTGAAAATTTGCATGAGAGTTCTCTCTTAATTACTGTTAATTGCTTTTATAATTTTTATTCCCAGCACTGATAAAAAATGGACAAAAGCAAGTAGAACAATGAAAGCAAACAAAAAAAGCAATATTAGATTTTCATTTTGTAGTCTTGCCCCACTGGCTGTTAAAGACATTAAACTGCTTGAGCTTGTGAGTAAATCAGCTTGGCTACACACCATGCCACATTCTTGAGATTGTTTAATCTTGCTTTATAATTGTTAAAATCTTCCTGTATTCTGTTACTCATTTGTTTAGTTGTTAATAATACATTATACTTCAGATATTGGGTATGTGTCTAGTTTACAGAAATGTCTAATAAGCATTGTTTGCTCTGCTGCTCCTTTCAGTGATTATGAGCATGGTATAAAGAACTGTACACAGCTTTGTAGTTATGACACACCTTGGGTAGGCAGCAAACTAGATGAGTGCATCTGAAGTTTAGCTGTGGTCCAGGCCCCTAGATGGTTGGAGTGGAGATAGCAGTGGAACAATTCCATCTCAAAGCCATGAAAGAATTTGTCTCCAGGCATGTGAATTGCTGCCAAGACACAACTTCTGTCAGCAAAGTCAACACTTATGGTCCAGTGATCTCAAAAAGAGTGGATTTTTAAAATATTTTTCATAAGTTTTTTCAAAATTACCTAAACAAAGGAATGTTTGATGTCCACTACAAGAGCTGTTATAAAAGTGTATTTCAAGAATAAGGAAAATAATAAAGGGCTTATGTTCCACATTCTTGAGGAAGTGCATGTCTATGTTTGAAACATTTCCTTGCAGAATAATGGCATGATGACATAGCATACTCCTGTGACAGTATCTATGGCTTTGTTATAAAATCATCTGAAAATTCAAGAAAATTTAAATCTTTGGAATTTTGTGTAGTTTGTCCATTTGTCTGGCCAGATTTGGGCTGCCAAAGCTGCTTGGTAATCCTCCACCTATCTGTTCCATGTATACATGCAATTCAATGAAGCTATGCTCAAAAATTACCCAGATCATCAATGTTTTCTACTGACAACATACTTCAAGTAGAAAATCTTAGAGGTACTTTCATCTCCCTTCATGTGCTAAAAGAGGAGCTGATGAGGGAGAGAACTAGATGAACAGCTTTGTCCAGACAAAGATGAACAGAGTTTTGGCTGCAACTTGGGCAAAAATGATTAGGAGAAGAATCCCAGGATCATCCCTCATTGCTGGGGAAGTTCATGGAGTAGATCATCTTGAGTGCCATCATGCAGCACATACAGGACAACCAGGGAATCAGGCCCAGCCACATGGGTTTAGGAAAGGCAAGTCCTACTTGATACACTTGATCTCCCTCTATGACAAGGTGACCTGCTGAGAGGATGAGGGAAAAGCTGGGAATGTTGTTTGTCTGGGCTCTGGTAGAGCCTTTGACACCATTTCCCATAGCATTACCCTGGAGAAACTGGCTTCCCATGGTGTAGACAGGTGCATTTTTTGCTGGGTGAAAAACTGACTGGATGGCAAGTCTCAGAGAGAGGTGGTGGATGGAGTTACATCTTATTGATGTCTGGTCACCAATAGGGTTCCCCAAGGCTCATTACTGGGGCCAGTCCTGTTTAAGATCTTCACTGATGATATGGATGAGATTGAGGAAACCCTCATTCAGTTCACAGACATCAGTTGACTGGGAGTGTTGATCTGCTGGAGGGCAGGAAGGCTCTGCAGAGGGATCAGGACAGCCTGGACTGATGCTGAGGGACAATTGTATGAGGTTCAACAAGGTCAAGAGCCAGGCCCTGCCCCTGGGTCACAACAACCCCTGCAGAGCTGCTACAGGCTGGGGAAGAGTGGCTGGAAAGTGACCCAGAGGAAAAGGAGCTGAGGATGTTGGTCAATAGCAGCTGAACATGAGGCAGAGTGTGCCCAGGAAGCCAAGAAGGCCAGTGGCACCTGGACAGAAATAATGGTCCCAGCAGGACCAGGGCAAGGATTTTGCCCTGCATTCAGCAGTGAGAGGCCACACATTGAGTGCTGTGCCCAGTTCTGGGCCCCAGACTACAGGGAGGGCATTGAGATGCTGAAGTGTCCCCACAGAAGGGCAGTGAGCTGGTCTAGATACTGGGTCATATGAGGAGGTGCTGAGGGAGCTGAGGGTGTTTAACCTGGAGAAAAAGGGGCTTAGGTGTGACCTTATCACCCTCTACAACTTCCTGAAGGTAGATTGTAGCCAGGTGGGGATTGGGCTCTTCTTCAGGCAACGAGTGACAGAACCAGAGGAAGAGACCAGAGAAGGTTCAGGTTGGGTATTAGGAAATATTAATCAAAAGGACTGCCAGGCATTGGAACAGGCTGCCCAGGGAAGTAGTGGAGTCACATTCCTGAAGGTATTTAAGAGATGTGTAGATGTGGCACTTGGGGACATGTGGCACATGGTTTAGTGATGGACTTGGCAGCGCTGGGTTAACAGTTGGACTTGATGATCTTGAAACTCTTTTCCAACCTATATGATTCTGTGATTCTATGAGAAGTCAAGCCCAAGGACACACTTTACTTGACAGAAAGGCAGTATTTATCTTAGAAGAAAGGACATTGATTTGGCACCAGAACATGAACCTCTATCACTCCTCAGATTGGTAAAGCCAGAAATAAATGCAATTAAAGTCAATATATTTATACTTGTAGGCAATACATTACAGAACACAATCAAATCTTGACTGCAAATTGTGCCTTGAGAGACAGGTAAGTGTTTTATTTGATTTCACCAGTATAATTCTCTTGTTTTCTTGCTTGCTTCTCTTTCAAGTATATCCTTGGCATCTGGCTCTGGTTTTGCAATGAGTAATCCACTGGTTTTTTTTTTGTCCCTGGTTTGTGTGACTCTAACTATGTGACCCCATTTCACTGCATTGAAAGAAATGTAGATCAGTTCATAGGCTATACTAGAACTGGTATTTCTCATCCATAGTTTTCCTGCAATTTAACATATAAATAACCACTCAAGACTGTTTCTCAGGAGGGGGGGTGAGAGGGCGAAGCCATGTGAAGTGCTTACTTGCATCTCAGAGAAATACATCTGGTGAGGCTGTAGAGCGCATTAGCTCACCAAGGTGATGAAGTGAAGTTTGAAATGACATTTAAGTGCCATGAGGGACAGCTGCAAATGAGAGCTACTGGCTGTGTAAGGCTTTTTCTTTCAACATACTGAAAAGCTTTAGTTATTCTTGCTAACCTGCTGCTAGCCCAATGGGACAAGGTTTATAAATATTGAAGGAAAAAATATAAAGGTATGTGTCCTCTACTTTAACATTTTTCACAGTAGCAATCTGAGAGAAATGTGCTTATACTTAGAAGGTGGTGCTGGGTTTGCTGATAGAAATAAGTCACATCTCAATGCCAGTGCCTCGATAGACATAAATCACAACGTGGATTCTGCCCAGCCTGGAGAATTACTGAACTGTAATAAATAGTCCCATCATCAAAAGGAGCACTCTGACGCCTTTCCTCTCTGCCTTGATTTATTTTTCTTTCATAAAGAAATTTTAAAATATATTTTACAATATGAGGTAAAAGGAATAAGAATGTTAAGCTATGTAACAAAGATAAATATTTTCTTTATATAAAACCAATAAAGATATCTGTCCCATTTGCAAGGTGTTTTGAGATAGAGCAAAAAGAATAAAAGCTGCACAGTATTCACATATAGTATTTTAAGGAAAAATAATAATGACATCAAACAGTTCTATAGTTTCAGCAGAATCAAGGAGGGAGTGTCTTCACCTGACTCGTGGTCCCCTAGTGTCTGTTGATAGAGAAAAAATGGGTTAATTTTTTCAATCCTTTCTTCATTATTCTATGGCTCCGTGATATCTTAGATTAGGCTAATGAGTGCTCTCATTGGACATCACACAGTTTGCTACATTTTTTAATTTGCTGAAGGCATGTTTTGCATACATCCCATAGAAATAGTTCTACCTACATAGTGATTGCATTACAAATTCAGTGATTTGTAACTAAAGAAATGCAATGGTGTGTTACACTTTTAAATAATTTACGGTTTAGAATATTTATTGTCGTTTTTGCACAGAATAGACCCAAAGTCCTACCAAAGACCTTTTTCCTCTTCTACCATGTATTTTGAACTGCAGATTAATTTGCTAAGAACTAGTATGTTATCACTATTGAATGGTTATTGTATTACTTTTGGAAATTCACACTGAATGATGCTTTTTTCTCTGAAATGAATGATGAAAATCATTCCAATTTCACAAGTCCAGGATTTTGTTATAGTTTTATATAAGTAATTGCATGTTATCATAATTAGTATAAATGTCTTAGATGTTTTATATAAAAGTCAAAATGTTTTTTCACAAGCTTCAAAACTATTCTTAACAAATATTTCCAGTAAAAATTGCCATCAACTCTTCAACATTACTGGTTATATTTTTAGTTTGCCTAAGCAGAATAAACACAAACCTTTAGCACACACCAAAGATAAAAGCAGTGCACTCACTGACTTTTACTGGAGGTTTATACTAAAATGAATTTTCAAATAAATTATGAGAAGTAGTGAGATTGAAATAAACAGCAGAAACTAATTCTATGCAAATCCTCACAGTACTGGATATTTATATTTCTCTCCAGAACAGAATATATAGCAAATATCCTGAAAATTTCAGAGTAATTTCTTTGGAATAGTGTTTCCATATATAAAACTGAACTTAAAAATAGAGGTGGAGTTCCTACAAATGTTCCTTTTTGGACATCTCTCTACATTATGTTATTAATTTCTGAGACTTTGGTAAAATCAAGTCTTTAGCAAGGACTTTGATACTTGGCATTCTACAATTTATTTAATATCCTTTCTCTTAATAGGGCTGTAAAAGTAATTGCTTTGGAGCATCTCAAGTGGAAAGCAAACCTTCTTGGTTTCCCAGAAAAATATTAATTTCTGGCACATATAAAGGAAAATGTTCCTGTAAAGCTGGAAAATGTGCTCATTCTTGTAGACACCTGTATGAGCTTGGCTACTTTGTTTCTGAGGTGAGAATCAGTCACCACAAGAAAATTTGACATTCATTTTGAAGACAAAAAAATCTAGAGAAACACATATGGTTAGACACTCCTAGACAGTGTCAGAAAGTATTAGAATCAAAGGAAAGAGTGTATCTGTAAAAGTGGAAGCAGATTTTCATTATGGGAAAACACAGTTTCAGTTCAACAGTAATTTATATCATAATGCTATGTGCTACTGCTGTTTGTCAGTAGAATCATGTACGTAAAAATGCCAGGTGAGTGGAGAAACAAGAATGAATTGATATAGAGCTTCTAAGAGAAGTATTATGTTTATCACAACAGTGTCCAGATAGCTCTGATAATTCACCTAATTTTACATGAAATGCAATTTGATGATGCAGTGATCTATATTTGCATTGTTGTGTATTTTGGAAGCCATGGTTGAATTTCAGGATATGAACAAAGACCTTTAACTATAAATGAATTTTAATATTGTTTTAAAATAAAAACAAACCAGTTGCTGAACAGACACCCAGGAAAGGATTGTGGTATCATGCACACTGGAATGGATCTCCAGAGCGGTCCAAGCACCTGCTCACAGCAGGGTCAGACCAGGCTGTGCAGGGTTTGGAGCCCTCAAAGGATGGATGGAGCCTGCCCAGCCTCTCTTGGCAGCCTGCTTCACTGCTTGATCATCCTCTAGGGAATTGCATGAGAATCTGAAAATGGTGGTTTATTGAACTGATACTGTGTTACTGAGGCAGCAGTCATCTGTTTCACGGGTGAATACCAGCCCCATGAGCATAGAAACAACCATAACCCAGAAGTTCTGGGTTATTTTCAGAACTGAGGCAATGCACAATCAGAAACCCATTATTTGGATAGGAGAAAGGAAGAGCATTGCAAAACCATGGATGAAATCAGCTAAATTTAGATAAATTCAAACTGGAAAGGAATGGTAGTAACCCTTAAGGATTTTCAGTTCTTTTGAGGAAACTACTTGGCCTAATTTCAGGCAGAGAAATCCATTAGAAATCCTCAGAGAAAGGATGAGCAAAGACAACCACTTTAGGAAGATATTTAAACAAGGCCCTGTGCCAGTAAATGACTCAGTAAGCCACAGGTTTTCTGTGTGGTTTTTTCCCTCTTGAAATGTTAAGTCACAGACAAAGTGCAGAAAGCTGGAGCAGAGATGGAAGGAATTGGGAAATCTCTTTATTACAGCTGACTGAGGATTTTTCTACAGGAAGATCTTACGCTTTTCTGCGAACTATAGTACTTTAATTTCATCTCAAGAAAATTGAAGCAAAATCTTTTATTTTAGATGTTATCATAATGTCATAATATGTTCTTTTTTTCTTTTCTTTTCTTTTCTTTTCTTTTTTTTTTTTTCATTAGGCAGAGATCAAGATTTTTATTTCCAAGTTCACCTTTGCTCCTTGCATTTCTGGTGCCTCTCTGTGATGAGCTGTGACAGTGACAGACTCTACACCTCTCCTGCATTTCTCCCCTGGTCACCCAGGGCAATGATTTGTGGCCACACAAGTCAAGTAGGCAAAAGTACAAAAGATGAAGATACAGGTTTGACCATCTATTTTATTTAACCAACCTTTGCTGAGTGAATTAGACCCACTTTAGGGACTCACTGTGTGACAGATGGAGTTTTGTGATGCTCTAAGTCACTGTTCCTCCTCTGCATTGCACCTGGGCCAGACTCACCCATGTCTGTTCAACCAGCCTGTTCTTTCCACAGTAGCTTTCTTTACAGTTGTGGGCTTTAGTTTGTCATGTTCATCCTGTGAAGGAGAGATTTTGGTGGAAGACGTGAGATGTCTGGGATATCAAGCAATTGTGAACCCCAACCAGATGGATCAAAGGGTGAACTGGTGACATATTTACCAGCAGATGCCATGGACTTCATGACTGTGAGGACCAAGGTCCTTTGGATGAAGAGTAGCAAGACGTGAGACTGTACTGTCAGCATGACCTGGAGATCTGCCTGATCAACCTGCTGAGGGCACTGCTGGAAATTAATGCACCTGCAGACAGGTGGAAGAGGGAAGAGCAGATTTTCTGTGAAAGATTTTACTACATGTTGATGTCTTATTTAGGTCTACTGTACCATTAGTTTCTGTCTTTCAGAGTTCAATGGATGATCAAAAGGTCTACCCAAAATGCAGATATTTCACGGGGAAAAATAAGCCTATGTTTTCCATTCCATTGCTCTCCACATATGTCAGATTCCTGCAGAATGGTTCTAACACACCACAGCTGACAGTTATCACTATAAGACAAAATTCTGAGAGCTCTTTTTAATTTGGCCTTGTCAAAAGAAACCAAACTAATTCTATAATTTTACCATCACAGAAAAGCGTCTTCCTCATCCAAGTTTTCAGCTTTCATAAATTTGGTTAAAAAACCAAACCAAACCAAAGCACTTTGGCATCTGATTCGTATTTCTTTAAAACATAATTTCTTCATCTGTTGCTGAAGATTTTATTTGTATTACAGTTTTTTAGGGGAAAATGATAGACTCAATACTTTTAAAACATATAGATAAGAGAACTGCATGCTGGTAACACATAAGTGTGGAGGGCAGGTAGTCAATGCAGGACTAACCCTAACAGAGAAAACGAAGGTCTTCTAGGAAAAAGGCTGGTCTTGAGCTTTCACCTCAGAAATAACTTGGCTTCTGCTGCTCCTTAAATGGTTCTACTTTGCACTGACTTTTACTCAAGCTGCATTACAACATGCTAATTCTTCCCAAATTCATTTACATAAATCAATCAGGGATAAGAATGCAAATATTTCAAGGATATGAAACAATTTACTTGATATTAATTATTCTTCATAGAGAATATAATTAGCCTGGGAGAGAGGTGATTTTGTTTAATATTTGCAATGATGCAAAAGAAGGAAGTCCAAACCAGCAATATCTACACTTGATACCTTCAAAGGGCCAGTTTCAAAAGGCTGAAAACAATTATGAACCAGATCAGGCAGGAGGCAGAATTTAATTAAAAACACAAAATAATAATCAGAAATTGTTTAAGAACACTTTAATTAGTATTCAGAAATACACACTTTCACATCTGTGAAAGACCACAGTGGTTGAAACCACAAGCTGATTTTGTAAATGAAAACAGCTACACATACATAGATGCAAAAGTTCTCTCACACATATGTAGGCACATATGAGCAAACTTTAATATAAAAAAGAAGATATTTACTGTTTGAAAGAAGAAGTTATTATTAATAACAGTAATAAATTTTATATATTTATTGTAGAACTGATAAGAGAGTCAGAGGTAGAAAGAATGTCTGACCATAAAGGGTGCAAATAAAGGCCTTCTGAAAGTTTGCATATTTATTTTGTTTTATGTACAAATTCTTGTATTTCTGGGCAGAAGGGTAAAAAAGACAAGGAAGTGGAAAAGGCAACAATATTTTACTTCTCACACATTTTCCAGCTGGAATCTTCAGAAGATGACAAACAACAAGAATTTGTGTTAGGATTTTTGATGTTGGCAAGTACTGATAATTGACCTACAGCAAGATGATGCACTGGAGAAGGAGCCTTTAGGCTCCTTGGTGGTGGTTTTCATTGACTCTAAGATAACCTGAAGAAGTTGCAGAGAAAAAACCCAAACAATGTCACCCCCCACCCCAAGATTTTGTAACCATTTTAGTAACCTTGAACGAGTAATAAGGAGTCTATTAGGTTGACATCAACCCTGGGGCAAAATAGAGCAGCTGATGATTGTTTAATAGAGAATTAGAAGAAAACACGCAGAGATAGATTTTTAAAAAAGCATAAATACCATGTAAGCAGCTAAAAATCAATCCCTAGCTTGAATGCTTAATTTTTACAAGCAAGACTGCTGCTACAATGGATTCCAACAAAGTATTAAGTTCGGAACTAGTCAACACTTAAATTAAGAAGTTGCAGAGATTAGTAAAATCAGCAACTTGACATCAGATGAGTGCATTAAAACTTGGTTAATTTAGACACAGGGAGATATAACAGTAAATATGTTTTAATGTGTCAGATTTGCTGTTACACCATATGACACTTTTGTCAATGATCTGAAAAATACACAAAAAATTTTGCTAGAAAAGACAGCGGATTATTTTCATTAAATATTGGTGGATTCACAACTTATATGGAAGACATATAAGCAACAGCATTGCAGTTCTTCACATAAAGGGTTGCAAACAGAGAAATATGTGTTTATCAGCCTTGTTTGTGATTTTTTAAACCTAAGTTCTAACCCCACTCACAAGTTGTCAGACAATTTTTGCTTGGGGAAGCAAGAGGAGAAGCAAGCATAAGAGTAAGTGGACAAATTAAAAGCTTTGACAGAGAAGCAGTACAGAGCATCTACAAATGTGCCTCTCATCTGCTTATCAGGCTTGTCATCGTCCCAAAACTGTAACAGCTCCAGTGAGCTCATATTTACTCTATGAATCAGTTTAGATCAGCCACTGAGAACTTCCCTATTGCAGCTGAAAGGGTCTGCTCTTAAAAATAAGACATGCTTTAATGATTTTACTTGCAACTGAAATCAAAGCTGCAGTAAATTCTGTGGCAAGTGATCTCATCTCAAAATCAATATTAATGCACAAGACAGCAAGCCACTTTACTATTATATATAGTTATATATATAATAGGACCAGCCATTACACGTTACATTAATAATCATGATTATGTTACTCTTCTGGTTGATATAGCTAAAACTCTCATGCAGGCCTGTGAATGACCCCCTGTACCAAAAGAAAAAAATTATCTCTACTCACTGGTAAGATAAAAATTGGCAGCACATAAGGGATGGTTCTCATTTCTGTACACCTCTGAAAGTAGCAGGAAGGTCACGATCAGTAGAAGTATGTGAGGAATTTATAAAGATCAAAAGACAAACATACCTCTCAAATATTTTTTCAATGTCGCATCTGATTTTAGAGTAGATACGTGCGGTGTTCTAAGGTGGGATGTCAGCAGACAGAGTTTTTAGCTGGTAATAACTCCTGTGTGCACACACATATTCCATCTTCAGAAGAAGTACTTTAAAAGGCACTAAAGCAAATCAAGGGCTTTGAGATGTTTTGTGTCAGCTGCATGCCATTTTATCTTGCAACAAGAGACTGAGTGAGCCACTCGAGCTGTTTTTGATCCTCCCAAAATTCTGCTTGTAATGTCTCCAGATAATTTGGTACTAGGAAAATGTCACATCAGACAGGAATACATGGAGCACACACTTTAACAATGTTCTAACCATAGGGAGATTTAATATGCAACTACTTATATGGTCCTAATCACCAGACTATTGAGCACCTCAGCTATTTAATGCTGCTGATTCCCATAGCCTACCCATGAGGCAGGGGAGTTTTATTAGCATGTGCTCTGTCAGAGAATTCTGTTATTTGATAAGGAAAACACTCCAGGGAATTCTACAAGAAAGCCACAAATACGTTTCAGGCACTAACTGCACAAAGATATCTCTAGGAGAGATAATCTGGAATCACAGAAAATGAGCTGGACCTAATGATTTAACAAAGTTCTTAACTTCGAGGTAGAACATTTGTTTTTTTAAGTTCAAATAAGATAACACTCAACAGAATAAAAAGTAAACATTACGCTTCTTAGTTCTGTGTAAATATATCCCAAAATCATTAAAGAATTCTATAAATTTAATTAAAACATTTCCCCAGTAGTGTGATTAAATCATGCCTTGCAATTGCAGTTTACCAAATGGCTTCAAGGGAATAGAGTCAATAAGCAGAAGGGATTCCTCTGTAGCTGTTTACATACTCCCAGGATCCTGCAATTCATTTCAGATTTGGAGTTGGCGCAGAGCTTCCTCACACATCCTCACTACCTGGATAGCAGTGGCTGTTCCTGTGTCATCTCTGTGCCAGGCTTGGTGGGCACTAAGGAGAGAAAAGAAGAGGATTTCTGGGATGTCTAAGACGGCAAACCAGATTTAAAAAAAATTCCTATGTCTACTATTAGATTAACTGATGCAGTTTGAGTACAGAAACCTCCCTTTGAATTTCAAATGTGTTTTACAAAGGAGTTGTCCTTGCCTACAGACTACTTAGTAAGGGTATGGGCTTCACTTCAAAAATAGTAGTTTTTCCTTTTGCCTTTATAGTTTCTTGTTTCTAAGTTATTTTATTCATTCACATTCTTTTACTTTGCACCATATTAAAAAGTGTCTGTTTTTTCCACATACTGAAACATTGTTGTTAAATATATTACACTGCTTAAATCCACAGAGGCTTCTTGCTTTTGCTGTACAGGCATATGCAAGCTTGCAACACTACAAATAAAAAAAAGGGAATTGGAAATAAAAGGGAAAGTTTTTGAAAGTGCTATAATTTATGATTACCTGACTGCATTTTCAGTATCAAACATACCTCCAGAATATTTTACTTGCTAGGAAAGTCATAAAGCACCGCTTCACATTGAGTTTGCTCTTAAAGCTCATTTGCATTTTGCACCACAGGGAGTTACTTGTAAACTTCCACGCAGCAAGGTGTGAACAGAGTAGTGATAACAAACCATGAATTATACAGAGATATAATTCAATTTAGAGAATCACCCCAAAGCCTAAGTGCTTATATTTGCACAAAAGTTCTCTAAGTATAAAAAATCCCTATCACCAAACCAAGCTTTGCAATGCATTGGTTTTATCAACACTTCTTAAAACTTAAGGGATGGGTTGAAATAGCCTGGAAACTCACTTTGCCCTGTGAAGGTGGAGAGGAAGAGGGCTATGAGCTAGACATGTGCAGTATAACTTCCCAGTGACAGCGACAGGACACAAGGGAATGGAAGGAAGCTGGACAGGTAAAACTCAGGATGGATGTGAGGAAAACGTTCTTCTCTAGAGGGTGGCTGGTCACTGGAATAGGCTTCCCAAGGAAGTAGCCACAGTAGCAAAGCTTGTCAGAGTTAAGGAACATCTAGATGACTAGTTCAGTTTCAAGTATTACTGTGAGGAGCAGGACATGGGACTTGGTGAACTTTAAAAGATCCTTCTAATTTGATATATTCTATGACTCCACTAAAGGCAGATTCATTCTGAATTTGATTGAGGGGTTGGGAGAGGTTTCTTTTAAATTAAATTCAGCCAGCTCCATCAGCAAACACTGTGACTTTTCTAGTTCATCTAGAAATTCTATATTTCAGGTTTTCCAACTGTGTTTCCTTAAATTCCAATATTAGTAAGTGAAAAAAAAAATCTTTCTGTGTTATTCCTTTGGCAGATCCATCAGAAATAGATGCTCCACATGACATTGTGTTTTTAGGGATAGTTCTTAGTGCTGATAAATTTATTACTTACAGTTAGGTAATACTGAAGTCTGTCATCCAGTTTTAAAAATATATAAACAGAAAACACTTAGCCTCTTCTCTGTGGCCATTAAACTCATGCCTTAAAAGTACTGGAAGAACATGACTGAAAATCTTCCTCTGGAGGAAAACTTTGGTTTTGTTCTGCAGTTAACGGTCAAACACTACCTCTCACTGACAGATTAACAAGTTTTATAAAAATCTTAAAGGAATGGTTATTTGAAGGATAGATAGGTATCATTATCAGAGAAGATTGTTTTGTTACATTAAATACAATTGGGGAAAAGGTAATAAAGAAGTTGATTCAACAAAATGATAATGCAGCAATTGGGGGAAAATGAAACTTTAAAATAAAAGGCTGTGGTGTCATAACAAGCAAACAAACAAAATTTTAAAAAAATAAAAAAGGAAAAATAACAGGCCAAGAGACAAGAAATACCATAAAACCAACAAAGGAGGGAGATCCAATGCACTTCCTGATAGAAAGAGCCAATATAAAACCCCTAAGCTTCAAGAATGCATTCTCACTCTTTAAAAAAAAAATATAAGTACAGTCAGTCCTGCAATTTAGGAATTTTTAATAATTTCTATTAGAAAGTTGCAGGTAGCATCCGTTGTTACAATAAAATCCAGAATAGCTACCAGCATTTCTTAACCATTAATAAACTTGTACAAAAGAGAGACAATAATATTTAAATCATGTGAGCAAAATTAAATTAAGGCAGCCCTACCCAACTGTTTAGCATGAATGAAATTGGTGTAAAGTTGTTGTTTTTGGAAGTTGGATCAAGGAGGATTGACCCAGAAAACCTGAGTATGACATTCTACTCCATCTCAAGACTTTTGATAAACAGATGTTGATTTTTTGATTGAAAACTTAAAGTTCAAAAATCACTTAAGGGTAGATTATTTGAAAGTATTATTTGAAACCGTAGCTTAATTTTGCTCATTCATTTGTTCATATCAATTTTCCTAAGGGGACAAAAAATATTTTTATCCGTCTTCTGATTTATTTTGTTCTGCTGGAAAATAACATTATAAATTTTGTAAAGAATAAGTGGTTCTAAGAAGAAAGCAGACAAATAGAAATATTTTTGAAAATGTAGAGAACTTAAACTATATTCCTGCATAAACCTACTTTTAGCCTATGTATGTGCAAACATAACAAAAGGGTACTAAATGGATGCAATAGGAAGAAAAGTTTCATAGACTGGATTAATTTTATACAAGAACATAGGCTCACCAGCACTTTATTGCTGCCAATTTTTAAAAAGTCTGTGAATCAGTCATTTCCCTTCACTTCACAGTCCTGACAACCTCCATCCTGTTCCATTACAGTGCAATTTCTTGCTGTAACTGGAACGCAATACATAAGTGAGAGGAGATGACTACCCATTATCATATCTTTCTTCAGACTGAGATGAGTTTACTGCAGTTTGAAATAAAATTAACTAGGTAGTAGACTTCATGCATTGCTCATCATGCCCAGATTCCTGAAGCTTGAGAAAATCTTAGAAAAGTTGCTCAGAAGAGGTTTTTACTACAAACAAATGAAGGGGGGGAAAAAATCGTTGTTAAGTACTGTGAACATATGGGCCAATGTGAGGTTTTAAGATCCAGCTGCTCACAACTAAAGTGAACCAGATCTGTTACAGGGTAATGTGATTCCAACGAGCTGCTGCTGAAAGCAAAACATGGTCAGGGCTTACAAGAAACTCCAGCTACAAGGAAGCATTGTAATCTAATTACTCACTTTCTGTGTGCTCCCCACATTGTTTCTGCCGGTAATCAGTGACTTTCAGACAAAAGGTGTCGGTAGCTACATGCAGCAGCCACCCAGTACATATATACTTAGGGCTTGGGTCATGTCCACTGTCACAAAACTGTTCCTGAAGCCTTCAGTCACTGATAGAGTGCAGAAGAATAGATTTCTCTAAGTTCAAAAGTAACTTGTATCTATCGGTGTTATAAACTTGAAAATGATAAAACTTTTTGATAAAGAAGGAAATATTCCAGTTCTGTATGGCAGACAGAGATTCAAATATGATTTGATGACCACTAAAGTTTCTGTGTTGGGGTTTGGTTTTTGTCTTGATTTTTTTTTTTTTTTTTTACTTGTTAGTTTGTTTTTGTTTGTTTGTTTGTTTGGGGTTTTTTTTTTTTGTTGTTTTTTTTTGGTTTGGTTTGGTTTGGTTTGGTTTTGGTTTTTTTTTTTGTTCTTGTTATTTGGTTTGGGGTTTTTTGTTGTTTTGTTGTTGTTGTGGTTGGTTTTGGGGGATTTTTTTGTTTGGTTGGTTTGGGGTTTTTTTTTGTTTCTTTGTTTGGTCAGTTTGGTTTGGTTTTGATGGGTTTTTTGGTTGGTGGACTTTTATTTGTTTCTTTTTTTTTTTGTTATAAGTTGTGCTCTGTGAACTTGATCAAATCAAAATACAAATCTGTTACAGTACATGGCTTCTAGCTGATATAATAGCAGCTGATTCATCCATCTCTCAGTCTCCCTAGGGCAAACCAAACTGGCCTCCACTGAACACATTTAAGAAGACTGAAAAAATAATTAAAACACAGACATTAATAATTAATACAGGCAGCAAGGAAAGATTAACAGTGGGAAATGGAAAACCATTTCCTTTTAAATACAGATAAAAGATAATCATTGTGGTGCTAATGAACAGTCTTAGATAGATGGAACAGAATCTACTAATTTGCTTAAGTACTCAAATTACCCTAGGTGTTTATGTTATTTTGGTAACCACTTCTAAATTCAGAGTAATGCAAGTCTGAAAGGGCCCTCTTGGATCACAGAAATCCAAGCACTGCTACCTAAGTCAGCTATGGTCGTCAATTGTTTCATGAAGTGGTCAAAGTCCTTTTAAAAACTAATTTTGTTGTTGTGGTTTTGATTTGGAGGAGTTGTCTCTACAACAACTACTGAATAGCTGTTCCAGAACCTCACTCCTTTGATGCAGTAATGAAGTTTTCAGCATATTTTCAGCAGATTTATATCCATCTATTCCTATGTCAACACTATTAGCTTAAAATCCCTTTTTTCTCCTCCTGGTACTAATTTTACTGACATGTTTAAAGACAAGAACAGTCTTATGCTTTTTTTTTTGTTTCCAAATCAACCAGAGGAAGTTTTTCTAATTTTACACCTTGATAGCCTTCTTTCTGTCTTTTTCCTTTTTAATTTATCTCTTTTGCTCCTGAGGAGCATGTACTGCACCCCATGCTCCAGGCCTTCTTCTGTCTGATAAAATTGCATGCTATGAAATCCTCCTACAGGACTTCAAATTCCTTTGGGATCTTTCTGTTATGGTAGGGGATTCCAGTTATTTGGACTTCTCAGCTCACAGCTTTGAAATTTTGTTTCCCTTTCACAATGTCAGTTTTCATTCCTAGACATTTGTTCCTGGCCATCCTCTTTCTTTTGACTCCATAATGAGCGTTACAATCAGAGGTGACAAATATGCTTAATTTTGAGACAGATAGAAGTCTTCCTTTTCTACTCACCACATTCAAGTAGTCTTTCTTTCTAGGGTATACAGAGTGGCCCAGCTTCAGCTGGAGGGTGAGCAGAACACTTCTGTCCCAGGAACTTCATAGGCAGCTGGTGGTAGGACACAGCTGACAAGAACTTCAAACCCACCCAAGATGAAGAGGACACGGATGCCAAATGTCCCACTTTTGTGGCAAAGACATTGACTTTTAGACTACTGAGCAAAAGGATGCAGCCTGATATTTCCCAAATGATAACTTCCTTGGAGTGTTATCAGGTTGAAAATGTTGGGTTCAGAGTTGACTCGGCACAAAACAATGTAGAAATTGGAATGTTGCCAGTTTTAATGTCATTTGCACATGGCATAAGTTTTTTATTTGAGTTTTGATTTTGTTAATAAAATATTCAGAGTAGTTCCTGCCAAGTGATACACAGGCAGCAGACCTGGTACACAGAGAAGTTTATTTTAATACAGTCATAAATAACAATGTTGAAGAAAGTGTTTTTTGACCTTTCTGCCCACTTACCTTATTTCGGCTCTTTATACTAATCCATGAGACTTCTGAAGTGTCCATTTAAAGGTTATTGACTTAAATGAAAGAACAAAATTTTCTTTCCATGCATAAAAATCGTAATTGCCACATTTCAATGAACGTGATCATGACTGCCATACGGATCCCTGAATAACCTTTTTCTGCATAGTCCGGGACATGGCAGCTCACAATAAATTACATGTGAGCCAGATCTTCAACTGGGGTAAGCAGCCAGGGCTCCACTGGCTGAGAGAGATTGACTTGGATCAGCCAAGGATGTGGGTTTTGATTGTTATGTGGTAAGTGCACTGCCTACTTGACATGAAAGAATGAAGTATCAGATTTGTCCTAAGGAGGTTTATGTATTTCCTTTATTTTCCACTGCCAAATTCTTTTTACATTCTAATTTGGGTCCCTGAGATAATTTCTAACATAAATTCTGCTGAAGATAAGGGGGAATCTGATTCCATTTTAAATGTATAGCTCCTTCTTGGAGATAATTTAATTTCTATAGCAGTAATAATAACATCTTCCATAATGATTCTTTCAGAGAATATAACCCATGATAAACTGTCACCAAATAAGGATGGCATTAGATCATCCTTCCAGATTACACAATGTTCATTTAGAGTGGAGAAAACTAAGATGTGTGCAAATGAATCTGTATTCTTCAATATTTGATATATATATATAACTAGAGCAACATATTCAAACATATATTCAGAGGAAAATCCATTTTACCAAAATCTAAAGTGTTGTCCTTAGAAATGATCATAAAAATTGTCCAGTTTACCTTACACTTATATTCTCTATGTCTATCTTTGTGATGAAGTGGTGCTTAGAAGGTTTTGCAGACAGAAGTTCTCTCATGCAATGCAGATAAAAATGCACAAAGTAAAACAAAGTCTCTCATGAAAAGCTTACTGCTTAAATTGCTGGGGAAGGAAAAGAGATCTTCGCTATGGAAACAGAGTAGAGACAGATTAAATGACTTGCTCCAGGTCATTCCTGAATAACTGTTCAATGCCTTAAAGCATGGGGCCATTCTTTTGTTCCATTTCAGGTCAGGTATTTGTAAAATGAAGGTGTATATTTCTTCTTCTTTTTCTACTTTTTTTTTTTTTTCTTTGAAGCAATTTACACAAAACCAGAAAAGCAGAATATTTTCTTGCACCTGTGTTAAGATTTCCAAAATGAGTCAGACTTGATTCAATTTGCAAAAAAGTTGTGAAAGTGGTTTTCAAGGTATTTTCAACTAATGTTTCCTATCAGCAAATATTAATGTCTTTGTCCAGTTGTTGCCCAAATTCAGAGATAGATAAATGTTAATAACTTGATTTTGCAACAAAGACAAAAAATCTGACTTCCTTGGAATTGAATTAAAAACGTTTCAGTACATCAGGTTTCAATATCTAATGGAGGGTTAACACCTGTGTCTTTTCAGAGGCTATAGGTAAAATATCCTTTAATTTTAGTTCTTTGAAATGTTTAGTATGGAGCTCTTCTCAGAGCATACTAAAATGCAGGGTCTGAAAAAGGCCAACCCTTTCATTTCCACTGGGAAAAGAAGCACCAGCTTTTCACTCCAGCTTCAGTTTTCATCTCAGAATTTTGGAAACTGTGCATCTTGCCCTTGAACATGGCACTACAGATAAAATACCCTTCTTTGCATTTAAGGAAGTAACCAAATTTCCTCCTGTGAGAAACTTCTGTTATGGTGGTTTTCTACTCTGCTAATGGGATAATACAGATTAGAATTCTTCTGTCTAAGGAAGGGATAGAAACTGAGTTTCCTTGGTAGGTGGGAGTAGCCTGGTCTCTAAAATACCATATTGTGCTGTAGGGCTAGTGTATTGCATTTTGAGAAGAAAAACACTAATCACCTACATGAAATAAAAACTCATACTATACCTTTTGCAGTAACTTTCTGGCTCCAAGTGGAGGATGGATACCTCTAACCTCACTGCAGAGAGGAAGTCTGTATCCTCAGGTAGTGCTAAATGGCAGCTTGGAGACTTGGTGTTCCCTCCTTTTAAATCTGTATCTTTTCAGGTTCCTTTTTTTTTTTTTTTTTTTTAATATTTCTTCCTGTACAGGGAGATTGATGGTGCAAAATGAAGTGTCCAGAATTCCATTTTGGAAGATGAGACCAGCCCCAAAAAAGAGCAATACAGTCTTTTACTGAATTATATCAAAAGCGCTGTTCCATACCACTGAGTTAAACATTGGTCAGGTTTTGCCCAAAGGGATCTTTGGTGGCCAGTCAAGTCATTTTATGCTTCATTCGAATGAACAAACATTTTCTCTTTTTGCAACAGGTACAAAGGCTATGAAGTGCTGAGGGAACAGCTGGTAAAACACGTGGGTCCAGGGCAGATGTTGTGGCATGTTTCCTCTGAGGAAAATGGCCAGCACTGCTTGTACTTGCTTGCTCTCTCCAGGAATGTGCCAGTAAGCTCCAGAGAGGTCTGCAGCGAGCAAGGGCACAGCTACACATCATCCCACACTAAAGGATCTCCTGCCAAATTGCAGAGGAGACAGGCAACCTTTTGTGTTAGTCCCCAAACCAGGCAAGGCTCGCTCTCACTCACTATGGCAACTGTCACTGCGAGAGTGATGACAGTGGGAACTAAACCACCACAAATGAAACTGAATCAGCTCCTCTGGAAGGAGAACAGCATTCCTAGCATGCTTCCACGGCCTCAGGCCCGTGAGGAAAAAGATCGTTTATCTCAAGCTTTCTCCCCTTGGCTATAGAACTAGCTGCATTGGTAAGCTAAGTTGCCTCCTTTTCTACACATTATTTTGACAGCCTGATGCTCTCTACTCTCTCTTCTGCCTCCCACCAACAGTTTTAGGAAAGCTTACTCTAGTTTGAAAGAAATACGTGGGGGGAAAAATCAAACCAGACAATCAAACCCACAAATATAAAATAAAATAAAAGTAAAAAGTAAACCTCATGAGAATCCATGCCTGCCTCAGTGAACAGACCATATGGAAAGGTGGATCTTCACCAGTACTCCCCAAACTGGCCCTTTGAATGCCTGAAGGATACCGTCCTTTTTGAATATGATTTTTTTTATTGATTGTATAGTAGTAATAAAAAGGTTGAACTAAGCTGAGGGTATGTCTTTTGTCACCCCTTCTGGCTTTTTTCCACATCCCTTATTTTAGTCCTGTTTCAAGCTCTAAGGCACAAATCACTGAAAGTTCTTACATAACCAAAGATGATTTTAGAATTTCATTCAATGCCTGCTTCTTCTTCAGGTGTATGCCTAAATTATACTAAAGGCTTTGGCAGTTACTTAAATAAAAAAACCTCTTCAAAATGTACAACTGCTTACAAACAAACCGCGTTAAGGAACGACTTGGTCTGTGAGGTTTTCAGAATTGGTTTCACAGCACTGTCCTTGAGTGTCATTTTGGCACACAATACCTCGCGCAATACCCTGAAAATACGAGGACGTCTGAAGGACTATGTTGAAATCCATATGAAAATATCCTTGCTGTTGATGTCTTCAATTTTAACTTCTATATTTTTCAGATCAGTACTGATTTAAAGTATAGCTCTAAGATTCCATAGCCTGTCAGCTACTCTTCTCCCACTTTATTTGGACAAAGCAATTTCTCTCTAGGCCTGAAACTCAAGACCACCTTACTGTCTCTGGCCCCAAAAAATGTAAACAGCGGGGAACTGGGGGAAAACTTGGAGTAAATGATTTCATTACCTGAAGCTGTAATTGGACAATTAACCTCTGATATGCAAAGAGACCAAACTTACATCTGTCTGAAAAACATTTTCCATCTTCCGTGTAAGCCCTGTGAGGCTCCTGCACTGCCCCAGCTGTACCCTTTGAAGACCTTTCAGTAAATACCTGCCTTTATTCTCTAATTCTGTCTAGCCTCTGTTCTAGGTAGTGTTTCCAGGCATCACTGTCTTCCTGTGAGTAAGAACCAACTGTTGGCAAGGCTCAGATCCAACTTGAGTCCCATGGCACAGAGTGAAGGAGAAAATATTTTTCCCCTTTATCTTTAGTTAACGTGTAAGAGAGGGGGGAGAAAGAAACAATCAGAAAGAAATATGTCTGATTTATATCCTTCATTCTTTAGAATTAACACCCAGCAGGTTGAGCTGGAGTGATAAGCAGGTAGAAGGGATGATGTGCCTTTTTAGGCCAAGGGTATAAATACCTGGATGTCTGAAGACTGTGAAAACATTTAGGAGAACAGGATGGGCAACTGAGAGAGACATCACTAAGATGGATGTATAGAACGGGTCTTGGACTTCCAGGGTTACCCATTCTCTGGGCTTCAAGGACGACATCAAACAGAGACCTTCGGAACTATTTTGAGGTTTCCTAACTACATAAATATGCTTGATGTCCCCATAGGTTTTATTGTTGTTGTTTTGTTTGTTCATATTATTTGATCTTGTTTTCTTTCTTTCAGTCTAGTTCTTCTGCTACAGTGTCCTTCTATCCTTGAGATGGGAATGTAAAAATAAGCACAATGTTGGCTGCTGACAGTACTATCTATCAGACAGGTTGCACTTTTTTGGTTTTAGTTTTACATAGACAGGAAAAAGAAATGGCATCTGGTACATGAAATGCAAGTCATGTGGAAGTTGTTCACTTCATTCCCACGGATGTACGCCTCTTTTGCTGCGTGTGTCTCTCTCAAGCATCACAAATAAAATCTCCTGTTTACATCCCTAGATAGCAGCAGATATATAGGATCCAAGAAATAACCAGAGCAAAGATTAAGTGGAAATCTTGGCTTAAAACTCTATTCCTTACTTTTTATTCTCATGCTACCTAATATTTTGCTTTTATCTTTCACCCATGGCAATCTTTACTGAACATAATTGTCCTTAATTAATTAACACTATATCAAACCGTCTCCTATCACATAGTAATCTCTCTTTCTCTCTCTCTTTCCTTAAATTCAGCACAATATCAGATAATTGAATGTAGAGAGCTGAGGTCCACCAGCTTTTTCCACTGAAATGTTCTCCACTGCATGCTCCTTGTAATGCTTGCCAGGGTTGATATTGAGATTAGGGTGTGAATTATGCTTGGCTGAAAGATAATAGGATATTTAATTAGGTTAGAACGATTCTGGAAATAACCTTATTTGTGTAGCAAAGAAGGTAAAGAGACACTCGAAAGAACACAGCTATAAATTACCATATTAGCAATAGCTTTTGAATTACTGGTAATTACCACTGCATGTTTTCAACCTCTTAATTAGCAAGTTGAAGTTTAAAATTAAAACGTTTTTGCAAAGGTTTAATTTAGCTCCAACTTTTGACCTTAATGTTTGGGCAGTTGGACTTTGGAAACTTCCCTAGTTCAGGGTGTGATGACCTTGCAGATGAATAAGTGTATAAATAGGGTAAACTACCTTATGAACCTGCTATTCATCAATTATTCTGAAGTAAAATATTTCCTATATACTCTTCCTTACAGTCAGCGCAGAGAAATCCATATCTTGATGGAAGCACCATAAGCCACATCCTATTTTCTGAGAGTATGACTGCAGGTGGACAGATGATAAAAAGAGAACAGTGTATTGTAATCCACGCTTGTGGTTTTTTATTAGTTTGTGGATCCAATGCTTTCTTTACCTCCCAGGGTTAGAAGTAAAAGATCTTACTTAAGTAAATCTTTTACTTATGTGAAAAATCTACTGTCTTATCTTACTGTGTATGAAATAGAGAAAATAAGTTCAACTATGTTTCATTAAATGACCAGAAATTCTCTGTATAGATTAAAAGCTTGAGCCTATCTTACCTGAAAGTTATCAGGTTTTTAGTGCCATCTTGTCAGAACTGTGATTGTCAGCCCCTTCCCTTCCACCCCAATAGACCTAGATCCCCAAATGACATAAGAATGGTTCTTGAGTGAAGCACACTATATAAAAAGTTAATGGTTGAATTTGATTTTTCCAATTATATAAAATAGCCTAAATGTGATTCTTTTCTTTGACAGAAGTTTAAAGGTTGAAGGGGAAACAGAGAGAAATGTTTGCATTTCAGTCAGTGGAATTCTTTGGTGAGAACTATCTGACAATGTTAGACTTGCAAATAGGGGTTTTAAAGTTATTATTTTAAAATAATAATATTATTATGAATAGATTTTTTTTTTCAACACTAAAGTAATACTAACTTTGGAAAAGATGTTTGGTAAAGATAGTCATGCTGCTGTAATATTTTTCGGACTTTTATTGTGTTCAGGGGAATCTGAAGAAAAAATATTCTATATTAAATATATTTTATTATGCTGTCTATCTTCAACTAGAAATAAAATATTTTTCTCTTCTTTGTCAATCCTAGCTAGGAACCCTACAGATTTTTCAGTTTACAATTATTTTTACTTTCTATTTCAGTTTGAACTCCATCCTGGCTAAAAATACAACTTTGTCTTCTACTCTTCTCCTAAAGACTTCTATTTAAATTTCAATATGCATGTTTATTTTACACTGAAACAAAAGAGCAACAAACTACCAGCCTTCTTTACAAGAATATCTGCTTCCAAGTTGCTTGAGCCTTGTTTCTGAAGGAAGAATGCACCACTAGCAAGTTTCTTAGCATGAAGCAGGACTTGAGTAGAAAGACAGTGAAGAAAAGACCACCTAACTAGAGGCAGCACACAAATTCAAAGAATTATAGAAAAAAAAAAAAAACCAAAAAAAAAAACCAGAAAGAATTCTCTTAATACTCAGAAATTCTTCTAATCTCTTGGTGGTCTTGATTTTTATCTCAGTTACACCAAGGAATGAATTAACTCTAAAATTAATCCATTAATCCAATGCAGTAATGTGAATCCAAATTTGTGCCACAATATTTTAATTACTCTTAATGAGATACAGTAATTAATGAGTTGCATTAATTAATTATGTTGCTGTTAAGGCAATGGTATAGAGGTGGCAATTCCTTAAGTTTTTTGTGCTGAAGGCAAAAATAGTTTTTCTCGTAGGAGGCAATGGTTATAAATTAGATACACAATGATATAACAATTTTAACATTTAACTGTTAGCATCTTTAGAAAAAAAAGGTGATTAATAATTTTCCTCACAGAGTCATACAGCACTCTGTGTTTGGCTGGGAACGAAAGACAAATGTAACTTTAAATATACATACTCAAAAGATCTTTGGGGAAAGCTAGTGGAAAGTTTCTTTCCTAATGATTTTTCTGATATTTGAACCAGAGCCTAAATGAACTCTAAAGTTTTCTAGTGTAATATATCTATATCATATCTAGTTAGATTGCCTTTTCTTGTGCTTTGCAGTGCTGAAGGCATTTCCACGGTGTAACAAGTAGCAACACAATGCTGTTTGTTGCTATTCTGCTTTCATGAATTAGTTGAAATATGGCAAAGCAAAAGTTACAGGAAACTTGCTTTCACAGGCTCCTTTTGATGGAGGTTTGCATGTCAGAGAGATTTCTGCTTACAGCAGGGTAAAAATGTGTGTATGCAGGCATGGCACAAGGCACAGAGTCAGTGGGGCAGCAGTTCAGCATTTCCCTTTGCAGAGTGTGCAGGGAGCTTTCCTGGCAGTTTTCATGGGAACACTCAAAGATTGTACAGCTCCTTTATGCAGTCAGTGCATCCATTAAAATACAGCAAAAGGAGGGAAGGAGAAGTTATTCTTTACTGCTGTTCTGAGAATGTGATATATGGGTAAGATGCTGCATTTTGATTATATTTCATCGCAGGTTGCTTGATACTCTATCACTAGGCTCTAATTTCCTTAGTGTAGGATTGCATTGGAAAAATGGGCAACAGAATCCCAGGATGGGGTTGCTTTGTGTTAGGCATAATGTAAACAAAGTAAGGCTGTTCTTGCCCCAGCAAGCTTGTAGACTAAAAGATAAAATAAGATGAAGAAAAATTATTTTCCAAGGGCTCTCAAGGCTGATAAGTGGCTGAACTGTTTCCTGAATGGTGCCAAGTAATATTGAATTTGTTTCTTCACCTTCAGATTTAAAAATAATATTCACATCTTTAAAATTTCTCGGAGGGATGAAATCACTGTTGTGATATTTATCTTGTAGGCAGCAAAACAGAAGCATTTCATTTTATGCTGCCAAAATATCTGATGTTGAGTTCTAGGCTGCAAAATCATGCAGAAATGTAAGTGCTATATAAAGTGTTTTACATGTATAGTATAAATGAATTCTACATCTTACAATTGGTTCATCTGTTCAGGGTAAGAGAAAGAATACAGTTCATGCTGGGCAAGCTGTTAATAAAATCAAAGCACTGTTAATAAAAGCACTTGGAATGTGATATCTAAGATGTGAAAAAAATTAGAATGACGAAAAAATGGAGTAGAAAGGAATATTAGGGGCTTATTTACCTATTTCTGTCTCTGCTGAAATCAGAAAGAATGGTAGTCACATTACACTTTGTCCACTGTGTTCTCTAAACTTTCAATAATTTATATTTTGTGGGTTCCCTGGACCACCTAACGCTTAATTGGCCTTAGCATCAGAAAATATTTTTTCTTGTATCCAATTTAACTCCCTTGCTAATTTAAGTTCATTACTTCTTGCTATAGCAACTTGGACATAAAAAAAGAACTTATTCCTTCCTCTCTGCAACAGCTTTTGATGTAACTGAAGACTATTAGAAGAAAAAATGATCACACTTTTTCTTTTTTTTTAATGGACAGTCTCTACTTCATTAATTTTTTGCATGAAAAAATGTTGTACATTTTAATCAAATCTAAGCATAAACTCTGCTCAATGAATAGAGAATAAAATAGATCTTTTAATGAAATAAAAAAATTAAAAATAGCCAGAGCAACAACAAAAAACAACCAAGAAAACCAACCAAACCACTATGATAGCAACTAAATTATCTTTGCCCTAAAAGTGATGGAAATATGTTCCTGAGATAAAGTCTGGATACAGTTTCTTTGTTGAGACCTCACAACTGAAAATATGAAATTTTTTTCAGCTCCTGCTTTGAGATCTATAAAACAGGTAAACAACTTGTAAGAAAAAAACTGTGGAGAAAGTTTCACTAAGACAATAGCAGAAGTACTTTCACTTGGGTTTCATCTGCACATAGGCATACAGGAAAGAAGACTTGAACCAGCTCCTTTGACTTTGCATTTCCAGGGTAGAATCATAACTGGAGAACTTGACAAGATTCATCCAGATCCAGAAGTCCATATTAGAAGACTGAAGCTTTTAGAGTCTGCTAGTGAGTTGTAATGGGGCCTCAAAGCATTGCCAAACCTGAAATCAGAAATGTCCTCATTTGTGAACTTGGGACAAAGACTGAGAGAACTATCAAATCCCCTGTTAAAATAATAACAACACTAAGTAGAAATTTCCTTGCTAATGTAGGTGGTGATGGAAATTCCCTCAAATCCTCCATTAAAAATTATGGTTGAAGATGGAACAATATGGCCACAGTGAGGCAAAGAATTAAGAAATATAGATTTTTTGCAAAGGCTGTGCAACAATTTTGGAGATCTCTAGGGACTTGTGAATGTTTGTATTTCTCCTCCTGCAACCTGTGTTGTACATACTAGCATAAAGGTAAAGCACTTGAAAAAGAAATACATTCTTTATTTTCTACAAATTCTGTACAGAATGATTCCTAGTACCACAAAATTAGAAAAAACCCTCCGATAGATTGAAATGTATTTCCATTAAGCTGTGCTTACAGAGTGCAGATAGGATGTAGAAATTTTTAGCAACTATAGACCATTCTATCCTATGTATTTATGACAGGCTAAGGATGGCATATACCTGGATATGCCTGGATTCATACCTGAATAATCTATTAACTCAGCAGATGATATAAGAGTTGAGCTAAACATAATTTAGTGTATTTCCTTGCTCTGGTTGCTAGTAGCAACAGATTGAAAACAAAAATCTCTACTAAAAGAGTTAGTTTTTCCATTTGAACAGGAAAATGATTTGGTATAGATTTATAAAGATAATAGTAAAGCTTAATCTACTCTTTATAGAAGGAATTTCTCATTTATTTATAGAGCTCAGTAGCATCAGAGTGAAAGTAGAACAAATAATTTTAAAAGAATCTTGCATGAGATCTAAGAAAAACAAAAATTTTTGGAAGTCCTCATAGTTAAAAAAATAGGATACACAGATATGCATGATGTTGAGTGCGGGAAAAATTAGAGCATATTATCCAAATAAATCAACATAGAATCAGTAGATTAACTAATATATTTTAAGATTCAGATATATTCTAGCATGAAAAGTATACCAGCTTTGTGTCCTGTTAATAGTCTACAAGCTTTTTTTTAAGCCAAGGGTGGTACAAAAGAAAATTAATGAAAAGAAAATTAATGAAAAGAAAAAAATGCTCTGAAGCATCTGATGTCTGAAAATATGAAACTACTAAAGTGTTTTTGATAACATTTTAGTGTCATATTGCTGTAAAGGCCATAAACCAGCATTTCTTGGCTACTTCCTGGAAAGCTGTGAAATAGCATCAGGATTGCTTTAGAAAGGAAAGTAAACTGCAGTCAAATGGTTTGAATTAGTAACTGGGTCATCACTTGTTCCAGCATCAGTGACACTGAATAATGCCAACACTCTGCCTGCCTTCATTCTGGTACTTCATTTCCACAGCAAAAGGTGGCAGGAGCACTGCAGTTCTGCCAGCCCCAGCTTGAGCAATGCTGCCAGGGGGAACTGCCTGGAGAGGAAATGTGGTCTTAGACAGGATCACTCAAAATGCAGTGGAGATAATCCTATGGATTTCAGGATTCTACAGCAACCATCCCAGCTATTCTCCCTGGCAACTCGAAATATCTGTTTGGGGATGTAAACTGTTCTGGAGTGGAAGAATTTGCTGGGATGAGGAGATTCAGCTGCTTGTGTACCTGGCAAAGCTGGTATCCCTGGGAGGATCCAGCCACTGCACTTGTCCTGCAGTTATAGTTCTGTTGAGTGAAGTATTTGGCATCACAGATGTTAGTGTGGCTCTATAGCAATGGGAGCTTTTAAAATGGCAAAATAATTCAAAGCAAACTGACATCTGTTTGGACAGTACTTTACTCCTGCCATAGGAATGTATATTTTTAGGAAGAAATATATTTAGGAAGAAATATTTTTAGGAAGAAAAAGAAATTGTGTGGGTTTTTAATCAGAATATTACCAACCACCCCATTGTAAGAGACTACATGATTCAGACAGTTCTACTAATATGTTATAAAGTAGTGTTAATACTATGACTGACTGTTCCAGATAGGAAGTGAGAAGCAAGTTGAAAAATCTTTCTTGGGTCCAGAAACAAGCTTACTTTTTCTTTGAATCTCCTAGCAATAAAACAAACTTGGATATAATGTTTATCTTAATAACCATGAAGGAAAGAAAAAAAAAAAAAAGCATATACACACACAAAACCATAAAAAACTCCAACCAAAAAAAAAAAAACCAAAAACCAAAAAACCAAAACCAAAACAACCCCAAACATATTATTAAGCTGAATTTCATCAAGACTTAGCATTTCTGTTTGAGTTCTGGAAATCTGTCATACCTTGCCCTAGGCTCTGTCTCTCTCTGGCAGCATCAGTACTCATTGATGGATGGATGAAATTTTAGCTTTCATATTTTTCAGATTCCCTACTGCATTGATAGATAACTCTGAACTTCATATAAAGTGCTAGCAAGTTCTCTTCACAGGGTAGTTAGATAAAACCATCTTTTTCCAGCCTGAGAACAAAGCTGTTACAGTGTCAGGCCCAAAAAGTATAAGCAACAGGAAACTGAGGAGAGCGATCTGGGAGAATAGGACTTCCTAACCTGAAGATGTAATTGGACAATTGACCCCAATGTGGAAATAGACTATAACGTATAAAAGTGCAAAAATGTGTGACCCATCATCCATGTTGGGTGGAGCCTTGGCCAGGCTCTTGTACTGCCCAAAGTGTAACCTATGAAGGTCTTTTAATAAACACCTTCTTTATTCCTTTAAATGTCTGGCCTCTGTTCCAAGTAGCCACTGAAGGCATCAGGTGGTGAGCCAGCTCCTATCACCACCCAGCCCAAAAATCTTCTGCTGGATCAGCCCAGCCACCTGTAACTCTCATGAATCTTCAGTTGTTTTCCCAGGGCTGATGTGGGACAAGCTGCAGTAGGGATGAAAAAGTGACTACCATCTAAGATTGGTATAGCAAGTCTCCCCCTGGCTGGTAAGACTCAGGCTAATTTTTAACTTTCCAGGCAGGACTGTGATTGCAAATCACAAAGTCCCAGGCAAAATCTTGGGTGTATTAATGATCACACAAACACAGTAATGAGATCATAAACACGACAGACACACCCAAGGAAAGTGGACTCTATTAATTGTTTAAATTCACTCTTGTGTGGCAACTAACTGGTTGACATAAGCAGAATAGCTGCAAATCAAACTCATTCTGCTTTGACAGCAGTTTTTCCATTCTTTATTTTAATTTTCCACATCTCTTTATTTTTCCTTCCTCTTTACCCGTCTTTTTCCTGTTAAAAATTGATAGCAAGCACTGTAAAAAAAGTATTATGTATTTTTGACTAGCTTTGAAGCTGTGTGTTTTCCTGTACCAAACACAAATTGTGTTCTGGGAGCTCTGTATTTTTACTTGATTTTGCATTCTGATCAGTTGCAGAGTATGTGTTACATGCCCAGGGTTAAATTCTCTGGTTACAGACTCACAGAGGCTAATTTGCAATAGTTTTGTGTCTGCGTCAACTCTTCCTGTACTCCATTAGAGAGCAGAGAACCTTGGTGATTACCAGGAAACAGCTGTGCCTGTTTCTGTGTGTCTGTCAGGCACAGTATGTGTTTCATTGATATATTGAAGTGCAAGAGATTTCATCAAAGGTTAAGTAACAAGTTCTCACTCACAAGACTCCAGAAACTGATGTTGTGGGTCATACTGAGAGACCATCTAAGTCTCTCATCTCTGGCGATGTAAGGACAGGGGAGTAGAAAGAAAGAAGCTCTTTCCCTAGAAGTTTTTTATCAGACACTTAGAAGTGAAAAATGGGATTTTAAAAATAACTCTTTCTGTCAATATTGACTTTTTAATATTTTTAAAAATATTTTTTCAGCCAAGGGTGCTGCAAAGGTTTAATATTTTTAAACCTTTCACATTTTGTGACATACAATTTAGTGCAAAGCACACCCAATTGTGTGAAGAAAGTTAAATTGTAGACACATATATTTTAATTTAACTGTGAATGAGTAATGATGAAAATGTTGGTTCCTATAGAGATTTGTCTCTATTTGGGTTTCAATTCAATATATTTCAAATTATCTGAAAGAAAACATTCTATTCAATTATTGCTGATATTTCAGAAATTGATAATGAAGCTCCATCTACTTCACACTATCTAAGGTTCCTTGACAGGGTGAGTGCAGTTGAGCATGCTTCCTAACATGGTACAGGCAAGTGGAAGATTCATGTTCAAAGAACAAGAGAAGGTACCACAACCACAGGATGTGAAATTGTGTCTTTCAGAGCAGAGATTCTCAGAGGACTTTGAAAATCATTTGGAAAACCCAATCTATATGAACCTTCAATGCTATAATATGGCTAAGAAAGTCACCTTAGTCCTTGCCCTGAGAAATTATTCAAGGTTTTGAAAAATATCTGTGATACAGGAGATTTAAGCAGTTTAGTATATTTACGTTATAAAATGATAATTTCATATAATCACTAATCATGTAATCATAAGGGAAAGAGGTGCTGAAGACTGAAATCATGCAGAGAAATAAATAAAAAGATTTTAAAAATGGAAATAATCTTTTTACCAGCAGGAGAGCAATTGAAAAAAATTCCCCAATGGATTATCCATCTCTTTAAGACTTCCTGCCTAAATCACATCTTCTCTTAAAAAAAAAAAGCTTAAAAAATAAGCTTTTTTTTAAAAAAAACCTTAAGTCTTCAGTTAGAAAAGGGTCGATGTGGTTCTTTTTCCTGTATTATGAAAAACATTGGATTAAGTAATTGAAAAGGTTTATCTAAATTATATAAAAATATTGTTCTCATCTCTCCTTAAATTTACATTTCTAACTTTTACCTAACATCAATGATAACAGTAATAGCTATGACTTCATCTCCACTGCCATCCACCTTTATGTATAACAATAGTTAAAGTTCAAATCCTATGTTTCTCACTTCAGAATATTTTTTCCCTCTGAGACAAGAGTTGGCTAGATTTGGTATTTCAAAATCATTTCACTGAGTTTATTTTTCTTGTTTCCTAATTCTCAGTTTCAAAGGTCTTACATCTTGGTCATATTTTCTCCAGAAAAAAATATATGTTTCATTCTGGAGGGCACAGACAACTCATATTTAAACTAATCCCACAGCTATCCCATCAGCAATCCCTGACAAAAACAGTTTTGGCTTTCCACAGTGGTTTCACACCTTGACCATTTTCTCTTTGCCCCCATTCAGATTAATCCGAAGAAGGTTAGGAAAGCATCAAGGATCCATGCACACCAGCACACAGCTTTTCCACTGATGTGCCAGGCCAACTCCAATATTTTTTAATTGAGACCAGAACAGAATGTGTGAAACTTCTAATGGAATTCCTCACATTGGGATTCAAACCATGGTTGAGTACCATATGCTCCATAAGAATGCTTATTTTTCCTCTTGCACTTTGAATTAAAAGCAAAACCACACGAATGAGATAGTACAGAAAAACCTAAAAAGCAATCCCAAAATTATATGCATAATAGCCCAAAAGACAACCAAGAAAGGACTCATTTCCAAGAACTGATATTCAAATGAAAACGTTCTCATCAAATTGAACTAGACTTAAACCTCAACCAATTATATCTGAATATAATGAAAAATAAATACAGCTGAGCTTTTAAGATAACTGGAATAGCTAAAGGTCTGTCAGCACTTCCAGTATAAACCTGGTTTGTTCAGGGGATTATAAGTGCTGTAAAAATGTGTTCCAGACTGAAAGTTGGCAAACAAAGACTGTAGTTTTAGAAGTTGGGATTTTTTTTGTTGTTGTCGATTTTAAATAGGTAAAAAAAAAAAAAAAAAAAAAAAAGGATTGGCCACTTTTAAGATAGGATTGGTAGAGTTTGGAATTCTCCAACACTATTTCTGACATTGCTATAATTCAAAAAAGGACTAATTTTAAAAATAAGATGATGTAAGCTATTATTAGTCCATGATGTGAACTAACCACATGCTTCTTTTGGGATTTGTACAGGGGTTTATTTTAAAAAGGCAAGTGGGTTCAAACACAGGTCACTAGACTAATGTAGTTTGTTTGACTCATAGGTGGGATTTTCCAAGTGCCCTCAGGAGTGGCCTAGCCCAGCTCCAAGGGCTGACATCAACAGTGTCAAAAGCTGAGCACTAATGCACCCCCACTCATCTACTGGAAACAGTAATGACAATAATGACAGCAAACTTGGATACCCACTTTTTCTTATCATTGATCTCTCATGTCTTCTTTTTATGATTTTTTTTTTCCCTAAAAATTCCCATGATAGGATAGCACAGGTTTATTGATCTAATTTCTTCCCTGCCACCTTCTCTCACTCATAGTAGTGAGCCTCAAAGTCCCTTTGCTCCCAGCAGTGCCTCCCCAGCCGGTTTCTGAAAGCAGTTCAGGACTGTCTGGGGTGGCCTCACCTGTGGCCTTGAACAAGGAGCTCTGGACATCCCTTTGCCCTGTGGTCACACCATGGCAGCAACACCAGACCCAGTGCAGACATAGAACTGAGGGAAAGAGATGAGCTGGGAAAGCAATGTACTTGTGGCAGTTCTCTAGGAACATGACTAGCCAGAGAGAAATGAAAATATTCTCTGTATGTGTAAACAAACACCACTGCAAAGGTATCTATCCTACCAAGGAACATTAAATTCCAGCTTTATTCTTCTTTCTGTCCACAGGGGATAGTGGATGAGTATGCCCAGAGAGAGTGAGGCTCCACCACCATCATCAAAAATATGAGCCAGGGCTGCAGAACTCTGTTCTGACTAAGGAATCCCAAGCTCCATAGGGTCGTTCCAGGACTTTCCCAAGCTCAGCTGTAGCAATAGAATTGTTCTGCTTTTGTTGGTGTTAGAACCTGCTGTTTTTTAGAAAAATGCTTCAGAAAAAATTCTCTTTCTCTTCTCCCAAAAGAACCAGCAAGACAATTGTTTCAGACACAGTGCCTTGGTGAAGGAAATCAGCATTTACATTTGGGTTTGAAAGCAACCGGTCAGGGATTTGACCTACCACCTTTAGAAGGAAACCAAACTAGGAAGTTATTGATTATTTCAGAATATAGCTTTTTCTCTCATCTTTGGTATGTTGAATGATTTCTCTATCATCTTTCTGAGGAATCACAAGAAATTTTGCCTCTTGATTTTGTGAAAGAGAAAGCTAAAATCTGAAAATGTACTATAAAATAGAATAGAATAATTACTTTCTAACAAGTAGTGGTTAATATTAATGAGACATGAAATCATATTTCTATTTCTCTGTTTATTCACATAACAAAGTATGCTAACAGAAATTACATGTTTTGAGTTTTTGTTTTTCAATTTTTTCTTTATAAGGAAGTTTTCATTTCACTTAGTGTTAAGGTGTTTTAAAATGCAGGCTTTCAAAATCACACAGACCATTCATAGCATCTGGGGTGAGAAACCATATTTGTTTGTTTTTTAGATCACTAATAACAATTCTGAATTACTAATCTAATCTTTCTCATATTCACAAGAAAGTAGTGAATTCTACATAGTGCGTTCTATATATACTAGGATTACTTCTGAAATTCTTAGTTACTGAATGCTATATAGCATGATGGACTTTTTCCCTGCTGAGGATGAAGTGAGTCATGGTTGATATGGTATGATCCAGTGCCTGATTGAATGACCACCACAGGTTTTACTTCAGTCTCCTCCTGCACAAGCCTTTAAAGGAGCATAAATTCAGAGGAGAGAAATTTGCTTTGTCATCCTGAGTGTCCTTCAAAGGTGAGGATTTGCCATATTTTAGCATAACACAAGGGAAAACACTTCTGTACTGAACCTGAGATTCACTTTACCTACAACTCCCCAAAACCTGCACTGATGTCCTTCCCGTTCTACACCCACCCTTCCTGCCTCCAGTCTGGCCTGGTGAGCTGTGCTCTCAAATGCTTTTTAGACTGATCCAAATTCTGCACCCTAGTCTTCTAAGGGATTGTGAAAGGCAAAAATATTTTGTTGTTCATCTAAGGTATCATCATCCCACAAATCCATGCAACCTCAGATGCTGTCAAGTTGACAGTGTTTATCAGGCATAAACCTGTTGTGTGTGTAACCCTAAAGTCACCCCAGGACACTGTGGAAGACGTGTCAATGTAGGAGAGAGATTATCTAAACCTGAACACCTGTAAGCTGTAAATGATCACAGAGTCACAGAACCATTAGGGCTGTAAAAGACCTCCAAAATAGTCAAGTCCAAAGTTTGACTCAATGCTACCAAGCCCAGTAAATTGTATCACAAAGTGCCATGTCCTCTCATTTTGGAAAACACCAAAATGGTGATTCCACTGCTTTCCTGGGCAGCCTCTTACCAGTGCACAACCACTCCTTCAGTGATGAAATTTTTCCTAAAATCCAACCTGAACCTCCTCTGACACAACCTGAGGCCATTTCCCCTTGTCCTATTGCTATCTGCCTTGGATGCAACTGTTCATTCAAAAAGTGCAGTTGTGTCCCTTGGCATTAAATCAGGGCTGTTACAAAGAAAAAATTTGAATTATCATGCAGTGGGGTCGTCAATCCTGTTATTAAAAATAATACAAAATAATTATTTTGCCTCCCATCGATAAGATCTTTAATTTTTTATCGTATTTTATTAAAAGGTGACAACAGTATTGGAAAAAAGATTTTGTTCACCTCACTGCCAAACACTGATGGTGCAGGAAGAGCTGTGACTTCCCTCCTGCAGGGTAGGCACCAGCGAACAAACGGCACTGTTTCCAATTGCAGGGGATTTATGGTTTGTGAGAGACCAGGCACCTAGGAGAGACAAGAGCAGGCAGAGAGCCTTTTCCTTCCCCACAATGCAGAGGATAGGGAAAGGATTTGGTATCAAAATTTCAGGTGTAATCAGAGCAGCCCTGCTCAAAGAACAAAATCTCATCATGCCTCATCATCTGAGGGGACCATAGGATGTATTAAATTAGTGTGGGAGAATGTGGGACAAGTGAAACAAGGGGAGGAAAAGTTAAATTAAATGTGTCTGTGTCTTCTTTGTATCAAAATTATTTACCAAGGCTGATTCTGGAGAAGGCACATTTAAAGATGTTGAAAGCTCAAACCAGAGCAGAGCATTGGTCAGAGAATCAAATATAATTTGAAGTCTCACTTCACATTTCTATTTCTGTTTCAGTAGGTCCTTTTAGCTGAACTCCATAAGCCAGTGATGAGCTGGGCTAAGGGAATGAAACTTTAAGGCAACAGCAGCTCAGAATCTTTTCAACTGTCAAAACATACCCATAACCTCCTCATCTTCAAACCTCCTGTCTTCCCCTGTGACTCCTAACTCCATACTCCACTACCTTTTAAGGAAAATAAGATGAATTCAAATCCTTCCTCAATGTGGTTATGCAATGAGAATTTCCTTAAAACACTCAGAGTAGTTCCTTCTGAGGTTTAACTCATGTTGTATTAAAGAAATCTGAGGAATTTTCAATATCACAACCACCCACCCTGGGCTGCATCACTTCAAAAACCAAATGTTCAACTCTTTTCAGCTCTATTGTTAGATTACTTTGTTAGGTGATACACTCCCCCACTGCACGCCCTGTGACACTGGGAGTCATAAACCTTCCATTTTGGAAATGAACTCTGGTATGTACATAACCCACATACCAAGGAGCAGGGCTTGGTGGCATTCACAGCACTGCTTGTGTTATGAGGTGTTAGTGAAATTTTTGGTCTCTTCAGCCCCTTTTATTGGTTCTACAGTGGATTCCTTACTTACAGATGTTTTCAAAACCAGCAGTTCCAAGGAAAATCTACTTATTGCCAAAAGTTTACAGCTGAATTTCTTGGCATTCGCAAGCAATGATTTCATCAGAACATGAAATAAGTCAGGGCTGCTGTTGAGAGACACCGTTTTATAATCCAGCTTTGTAAATTTAAGACTTTTATTTGCTGCAGAGTTTGGTTTCCATTTGTTCAACCCTCTGATAGGTGTATTGCTTGGGAATAGATATAGGAGTTTTACAGGGCCTTTGTGCAATTTAAAACCCCTGTATAGAATACCATAGTGCACTGCCCATTCACATCATTAAAGACTTTTACAAGAGTATCATGTTCACACTTATATGTACTTTACTCTAGTGACCCTCCCCATGCCATGTTTGAATTATTATAAATGGGGCCATGCAGAAAGCTGCCTCCATAGCTGAAGTAGGGAGGCTTTGTTTAAAATTCAAATAACAGTTAAATGGTGTGTGTTTGTTCCTGATCAACACTCTTCATACAAAAAAACTCATTGCACTTTCTTAAAAGGCAGCAAATGTGGACAAATATTAGCTTTTGGAACTAAAGGGGAAGTTATTCATTCACTCAGCAGTGCTTTGCAAACTATCAATCTTCCAGGTATTTCTATTAGCTTTAATCATTGAGGTTGTTTGTTTGGAGCAATTTCTAAGAGAATAAAGGTACCTTTGGCTCTTATCTCCTGTCATCAAAGCATCCATTAGGAAATCCAAGCCCTGTAGGCAAGCTCAAGGGATTACTCAAAGAGGTTTTCTTGAAACAATCAAGAATTCGGTGCCCTCTCTTCAGTGCACAGGAGTTCAGTTGGAAACCATAATCTGAAAGAGAGGTTTATCTGGGGCTTAATACAATTTGAACAGGATTTTGTTCAAGGCAAACCTAGAGATAAAAGCACCTTAAGTATGTTGAAACAAAGATGAGCCTGCATTCCTTGTGGTGCTGTTTCTAAGTCCAATAGTCTGTCAACAAAGTGTGTGGGTGGAAGGCTCTAAAAGTCTTACAATTATCACAATAGTCAGTAGATTTGACCACTGAGAAGCTAATTAATAGGTTTTTAATAAAGGAATGCTGATTAAGTGTGAAGCAGACAAAAGTTGGTTCAGTGTTGGGAGTTGGAAGACTTGCCAACAGAAAGCTTGAAGATAGGGAAAATATAAAGATGTGAAACCTGTTAAGTAGGAAAAAATATCTTAGAGATAGGAGATGAAATTGAACTGAAAAAAAGAAAAAAATAAATTGGAGTGCATATAAACCTGAATTTCCACAGTATTTGGAATGGAGTATTTCCTTTCTTTAGGTGCAGGGATTTAATTCTGCTCACTGCTAGTGGAAAGAGAGAGGACATATTGACAAAATGCTAATGCATCTTTTCATTTAGGAACCCTTAGTTTTGGAGGCAGTCCAGTGTAGTACAGCTAGGATTTGGATGACCCAGATTTAACTGCTGCTTCCTTCATTGTATACCTTTCCCTCTTTGGTTTTCCTTTACCTGGGAATGGAAATGATGAATGGTTTGAGATAATTGACAAAAATATAACATGAAATTTAGATATTGTTGTACTGCTGCTTTCCCAAGGGTCTCAGCTCTGAGTTGGAGCTTTGGTTCTGTAGGAACAGAGCACAAAGTCTGTCTCTGCCTTGAGGAGCTTACTACAATTATTGGGCCCAACTGAGTCACAAATGAGCAAATAGGAAATTTTTAAGGGAAAGCACTGTGTTTCAGCTTCTTAAGGTAACAGATACAGTTATGCTTTTCTTTAGATTGGAAGCTTTTCAGAGCACACAACCAGAGAAGGAGGATGTCTATCTATAAGGGGAATGACATTGGATAATATGCATTTGAAATTTCAAAGGGCTTTTTTTGACACAAGTTTGTTAAAATGTCTTAACGATAATTAGAACACTCATTTTTCATGAGAACAGAATTCTTTCCAGGACTGAAAGTGAATTAAATAATAGAATGAAGGCATAAGACTTAATGTTTCCTTTTCAGGATAGAGAAGAATTGGCAGTGTTGTACCTCAGAGGCTGGTACAATACCTCAGTACCAGTTTTACTCAGCTTCCTCATTAAAGACCTGAAAATGGAAACAAACTGTGACATCTTGAAATGCAGAGATTAAATTAAGATTTTTTTAGATAGCTGAATATCCTGTCAATGAGAAAAAAAAAAATGGGAGGATCTCACAATGTCTTTGGCTGGAGCTAGAAATATCCATCAAGACATCAGGCATCATTGGAAGAAGGCCCCAAATTGCCATCATTTGCATGTATATAAAAACTTTTATGCACCTACCTTCTCGGTCCTCTCTGTGGTTTTGTGATCTCAAGAAGGACATGGTGGAATCAAAGGGAGTATAGAAAAGAGTAAATAGGTGATGGAACAGCTATTTTATGAGAAAACATTAGAAAGGTTGGAACACTTTTATTTCAAGAGGAAAAGGCTGGAAGACAATAAACTACTGTTAAATCCTGATAGCATGTCAAACCATTACCTGGAAGGTATTTCTTTAGGCAATAGCTAGTTAAAATTCTGAAACAGGTGGCCATGGGAAGTTGTAAGAGAGGACAGTTTTAGCAGTTTCAAAGTAGATTAGATAAATTCATGAATACCAGATTCATAATTCAGTGGTGGCAGGGCTAAGCAGAGATGCGTCTTCTTCATTCTTTATAAACAATTTTTGATGGGAGAGAGACTACAGAGTGTGAGCAGGCTCATGTGTTCTCCCAAAACAGCATTTCATATTGCAACTGTCAGAAGCAGAACACTCAATTTCTACTCATCTGATCCATAAGGCCATTTCTAATGGCCTGATAATTTTTTTCAATGTTGCACACTTATGCTTTTCAAACTAATAGAGGCTAAATATGGCATATACACAGGATTAGCTCCCCAGAAATGGAAATTGAAAACTGTGATGCAATAGTGCTTCATTTCCAAGAGCTGCACATCACTGCATAAATGGGAATTACCCATGTACCCAGTGTGCTGTATCAACATCAGGTTAGGAGCAAAGTGATTTTCTCAGGAAAGAAAACAATCAAAACTTTTACATAGTTTTGATTGCTTTCTTTCATTACATTTCTTTACATTATACAAAGCTGTATAATTTGTCAGCTTTCTATACAAAATCTAGACTCAATAAAAATACTTCATATAGTTCCAAAATCCTTTCTTCATCCTAAAAATTTACATGTCTGTAGAATTGTAAAATGTAATTAGCCTTCATTGACTCAAAGTCCATCTCTTGTCAGGGATATTTTTACATGATCCCATAACAGAAGTTTATTACAGGCTATACAGTCCATCTATAGAACTGAATGAGGATGAGTTAAAGAGAAAATTTCTTAATTACTTTTAGACAGATCATGCTGTTTTGTCTAGACTCCTTCCCAATTTTCACCTGACTCGCAATATCTCTGTCTGACATGAAACTTCAGTCTGCATTGAATCTCTATACATCAACCACTCCAAAAGCCTTGCAGAAGGTAATGTAGCTCAAGCCTGGCTGCCATCAGAAAATCTTTTCTGCTTCTTTCAATGTATAACATCCAAAAATGTAAAATGATTCAACAGAAAACTCCCCTTTTAACTTTTACCAGGAAAAGTTCTGACGCTGTAGATATTCACAGTCAGACAGAAAGGTAAGATTTTAATATGCAGCAGCATGCAATGGTCCTCAGGAAAGGTACCAATTCTGAGATTGACATCAAAGGCAGAGGACTAACAAGGGATTTTTAAAGTATTTCCTGTACTGAGACTAAACTAAATCCTCCCACCAGGACTGACTCTGTGCAGAGGCAAAGCAGGCAGTCACTGAAGGAAGTCGGTTATTGACTGTGACAAAACAGCCCCAGTCCCATTTCCAGCTTTTCCTGTGCCAGAAAAGGCAAATTTAGCTGCCACTGTCCCAAAGAGAGAAGTCAGAGCAGCATCTCCTGCTGTGAGGGCAGTGGACCCTCCTCATAGAAACAGTTAAGATCTCTATATCTCCTTTAGGCACAGTAAGCTCCTTCAGCTCATACATTAATGAAAAATCTTGGGTTTTGTCCTGTGACATCTTAAGTACTCTGAGAATGTGGCCAAGGACAGAGCCACTCTACTTTTTCCTGCTCTTCTAGTTTATTTTTTATCTAGTTTTTTTTTTTTTTTCTTTAAACTGTTTTTCTACTTTATTTTCTATTATTTATTATTTTGGGTTTATTTCACTGTCTCCTGCCCTAGTTACTATTAAACAGACTGTATGTATTTTAGATGATAATTTCTTTGTCTTCTTCATAAATCCTTTACATTACAAAGCCTTTCAAGTCAATGCAGCTGCCATGAAGAAACATTCTCTAAACAGTTGTATCTAAAGACTTGGAAATTAACGTATGCTTTTGTGTTTGCTCATTAATTCTATTTCAGTTACTTCAGTTAAAGACATCAAATATCTTGCTGTGATGCATGGATGTGATTAACCTGAGATGCAAATTGCAAGTAAAACCTGAAGCCTGAAAATAAGCTACAAATCTTAACAAAATTGGCCTTTGTTACCAGATGTTTGTGACAAAACTTTGCAAGAAAGTGTTCAATGTATCTCAGACTTATTAAGTTATAGAGAATCTTTGGATTTTGTATCTGGATGACATTTTAACTGTTGACTAAAATCTTGGAAGGGACAGACACAGTTTCTCCTAAGGCACTGTCCTCTACTCACATCAAATCGATTTCTTTACTTATTTGATGTGGTTTTGCTTGTGACATGGTTCTTACTAGCACAGGTATGGAATGATGTCACCTTAACCCTAGACATAGAAAGAAGAAAAGAACTTCCAGAACAAGATATCTTCCTGTGCCTATATAAGCTTTGTATAATATATGTTAGAAGCAGCTCTCCCCATTGATTTTAGTGGAAATGAAAAATGAGTCATATCCTAACTTTGTTTTTCAAAGGGCAGGATTTCCAGATCTTGCCCTTTTAACTTGCTATAGATACTTGAAAGATATAAAACCTAGATAAGGCAACTCAGAACCCCTAAGCTAGTTTTCTCTTCTGAACAAGACTGACAGTATGAGTCTGGCTTTTAGAGGCACTAATTACTTCACTTAAGTATTTCAAAAGCATTACTAAATGTAGGAGCGTGGCTCTCTCTGTGTGCCCAGCTCTGTTGTGGATGCTTGGGAATCTCAGCCCCATTTTAGATGTCTGGTGCGTTTCATCCCTTTTTGAAGTGCTCTCCCAAGTATCAGGAGTTCTGACAGGTCCTATGTGGCGCTGGATGCCTGCCCCATCAGGGCATCATAAACACCAGTATATCCAGTGCAGTGTGTACTCATCAACTAAGAAATTAATTTAACTTTTCTTCCCTGGCAGTCAGATTCTCTCAATTGCATTTCAACCAAACATCCTGGCATGAAACTGAAAACCTTTTGTAGCAGAAGACATTTTAGTTGCCAGTAACAAGCATATTCTAGTAAAGAAAAATGTGTTTCTGTTTTTTTCTTCTTTTAAAATACTTGGCCATTGCCACAGATATAATTTCAAACAACAATAAAAAAAGCATTTTAAGATAATGAAAAGTTTATTTTTTAGTATTTTAAAAAGCCCTAGTATTGGGATTAGGACCAACATTATTTTTTTTTTCTTTCTCTCAATCAGTTTTCTCATCTGTTTGTCTGTTTGACTGAAATTTGCCTTGATCTCTAAGTAAGAAAGAACACTGGGGCCTCCTACAGTTTACTTTTTGATTGTAGCTGGTGTTCAAGTATCACACAGAAACTACAGCTGTAACAAAGGGGCACATCAGCAAAGCTACTTTACTAACACACATAAACAGAATACTCTCTTTGCAAAGGTAATACTTGTCTGTCCAAATCTTAATATATACAGTCTTTAATTTCTGTTTGTGACTTCACCAATGGAAAGAAAAAGGCACTTTTTGGATGCAATTTGTCTTAGTCTGACTGAGATATCTAAAATTGTCCAGATGAATGGCATCCGAAGTCCTTACATTTTTCCATTCACTATAAAGGAAGCCTAGACAGCTTGTTCAAATGTAAATGTCTATACTGCAGATGTCTGAAGTTAAGTGAAAGGAATCCAGGGAGTTTAGCATCCAAAACCAAGAATGTGGATGTCATATTGAGAAGATCTGAACCATACAGATATTAAAGAACATGTCTAGCGTCAGAGATGACACCTGAGTAACCATGCCAAGAATGGAATACATATTTCTCAAATTCCAGAATTCTTATATTTTGACCACAGATTATCTTTTCTATGAAAAGAGTAGGAATATATTTTTTTCACATCTTAAAGTAATGCTTTAAGCCAGTACAGAAAGATTTTGGCTAACCTCCCAGCCATACCTTCCATTCCCACTTACCCACAATATCCTTACGCAAGTGTTCAAAGGAATATCCAATTTTTTTACTCATTTAAGGAAACTAGTTAAGCCACAAATAATATATTCTGGACAGGAAAAAACCAGCATGGTATAGGATACAAGAGCTATACTTTATTAGGAAATAGAAATTAATTTTATAGGAGAAAATAAAAGAGTGCAGTGTGAGAGAGATTTGCATCCATTCCTCTTCACATTTTTGTTAACTGGAGCCATAATCCCAGGAAAAATATCTGAACAGATGTTTTTTCCTTGAAAACATTCCAGAAAATGAAAGCACACATGGCATACTGATCTGCTACTTCCTTCAACACATTCTCGTTCAGAGATAACAAATGTACCATGTGATGTTGCCATAGTAGCCTCTTGTAATTCGCCACTGAGTGAAGCAGAGGACAAAGTGAATGTATCTCCCCATGCTCTGGGCACTGGGCTGGCTACAGTAGCAGATTGTGCTTCTAGCATTTGATGTCCCTTTTATTCTCTGACATTGCTCTGTCGTGTTTTAGAGCACGTGTGCTAAAGAACAGTGTGCAACAAGCAGATACACAGATCAGGTATCTCCTATGTCCAGATTCTCTGGTCCATTAACTTTCTATAGCCTCCCTGTCATCCTCTAGATGCGTGTTTTTCAAGCAGATTAGGTACTCCATAGCAATGAGTTTTCCATTAATTTATGCCATGGATCTGGTCAACATTATGGCTTTCTTTTAAAAGAATGCCAGAAAGTAGAGAACAAATATCAAACAGAAAACAAAAAACTCAAACAACACTATTAATGCTGTAAAAGTGTTCAATTGAGGCAACAATCATTGGCAAAAAGACCTATCTTATCTACTTGAAAAACTGGAAGTAATAGAAATGTTCGTAGAATATAGTGGAGAAGCTTGAAATACTGAAAAAAGCAAATATAGGACAAGAGAGACACTGTTGAAAAGGAAACCACTAAAATAGAGATATCAAAGAGTATGTGTTCCTCAGGAAAGCTCTAACTAAATCAAGACTTGGTAGATCAATGTATTCACATCCTTACACTTACTTTAAAGTAGGCTAATGACATATGACTATAACCACACACAGTGAGAAGAGAGTCTGCCTGTGTCAGCATCATTCCCAGAGCGTGCTGCAGCACAAGTTCTGTGCCTCTAAACCTAATGATGAACTTGAATAATGTATAAAGTCATTAAACTCTATTTGGATTTGTAGCCTGAATGACTTCTCTTTTCAAGTATAGTGAGGAAGACAAATGGTGGTAAAAATAAAAGGCCTCAACTATTTTTGAGTAATTTTCTTTACAGAAAGTAACAATCAAATAAACACAAAGATGACAGTAAAAATATTTTAGCTTTATCCTTTTCTAAGCTCATGATTTTTGGAGATATTCACAGAAAGTTATTACTCAATCCTGGTCTGATTCACTTAAATTAAGTTAAGAGATACTCATGGGTATGGTTATAACTAGGGTTCTCAATTTCAAAAGGACAAATTAAGTTATCTAGTTAATAAAGGCAGATGCATTGATGAGCGTATAGACTTCACTGTAATGTAAGCTTGGGAATTCTCTTTATTAAAGGTACAAAATCCAATAACTCCCACCTCTGTATAGAAGAGTAACTTTTCCAAATAATAGAAAATACTTAAGAATAAGAAGAGATTGTACAAGAAATGCAAAATCAAAACTAAACCAAAATAAAATGAGGACTGCTCTGTAAAGAAAAGAATATTTTAAAGGCAAGTCATGAAAGAACATAACAACTTTGAGGAAAAAATCCAACTAAAAACTGCATCTGAAAAATGAGAAAATAAATAAGAGAAGATACTTAAAATATTTCTTATGCAGTTAGTATTGGGAGATGCAGTGAGACTTCAAGGTGTGACTGAAAAAAGTAAATAAGTGCTACCACAATTTTTAACTTTCATGTTTCTACTGAATGTGGAATCAGAGGACCAATGGTTTAATATGAATAGAAGTATAAGAATTGACATGGAAATGGGAATTATAATATTAAAAGCAGAAATCAAACATCCTAGTACATGAATGTGTGAAAATCTTCCAGAATTTGCAGCAAAATCTTCTCATCTCATTGCAAATAGTTTTAATAATTTTTTTTAAGTTTTTGAGATTAATACTAAATAACTGGAGAACAACAAGTTTGTACTAAATATTTAAATAAAGGAAAGTTGTATACCCAGTTGCAAGATCAAACCTGAAGACAGTTTGGATAGATTTGTAGCTAAAAATAAATGGAAAAATCATAACAGCTGTAACTTGGATTTACTAAGGTTTGCCTATGCCATATTTTCCCAGCAGCTTTCTCTGATGAAATAGGGAATTAAAAAATGTATATTTCTACACCTCTAAGCAATTTTTTAAAGGGACATTATTGTTTAAAATAAAGAGATGTCTATGGATGGTGCCAAAAGAAGAAGCATCAAAGGGTTGAGTGCCCAAGAAATAGGTGAGTTAATGATTAAGTATTGAGGAGGGTGAATAGCAGGAGGGTGTCAAGGACCACAATAATGAATGAAATTCAATAGTCCAGGCTGCAACTTTTCTTAGGGACTTATAAAAAAGCATCACAGTTATAAACTAGGCATTCATCAACTAGACGTGACAGAGGTAAAAGATTTATTATATCCATTTATTATATATATATATATATAATATATTATATAATATATATTATAATCTATTTATTAACAAAATTAATACATCATCAACAAGCTCTTCCTGAGAAAATGGTAAATGAGATCCCAAGTTAAATCTGCTGAGATAGGTAAATACATGTGCTGCCAAAATGATGCAGTGAATTCTTCTTCATGTGGTGATATTTGCTATGTTATTCTGATGAAATGAAGAACTGAAAGGCTGCAAGAAAATGACAAAGTTTTCCATTTATATATCAGTCAATTCAATATCAAGTTGAGAATTACAATGTGACCTGAGAAAAACTGGATATAAATTATTAAAAATTAATTCACCCAGATATAAGTGAGGTTTTTTGATCAGTTTTTCAATGGCAGTAGTAGGAACAAAAAGCCGTACTAGATATATTACAGAATTGTTTTAGGGAAAAAGTTATTCCTAAAATATTTTCAGGCTTTCAGAAACATGAAAATAAGAACAGTGGTCACAGAAGTCCACTAGCATGTATTACTGTGTCTATGTGACTTTGTAACAAACTATTATTTTGGTTTTTAAATCTTAAAATGCTCACATTTTCTCAGAAATACATCTGTCTCATTGGGAAGATTTTTTTGGAAGTCAGTGACATCAATCAAAAAGCTATAGGGAGAAAGTCAGACCTGAAACAAACTCTCATAATTCCAAGGGGAATGTAAAATTTTAGAGAATATGCAATTATAAAAAATGTAAAAACGTTATATTTTGCAAAACATTTTTTCTGACCATAATAAGCTATAATAATTGTGATTTTGTAAGTGGAAATGTCTTAGTTTTATTGAAATGGAATCTATATTTGTAAATAGTTTTAATGTCTTTATCCCATTGAATTAAACAACTTATTTAAGCATGTGAGAAAAAAACCCCATGATTCCACAATTTCCAGAGAAGTGCTTTCCTCTACTCTAATGAAATGAGCCAAACTAAAAATTATATGGGCAAAAATAATGAAATCATATTTTCATACAGAAACAAGACTAGGTAAAAGAAAGCATATTACACTGGGCCTTCACAGACATAATAGCCAGAAGAGATTTGTACTCCTTCTCCCTAAGAAGTGGATGCTCCACTGTAATATGTAATATTCACTGAGTAGGAGCAAGCTCTATCTTGTCAGGTCCATCCACAGCACAGCTGAGGGGAGCAGGTGGAAGGGAGAGAAAATGTCTAGCCTCGGTACAGGTTAGGTGCAGCTACATCAGTGTTTTAACTTGGACCAGGAACAGGCATTTGCAGTGCCCTCCTTCTCCACTTTGCTTTGGTTTGCAATCCCAAGTGGTCTCAGGGTGTGCAAACTGCCTCCTTGGATGAACTCAAAACGGGATATACATTGCAGGAGAACATGGAATGCACTGTAGCAGCTGACAAGTATTTAAGCTGCACAGCCAGACTAGAACTGGCCCAAAGTAAAAGCCTCAAAAGGCTTTCAGTGCTGGTATAAGGTCCTCAGTTCTGTTTGGGTCTACAGACACATATCTGTTAGGTTTGCTCAGTGTGGGCAAATTCTGTGCCTCTAGCAAAACTTTTTTTTTTTTTATTCATGGGGAAATGTCATCACTTTGTAGCATAAAAATTATGCTCAGAAAAAAAACAACAATCCACATGCAAATGTTTTCAAGATGGAGATCACACAGAAAGATGAAAACCTGTGGGCAAGGTTAGAGGGAAAAGAATGCAAGAAGACGGGAAACAGTTCATACATCAGGAAATGACTGGGAGAAATTAAAAAAAAAATAAAGTAAGAAGCATTAATTAAACAGGTGAGAAATACAATAGGTAAAAGGATTGCAAGTGGAAATATTAACCATGTATTCTCCTTTGCCCTGTAATTAAAAGAATGAGGAACATGTTGCAACTTGTTCTATTTCTTGTTCATCCATTAAAAAACACTATTTTTTTTTTTCAAATGAGGCAGCTACCAAGAAATCCCAGGCATCTTCATTTTTCCTTGCATAAAGTGGGATTTGAAAATCCTGGACTGAATCTAGTGACAACTAGTTCTTCTTCCAGTCTCCCCACATGAACACATAATCTTGCTCCTCTAGAGTGGCACTTCCTCGTGCTCCTGTTCATAGTTCTTTGAGGAAAGGTTTTTCTTTCTGTATGTGCAAGTCCAGACAGGAGGATCAAAAAATTATCTACCTCCAAGTGACCAGTGAGTAATCAGCTGCTGCAAGTGACAATCATGGACAGCATCAAAGAGCCTCAAACATGAAGGAACAAGATCTTGTATGCCATTAGCTCCTAAAATGGTGATTAGACACTTAATAAGAGAAGAATTCAATGAAAGTCAACTGGAAAACAGTGATAGAAAGATGTAGACCTGTATTCTTTGGTGGAAGACAGAAGGACAGATAGACATCAATTCTTTTTCACATCCTTGACATTCAGAGAATGCCACAAATAACAGTCCAAATGTTTATAATTCCTCCCAGCATGTATTTGTGCAATTACGTATAAGAAGTTATGGCCCTTATCCTTGTTCCACTCCAATGAGAGTAATAGTGGCTTCAAGTTGTATGTGGTGAAACTACTGGTTCCAATTATAGGCCAATGAGATAACTATGAACAATTACTTTTTGTATTTCCATTCTCTTTTTGTAATAAATTCAAGGAAATTCTATGACAAGAAGCTGCTAAAGGGAGCTAATGACACTTGGTAATTACTTGTGACCTTTTAGAATATCTAGTTTAGTAAAACCTCAGTTTCTAAATCCAGGAGACAGATAATTAAGATACTTCATCCTCTTGAAGTGAAATATAGTACAGCCTCAGCACAGCCATAATATATGTATTCTACTCTGTCTTTGATCTCCTGGGAGATGTGGAGATATGTTCAGCTTCCCTCCAGTCAAAAGCTTTGCTTATTTCACAGAAGTTCAGTGTGCTCAAGAAGTTAAAGAAAGGCCTTTATTAGGTATGTCATGAAGTTCACAAACTAGTCCTTCAACCCATAGGCATAAACATCTCCAATTTAGTTGCTGACAGTTGCTGCAGCAAGAATTCCCCAGCAATCTGCCAGAGAACCTACACAGTGGCTGAGTGATGTGCTCCAAAGTGTTCAGGTTACTTGTGCCTCTCCTTTAACCATGTGGTCACCCAGATTAAAGAAATCACCTCCCTTCACCTTCTTCCCTCCCATGGCTCATCTCAGCTCACACCTGAGCCACAGCTCACCTCTCCATGCACAGGAGCCTTGCAATGGGTGCAGCCACTGCCACTTGACAAGTCCCAGGAGCTCTTGGCAGCTGAAGGAAGGCAAAGAACTAACAAAAATGTGGATGCTGTGAAGAAAGAGGACTAAAAGCTTTCCAGTAAGTGACATCCAAGCAACTCTGGCAACAATAAGTTTTTAAAGTTCCTCACATCTCAGTTTGTTAGAAGGATGAATTTTACTAACAAGTAATTCTGGAAGAACAATTTGTACTATAAATGGTTTTATAAATGAGTTAGAATAAAGAAAAAAATCCATAATTTGCTTCTCAGTTGCTTTAGCTTGCTGAGAATTGCAAGCTACAGTAAACTTCATAGGTTTTTAAAGTGAAATTAAATACTATTTCAAATTACCACATGAAAAGATACTGAGGTATTGGCAGACAAGATTAATAGTTCTTCCTGTCTTTCCCATCTCCTTTATATTTTGTTATTTTCTATTTCTGAGAAAGGAAAAAATATATCTACTAGATATGAAATATTCTTGGTGAAATTAAAAGAGGACCAACTCGGTGTCAATATTGTTATTCTGTAGAATAACTACATTCGCATATATGTTAAACAATTCAATAATGTGCCAGGTAATGTTTATAAATGTGCACCAAAATAATAATCCAGATGAGAGCTGTTACATTACAAGATGATTATGCTTTTTTTACATACTTTATAATTAAATAACCCTTTTTCTTTCAGTTTAATAGCCAAGAATAGTATCTCATTAGATGTGCTTTCAATTTAACCCTTGTAACTTGGAATATATTGTCCTATAATTAGCTCAGGGTATTTAAACCCTCCCAGCAAAACAGTAAATGCATATGGGTGTCTAGATGTGAAATGAAATTAAAGTAATGCACAATGTGAGCCATTTCTTGGACAGGGTTAGGGTTTTTTCTGGCTTTTTTTTTTTTTTTTTTTCCCTTAATCAGCTAGGGTTATTATGAGAGAAATAAATAACTTTTATAACTTCCCTGCCTGTAGCAGCCATTATTCCATGCAGTCTTTCTTGAGATGGATTATCCAGCTCATTTCCAAGGAGTATTGAGGGCAGTCTGTTGAACTTGAGGAGTAAAGATTGCCTTTATTTCCCCATGCAGTGGTACTATGTAGCACAGAAAAGTGCTTTTTGAAAATGTGCCAAGGGCTGCATTGATGACATTAAATTAAAGAAGTTTAATTTTTCTCTCAATCTGAATCCCTCAACTCTTGTTAAACTTAGTCAGAGGTATAGAATGACAAATGCTCACACATAATGGATAGCAAAAAATAAATCTTATTTCACTTAAGATAATGTTTAAGAGTTACATGCTGCCCATATTAATAGCCCATGTGAACCAAACAAGGCTCCAGTGCACAAGTGAGGCTAAAGGTTGTGGGCAGGACATTCCTGATAAAGAATGAAGCTGTGAGCTTTCAGCTCTGCTCAGATCTTGTCCTCTATTTGCAGGCTGTAGGAGCAGATCCCACCATGGAGCTTTCAGCCCCACAGTTCAGAGTGGCTTATATTCAGGAGAAGGGGCAAACACAACCCACAGCCATCACCTGCTGTGTAGGGGAGCAGAAAGTGCAATTCACAATGCTTCAGGCTGAGGAGGAAAATGTTTAAACCAGAAGATTAGTTTGGAAAGAGTAGGATGAACTGATTGCAGGTTTTGAAAGAAAGGGAGCCAGTCATTTCTTTGGAAACATATAAAGCTGTTACCTGGAATCTGGAAATAGCTTTTGGCACTGAATCCTTGTTTAACATAAGTACCTACCACAGAACTGCCAGTGGGCAAGGTGGGGAGAGGAGGTGAATAAACAGAACTTTTTCCTCTCAGGCATTTTCTGTTTGCTAGCTGAAACTCTGTGTGCTAGACATGATGAATCCTATTTTTAGGCATCCAGATTTCCCTCTTCAATATCTTGGGAACTTAGATGCTTTATGCAGTAATTTCAACACCACTGGAGAAGAGGTTTCCCAAGTTTTCAGCAACACAGTGCTTCTTGTTACAATGACAGCCCAAGCCTGACTCATTTACTAGTTATTGCACAGAAAGGTACAGTTTTGTAAAGGTCACAGAATATGTCTCAGCACTCCTTCACTGTGAATGTAGTCACACAGAAGTCAGCTTCACTCCACATTGCAGAGGCAATGATTTACAAGAACAGAGTGTTGTCTTTTTACTGGTGTCCTTCACACCAATGTGCAAAGCCTGGTTTGGCTGCTGCTGTCAAAGTCCTTCAGGGAACCAAAACGTGCTCTACAGCCTGTGGAAGAGATTGTCAGGTGTCATTCTGCTATGAGAAAATCAAGGCCAACAAAAGTGCTTTCTGGATGGTTTGGGAGCTCTGATATGCTACAGGAAGGGACAGCAATGTACATGTGTATATTCATTTACATAAGATTGGGCTTCTGGGACATAGTGCCTGGTTTAGTGACACTGTGGTCAGACAAAGGTATGATTACTTCTTGGCCAACATTTTGCAACTCCTCATTTACTGATATCTTTGGTCTTCTAAAATCCCCGTGGCATGAAAGGAAGATGTAAAATGAGGCTCTGTTCCATGTAAGTCTGGAACATACAGCTCTTGCTTAATTTTCAGCAAAATCATGAAGCCCTTACTCAACATTGATTTAGTAAGAAGGAATGCCAAATATAGACTTCAGAAGCTGTCCTTAAAGTGAAGCTGTCTGAAATGGATATTTTTCTAAAACCATGCTATGTACCTATTGCACTTCCTATTTATTCTACTCCTTTTACTGGGAGTACTAGTCCTATTCTACTCCTTTCCTCTGGGTACTACAGATGCTTTGTGAAACTTCCAAGTCACAAATTAAATCCATCTGTACAAAACAATAAATAATAATTTTCTAAACCGGCTTTATTTCATATTAACCTTGACACTGAATGCCAGCAGCACCAATTAGCCTTGCAATCCTGTCTACTGTATAAGGCCCAAAGATTTGAACACAGTTTTTCATCTGTTAGCATTCAAGAAACCGATAAAAATTTACTCTACTTTTAAACAAGCTGTACGTGACTGAAATCTACCTCATACTGGGGTGTGCTATAAATAACGTCAATCTGAAGAGACTCTGAATTTTTCACAGCTTTGTTTCAGAGCTCTTCAAAACCATGGTTATCAATGACTGCACCACAAAATTTCTGTCAGCTTAAGATTTCAGTCGCAGCCAGGGACTTTGATGGATGGTTGCCCACTCTTCCCTAGTGAAATATAATTATCAAGGCATAAAAATCACTTAATCGCAATGCTAGAATGTTTAAGCATAACAGTAATTAGTTCTTCTGTAATGCTTTCGATTCACAGATGTAAGTATTTTGCAACAGAAATTATCACTTCCATTTTATATTTGAAGTAAACTGAGGCATAGAAAGAACAGAACAGAGTATTTTTTACTGTGGGTTAGAAAGAAAGTTTTCAAGAAAAAGCTACTTTTCTCACTCTTCTCACTGCCAATCCAGAGCTGCCCTTGCTTATGCTAGTTAGAATAAGGTCAGTCAGAGAAACTGTAAGCATACACAGTTTGCCAAACTGCTCTTTCTGCTGGAATAACCTCCACTAAAAACTGCTTCCTCCTCCTCCTCCTCCTCTCCTTCTCCTTCTTCTTCTGCTATTACTATTACTACTACTACTACTGCAATGCAAACTAACAATGCTGTAGAGTGCACTCATTGAGAAACTTGATACATTTTTCTGAAGAAATTGGAGAGTTCAAAGATGGCTGGCCAACAGGACACTCCAGCCAGGAATAATAGAACAGGACTCTAGGCCTTTTATGATTGCTTTATGGAAGCAGGGCCATAATTAAGAGCAATGGCTTGGGGCATTCATATTGTGCCACTTGAATTTGAATTCTTGGAGCAGTGCAAGTTGACCTAAAGCAAAAGCGTTTGCCAAGAATGCTTTCATTAGCTGAGAGCAAAAGCTGGAGGCTTGTGGCCAGGTCACTATTGGGTGACATAGCTCCCACCAGCCTCCATGCAGCTCACAGGACACCCAGGTCTTTGAGTTCTGGGAGGCAGCTGGTCATAAGGACACTACTGGGAGTGGAGTCTGAGGCTGTGTTTGAATCAAGATAGGAATACTTCTCTGTTCAGACACGGACAGGACTGAAGGAACAGCAGCTTTTTCTTGATTTCTTAGCTGATTGAGCAATTAAGGCTAATTTTCCTATTGTGTTTGATGTTCCTGTTTAGAGAGCACAAAGCTGGCCATCAGGAGGAAGGGTAGTTTGATAACACATTTGTGACCAGGCACATGGGCTGAAGACCAGCCCTGGTACAGGATAGTTAAACAGTAAAATTAACTCTAAGCTGTTATGGGTTCTCCATTTTGAGTTACTCATAACCACACGTCAGAGAGCTGAGAGTTTCCAAATGCAGCTTTTCAGCATTTAAACTTGTGCAGTTTTGCAATGCTTGCACATTTCCAAGAGTTATCCCACCACTGCTGTGTCAAATATGTGATAAAAATTATCTTTCCTAGTAAAGTCTTTTCTTTTCCTTGGACAAATGATAGAATATGTCTGCACCTAAATATTAAACAATATCCTGCTCTATTTTTCCCAACTTCACATTCAAACAATGTACTGACTAATTTCTAATGACTCAGTAGCGTTTCACTAGAGTGGTCCTGTCGTTCTGGACAGGAAATAAAACGAGAAGAAATCATGAAAGTGTGAAATGTTATCTTCCACATAGAACAGTCTGAGAGACAGTACCAAGAGCTCTTGCTCATGATAGAAAAAAGTATAACCTGTTAATAATTTTCTCTCAATGGTGAATTCAAAATTCCTTCATCTGCTGTAGCATGAAAGTATAGCTTAAGAAAAGCATTTTTGTTTGTTTTAAATATCCATGAATATTGCTTTGCCAAGAAGAAAACTAAAAGAGCTTCAGAGTCTTTTGTCACCACAGGATGTGTTAGAGTCTTTTATTTTTTTCCCTTTGGGATCTGAGTCACAATTTCTTTACATTTTAAGTGATTACTAGGTAAAACTTTAAAAAATTTAAAAGCTCTTCCCAGTAAACAAAGCAGAAATTATTGGATAGTCAAGCCACTACTTTCTCTGTAGGAAGTTATAACTGAAAGCTCATTTGAAGAATATGATGCAGCTAGTCTCAGAAGAAAAATCTTCATATTATTTTCATCATATCATGACTTTCACACACTCATTCTCCTTTCCATGGGTAAAAGTTGGTGGTAACTGAATGAGTGCAGACTACAAGAGTGAACTTAGAGGACATCTAAGAAATTTAGGTATGCATGGTGAGTAAAGAACATTTGAGGAGAATTAAAGCTGATGCCTTAAGTTTTAACTTTTATATTTTTCAGATCCTTTACTGCATTAGTGTATAACTCTGAACTCCATATAGAGTGTTATTAAGTTCTCTTCATAGTTTGGTCAGACAAAACAATCCTTCCAGGCCTAAGAACTAAGGTGATCATCAGAGCCTCAGGCCCAAAAAGTATAAACAGAATTGAATTGAGGGCAACAAACCGGGGGAATAGGACTTCATTACCTGAAGCTGTAATTGGACAATACATCTCTGATATGCAAATACACCAAACTTAGATCTGTCTGAAAAACTCGTGACCATCATCCATCTTGGGTGTAGCCTCTGAGAGGCTCCTGCACTGCCAGAGGTGCATCTATTAAAAGCCTTTAATAAATCCTTACTTTATTCTCTAACTCTATCTGGCCTCTGTTCTAGGCAGCCATTCCGGGCATCAAAATCAAGAAGAGAGACTGTCCTTTTCATAAAAAGGCCTTGGTTCCTCAACCAATACAGTGCCATATCTGGTCTCAGAACTGTATTAAAATAAAGTCCAGACTGGAGAAGCTTTGTTTTCAAACAAACAGGCAGCAACAAAAAAGAACAAACAAAAATTTTGCTAAGCCTAAAATAAAACAGGAGCAACCTGCCCACTGGGGAACACAGTCTTGGCCCTTTGCATCTCCTGGTGGTGTAATAAATTCTTCTTCTCCAAACATTGTGAACAGTCAAAAGTTCATGTTACATATTGGTTAGTGTGTTTCTTTAGTAAGTGGGCTGCAAATCCAAGATAACAAAAGTGCCATGTGTAGCAGCAGATACTACAGTAGGGACTATTCTTACTGAACAGCAGAGAAGATAATCACATAGATCTTATGTAAATAAGCAGAACACACATTACAGCTACAGCAAATCTAAGCAGCTTTCAATTTGCTATTTCCTTCACTGCCTGAATTTTCAGGTCTATTGCTTAAACATGTATTCTTTCCTCTCCTGCTGGAATACTTCCTGCCTTCTTTGGTTTAACTCTGCAGTTCACCATAGAAAACTGGTCTTACATATGCATCTCTATATATGCATCTTTATGGTATTTAATCTCGTTTAGAAAATAGTTCTGTAGTACTGCACAAATTATAATCAAATTAATCAAGTCCCTAAGGGAAGCACAATACGTGCTCATCTAAAAAGTCTCTCTGTGGTGTATTTATTTTTATTTGCCACCAGTGGTATATATGCATGCATATCTGTGTGAGAGAGGAAATGTTTTTATGTGCCTATGCCTGCATATTTGTGGGTGCTAAAATATATAGCTGCATCTCTTTTACATATACTCATCAGTATCTTGGGATATGCAGAGCTAATCACATCTAGAAATGTCATTTACTTAGAATTGCTCATGAATACTAGAAAACACCCTGAAGAATTTCCATCTGTGTATTCTAAATCAAAATGCATTCACTAATGTCAGCCTAAATTACAACAGCTGAGAACTGGTTGATGATTGTAAAAGACAGTGTGATTGAGGATACCATAAAAGAGACAGGAGGCCTGAGTCTCCTGCTTTGCTCATGTACTGATATCCTTGGGTTATTAGCAAATGGCCTCACTGCATCTCCACTTGCATGAAATATCCTCCTTTACAAACTCAATTTAAACATGTAAATAGTAACAGAAAAACAGAATATTTGTTAAATTACCCAGGAGACCAAATATCCCATGTGGACATCCATATCTGAAAATGAAAGTCATAAAGCAAGCACAGAACAAGCTCTAAGTCTCCAGCTAATGATTAGCTTCCTAAAGCATCTGTTGAATTCCCACCACACTCTGTGGGAACTGCATGGTACATCTGTATGCTAAGAATTAGATCCTGATTTTACCCAAGCCCAAAAGGAAAAAAAAAAGGAGCTGCTGGTAGAAGAGAACAGTCAGTTTGGCCACGTTCCTGCTTCAGAACCACTGGTCTCAGCTGATTCCAGCTGACCTCGGCATTGCTCCTGTACAATGCTCACAAAGGCAGTATTTGTGATGTCGACATTTGCTCGTTGGGTGCCATCTTTTTCCTTTGGGAGCTAGATAAAGGCAAGTGATTTCCACAGAACAGATCACTGAACAAACATTTCCGGCATTCAAATTTGAAGCTGTAATTTTGATTTGATTTGAGGCAATTATTTACTATAGTTACTGTTACTCTTCAGTGTATTAAGAAGCTGAGAATTAGACCTCTGGGGTCTGTAATCCTATTTATGACACCGGTCTCATTAAATCAGCAGTAAGGGTGATGTCAAAATCAACAGATTAGAAGAAAACTGCCTCACTATTGCAAATTTGCACAGCTCCAGCAACTTTGAGGCAGATAGACACCTGCTGAGGCAGTGGATTGGGAACTTCAGAGGAAGTGTGCTTTACTTACAGAGCAAGGAAAAAAAGATGTTTTCATCCTGATGCTCACACAGAAAGCCTGTTTTTTAAAACCCTTTCTCTCATATCTGTCTCAGGCAGGAGAATACTCCTGTGACTTGGGGTGAGGATTTTTCCTGTATATGGAACACTAAACAGAGCCTTTTTTTAAAACAGTGAAACTGAAGTAATATGTGAGATATGAGCAGTAACATCACTGAATGAAACATATTTCAGTGCTGCCTATGAGACCTAAGTGGACCAATACAACCCTGAGATGTTCTTTCTTGCTTTGATGAGCTCTACATTTCTATTTGTCTATGGAAAATACAATTTGTGTGACCACAGTGAATATACATGATGCATATAGATAAAAAATATAGAATATAGAAAAAATCCTGTGCCAATAAAGTTTCTGTTATAAATCCTAGAAATGAACAGATACATATTAAAATAGCACAGATGGAGGCATCAACTTTCATATGACAAATACAAAGAACCATTCAAAATATGATAGCAATTTAAGCATTTGCCCAAGGAATTACTTTTCTCTCCTCACTAGGCTCTCCAATCTTTTGCAGTTACCTAGTGGTGGATATCTTGTTTCCCTGCAATTGTGACAGAGGATGAGTGAAATGAAACACAGTGTTTCAGCATAGAAAGAGGACAAAAAAAGTACTTAACTGCAGAGCTGAGAATGTCACCAAAGATGCATAGCACCACGTTGGACAACTCTGCGTTGAAATATAGATGTCAGCAACAGGCAGGCATATGCATAGGCAAAACGTGTGTATGAACATGTAAAAACAGTCCTGGCGTGGTGTTTTGTCACCCAGTGACATCCGCAGGATGTGTGTCTCAGTGTCTGTGCTAAGGCTGGGCTCAGAGCAAAACTCCCTATTGCCACAGAAGCAGGGCCACCTGAGGAGACAGCCTGTACTGGCTGCTTCTGCACCACCTGCTGGGAACAACAAGCCCAAGTTTCTGCTTTTCTTTCTTCATCCTAGAACCATACTCAAAGATTACCCTAACCTGGAAGGAATAGTAATACTCCATTTTACCTTTACCACTTTTGACTGTTCCTGAGGAGACTGAGTTCCACTCTTACTACATTTTTCTCTCTTTGAGGCACAAAAGCAAACATCACTTTCTTTGTGTGAATATTCTTCCAGGCACAGATGTAAGTTAGACCAAGTCTCTGAATACTAACTTATCTTTAGTGAGGTAACTCTGAAGCTGCAGAATGAAGAAAAGGGGACATAAGTTTCTGCAGGCTTCTTGGGTTATGTACATTTAAGGCTGCCACAGCCTCTTTTTGCAAGGTGCTTGGCATCCAACACAGAGATTTTCTGGATTTTATCTCAGCCAGCAGAAAAAAGAGCAGTGGAAAGGTTCTATCTTCCCTTCTCATGCTCTCAGTAGGGAGAGGCAACACTATGTTTAGTGCTATTTCTCTGGTGTTTCAACATAGGGTTTGTAGTAGAAACAAAAATTTGGGAAGGCCATGTAGAGGCTAGAGAATTCCCATCCAAATCTTCCTTTTCAGGAAAATTTGTGCACTCCCACATCAGCACCTACTGCAGGATCACCCAAACTAGCACCTAAGCTTTCACACATTGCCAAAAAGCTTAATATGATATAAGTGCACAAATGTTCACATATATCTCTATAACCATTCTTGTGTAATGATATTGAAGAGGGAATCTTTAAAATATTGTCCTTTTAATTCAAGCTAACCTTTAGATCCTGATTATTCCAAACCAATCACAATACCATTTGGCCACACAAGGGGCACCCAAGGAGAGGTGACAAATACTACAAAGAAGATAAAAGATAATTTAACAAGAAGCGAGTTGTAAGGGGTGACAAAGTGTTATTTCCATAATAAGCTTATCTGAGCCTGGGTAAGTTCCTGAACAGGGTGTGGATTTGGCAGTAGCAAAGAAACAGGCTGCACAAAAATGTCTGTTTAGCTAATGAATGCCACTGAAGTGGTTGACTCTCATTTCTCTGGTTTGGATCCTTGCCACCTTTACTCTAATGTCAGACTTTGTTTAATTGGCAAATATACCTTCAAAGGATTGCAGAGCCCTCCATGCTGTTCCACAGGCTGTTAATATTTAATTGTGATTTGTTAAAGGCATACTAACATTATGTGTCTGGGTGCTTTATTATAATGCAAACCAGCAGCAGGACTTTCTGTGTCCTTTTTTTAGGGGAGAAAGAGAATATTGTCTCAGAGAGCAGAGAGAAAAATATAAAATTATTAGAGTTTTCCATTTAAAAAAATCTTGGAAAGAATCACAGGCTTTGTTGCAAATCTGTTTTGGAGGTATGAAATTCATGAAGTGATTTTCTTATCTATCTTTACTTCACTACAAAGGAAAGTAATTAATTTACTGGTATTTAAAACAAGACAGAATTAGATTTTGCCTTTTGCACTTTCAAATGTGTTAACAAATTTTGAATTTGGAGGAAAAGTTATTTGAATGGGCCTTTTTGATGGTTGCTTTGAGAATACAAAAGGAAGAATCTTCTTGAAATTTTCCATGTTTATTACTTTTGACTGAAGTTTCATTTCCATTGAACTTGCAGAAAGCAAGAAATAGGATTGAGGATACAACTCAAATCAGTACACCTCAAGGACTGTGTTATATAAAGGATTTAAAAATCACATGCATGTGCCTACATAATTTCTAAACATCACTATTTGGGTTAACTGAAGGACAAAAATTAAATCTGCATTATATCTTCATTCAAACAAAAGTTGCGTTCAAGCACATGATAGAAATAGCAATGTGAAAATAAAAAGTAGAGAGAATATTTGATAAAAAATATTCAGTCTTGGCCCAAGTGCAATTAACAAAAAAATCACCCATCCGTACTCATTTCTCTGCTATGAAAATCCTTAGTTCTTTTTAATTAAATAACTACTCTTTTACAGTAGCTTTTTATCTTCTTAAGAAATCTGAGTCAGCCAATAAAAAACAACCATCAAAGAGGTTACTTAGCACCTGTAAGCAATAATTTACACTGATGCCAACCCTTTGAAAGTGAAGGGGCACATTACATTTTTGACATATGTGAGTAATTTCCCTTCAGTTCATTTCTGTTATTGCCATATAGAAAATAAAGTTTATTCTAAGAGAACAAACATGCAGAAGGCTTTTTTAGAATTTGTTTTCAAATGCATCTGGTAAAAATGTGGGACAACATTCCTTCAGCTACTTTAGCCTGTTGCTTTCCACAACATCTGAAACACTGATAACGTAGGAAATGTTAAAAATTCCTTTCTGAATAAAGACCAAGCCATGATTTTAAATTATAACACTGAAACCTCAGAGAAGCAACATGTTTTGATTTACTGGACTTTTTTTCTTGCATATTTCTGGAGATGAGGGAATCTAATCATCCCATATTATCCCCAGATTAGCCAGTAATTTTTGAGAAGTTTGACAATTTCTTCCCCAGAAAAGGCAAGAAGGATTTGTTGTCAGGAGCTATATGCAGCCGCTCCAGGAGCCTTACCTGGACAGGCAGAGGTGCTGGGGCTGCCCAGCATACACAGCCAGTCAGCAGAGCCAGGAAATACCACTCCTATTTGCAAGGACATAAAAAAAACAGGATACAGAGCCTGAGGCTCAGGCAATTGGCTTATCCTAAGGCATGAAAACCAGTTTTGTTTTATGCTACTATTTTATTTTTTTTATCCTAGGGGTAAAATAAGCCATTTATGAGTTTGTCAATAATTTTCATCATGGTGCTTAATGGCAAGAACTTTGAAGCAGAATTGTTATACCAAAGATCTGAAGCAAAGTTCATCCAAGGCTACATTTGGAAAGTTGTCTAGTCAGCAGTAATCTGCTCTTTCTTAAATCCTTAGACTAATATTTTTTTTCCAAATCTTGGGATATTAAATTAAATAGTTTTTTCAAAGCTGCTGTTTATCACCGTTCATATTAAGTTTGTCTCCTTGTTACTCATCTGTGAGTCAGATAGCCTACAACAGCCTTGGTCACTGTGAACTGTGGCAGCAGTTTCCACAGAATTATCTCACATTCTACAGAAGGCATCAGATGCACATTTGATACATGATCTCACTGAATGCACCTTTCCCTTTGCTCTTGGACAGGGAGAATAATATAGGAGTGAGGCAGCTTTTAGGAGACAGTTAAATCAGTAGTAAACACAACATACCAGAAGAAATATAAAAATGTCACACAACAAGGCAAAAACCAAAATCAAATATTCCTAAATATCAAGGAACATTTGTTTTATATAGTGGGTTTGTTTTTTAGTCTGCTTTCCCTTTAAATACTCTCACAGCCACACTTCTCTGGGTAATTGCAGAAGTTACTTACTCTTGATTCTTTGCAGTACAGTTTGCTCAAGGCTGTTGCAAAAGATGCCAAGGTACCCATCTCCCTGAAGTCCACGAGAGCATTTGCAGTTAAGTGCAGCCCACTGAATTGTGAGAGGAGGAAAATTAACAGGCAAATGATATGAGAAATGAGGGAAAAAAAAGAAACAAAAAGGAGAACAAATACAAGGTATAAAACACTATTTTACCTGCTTTCCTTTTGGAAGGGTCTGCAGGATATCCTGAAAGCAGTAACCTCTTCCAGTTGGGTCTGGTAAGTTTTTTTGACATGGTGTTGCATGATATCCTCCTCAGCCAAAGAAGGAAATATTATCTTGAACAAATGACTCTGTGATAAATGCACAAGTGATTGAAAAAAAAACCTCAAAGAGAATTTGTCAACATTTCCCTCAAATTGGCCACACATTTCTGCAGCACCTTCTTCTATTCCTAACTTCCATTAAATATATGAATGACAGTACAGAGACTCATGCCATTTGTAAGTCACACAGAGCTTGCAGGAGCATTGGAGGCTGTGGTTGCTGCTCAAGCTGATCCTGACAAATTGTAGAAATGATCCAAAAGCAACACGATGAAACGGAAATTAAAAAAAAGGCAACAGTTGAGAGAGGAAATTGAACACACAAACAGAAAATCAAGAATAACTAGCTAGGCAGCATGCTAGAAAAAAGAAAAGGTTGAGGCAGGGAGGTTAGAGTGGATCATAAACTAAGTCCAGGTGAAAAATGTGATGCTATTAACAAGCAACAGGCTGTGGAGTAACAGAGGAGGTACTTATTCTGTATCCTGCACACATAAGGCCTCAGCTGGAGTCCAATTTTGACTACACTGCTATAAAAACAAGGTACCCAACTAGACAGTGTCAAAACCAGCTGAAGACAGATAAAAAAAAAATACTTGACTGCAATAGTACTAGGAAAAATATACCAAATATATTCAGACTAGAAAGGAGAAGACTGGGGAAAGATAAACCTTATTATAGTCTCCTCATCCCAAATCTTGCAGGAACCATTTATCAAAGTGTTTGCATTCTGTGTCTTAGTAAGAATACATGACCAAGACTGATATACAAGTCTACATCCAACCATTGGTGAAGTTATAAGGAATTTCTGTAAACGGAAGGCAGGCAATCCAAAACAGTTGTGGTTGCCCCTTACGTTTAGGTACAGTTCACAACCATTCCACTGTTGATACTAGAAAGGCACTTCTATCCCCTTCCATTTCAAGAGACTGCATCTCTTTTTCTGTTTCTTTAATCTGTTTTGCATGTTTCTTTGGGTTTAACAGGATAGCCAACATTTCCCCTCAGAAGATTTACTCAAAGCTCCCTGGATTCATTGGAAACACAGCAAAAAGCATTACACAACAGAGATTGTTTTCTAAATTTAAAATTCAGTTTATATTTGAGAAACAAAGCACTCCCAAAGGTTTTGCAGGAGTTGTAAAAAAGGCACAGCCTTCTCTGGACTGATTGAATGTGGTTTCCAGCCATCATTACATATTGCTAAAGCTTTAGACAAGCAAGATTATACATTGCATATCTCACTCTGAACTTTGTATAACTAAATGCAGACAGGCAATGTGTAACCCCAAAAGATCCTGCAACCAGTGTGGTAACACTTGCTGAAATTAAGAATGTTCTAACTGCATGTTTCAAGCTTTTTACATTAATTTTGGTGGTGTTTGATTTCTCAGTATCAGTAATGCCATGTCTAGAGAAGATCTCTATTAACTAAGCAGAAACTGAGCCCAGTCTGTCTGCTCTAAAAAGGAATGATTCTTTCTAATTGAGCTCATATCCCAGATCATGTCTTTTATACCACTAACATCCACACTTTTGTTTTGGTTTTGTGTCAAGGTTAACCGTCCTATGCATGATGCTTTCCACAGAGAAAACCCACATTCACTCCTGCAACAAGGAACCCAAAATTTCTAAATCCTTCTCAGTCCATTGTACAGCTGCAAAAGGTCTCAGCTCTGAAAGCCCAGTGAAGTACAGAAAAGTCATAAAAAGATTATTAGAGATTTTGCATTCTCATTGCAAAGTGGAGAGATGCCAACATAAACTGAAGCAGAGTTTGGCTTTTACCCATGCCCATTAGCCATGAAAACAAACATGAATTCCACAGGGCATGGAGAGATTGCATGGGAATAGCAAGGAAGTTGGGGTTAAAACAGGTGCAGAACTGGTATGATGGCATGGTCCTAAAACTGTGCAGTCACTCTCAGGGCTGCTGGCAGCTTTGGTTGTGTCTTTGTTCAATCCTGGGTTAAAATTGATTTTTTTTTTTTTTTTCAGTATTCAGTCTTCTACTCTTTGGTGGAAATAAGAACTCTCTATTCTATTCCTCTCCATGTGAAGATATGTACCCTGCAGTAATTCTTCCTGTCTCCACATGAGATTGGTATTTCTGGCAAACCCTACATAATTCGTATATGTTGCTGTAACTGTCTGCTTTGTACTTTATTCCTGTTTACTTCTTCTCTGCTCTTGTTGCTCTCAGATTTAATTTAAAAGCATTGACCTGAATTAACCCAGTAATCTCTCCAAAATTTGCAAGTGTAGAAGTGATCATAATGAGTGTACTATTTAAAACTGACCAGATAATTATACCTTAAGTAGCAAAAGAAAGATATGTTTTGAAATACTACTTTTCTGGTAAAAGGCATATGTTTTATATGAGATTTCATAACACATAATGATGTTTGATTCAGATGAAATAAAAGTAATTTATATTAGAAAAATTAAAAAAGCAGTTGAAAGAAAGATGGTGCAAGTCTGTTTCAATCTCATAATTCATTTCATCATTTATTTCACCAAGTCTGGACCATGATCTCTAATAATGGGGCCTATTCACAGCTGATCCACAGAATAACATAATGCTCAGATTTCAAGAATGTAGACAGAGCCAAGAAAAATGCATGATAGATCATAGTACATTTGAAAGGTTAACTTTTGTATATGGTTCATAGAAATTAGAAGAGAAAATAAAACAGAATTGCTCATGGTTTTGACTATTTGACCTTATATTTTTATCTTGCCTTTGAAAAGTTTTAACACAATTCATTATCCAAGTTTAACATTGTCCTTGGATAAATATGAAAATCATCCTCACACTGCACTATAAATAGGATTTGACAACAGGTTTTCATTTTGACTTTTTTCTTTTTTTGTTTCTTACTTATTTATCATCAGGAAGGATGAGGCAAATCTAACTTTTTTCATTCAAGTATAATATATTGAGGGCCTCTGCTTTTCATACAACATAGGAAGTCTACGAAAGCTCTTTGTGTGATACAGCTATTCCAGATTTCTGTAACCTGAAACCCTCTGAAGCCCTGGAGTCTGTTCTCTCAGTATCTCTGGAGGCTGCCAGCATGGTTCTGTCAGCATTCAAACATTAGACAATGAGAAATGTCATAGGTCTTTTTGTAAAGGAGCCTCTATCTGCCCAGCACTTCAGCAAAAAAACACATAGGAAAATTTGAATATGTGTTTAGTATGATATAAATGTGAAGAAAATCAAAACAAGACCAAAAGTACTCAAAAATATAACATGAAGTTATCAAATTAATTTTTACTGTGAGAATTTAGATGTAGTTTTTTGTTCTTATAGAATCATTTTACCATTAAGGTTGGAAAACTACTCTGAGATCGTTGTATCCAACCACGAACCTGACCTAATGCTGCCAGGTCCACCAAGCAGTAGATCTTGGTGGAAAGGGAAAGATACACTCCCCTACTCACTTTTGAGCTGCCACTGCACCTTTCACTGCCTTGGAAAGTGAAGGGAAAGAGGAGGATAAAAGCTCCAGAGAAAAGGGAGAAGACTCAGTGGTGGAGACCAGTATGACCACGCAAGATGGCAAATGGCTTTTGTTACCTGCAGGTCACACAAAGCCAGCTGCTACTCAGGCATGGGGCAGCTGACAAGTTCAGGAACATCAGGAGATTCAGCACATTGCTTAGAAAAGCCCCAAAAGCCTCAGAGATTTGGTAGGATTAGCGTCCCTGTAAAACTTCTATTCCTTGCTGCAGAGGGGTTGTTCCCCTCTTTCCATTTGCAGTTAGCCTGGTGACCAACATGCTCTGAGCAGTAAGCAAGGACATAGGACCTGGCTGGCTTAGCTGAGAAAGATACTGGTCTGCAGCACATCTTGCAGGAGATGTCATGGTGGGCTTGGACCTCTGGGGTATATCCTCTCAAAGTGGGGAATATCCAGTCTGCTTGGAGACATGCATCAGAGGGAAGACCAGAAGTCATAGAATAATAGAATTATGGAATCATTTAGGTTGGAAAAGACCTCTAAAATCATTAAGTCCCACAATTAACCCAACACTGCCAGGTCCACCAATAAACCACATTTATAAGTTCCACATCTAGAGGTCTTTTACATACCTCCAGGGATAGTGACTCAACCACTTCCTTGGGCAGCCTGTTTCAATTCTTGAAAACCCTTTTTGTGAAGAAGTTTTTCTTAATTTCCAATCTAAACTTTTCTGACACAACTGAAGGCTAGCAGAAGGTTGCCCATCGGAGTTTCAAAAAGTTATTAGTCGCAGTAACAATCCTCAAAGGATCACCAGTGCTTGACACAGCTTGGGACTGGGCCTTATGGATTTTACCTTGGGAAGAGTAAAATGATCACAGACTCAGACCCTCATCCCTGCTGCCATTTCCCACGAGTTTGGGAATGCTTGAATGTCACTTAGTGGGTGTGAAGCGGGGGAATCCTTCAAATAAGTGAAGTAACAGTGTTGTAAAAATCCATACAGCAGCAAAATTACTTCAACAGTCCCTTACACTGCTTCAGTGCAACTCATTAAGCTTGTGTTTCAATGTAGTGTATGCTTAACCATAATTATTCTCAGATGCAGACTTTATACTTAAACTCTAAGAACACAGGCACTTACTATTTGGGAGGTTATTGAACTAATTCTTGAACAGTCAAAACAAGGAACAACTGTGACTTGGAGTTAAGGGACTCAAAAACCTCTTCTTTCTGCAAAATCAGCAGCCTGTCAGCTGCAAAGAATTACAAGCATTTTCAAGGATTTCGGCAGAAAAGAAAACATTAATAAAACGATTAACAGATTTTTTCCCCTGCTCTTAATATGTTTAACACTCAACACCTTTGCTTACCTTTCAGCTTAATGTCACTAGTTCATTTATTTTTATAAAGACTGCTACAGGATATCTTGGTATAAAAATAGTTTACAGGGAGGCCTGTTTGGGAAGATCTCAATACACTGAGTAGCTGACTGATATGGAAGTTAACTACAAGCAAAACATTGTTCTTTACCTGGTGGAGAAGAGCCCAAGGTTTTAGCCCACCACAGGGTGTGTTGGGAGCTCATCAGAAACCTAAGGCACATGTTTAATTTTCACCCAGCTGAACATCTTGCATCTCCCTTGCAGCAGTGAGGATGGGATGCCCTGTGCTTGGCAGTGCTCCCTCATCGTGGTCCAAGGGGCCAGGGCTGCTCCTGAGCCCAGAATTTCATATTCTGGTCAGGTGCCCATGGAGATCAAAACAGAGCATTAAACACTTCAGTGGTAAGTTTGGCTTCTTCACAATTTCCAGCTTCAGGCTGCAGTTTGCCATAACCAAACTCTCCTTTTGCAGCTGAAATGAGTCTGATCCAGGTAAAGCATTTACAGTTTAAACTACACTCATTCAATGAAACTCTATAAACTGTATATGAAGTTACCAAACAATTGAAACGTTTACATACACACAGAACTTGTTAGGGCCATCTATGCATTTATGCATTTAAGGATTAGAAATTACGCAGATGACTGATGAATTTTTGAGGAGTCTAACTGTTACATAGTTATAAGCATAGGAAAGAATATAATCCTTAGTAATTTACCAGCTGCTCTAAAAATACCAAAACCTTAAAAATTTAAGAGAGCTTTCTGAAAAAATTAATTTCACTGTACAGAGAAATCACTGCCCAAAGGTAAAGTGATGTAGAAGAGTTATTGCAAGAAAAACATATGTGGCACATTGCCCACATTGGCAAAGCACTGGACTGTACCTTTGCTGTGTGAATAACCCACTGACTTCAATAGGACTATTTATGTGCTTAAAATTAGGATACTGTTAAAGTACATTGCTGATTTTGAAGCCAATTTGAAGTTGATTTGAAGAAATCAACTCAGATGTAGGGACATGACATCATCACTTAAATGTTACATGTTAAAGTAATTCAGAATAGAATCCACCTAAATAAATGTAAACATTTACATTGTAAGCATTGACATCTCAGCTAATTGTTTAGAGTACCAAAATTACCTATTTCCTCTTCATTTATGATAAAAGGAGCTTGAGGGGGTTATTACCTTAGATATAGAAATCTCCCACTATAGACAACCAAATTTAGATGAGATCAATGTCATTCCTGTGTCGTTTCTTTTGAAAAGAGACATTCTTGTCTCTCTCTTTTTTTTTTTTGTCTCTTTCTTTTTGATCTCTTTATGATCTTATATAAATTAAGCATTTTTCCCTTTTGAGCTAAAAAGACACATTGAAGTGCCTCCCTGTCTGAAGTTAGATCAAGATCTATTTCCATAAAGCAAGAGCTCTAATATTTTGCTAACAAGAATCTACAGAAACCCATGTGTTTGTTTTTAAAGTGTTAATGATCTTCAGTTGTCGGGAAGCACCTGATTTCCCACGAGCTGGATGATATAAACCAGTATGGAAAGAACTCCAGAACCAAGACTCATCAAGAGCAGACAATTTATTGAATCATCTTGGTTTCTGTGGTTTTTATTTGTTATTAAGTTATGTTCTACCCCTTACTTATATATTCAAGTTTTAATTTTCGTGATTATATCTAGGTCCGATTTGAAACTTGATTCAGTGCTATGAACCAGCTTTAGTGGAATTGAAACAAGCTTCCATGCTCTGGCTGTTGTGTGTTTCCATAGAGAGATCCAGTGCTTAGAATAATGCCTTAAAGAATTTGGAAAATCATGATTTCCTAGCAAAGGGCTCAATATCTATGATGAAAGTCTTATGATATCTCAGGACAATTTCTTGGTTTCTGTATAAGTAAATCCTACCAATTACTGTCTCCAGGCACTGAAAAGAGCTATTTAAATAAAAGAGCAGATTTAAACCTGTGCATGCCAGAATGCAACATTCTTCAGCTAATACATCCAACATCATCTGTGAAAATAGACATATACATCCAAATGAGCTCACAAAGGCAGTCGGTAAAGGACTGTGGAAGAAAACCTCTTCAAAGTAATTACTCTTTCTTCAACCTCTTAAAACATCTGCAAAAGATGGTTTCGGCATTAGATTTTTGTGCTGTCTAAAATGCATGGACTGAAAAAGAGATGTTATTTTCATGGCATATACAAACATTTTTATGTTCCCTGGTTACAGTTCTGCAGCAGCTAACTTTCATGTCACCATCTGTAACTCACAGAGCTGACAGCCTCTATCACTTTCCTTCTGCTAGTATTCCACTCCTATAATAACTGCCCTTTTCTCTCCAACTGGCTAATTGACTATCACAGTCAAACCTAGAATAGAGCTATTATTCTCAGCATGTATTTAACTTGCTTTGACTTGAGCACCAAAAAAGCCTTGTTCAACACACTCGTTTTTCCTCTCTCTATCAAGAGTTCAATTTTCTCTGCAAATATTTTTTTCCCCTTACATCCCAGTGTGGATGTGTATTGGATGTAGATGTAATAACATAAATTTTGCCCTTGACCCGTTTAGTGTACAGGACTGTCTAAGACTTAATTTCAGAGAAAATTATCTAGACATGTACTGTGTATTTTGAGGCTGAGTAATGAAGTTTCAAGTATCTGACCCCTTTGTTTCTCCTCCATATGGACTTGCATATTCTCTAGTTTTTAGTAATAGACATGAATGAGCTCAATGTGTTCAATGAAAATAAAATCTGGTCCAATCTTTGCCTGACTTTAAGTAAAATGCTAATAATATTTCTAAGTTTTTCAGAATTTTATACCAATTCAGGGAACAATACTGAGTTGGAGTTAGTTGTAATTAAGGGATGATCTACTAAAGAATATAATGAATCATCAAAAACTAATGATGGGATTTTTTTTGCTTTTTTCATGTCCTTCCTAAATACCTGTTTCTGATTCAAATTGTAATTATGGAGTTCAAACGTAACTGAAATAACAATATATTTGAATACTGTTAAAATGAAAAATTAAATTTACTTTATTCATTATCTATAATGTTTCAAATATTTCCAAGATTTCTGATAGCATTGCTATAATATTGATTCAAACCTAAAACACCATTATTTGAGGGCTTTAGATCCATCATTGAGGGCTTTATAATTCATTACTCCAGGAGCTCCCACAAAGTTTAGTTCCAGATCTAGATGTAAGTAAAACATAAGTTCTCAAGACATAATCTTTCAGACCTTGGTCTTGTTTTTAGTAGACATCTTTCCCTCAGACTTCTATATACACCTTTCTTAAATTTAAAGTTTCACAGCAGAAAAAAAAAAAAAAAAAAAAAAAAAAAAAAAAAAAAAAAAAAAAAAAAAAAAAAAAAAAAAAATTCTCAGAAAGACAAAATGTTGGGAATGGTGAAAGACCAGTTTATCGTAAGAAGATATGAGCCAATGAATTAAGGAAATTTAGAGATATCTTGGGCAGAGATACAATTTCACTTATGCTATTAGTGATTTGTAATAATGATGACTATTTGATTAATTACTGTACCTCCCTGTCTTTTTATGGAACAGGGGAGAGAAAGTTACTGTTCTGGCCTTCTTGGAGCTGGGAACTGCTTCTCAGCCTTCTATATTTCTGGTGAATGTCACACCATCAGACTATTTAGCACCAGCTGTGTAATTAAGCTTGTAATAATAACAACATTGTTTCAGAAAGAAAAAAACAAAAATCCAACATTAAATACGTAGCCTTTCATTAAGGCATTCACCTGGAATATAGCAAATCTGTGTTCATGTTTTATGTCATGCATGTTTTACATTGGAAGCCTGTTATCCTGTGCTTGAGGGCAATGGGACATTGGCCAGACTCTTGATTTCTGCAGTTTTTGTCTAATTATAACAAACTCTGAAATCCATTTTTGACATCATGAAGCTTTCCAAAAGTAATTCCTTTGAAACTTTTGAATTTCTATAAAAAGTTTTGAACATTTAACTTTTCCAATGAACATCCATGCAGTCAAAAAATTCCTGATCAGTTCTGCTGCAGTTAATTTTTTCCCCTCCAATTCTCATAAAGAACTCTTCCTGGAGAATTATAAAATAAAACTAGCCAGTTTTTAATCTAATCTGGCTTGGCTTTCACTATCTAAATTGTACAAAGTTTGCCATTGTGTGTTTCTGAAAGAATTATGAACTGCGGTTTTCCTTAACTAAGTCAAAGGATGTCTTCCTTAATTTAGATTTCCCTGGCATGTCCAGCAAACAATGATTAATGAAAACCTTATTTTAAATTCTCCTTTACAGAAAGCGGTTTTTTTTGCTTGAACAGGGGGAGAAAATTGACCACAAGCTTGTCTCCTGCAAAAGTGGTTTCCTCATCATATCACTCTTCCAGCAGAGGACAATGCCTTTTTCATCCCAGTAAGAGGTAGGTTAACCAAAGAGGAAAATGTGTCCAAAACTGATTAAAAAATGAAAATTAAAAAAGAAAGCTTTTGTAATGATCAGGAAGCAATCTTGCAAGTAACACTTTTAGTAATTTGATGAGAACAGTTGTAGATTTGCCACATTCTTAATTCAGGCCAGCTTCTTGGCTACCACAAGCTAGGTATAAGGATGGATATCAGAAGAGTTACTTAACAATCCTAATGTTTGATAATCTTTCCCATCTATTTAAAAGTAAACTCTCTTTACAGAAAAAAAAAAAATAAATAAATAAAAAAAAAAAAAATAAAAAAGGAGGAGGGGGGAGAAGGGTCTAAATAATAAATAATAAGAAGAATTAATTCATTGCAGGTCCTACCATTCATGCTAATAAACATCATTACAAAATCAGAAGCAGGTAGACTGCACAACATAATCATTACTTTAAAAGGAGAAAAAAAGCAACTTCTCAGAACTAAACAAATTTTTCAAGGTTTTATTCAAACAGATATAGTTCATGTGACCCAAAACTAGTTATTTCATTTTCTTAGTGTTGTTTATCTCAGTTGTTTAATATGAGTTCTTGTTCATGTAGATCACTCTTTTTAAGGAGTAATACCTAATATTATTTTTAACTTCTTTTGTTTCCATGATTATTCACTGAATTTTACTCTGATTCTTAAGTAAGTTTGGTACTTCTTAAAGGCAGTTTTGAGGTGAAATTGGTATTTTCCTGAAGCTAAACTGATCCTGTGAGTAGTTTCTCTGAGTAAGTCTAACAGCCTGTTATCTTTCACTAGTGCCAGCTTTCACTAAAGAAACAGCAGGGCCTCTCAATTACATATATAAAGTGTCCAATTTTCTTCTTGTTTGCAAGAGCTTTTTATTGAATTTTGCAGAATTCTACATTCCACGTGGAAAATTCATGTTGTTTATTATCACAGGTACTATGCATGCATACCAATTTTCCTATTAATTTTGGTATTGCTGTCATACAGATTAAGATTTGGTTCTAGAAAGCACACTATAACATATTCACTATTTGAAATTTAAAAAAATGAACCATGGTGCCTTTTCTAAGCAGCTTAAGAAATACTAGTAATCTTTACACCCAATCACCCATGATCCACAGACAACAACTCTTATCTCTGGAAGAAAAATCTCTTTCTCCTCAAGGATGAGGATAAATCCGAGTCATCTGGTCTAGTTGGAGCCAAAGTTAAGAAGAGATACTGAAAAGATTATCAGCCTATAATTAGGGATTTATAATTACCTAATTAAAAGCCAAATCTTCTCAGGCCCAGCCCAAGAATTTTCATTCAAGCAAGGACCAGCTCTGAGTAACACGCCCTAATTGGAGGGTCCAGCTGATGGGAGCTCTAATCAGGGGAGTGGTCTGGTTTCTTCCCCTCATTCTTAATACAGTTCTACCCACAATGAGGCTGCTGTGACCATTGCTGCAGTGTCATGGCAGCTTTAAGGGTGACACTTTTCTCCTTGTCTTACCTCACTCTTCTTGGAAGTCTTCATCACCTGACATTGTACCTGATAATTTGGAGAGGTTATATTTGAGATGGAGTAGAAGAGAAATCCTCAGATCACCTGAAGTTTGCAGAGTGTGAATTCCAGCAGTGTTGAGTGGATTATAGCAATCAAATCTAGGTTTAAGACTGTTGAGAAAGCCATCTGTTGTTTGTATTTTGAAACTGAATGCATAAAATATAGGAGGAATCAATCATCTGCCAAAAACATTGACATTCTAGCTAAGAGTGAACAGCTTCCTCAGCAAAAATTAGGCATTTTGTTGGGAGGAAAATCCAGCTATTGATTTATGTGGCAAAATGTCAACTGATTAATCCTATCAGTGAACTTTAATTAGATACATGTTCATTTGCTATCCTTCTCCCCAGACTACTACTGTGTACAGTATTGGCCAGCATTTGGACTTGCTGGTGTCAGCACTGCACAGTTTGCAACATGCAATGTCACCTCTTGCAGAAATACTGCAGTTGAGTCAAAAAGCTCTATTTATTTAAGCTGAAATATATTGATTTCTACTGATGTTTTAAATTTTAAAAAATTAAAAATAAGTAATTGTAGTTGTACTTTGTGGTTCTTAAAAGTATTTTATTACACAAAGACACAAGTAAAGGCCAGATGGTGCAAAACAGATATTTCAAGGCCTGAATTAGAAAATGCACTCATGGTTCTCAATGGAAGCTCTCTGCATCAAATCTGGATTTGAAGGAGTGATGGGTAAGGTGCTGAAATTTATCCATACAGTTTGAGACAGAGCTGCAAATTTGTACACCTCCCTCCTTTCAAAATGCAACTGCCTCAGCACCAAAAACCCAATGGTTGTCAAATGATAGAGATTGTGTCAGACAATATCTATATAGAAAAAAGATTTTCTTTTAAAAAATCTCTTTTGCATCCCTACTCGCCAGAACAGTTTAATATTGCATATAAGAATTTGATTAGATTTTCAAGTGTTTCTAAAGAAATTCAAATATTATATCTAAGCCTGTTCACCTCATTGCCTCATTCTGCTTTTAAATGTCCCAACGACTTGTTCTCTTCTTTTTACAAATAAATTTAAATAATGTCTTTCTCATTCAAACAATGATGAGGAATGAGTTTGCAAATCGCATCATCACATCAGATATAGCTTAAAGGATATTATTTGCTGAAATCCTGATCATAGAAGTATTTTTTTTACCAAAGTTTTGATCAAGTAGTTAATACTCACATTAGTTGCTCTGAAGGCTTATATTCTGACAGATTTGTATGAGGATGTCCTAGGTGGACCGAGCAGCAAGCACACCACTGGTGTGGGTTTGCCCCACTTTGTATCAGAGGTAGAAAAGCAGCTCCTTCTCAATGGATGGCAAGCCTTTTCTGATCCTCTTGAGCTTGCCAGAAAAATCAGTCTAAATATTGAATGGTCATGTTGTCAATAAATGGAGAGGTGAAGCCTGAGGCATAAATGTGAACAAGTCGTCTCAAAAGAGGAGAAAAAATTAGACTTTTTATTTAAAAGCAAAGAAAATGGATATCTTTTCCTTTGGAAGGTGAGCCGTGAAAATCCAAGGTAATATTTAATTCTTGGGGGTGATGCAAAACATTTAGTAGATAGAAAAACAGACTTGCTTCAGACTGACCCATACATGTGTCCATGGTATTTGAGCATATTCAAACAACGGGACCTGGAAAACACTTCCTAGACAAACTGAAAGGGCAGCAGCAATTTAGTTCATAAAGAAGGCAAATAAATTAGAAGGAGAGTAATAAAATTACTTGAAAATGAAGAAATATAATACTTGAAATATAATTTCAAATCTTTTCTCCAAGAAGTGATTTCCCCTTCCTGGTTCAGTCATCAGAGATGCTGTTCCAGTTCTCTCACTGTCCTGACTCCCTAAATGTCCTCCTTGGTCCTCTGTCATGTATACAGCTTCTTCACATCCTGGCTTTAGGATGCACCTGCATGTATCAAGTAGTTATCTTCCAGATATGGCAACTGCTCCCAGGTCTGGTCTTCAATTTATTTATATTGGATATGTGCCAGGTAATTTCTCCTGTCTCTTGCTGAAATGAGTCAATCAGCTTTTTCCCAGATGAAAGACAGTTACGAATGATAAAACTCTGCCCAGCAAAGCATGTTCCATTCAGATAACATGAATATTAATTATGCCAAGTTTAGCATCCTCTGCTTCGCAAAATCCTCCTGGGTAGGTCTTGTCCTCTCAAGTGCCTCACAGCACTTTCTTAGCATAAGCATCATACATGCTCAGAAATGCTATAACAAAATAATTCTGGCAAAATCTCACATTATTTCATGCTCTCACCCAAAATTACCAGGACTTAAGTCACCTAGAATCCAGAGAAAATCCACAGGACCATAGAATGGTTTAGGTTTGAAAGGACCTTAAAAATCATCTCATTCCAACCTGCCTGCCATGGACCAGTTTGCTCAAATTTGGCCTTGAACATTTCCAAAGATAGGGCATCCAGAACTTCTCTAGGCAACCTGTTCTGGCGCCTCACCACTCTCACAGCCAAGAATTTCTTCCTTATATTTGACCTAACCTATCCTCTTTTGTTTTAAAACCATCGAAACAACTAACATGAGACTTCCCATATCAAATGAAGTTTGATCAAATGATAAAGCAAAACAAAGTTTAACAGACAGTGACACAAAACTTTATCAATTAGAAATACCACTGAAGTGGTATAGTGAAGTAGTAATATACTACTGGATATTAAAAATGGTTTGAGGAAATAGGACTGAAGGGCATTTTTCTCAGGACATTGTTCTCTCTGAAAGCAAACAGAAAGAAGAATGCATTTTGTAAAATTGACCATAACACTCAAATAAATTATGAGAATTGTTCAGATATAGTGTGGTGGGTTAACCTTACTGCTGCCAGCTGCTGACCAAGATGCTCCATCAGTCCTCTCCACAACAGGACAGGAGGAGAAAATACAGTGGAAAAGCTCATGGGTCAAGAGAAGGACAAGCAGATGATTTACCAATTAACATCACAGGCAAACCAGACTTAAATTAGAGAAATTAGTTTAATTTATTTACACTTAATAAAAGACTAGGATAATAAGAAGCAGAAAAAAACCCAGAAACCACCTTCTTACAACCCCTGTTTTCTTCTTGGGCTTAATTTCCCTCCTACTCTTCTGTCTCCTCCCCCAGAGTGGCACAGGAGAATGGGGAATGGGAGTTGTGGTCAGTCCATATTGCTTCATCTCTGCTACTTCTTCATCCTCACCCTCTTGATGACCTTCTCCAGCCAGCATGGATCCTTTCCACAGGGTGCAGTCCTTCAGGAACCCACAGGTCCTGCCAGCAAACCTGTTCTGCTGTGAGCTCTGTGGGCTGCACTCTGCATTCCTGCTCTGGCACAGACCCCTGGGGCTGCAGGGGCACAACCTGCCTCAACATGGTCTCCTGCAAGGGATGAAGGGCAATCTCTGCTTCAGTACCTGGAGCACCTCCGTCCCCTCCTTCTGCACCTTCTTGGTTCTGCTCCTTCTTGGTTCCTGCAGACCTGTCTCTTGCATGTTTTCTCACTCTTTTCATAACTGCTGTCCAAGTTTTCTGTCACTTTCTTAGATATATTGGCACATGGGTGCTGCCAAAACCACTGATGGGTACAGTTTTTCCCAGTGACTGGTCCGTCTTGGATCTGGCTGACATGGAGGAACTTCTGGTCTCTGTAGTCTGGAGAAGACAGTTACAGCCACCTCCTCACTACCAAAACTTTAGTGCTTAACCCCAGCACAATGAGTATAGGTCAATATGTATGAAAAGCAAAATTAATCCAGCAGGTTAAACCAGCACCAAGTGTTCACAAAAAGCCTGACAAATTTAAAAGAATTTTAATATTTTCACAGTTTATTTCAAAATTTCCAGTCTTCAATAGGAAAAAGGTTGTGCTGTTGTTGCTGTTTTGTAAATGTTTCTAGTATACATAAATTTTTTTGAACACCATTAAACACCATAAAAATTAACTAGTCTGCAAATGGACTATGAGGATTTTTTGATTTAGAATTTTCTTCTTGATTCTTAGGAGTGGATATCAGGTAACAGGGATTAGGATTCAGTTAGAGATTATATCTTTTCCCATTGAATTATTATATTTAATTTTATTTAAATTGTTCAATTCTTCTTCATCATATAAACATTCTGCTTTTTTTCTCCATTGTGAATTTCTTGTTGTGTTTTAGTTAATTTCTTTTTAATTTAATAATAATTAACATTTTAGTGATCTCTCAATTCTATTTGACTTTCTGGTTCAGATAATTCTAGTAACTGACAATGCTGAGATGTATGCAGTGTATCAGTACTAAGTAATTCCAAAATCTCTAACGTAGTTGTAGAAATATTCAAAAAAAAAAAAAATCCTTTTTGCAAGCATTCAAGTAGAAAAATAATAGGATAAATCAGTATGAAAATACAAATTTCATTTGAATTACTGGTTGATCTTACTTGATTTGTAACATTAGCAAAAGTATGGTGTCTCCAGAAACAAATCTTTTAAACTAACCTTCTATGAAAACTTTATTTTAGAACATTACATCACAAAACATTCCGACAATGGGGAAAAGGGCAGAACCTTCATGCATAGAAGTATCTGTTATCATGTTCATAATAGTGACTGATAATTAAATTGGGTTTGCAACAGATGGGATGAATGTAAGTCAGTTTGTGGCAGAAGGCAGACATGCTAGCTAATGAGAAATCACAAAATTGTACTGCAAACAAATGCAAACTGAGGTGGGTAAGAGAGCTGCGTCTGTTACCCAAACTGTATTTCAGTTAAAGCTATGAATATTTTAACTGCAGAATTAGCAGCACCCTGCAGTTAATCAGGCAAAATGGTATATATAACTAATATGCACCTTTCTGATGTCCTCCAACATATCTCAACAGGACTAAAGGAATCTGCACATGAAAAGTGATTAAAAAATACAAATTATAGTCTGCCTAAGTAGGAACTATCAAGAGTGTGATAATGGATCTACAAGACTTGATTGAAAAATAACTATATCTAAATAAACTTTATAATGTTTTTGCTAGAATGTGAACTGGTGATTGAATTGGGCACTTGCATTTGAACTCTAAAAAGTAATGGCTATTCTGTGGAAACATTGAGTCTATTTCTTGAAATTATAATTTAACTATATGTATTTGAACCACCACAGACAACTCTATAATTCACAAATAGCCTTATAATTTAAATAAGAAAGAAGTGTGAATTTATTTATGTATATACATAGGAATGATATTGGAGCAATTCAAGAGGATATTATCAAGAAAAACTCTTTGACAATGAGATATATTTGATCACTCCCTGATTATCTGACAAATGGCCTATTTCATTTGTGGAATGGTATAGGGAAGAGGCCTGTGAATGAAAGTTAAAGCACTTGGAAGTCAGAGCTATCTCTAGCTCAAGACAGGAATACATCAGCCTTCAGCCTGATTTATTTGCCTCTTACCACTCCTGCCAGAAGAAATATATTTGCTCAAGAAAAATACTTGATGCACCACACAAAAAAATGGCTCTGATCAGACTGTTTGACACTCAGAAATGCCAGAGGTGATCATCAAGGATCTTGTGGTTGTGGTTGCCACCCTACTGAAAGCCCAGAATATAGTCACCCTGAGATCACTGCCCACCCTGCAGCATTTCAGTAGTCCAGCTTGGTGGGATCAAATGCAAAACAGATACTGCAAGTGCCCAGCAAAGTGAGTTCCTCACATCTGTGCCAGATGTCCTGTGTACATTCTGAAGTTCTCTCCAGACGAGGTCCCTCATCACCTTACAAATTTACAGCTCTTTTCACATCCCATTTTTTAATTAGGTTGCTTTGGATCCACAGCAGTAAAGAAAGATATTTAGAAGGTCTATTAGATCCATGTCTTTTTTAACAGTGTGAAGCCCCCTGGGTGATTTTTCTATTTTATTGGAAGACCTGAATATATGGAAAATATCCACATAGAGAATGATGGTAGGATCACTCTTAGCTCTGATCTGGAGCTGGCATGGATTTAATTGACATTCCTTCATTTGTGCTGTTTTCTGTATGTAGTAACGGGGTGTTCATTGAAGTGTCTTTTATGGACTCTTTTGAATTTCTACAATGACACAATTTCCACCATCTTATGGTCCCACATGAATCTAACAAAATAAAAAAAAAAGGGTTGGGAAAGTCAATTTTCCCAAGTGAAAAACACAGTGATTGTGATAAGTTGTATACATTTAAATTGAAAAGTTCAAAAGAGAATAAAGACCAAGACAGTTGCATTTTAGCATCTAGGTTGTTCAAATAGAGGACAAAAATACGGAAGAAATGACAGTAGAAAATATTTTGATTCTGCAGCTCGTATTTCCTAAAGAGTTTTGCTATTAAAACACCTAAACTTTAGTATTATTTATAGACTAAAAGTGTGCATATTTTAAAGATAACATATTATTCAATTGCTTTATCGGACATATTCATCAACTATATGGATGAGAAATGTATTTTTCCATATGAGTTTTTCTCTTGGCAAAGAGTTATCTATGAATTTGCCAATGTAAATTTAACTTCAGGGTTCTAAGAAAATTAATAATAACTAGGAAAATTTGAAACTATTTAGGTTAACAAAGGTCTCCTATACCTAGATCTAATATAACATGAAGTAACAGTTGACTATATATTTATGAGACAAACTGCAGACAAAGGGGCCATTGGTTAGCAGTACCATGAAGAGAAATATAGAAGCATTTGATTATAAACTTCAATGAAATATTTAAAATATCACTTGAGTGGAGGCAGAAGACTACATGAATCATCTGGTGTGGCTGACTTCCCCCACTCCATTATATTTAAGCAGCTTTACTGTGTCTTTGAGATGGGAAAATACCAGGAATGTATATAAATTCCAGATTTAGACTCACGTCTCTCAAAATCTCTGGAACGATTGACTCATTATCCAAGCCGTTGTCTTTCAGGCTTGTTTTCATAGAGGTTATTTTTAATACACAACTGGTTTAACAGTACAAGGTTTAAAGGCAACATTGTTAAAGCAGCTGAACAAAGTTCTGCTGACCAAAATTCTACTGACCAGCTTTACAGCTTTGCACATTACTGTGGGGCTGTTGTCTGACCTGTGTGGGGAAGGTGACCAGCAGCACTTGTGTATGGCACAGAGACTCCCATCACACTGCCTGAGTCCAGCCCTGGGATCGTCTGCCCCTCCCAAAGTGCAAGAGAATTTATTTTATACAAGGCAACGAAGAATGTGAAACAGAGTCTCAGCATCTGAAAGTCCTTCATTTACCAAAGCCTTAAAAAAAAGAACACATAACATTACACTCAGTTCTACTTCAAATGAGTTTAAAACTTTTTTTCAGACTTGAATTTTTCCAATTAGTCTTTCTGAATGTTTTTTATGTTAGCATTTAAATCATATAAGAAACAGGAGATGTTGCATTTATTAAAATAACAGACTCAGAATAGAACAGCAAAAGATTCCTTTTAATACTTCACCCAAAGGGTATTAATTTATACAACATTTTGAATGTTTTATAAAGACCAAATGGTTAGTTTTAAAGAATCTTTTAAAAATAACCAAAAACCTAAGGAATTTGTCTAGGCTTTGTCTGGTCCCCATCTCAAGTGTGTGCCTTGGCCTAGTTGAAAAGTCAATTGTTATTCCCTCTCATCCTTGGTTTCTTGATTTCCATGCAAAGAAAACACAGGTGTGCTGCTCCAGGAAGGGCCATCATGACCCAAGCATCAGATGAAGGAACTGGGGACAAGGATGAAGGGGTAAGGGTGCAACATAAATTCTGGCTGCAAAGACACATGACTTGCCTTTCTTGGTAAGAAGGACTTTACTTGGTCGGGAGGTTGATTTTTTTGTCTTTTGTGTAAAGACTTGTAGTTATGACATTCCCTCAGAAATGTGTCTCTGCCCTTCTTCTGCTGAGTTGTTTCTCTACTTTCTTTAGCTAGAACTTTAGTTGTGGACTGGTGGAAAGATGTCATTATAAAGAATTTGGTTTCATGCCTTTATGTAGCAATAAGAAGGCAATAAAGTAGAGGAGAGCAACCCTCTATATCAGAGAGAATGTTCTTTATTGAGGTAAATAAGTGAAGAAGAGGAGCTACACCAGTTTTTCTGTCTTTCTGGGGATACTCTGGGAAATCATAGCATACTCACCAGCTTTGACCCTGAAAGCAGTATGGACAATTGGAGGATGTCAAAACCCAGAGAATGTGCTGCCTTCCAGGTCAGGGAAGTTTTGAGTGAAGCAGGTCAGCATCTAACTTCCCAGTACAATTATAGCCCTCAAGACCCTTGTGTACATTCAATGAAGCCAATAGGCCTCCATCTGAGATGAAAGCTATATCTCTTGAAGACCTGGTGGGGACTGGTAACAGCCAAGGTCTACTTATAATTATGCATTTTTTTGCATGTCAGCCCACATTTTTTTCCAGGAGATACAAATGAAATATATGTCTTCATGCTCCCAGGTGGCTCTGTCAGGAAAAGAATTCTCAGATTTACTCAGGCGGGATAATTTTGACTACTCTGTCAAAAAAGTTGTTTTTTTTCAGGTCAGGTCTGTATTTCTTTGTGAAGAATAAAAGGCTTGACAAAAGACATATGAGAAAGAAATGGGGACATATCTCTTTTGAAGTACAAAAGCAGTGTGTTTTGAAAGTCATGTTAGAGGCTGTAATGTGGCTGCTTGTGTATCTCCAGAAATGAAGCCAGAATGCAGAGGAGTCAGCATTAAAAATTGTCTTCAGAGCCCATTGCACTGAAGTGTTCTGTTGTAGATGAAAATGAAAGGAATCTGGTGTAATTAAAGCAACAACATGCATTTTTTTTTTAATTACAGAATCAGATCAGAAGTTTTTAAAACACTGCAACAATTCAATCCAATTTGACGGCAGTGTGTTGGTATAAAAATTAAGCATGTTCACAGTTAAGCAAATGCTATTTTAAAATTAAGAACCTGGGACCAGTCAAATAATATTCTCTGTAGCAGGTAATGCTTTAACAGTTTGTTATCTGCCTCCAAGCCTTGACAGCAACACTGTTCAACATCACTTTGAAGTAACAATACATGCAGTGAGCAAAGTCAGCATGTTAACTATTCAGGCATCTTTTTTGTTCAAATACTGTACCTTGCAATTATATTTTACTTTTTATGAGCTTTTATCACAACTACTATATTTTCCAAATGTGGAATTTTCCTCTATATTTAAGTACTCTTTTTTTCAGTGTGGTTCTTTCATTATGATGAATTTCCCCCATATACTTGGTTTTCTGCATTTTTTGCTTTCCTTTTCCCTGTTTTGCTGCTGTGAAATATTTTTGCATTTCTCTGCGTTTCATTCCTTTGGATGGTTAGCTTGCAACAACTGTAAACTCTAAGTGGTGCTTTTTGAGGATATCCTTCCTACTGATGAGGTGGAAATCTGCAGTGCTTTGGAGGGGCTGCTTTCAGTAGGTGCAGCATTAAAGAAAGACCTTTCCCCTTGAAGGATATGTTTACTTTGAAAGTGGGAAGTGAAAAGTTAAGCAAGACCTCTTTTTTTTTTTCTTTTCTTTTTCTTTTTTTTGTTTTGTTTTGTTTTGTTTTGTTTTTTGTTGGTTTGTTTTTTGTTTTTTTGGTTTTTTGTTTTTTGGGGGTTTTTTTGTGAAGGAGGGAAAAGCAAAGGCAAAGTGAACCCACTGGTAGCATCCTGAGAGGAAAGCAAACATAAAGCTGACACATCAAAATTTTCCCAGCTGAAGGAAGCAGCTGCTTAGGTAAAACATTTGTAAGGGTCTCAGTGCATGAGACAGAGTTCTCTCAGTGTTGACCCAAAGTAGGAAATAAATTCCCACGGGAACAAAGAGTTACAACAAACCTCACCACCTCCTGCTGGAAAAGCAATCTGCACATCTCTGACCTTACCTTGAGTAGCATAAGCACGTATATGGTATTCTAAATACTCCATTGGTTGTTGCACATGATTACTGCCTGGGAAGGAGAGGAATAAGCAAATATATAATAGATGTTAGTCATGCCTTAGTGCACCCTGGCCTTAGATGCAGCAATGGTGAGGCTGACTGCTGAATGTACAGCAGAGAAGGGGCTTTGGATGCTTCACTTTTACAGGCTTAATCACAGTAAGTGTTTCTCATATAATAAGAAATGGCCTGGCCAAATTCTTTGTTGGCTTACAGCACTTTGACATGAAGGTAGTTCCTTTGATGTCAGGCGAATTTTTATGATTTTGACCAAAATGAGAATCAGTCTCTAGTTCTTGTAAACACAAAAATAGAATAATGATGCTTTTTATTCATTTATTTTTAGTAAATGCCATTATCCTGAGGGTTAAACTGAATTAATTCCATAAAGAAAGCTGCCATAAGGAGTCATTTAATGCCTTTGTGAAACTGGTAGCCAAAAAAGCAGCTGTTGCAATGGCTAGGATGTACAGTTTAGGTTTTAACAAATGCTGGAATCTAAGTACTCTTTGTTGTTTGATAGATGTGAAGGATGTGCTCTCATGAGGGAGATGAGAGGTAGAAATCTGAGCTGCAAAGCAATACAGAAGGACATTGAGAAAATGGAAGTCAAAATTCCAGCCATGCCTTGCAGCATGATAACCCTCCCCACCCCCCACCACCCCCCACCCCTCAAAAAAAAAGCACTTTGAGGGAGATTTGGATATGTGAACAAAGAAAACTCCTAACTCCATCCTCCATCTCTCTCCCAAATCCTCCCTGCAATAACACAAATATTAGCTAACTGCCCTAAACAAAATTCAACTACAATGGCATAAATGTTGTCTATGTGATGGTTACTGCATTAATTATCAAAATCAGACAGGAGAATAAGAATCTGTTTAAAACTCATTGCTGAACACTAGGTTATTCACATTCTTGTTCTGTCTGGAAACATTTGCAAGGGAATATTTCAGACAGGAACAGCCCAATTCTATTAATAAAATTCCTGGCAAGATATGAAAAGCCCAAAGATTACGTGACTGCTCTGGTTAGGTGAGCTAAACAAACACTAGTTTAAGTAATTGCTTTGTATATAGAAAAGCTCTCCTGAAAGAACAAGGATTAGGCCATTAAAAAATTAAATAAGCTACACCTAAATGAATGCTTGTAAGGTTGATAGCATTGCAAATAAAGACACACTACATGGGTCTATAGTTCCTATAGATATGCATGTTAAATACACATTACCCTAAAACTCACAGATCATTCAAATACAGTTAAACTCAGGAAATTGAGGCTATAGAATTTGCAGTTAATCTTTTGGTGGACATGTCCAAAAGGTGAACAGTTCCCCATATGACCGATATTCTCACAAGCTCTCTGCTGGCACTGCTGGTGGTGCTAAAGTTCCTGCAGTTTCCATTACAGACTCCTTTTCATCCAAGCACTATTTTCAATTCACCCATCAAAATTTATTCCAGAGCTTGCAATCAGACAAGAACAAGTTATTCATTCTTATGTCTGTGTTTCCAAAACTGTCTTTTATTTTTAGAAAGAAATAGAGTAGTTTTCTGAACTTGGTGTTTTCCCCCAAGAGTAATAGTGAAATCTACCACCAAGATAAAGGTGTGTACCTCAGTCTCACTTTAGACCCACTTGGAACAAGTCCTATAAACTATTATCCAAGACAGAGATTTCCAAATCTAAGTGCTGTCAATGATGTGGATAAGTTTGCTGATGCAGAAAAATCTATGTTTTCAGGGTCAGACTATAGGCTCAAGACATTTGGATTATCCAGCCTTTTAATAAAAAAAACAAACAAACAAACAAACCAAAACAAACTAACAAAAACCCAACCAAACAAACAAAAAACCCCACCCAACACCAGCTATCCTCACTTATCTGAGGACAAAACTTCCTGAAAATCAAACGATAAAAAAAATTCTGATTTTCTTTTTTTCAACTTTTTCATTGCAGTCTAAATAACCTGTCACCTTTTGGTTGGTTGGTTTTATTTGATTTTGTTTGGGGAGGGGGTTAGTTGGTTAGTTGGTTGGTTGGTTGGTTTGGAGGGTGGAGGGATTGAGGGGGGTTGTTTGGTAGTTTGGTTTGGTTTGGGGGTGTTGGAAGGGTTTTTGGTTTGTTGGTTGGGGTTTTTTGTTATCTTTGTACTCATGGGAAAAGTTTTCTCATCTACTCTATCATGTGAAGAGGAGAGGATGTATTGGTGGGAGACCAGAGGCCTGAAACAATTTTAGAGGAGCTTTTTTTCCTGTTTCATTAAGAAAATGTAATTAAACAAAGCTGCTGCTCATTCATATCCTGCCTTTAACAGAAAAATACATGCAGTCAGTGAATAATAATGTGTTTTCATCACCACACTCACACAAGCAGAGTCCAAAACACTGAAAAGCACCACCAGGAGCAAGACAGAGCCCTCTGCATTTCATTGCTCATACCTCTTTTCCCTCCTGTCCAGTCTAGGAAGGACACAATTGAATTTTTGGAAGGAAAATGTTCTTTATGTGTTATGCAAATGAAAATGTATTGAGGGCTTGGGTGCTGTCACAGGTTTGTATCAAATTATTTTTTCACATCTCTTCCCAATAACTAATATTTCTAACCTCGTTTAATTGGCTCCTTTGTTTGCCAGCCTGAACAGGGTATGCTGTTGGGTACAGAGGCCCTCAGTTATGGATTTAGGCTCCATATGCTTCCTCAAGAGAGCAATAAACACCTCAGCAAGGCTATTCAAAGCATCAAAGTTAAAGGAGACTTTTTAGTCAGCAGGGTCTCTCTGTAGATCTACAGTTTCCTGGGATGAGTCTCTGCTGACTACAGGAAGAGTTTGAACACTTATCTCATGTACAGGCACACAGATATACATCCATAAGCATAAGTGTCTTGAGGAATCTGCTGCTGAATGAGTGCGGTGAAGAGGCATACCTCTCTTAGACTCCCATGCAAACTTGCAGTGTATTGAATAACGAAAGATTTTTCTCAGTTTAAGAAGAAAAAAACCCTTACATTCTCTCAATTCTGTAATCTGCTGTTTTATTGTAATCCGTTGTTGCATATAGATTATGGATTTAAGGCTCAAAGAAATCTTGCAAAGCAAAAAAATTTAAGAAGTGGGGAGAGATCAGTGCACGAGCTCATTTTCTCTTTGTTACAAACCTGACTCAGGGGCAAAGATGCCCTTGTTCATTTAATACAGAGTGTAAAAGAGCAGAAAGCTTCACATGACATATGAAGGAAGAGCTTTTTTTCTGGAGAGATGAATCTTCTCTATTTCTCATTTAATACATCACTAGACACTTTCTTCAGAAAGCAACTTTTCTTGGTGTTACTCAAAATCTGCCTGTTAACATTCCTTAGGCATAATTCCTCCAGCTTGTCTGTTGACGGCAGTGATGCAACTCATCATCAGACCCTTGGTGTTCAAACAATACGGCTGTGAGCTGACTGGAACTCCTCAGGGCTGGTGTGCAGATCCATGGAGTGAAGCCTTTCTGCCATGTGTTTAAACATAGATATCCTACACCCCAGATGCCATAGAACCAATATTGGGACAACCTGGGGTTTGAAATATTGAGGCTTGCTGAGAACTACAGTGTGTTAGAATGAGCACAGCATGGTAACGGCACGGCTATATGATTTCTACAGGGGATATTAACTCAAAAGGAGCATTCCATTAATGCAGCTACTTGGCTTCCCAACAGGAGCTTGCCCTCAGATTAATAAATAGGTATAATCTGTATGTGTCACTGGTTTTACAGGACACTATGCCTGTACAAACTACAAGACAAACTCTGCTATGGATAAAGAAAATTTAGCAAGTGTTATTAAATGTGCTGAAAAGAATTTTTTCTACCTATATTTCTTTGAAATATAAAATTACTGCATGCTTGATGTAGAAAGAACATTAAAGAGAATTTTTAATATTCTTCAGGAGCTTTCCAAACTTGCCCACAATCCTTCAGATCTGAGATAAAAGACAGTCTGTACCTGCTGGCTCCACTAATAAATGATCTTCCATGCTGTAAACTCAGATTGTTTTGAGGCATTCTAACTTTACACAGAAAATATTAAACCTCATACTTAATGACATTGGCCTCATTTTCAGTGTCAGATCCTCAGCTAGTATCAGCTGATGCTGGATTCATTAGTTTCTTTGAATGGCTTAAATTTACATCAGCTGAGGATCTGGCTCCTATTCTTGAAAATCCGAGACAACACAAAAGGACTTTCCTCCCTGCTTCTTATAGGTCTTTCCAGTATTACAGCTACTAATCCCAGATGTAGCTTGTGCTGCTGACAGATGTCCTCAATAATTATATTGTTGGGTCTTCTGCTCACTACGTTTAGCATGATACTGACATATGGCAATGCTGCGACTGCACCGGGGCGCCGAGCCAATGTTGTCATTCCCTATTTACAAAGTAATATGTTTGGGAACCAACACGAATTCAAATAGGAAGGAGCTTTCTGATGAGGACCCTGCAGTCAGTGCTGGTTAGTGGGAGGCATAATATGTAAATGGAGAGATTAAGTGCTTTTTTTTAATTAATCAATTACTTAATTAAAGGGGCAGGGCTGACAGCTGCATAATCACAGTTGGATCTTTGGAGGATGAAACATTTTCTTTCTCTTTTCAGGCTTTCAACCTTCATGTCACCTTTCATTTCTTTCATCCTTTTTCCCACCCTAACGTCCTGCTGCTCCTTTTTCCACAGTACCAACAAAATCAGTTTTATCCTCACCATCCCTGCTGCCCAGAGACGTATTGCCTGTTTGGCATAATTTCTCTTCTAGACCATATGACCTCCCTTCTTCCCTTATTTTCCACATAATTTCATATACAGGTGTAGTTGTTTTCTGCCTGTCTTGCCACTGTTGGGATGGCTTTCCCACTCTTTCATTTCTCTATTCTGCAGTGCTACAATTTTCCACAGAGATAATTTAGCTGTAAGCTTTTCTGATTGATGCTCAAGGATTTAGTGCTCTTTTGAATTCCATAAGGGACTCTCAACATTTCTTCTTTTGATATTACTGGTTAGAAAACAATTGGGCCTTGAAGCTAGTTTCAGTTTACAGGAGGTGTGAGTGCTCAACTCAGGTGTTTCACTAATCTCTTTTATTCACAGATTATACAAAGTTCTATGCAACTGAATTAAGGATGAAGCAAACAAGAGGAGATTTTTTTCCTGTTAGAAGAGTCTCATATCTTTTTCAGCCAGCACTTTAACCCCCCCAAATCATATTTGATAGGCTCTCTTTTATTTGTTTTGAGAACCAGGCTCTCAACATTTGTTTAGAGAGTGATCAGTATTTCTCTCCTAAATCTTGTTTTTCCCACCTCAGTGTCCTGGTCATAAACACATCTCTCCTAAGCCAGTATTCCCCCAAATCCTTTGTCAGCCTGATCATTACAAGGGCACTGTTTTTGATGCATGTACTTTACAGGAGGTTTTCTACAGATTTGGCCACCTGTTTGCAAGGTGTTTAATTTCATATTGTCTAAGAAAATCTTATAGGCTTCTGGTTTTGAGTCTCAACTCAGACCATAATCCTGAAACAAAATGTCCAAAGGCAAAGACTCAAGTAGGACAGGTCTTAGAGAAGGACTCCTTGCAACCAGATATTGTCCCCCATTGCAGCAGGCTTATGACTCACAACTACTGACATGTAGACTTCTTACCTGGTATCACACATGTGGTTTTATGTCCTGCCCAGGTTTAAAAACACACACTACACAAAAGGCTATTTGAGCCTCAGGTCTTGCCTTGAGAGAACAACACAGAACTTCACACCAGCCCTTTATAAGGATGGTGATGCTCAAATGGAGACAAAGGCATGGTTTGAGTCAGAGGTTCTGCAGCCCACAAGCCACTTGCATCCCATGTTTTATATGCAGATACAGATTAATTCAACCACTTTTGACAGAATAAATTAACTACGAAAGTTGTACCAATACAGATCTTTTTCCGTTGTGCTGGTCCCAGTATGAGTAACTGGGCACTCAGGGCCTGACGCTGGCAGCCAATTACAAGATCGAGCAGCCTGTCTTGTTGAGTTATTAACTAATCCCTGGCTTTAGTCCAGAAAATCCTACATACCAGACTCCAGCTGGCTCCCTTGAATCCTGTCTCATTCCAACAGCAAATCTGCTGCAAGAGCACCATACCTAGATCAAAGAGTCTGAGTTTGATCCATTTATTTTTCAGGTCAATCGACCACACAAGTAGAAACTAGATCATTAGAAGTCTGATAATACAACCTGGAGAGCACAGATAGCCTAGATCCTTCAGTGACAACCACAGAGCAGGAAAGTATTGCCCTTGTGCTGTGCAGATTTGTCTCCAGACAGATTAGACAGGTCTAGGTGCATTACTGAGGCTGCAGCTGGTTGGTGCTTTTGTGGTTAGCAAGAGAGAGAACACCTAAATCAAGAGACAAACTTATGGACATGAAAATGTCAAAAGAGATGCTTTCTCTCATATCCACAGAGTCAAAAATATGGTGAGCAAGGGCTTAGCACAAGAAGGAGAGATGGAGGGGCAATGAAAAAGACTAAGTGGGTTGGGTTGCCACAAGCAGCTGTACCAGACTGAACTGGCAAATCTGGGGGCCAAGTGTTGCTCACAGAACTGGAGGCATGTGGAGAGCAAATCAAGAGGTGCTAATGAAATATGGCTCATTTCATCAGAGATTCACCACTGTCAGTCTGCTGAATCGCCAGTCCTCCCAGTTCTCTCCTGGAGTTCCTATGCTTGTGAGGAATCATAACCCTGCAATACCACATGCCTCTGAGAGTTTGTGCGTTCAGGCTGAGAACAAAGCTGAAAAATGGCACTTCAACTCCACTGCTCACAATGAATCAACTCTGGAATCAAAACAGTCTCCAAAGTTTGGTCATGACAGTCAGGTGTATCCTTCCCACTCAAGCATGTATTTAGCAGTGATAGTGATCTTTACCTTATTTGAAATTTTGTATTATGTCAGATATTTCCAGCTCCCTCTGTTGAACACCAAATAATGGTCTCAATGTGCAATACCTACGTTGTCACAGATACTATTTTTTTACCCCAAAGTCCTTCCAGCCATGGTCTGTGGATTAAAGGTTGGTTAAGGATTTAAGTGAATCAAAAACCATAATTGAATGAAACATTGACATGAAAGCCATAGTCCAAGGCACATTCAGTGTTAGACAGAAAATCAAGTATATCTCAATGACTACTTTGATGTCAGCTCATTTGTTAAGTTCATGATTATGGAGAACACACACACTATGAATAAGAAATTTTGTTAACTTGTTATTCATGAAGTTCCATTACAAACTTTTGGTTTGTAGAAGAAATTTTTGGTTTAAGACCTTTGTTTCTCTTGCTTAAGAGAGCAGCACATAAGCTGGGGGAGAGTTGACTGAGAGGAGACAATTGGTGCTTGGGGATGGGTTGGGCATTGGTCAGTGGACAGTGTCATGCATCATTTGTTTTTCTTGGATTTTAGCTCTCTCTCCATCTCCTTCTTATTAGGAGTATTAGTGTTTTTTACTTTGTATCAATTATTACACTGTTCTTCTCTCAACCCTGAATTTTTTTTTTTCCTGATTCTGCTCCTCATCCCACTGGGGAAGGGGGACAGATTGAGTGAGTGCCTGCACAGTACTTAGCTGCTGGCTGGAGTTAAACTATGATATCCTATCTTGTGATCCTTAGCAAGGCACTTCCACCAGATTAATGCTCCTTCCAGCTTCTTGAAACCTACCTCCAGTGGTTCCACATCATCAGGGGGCCAAAGTGACTACAGCCTTTGAAACTATCAAGTTAACATGAAATGTGCAGAGAAAAATCATGCAAATGTGTCTATCTTTTTATCTCTGTAATATGAGAGGGATGGCAAACATTGAGGGGCTTCTCTTCATCCCTCCCCACTCTCTTTATTCTTATGCCTACTTACTCTGTGGATCTAAAGTTCACAGTGTCTCTAAAATAAAGTTCCTTTTTGACAGAGCAGGCATGTAGCCTGGTGAGACCTGCCCTCTGTGATGGAGGCAAATTTCCCTCTGCAGGCTGCATGAGGACAAACTGCTTTGGAAGAACTGGAATCCCCTTTGCTAATGATGTAACCCCCTTGACTTCAGTGACAGTAAAGAATTTGGCAATTCTTTACAAAAAATGATGCTGATATCATTTTTTATGATGCAGTGGTTAAAATCCCTGTTATTATCATATGAAGAAATCAGTTTAAAGCACTGTTTCTTTGGCAAAGTCCTGAGCCCTCTGGATCTGATATTTCTAGGGCTTAGTATGTGGGCTGGTTACCATGCAACTGGAGCTTTTATTTGTTTTGGAAATACAAGATTTCTTTTTTTCAGTGCACAGATTGGAAAAAATTGCCAAGTGCAATAAAGGAAAACTGACACAATAAACAAAAAATTATCCCAGCACATATTTTCCTTTTATGAAGCTGAAATAAAGGTATAAAGTGGGAAATGTCTGTTGACACTGCTGCCCTAGGATAATCTCCCTACTTTCATGTCATTTTCAGACAGCACAAATTAATAGATTAAATGTGCTATCATTGTTAACATCTAAAGTAGTTTTTCTTTCAAAAACTGAAATTTTCAGAAAAATTCTAGTTTTACTGTCTAACAACACATTGACAGTGAACTGTTATTTCTTCCTCTAATACAATGAGGAAGGCATTAAGGCAATCACTGAAATTTTAACAGACCATATGCCTGAAATACATTGGTAGATAACACATTTTGATGACCCCTTCACAGAACCCCATTACAAGAATGTCCTGTGATGCAACAGACAGTAATGTACCACCTCAAATCTAGACAATCTGGAGAAGGGGTGGAAAACACACATGGGAGAGGAGGGTGCTGACAGCATCTGGCTGTTTCTTCCAAATGGAAATAGAAATGTATCTGAAAAATGTTCATCTCCCTTTGTCTCGAATTTTGCCATCCATGTTTTTGTCTAATTGATGTTTGCTCCTCAGCTAAGCCAGAATGCAGACCTTTGCTCTCTTGTTTGTTTGTGAGCAGCTACAAAATCAGCTGATTTGCTACCAAGAACCAGAACAGCAGAAAGCCCTTCTTAGCTTAAGGAAACTAAATTCAGATATCTACTCTAAGAGGATAAACAGAAGCTTATAGGTACATTCACCACTCTTCAAGCAGTTCACATGGTAACCACAGTGTAGGATCAAAAATACAGCAAGTGAGAAAAGGTGTAATATCATTTTCTATTCTGCTGCTGAGGATTGCTTCTGCATTTCTGTTGAAACAGACAAACACACATAAAACGAAATTATGTAGAGAGTTCTATTTTTTTCCAACAACACTTAAATCACTGGACTATAAAACTATCCTTTATATTGCTTATTTTTTCTTTGATCTCATGACTCTTGCATCCTTTGCTGCAGAGTTGCCCATTTCCAACAGTAAAGGAAAAAAAAAAAGAGAGTTGCAGTTTTAAGTATGATATTTTAAATTAAATATATAAAACTATTAATGCTCTGGAACCTCTTTTTGTTGTGTTTCACAGTGAAATTCATTGTGACTTATATCTTATTCTCCAATTGGTTCTCTCAGAACATGTTAAATCTGATTTAAAGGGTAGAATATACACTTTAAAAAACATACATGAGAAACCCCATGTATTAAGAAACTTCCAGTGTCTAAATAGATTCAGGGCTTTAGATTAATGTCTTGAATTTAGAGGTCTACACTGTGTTTCAGAAACATAAGTAGTATTTTGGGGTTTTCACCATAAATTCATTTTCAAACTGTGACAAGTATGAAATGTTATTTCATACAAATACACATTATATATTATTTATGTCCTTAAATATGATATCTTGGTTTTGGCAGAGCTGAGGATCTTCCCCTGGGTGTCATTAGAATTTTCTGTCACATTACATGTCAGAATTTTTTATTTTATTTTTTGTTTAGTTCTTAAATGAAAATTTAGGACTTCAAATGCTCAGAATAGAAAATGGACATTTTGTCCTAAAAGCCCCTAGTTCCCAAATGCTCAGGATGTGTCAGTGATGTTTTACACCCACTGACACTCTGACTCCAGACAGCCAGCTCACTGCTTTCAGAGCTTAAAATGACCATTTAGGCATTTAACCTTAGACATACAACTTCTGATCTTAACTGTTCAGTACTCATCTCCGTAAGAGAAACACCTCCCTCAGGAAGATTTCACATGTTATCAGGTCTGGTTTTCATTTAATCAACAAGTAGCATAGCAACTGCCTTGTCTCTTATTAGCTGTGAGAGCCTAAGTAGATACTTCAAAGCTCCTCTTGAAATTATAATGAAAAACAATTTCTGGCTGAGAACAGTAGAATCATTTGCTTTATGTTCCCACGGCACCAAAGAAGACAGAAGAGCACAATGAAGCTGAAGAGTAATGTGTTGACAGAGGGAGAGGCTGAAGGCTATAAAGACATGTAAAACAATAAACAGTATATGTCATGCCAACAAAATATTTCAGAGGGAAAAGCAGTTGAGGAAAACAGTCTGCTTTGAAGCCTTATCATTTCGTTTTTCCAGATTTTATTTATTACAGTAAAACTATACTGGATGTCCCTTAAGTTTCCATTGTAGGAAATGGCCAGCAATCAAACGATGTTGTTACCCAAAAGGCTACCAGAAATGGTTATTTAAATATTCAAACATATTTTTTTGCAGAAGAGCTTTTATTACTCTGGGTGTTTAAGTCCTTTTTTTTTTGCTTACACATTTGTATTTAATGTATTCTGCAAGAATTGATCTGTTTTTGTGCTCAGAATTTTCATATTTTCTTCTCCTTAGTCCTGTTCATGTTTATTGTGATATTGCAGAAACCCCAAGGGAAAAGATAGCCTAAAGCCAAGCTAGAGAGTCCACCTCTCTAAAGCTGAGTCTTTCCTGAGAATTCAAGGAGGAGGGGAGAATAAGGTCCCAAACATAAAATCCAACATCCAGCAATATCTTTGCTGTACCAGATACGTGGCTGGTCACTGCTCACAGATAAAGCAGGTTTCTTCTCCATCCTCTAACCAGGACTCACAAGGTACCAAAACAGGCCTTTGTAGAACTGACTGCAGCACTAGAGAGAGCAAATGCTGTGACAACTTCAGGAGAAGTTGGAGTGACACAAAAGAACACCTAGAGAGACCAGTGCAGTCTGACTAGGCTGAGGAAACAACATTCAGGAACCATTTACTGAGTACATCAATCCTGCATCTTACTACTGAATGAAACACTGAAGCTGTAGCAATGGCCAACCCACATCTATGAGACATCACTGCAGCACCTCCACTCACTAAAGAAACTGGTATTTAGTCTTTCCTGTGCCCACAGAAATGGCAGATTTTGCCTTTCTTATATTCCAGTCATATTCAGCATTATTCAGTACTGAGTGTCACTTCACTTTTCTCCCATATTATTCACTTCTCCAAATAGCTGAGAAATATTCTGCACTATTATATTTCTCAACATTTCATTTTTCAATGACTCAGGCAAGGGAGGAAAAAAGGAACTTCTACAGATTTTTACATAGCCAGTAAAGATGTACATACTGTGTGGAGAAATAAACACATCTGTGCCTTTTCTCTCTGTCTTCGAGCACAGTGCACAAACTGATGCTCCACCTTTATCAAATGGCTAATTACTCCTCCCATAATGAATTCATTTACTTACTTATATAATGAACAGATGTAATTAAACAGTTGCAAATTGAGGCAACCCCTCTGCATGGGCTGCACATTCCCCAAGTGCATACGCCACTTTATTCAGATTTAGAATGAGATTCTGCATTTCTACAATAAACAGACCTAAACAGGCAACCAGTTAATTGATATGTTTAATAATTACTTACATTCTTTGGAACCCTTGGTAAGGTAACTCTTTAAAGTTTATTCATTTATGTGATTCTCATTATTTATTTATTTATTGTCTACTACTTTCTAAATTATTCAATTTAGCCCTTTCCAAACCCAGACAAAAATTTCTTTTTCCTCTCCCAAGCACTACTACTTTTGGTGTGTTATTTCATTATTTCTATATTTCACTCACAAAATTCTATATAAAATCCCATTAGCATTTTTCTTTCTTTCTTACATTTCTATCTGACATACTCAGTTGCTGAAGCATTTGTTTCTGAGCTGATAACTGGTCGAGCTGTTCCCAGGTCTGGAGCCAATCTGCAGGTCAGCCAGCTGGAGCAGTGACAGAAACACTGAACTGTGTTTCATCCTTCAGAGACCAGCCGCTGTCCTCTCAAAATGCTTTAATTCTTTCCTCATGTTTTGCTGGACAGAGACCCTTTACTCAACATCCACTCCTTCATCTTCTGAGTTGGTAGGGGATTTTTTTTGTTCTGCAGTAGCTACATCTGAGTAGCAAAGCCCATAATAGGAATGTTTTATAACAAAATATTATTACAGTGTTTAAACAAATATTAAATTAATCAACTGCATCACATTTGGTAAAGTTTATGCATCCAGGACTGCTGAAGTCTGCACATGTATGAAAACTCACAGCTGAAGCCTCTACTCTTTGTACTTGTGCATTGCACCAAAGAGGACTGCTAAGTTCAAAGAGTTCTACAAAGCTGAATGCGATGCAGGCAGTTTTGGAGGTACACAGGAAAATCTGTCATTCTGCAGCTACACCACCTTTGGCATTTAATGGTTCAAGTTAAAAATTCAGGGTTAATTCTTGCCCCAGGCGAGAAAGACAACAGTACAGCATACAGTGCTTTATTGAGCACAGCTTGTCTACAGTTCCAGACAATGAAGAAGTGCCTGTCCAGAGGTGTTCAGATGAGGGCAGCCAGTGAAGACACTAGAATCTGCTGATATTGTTCACTCCTGTAACTGAATCTGTATGTGAGTTTTTGTCAGAGTAACTCTTTAGGAAGTTACAGCAATATAAGCTTGTGCTTATAGTAAAACATGAGTAATGTTCCAACAGAATTGTTAAGGAGTCTATTTTAGATAACCTCTGAGACAAGAAGCAGAGCAGTTAATCCAATCCACACTATAGGAACTAAGAAACACATTTGCAGAACACATCCCGAGGCAGCTTAAAGGTTTTCCTTTAAGGTCTGTCATCAATGAGCCAACACATGCTCTTTCTTAAAGCAAAGGGTAATTTAGTGTCCACATAAGTAACACGGTGTAACAAGGGTTAATGTAACCCAAGTCTATCAGGATGTTTCTATCTTCTACAAAAAGACTTTTGAATATTCCTCTCCTCTGATACATGAGGTTCTAGGGTTTGGTTTACTTGAAAAAAGTAATATGTGACCTCCTTTAGAGAGACTATTTAAATTACTCTCTTGTCTATAAATTTCATTTCATAGACTCATAGCCTCACAGACTCATAGAATCATAGACTCAGAATTATGGAATGGTTTGGCCTGGAAGGGGCTTTAAAGATCATCCAGTTCCAACCTCCCCACCACAGGCAGGGACAATTTCCACTGGATGAGGCTGATCAGGACCCCATCCAACTTGGCCTTGAACACTTCCAGGGGTGGAGTAATGCAGGTGTCTCCTCCACCTGTGTTTACTAACCTGGGGAAGGCAGTCTGGTAAGCCCACAAAGAAGCACAAGTAAACCCCCACTCTTTTGGGAGAGGCTATTCTGGCTGCTGTCCATCCTCCTGATCTGCAAGCCTTGGAACTTTGAGAGCAAATGTATAACATCCTTGACATTTCTTACTAAGCAGTGTCTCCAGCCTGTGACCACCGAGTTGTTATTGAGTGTATTGGCTGGGATTGGCACTGCAAAGTAAACATTATCCCAAAGGAGAATGCTTGTGATGACCCTTAGAGAAAGCACTAGGACACAAGCTGCTGCTGTACTGGCTTGGGTGTTGGGAGAATCTGGCAATGTGATCTGAGTTTGAGAAGTGGTTTATGTGCTGCATGTTGACTCTTCAAGCTAGATTCCCACCTTGTGTATAAAGAGCTGCTTAAAGGAAGGACAACTGATCTGGTGTTCCAGTGGTAATTCCCACACATCTCCCTCTACTGCATCTGTTGGTTTCTGCCAACTTTCACTTTAGACTCATCTTTTAAGATCTTTTAAAACTGGGTCAGGCACAATCTTTTCACTGTGTGTGTGCATCACACATGGCCTAAGACAGCCTATGAAGCACTGTGAGGTCTGTCTGCACCACTTGCTTGAGCAGTGTGAGATCAAGCCAGGGCCTGAGCTAACCCTGCTGCACAGATGCGAGGCCAGAGCTCCTATGTCTCCAGCAGGTCTCTCTGCCTGGAGACCTGCTCCACTTTTCTTGGACGGGACCTGGTCCATTAGGGACTTGGGGATCCAGATAACTTCACAAAAGAGACTTCAGGTGTGGTTTCACAGCTGCTTTGAGCTCACCTACCTCTCTGCTGACAGGCTAATCCTGCTCTCTCCTTACCCCAATTTCTTCCTAATTAATACAGCTTCTCACACAAGTGCAAGTACTTTATGATGGAATCTACACTCCTTTTCCCAAAACTTGTTCTCACTTTAAATAAAGAATGTAAAAATTAATTTGAGTTTCTTAGTCTTTGTAAACTCAAAACCACAGGTTTCTGTGCTGATTTGTGACAGGGTCCGAGTGAATGCCCTGAAGTTGTGTCAGGGGAGGTTTAGGTTGGATATTTGAAAGAGGTTCTTCATTCAGAGGGTGTTTGGGCTCTGGAGCATCTCCCCAGGGCAGTGGTCACAGCACCAGCCTGACAGAGCTCAAGGAGCATTTGGACAGTGCTCTCAGGTACATGTTGTGACTCTGGGGGATTGTCCTGCGCAGGGCCAGGAGTTGGAGTCAGTGATCCTTGTGGGTTCCTTCCAACTCAGCATATTGTGTGATTCTGTAAAATACATTATTCTTGACAGACACCATTGTGATAGTGAGTGGGAGCAGAAAGAGCTTACCATATTCATAGGATCACAGAATGGTTTTGGCTAGAAGGGACTTAAAAGATCATTCAGTTCCAGACCCTTTGCCATGACCAGGGACACCTTTCACTAGACCATGTCACTCCAAGCCCATCCAAACTGTTCTCAAACCTTTCAGGATGGAGCATTCACAGCTCCTCTGGACAACCTGTTCCAGCGTCACACAACTCCCACAGGAAAGAAATTTTTTTCTTAATACCTCATCTAAATGTGCCCCTTTTCAGTTTAAAGCCATTCCCCTGCTGCAACGTGCCCTTGTCAAAAGTCCCTTTCCAGCTCTCTTGTAGCCCCTTTGGGTATTGGAAGATGCAATAGGACCTCCCCAGAGCCTTCTCTTCTTCAGGCCAAACAGCCCCAGCCTTCTCTGTCTGTCTTCATAGGAGAGGTATTCCAGCCCTCCTAGCATCTTTGTGGTCTCCTCTGGACCATTTTTAGGTCAAACCTTGCTTAATTAAATTGATGCAACGCTGTCAATTCTACATTTCTTGATCTCTTTGGGATTTGTAAGATGTAATTTGAGTAGATTGTGTCAATCATTGTCTTACACTAGTAACAGTTCAGATGTATCAACACTTTTGATGTATCAAAGCAGATGTATCAACACTTTTTTATTTCTTACATTATTTTGTCTAGAAGGAAGATACCTCTTTTAATACTATAGTCAATATTTAAATATTTGTATCCAAGTAATTTATGGGAGAGCATCTACATCCCCAAATAATTCATAATGGAAAATGAACATTGCCAGCAGCATGCTCCCCCAGTCAGCTCATCTTACAGCAACATTTCCTAAATGAAATTGTACTGAAGATGTACAACCATACACTGTCTAAAAGATACTGAATAAGCTGGGATTTTCAAGGTCACTTTACCAAGCAGATATTTCAATATCACTCTTTCACTGCAAACTACTGTGATTTTCCAAATCAGCAATCTTTATTTTAAAGATCCCTAACAATATTTTTGTCAGATAGGATTAGTGATTCCACAGGAACTGAAGTCCAGAAGGGTTAGTTTCAGGAGTGGGCAGAAGGAGAGTTACAAACAAGTTAGAGTATTGACTTCTTTCTATAAAATTGAATTTAAAAGAGCGAGTTTTTCTATGTTGAAAAGTTTGGTCACTTGTAGTTGATTTTATTGTTTTCTTTCTGCTGTTGAAATACATCCTTCCACACAATCTGGACTCACTCAGGGCTAGGACACTCTTTAATCCTTGACTCAAACTTTAGTTACAATACACACATCTGTACCCTGAAGTCTCTGATTGATCAACATATTTGGGGAATTTTAAGGATTCTTCTGAAAGGGTCCACGTCTTCACAAGGTTGTATGAGAAGCTGCTATTATTTCCCTGCAATGCCTGGGATAGGGGGAACCTCAGTTGGATTAGAAGTCATTTATGTTGTTTGAGGAAGGACTTTTTTTATACCTGTGAGTTTAACATTACTGGCATTTCATTTCTCTTAATCAGCTTTCAGTGGAGTTGATCTTGACTTAAGATAGCGGATGACCTCTCAAGGTCATACCCTTTCTGTCATCTGAAAAGCATTAAGCGTGGGCAATCTAAGACTTTTTTCAATTGGCAGGCTTGTTGCCTGAGAGCAGAGCTTCAGACTTGACTTTTAGTGCATTATATTATGAACTTTCTTTTTCTTTACAGATTCTTCTGTACATATTATCTACTTTGCCTGTGGGATTTTAACCCTTTCCCTTCCAAAATCAGTGTCAGCAAGCTAATTGTTCTGAGCAGTAAACAGAACTTGCAACCAGGTCTCTGTTCTTAAAAACAATAATGAGAAAGTTATACAGTGCTTTTTTTCACCTATGTCTTGTGGAAATGGCCACCTCCTTTCACAAAACTACTTGCTTCCAAAAGCACAAGCTTCACTAAAGCTGGACATTCTCCTGATAATTTCTTCCAGTGATGTGTATATAGGAACAATAATACATTTTAACTCAGATGTGCATGTCTTCAGCTTCCAGACATTGGTTCTTGTTACTTCCTTCCTCTTAGATTGAAGGGTTATTTAATACCCGTTACAGTCTCCCTGTGAAAGTAGTGTGATTGTGATCAAGGGCAAAACTACCTCATGCTGGCAGAGGCATCCAAGGCATCTGAGCTGTCTCAGTTTATACAAACCAGCACAAGTGGAAGTGTAGAGAAGTGCAACACAGACACCCCAGCTCTGATTGCACACTGAGGAGCCAGGACACAGAGAACAGCCTAGCTGCACTTGCAGGTAGACTGCAATTACAGCTAATTATCAGCACTTTTACCATGCTGAGACCTCACATTAGGTCGTTCCTTCATTTTGATCCCTAGGTCCTTTTCACAGTCCTGTTTATGAAAAGATCATCTTGCCTCATTGTCATACCCTTATGTACTATTGTATCAACTTGCTTTTCTTTTTTCGGCATTAATTACAAATGTTATCATAAGTGATTTATTATTTACTTTCAAAAATAATCAGTGAAGTTGTTGAATGGTATCAGGTCTGCTACTGATCCCCATGAAACACTAAGTATGTTCAGCTGTTGATAATTTCCTGGAGACAATCTCTTTCTAACATCTATCACTTAACCAGTTCTTAATTCATAAAACATTTGCTTTATTAATAGTATATGATGCCAATGTTTAAATCAGAACATGCTGTGCTGCCAAATTCAAATATTTTACAAAAATCAGATTACTCAAACAAGCTTGCAATTTCATCAAAGAATAAAATGAGATTTCTTTGACATGATCTGCTTTTCATAAAACCATGTTGTCTGGAAATAATTTTATTTCTATCCTTTAATTATTTCTCAGCTGATTCTCTTCCCAGCTTTTCTGTTATATTTTCTGGAACAGATGTCAGACCAATTGACCGACTCTGAACTTTAGTCATCTTGTCGGACTTTTTTTGATATTGGCTCACTATGAACTCAATTTCAGTCTTCTGGAATTTTCCTAGTGTTCCAGAATTTGTCAAAAATAAGGATTAAAGATTAAAGATTTCCTAGAGCAATTTATGTGTAAAACATCTGTTTCCACTGAATTAGAGGTGTTTAATTCTACTTAAGTTGCTTTGTATTTTCTTCAGACCATGACAAGCCAGAAAGAAATTTGTTGTTCATATATGTTGGAAGTACAGCATATGTATTTTAATTCTAGAAATTCAGGTATTTTTATGAATTTTAACTCTTCTATGTCTTCTAAAAAGAATTTGATGATTTGTTTCCAACATCGTGATAGTGATATTTTTATTTTCCAAAAGCACTCTATCTTCAGATATACTTTTATACCAGCATACATTACAAACTTACATTTTTCTGTGCTAACATTTTTCCTCTATATTTTTAGTTTTTCAGATTTTTTTATTATTATTATTTTTTAGCATGCAAGTCACATATTTTATATCATTGTGTTTGGGTTTCTTTTGTAACTTCTATCTTATTTCTTAATGTAAGCAAGTTTTATTTATAGAAGAATTGAGAGATTCGGATGTGCATTATTAGAAGGTTTAGGTATGTAGCAAATATGAAATAAAGCAAAATTATTATCAGCCTAAATTTCTAGCCCAATCTCTCCTTACCAACAATCTGGTTTTGCCTTTATGAATGGAACCCTTCTAAATACACTTTGAAGTAAATACTAAATAATATTTGAGATATATATTCTCCACCTTAAGTATTGCAATCAGTCTTTTTTAAGCATGTTTCCAGTCCAACAGCATTCTTACATTTATTCATCACTTAACACATCCTGTTACACCTCTATGAAAGCTTGAAAGCATAGAAAGCAGCTTCACTTGTTCCTGAAACAATTTATCAGCAAAACTGACTTCTATAATTACATCTGTTTCTGTCCTGAAGACTAAAATGAACTTGTTCCCTCTCCAATGAAGGGCCCCTCGTCGTTTGTTCTAAACATGAACTCTTTTTGCAAACACTGTTTCCTTTGACTGACTACACAGCTAAAAAAAAAAGGGCAGATTTGGAAAACATATAGCATCTTCACAGGTAAAGAGCCACTGAAAGTGTCACAGAGAAAGAACATCAAAAACATCAGCCTGCATGCAAAGTCTTCAGGTTTCAGCCAAAGCCAGTGAGAAGGATAATCTGCAAAATGTTACAGTCGTTCGTAAGATGTTTAAATTAACTTGTTGTTATCTGAGCATGTCATAAGCTTCGCAATACGCCTGCAAGATAGAATTGTTTCCATATTTAAGTGTCATTTTTAGCTAAGAGGAAACTTGAAGTGAATTGTTCAAGATCAAAAAATGAGCAGAAGAGGATGGATTTGAACTCTCTTCTCCAAAAACTTATGAGACATTAACTCATGAACTGAGCTTCCTCTCTGTAAAAAACTACAGCTGTTCTCTGGCTGAACAAGGAATGTACTTCCTGTGCAGTCAGCTCACCCCCCCAGCCTCTCAGATTTACTTTCTTCCAGTTCTGTTATGCAGCTTTTTTGCTCCTAAACCCAAACAGCAAATAGAGAAATGGGCCGGTCTGGAATGAAATTTGTGATGAAATGAAAAATATAAATGCCAGCTAGCTAACTAAACTTTCATCAGTCTACAATGACAATTAGCTCACAATAATCTATATTCCCATCTTCATCTTTCATTGCTCTAGCTAGGTTGTTTGTTTAAGCCTCTTAACCTAATTACTGAAATTCATTGTTCTCATTAGTGCCATTTGTTGCCAAACAAGAAAAAAAAAAGGGTTTTCTGACAAACTGGAAAACTCCCAAAGTATGTGGTTGGCTGCAGCACTTCTCTCATTCTCATAAGCTTAGGCCAGCACAGAACATCTTTGTTTTGCAGTTGTCAAGGCTCTAACCAGTTGTTGGGGTCTTTGCACACTTGGCATCATTTAAGGACAATGTAGAATATATTGACAGCAACATGGGTATAATTCCCATAAAGGATTACAAAAGGTAATTTTTCAGGAAATGGAAATACTGTGAATTTGTGCTAGTGTAAAGATTTATAAGAACACAAACAAAGACTTCACTGTGTCAAGTATCATTCTTGTATTGTGATAAACCTAACTAGATGTTGCCAAAGGACTTAACAAGAATTACAGCTTGTATTCCTGTCCATCTCATTCCAGTTCATTGGCCAGACTCATTTTCCCACAGTACATCTATACTCATGATTGCTCTTTTATACAAAATTAAGTTCATCTAAGGAGTTCATCCTCTACTTGGTTGAAAACATGGGAAAAGTGAGGGTCTGTGTAAGCATTTCTTCCAGTCCCATCCTCAGGCTCTAGTGTTTCCCTTTTCAATTGCAAGCCAGCTTTTAATACAGAATGTGGACATGGTCAGATAAAATTTCAGTTGGCAGTGAAATTTTTATTTGTATAACAGGTGCACTGGAAATATGTGGTGTAAACCCTTGGCAATGATATTGGAGTGAGTGTAATTTTTTGCATGTGACACAACTGAAAAAATGTGTACTTGTTCTTGTATACATTTTGAGAAGTCCCTTGTAAAAAATCTGATTTTTCAGGATGACATCACAATTTTCTAAATTTGTTGGATTTCAAGAGCTCTAGAAAATGTTCTTTTAGGCATCCACACCATATGTGAAAACCTGTTTCTAAAATACAGAGCTGCTGTATTTCCTGTATTTCCCTTCCCTGTGTTTGTACACAGAAATGACCTGGCATCTCTATTTAGCAAGTCTGTGATCTTTAAGTTCTTTTTCTGAAGCTACATTTTGGACTCTTGGCTTTGTCTCTATATTAATAAACACATTGCATCTTATTCACAAGCAGAAATAACTGATCAAAAATTATCTGACACAAAATTGTTTACTCATTGATTCAAAGTTTATTTTAATGACATTTAAGGAAACTCTTTAGCTAAGAAGTGATATTTTAAGTAAAAACTTTACCTTAAGCTCCTAGAGAGGGAAGGGAAGGGAAGGGAAGGGAAGGGAAGGGAAGGGAAGGGAAGGGAAGGGAAGGGAAGGGAAGGGAAGGGAAGGGAAGGGAAGGGAAGGGAAGGGAAGGGAAGGGAAGGGAAGGGAAGGGAAGGGAAGGGAAGGGAAGGGAAGGGAAGGGAAGGGAAGGGAAGGGAAGGGAAGGGAAGGGAAGGGAAGGGAAGGGAAGGGAAAGAGGAAGGGAAGGGAAAGAGGAAGGGAAGGAAAGAGGAAGGAAAGAGGAAGGGAAGGAAAAAGGAAGGGAAGGGAAAGAGGAAGGGAAGGGAAGGGAAAGAGGAAGGGAAAGAGGAGGGAAAAGAGGAGGGAAAAGAGAGAGAGGAGTTTGTTGCAATTTCTGTTTTGTTTTACACTTCTGGCTGCTATCACTGAACAAGCAGGCCATGGATTTAAGAGTTAGAAAATCAAGTTTAAACTCCAGTCCTGCCAGCTTGCTGTTGTCTGCCCATAGGCAAGTTGCTACAAATTCAGATATTTCTTCCCCTGATATTTGTCTATCTAAATTATGGATACTGCTCTCTCCAGCAACGTTTGACACAGAAATATTGCCAAGTTCCACTCAATAGAATCATGTCCTCCAGTGGGCCATGTGAACTCTATTTAATGTAAAATTACACCTTGGTCCTGCCTGAAAATGGAAAGGTGCTTGTGCCGGTTATGGAACACTGGTAGAATGTACCTAAAACTCCATCTCTCATGAGATGTCCACCATCAGAGCATCTTGCAATGTAAATATGGACTAAAAAAACCCCAGTAGATTACCTTTTTAAACTATCGTTCTCTTTCTCACTTCCCTTTGCCTCCACCTTGAGCTTAGTAGTAGACCCAGTCTCTTACTTTCTACCCTTCAAAGCTTCTGTTCTTCAGATCACAGGTTATAAACACACATTTCTTTCCTGATTTTTTTTCTTCTGCTGTAGTGAATAACCTTATCAATTCTAATAGAAACATTCCTTCCTGACACCACGATGAATCACAAATCCTTTAGATACAAAGGAGATTGAGTCAATTTCACGGAGGGAAATCTAACAGTTCATCTCATAAATAAGACCAGCCTTTCTAGTGTTTAAACCAAATATATAAGAAAAAAAAATTAGAAACCCGTTTAAATTAAGTATATCTACAGAATGCTCTTTTATTTCTTTTGTAGGTAAAAGAAGCATGGACTACACTGAAGCATGTTGCTGAACTATTGTTATTTCAAAGTGTTAAAGCTGAGAGACATGGAGATAGAATTCTTCAATACGTTGAATTGAAGAAGAAATTAACTTAAATCCTAACTTCAGTGGATCAAGGGGATGACAGCATTTTTTCAGTGGCTGAGATTTCACCTTCTGTAGCAAGCTCAGCAATTCTCTTTGCTTGCAAAGTGCTTGGATCAGGCCCCTAGGACATTGCAAAGACCAAAGAATTTTCCTCTTCAGAAGCTTTTCAGAAAGCCCTAGAAATAAAAGGTACCTTTTGATTTGGATGTGTCTGTAGGGTGGATTCCACTGGGGCAGGAAGGTCACCCCTTCTTCCTTCCTGGAGCTTAGGGAAATGGGAAAGAGAGGATCCCCTGAGCACATGCAAGTCTCCTTCAGTAACGAACCACATGCTTGTTACTAAGCAAGCATAGTAATTATATTATATCCATCTGCAGCTTTTTATATTAGAATTAACTTATTTTATTAACATATTATTTGATTAATTTTGTAGTATACATAAAAAAATGGGGTTTTTTTTTTGCTAGATTTCCCAAGTTTTTGTATTTTATGTTGAACAGTAATTTCTTGCAGCATGGAAACAATGTTTGCACCAGTAAATTAAATTTGAACCATATAATTCTCTGCCATTGAGGTCAAAGGACAAAGTAAAACCTGAATTGAGAACATTGCATCCAGCGTGAATATCCAAATGGAAGCCATTCACCCAAAGTGCCTCCTGAAATTGCTATTGGACCTGTGATAGCTTCTGAACATTTCTGAGGCATCTGGGATAGGGAGGATGGCTCTGACTAAAGTTGTGCCAAGGATCTTCCTTAGAATTTAACATCACAGGTGATGAAGTTCCAGTCTCCAGAATGTCCGGTGGAGCGTTTCCATGTCCGTTAATGTAAGACACAGCTGAACAGCAGCAGGACTCTGAGCACATCCATCTGAGGCCATCCAACAACACCTCTGCCTCTTTTCTCTGCCTTCACCTGCAGGATTTGAAGGTGCTAGCAAGTGTGGAGGAGGATGATGGCAGAGGATGTAAGATAAATGCAACACTAGAGCAGCTAAATGACCAATTTAAGTGGCTCAGTGATTAAACACGGAGCTGACAGTTGATCTCTGACTGCAGGATGGGATGAGGTGTATTTAGCACTCAGAGCTAATTTCATAGTTGAACCAAGTAGGTGCAAATCCTCTGCAGTTCTCTCTTCTGAGCTAATTCCCTGACCCTTGATTAATAAGACTTGCTGGAAATTAGACAGAGTTAGAGCATCAACACAAACTGAAAATGCATTCTAGCCTCAAATCAATTGAATCAGCATCTTATCTACATTTCCTGCCTTTTACAAGTGCCAGTATTTAGCTCACCACAGTGACTTCAGAGTGTCAGTATATTTCACAATTCAGTTGGTCATTCCCAAGTGAAGTATTGTAATTGATTCTTTTTTGGTCTCCACTGGTGATAAAGGTAATGGATATTTTCGTCAAATGAATGGACTTCCTCTAAATATCTGCTTCTCCATGTCACTGCTCTGAAGTAAATGGTGAGGAGTATTTCTATAAATAAACAAGTAGCTGGCAGGAGGGAAAAAAAAAAAAAAAAAGGGAAGGGGAAAAACAAAAGAGTAGAGAACCATACATTTCCTGACGTTGCACTTTCAGGATGGTTTAATTACCACAAACGTACATTCTTGAACCACTCTTATCTTAGGGAACATTGCAGGAAGCAGAGAATAATTTGAGTGCTAACAGATATTGCTTAAAATACAAAAAGAAAATTAATCAAATGCTCCTGTACAGTGTCCAAGGTTTCAGTTTGGGGGAACTGGTGTTTCCAGAAAAGGCTGAAGTGGCACCTCAGACTGAGAGCTGTGCCTTACAGCAAGAATTGATGTAACATCTTCCAGCAGCTGGTCTGCACTTGAAAAATAGAGTAAGCAATGCCTGAGAAAAGCAATCAATCAGCTGCATTTGTCACAGCTCTCTGAAGTCCCCAGTTATGGATATCATTAACTGAACACAGTTTCCCTGCATGCAGTGAGGGGCAGCACGCCAAGAGCAGGGGTAGGGTTACCTCCAAAAGCACCCTGACTGCCAGGTTTTAGGGCTTTCCTCTTCATAATGCTTCCTTTCACCACACAGAAAATACTTGCAGACCTAAGAAACATCCTGGATCACATTAAAACCCCATCATATAGAAGCTCACTGGGAAGAATTTTTTCTTCATGGAAACCAAAACTGCTGATTCCTTGGCTTGGTGCCAGCACTGCAATGTAACCAAACACTGTAACCTGGCATCTTGCCAAGAACATGCACATCTGTCAGTAGTGGCCAGTTCTTTCCTGATATTCCTATAAAGATAATAAAGTAGGAAATTCTGGTATCCTAAGCTTTCAAAAAATTAAAAGGTTATAGGGCTACTGTGGTCCCATCTTTCCATATAGCTGATTTCATGAAAGAACATAATGCATCACTCATATGCTCCACTGTAGTCACCAAACCTGTCAGATCTAACATAAATCAAGGACTTCTAGAACTGTACCTAGAGATGAAATATTTCAGAAAATTCTGATTATGTTTTCCCTAAATTCTGTCAAAGCTCTCTATGCTGTTGCCTTGGGTGATATAAAAACATGAGGGAGGGTTTTGCATATTGCAATCCTATTTTCCAAGGAAAGAAGATATGAATCTGCAGTCAAATTTATTTGGGGGTAGGCAGTTTTCTGAAATTTCTCAGCTATCTCAGAAAGTTACAGCTGTTGTCCTCTAGCCTATCTTAAAACCTAGAGTGGTACCATCATGTACTTTCAATACACTGCAGAATTTTACATTAAGACTGGATAAAGAGAATAATAATTTTTATCATTATTAGGAAAGTAATTTGAATCAAAACCCTTTTATATTAATATAAAATAGGATTTATTATAATTAGAGATGCAAAGGATTGATTAGATCCCATATGGGTAAGATATAATTTTGCAAAAGCATTAACTGTTGCTTTTCCTGAGCATTTAGAGGACTTTAAGAATTTGGTAGTTAAAGTAGCTCATTTGATTTGAACCTAAGGATTAGGTTCATCTTCAAGGTTTTCCTTCTTCTGTAGGTAAAGGAAACAAACCAAATATAAGGGACTAGATAACATCTCTATGAGTCCATTGTCATCATGGGGAATTGTATCTTGTTGTCCACTCTTGGCAAAGAGAATGTGGAGCTCCCATCTGGGGTTTAAATACACTGACATCACTGGCCTCTTGTCCATTTAAGTTGACATTTTATTTTGTGTCAGCATTTCTTCCCTATTGATAGGGAAGAGATGGGCATAGAGAAAGAATGGATTTGCTTGGCTCTTCTCAAGGCCGCAGCTTCCTTCCTAGGATTTTCTACCTAGTGAAAATAAAAAACTGTTAAGTCCACATGCTTAGCTGCTGTTTTATTACGTGATCTTATTGATTTTGATGGCTGCTGATGCCTGTTTATTTCAAATGAGGATTGGGTTGTCACAAAAAAAATCACTTAACTTTCAAACTTCCTTTCTCAAACGGCAATTATGCTCTGATTTACATTATGCATGTGAGAGGTTATAGTCCATATATTTTGAGTAATGTTTTGTAACGTTTTCAACCATGTTCAAGTTTAGATACCTGAGCAGAGCTGCTCATCAAGAAACGCCCCTCCTGCACATTAGTAATATACATAGGCACTGTGAAGGAGTGCCAATAATATATCCTAAAAACAGCTGGCCTGAATGTCTGTCTGCAGAAGTGCCTGCCTTTCTCTGTGGATAGCAATCCTTTAAGCAGTTCACACAGAGAAGAAAATCTGCAGTTTATAGAGACAGGAAAAAACACTTTATTGATAAAAGGAGGTCACACCAAGCTTGCTCAGACAACTGGATTTAGTTTAGGGATGAAATACATATGCTCCAAAACCAACTCACTGTCTCCATTAGAAAACACTGGGATATTGGAGGTGGTCTTTTTGGAAAAAGAAGAAAAATAATGGAGTTGCTGACATTTTTTTTTCCCAGTAAATGTAGGAGGAATCTCTGTTGAACCTTCTCTGATGCACAGCTGCCTTGTAATAGCTCAAAGTGCTCAGAGATCAGAAAAGGAGCAGATGTGGCAGAATCATTCAGCACTGAAGTGGCACAAGCCAGGTTTGCCAAGCAGCAGTCAGGCACCACATACATCTGTTCCTCACAGCTCAGCAGGCCAGCTGTGATGGAGAGAGATCAGCTCAAATGAAATGGAACATGAAAAGTCTGATGAAATTGCCACAAATAAAGGGTGGTTCCTGGAGAGACAAGCAGCTTCATCTGCAATGATCTAATGAAGCTTGGGTTTTATAATGGATTTGTGCCTTGTGGTTGGATTCTTTGCTGTGAGTACCAATTAAAACTCTTCCTGTGGTTGAGACAGTCATAATAGTTGTCTTCTGTGTGAATTCTCCAGTGGGTGGAGAGCACACTGCAACCTTGTGATCAGAGAAGGTCTGACTTGATTAGACCACTAATGACATCTCTTTCCTGCTCAGCCACCCATTCCTACAAAACTGGATATTTAATTCTTGCTAACTTCTGCTATCCTGGGTTGAAACTAGTGAAGTGATTCAGAGTTATTGGGATGTAGATGGATAGTATGGCAGATCCACGTGCATAGATTCCTGTACCTGCACAAGTGGAGTGTAATCTCACACTGCTTACTGCAGGGACCTTCACATGGGCCTGGGATATTATCTCCTCGGTAATACTGGCTTGTGACTGAAATAACAAAAGCTGAAACATGCCTGTGTCAAGGTGATGATGTCTGCTGAGACAACAGTGAGTACAGATGTCTTCTTGAAGACACATATCTTTCAGCTTAAGAGTCAGTCCAGGCTTATGGGTAGAGTACTGTGTGGGGCCAAGGAAACATGAAATCTGATTTTATGCTTTATTTAGAAAAGAAGCTTCAGGTACAACTCCTATTTGTAAAAGAAAATAGTAATTCCTTCCATCCACATTGTTACCCTCTTCATTACTTTCACATCACATTTTCATGGTCCTTGTAAGCTGAGGAGTTCTCACCTTATATGATGATGATGGCCATGACTTGATTGCTGGTTACCCACTTACATGACCATGGAGCAGATATTTCAGGTGACAGCACTTTCGTTTTTGGGAAGCAAAAGTCACCTTTAAGAGAAAGTCCACAGCTCTAATGTAAAGGCCTACAAAATTAAAATTAATTTTCCTCATGCTCAGTTCTTCTTGGCAATGGGACAAGAGGAGCAGTTTTTTAGCTACTTACTCAACTCTTATTTTTAGTGATCATTAAAGAGTGACAAGAAAATAGAAAAGATGGTGCTATATTTGGCACTACCCTGACTTCATTTCCTGACTTGGTCACAGCCTTTCTTTGTGACTTGAAATCTTGTATCATTTTTCACCCTGTCTAACAAGGTCCTTGCAAACTATGACCTTTTCTCTTTTTAGGTGCAATGGTACAAAAGCACAAAAGTCTATATACACCCATGTAAACATCAAGTCAAGGTTAATATAATTCCAGAGCTACTTAGTCACTCACAGAGATAGGATAAACAACTGAGTTCAGAAAAAAGGCTAACTTTTTACAGACTACATTAAACTATTTGCAGAATTCTTATTTTGTTCTATTATTTAAAACCAACAGAAAAAAAAAATTTCCCCCAAATATTCCCTCAGCTAGAGATTTAAACATTAAACAGAACATTTTTGTCAGGGCAATTATCTCACATTGTGTCCAATGATTATGTTAATTATAATGCATTGCTCCAGAACTATGGTTGTGGATTTTGTTATAATAGGAGTGTCAGTACAAGACCATTTCTAAGATCCAGTCAAAGTGGAGATCTGGTTGCTGTCAGAGCTGGGACATAGACTGAAACCAACTTTTCTCAGGGGGCAGCAGAGAACTGTCATGGATTTGTGGATTGTATTCTTGAGAAATATTATGCCAAGAACACCCCCACTTGGTCAAGGAAAGAAATGGAATCAGAGAAAGATTACCACGTCTGAAATATAGTGCACCAAAACCCCTCTATTATTCTGTGCTTATTTGTTGAAAGCTGCTGTCCACAAATGTCAGCATGAATGAAATTCTACAGGTCATTGAGAGAAAAAATATGGTTATAAATGACAATTTTTAGTGTTTTGGTATTCATTGAAAATTTCTCACACAAATAACATATCTCAGACTGCAATGTAAATACTCAAGCCAACTTGCCTGGCATCAGCACCCAGGCTTCTACAACATTGTCCTAAGTACAAACAAATTTCTTTTGTTGTTACCAGAGAACACATTTTCTTGAATAATAACCTCAACTCCACAGGAATTCTTGTGTCTAAAGGAACTATATCCTACTGTACACAGCCCAGACACAGTCACTAAAAGAGTGCTGTGAATGTTAGCACCTTTTAAAAATTTTATTGTCATTTGTTTCTTTCTTTTAGCAAGTAGTTTTGAGCCGTGTTGAACAGTCACAAAGAGAAGCCACCTACATACAGCCACACATGAAGTACAATATCAACAAAAACACTTTTTCTGCAGCCACTCTCAGCTTTCTCAGAAGAGCAGAAAAGAAAACCAAGAATGCCTATTTGATTTGCTGTAGACAATCAACTTTGAATCATCCCTAATTAACTTCCTACAAAATGTCTGGTTCCAGTCCAGGAGTTCTTAATTAGTCTCTATAGCCATTGATTTCAAGGGGAGTTTTACCTGAGTGAGGATTTAAATGAGGTCATGAGGTGTGAGTGAGCCCTGAGGAAGAAAATGGAGCCTCACCCTTGTGCAGGTGTGCAGGTGAAATTTCAAAGCGCTTCACCACTCTTTCTAATATTTTTAGCCCCCTATAGGGAAAAGGTTGCAGTTTTAGCTTGGCACTACAGGAATTTAGAAGCATCCAGGCAGAGTTAAATGGGTCTCAGAAAAGGAAAAGATCCCAGGAAAAATGAGGAAAAAATGTAGGGAAAAAGAATTCACAATAAAGTTCACAAACAGCAAAGCTTTAGGAATATTAAATGAGTGTTTGAACTTGACGCAGTATTTCTGCAAAAAAAAAAAAACTAAAACCCAACAACAAAACAACCTTATAATAGTAATAACAAGAACAATAATAATAATAAAGTAGCTTGTGGCAGGAGACTGGGAGGGAATTGTGAGCAGAGTGTGAGGAGCTGAGGCTCAACAGAGAAACAAAGAGTCAAACCAACTTCCTGGGCCTGGCCTTTGGGAGGTCTCTGTCCAAGCTCACACTTATGCACAAAAAAAGCCTTGGCCTGAGAACATGTGGATCTGTAAAAGTGCAAACAATGAAATGAGAAAAGGAATGGCTTTACAGGAGGAATCTGGTGACGTGTTGCTGTGGGAAGATGAAGACCACGATGTTGTAAAAAGCACAGTCCCTCCCTCTTCCGTATTTAAAGTCTCATGGCATGTGGGTAACTCGACTACTTAAAGTAAATCATCTCGCTGTAACGGCTATAAAAACATATACTTAAAACTCATGTATTAGTTTTCAAAAACAGCTGAAGTATTTTAAATAAAACTTTCTGTGCATGTGCGCTGAATTCTATACAAGACAGATTCTTAGAATAAAAAAATAGCTGAGAAAATAGGAAAACTTACAAACAACTGAAATTGGTTTCCTGTATGCAGAAAGTCTTCTAAACTTATTACCTAATAACCTTAAAAATATCCTTAATATGAGTCCCCCTCTAAGACTAAAAATTTAAATGAAAGGTCTGGCAGATTGTGTGCATGTAAGAGTAGATAGATGATGAAGTTCAGTAAACACAATTGGAGCAATCAATAGGTATGTATTGGCTTTGTAATTATCTTCCTATTAATGTTAAATTAGCTAAGGTATATTTCAGACATCTGTGATAATATAAAGGAGTGCAAATAATTCTTATCTTATTGAAAAAGAGATTACTCATTATTGGGAAGGCCATAATGCAAACCTGAAAATCTTTATCTATGAAGTTTGTCTCACAGTGCATGGTGTCATCAATAAAACATCTCATGGTCCACTCACTGCTGCTGTGCAGACTGAGGACTATAGGAGGAGGTGTTGATAATTTTCTGTCCTGACATACTCTAACACATGTTTTAATGGTGGTATTGCTCTTGCATCATATCTCACTCCTTTAGGACATGTCAGCTCATCACCCAGCCAACCTATCCAGCATTCCTGGCATACCTTCAGTCAAGTGCCATGAGCTGATATCCATAAAAATCCATTTTAGCTGACAGAAGGCGTATAAGATCCTGAGTTTAATTACCTGTTTTTAAAAGTCTGCTTTGTAAAACTTATTTTTGCCTGCCCCCCTCACCTTCCCCCCAGCTCAGGGTTTTGTACACTTCAAGGGGCTGCTTGCATCTTCCCCTCTAGCCTTTACCAAACAATCTGAGGGAGGAGAAGGCATTGGTTAAATGTCTCACTACCCAAATGTTAACTCTCACAAATCACCTGTGGGGGGAAGAGTCTGCCTTTCCATACTTACATATTCTGTGCATGCCCCAACTTCTCTCCTATGCAGCTCTGGCAGTTTTCTCAGTATTATGTGATTTACATTCTGCACAGGCCTATGTGGATCCATACGGCTCAGCAGGAGTGATTTTTACAGATTTACTGCAGCAGCCATAGGCCAGGGTAGGATTTGAAATTTTTTCTTACGTAGATGTGATTCACGGCAAAATCTCAGGGGCAGAACACCCTCCAGCTGCCGCAGGCTTAAACTCCTGGGAAAATCATACCTGTCCAAGGTGGAAGGTCCTTCCCAAGGTAAAATGCCTGCCTAAGAATTTTTAAAGCAGCTAAAGGAAACAGAGGTTTCTGACACATGATCTAGTTATTGAATATTAATGAGTTGCCTTGCATCAGCTGAACCACAGCAGCTCCTGTGCACTTAATCGCAGCCCATTGCTGCCACCAAGGATAACACACAAGTATTACCTTTTTCACAGAGGTCTGCTGTGACTCCTTTTATCCACATTTGCTACAAACTAAATGCACACAAAAAAGTGAGTTACAGCCACTCTGCTGACAGGCACTAAGCCATGAATCTCTGGTCACAGGTGATACAGGGAAATCAGGAGTCAAGCTCACCAAGTTGCTCATGCACTTCTGAAATGCAATGTCAGTTGTCAGTTTTGTACAAAAAGCACTAACAAATATCTCCTGAATTAAAAAAGACATCCTTCAGCTGTAAAGAGAACAGCCTCAGTAAATTCTGAGCACTACTTTCAGTAATTCTGTTGCTAAGCTCTCCCTCTACCCAAGGAGCTGGTATATCACCCCAAACAAAAGATGCTGTTTCTCACCAGAACATCTTTTCATTGTCACCATGCTATTGGCAAGAGAATGAAGAGATTGTTTGCTGACCAGTGCAGTCTGATCTCAGGAAGATGTCTCAGTCTGTTCTTTTCCTATTCAATATGTAGCAAGACCAAGCTTTTAAACAATATCAAGTTTATGCACACAAAGAAGTCTTGAAAAGTGGCTTTTCTTGGTTTGGGAGATAACTTGTAGCTTGGATTTGGTGGGGTTTTTTTGTTTGTTTGGGGTTTTTTTGGGGGGTGCGACACTGCTCTGGAGTGACACTGCTAGCAGGTGACCCTGTTAGCGGGTGACACTGCTGGGGGGTGTGACACTGCTGGGGTATGTGACACTGCTGTGAGGTGACACTGCTAGAGGGTGACAGTGCTGGGGGTGTGACACTGCTAAAGGCTGACACTGCTACAGGGTGTGACACTGCTGGGGGGTAACACTGCTAGGGGTGAGAGTACTGGGGTGTGTGACACTGCTGTTTGGTGCCACAGCATTCTGTGTGTCTGCTGAGGGCACCCAAGCCTGTGGAACTTTTGCTGATCCATGTTCCTGGGTGTTGGCTGCCATTACCCCCTCACACTTTTGGTCCCTGATGGCACTGGATGACCTTCTCATCCATGATGTAGTCTTCTGGTTTGTGGTTGTCACTGCCATCAAATGTGACCACTACACAAATGTTATGGACGGTATTTCTCAAGGCTCACAGAGGGAGACATTTGGAGAGGAACAAGAGGACAAGAGGTGGATTCCTCCTGCTCCATCCTTCACTGGACAGTAGAATTCAGTCTTTCCCAAGTCCCAGGTCAGGAAGATTTTAGTCTGTGGACATACATGGTTCTTGTCCAAAAAGACAGAAACTATCTAACCTCCTTGGCAGGTCAAGACTTTCTAGTCTAGTTGCTTCTATATGCATAAATATCCACACTTCTACAGCAACTTGTTTAGCTCTCCAGTGACAAAAACATTTAATGATGTGACTCAAATTGCTTCCCTCAAAACTGTCTAAGATCACAGAATCACAGAATAGTTAAGGATGAAAGGAGGTCATGTCTTCCAACCTCTCTGCTCAAGCAGGCTTTCCTGGAGCACATCATTCAGAGTTGTGCCCAGGCAGCATTTAATACCTCCAGTGAGGGAAATCCACAGTCTCTCTGGACAATCTGTTCCAGTGTGTGGTCACCTGCACAGTAAAGAATTTCTTCCTCATGTTCAGGTGGAACTTCCTGTGCATCAGTTTCTGTCTGTTGTCTCTTACTACTCAGCACCACCAAGGAGAGGCTGGTCCATCCTCTTGACACTCTCCCCTCAGATAATTACAGACACTGATGAGGTCTCATCTCAGTCATCTCCAGGCTGAACAGGCTCAGCTCCCTCAGCTGTTCCTTCTAAGAGAGATGCTCCCCTCCCTTGATCATCTTTGTAGCCCTATTGATGCTCTGAAATATCTAAAGTTCTCTTGAATATGTACTTCAAAATCATACTAAGAGAAAAACTTGAAGCTTTAAAAATTCTGTTAGCACAGCAGTAGTGCTACTTTTAAGCTAAAAACCATCTTTGATTAGAAAGCAGGAGCTACCCTGCAGTTTAACCTGGATTGTTTCATTTACGTTCTATTATATTTCAGATAATGAGACAAGAGGGGTCATGAATGATGAAGGCAAATATTATAAAAGAGATAATGTAATTAATTAGCCTTGGATAGTTGAGTTTAATGGAGAATTAGGTGTACAAAATTGAGAGTATTTCTAGCTGTTGTAATTAAGTCTAGAAATACCACATCTATGTCCTTTTTAATGCACCAGCATAAGGGTGTGCTTTCCCTGCAAACAGAGCAATTGAGCACAGCTAATTTGGCAGGAGGGGGACTGTGCTTTAGGGAGAGGACTAAATGCTCATCTTCAGTGTGCACATAGGGTGGAGTAGTTGCACCTGTATATGGTGATTCAGAGACATAAAAAAAAGCTTGGGGAAGCAAGAAGAAATGCTCTGAGCTTGCTTCTGATAGGCCTTGCCCAGTGTACCCAAAATTGCCCAAGTAAGTCAATACACAAAGACTGATACTTCAGTGAAACACAGCAAAACTGACTGACAGAGAGGCCTCTGAGTCTGCAGTGTTACACAGCTCACAGTTTATGCATTCAAGGTCCAATGAACAAGGAGGAATGCAGGCTGCTACATGGGAAATAACAATGAGACACTGAACAAGACAGCAGTCCTGAACAACAGCTACGTGGACTGAAAAAAGTTAAGGTGAAGTGCTCTGGCTTTCAAAGGTGAAAGGGAAACCTGATATCAACTTTTACCTCCTAAGTCTGGCAATTTCTTAACCTCACAAAACACACAGACTTGCTCTTGCTAATTTCATGAAGCACTTCATATTGCTGATGGTCATATTTTATTTAGATTTTGTCAGCGTATAAGCAGGCCATTTAAAAGCATTGCAGTACTTTTAGGCAGTGATACTTTTATTTAAATCTTTAAAAATTGAATTCAATACAATTGTAGAGAGACTTTCAAAAAGTTAAGTTCTAATTAGCATTGCAAACTAAATGCTACCCTTCTTGTTGAATAAGTCAGCAACAAGCTGAATGGTCTTACATTATAAAAAAACCCCAAAAAACAAACCCACTCCTAATTCCTTTATTTCTATAACTTGCAACATATGATTTTAGACTGCTCATTCTCAAACCATTGCTGGCATTTCCATGCTGTTAAATGAATTTGTTTGATGCAAACATTCTCCTGTGCACTGTTTAAGGCATGAACTGGTGACATCTATGAATAATTTTCTGTAATACTTTGCAGAAAGTAAGAGTGGTTCTAATTAATTAATAAGTGTTTTAAACAATTTGTATTTTACCATTATTAACTAACAGAAATTGTTTTGGCACTCTGGTCAAGTTCCCTAACTGTTGCTTTACAGGTTCCTCCTGCACTCCCTTTAACTTCTTCACTTTCTGGTGCTGGATTTCTGCATTCCTGAGACCAGCTTTAATGAGGTTGTTGGGGTGCTGGAGCACAACTGTTTGCAAGCACATAAGTTTTGCTTTGAAATCACAGGTGATCTTGACATTTCCAGCAGGCAGAACTTGCACTTGTGTAAAGTTGCTGGATCCAGTCCAAAGAATTTGACTTGGATGAGTGAATACAGATGAACTGAAACCCTGCGAATACCTCTCTTCGCTATGACTCAGAGAAGCACTGCTGGGCAGAGTCAAAATATTAAATTATAATTTAAAAAAACCCTCTTGCTTTGTCATTCAGGTATTTCTCATGGTTTTAATGAAACTATTCACATTGGGAAATTGTGCAACATTTATTCCATTTTATGAGGAACACTACCATATGGTATAATATCATGCCATTAATGTTTGGTTATCTTCATTGATAAAAGTTTGCTGTGTCACAGTATTTATTTTTATTTGTCCTGATAATATGCTCCCATAAATTATAGTACCTGATCTTTCTGTGTACAGTCCCTGTCCATGTGTTGAAACTCCAACTTGTTCCTTACCATTCTTAGCGATGAAAAACTCTGCTATGAGCATTTTTCTATACACATATATTAGCTTTGGATTACTGAGATTGCCTAATGAGATCATAATCTGCTGTTAAATATTTCTGACAGGAAACATACAGTACAGAATTTGGAAAACATCTGTATCTCATGACGAAACCAACGTCTAGAAGATTTTGTTAGAAATATTCCCAAGGAAGCCTCTACAGTTTGGCAAGAAATTATCCTGAACAATGCTAATAAAGCAGAATTAGTTCAGGTTGCTGCTGATGGCAAAAGGCATCATTATTTCACCCAGGCTTCCACACCTGGAAATTATTACAAGCAACAGCTAGAAAAAAGAAGATGAACATGGGAAAAAATGGAGAGAGAATTTGGGGTTTGGCCCCTTGAGATGATCATCCTAAACAGGATCACAGCTCAGTCAGCTGTGTGAAACCGCCTCCAGTGAAGCACACTTTTGGACATGGGCAAAAATTCAGACTGGTTTCCTAGGAATTCTAAGTTTTACAGAATGTTGTGACGTTGTTTTATTACTCAACTCTTGAAGAGCAGAATTTTAAAGGGAAGTTCATTTTATGAAATTAATTTGGAAGTAAGCTGCTGTACAGTAGTGTGCTTTATTCATGGCCATTCACAGGCAGGAATTCACCTGGTTGTAGGGAACTGGACTTTGCTAGTTTCTGGTATAATTCTATTTTATATCTTCCTGTGATTGCTGGGAGATCAGGGAAGTGGATGAGCCTTTTACCACCGTGTCCAGTTGATTGTAGTAAAAACATTGTAATAAGTGTATAATAAAGCTCTTACTAGTGTTAAATAATAATGGATTTGATGCAATTTACTTTTGTGGATGAAAAGGAGTGAATCTGTAGAGCAAAATTCATGGTGCTGAAATGATGTCCCCTGTATGTGCATTTTGGAAGTTTCATGTAAGGCCAGATCTATTCTGGTGACATGAAATGAATGCTCATTAGATGCCAGGGCTGTGAAGCAAGCTTTTGGAGCACATCACCTGATTTGTTATCAGGGCAAAGTAGGTTTTTTGTGTGCTCCAAGGTAGTTCTACCACATGGCTCAGAGACCTGCTTCAAAAACTCCATTCCCCTGAAACAAATTAAAAAATTAAGGCAGATACACCCAAATATGTTGCTTAATTATTTCCATGGACCTGCTGTATATGGATTCAAACTCTGCCATGTCACCCTCCCTCATCTCAGTTCCAGCCATGGGCTGCTGCCTATGCAAAATCAGCCACACATTTCATTTGATGGAGAAGAGGGGGTAAATGCAACTCATATTTCTTCAACTTGATCTACAGATTGGACGTTAAAGAAGTGGAAAATACGGATCTTATGACCTCAGGCTATGTCTATGCTTGTAAATAAACCATGCTAAAGATGACAGCATGGTTCATACCCATACATGTAAGATCTCTTTCCTCCAAAACCAGGGTCTTCTCAGGTAAAAGCCTTGTTTTCTTGCAGTGAAGATGTACATACCTCTACCCATTTTTCTTGTTTAATTTTTTTGAAAGTTAAATAAAAAGTTTAATCAGAGTCAGATAAATCTCACTCTTCAAAAGAGTGGCAGTTTTTTCATGGGAATGACAAAGCTTTCTGAATTTGTTGTCCACTCCAGCAGACACTTTTGGAAGAGGATGTGATAATGAAATTGTATTTCTGTTTGGGAAGTCAGAATGGTGTACCCATCTCTTATTTTATCATCTCTGAGGAACAGAATGCAGAATGCATGAGCACACTTTAAATCTGCAGCACCTATCACCTGACCTCAGAGACCTATGCATCCAAAATCCTCCATGCTTTGCACAAAACTAGTACAGCTAAAACCCATTCTGCAGATTCTGTGTGTGTAGCTTTCCTGGCAGTGATGAAGGTGCTACTGATGCCCAAGGATTCCAATCATCATCACTTCTAGTGTTGGTATGTCTGTAAGTGCTGTGGTCTATTAGGTAAAAATTGCATTTTATCCTCAGCTCACATTGAAATCTTCCATGTCTTCTATTTTTGCCTTTTTTATATAGTTATATAAGTGAAGACCAGAAATAGAAACCTGTATTTCTTCACAGACAAGATAGTTCCATGGGGTTCAAGCATAAACTGTCCATATTTTGCCTCAGAATGCAGTGCTTGGTAAGCTCATATCCTGTACTTGGATTAATTAGAGATACTCATTAAATAGAGCTATTCTGGTTTGTGCCAAATTGGGAGATGTTTTGATATGAAGAAAAAGTTCCTAAAAATTAGACACAGCATCTTTGAAGACTGATGAAGGAACATATTCTCACAGTTGTCAGGGATATTTTTTTGATTTAACATCTCTGCACATATAAAGCTCCTGTCCAAGGATACCCTAAAAGTGGAAAACAATACTTGCCCTCAGAAATTACCAGCTTAGCATGAACATTGTTGTAGACAAATCTGCCTATGAAAATAATAATAAAAAACCTAAAATAAACAAAAAAATCCATATTAATCCAAAATAATTTACTTAAATGAATTGCTTAAAGGAAAAGTAATCAGTAATCAGTAGTTCTCTGCCAGAAGGAGGGTCTGTATCAAAAGATTTATGGGCAGCAATTTCTTCTCCCAAGGGAAAAAGGTCATGGCAAATGGACTAGATACTTCCAATACATTTGTAAGTAATAGCAATATAGGATGGACTGAGAATGCAACAAAAAGACTCAGGTACATCTTGCTACTGAAAAATGGTGCTGTTTTCCCCTGCTTTCTTTCAGACACATTCATACAGGAGTTGGCACTGCACATGGTATATGGGAAAGTGGTATGACACCTGGCTCAGAATAGTGTGTCCTTTCAGCCACAGACTTTGTAAAAGCACCTGGCAAGTGCACTGAAAACCAGAAACAGAGTTCAAAATCTTGACAAGTGCGAAATTCACTGGGAATAGGATTAAATGGGATAGGAATAAAGTACTGTACTTAAGAAATACAGACGTCCATAGTAGGTGGCTTATAAGACTGCAATTCCTTCTTTGAAAGTGGGGGGTTTGTTTGGTTTAGGTGGTGGTGTTTTGGGTTTTTTTGTGGTTTTGTGTCTTGTAGGTTTGGGTTTTTTTGGGTTTTTTGTTTTTTTTGGTTTTTTTTTTTTTTTTTTTTTTTTTTTTGGTTTTGTTTGGTTTTTTTTTTTTTTTTTTTTTTTTTTTTTTTTTTAATGTCCATAGTGATTTCTGATTGCACCATCTTGATCCTGTGCTTCTGTGCTACCTATGTGGGGTTTGAGTTGTCTTTCCAGTTTGATTATGATTAAGTAGCAGGGCAAAACAGAGAGAAGGGTGTCCCACAAGTCAGCAAGCTGATACTGAACCTGCTGCCAATACTTACTGCACATAACACTTGTAGTAATCCCTGTGTCCTATAGAATTGTTTCACCTACAGCCTCCAGCTTCTTCTGCCTTTTCAAACACGGCAGGAGACAAAACAAACAAAAAGTCTGTTCTCCCAAGCAGAAATCACAACCTGAATAACATGGTTAGGTGGTTTCAAATCTCTCCTGTTCTCTATCCAGAATTAAACCCAACACTGATCTTGCCTCAGTTTTCAAGGAGACCTTACTCAGGTGGCAACCTTGTGGAAGGGTTCAGTCTGCCAGAGATCTCAGCTGCCTTCTCTTGATATCATTCCCTTGCTTTCATAGACAGGCACTTAAAAACTGTACCTGCACCCTTCTATGCTTCAACATGTATAATTTCTATACTGCACTGCCCTTGTTACCTTCCCATTAGGAATGGAGCAATATTATGTGTATTTAACAGATGAGATTTTTCTTCTTAGGGTTTTACCAGAGGGATAATGATTTATTTTCCTAACTTATAGATTAAAAGGAAGGTTCATTGTTTTTTGTTTTTGAAAATTGCCTTCTGATGGGATTTAAACTAAAAGAATTACATAAAACTATAAGCAATATGCAAAAGAAGGGACTCAGGCTCCTCAGCCATGTTTACACAGGCATCTGAGTTGTTCTGAGCCACACACACATAATTTTCCATGGAGTATACTTTGTAAAAAGCTGTATTGTTCCCCTTTCCAACTCACTCAGAGGCTTTTTTGTGTTTTCTGCTGCTTTCCTCTCCTCAAGTCCCGTACACAGCCAATTTTCCTCCTTTTACTCTTACTGCTGCTGCATCCTGATTCCTTCTTTGGCCTCTCCGCAGGATGTAACAGAGCTCAGATTCCTGCCTTTCAGCCCTGGCCACGGACAGCAGCTCCTGAGCAGCTCCTGAGACCTTTGGCTCCTGGCAGCAAAGTGAGCCACAGGGTGGGGAACTCCATGGCTGGGCATTTAGCCAGAGTCAGCTGTAACTCACATGCCCTGGTTTTATTTTACAGCCATACTGAGAAAACCAAAATCCAAACCAAACCAAAAACAAAACCAACCAACCAAAAAACCCCAAAACCCCAAAACCAACCAACAAAAACAAACAAACAAACAACTCCAAACAAAAAAAAAACCCAAACAAACAAAAAACCCCAAATGAACAATCTCCCCTCCCAAAAAAAAAAAAAAAAAAAATCATAAAAAATGTGGATTACTTAAGTTTGTTGCCAAAACATTGTTTATTCTGGAAAGAGAGGAGTCTTTTCATCCCCAGGAAAGATCAAGCGCTGATGGAAGTGAGATAAAAAATGGTTCACAAAATTTTGTTGTTATTTGGCATCTATGTTTATTAAATCTGTCATTATAACAATTAGATTTTCATTTCTTCTTGTCTTTACCTATTTTGACTATCTGCTGATAAAGATTATGTAGCAGGAATAGGAGACTGAGAGTAACATTTTACCCATATTCAATTATGCTACACTTCACCTTTCCCAGATTATATTCATTATAATTCATGGCTTTCGCAAACCACTCATAGTTAAAGGGCACTCAAATAAGGAAGAAAAACAAATGTAATCTCTGATTCCAGGGTATTAATGCAAGCCCTGTTAGCCCAATGATTAGATGATCCAGCCTTGCATAATTACTCCTGTTCTATGAACTGGTAAATAAAGGCAATATGGTGGCTTTCCTAGTGAGAGCCAGCACAAGGATATCTTATCCATTAATTTCTGCTGAAGTTTTAAAAATATTATTGTTAGAATGTTAGTATTTTGCCTTAATGTTCACAAAGTTCAGTCAGAATAAACTTACATTTTAAATCAATTATGGTGTTCCAGCAGGGTACAAGAGATGATATCTAAATGCTTCACATTTTAGACTGCATTGGAGTGGTTGTATTTCATCAGCTGTATGCATTTTTATATAATACCACTTAATAATTAACTACTTAATTGAACATTTTCCTTAATACAAATGAACAGATCTTGGTGTTTGTTTAAAGAAATGACTACACAAAATGTATAAATGTATGATTTTTTTCCCCATCCAACAGCTCTGTCTCCTTGAAGCAGTTACCTGGAGTAAGATTCGAAGTGTCTACACAAAAAGGCTGCATCACTACCGATAAATTGAACATGTGCAGTCTCCAGTCAGTGGCCTGACTTGCAGGATGTGGCTACAGCCATGCCCTTGCCCTGCCTCTGCCTCCAAAACAAACCTGTCCCAACTGAGAGAGCAAAGGCTGAAGCTGTACATAGACCTTTGTGGGTTCTCGGGGCACAGGGTGAAGCATGGCTGAACAGGCTCTCAGTGCTCACCCTATGCCCTGTACAGCTGGAGTGTCTGCATTGCAGAACGGGGCTTTATTCACCTTGGGACAGATTTATCTAGACCACACTGCTTTAGATGCTTTCAGGCCATCTGGGTGGGGTAGTATCAAAAGCCCTCATGGAGGCAAATGAACTTGATATTGCTGCTTCTTCTGTGCTGCTTCCTTCTGTTAAGGAAACTATACTGCTTTAACATGGTCTGGCATGGTCTGTTACCTATGCAGGCTCATTTCCACACCCCTACCCAATTTCTAAGGGCAGGCACATGACTCACCTCCCCTTTGGAAATAACTACCTTGTGCTAATGCAGTTAATCAAATTCCTTACAATGAAGTTCATCAGGCCAACCTAATCTAAAATATTGTAATTAGCTAAGGCTGGGAAGCACGGAATCAGTATTTAAGGATATTACTTGTGGCACATGAGATCAGCTCAGTTAGTCAGCGCAGAGTGTTAATAACACCAAGATTGTGGGTTTGATCCCCATATGGGCCATTCACTAAAGAGTTGATGATCCTTGTGGGGCTGTTTCAACTCCAAATATTCTGTGATTCTGTGATATCTCCTGCTTGCTATGGGATAATGGTGAATAAAACTAGCTAATGGACTGAGCAACAAGTAACACTACAAAGCTCTTCTGTTACCAGGGTTCTGTTTTCTTATCTCAGTATTGTGCCACTGGAAGCATAATTCCTTTCCTTTTCCATCCATTTTAATGCTTCCATATCTTTAATATTTTATGTTGAGAAAGTTTCTTTCTCTATAAATATCCCCACTACTATCCATGTAGAAGTAGAGCACCTCTACCAAGTGAATACTTATACGAAACAGTCTATGTTTTCAAGCATTCCAAAAAGCTGAACTGCTCTGCAATGTCTCAAGTTCACTGCTTAATTCTAGAGGCTTTTTGTGGATCTTAAATGTTTCCAGGTCTCCCTGTCCCTGGTTGTTTGTATTCACCTCTCATGTTCTGATTTCACTGTTTAAAGGGCAAGGTAAGTTTACTGAATGGAAAGACCTTGGAGTCTACAATATCAAACAGCAGAGTGACCTCAAAGGAAAACATATTTCATTAAAAAGAAAAAAGAGTTTCCTTGCAAATCCAGCTTGTTTTACCCACCCAGATCTGCCTTTTTGCTGCCTCTGTGGTGACACATGTTTTATATGAATCTATATTAAGATGAATTTTAACCTACAAATAACTAGATACAGCTATGCAGTAGGAGGGAATTCCTACAAGATGATGTAAAGTTTTTTAAGCAGTAAAATTAAAAATAGCACGTAAAACCTGACCAGTAGATTTGGATTTGAACCAAGGCAACACATTTGGGAAACATTATCAAGTTTATCAGGGGTAACATATCACAGAAAATCTGCTTCTGTTTATATGCCATTTATTATTCATTTTTGACATTTCCCTTTTTTCCTCAACCTTTTTTACCCCTAAGCAAATATGCTAGATTTAACTGAAATGTGAGATAACAGACCAGTCTCTTATTTTTTCTTTCCCTATAAGACAAAAGCAGATCTGAGTAGAAGGAAAATAAAAAAAGCTATATGAAATATAAGTACATGGAAAGAAAGTTGCTAGAGTAGGACTGGTAATAAGGGAGAAATCTGTCTCACAATGAAACCCCAGCAAAAGAAATGCCTAATAAGATTAAACTCAGGTCCAAATTCTGTCCTTTCTTAGGCGCTCTTGCATTTTATGATGTATAAAGAGTACATGAAAGCCTTTGCTTCATGAAACACACCACATGTGTGTAAAGGCTGTTTTTAATGTCTAGGACACTTATATTAATAGGGTTATGCCAGCATAGAGGTCTTTGCCCATGGTTGGCACAATGTTTGCAGTTTATAGTAATCAAGTCTAACACAGGGAAAAATACAAACAATAAAATCAATTTCACTCTTACTAAACAATCCAGTCCCTCAACTTCGCTTAAAAAAATTCTCACTCATTACATCACAATAAATCTGAGAATGAGCTGTATGTTTAACTGCATCTGATCTGATGAAAACAAAGGTAATAATTAAAAATCTGCTTAAGTCAGACAAGATTCATGCAGTCTTTCTACCAAATGCAAGTTGAAGCTCAAATTTGAATTATTTTGGTTTTGTTTTCTTTTTCCATCAGTAGTTTGTCAATTTCTTCAGTGGATTCCAAGGCAAAATATCAATTTTTTTTTTGAAAGCTGTTATGGAAGAGTGGTTTGTTCTGATGCTGTGATCTCCAGCTGAGCTGAATGTTTACTATTCTTTGTTAGGATGAGGAAAACTTTTAGAGTGTGAATCTTTCCTCTGTGTGCTCTAGAATCACACTTAGACCTTGTTTTATCAGCAAACACTCCTTATATCTCAAAGAAAATAAGCACAAGTAACAGGCATAAAACGAGGAATACATTTATTTTAAAATGCAAGCAAACCCCCAGAATATAATAATATAAACAGGCATTATTTATATTTATTTTTTAGTTTTATTTTAGTAAATGCTGAGGTTTCTAGAATCTATGTGATAAAAAAGCTCTGTGATTTTATGAGTTGTTGCATAGTTGCTGATGTAAATGCTTTGAGTATCTATTGAATAGCTCCATTTGAACAATTATTTGTAATTAGAATTAAAAACTGCTTGTAATTACAATTAAGATTCTTGTAATTAAGACATACAATGAGCACAGAATTGTACCCAGACATTACTAAAGAAATGTTGGGTAACTCTCCACTACTGCAGCAGAGCAAAAAACTCGTGTTTTGGCAAATGTAAGGTAACATGTCTTAAAATGTGGTATTTAGAGGACATTTATTCTAAGTGGATACAGATGGAAGAGACCAGAGAGAGTAAGTCAAAGGAGTTGCTAGTAACCCAGTAAGGTTGAACTGCTGAACCCTGTTGAGGAAATTAGCATTGCTGGTGATGCTGTCAGGTAGCTGAGTGCTACTAGACAGAGAAGATGATTTATAAGAACACATGAAGAAAAAGGTACAATTTGTAGGAGTGAAAAAGTTTTGCTTGGCCTTTTCTAGGTTTATTTTCAGCTTGGCAATTTGGAAGCTAATGACTCAAACAGACTTTGAATCAGATTCTCAACGAAAGACAAACTAAATTAGAATGAAAACCATGTCATTTATTTTATAATGCTGCTTGTGTTGCCTCCCTCTTGCTGTTGCAGAAATCCCAGAACAGGATAGCAAGAGATACTGCTCTAAGCAAAAACTCTCAGATACTGAGAACACTTGGATGCTTTGTTGCCTCTCCCAAAGATGACTGTAAGAGCTGGCATTTCATCCAAGGTAATAACCCAGGATCTCCATAGGCAACAGTGGAGAGACAGAGAATGGGGCCCATGGGAATCTTATGATTTTCAACAAGACCAAGTGCTGGTGCTGCACCTGGACTGGGGCAGCCCCTGGTATCAGTCCAGGCTGGGGGATGAACAGATCCAGAGCAGCCCTGCCAAGAAGGACTTGGGGGTGCTGTGGGTGAGAGGCTGGACATGACCCAGCTGTGTGTCCTTGCAGCCCAGAAAGACAAATGTGTCCTGGGCTGCATCCAAAGCAGTGTGGGCAGCAGATGAGGGAGGGGATTCTGCCCCTCTGCTCTGCTCTGCTGACACTCACCTGCAGAGCTGCATCCAGCTCTGGAGTCTCCATGAGCAGAGGGCTGTTGACCTATTGGAGTGAGTCCAGAAGAGGCCACCAAGATTATTTGAGGGATGGAGCACCTCTCCTGTGTGGGAAAGCTGAGAGAGTTGGGATTGCTCAGCCTGGAAAAGAGAAGGGTCTGGGATGACCTAACTTCAGGTACCTTCCAGTACCTGAAGGTGCCTCCAAAATAGATGGAGAAAGTTTTTTCAAGAGCTTGTAGTGACAGGACAGGTGGGAATGGCTTCAAGCTGAGAGTAAGTTTAGTTCAGATATTAGGAAAAAATTCTTTAATGTGAGGGTGGTGAGGCACTAGGAACAGGTTGCCCATGGAAGTTGTGGATGCCCCATCCCTGGAAGTGTTCAGGGCCAGGTTGGATGGGGCTCTTGAGTAACCTGGTCTAGCAGGAGGTGTCCCTGTCCACTGCAGGGTGGTCAGAACTAGATGAACTGTAATGTTCCTTCCATTTGAAACCATTCTATCATTTCTGGGGACAATTTAGTCTACCCTAACAAAAGAACAAGGGTCATTAAGGGGTTTTCTCTCCATACTCTTTGGAGGACTACACATATGGCATAATTTGTTACCTCGTTTAAAAGCGTTTAAAACCTATGGCTGTTCCAAGTGTTTTGCCTTGAAATGTCACATGCATAAGTTTGTAACTCCTGTACCTGTATTTTCAAGATGTTTGTGTCAGGTGGGATAAAAAATTCTGTGCTTCAAAAAGTGTATCAGGTTAATATCTATATAAGTAAAGCGTGGAAGGATTGGTCTACTTCAAATGGAGGCAAAAATTAATTTTGAAAAGAAAATTTTAAAAAATTACTGCCATTAAAAAGAAGGTGAGAGGATGTCATTTTAGCAGCTCTGATACCAGTATTATGACCATGAATTGGTTTCATTTTGCTCTTAAGATCAGGGCGGTAAATGACCTGATACTGCCAAGTCTAGAATGCTTTCATTGTTATGCCTTTTGACCCATAAAGTCAATAGAAGATGTCCCAGAATTCTTCCAGCAGAAGTTTCCAGTACTAAATTAGAATCAATACAATCCAGTGCAATTGTGATACAATTGAACAAAAGCCCCAGGAGAATTAACTTTTCACATACATGCAAAACCCCAGGCTGACTCGCAAGGCCAAATCTTTGCTGTTTCCTGAGCCTTTTGTTTCACGTGGTAATGGCTCCACTAGTACCTGTCATGAAAATAATCTGAATTAAATTGAAGTCTGTGCTTTTCAAAGCTAAAACCTGCAATGTCTGCTTATTAGATTGGTTAATTTTTTTTAAGTATGGCATTTCAAATTGTACTTGGGGTCCAAGACAAAAGACTTTTTTTGTTTCCTTCTAATTAATCAGTATGAAAGAATTGAGGAATCTCTAAATTTCCAACATGAACAGTTATCAGTGTCTTTGGCTCCTTGTCAAACTCTAACTAAATTGTTGTCTTTTCTCAGCTCAGTTACACTGTACCTCTTGATTTAAAATACTCACATACTCAGGCAATATCTGTAGCAGTAAACCCTCAGTTTCAATTTGGAAAAAAACCCCAAAATACAAAAATACTGTTACTTATTTGAAAAATAATCTTGTCTCAGAAGTAATATTTTTTCAACAAAATAATTTAAAGTAATTTTCACATAGCATGCACTTGAGTATTTTTGCTGATTATATTTAACCTAATCTTGTATTACTCTAAACTCTGGCCAATTATATAGCAAATGACAAGAATAAAGAAAAAAAATGATCTTATCTGTGTATCTCAAATTAATTACAGATGTACAACATATAATCAGAACAGTGAGTCTCAATGTGAATCTGAAACCACTGAACAAAAAGAATCTTAAGCTTCAAATTTAATAAAGCAAATGTCAATCTTACAGGCTGTGTAAAACAAATGTGGCATTCACTCTGTAGTTTCAGAACACAGCTGCAAATACAGCGGCTAAGTCAGTCAGTCAGGTTACAAAAAAATCTCTCGTTGTATAAGTATCATAGATATTACTATGAATGCATACCTGAATATGGTGAATTCAAAATTAATCTGAACAAATACATCCATTTCATTTGATACACAACAAAAATCTCCACAGAATCCTTTAATCAGGTTGGCTATTTACCACAAATTTTCTTTCCCCAAACTAAAAATTTCCATAGAGATGCAATACCTGCTTCAGTCTCATATTGATATATTCAGTATCTCAGCAACTGGCACCACATTTATCTGTTCAGTAAGTTCATCTAAGAAATTTAATTCCACTCCCCTTTAAGGCATCTTGCTTGGGAAGGTCTCTATTAAAGAGCCTTTGAGCTCTGATGCTGCACATTATTTAAGCCTGAGTTTAATAGTGGAAGTGCCTGAAGTTAACCACAGCCTTATATGCAATTCCAAAAAAATCTCCCAAACAAAACAAAAACCAAACAAAAAGAAAAGAAAACAAAACCAATCTCCACCTTACATGAAATGGATACTCACAGAACAAGAATTATCACGAGCTGTAACAGCACTTTTGATCCAAGCCACATACAAATATTCTAATCTTCAAGTTCTGGGAGCAATTTCAAAATGTCGAGAGGCATGTCAAGTTCTTAATACCCAAGTCTACATATTTAACTGTCAACAGCCAAAATACCCAAGACAAGAGAGTTATATTCATTCCAGCTCGACCCCAAATTAAAATGTGTTGGAAAATAATGATGCTTCTTCCTCTTAAACTAGGGAATACTGCTTGTACCTGTGTTTTAACTATATACTCATTTTCTAGAACACCTACCTCATTGCTCATTTTATTTTCAAAGCAGTCAAGCACAGGAGATCTCTGCAAGATTATCATGTTACACCATTGATCCTCACAAGAGGACTCAATTTGCTCAGTAATAAGCAACCTGGGTCAAAGGCCACAACTGAGAAAAGACAAAGGGCATTGTTTACACCTGTGTCAATCAGAAACAGCTCTACTGAAGTCCACTGAGTTATATTTGACTCAAATCTGTATGAAAAATTTCTGTGTTTGCTGAATCTGGATTATGTGGCAGCCAGGAATTCACATTTATTAGTCTATAGTAGGATGCATGACAGACTGCTAAATTAAAATACTAGCTTGCTATACTGGCTTTTTAACCATAACTTGGTTTTATTCTCTTATTGATAATTCAAATTCATGTCACTGCTTCAGCCTGCTTACTTGCATTGCATTTCCTAGTGTGCTTCACAGCATGAAGTAATAGATTCTGTAATTTTAGATGAGAGAATTCATCATTCATTCCTCTGTTACTGAGGAAACAGTAATTAGTGTCCTACATTTTAAAGAAAAAGGACCAAAACCCCACCTCTTCCAACTATTTGCAACTACAAGCAAACTTTAGGATATGCAAGTTTTTGTATTTCTTTACTTTTGATGTTCAGAGAACTACACACTTCAAACAGTCCAAAAACATTAAAAGCGTATTTCTGACTACACAGCCACAAGATGATTTACAAAAAAAGATTTACCTTGGGAATTTTAATTTAGCTTGTTCAGGGATCTGGTTGGAAGCATTGCATGGAATACAGGCAAGAGAGATTTGTCCAGGAGAGCTGACTTACTTTTAAGGGCCACCTCCTGCAAGCACATGAAAGGTCCTTCCTGACAAGCATGAAACTAAGCAAAGATGGCATGGCTGGACTTAGGAAAGCCAAGGCCCTTCTGAAGTGAAATTTGGTGAAGGACGTTAAGGTCAATAAAAAAGGGATTCTACAGGTATACTAGCAGCAACAGAAAAGCTATGGAAAATGTGTGCTTGCTTCTAAATGCATTATGGGACCTGTGACAAAGAATACAGAAAATCAAGGAATTCAGTGTCCACTTTGCCTCAGTCTTTTAATGGTAGGATTTGCCTTCAGGAATCCCAGCCCTCTGAAACCAGAAAGTCTGGAGCAAGAAAGACTTAATTTTGGCCAGATCAGAGATCAGAGATCAGGGTGGGAACCTTAAACAAGCTGGACCTACGCAATCAGTGGGACCTGATAGGATGCACCATAAATGTGGAGTGAGCTGACTGACATCTTGTTTATCTTGACTTTAGCAAAGCTTCTGGTACTGTAACTTCCTCACAGGCAAACTGGTGAACTCTGGACGAGATAAATTGGCAGTGGGGTATACTGAGAACTGGCTGCACTCTAAGCTCAAAGGGAATGTAATCAGCAGCACAAAATGCACCTTGAGGACAGTCACTGTGGTTGGTACTGGGATCAATGTGGTGTTCCCCTGTGGTTGGTACTGGGATCAATACTATTTAGCACCTTCATAAATGACCTAGAGGATGGGGCAGAATACACCCTCAGGAATACAAGACTAGGAGGAGCTGCTGATACACCAGATGGTTGTGCTGCCATTTAGAGGGACACTGACACACAGAGAATTGGACATCTGTACTGCTTTGGTTAAGATATGGCATGAAAACGTGATGCACCATTTCCCAAATGGGAATCTACTGAACTGGCATTGTATTGTTATAGGAATATATTGATTCCACTAAGCTGCTCAAGAAATAAATGGGGGAGGACAGATAATTTAATATGAAGAATTTATGTTCTACATTGTTGAATTCAGAATAAATATACAATTTCATGCATATATGTCTTACTTCCACTTCAGATTTAGCTGAAATACAACAGAGAAAGCAACACAGAGAGGACTTCTTGTTGGTTTGTAAATTTTAGTAGACATGGACAAAAACTATCTGAGTGACGTGGCCTACCAGAGACCAGTAAATGCAATCTCAAAGGATATCTTTCATGACAGCCACTTAGAAGCAGTAGAAGCCTTAGAAGTCATAAATTATGTTTCAAATACATTCTATTGTTCAAAGTGACAAATCTTAGTCTTTCAAATTCATACAACCCTAAAATAGTACTTCCTTCCACTACAAAACTAGCAAGATTTTTAGGGCTCTTCTAAATCAAATAATTCACACTCATTTATGTGCATTCTGAAGTGGCTGTCACTATGAGGCTTAAATATTTATCACACCACAAACATGTTCTCTTACATAACAAGACAATAAGAAGCACTGACAAAATGGAGATCAATAACTTTGACCATTAGTCTATACAGCTCTTCTTCCAAAAGCTATTCATTTCAATTTATCTTACAATCAAATGAATAATCCTCTGGTGACCTTATTGATTATGAACACAACCTGAGATGGCTCCCATAGGTCAGGATGGCTAATGTGAAGATTTAAAAGTCAGAGAAAGGATTCATGCCTGCAGCAGTAGCAACAATTTCCCTTGATCATGATGACAAACAAGTGCAAAGATATGTCAGAAAACCACAAAATTTTTTAAGTGATGTGAGGTTATACTGTTGTAGCATGTAAGTTAAACCAGTGCTTTTAAAATAAACTGCAAACTAGACACATAAAGGTGAGCCTACTATATGATCCAAAACTTTAAATTAGGTATTTCTCAACCTGTTTATGTTGCCACTAAATATAGGGAGTTCCAAAGCTTACTGTACCAAATTTTTTATTATTTCAAACAAACTTCTGTACAAAACCATCAAAGCACGCAAAGAAATCCCATAACTTCAGCAAACAGCACATGACAACTCACAGAATGCTTTAAGGTTTACATTTTTATTATACAAGTGACAAAGTTTTTCTCTGGGCCACTTAAAGATAAGACTTCATTGTTTGACAAAAAATTGCAGGTAAGCATATATAACTTCAGTTATCAAAGCTCAACAGAATGGCCTGTCATCCACCTAATTTACCTAATTGGAAGTGACTGTGAACAAAGCAGGATTTTCCCTAACATACATTTTTAAATGTCCCCCCATTAAAAATGGAGCCTGTAAACTGTGGATTTACTACTGTGAAAAATGTGTGGTCATTGCTTTCAGAAAAAGAAAAAGATCTAATGTGAGTGAGTTCTAACTTTCTCCCCGACAACATAGCAACTGGCCGCAGCACCTGCAGAGGTGTGACATGAATGCTGGAGTTGTGGTGCTGTCCAATATCAGGACATGCATGACATTGGCACCTGTCATGAGAAACCTCACAGGGCTTGCTCTGCTCAGAAATAAGCTGTCAAGTCAATCTCTACTCCAGAGAACTTGTGACATTAGTACTGTTTAAGGACTGAGTTCAATGACAGTTTGTCACAGCACAGCCGAGTTCCAGCAGACCAAATGTATTTTCAAAGTCCTAAGGTAATGTTTTTAGAAGAGATGTGCATGAAAATTCCAGTGAAAGCACACAAACCCTGATTTATCTATATGGGAATAAGCAAATACAATCTGAATCTGTGCACAAGCACTGGAGTTTCCACACATACATGCAAGCAAAGTACACAAAATCAAACACATTTTCAGAACGTGACCTCTGCAAGAATATGTACAGCAACTGCAGACCACCCAGTAGACACATTTAACAGAGCATGAGCACTTGGCTGCTTTGGGCAAAGTATTTCTACTCCATTAACTGGAAAATTTACCAGAAAGTAAGAACAACCAACTCAGCAAGGAAATTAACTTCTTGAAGTATCAATCACATCTCAAAAGCCAGTGAAGAGCAGTCAGCTGATAAATACTTCTGTGTTGACTCTGAATCATATAATGAATAACACTATCAGGAAGTTAATGGAGTTCCTAAGAACAGGTCAGCTCTTAAATTTAAACCATCCCTAATCAGATGTGGCCGATTTGACACCAGAGAAGCTCGCTACAGGAGAGGGCACTGGTTTAGATCAGCCAAAAAATTACTTACTGGCTAGAGCTGTCTGGTAGTTAATGTTCACTGTGATATATTTACACTGACAAACCTTTTCCAGTCAAGTCAAGGCATTAGTATTTTCCCTTTCCTTTCTAAATCAAATAAAATTTCACAGAGTTTTCAAAATCTATCCATGACCTTTAAGCATATTTTCTGTTTATTTCTACTGCATCTGAAAAAGCATGTTAATTTCCTCAGTTGTTGAAAGGTATGGGTTATACTTAATTAAAAAGGTAAAATTACCTGTTTAAAATACATTTTCGGGTGTCAGACTTCATCCTTAAAATTAGGTGATCTCCACTTATTACAGGAAAGACAATGCATTTTATGAGCGTGATGAACATTCAGGTCTAAAACTGACAAAAAATTGGGCACATGTTCCTTAAAACATACCAAATGAATTTTGCTTTCTCTTATATTAACCTTCTTTGAAGTTCCTTTTCTGTGCTACCTTTGACATTTCAGTTTGATTTCCATTTTGTCTTCACTACTACTTACTTCTCTGATAGAGAAGGTGTTTAAGGATTAAAATGCACTGGTAAACTGTCACAACTGAAGTATCTAAGTAAAAAAGTATTTTAAAAGTCAAAAGATAAAGGCTAGAATAAAAACTTAGGTTGCACTATATAAAGTCAGTCAGGTTATGAACAGATTCATATATTTTAGCAATGTGAAGAAAATGGTTATGTAAATACACACAAGTATTAACATCAAACTGTATTAAATTATGTAAACATACACATCTTCTGTGATCAATACAAACATCTACTTGTCTCTGGATACTACTGCAGCATAGCTCGAATTTGTTTTGAAGTAGATTCATCATTCAGGTGTTTTGTAGTGAACCTAGAAATTACAAGTTAAAACAATAATTTATAAAATGAACAGGGATAGGAGAAGTCTGAATACTTGAGCCTATTTTTGAAATCAGCACAGTTCAGTTACACAAAGGAGGAATTTACATGTTCCTGTACTGACCACTGGAATTTAACTGGTAAGAATCTGGTGCTCTTTATCTTCTAAACACCCTATGTTATAAATTATTCCCTGCCAAAAGGAGGAGAACTGTGGCTAAATCCTGTTTGGTATCTGTCTATGACATTGTCTTGGGTCAAATCTTGGGTCAAAATCTCATCATTTTTTCTAGTTAAAAGCCTCAAAAGAAGCAAAATCATGAAAAGACATAAGAAATATGGTAAATACTAACATAACTTAGCAATCTAGGCTGAATTTTGGCATAATCTATGACTTTAAGCAGATTTCTTAAATATTCTGAGAGGACTGCAGAGCTTTAGTACTTTTCCATTTAAACCCAAACACTCTCCACTGTTTATGCTAATAGGGAGAATGATTATAACATAGGATGAAACTCTTGATACTTGTAGGACTTAACTCCACATCAACCTTAATTCAAAAGACATAATAAGCAAATATGGAGGTGCAGTCCTCCCTCTAGCAAAGCACTCAAAAGCTAGAGAACTCAGCTATGAAAAATTTGATACTGACTCCCTTCTCAGCTTCAGAGAAGTGTCAGACCCCTCTGTGTCTTCCTTTCCAAGACAGCACCACAAACAGGATTGGGATTTAGGATGCTGTTTTCCTGGAGACGTACAATTTAGCAAGTTAAAAAAAAATTAAAAAAATAAGGTCTTATAAAGATGGAAAGGGAGAAGGAAAGTAGTTACAGCTTGAGAAATAGAAATCTAACATTTCTTTTCTAAAGTGCTCTAGATGCTGGGGTATTTTATATAGCAAATTTTAGCTAGAATATACAGTTTATAATATTAGTAGTTATCGCTTATTCAAGTGAAATGAAATGAGAAGAAATTAATATTAAAAACCTCAGGTGATGATGGCAAACCTGATAGGACAATCTTATTAAATCAATCTTCTACAGTGAAGAATCTTAAATATAAAGAGATTACAAGAAAAATAAAGGAATTTTCGAAGGCTGAATCACACATACCTGAGAGCATTCAGAAGTCCTTCCACAGAGTCAGGTGGTTGTTCCTTTAAAACTTTTATGCATCCCTTCATCTGGGAACAGAAGCATGCCACTATTGAACAATAATATATGAATTGCACTAGCTGAAAACAAGGAAAAATTTCACCATATACAGGCAGGTTTCTTTTCTTAATGAGTGTTAGTGCAGCTTTACATGATACAATAAAAGCGTTACAACTTATTAAAAATTATTTCTAAGTTAAAAACTTAACTTTGGTGCAAACATTGACTTTAATGAGCACTTGTAGAGAGTAAATTCTGTACCAAATGTCTATATTTTTAACTTGCACACTGTTTCTCCAATTCCAAGTAAAAAATACAAAAACCAAGACCATCTGATAAAAGCGGAGAAAAAGAGATTTTGGGAGTTCCACGTCATTGCTATTAGCAACTCTAAGAAGAGATGTTTTAACTTTGACTTTTATTTTTGTGTTTGCATACAAGCAGGCTGCAGTTGCTGTGGGGAGAATTCATCATCATTGCAGGGCTCAATCTCCTGCTGCCTTTCCTCTACTGTGCGTGGAGCTCTGCCTGTAAGAGCAGCCATTGCACAGGGACCTTAACACCCCACCTCACCAAACACAGGACCCTCTGCCATCTGCTGGGGTGCCTCTGGGGATAGCCCAGGATCCCAAGCCCGCCTGGAGCCGAGCTGCTGCCCAGCACCGCTGTTCCTCTTCCACTGCTCTGGTTTTTCTGCTGCCCTGTAGCCCTGCACCCCCTGCCTGCTGGGACGCCCCAGGGTTCCAGCTACAGCTGAGGAGTTTCTGGTACAACTCTGGTACAACTCCTCCACCAGCCCAGGATTTTTGCTCATTCCTGCCGTTCCAGCCTGCTGCTTCCAAGAGTCCTGGTGGAGCACCAGGATCGGCTGCCCCAGGGTTTGTGAAGCGAAGCCTCCCCCCCATCGGGGCCCGGCCGCCATTCCTGTGCGCTCCCCGGGCCGCAGCGCCCCCTGCCGACGCGGGGGGAGGCACCGTGCCTGCCCGGCCGGGAGCCAGAAGCGCCCCCGCTGGCTGTGACCGGAACTGCACCGACGGGAAAGGGCTCAAAATGCGGGAGAGGACTTCATTGGCTTTTCTGTAGGTTTTTTCCCCCTTTTTGTTAGTTGTTGCTGCCATTGTTGTTCATTTGTCTTGTTATATACATACATACTAGTAAAGAACTGTTGTTCCTTTTTCCATCTCTTTGCCTGAAAGCCCCTTGATTTCAAAGTCATAGTAATTCAGAGGGAGGGGGTCATGTTCTCCTCGCCAAGGGAGGTTCTCATCTCCTTGGCAGACACCCGTCTTCCAAACCAAGACAGGAGTCTAAGCTAGGACACTGTAATTAATAGCTCAAAATACAGCCTCAAGTCTTGAAAGAATAAGGAAGGGGTAATATACTGCACTGTCCCTGAAATTCTCTTGAAGTAGCTTGAATGATTAAAGTGAAGAGTTGGGAGAAAATAATTGTCTACTACAGTTAAACAAAGTCATCATCTCAAACATTAGGAGATTTTTTTAACTACAAAAAAATCACTAAACTAATTACGTAAATCAAGATTTGGGACTATATATTCATTTTTTCAGAACTGAGTCATACACCTCCTGCCTCCTAAATTACATCTAGTTAACTCTCCTGTAAGATTACAGGGCTTTAGGACAAATATTAGAGACAAAGTACACACTGTATTTGGTCCTATCAGAATTTCATTTGTGTTGCCACTGTAGGCAAGAGACAGAACTAGCAGTCAGGAAATGTGCATTCAAGTCCCGGGCTCTATCTGCTTCATGACCTTGAGAAAATCTATTCACCTCATTGTGACAAATCTTTCTCTCTGTACAGAGTCTAACAGGAGATGTGGCAAAATTTTGGTATCCAGAGATGCCAAACGCTAATGAAGACCCAGTGTCATGGAGGGCAATAACATATGTGTTTTTCTTTTCTTTTGAAGCAGGCTCTCTTGTAAAGGGAAATACTTGGCATCTTTTTTGTTACCAACAGCTTATTTCTGCTGAAAGAAGTGGTGCATGAGATTAAGGTTTGTAAAAACGTAGAAAAAACAAGGTAACTCTTTCCATGTGTGCTTGCAGTTTCTCAAATGGAAAAATAAAATTGATTTCTCTGTGACTGGCCATGCCAAAGATAAAACTGAGGGATCATTATCAACATTACAACAATAATATTTCAGTTCTGCTACTTCAGAACTTCTCATGCAAAGACAACATTGAATATCTAATTATTTACAAGAGAACTACTGTGAAAAATGAGCATTCCATCAATTATAAATTACATGATTTTAAAAAAATTATGACCATGGAACAAATTCCAGGCTAGGTGTAGTACTAAATTATTTTAGCCTAACTATACAGTTGTAAAGAAAGCAGAGCTAACAAAGAAAAATTATTATCTGTGTCTAGAACAAAATAAACAAGAAAAAAAAGCTCATCTTTATTTTCAAACAAACGGACATAATAAAGTGCACAGGTGAAGACAAATTCTAAATTTTGCCATTCAAAAGTAATTAAAATTATTTATACCAAGCCATAAGCTTGTGTTGAAAAAGAGCTGCAGACTAGTATTCTCAAACCTACAGAGTATTAAAGAAAGGCCTCTCTTACATCAATCTTTGAAGTCTTTGAGAAAGCTCCCACAGGATGAACATGATCGTATAGAATAATAACTCCCACCATTACTCGCATGCAGAACATAAGGGTCTCTTCACTGGTGAATCTACTCCTGTACTCTCTGGAAAACAGAACAAAAGAAACAAACATTCTGGACCTTTTACTAGATAATTTTAAAAACTAGACTGTGAGTGCATAAAATCTGAACCAAAAGTGTATTTTTAGTTTGCAGATGCACATTAGTAAGACTAAATATCTGTGAATTCCGTAAGCCTGTGCCAGAAGAATTTAAAAGAATGGTTAAAGACTAGACATATGTGAACCACTTGTCACACCCATGCACAGTTGAGATCCTCAAAATTTATGTGATGATGGCTTCATAGAAAACTTCGTGAAATATGATGGAGATAGATCATACTTCAGTTTAATCTCATGCTGGGACTAGTCTACTAGTCCCACATGCTGGGACTACTACTAAGGAAAACTACTATTTTTGCTTAAATTCCTACTTTGGAATAGTTAACTGGGATCTAATTTCAGCAGCTAGGAAGTTCAGGGTTTCACCAAGGTGGATTGTAACAGTCATTTGTATTTTCTCTCTCTTTCTGTGTATTGTAGTACCTCCCAGCCTACAATAACTTCAACTTTTATTCTTCCACAGCATTGTAACATGAACAGATTTAAAGAAATCTACAGAAATGTTGATGTGAAAATGCTTGATTATCCCACAATTAGAATTAAATATCAGATAATCTTCTAGATGACTCACAACCTTTTATCTCCATTTTTGCCAAAAAAAGAGCTGACTCATAAGAAACTTTTCAATACTACTTCTATGATGTCTCAGGATTGTGAGATGAGTCCCACCCCTCCAGACAGTTCTCCAGAATTTTCATGAACAAACTCAAAACTCAGGAATTCTATCCTTTACATGGCTCCATGAACAAATGACTCATAGGCAGAAAGACTGCCTTGACTCTATCTTGTATGTGTTTTCCAGTCAAAGAGATATCTAACTTAAAATATACTCCAGTAAATGCATACCAAAATAATAATAAAGAACCTCATTGGCTATTATTATCTACACTAACATATACAATCACAATCATACAGCTCACTACATTTGTATGTATGAAAATTTATACTGCTGAATTTTTCATATCTAGAATAAGATGGCTGCATCCAAAAAAAGATCTACTTAAATGATCCTTAAATAGCCCTTGTGTATTTCCTAAAGCACTGCTTAGAAGAGCCAAAATCTTGCCCTCTGTGTGCTAATAATCAAGCAGCACGGGCAAGCAGGAGGCAGCAGTCAGCCTTTGCCTCTGGTTAGACAAGACACGGACACAGAAGCCTGTGAATGCATAAGATTATTACACTTCTATTTGAACCTTTTGTTGAAATGCAGACTAGCCATGTAAGCTCTCCCCAACAGAAATCAACACTGATTCATGAAAGATGTCATAAGGTGGTTAGAACAGGAGGCAAGGCTTTTTAATACCAGGCTGTGCTTTGTATACAAAAGGATTACAACTTAAGGCAAACATACAGGAATTCACTTGGAAAAAAAGCATTACAGATGGCTAATTAAAATATAAGTTCTGTCATACAAGCTCCACAAGATTTAAGATAAAACTTACGGTGTTTCCAACATGACTTTACATACACTGGCCATAGTACTTAGACAGTCTGTTGTATTTTCAATTGGTAATGTTTTGTTCTGTAATGGTAAGAAAAAGGCAATGCTCAATAAAGTATCTTGTAAAACTAAAATCAAGAATGTCTGTGTTAGACCTTTCTCCCCCTTTACATACTTCTGATACAAAATGTGTCGTTGCGTTACTGAGGGTTTTCAGCATTGGTGTGGCCTCTGCATAGAATAGGGACATCCTATTGGCCATTTCATTGTTCACTTCATTCTCAATGTCTAGCTGATGAAAATAGGAGAAAAAATAGTCAGTAAAACTCTTTAAAATCTTGCCAGCAGCAAGAGTAAGATGCAGTACATGTTCATGTCAGCAAGCAGATTGTTGCTTGAATAATCCTCTCTGATCACTTCATCCAGACTGCTGATTAACTCTTGTTGTGAAGGAGAAACATGACAGCTACTGAATCAAAAGCAACAAACTTTGCCACAAATGGCATAAATGCATCCTGATAAATAAATTCCTCACTGAGTTCAGCACATCAGTTTATTTACTTACATGCATGTTGTTTATTCTGTTGCGACTTATTGTCCGCCTGTAGTAACTGAAGTCATTTTGAATTGCTGGGTTTCTCATCTTCCAGGAAGACAAACAGAAAAGAATCAGTTTTGGTTCAAAATACATGGAAAATAAACATGTATTGAAAGACTTTATTAACCTTAAGTTCATCAAAACGAAGAGTAAAATGTAAAATTTCTGCAAACTCTTTTGCTAGAGCCTGTTCCCGTTCCAGGTGCTGAGTTGGAGTGTAGGGAGGGCATGTCAAGGATTCCAGTAAACTCTGCAGGGCTTTCTCTGAATAAAACACAGAAGCACAAATTGTAGTCAGTCCATACAAAGTTTTAACTACATATCTAAAACATACTGCATTCAAAGGGAGGAAACCCTCCAAACATGCCAAGCCCTAACAGAAGTGTTTTTTCATATTATTCTGAAGTGAGAAACATTAATTAAAGACACCTGCCTCTTCAGGCTCTGCCATTTTCTCTCCATTTTGTATCATTGAATTCTTTTCCATTTTTGTCACCCTTTATCTGGGATCCCTATCAAAAATTCTAGAGGAAGCACTTTTCTTGTATTCAGATATTCAACACTTTCACCTTCCTCAATTAGCCATCATCTCAGTATAGAGATTATTCTGGCATCTCTGCTACTAAAAGTGTTCTCTTAGGCACTTCTAGTAACAGAGATAGCAATGTAAATCAGCTTCTATGCCTGTAATTACTAGTAGAACTCAAAATGTGAAAGACATAGTTAGAGGATGTTGAAGAATACCCTTGCACTAGGAGCCCTCTCACTTCATACATATATTCAAGAGTCCTAATTAAAAAAGTAATTGCTTCACTTTTTGTGTTTGTTGAGATGACAAAGTCAGTGTACAACACATCCAACTTTGGATTTTCACCATGTGAGAGAGTTAATTCATATACTTTCCCCATTATCTCTGCTTTTAAAAAGTCTCAAAATATTACTGGCTTATATTCCTTTTAAAACTCCAAAGGATCCAAATTACAAAAAAAAAAAAAATTGCTTTAGTCCAACATGGATCACTGAAGTGCAGAAATATGACAGGAAACAGAGAAAAAGATTGTAGTTTTATAATGTTTTCTGCTTGTATGCTATTTAGGTAATATAAACAAACTAACAAACTATGAAATCAAGATTAAAGAGATGCCTTGATAAATACAATTGCATTTATTAAAATATCTGTTAAATGTCTGTTGATATCAAACAGAAATAATATTAACTCTAAAACTCTTTATAAGTTTGTTGAAAGACAAAACTTCCTCTTCCATTATATATTAAAAAACCTATTAAACAGATATACTAAAACAGGGCTCACCTAATCTGAGTGAAAACTCATAAAAGCGCTTTAGCCTTACAACCAGGGGACAGACTGAATTCCATGCTTTTTCTTGCAGCTGGATATCATTGGGATTTTGTATGGCCTGAAATAAAAATATTACTGTAAAGATCTGTGATGAATGAATAACGAGCAAGAGGTTGTTTGGAATTTTTCTAATTATTTTAAAAAGTATTGTAAAACATAGAAGAATTCTGAGAAATTGTATTGCATAAGATTAAATAAAATACTGTGTTTTTCACCTTCCCTCTCCCCCTGTAACTGATTTAAAATCATTCATTACAGTGAACCACTGAGATATAGAAATATTTTCTAGCATATTCTTTTGGGAGCAAAACTATCGTAAAAGCAGCAGATATAACCTTTTGTGTGACTACTGATTGCAAAAGTAGCCTTTTTTCCAGGTTTTAATGCTTATGACATCTTCAACATGTTGAGGTTTTTAAGTAACCAACAGCTCACACTAAGAGTATCTGCACATCTAATGCAGGAAAAGTTTTGGCACCTGAGAAGAATTCTAAGTCACAGTTCAAAAGTGTACTTCAGGACCAGTTTCACAGAATAAGATGCCTCTAAATGGATGTGAAGTCATAATTTACTGTTGTTCATTATTCAACTTACACAAATGTTGCTGTAGGACATGAAAGAAAGATGAATTACTCCAAATATTTCAGAAGGCAAAGAGCATAGAAAAAGCTTTATTGTCTAAATTCTTACTACCTTTTATAAGGTGTTCCAATATAGACTTAACATGGTTGGTGAATAGGAACGACACCTCTCTAATCCCATTGGTTAAACTAGAGAAACAGCAAAACACCACCTGGAGAAAGATTGTTTTGAGAAAGGAGAGTTGTTTGCAAAGACTGTTTTGAGAAGAAACTTTCTTGAGAAATTCTTCCTTGGGAAAAAGTTAGCAGCTGCTAGGAGGCTAAAATCTCTCAGGCCCACACAGAAAAGAACAACTATCTGTATCACGTATTTCTGACACCTCAGTATTACTTCTTCCATGTCCTCAAATTTGACTTCTGCCATGAGATACATGAAATAAGGCATATGAAATGGTGTTTCTTGAAGTGAAAAATAATGACTAATTAGTAACAGAAAACCTGAAAGAAGTTCCAACGGCCATCATTTTATAATTTCAAATTAGAACTTTATACTGAATGTTTTGCATAACCTGTTACATATTTTAGAAATACAATTTGCCTTGAATTCATAGAATGTGCTTGGATAGAGAACAGAAGCAAAGAACACATCGAGTTTTGCCTGATTTTGCTTCCAAAGAACTGTCATTAACAAACATACATCTCTAATTTCTTGTCCAGCTCCTTTGTAAGCCTGAAGATCTGCAAGCATGCTTTCTGAGTCCTGTAAAACTGCACTGATCTGGTTCCAGACCTCCCTTTCTCCATCTGTGGGCTGTGCATCTAAGAAGAGAAAAGCAAAATGCACAAAGTCAAAAGGAAGCTGCAGTACAAACAGCAAAATTACTCAGTTCTACTTAACAATACCACATCCAGCTTGGCTATGTGTAACTCCATTCTGATGTAGTTTTTCCAAATATACAATTATACTGCCATTCTGCTAACATCCAAGCTTCTGCTTTTTATAGCAAGAAAGGAAAAACAGTACAGTTTTTGTATGCTCTGGCTCATAATGCCTCTTCTCAAAACGCAGCATTTTAAAGAGCAGCAGTATCATAAAGCAATGTTATTAGAAAATAGGATAATGCATCAGTCCCTCTCTTTCACAAGCTCCATGGCTCAATTACAAAGAATTGCTCACTTTTCTTGCAGCTTGGGGATAAAATCAGGCCTTTCAATGGATAGAGCAGTGGGATAATGTTCCACTTTGACTTTCCTCCAGGCTTCCTTAACCAGGGTAATTTATTTTTCCTTTTGTAGAACAGATACAGCACCATTTTTTTTTTCTTATATATGTCAGATATCATTCCTACCACTAAAATAAATCCAGCTCTGTCAGTAATCAGTTTTCAGGGTGTGAGTGACTTGTAGACCTTTATTGTTGAGCAAAATGATATTTGAAAGTAGATCAATTTTCCTATTCAAATCTTCTCCTATGGGATTTTCACAGCAGTGTGACACCAGGGAGTGATGTTATCCCCAGAACACTGGCACATTAGACAAGCCAGAGATCTTCTGTCTTCTTTTACTTTAAAACATAAAGATGACAGGCACTGACCAAAGACTGGATGACCTACATATGGGATTGCACTCTATACATGAAGGAACAATGATATTATCCCAGCAGATTTCTAGAGAGACACAACTATTTTTTCCCTTAGATTTCTATTAGTTTGTAAAGGTGGAATGCTAATTTTTATGAAAGAATAAAATTACCTTGAGGTTGAATCTTAGAATTTAAAAACTGCTTGTCTGAATTAAGAGTAATGAGATAAATTCAGTTCAAAACTCATCAATTAGGTTAAGCTACTGCATTGACCTTTATATTAATAGACAAGAAATATTAAAAACACTTTTCCTATTTAATCATCTCATTGTCCTTAAGAAATGAATTTTTTACCCATGCATCAGGATAAGATTCATTTACACAGTCCCTATGAAAAACAAATTAATTGGTTGACACTGGAGTGTATGGAAAACAGGCATTCACTCCACAATGTCTCAGGTTCAGATAATTTGTTTAAATGTTTTCAGTAATCTACAGACTTTTCATGAACAGGACACAGATGTCTGAGATTTACATATCTGTAGCTTCAAAGCAACTCATACTTAAAACACTTCCCATATTCTTATGGCATCATGAGTCACATGAGACTGCACACATAATACTGACTGGACTTCCCTTTTATTCTGGAAGTTTTCCTTTCTCTTATTTAAAAGGTGAAAATAAACATGAACTGGGCTTATTTAGCTGGGTTTTATAGACAAAATATTTCACGTAACTAAAAAATTCAACTATCTTTCAAAAATTGAGGGAAAGGAGCACCGAAAGGGAAAACTGTCCCAACAGGAAAATCCCATGGGACATGGCTGTTGAACTGGCCCATCAGTTGCATTAAATTTACAGTGTTCCAGACTGGTTCTTTCCTCAAGCTGCAAGAAGACTCAGGTACACACCATAAGGGGTTTGGCATCTTCTGATAAAGAAGCAAAACAGAAAACCCTTCTGACTTTAATGGGAAAAGCAATGATCCTGAGAAATAGTTACATACCATACAACAACAGAGCAGGGGAAGGTAGGAGTCACACAAAAATCAGTATTGGCATTTTAACAGTTAAACAAGTTAATGAAAATAAAATTTCAGTGAATACTAACAGAGAATAAATAACTTGTTAGTGCAGTTCATGAATGTAAAATCTGCATGTGTGGGTCACCTGAAGCATCTTGTTTAACGTTGTTGGTTACAAGGTACTTCCATGTTAATTTTTACAATTTATTTGCTTTAAAAGTTCTAGTGCTTAAGGGGCATGCAAATGCTATAGACTGCACAAGACTTTGGGACTTCAAAAAGGCTTTTAGTAACACCCTTTACTGTAAGTCTTTTTTAAAATTTCCCAATTCATCTTTTGGAAGTTAGTGAAAGGAGAAATATTTGAAACTTAATGAGCTTTCTGTAGTATCCCAGCAGTTGGGGAAGTAGGAGCAAGAGGCAGGTAAGTGTGTGAAAGAGGGAAAGAAAGGGAAGAGAGAGGAAGAGGGCAGCAAAGGCTCCAGAGCAACAGGCTTAGCTTGCATTTGCAGAAGCGGTTTATATTTATGTTGGAAGTGTTTAGCTTAAAAAGAAAGGTAGGGAGAATGATACAGGCTTTTTTTTAAAAAAAAACCCCATGCATTTATTTATGAAATAGAAGTTATGCAAACAGATGTTCTGATAAGACCATGGTCATGTTTCAAAAGGGATTTTACAAGAAGATCTTGCCAAAAATGGTCAGCTGAAATAACCATAATGGATCACGTTGAAAACAATTTCATCTTACTGTTAACAATAATAATAATAGCAACAACAACTAAAAGGAATCAAGACTTCATGACAGATTTTGACTTCTAAAACTGGCTTGCTATTCCAATGAAACTAAAGCTTGTTTCTTTGCTCTTAATTAAAAAATGCCAGTCCTGAACCACAGTATGGAATCACTGGCTGGCTGCGCTCACCTCTTATCCCACATCACCAGAGAACCAGCATGTGCTTCAGGAACCTGAGCCCATTTATAAATGAAACCACTTCCACTGACTAACCCATGGTGAATGCAAGCCCTCTCAGTAACAAGTTACCATAATAGCCAGACTCACTTCATTTTAAGGCTGAGTTTTTAGAATACTCCTGATCAGCAATCAGAGTATTCTATCTTTAATAAGACAAAATAGAGAAACCATTCACCTCCCTTTGTACAAATGTCTCTAATGTGAACCCTAAACCAAACAACTACATGAATCCTGTAACAAATTAATGCAAGAGTCACATGAGGCTTGAATCTCCCAGATTCCACCAGCAAAATTTGAAAATTTTAGCTCTGGATAGAAATACACTTCCACTGGCTCCATCAGAAATAACCAGGACATGGTAATTCATCCATTCCATGAACACATGCTCTCTTTCACATTTACACATGGTCTATGCCATGCTTTGGATGGAACGTCAGACTTCACAAAGAACAAGAGGAAACTTGGACCCACTACAGTTCATTTGTGGATACATTAAACATTTCAAGTGAATGGTGGGGCATGGAAGTGGGATCATCATTATTTTCTTAGCAAAATACCTGTCATTTTTTTCAGAAAACCTTCCTAACATGTAAGGTATCTACTTCATCCTCCGCCAAATGTGAGTTAAAAAAAAACATAGAATAGTCTAGGTAGGTAAAACATTAGTACTCATAGGACAAGACTTAATATAGAAAGGATGTGATGCCTTTACTGATATCAAATTAACAATATCTCAGTAATTAATTTTAATGAAGAAAGAACAGTTCTGTGAACAGTACTAAGAACACTATTAGAAGGAGCACTTCCAACTCACACTGAATTCACACACTCCTTTCTGAATCTGAAATGCAGACCAACATTTGAGAACTTTATTCCACCCTTAGGTGGTTAAGAAGATTCCCACTGAGGCTGGTTAGTCCTTCCGTTTCAGTGAATGTAAAATCACATTTGTCATAAAAATACCATGCCCTTCTGGCCTCGACAGCATAGCAAAAGAAAGTGAGTTAAATAAGAGCTTTCACAGGCTCTGCTTTCAGCTTTTCTTGTCATGCCCACTTCTGAATGTGGCAAATAATTACACCAGCCTACAAGTTAGAGAGCAGCACACATATTTAACTGCATAATGCTGAAGTCCTATTTCAGATTTCTCACCATGACAATGACTTTTTTCCATGCCAATCTGGGACAAAATTAAAAGAAAAACTCAGAAATGAGCAAAGGCATTGTAACTAAAGTGAGTAGCACTTTAGAGAGACCAGAACCTCTTACAATCAATACATTAAAGAACCCCCAGAACTGGACAGAAACAGTACCCTATCCAGGCTACACAGGATTTTTAAATTTCATTCTTCCTAAGTTAGCTAGAATAAAGTGAAGCTCCCTAACTTGTTAATACTGGCTCCAGGCAGGGTGCTGTGCCAGGGAGATCAGTGCCCAGCTTCAGCTCTGTGGTGGGTGGGGGATGGACACACACAGCACCTCTCTGACAGAGCTGCAGTTTCTGGCTCAGGGCACTCCACAGCTCAGGAATTGAGTGCAACCTCCTGCAGGCTGGACCCAGATTATATCCCTAGCCCTGCTGCCTGTGCAACAAGGGTATTAATTAATAGCCTATTATGTGAAAAGTAGGCAGTTGCTCTGCTGCCAGACATGTTCTATTAATAAACCCTTTTAATCGTACATGAATAATAACTGAAAATTTCATGAACCTTTCTGGGGATGTGGGGGAATCCTAGAAAATAAGATTCTTGGAGGCATGAGAGGGATTTAACTAGGATCAAGTGAAATCCACCTAGCTAACACTGGAAAAAAAAAAAAGAAAAAAAAAAAGAAAAAGAACCTGCTTACATTGAGGTTAGAAATATCTTATAAAAAGTATTTGAGGAGAGGATGGGACTGTAGGTGTCACTTAAGGACATCTACAAATAATCTATAAGTGTTAGTCTTTTAGATTCAAAATAAATTGTTGCATTAGCTTTCAAGTTATTGCCAAGAATTCATGTGGAATTATTTGTTTACTTTGTCTGGAAAAGGCAGCAGTGATTTGACCATAGATTTTCTGGGAGAGAAGAAAAAAAAAAACAAAACAAAAAAAAAAAAACAAAAAAACCTCACAAGACTGTACAAAAAGAGCTCAAATCTCAAATACCCAGAATTAATTTATCTGCAACTAATTTAAATAAGGTCAACATTTAAAGTACAAAACAGTTTTCTTGAACTGACAAAATCCATTTCAATAGAATTTGCTGTGAAATCCTGAAATCCACAGATGCTCAAGACTTGCCACTCTCAAGACTTGCCAGGCACTCACTTTTCCTAACATTATTTTCAAGTTGAGCAGTAAGAAGGAATTAAGATAAAGTAAGTGGTATATGATCAAACCCAAGAGGTAGTAGCTTGATTAAAAATACTCCCATCAAGATCCAATTGTAAAACAGCAATATGGTGCACTTTCTAAGAAGCATGAAATTATTTTTATTTAAACCTTTCAGCAGACCTTAAAAAAAAATAATTTGGCTGAATGCATGAAGTCTGCTATACCCCTCAAGGAAAAGACCTTTCCACCTGTACGGATAATGTTATTCTCCACACAGACCTAGAGTAACTGCCCAACTCTAAAATGAGTACTGGGCAGCAAACAGAACTGCTTTTGCTATACAGCATTAACTGAAATTAATGCTGGATTCAAGTTTTTCTCAAGTATGACCATGGAATCACAAAACTTGGTTTCCAGTTTGGACTGAAGAATAATGTTAGGTGTCAAAAAGAATTGCAATTGACAGTGTGGATATCTGCATGAAAGGAAGGGGAAAAGATGATGTCAAACTATTTTTTTTTTTTTGTAGCCAGCTAATGAAAAAGCCCACAGAAACTAAAAAGCAAGATGCTGATGCAAATAATGAATACAGTAAACACATCAGCTCAGCACACTCATCATCCTCTGAATGGCGAACTCTAGTGACTTGTGTTCACTCTTGAGCTTGAACTGACAGCGCAGGCCACAGAAAGCCACACGTCCAGCAAGCCCACACCAAATTCTGACCCATGTCCACTCACTCAGAGTGTCCTTTTCCACTGTATGATGGCAAATTACGTGGGACCAAAGCACAAAACCACAGCCCTTTTTTTAGTCACATCCCTGTGAGCAAATTCAGATTTTGTGCCACTAAAACCTCTGGGACTGTATGTGGTGAGAAAAACTTTTAAACTTTCACTTACAAGCATGAAAGTCCCTGAAATTTGGAGTTGACAGTTTTGTTCCTCTCCAGGTAGGTGTGCCTGACTGGTGTGCCCTAACCACTGGCACCTCCCGTGGGAGAAGGGACTTCATTCAGTTTTTGGCCACGTGCTTTTGGAAAGAAAAACAACCTTCACTGCCAAAGCAACAAATTCAGTATTTCCCTCTCTCACCACGACCTCTCCCAAGGCTCCTCACTGCCAGAGCACCTGTTTCCTGCCAAGCCTGTAGCCTGGGTCAGGAACACTTTCTTGCCAACAAGGACACAATGGGACTGATTAAACCTGGAAGCTCAGAGCAGCTGAAAGCTTTCACTGTAGCTTGGCAAAGCCACAGAGCACTGCCAGGCCCTCAAAGTTTGGTAGAAAAAAATTAAGTGGCGGTTTGGATAGAGATTTGACAATCTGGGATGACAGTAAAGTTTTTAAATTATAAAGACAGAGAAGAAGGGATACATGGCTTATCCTAAAGCTAAACTTTACCTTTATGAACCTTTTTTTCATAATTCAAAACCGATTTTTCATAATAAGGTAATTAAGATCTAGATGAGAAGATTAAGGTATGTGCACAGTTCCAGTCATACATTCTAGCTCTCATCTAAGAAAGCATGTTTGAACAATTTCATCAGATTTAAATATGTATTTAAATGACTTTTTGAAGCAGTCCTTCCAAGTGTACATAGACATACACGTTCATAGCATGTCTATTACTTCTTTCAGAAAATAATTCAGGAATAAATTATTAAAGAACAAAACTATTTCAAGATGACAAAATATGTGTTTAATCACCTGAAATGCTCTTTTAAACCATGCTACAAAATGGAAGTATTTTAAAACCACTAGATTTTCTCAAAACTTTTTGGTTGGCTTATTTTTTTTTGTTGTTTTAGAAGAGAGGTATTAAGGGAGAAAATGTCCCACACTGTCAGTGTTTCAAAAAACCCCATATTTCACATATGTAGTGAAGACAGATTAAACCCATATTAAAGGATTTGGTGACAGTGTCTAGAAGTACATGCCGGAAAACTGTAGTCAGCAAAAGTGAAAACAGCTTTGAATTAAATATCATGTGACAAGACAACTGGAATGGGAAACACAGTTCTGCAACTGAAAACCATGCAATTAAGAGAGATGCAATCAAGCACATACACTTTGACCATTTCACTACTTTTTAGAAACTATAAACCCAGCTAAATCATCACCCAACCAAATAAAAATAGTTCCACCTCCACTGGTTATTTTTTCCTATCTTTTTATCTCCAACATGTATTTCCATTCAAGGAAGAATCACAATTTTTGTTAACCCTGATTTGTTAAAGAAAGTTGAGGTTGACTTTATTCATATTTAAGTTTAACAATGGCTCATAGGTGCTTTGAATTTAATTCAAGATAAGGTTTTACTTGCATATCTACCTCTCTGCCCCTTTCTCTGCTCAGAATGAAGTAATTTTGTATGGTTTTATAAATATCAGAAAGCAATATTCTACTGAAATGTAATTTGATTTGTTTGCAAATCCCTTTTGAATTGCTTTATGATGCATAAGCACATGCAGTTTATTAGGAAATAATAAGCAAAGAAGGCAAGCCAGGCAAGAAGCTTTGCTCACTTTCAAAGTCAAGGAAAAAATTTGGCCCCTGATCAAGCTCTGTGCAAGTGAGAACTTTTAAAAGATTTCCCATTTGGTTCCTGAAAAATAGAAAAGGAAGAGAAAAGGAGTCCTGAGTGAACAAATGATTTTAGACACAAGGACTTGGACAGATTGGTTGTGCTGGAAAATATACACTGTAAGCAATCAGATTTTAAGTTTTCCCTCAGTTTGCTGCTAAGTCAGGGAAAAGATTCTCTCATTGTCTTGAAATTGTTTGAACTTACTTTCAAAATCCAGGAAAAAATGTGGATAGTTTTCAATTTCCCTGGTAAGGACCTTAAGAAGATTACCCATCCCAGCAAACCTAGTGAATGCAACAAAATCATAAACAGTTATACATGTAAACTCAGAATACTACAGCTAAGAGCTTGACACAGTCTGCATCATATATTCAACATTTTGGCAAGTTCTGGACAATGAGAAACATTTTGATGGTGAATTTTGTGATACATATGCAGAAAGAGGAAGATCTCAGATAAATACAGAAATAATTCCCTTCAATGAATTGGAATTTAAACATCAGGATAACATCCCAATGTATAAACAGGTATTTATGAGTTTATATACTTAGCAAGAGAAATAAACTCAGAGCTATATTTCTATTTGTTAATTCTCTAAATTGCTGGAATCCAAATTACTGAATACTGTTTCAAAGTAAAAACAGACATCTTAACACTTGTCTTAGATTTTAGCATAATTCCATGTCATTTTAAGAAAATAACTCACTATAAGGAAAAAAACCCCACCTATTTGTTTCTAGTCAGTAAGATTTTATAATATATTACTATAAAATTCTACGAAAAAGGACAGCTAAAAAGCTTTTTAGCTTTTAAAAGTGTATGTATGCATTAAAAAAAAAAAAAAGAGAGTAAAAAGGGGAAGTTTAAAGTCTTTATTTTTATCTGTTATTCCTATCTTTTATCATCTTGGAATTCTTTGTATTTCAAGTTATGAACATCCCCCAAAAGGAAAAGTGACCAGTTCTCAAAAAAGCAAGTCTCTATGGAAGATAAAAAGGAAAGAGCTTTGAAGAGAGAGGGTTTTTTTTGCCAGAACAGGAAAATAAGTTATTCTAAAACTGTGTAGAAGTAGAGCTTTCTTGGTCAAACTTTTTCTCAGAAGACAGAAAAATTAAACCATGAAAAGGACATATCAGGATGAAGAGATCTGCCTGGAGGGATGTAGAAAAATGTAATTTTAGATTTAAAACACAGATTGAAAACTGATTTTTGCCTCAAAGAGAAATATTCTCATTACTCTAAACCACGGCTCTTGGGGCTCACATCTGATGTGCATCTGTGATTCAGTTTAACTCTTTTCCCACTTAAGAAATCAGACCACAAAAAATTATTCTAAGCATGTACATGGCTGATACTCCACATGAGGAGACAAAGCTTTTTTCAAGTTTTCCCACAAGCATTACAGTAGGAAAAGTATCATCAACCCTCATTTCTATGTGCATATAAAAGATGTGTATTTCTACATCAGGAAAACCTAGGAAAGTAATGTGAGGCCTAGAGAATTCAAAGCAGCTACAGTCATACCATAAAATGATATAAATTTAATCAATAATCTGTTCAGAACATGTAGTTTCATGTAAGCTAAGCTTTTGTTAAATAAACGGCTTTGTTTTGCAATAAACACTTCAAAATTTTCTCTCCAGAACAGATCCAGTGAGCAGACTGTCAAGCCCTTCATAATTAGCAACATCTTGCATATATAAAATTGACACACAAAGAAACATTTTCCATTATTCATAACGTTACATTCATTACATGCAGGAAAAATTATTTACACTTTTACTTTCAGAGCAAGATCAGCACCTTATAAACTTAGTTTGACTTTCTGATTAGCCTAGAAAGGAGAAAAACATGCAAACAGAGCAAAATGGATTTTTTAGTGTTAAAACTTATACCTTCAATAATTTAATATTTTCATCACACTGGTATAATACATTTTGTCAGCATCAGCTAGGAGAAACAAGACAAAAGTACACGCACTTATTTTGTTTTTCATAACCTTGGAAAAAACAATTATATTATGTAATACCATCACAATCAAAATGACTGACTCAGCTTGGATTCTTCACTTTCAACTCTTTTTAAGCCATATCTTACCTCATCACCTTCAATCTTCAGAGAGTGCCCAAGCATTTCTTCTGCTGCCAAAGCTTGCACTGCATCCAGAACTGCTTTAGCTGATAGCATGCTTTGAACAGAGAGAAACCCTTTGTGCCAAAAACCTGAGGATATGCTCCCTCATTTGCATTGAGTAGTTTGAGGTCATGTGCCCAAGCTCTGCCTCTGATCCTTCTTAAACAAGTACAGCACATCTCGGCTTGGGAGATTTCACAGTATTTTTCCGGAACTTTTCTTACATTTCCAAGCTTGTTTTTCACTTTATTCCCTCTCCTTCAATCCCTGTGTAGAAACTGATCCAGCTATTCAGGTCACAAATACAGAACAGAAGCCTATCACAAACTTACATACACACGTGTTCATGCAGGAGACATTTTCTAGTGATCCTAAAGGCTCTGGTTTGACACTATCCATTGTCAAAGCACATCAACCCCCAAAATAGTCATATTCAACATCAGCATCCAGAAAATATGGTTCAGGCAGCTGCTAAACATGTTTTAATTATTTTTTATAAAATTTTTTTATGGTTTCCTAAAAATCAGAACTAAAAGCAACATCTGGTTCCAAGAAGCTTTCAAGTGTAACTCATAATTCAACACTAAGTTTTAATTTCAAATTAAAAGGCCACCCTTCACCTTAAAGGAAGTGCTAATAAACACAAGTCTTTGCCTCCAACTGATTTATTTTATTCTGCATAGCCTGCTGCTTCCCAGTACTTGGCTCTTTCAAACTGTCTTTCCTCAAAATCTCTAATAACATATTCCAAACTTCAGGAACTGAAAGTCACCTCCAGGATAATTTTAATGAGATTTCAAAGTTACTAACAGCACATATTCTGAGCAGATCCATATATATATATATACACACATACTGTGGTTGCAAGACAAATGCAAATAACAGCTGATGTACAGAAGCAAATCATAGAGGTTTAAATAGGAGCATAAAATTCTATTTCATTAAACCGGAAAACATTTTATTTTACTTACTGTAAAATCATTTTAAATGTTGAACTAAGACTTAATGCATATACAAAAATATTGCTGATGCTGTACCACTAAATGCTAGCAGCTTCTCTTTAGTGTCTAAATCCCTTAAAATTCCAATTTTTAACTATGCTTTAAAAATTATGACACGTTGACAATGATGTTCACATTTTATTTTTTCCTATTATTTTCCAAACCATTAAAGCTTACCTTTAGATATTACATAAGCACATAAAAAACAGTTTTTAAGCTATTGTTGACATTTTAAACCTCATTGCCTAATTTTTGATGCTCAACATTTAATTTGTAGTACAGACATAAATAAACAATAAAGCAATGAACAGGAAGGTACATTTAGCATTTTGGATTTTATTTACCATTATCTAGTAGCATGTTTTAAAACTTGAGTTTTGAACAAAATATCACCAGCTGGTTTTCCAACAAATAACTGTGTTCCTAAAATTTCACTGATTTAATTTCAATGTTCTAGAGATATTACCTTGTATGGGAAAATAAATTCCTTCTACCCCACTAAAGCAATCAGTTTATTTTTGAATTGTGATACATAAAATACTATCTCCCAAAACAAATCAGAATTCCACCCCTCAAATCTGCCACAGATTTTATATACATATAATGAAAGTGTACTGAAATATATTTATTATATACTTAAATCCACTTTCGAAAATTTAGTAAGTCTTCCCAAACTGGGTATTACTAACTAAACACTAAATATCATATTATTCAATGCTGCTTTAAAATCTTGGTTTACACATTGTTTTAAGCAACTACACAATTTTCAAGTGTGGAGTTTTGCACCACTTTCAAGTAATAGCTATATTAGTACTATACAAATTGCTAGAGAAGTACTCATTGATTTCTTCTCTTACAGGACTACTTTAATTAGTACTGATTCAACACCATCAGCAGCACTGCAGTACACTGAAGGTGTAACAGAGCCAAAGCTTTAAAACCTTGTGTTAGTGAAAAAGGACACATTCACCAGCTCAAGTCTTTGCAACTCATCAGTGCTCCTTTGCCAGATAATATTTCCTAAATCTGTCTACTCACATAAACATGGTCTGAAAGGCTTTTGTCAAAATGAGCTGAATCAGCAAATACCTACTGCTTAACCTCATTTACATCATCTTAATGAAAGCAGGGCTGTGCGTGTTTATATGAGCAGCTCCACTGGGAGTTGCAGGAGAAACAGAGGCTCCCAAGCTCAAGAGTGGCAATGGATGATTCAGAATGATAACTTCTAGTGGCACACCTAAGTGTGTTGAGACATGAGGCATCCAGTCCACATTCTGAGGGAAATGTACTAAGCACATCAGCATCATTAAAGCACTGCAACAGACCTTACCGCATGAATAATTAATTGTGGTTTCAAAAATATACCAGCATCTGAACAAACTCAAGATCTCTCAGATCAAAAGCATGATTCCAATCATTGTGATATTCACTCATACAGTTTGTTGAAGTGCTTGTAAGGAAACAGAAGAAGTGCAAGATGCGAAAAATGATCTTGGGAAACTGGCTGCTCATGGCTTGGACAGGAGCACAGGGTAAAAAACTGTAGTGGTGAATGGAGCTAGATTCAAACAGTGGCCAGACACCAGCGGTGTTGCCCAGGGCTCAGTCGCAGTTAATGTATTTAGCAGTGATCTGGACAAGGGGATTTGTAGTCATGAGGTCACACTTCAAGTGCTGTGTCCAAGAAAGGTATCGAGGTGCTAGAGCATGTCCAGGAAAGGGCAATGGAGCTGGGGAAGGGTCTGGGGCACAAGTCTGATGAGGAGAAGCTGAGGGAGCTAGAGGTGTTTGACTGGAGAAAAGGAGGCTCAGGAGAGACCTTATCACTCTCTACAACCACCTGAAAGGAGGCTGTAGCCAGGTGGGGTTGGTCTCTTCTCCCACACAAGTGGAGATGGGATGAGAAGACATGGCCTCGAGCTGCACCAGTGGAGGCTCAGGCTGGACACCAGGAAGGACCTGTTCATGGTTAGAGTGGTTAAACACAGGAACAGACTGGCCAGGGAGGTGGTGGAGTCACCACCCCAGAAGTGTTCAAGAAATAACTGGACATGGCACTTAGTGCAACTCTCTAGTTGGCATGATGCTGTTCAATCAAAGGTCAGACTTGATAATCTTGGAGCTCTTTTTCAACCTAAGTGATTCTGTGATTGAACTCTCATTCAGTTCACACACAACACCAAGTTGAGCAGGAGCGTTGATCTGCTGGAGGGCAGGAAGGCTCTGCAGAGGGATCAGGACAGGCTGGACTGATGCTGAGGGACAATTGTATGAGGTTCAATAAGGCCAAGTGCCAGGCCCTGCCCCTGGGTCACAACAACCCCTGCAGTGCTACAGGCTGGGGAAGAGTGGCTGGAAAGTGGCCAAGAGGAAAAGGATCTGGAGGTGTTGGTCAACTGCAGCTGAATGTGAGGCAGGAGTGCCCAGGTGGTCAAGTAGGCCAATGGCACCTGGCCTGCATCAAGAATAAAGTGGCCAGCAGGACCACAGGGAAGTGGTAATGAGAAATAAGACAAGAGGAAACGGCCTCAGTTGCACCAGGGAGGTTTAGACTGAATATTAGGAAAAATTTCTTCTCTGAGAGGGCTGTCAAGCACTGGAATATGCTGCCCAGGGAAGTGTGTGAGTCACCATCTCTGGAGGTATTTAAAAGATGCGTAGATGTTATGTTTAGGGATATGGTGGATTTGGCAGGATCAGGTCAACAGCTCAACTCAATGAACCTGGAGATGTTTTTCAATCTAAATGATTCTATGTTTCTATTACTTCTTCCCATCAGTTCCACAGTAGGCTTCTTTCTAATAATCTCTTCAGTTTTCTTATAGTTGACAATATTTGCATGGATATGGTATTATTGCTGTCTTCAGCTGTTTTACTGCTAAGTCTTTAAATCATACAAACTGCAGTTGCATTGATGAAGAAAAAATATGACAACTGAAATTTAATAGTCTCATTTGTGCAAATCTAGTTAGTTTTCAAAAATGGTATTATTTCTCTATGGACTTTATTTTAGAAATAAGTTAAAGAATGTATTGTAATACTAAGGAAAAAGTAAAAATAGTCATACATTTGTGTTGAGGTGATAATTGCACAAATCTCCAAAGATATTAGATAATAAAGTATGTACAGTACTCTCTACAAAGGCACAGATAAGACAAAAACATAATCAAATTCTTTTCAGAAGGTAAGTTATATTAATTTTCCAGAAAAAAAGAAATTATCCCCAATGCTCGCCTCTAAGCACTGTATTTATAAGGTTTTCATAATAGAAATAACATACATAAAGTGCACCAAGTGGCAACCTATACACAAGCAAAGAAAAATCAGTGCCACACATTCCTTTGGCAGGTGAAGAATAAACAGACAAAAAGAAACCCCAACAAAACTCAAAGCCAGAAAATAGCTATAAAGAAGTGAAAAGTGGAATAAGAGAAGAAAATTGCCCAAGGTAAAAGTAACTTAAGATAAAAGAATCATTCCCTCTTTGAACAACTATTTTATTAAAATTCCTAGTTAAGGAACATTTCTAGCCAAGAGCATTTGCTGTTAACTGATATGCAGATTGCAGGACACAATTAAAACCTAAAAAAAAAAAAGTCAAAGGGAATTAATATATGGGTTGTAATGACAAATATGTTTTTCAGTAATCACAAAATGTTTAAAGAGCTAGCCAACATTAGTATCTGTAGCCCCAAGGATTACAGAGCTTGGCCTGTGGTTTCTTTAGAATTAAAAGGGAAGAAAAGAAAAAATTACCTTAGATGAACCTAAAACTTATCCAGCAGGAGGATATTTCTATATGCCAACCCTCACACCTGAATTTACTTTGAACAGAGCTCTTGCATGTTATCAAAGTATATAATGTCAGAGCAGCCATCATGAAAGAAAGAAAACCACGCAACCAAAATATCTGGATTTTGATATCTGGTCATAATAAAAACCAAAACAAAACACAAATCAGACAAACAAACACCAAGAGAAATGTAGAATGGAATCCAATTAAGTAATTAGAGTAAAATTATATTAGAATTTAAGAAAGCACTGTGGCACTTTGATCCCTCTGCCTGAGCACAGAGTAACTAGAGCAAACTAGCCTGAATATGGCATTGCCTGCACAGATGCTTTACACAATCCAGGGACACGATTCCTCTGAACACAACAAATGAAGCCTCTATCAGTTTTTGCCAGCTGTTTACTGGCAAAACCAAGACATCTTTAAAAGATACAGGACAGGTTTGGCTAATTTGAGTTTCTTCTTTCAAAATAAACCCACTGTATTTTGTTCCAAGAGGAGTTTGACTTAGTTCCTCCAAGATCTTGTGAGAGAGCCACACTATTATCTTCCTCTTAAAAGTTTTCTTGTCCTTATCATCTCTCACCAAATTCGTAGTGAGAAAAGAAAAAAGGCATGTTAAAACACACTAAGTTTTGGAAATGTAATGATTTGAACATTTGAGAAGGTAACTGGTTTCAATATTTGTGAATATAATGAGTGAAAAATCTACACTAGATCAGATAAGAATTAGAATCAGAAACAGGAGTTTTGGATGAAAAATCAGAAACAGAAAAAAAATATGTTCCTAGTCCTTTCTGCCTGTACATGACTGAAAATCATTCAGTCTTCTGATTATGCCACACAGAGTATTTTTATTATATGCAAAGAAAATCCAATGCAAGTGTCTGAAAAACAAGATGAAGACCATCATGTTCTAGCTCTCTGGGCAACTATGGTAAAAACTTTCCAAAGAGTGATTTAATTTTTCAATTATTTTTTGTGTCAATTGATAACAGAAGTAAGACTTTGCATGCTAGCTTTCTTCTCTTAGTATTTTACTTCTCATTTTAATACATAAATGCTAAAACAGCACATCTGATTTCAGTAAGTCAAACATAAATTCTACAGGGACTGGATTTCTTAGTGTGTATTTCCTAGTGATGTGCTCTGAATGTGTCAGTATGTAGGATATAATGCATTTTGCCATTTTGTATTTATGGTTTGGAGGGTAATAATCTGTAAGATATGGATCAGAAGGAGTCTTTACAAGTATTGTTTCCCAGGGAAGGGGACATAAATTCAAGGACATCTTAAAATACTAAAGAGGCAATTAATTCAATCAAAGATACTGACATCAGTGGAATTAAGACAGCTATGCCTGGAAATATTTACCAATAGCTCAAGATTTGAGGAATTAAGGATGAAATGTGGATCTTTCTAGGGATTTGCTGCTTTTAGTTTAAAAATTTGTCATAGTGGTCTTATTTAAATATCTTATCACAAAAATAAGAAAACTTGCTGACCTATTACAAGAATTCTACAAGGTTGCTGAGGGAAATAGCAAGATTTCCACTAGGAAAAAAACCCAAAAAACAAAACCCACTGCAAATAAACTGGAGGACAATGTATACTTAAATGTATTTAAAATTTCAGAAAAAGGTAAAAGAAAAACTTCTATGTGTGTCTGGGTGAGGAAAAGAAAAAAAAAAAAAAAAAAGAAACAGTAGGTAACATCCCAAAACATCAACCTGAGAGACCATGTAACCCAGGCAAGTGTTTAAGAAGATCCTGCTGAAGCATGAAGGTGAGTAACAGAATTGGGCAAAAAGCTTCAGGAGGATTAATTTATCATGTATCTCCAAAGGTTTCTGGAGTAATAAATGTCCTTTCTGGAAGCTACTATTGAGTTCTATGAATTAGAATAATTCATGTGGAGAATTAACTGAATATAAGGATGGAAACAGAAGAAATTATAAAGAGAAGGTTACTAAACAAGGAGAAAAGAGCAAATTAAACTGATTTTATAAAAGCAGTTTCAGTAATCTCAGGTACCTGGAAGGGCAGGTCTCTTGGAAAGTTGATTTAAGGGATAAGGGAGTGGAGGAAACTTAACCGAAAAGAAAATGCACAACAGGTTATTCTGATGGACAGGAGAGACAAAACGGAGGCTCAGAAATCAATACACCTGTATAAGAAATATATAGAGGGAACTTTGACAAAGCACTAGACATGAGGAGAGAGAAAATGTTATTTATTACCATAATTTTGCTAGAACACTGAAAATCTGAAAAAGTAGCTGTCAGCAGTTAACTGGCAAAAAGAAAAAAAGACTATGGTATTTTTAAACAGTATCTCTTGTATAGACCTAGATTTGTTCAATACTTTTAAATAGCGACAGGCATGGAAGAAGAAAATACCCTTTTAAAATATGCACTAAGCTAGAAGGGAATTAAAATATTCTGTAAAATAGGATCGTAATTCAAAATACTTTAATAAACTGGAGATACTATCCAGAAGACATTCCATTAATACAAATGTAAATTATTCCACTCAATGATAAAACCAAATCAATCTCACAAATGTAGATAGACTGATAAGCAGAAAGACCAAGGAAAAAATATTTAATCATTATACTGGACTATAAATTAAACATAAATCATGGTGGAAAGTTGCTTAACTCTGGAATTTTTCAATGACTGCTATCACAGTCAAGTTAAAGGATGAGGAGACTGAAGATTGAACAATAAAAGATGTTCTCCAAAACACCAGTCTAACATGTAAGTATGCAGGAGTTACTGGAAAGTGTAAATTTCAATAAAACTCCTCCTTTTTTCTTAATTAATTCTGTGTCTATTTTTTAATCTTTCTGATATTATTTTGTTTGAAAGTGCACACACTTTCAAATTAAAGACTCAATTCATTAAGACATACAGGGCAGAATGGGTTTGTGGCATTTTTCTGCAAGAGCCTGCTTTGAAAATTGTGTTAATAGACAAGCACATTAGCCTTCTTAATGATACAAACACAAAGAGATTCTTAATTTTGCATTGTGCTTGCCTAATACTTTAAGAAGCACATTCCCTAGTAAATCTATTTTCAAATAATGTGTTTTACTTACACTGACTGGCAAACAAGCCTTGTGCCTCACCATGAGCTGCTAAAACCAATGCAACTTTTTTTGGTATATTAACAATCCTGTCATTTGCCTAAAATGACAAACAGGTAATGATTACTATGGATGGTGCAGAATTAAAACCATCCTTTTAATTAAAAATTAGATTTCTTGTAAGTGTAAATGAAAATTGAAAGCGTGTACTGACCCTGGCAGGCTCTGCAGTAATTAATTCCAATCACTCCTGGAAGCCATTCCTAGTATAGTAATGAAATTTGCACAGTAACTTTTTATTACGACAATAAAATTGATGCACGGTAGTGAGTTTATACCCTACTCCCACTTCCCTGTATGGATGCATGTATTGCTGACTGACCAGTGTGGATGGCGGCCACTCCCAGACCCACTCACGCCAGTTGGCTCCCACCCTGGGAGGCTCACAGGCCTGCGGAGGCTCCTTATCCATTATCGATTATCCATTTTCCATTATCCATTATCCATGGAAAGCGGGGTGCGGACGGGACGGCGTGGGAGCGCCCCCTGCTGCCGCACGGCCGCCAGCGCACCGCGCCAGGCTTTGGAACAGCTCCAGCGAGGGAGAGCCACCCACGGCCCCTCGGGTGATCCACAGCCCGCGTGGGGCGATCCACAGCCTCCTGGGCCGATCCACAGCCCCCGTGGGCCGATCCACAGCCCCTTGGGCGATCCACAGCCCCCGTGGGGCGATCCACAGCCCCTCGGGTGATCCACAGCCCGCGTGGGGCGATCCACAGCCTCCTGGGCCGATCCACAGCCCCCGTGGGGCGATCCACAGCCCCTTGGGCGATCCACAGTCCCTGAGGGGCGATCCAGCCCCCGTGAGCGATCCACTGTCCCTCGAGCGACCCACAGCCCCGTGGGCCGTTCCACAGCCTCCTGGGCCGATCTACAGCCCCTTGGGCGATCCACAGCCCCCGTGGACTATCTGCTCCCGCACAGGGAAGTTCTTTCCCCACGTTCAGGTCCAACTTTCAGTTTCTGCCCATTGCCTCTCGTCCTACTGCGGGCACCACCGAGCCAGCCGGGTCCATCCTCTCGACACCCTTTTACACACATTGATGGGGTCTACTCTCACTTTTCTCCTCTCCAGGCTAAACAGCCGCAGCTCCCTCAGCCTTTCCTTACAGATGGGGTTCACCAGTTCCCTGACCGTCTCCACAGCCCAGCTTCCCACCCAAAAAAGGCCATGGAGCCCTCACACCAGCTGAAATCAGCCCTGACCTCCCTCCAACCTCCCTCTGCGCGATCAGTCAGCATTTCTGCATGGGCCCCAGCGCCTTCGCCTCTACCTCACAGCTCAAACAAAACCCAAACCAATCCAGACAATATCATAATAACCACATTTCAGAACTAATACCAATATTAGAAACCAATTCCCCTTTTTCCTGCTGAAACTCAGAATTTAGCTTAAAGCAACTGTGACTGCATCTGGAATTACCAGAAGTGTCATTCCCACCCAAAGGCTGAAGGGCACACGGGGCTGCTCAGGCTCGGCACAGCGAGATCCCGAGCCTGGAGAGGGTTCTCAGCAGAGCATCCCCGCCCGGCATCTGCCACAATCTGTACACAATCCAATCTGTACAGAAACACTCCGTTTATTTACACTTTTTCAAGAAGTATGGGTTAACATTCTTTCTTTTGAATTCAAGAAGCAGCCTAGAGTTGAGAATGAAGAAACGGTTTTGTAGTCTGACTAGAAGAGGTACGCAGGATGAGATCTCCAATTTTAAAATGCCAGTTACCTGCTAACAAAAATGGAAGGAAGCAGTCACATTCAAGACTTTCTGACTACACTTTTACTGAATCCCATTTCAAAGGGATTCATTTTATGCTTTCTAGAACCAGGAACTATACAAAATACACTATATTTAGGCATAAAGCAAAATTTTAAAGTTTACTTTTGCATAACCTTGCTTCATTGTTACTTGTAACTAACTTGCCATCACACTTAGAGGTGACAAAAGTGACATTTAAAATAAATACATCCTTGAAAAGGCACCATTCATTAGTTTCTGAGAAGATTTCAAATTACAAACAACCATTTAAATAGGAAATATAAAAATATTTAAAACTTAGTTGAAATTTACTGAAATCAAAACAAAGTTCAAAGAACAGGATTTAGAGACTAAAAAGAAATTGAAAGATCTAAATCAATTAACATTTCAAAAGTGCAAAGTATCTTTTCCATTAAAAAACCCCAAACCTTTAAATTGCAAAAAGCATGATATTCTTTTCGTATAGACCAGATCTGTTAAAACACTAATATTAGGAAAAATCATATTATATAGATTGTAGTATTTATATAGATTTATAAAAAATATACTTTATAGATTATAGTATATTATATATATGTATTCATAGCAGATAAAAGACAGACTTTTTAATATATTTACATTTTGTATCAAATACACTAAGTTATTAATACTGCCATCCCAACTACTTAGAAAAAAGAAACTTTATAAAAATATAGATATTCAGGAAATGATAACTTTCAATGATGGTGGTAGAACAGACATTTGGTGTCTATCTCACCTTTCTGATCTTGCAAAGGAGAATTACAGAGTCACAGAATATTTGGAGTTGGAAGGGACCCATGAGGATGGATCATCGAGTCCAGCCCTGAAGTGAATGGCCCTTGTGGGGATCAACCCCCCAACTTTGGCATTATCAGCACCCTGCTCTCACCAGTTATTTAAAGTCTGAAAAAGCCCAAATACAGCAGGGCCTGTCCCACTCCCATTTGGGATACATCAAACAAAAGGCACTCACTACTTCCTTCGATTCAGTTCCTGAACTATCACCTTGTTCCAGGTCAGTGTTTGCCCAGTCACCAACCAAAAGGGCAAAACCTAATCCACCAAAATGATCACATTACTATTAATAGTAATTAATAGTCAATTAATATTTCTTTAATCTAAAGAATCAGTGCAAAGTGATTAAGACTGCTGTTTAATGTTTCAAATCAAATTAAATATTAAAATAAGAACCTTATTTTCTTCTAAGTTCAAAATTCTGTAATAAAGAATTCCTACACTTTAATAAATTTAATCAAAAAACTGAACTAGCTATAATTAACTTCTTCAAATGCACCTGATAATTAAGTTTCTGGAAAACATGCTATAGTCAACCTATTCCAAGCAGGAGGAAAACTCCAATATATAAATAAAGAGCTGTGTGGCACCTGACTTGGCTTTTGAAAAGGCTGCAGTTAAGGCAGATATCCACTAAGTGGCATTAGCAACCCAAACTACTAATTTCGACAACTAAAAACCATAATACAGAACACTTTACCTCCTACAAACAAATAGACAGAAAACATTTCCTTTGAATGATTCATTTTATTCAATTTTGTTATATGCTTTGGCATAATTCCAAACAGGATTATCAATTTACTTTTCAGATCAAGACATCTGTAAATGTATAGCAGGATGGTCAGATGAGAAATAAAACCATCATAACAAACCTAATAAACACAGCAACAAAAATGTGGGAGCAATGTGAGTCCAAATTAAGATACAAAAAAACTACAGCAAGGTATTTTAAAAGGAGTTGGGGCTTCAGAAGTGCTGTAAAATAACAAGCCTATTGTGAAGTGTAAAAGTATAAAAGCCACACCAAACATTTACTTTACAGAAAACACCTAAAAAAAAAAAAAAAGGTAGTTCTAATAACTTAGATATACTGATGCTACCTGATTCTAAAGAGTATAAAAGATTATGACAACTGGGAAAGTAAGAAAACTACTACACTTTACTTATTATTGAAGGATTTGTTTTCAAAATATTAATTAGGGGTAATGACTCTAAGCATAGGGTTCTGACAATTGTTTACTTGAGAAATGCCTTTAGGAACAATGTAAATTTCAGAGAAAAATATTAGAACAGAACTCTCTCTTTAAAATAGTTTTCCCTTGTTCCTTTTGTTTGTCCCTAGTCTTTTATCACTGTCAGTTTGTTCATACATAAACAACTTATGAAAATAAAGGGGGTGGAAAAATTAGTATTACTGTATACAAGATAACAGAAAAATTAAATGAGCAAGTACTTCTGTCTCTCTGCCTCATCAAAGCATATATTTTAAACTTGTGAAATATCCTATATATGCACTCAAAATTCTCAGCATACTTTAATGCTACAAGGAGTAGGACATTCCTTTTCTTTTTTTAAGTGATTTTTTTTCTCCTCACTGGTCACAGAGGAATTGCATTAGGACATAGTCCTTTTTCCCTACATCCGCCTACGACAAACATTTGCTGCAAGCCGGCGACTCCAAAACCAAATTGTTTACAATTAACTCAAAAAGCCATTAAAAATTTGTTTTTTGTTCCAGTTGGAAAGAGAGACAGCCAGATGTGTGGCTTGTTGATCTTGCTCTTTTCTGACCTCTGAGTGTAGGAAGAACTGCAGCTGAGGAAGGAAGTCAGCAAGTTGTGTTAACGAAGGTGAATATTGCAAAAAAAGGGCTTGCAATTTTTTTCATGAAAAAAAAAAATATTTGGAAGACTTAAAGAGATAATCCAAGGCCTTATTTTTTCCTGTAAGTGAAAAATTAAAGCCTTTGTTTCAGAAGAAGTCACTGAGTTTATGTCTTTTGCTACTTCTGAAAATTTACATCCTGAATTTCAAAAACTTAATTAAATTTCAATGAGATGTCTCTAAATTAGCAGACATCTCATCATTAACACCTGCTGGAAAACCATCCTTTTTTTGGGATGTAAAACTCAGGAAAAGCCTTTTAATTTTAGGCTCTGAGTCACAATCTAGCACTACAGACCAAAATCTGGCATAAAGCTGAATTCCAGATTGAGAGTGTGCCTAGTTCTTGGCAAAACACATCTGGCCAACAATACAAGGCAACCCCTACAATTACCAGAGTACTTGTTTTCACAGTTGTCCCTGAAACACATTTATGGATTATACCTGTAAAATACCTGGCAATGAATTAACTAGAGGTCTGTGTTAAAAACTTCATTATGTGGTACTCCTCATAACTATACAGAACATACAAGATATTCTGTGAGATAAAAACAGTCTGAAAAACTGCACAGCAACAGGTGTGAAATGTTATCATCTTGTTTATAAACTTTTAATTTCTAAAAAAATGTCTGAAATGCATTCTGAAATTCTACAACCACAGCGCTCCCCATTTTATCAAGATACCTGAGATGTTAGTAAGTCATCATGGCCTAAGGTAAACTAAGGACACATTTGTGTGTGAAGTAAAAATTCACTCCAGAGATTCAGCTCTAGATATTAATTCTGGCACTCAACATCAATCCTTAAGCAGTTAGTGAAGCCTACTTCAGACATTCAGCTTAATTGTCTGGATTAGGTTAAATGTTTGATCTTGCTCTCCCTGCATTGCTAACTACATCTTAAACAGTTCACACTACTTTTGGTGGAAAATTCTTGTCAAGCTGTTACTATTTTAAGAACATACTTACCATGTGAAGACCTGAATATAATCATCATAGTTCATCTTCCAACTGTCTATTATGACATTAATTAAGAAAGATTCCAATGTATTCTTAGAAGACAGGAAATTGAAAATGAAAACTAGTTTACTCTCTTCCCACACCAAATTCTCCTGCTCCCAAGGTCATTCAAAAAAAAACAACAGTAAGAGATCACCATATACATGTATACACAAAACATTTCTGAAAACAGTTATACTATTATTTAATCTGGTAGGACATTTAAACTCTGGAGAACTACAGCAATAATTCATGTCACGCTTTTCAAAAGTTGTAAGGGAGACTGGCCATTTCAAAAACAGTCTACAAGATTCAATTTTCCTCTTTTCACTGACAGAAATTAACAGCTTATCATGTAAAGTTCCCAGCACAGCTCAAACAGCTCACACCTAAGAGCACAAAAAATTGGTTCTGCTGCATTAGCATTTAGAGTTTATTACAGGCTTGTCGCTTTTATATTAAGATTTGATTTTCAGAACCTTTCCTTTTACACATGCACAAAAAAATCATCTTCATATGCTTCTGCAACTTGTGTTTGGTCAGTGTGAAAAAATAAGTTTTTAAGATCAGTAGATTAGTATTTAAGGGTTTCATTCTGAAAAAAAGTCTTAACTGTAAAAGGTCTATAACAGCCAATTAGGACTTCAAAAATACAACAGGTAAAAAAACCCAAACACCTAACTAATTTTCTTACCCAGTGTAATTCCTGCCAGTTTATTATTTTCTACTAATGAACCTAATAAAAACAGTGAACCACGCTGTAGTAGTACTAACTTTTTATTGAATAAATACTTAATAGTCCATAATTTAAAAAAATTTTATTTCCTCATTTCACTCCCTTTTTTTCCTCTCCATTTCCTGTTTCTTCTGTCACATCAAGATTCATCTCTACTCCTACCATTTTTCCTTTTACTTTTCCTTTTCATTTTACTTGTCCTGTCTCTAAGATCTCCCTTCAGCTCATCTCAGTCCCAGGCACTGGACTGGACAAGTCCATGCTGAACACCCATTTCTGAGATTCTCTCCTCTCTGGTTCAGAAGGATTGTCCTGGACCATTAATTTTAGTTGGAATATCATTATAAAATTTAATAGGTATGTCATGTACATAATTCCTGTTTCAACTTCCATATGACTGTAACAAAATAGAAGGTTGGAAGCTCTTTTAATGGATAAAGTAAAACCTAAAAAAGGGAAAAAAAAAGGCAAAATAGTTTTGCTGGTTGTGTATACAGTCCTTACAAGTTCACATCAGTAGTTTAAAACACAGAGAATAATTTCCTACCCTGCAGAAATTGTCAAAGCTCTGATTGCAGCCTTTCATCTTAAGTCTCTCCTGCCACCCCTCCCATCCACCTCCTCCCCCTGACCTGACCTTTGCTCACCCATCCAATGAATTGAAACAGGAATACTGCTGTCTTTCAGCTATGCTGGTTCCACATCCTTTGTGACCTTAAAGTGAAGAATCCCTACCCCTTCCACCTCTGCAGGTGGCTTTTATTTCTTTTAAACAAACCTCCTCATGATCAGTAAACACCTTTATTTTGACAGACTGCCCTGACTTCACCTGGGTACTGTGAACCAGCTTTAATAGAAACCCAGTCAGGCTGCTGCCAGGTTGGGCTTGTTTTCACCTGCAACAAATGGAAGTGTTTGTGGTCTTTTGCCCACAGCACCACTTGTTGGACGCCTCTCACAGCAAGCTGAATCAATGACAGCATTTGCTTATATTAAAGCAGGGCTAACTTAAAAATCTTTTCCATACTCAGTGGCTTCCATCTCTCTAAGAAATCACTGGACCAAAGCTACCATCTCGCACAGCCTTACTACCCACAATACAGATAAGATACCATTGCCTTTTGGATTTTAGGTGTTAACATGCTGCAAGCACTCCAGGTCAAATGTCCTGTCTGCTTCCCAGGAATCCAGGAAGGGCTGGCAAACAGCATGTTTGGGTCACAACCAGAACTAGTGTCTGTGCCTCTCAGCCCTGTGCTGACCACAACTCAGCTGCATGTGAAGTGTGACAGAGACGGCCTTTCTGATCCCTATAATCTTTGTTGAAAACACAAGAAGCCAGACTGGCACAACCTCTAGTATTTCACTATGAAGCAGTTTGTTTTCAGTGACAAATTTTCTTTTAATTACATCTACAGATCAAAACCTTCTAGTTCATCTCTATCACCTCATTCTTCCCACTCAGCTATTGAAGTCTGCAGCTGCTCACAACCCCTTCATAGTGCTTCTCATTTATCAAACCTTTTCTTGGAGCAGAGAGAAATAAGAAGTTTAAAGCCAACAAAACAATTTGTTGCTGCAGGTACTGGCACTGACTCCCTGGCGTTGATGCCAGTACTTGTGTGAATCTGCAGTGAGCTGATGCAGAGGTCTAATCTGACTGAAGAGTAATCCTCCAAGAAGCCTTTGCAATCCCACAGATTTTCAGCAGCAAATTCTCTAAACCACCACATCCTGCTGAGTGAAGGTGTTGATGCAAGAGAAGGGGCAGACAGCCCTGACCTCTAGATGGCAATGAGCTAAAAGAACAGCTATACACCTGATCACAAAATTAAGTCCTGTACATATGGAGTGGCTGGTGTGGTTTCTCTCAGGGGAATTTAGACATTTAGGACAAATGAACTATTAGCACTTAAAATCTCAAATAACATTGGACCCATTCAACAAATATATAAACACTGCACAAAGCAAAGTCCAGCATATTGCACTCTTTAGCTTTCTCACAATTCACACATAAAAGGAAGAGGGTAATCAACACAAACACACAGTTATGTCTTACCTAGAAACAAAGTGGTTCCAATTCACATTCAAAAATCCAAAGAGGTGATGCTAAACATTCAACGTCCGTCTGTCATGAAAAATATTCAAGATTACACTTGGGGTTGGCTTTGCTTCTCCCTGTCTCAATTTTGCAATGAAACTTTCTAATTTGAAAAAAGAAATTTCCATGAGAAATCAAAGTTATTCTATTCAAAGTGAAATTTGTAACATCCAAACATTTTTGCAGTAATGCTATTAAAAAATGCAGCTGGGTTGAAATGATCAGGTATTCAAACTAAATTTTATCCCATATAATTCTGCTGCATAGATTCAATTTAAGTTGGATTTCATAATGAGCTGTTGCCAAGACTGGTACAGCCAAAAGAAAATAATACGCACTGGTAATGGCATGCATTATATTAAGAATTAAAAGATATAATAATGAAATTATGGAAATGGAAATACATTTGCAAAACATTTAGCAATTTAGTATAAAGGCTATATTTATTTAAAACAATATTTATATTGAAAAAAATCCAGTTAAAGCACTTCTAAGTTCAGAAATGAGTTTTCCAATCTTTTGAAGCTATTGAAATAAAGAATATAATTTAAATGCTCAATAGTGATTTCAATTTCCAAGTGTTGGGGCAGAGGAGGCCACTAGAAAAACAAGGGGACCAGGTCCTTCATAAGATTCTATACAGACAGCTATTTAATGTTACTTTTTCAAGTCTCTAAATAAAATAACTTAAGAGAGATGCAAGCTTGCTCCCAGAATAAAGGCGAAAGTAAGAAGAAAAATAAAACCACTACAGAAAAGCTTGGAAATGATCTTTGATTTCAACCATAACCTCAATAATGATAATATAACTCCACAAATACTTTTCCCAAATTTTCAGTTTCACTATCCTTACAGCCTCAGAGGTCAAGCCATCCAGTTCATAAATCAGCTTAATACGGCTTAATTAAGTTTTGGCTTTGAAAAATACACTGTCGTGTTTCTGCAGCTATATTTCTAAATATGTGACTAAAAACTGGGTTTAATCTAATTATGGGCTTTTATTAATTTAACTTCAAAATGGTAACCTTGATTGCTGCCCTAAAGAGGAATTATTTCTTGAAACTCCTGCGGTGCAGCGCAGATGCATTTTTTTTTCCTAAAAATAGGTTCCTTGATGCAAATTGTAACAATTCATCATAAAAGCAGATTAAATTGTATCAAAATGTAACACTAATTTCCCAAGTAGAACACCCACACAGGGATCTAATTAGGCATCAATTAGTAGCTGGTCAAGTCAGGAAACTCCCTTTCTCTAGGGGAAAAACTTTTCTTTTTTTTAGCATTGCTTTATGTTGCTGCTGGCTGCAAATTCTCTCCAGTTCTGTAGCAATGCACGGTATTTGCAACTTATATTTCAGACAGTTTGATGGGAACTCGGTCAAGATTTGGGGAAAAAAATGGCAGTAGAAGACCCATAAAAATCACAGAACCAGGACTTCAAAAGGGATGTGAACAAATCCTGCTCTCTGCCTAAGCCAATTCTGTCCCAAGGGTTTACACAGACCAGAACAATAACAGTGAAACACTCAAAACAAACAGTGGAGTAAATGAATAAAGTACATGGGAAGAAGAATTCTCAATTGTTGTTCCATAATAAGAAAAAGCAAACAAATAAAAACCTCAAGGCGAGAATATTATGCTCAGATAGCATTCTGAAAGTGTCAGCAAGGTGCAACAGTAAAACTACATAAAAAATGGTATTCAATGGGGGCTGAGTGTTCATTTATCATTGATGATGTTCAAATCTGCTCCACAGCTGTTCTGTGCAAGTCTGAAAGTAGCAGAGTTGACTCTTACCTCGTTGAAGATGATCCAGAGCCTTCCCAATACTTAGACAGAGGCTGCAATCTGTGGATTTTAAAATTTATTTTAAAAGATCATTATTGATGGAACTTTTTAAATTAATGAGTAAAAATCAGAAAATTTACTTAAATGCCTTCTATTATAGAGAATAACTTTCCTTTTTCAAAAGCAAAGAGTACTCTGCAAGGTGTCTTCTACTGTGCATTTCTCCCACAGCCAAAGGTCAATTAATCTCATACTAGCACACACCAGGATAGTGAATGACTGTTGCAGGAGCACCTATTAAGCAGAACCTACTGTTCAGCTGAATTACAAAATTACAAAATCTTTGCAATTTACACAGAGCAGTTATCCCTCAGCACAACTTAAGCAGTAACTATGATTGGACTAGATTTCTAAAATTTTTTCACATCTACACATTTTTTTTTTCAAATGCACACAACATTCTGAAAGTTGGCTTTTTAATCTTAAACAAACAAACAAACAAACAAAACGGATACCTAAATTTCACTCAGTATAAAACAAAATGAAACACAAAATCAAATGGGGTGTAAAACCAATGCCAGTGTAATTTGCATGACATGGGCATTAAAAAAAGACTACAAACAGATGCCAGAAAGCATTTATTGTCTGTGAGCATGGAATGGGCTGCAAGGCAAGTTCACTGAGGTACCACATTTGGATTGAGAGAGATGCCATCAAGTGGCATGGGCAGAAAAGAGGATAAACTAGTCTGAAAAGTTTAGAGTTTCTAATTTGGTATCTTTAAAATGATCCTTTTAAAGTAGAGATAAACATTCCAAGATTGGTGTCAGTTTTCCATAGGAAAGCTGAGAGAAATGAAGGGGAACAACACTAAGTAATTATCAAGGTACTTCTTACAACACTGTGACTTAACCACAGGGTGAAGAAACCTATTTATGAGCAACCAGTCTTGTTCTTGGGAGAATTTGCAAGTCAGAAATAAATAATTTCTTAAACAGCAGCCTGATAAAAACAGACTGAAATAAATAAGGCACTCTGGAAACTTCAGTAAAACTTTATTGCTGCTCTAAGGGAAGGATATTAACAAAGAGGCAAACCATCCCATATTAATGCAGAAGAGAAAATTCTCTTTTACTATTTTGGGAAGCTTCAGCATGTCAATCTATCTCTAGTTAAAATGCATTTATACAATGAAACACAGGAGTCAGTTCAGTTCCCTTAGCATAGTAGTCTGGGGGACCTGCTGGGAGTAAAGCTTATTATCCACCCAGGGATTTGAGCAGTCGTAGTTCACAACCAATTTGACTTAAGGAAAAACACAGCTGCTATTTTGAAAGTTTCCTGCTGTGTAAGAAATAATTAAGGCTGTACAATCAGTATTCAACAAAGCATAAATAGCAGAGATGCTAAATTAATTCTATTTGGAAATGAGGAGTTAAGTGAAGCTGTATTTCAGAATGGAATACATAAGGTTCAAAGGTAAAAGAGAAGAGTTAAATGAGATGAAGTGTGAGTCAGAGGCCAAACTCTCTATCCTCACTATGGAACCACAACATTACTTCATGTTTTAGAAGTCCTTGACTCAAGAAGTAGAAAGTACAAGTTCCAAAATGAAGCAATGAATTTTATTCTGATTTAAAATACAAAACTAAAAATGGAGCAGCAGGTGAACACACTTATCAATGTATAAACTGAAAAAGCACAGACTCATTAAAACCTCTCCTTCCAAGCTGGCATTATTTAAATCTTATGCAGAAAAATGTGAGATATGTCAATGGCAATACAGGTAACTGAGGGCAGTTCATCCTTAGACAATCCTGACCTGAGCTTTGATTCTCTCCCCATGCAACCCTCAAAGCACAAACTGCACCAGGAATTCCCAGCCCAGGAACGGCACTGTCCATGTGAAGACTGGGAGCTCAGTTTCTGATCACTGGACCACTTCCAGGGGGACAAACACATGACAAGGTTCCCAAGAAGCCTGTGCCATCCCGACAGCTATTCCTCATGTCCTGTAGAAGCGAGGTGGTGAGACAGATGGCTGTGTTCCACAGACTAGAGTCAACCCCTGAGTTGTCTGTTGGACCAGACACTGTTAAGTCATTAGGATGCTAATAGCTTTAACACTGCTTAAAGAAAAAAAAACACCCACACAACAAAACTTCACACCCTACAGTTTTTGCTAAATATAAGATTAGACTTGCACCTCTTAGACAGGAGGCAAACAATTAGAAGAGGGCTGAGACATCTGCTTAAGACAAGAATTCCCCAGGGTAAAGCTAAGGATCATGCCAACTCAGGTTTGCACTAGCACTGCTCCTTTAGCTAACAGAAAGCAAAGTGTAGGTCAGGGATAAATTTTACTCTACTGCCAGGATCCTCCAGTTGAGGACATTGTACATGCCATCTGCTTAACACTCAGTTTATTTATTTTTGTCATAATTCTTCAAATATTTTTTTAACAAGTGCTTTCAAAATGGCTGATTATACTTGAGGATTCTTTGGGGCTTGTCTTATAAAAGAAATATGAAACTCAATTATTCCATGATTTTAGGTCGCTCTGATTCATTTTTCCTGCTTTCCACTCAGCTTCTCACTTCCAGGCTTGAAAGAATTTTTCTTCTACCTTCTTAAGCACATAACAACAATGCTGCCACTGCCTTCCCAAAGAAGCTGCTGAATCCCAGCTTCCTGGAAAGCAGGATCTGTGGCCACTGATGTGGCCAATGTATGTCAGAAAATAAAACAGACCAGGGCAAATAGCCACGTTCTGGGCTTGGAACCAGCAAACATGTTACAGCTTGTAGCTGGACAACTAAAATCCTATTCCTCCATACAGCCCAGCCAGATTCAAACAGCCTTTTGGAAACAGTCCATCGTCTTTCCTAACCCCAGAACTATGCTTGGGCATTATCTGGGAGAGTGTTAGTTGGCATAGAACAAAACTGTGTCATGAGCAGGACTAAAAATGTAACAGTAGAGTCACATGCCATACCCACTCCTTATTTAGTTCTTACTATGAGCATGCATCAGAAATACAGTACTCAGTTGCTTCTGGAGAACATCATTAGAAGTTAATAACCACCCAAAGGCATTTCAGAATTAACAGGCTGTCCTTGCCTAGGTTGTTGCTGCTTTCAAATCAGGGGAAGAAAACCACAAAATCATGTAACATCTGAGCATTTGTGTTTCCACAAACATCATATGCAGCACACGTGAAAATTTGCACTCTCTAGGCTTTTAAACTTTTTAATGTGTTCAGGTGGATTGAACTTGAGCATCTGATTTCTTAATTTCACCAAGTCTAGACTGCTGCCAGTAGAACACTAGCCCTGATTGTCAGCTGGTATAAAATGGGCATATCAAGTGTATATCAACGCATTCCAATGCACAGCTGAGATTCTGCTTCTCCAAACTTCATTCATCACACATCAGAGTGATGGGTAAGGAAGAAATTAATCTTACAAGATCAGCATTTTAGGAACAAATATGTGAGGATTTTTTAATAATTCACAAAGTTATAAATGTCTTCACAAATCTGTTTCTTTTGTCTAAGTCAGAAATCCCAAGTTAATTACTTTTAAAGAATTAACGCAAACCTGAATTGAAAACATTTACTCTTATTTTCCACAAAAAGGAACACAAGCAAGAAGATCTTGTAAAGACAAGAGAGGCACATAAAACTTTCCAAAGGAAAACACAACTACCGTGGTGCAAATATGGATGTAAATATTGTAGTTGGCAAGAATTACTGTGTGTAAAGCTTTGTATAGATGTGATTATGCAGTGTCAAAGGGGGACTGAGAAATCATCCTGACAATACAAAAACATACAACCCTTTCACAACTGCTGACCTACAGACCATTATCTTCAGTGCCAAGTCCTTACCTTGGAATCTTTGAGTGCAATGGTACTGTGTACTGGGTTTCTGTGGCAAGGTTTTGGTTGTGGGGAGGGCAGTGAAGGGGAACAGGATGGGATGATACAACTTGCCACTGGCCAAGGCTGACCCCATCAGTGATGGTGGCAGCACTCTGGGATTACTGAGTTAAGAATGTGAAAAAGAACTGCTGCAGAAGAGCAGCCGAGGAGAAAATGAGTGCATGAGCACAACAACCCTGTAGACCCAGGGTCAGTGAGGAGGAGCAGGAGGTGCTCCAGGTGCTGGAGGAGAGACTCCCCTGCAGCCCTGGTGCAGCCCATGGTGAGGCAGCCGTGCCCCTAGAGCCCATGAAGGACCACGGCGGAGCAGAGATCCACCTGCAGCCCATGGAGGAGCCCACAGTGGAGCTGCTGGGTGCCTGAAGGAGGCTGTGACTCTATGGGAAGTCTGCCCTGGAACAGGCTCCTGGCAGGACCTGTGGCCTATGGAGAGAGGAGCCCATAGAGGAACAGGTTTGCTGGCAGCACTTGTGGCCCCATGGGGGACCCGAGCTGCTCCTGAGGGACTGCAGCCCATGGGAGGGATCACATTGGAGCACTTCATGAAGAACTGCAGACCATGGGAAATACTCAGATTAGAGAGGTTTATGAAGAACTATCTCCTGTGGGAGGGACCCCATGCTGGAGAAGAGGAAGTCTTTAAGGAGGGAGCGGCAGAGGTGGGCTGAACTGACTGCAACCTCCATTCTCTGTCCCCCTGTGTTGTTTGAGGGAAAGAAACAGAGAATTTGACAGAGAAGTTTAGCACAGGAAGAAGAGTGGGGTGGGGATTTAAGGTGTTTTAAGAATTGCGTTTATTTCTCATTATCCCACACCGTAAGTTAAACTAATTTCCCCAAGTGGAGTCTGTTTTGCCCATGACAGTCACTGGTGAGGGATCTCTCTCTGCCTTTATCTCAACCCACAAGCTTTTTTCATTGTTTTCTGTTCCCTGCCAGCTGAGTAGGACAGTGACAGAGCAGCTTTGGTGGGCACCTGCCAGGGTCAACCCACATCAGTATTGACAAAACTGCTTATTACTCTGTAAAACCTTGAGCACCCATTTGTAACTGTTGCAATACCAGCTGCCAATCTGGTCCAGTGAGTCCACCTAATAATCTACCTAATAACCATCTGCTCCAACCTGGTAGTCCCAGATGAACTCCCACACTCTGATTTACTCATGAATACTTTAATTGTAGCACTTTGAACTACAGGTACAATTTTAGCTTTCCAAAGAGATGAAAAGATGACAAATATATCTCCACAATGACATCAACACTCAACTAAAGAGCATCCAATAAACCATTAAACTGTCAGATCTTTTAAGAAAACAAAACAAAACACAAAAAAAAAAAACAAAAAACAAAAACCAAAAAAAAAAAACAAAAAAAAAAAACAAAACACACAACAAAAAAACACACAAAAAAAAAACACCAAAAAACAACACCAAAACAGAAGTCTACAACACAATAAAAACCACCCACATATATGAAGTAACAAATTTATTAAATCCCAGTGATGATAACACTGCAGGCATGAGACAGACATCTGTTTTTCACAGATTTTGGCCTACATCCTAGTTCTGATGTAAAAAAAGACCAAAACTCAACAGCTAGAGGGAAAAAATACTTTAGATTCGTAATTAGTATGGTCCTTTTGCTCTGTTCCCAGGATACCTACAGTGACACTAGAAAAGGGTGATGCTAGGAAATGTAGGAAATGACTGCTCATTACTAATTTTTTCCAGCTCCCTTTCGACTTCTTGATAAAATGCTTCATTTCATATGAAAGTAAATGTTCGGGTCAATGATCTCCATTTTTCTTTGTTGTTAAAGAAAAAAAGTCTGGTTTGCACAGACACGTCCATTTTGCTGTGATTTCTAAAACATCTTGTGTTGGACTGAGCAAGAAGAGAGACAGCTGATTTGTATGCCTCCATGTCAAATCACTTCACAGCATCAGTAAATAAAGGGAACATGCAAGGCTGACTAAACCTAAGCTGATCAATACTGTGAATCATCAACTCAGAGATGGCTTTGAACACACAGACACAAGACTTTATCTGGCAGCATGGTTGGAGTTGACCATCCTGGTGCTTGCTGTGCACTCTGATGCAGAATCAGGAGCCATCAAACACCATCTAGTAACCCATGCCAGAAACTGAGCAGAACTCATTTAGAGCTGCTAATTGCCTTCTCTCTGTGGAGAAACTGTGACCCTAATGAGTGGGAGGGCTGTGCTTTTTGTCAGAATATGTCAAAGGAAGTCAGGCAACTCTTGCTTTATGGTAAAAGGGAGTCACTGTGAGACTGCAGAATAAGAGCTCAAGGACTTTGTGAAAAGGCACAGAGTTGTCCAGATTTGATCACCAAGCAAATCTTCAGAGAATCACCCAATTAGTCTGCTTTCTGGAAAAACTGGAGATGAAGCTTTTTAACAGTGCAAAATTAGGCAATGAATTCAGGCGTGCCTACCTACAGTCACTGGCACAAGATGGGAGAATACCACATATAGTTACTCCTTAACAACCAGCAGGAAAGTGTTTGGAGGGCAGCCTAATCCCTAAGAACTGAAGTTATCTCTTCCCAAACTCATTTATATCCCTTCCCTTCAGAGTCTCTCATCCATGAAGAAAAAAAAAAAAAAAAAAAAGAAAAAAAAAAAAAAAAAAGAAAAAAGTTATTATAAGAATGAAATGGTTTGATTGCAATGTCACTTGAAGGAAATATTACCACATAGTTTGCTGGTAATACCACATTAAACACAGAAAGCAGAATGTTTTTGTATCATGCACAAAAAAACAAAGCTACCTGAATAACTTCCCCCCGTGGCCCCCTCCCTCAGGCCCCAACCTCATCTTGTGATTCTCTCTAAAGCGAGTCATATGGCAGCAGTTTTCTCCTTTTATGGGCAAAAAAAAAGGGAGAAAGGAAGTCAGCAGCCGAGCGGGACTGCAGTGCCACATGAATTAAGCAGCTCAGAGCTGTGCTGCCCCTCTCATATCCCCACCTCAGTGCATTATGGATAGGTACTCTCAGAGAGGGACACTATGAATCAACTTCCACTTAAAGCACATGTAATTACATGTCACTGAGTGTTTCACGCTGAACTCGTCACCACAGCACGTATTAAAAACCAAAGGATAGAAGGCATGTCATATATTTGCATTTGCTTATCTATCATCTCCTTCCTTTGTGTGAATGTCCTGTCAATAGCAGGGAAACTTCTCCTTTGGAAAACAGCTGCAGTGGTAGTATGACACTGAGCAGGAATTAAAATTATAGTACTTTCTGCTGCAAGGATTTCCATGTGTTCCACACTGCCCCAGCGCCTACCACCCACATCCACCTCAGTTCTTTTCATCAGCAGCTCTACAAGATGAAATCAAGGAAAGTTATTAATAACCCAGTTTAGCAAATTTGGCGCTTTTTTGAGAGAGAACTGTGTAAATTTCATTAGCTCAATGTTAGGGCAAGGTAAATGACACACAAAATTCCCTATGTATCAAGAATAAAAGCCTTATTGTTATTTTATCAATGGAAAGAAAGGAATCATTGTTTCTGCCTCAATAACTGATACTAGACAATATGAGGACTCACATCCATAAAAAGCTACAGTATGGAGAAATTATAAAGAAATCCACCTCCTTTCCACACACAGGTGAAGGGATCAAGAACTTCTAAGTCCTCCCATCTCCCACTCAAGCACAGGCAGCAGGATCTATCAGCCAGAGAACCACAGTGTGCACATGGCCACGGGCAGAACAGCTGCTGGGAGTCTGGGAACACACCTGTCAGCCTCACAGGTATCACCACTGAGTCACAGCCTCCCTGCTTTCCACCAGCTCTTTGTGTGCACTCATTCTGAGTTTTATTTGACCATTACAACTTAATTTGACTACTAGAACTTGACTGCTTTGTTTGGAAGTGATGCTGAATGCAACTGAATTCAATTACATGAGCTCTGCTTGCTGGGTCACAGTCCACACTTCAAAGCTAAAATGTAGATAAGCATTTCCAGGGTCAGAGGCCTTGTACTTAAAACTTTTTTGTCACTGTTGTTGTTTTTTGTGGGGGTTTTTTTAGGAAGGAAGCAGTCTCCCTGGTTATCAGATCATTATCAGGTCAGATCAGATGGCCAAAACACCACAGATCAGTAAGGAGTTTAAAATAATTCCATCATTTTTTGGAGTCTAGCATTGCTCTTGCACAAAGCATGGAATTTGTTAAATAAATGTATATAAGTATATTTCTTATTGTTGAAGATTAACTATGTACTCCTTAGAAGCCTTGAAGTGTTACCACAGTGGATTTTATTCTTTATTGACGAATATTATTTCTTTATAAACACTATATCTTTAAAAAGTAGTATTTTAAATCTGTAGGTGTCCCTTTGCCTTATGAATAAATTAGAAGACACTGAATAACAGCAACCACCGAAGTACAAACACTTTATTACAGTTGTGGTGACTCAGACTGTCAGGATTTGGCAGCCCACAGTGTTCCTCAGCAGCAGAACAAAAGGGGATTTTTTTTGGCAGTTTTACTTTTAGTTCAGTAAAGGACAACATGATACTGTCTGTGCCTTAATGAATCAAAACCTCTGTAAAACAAAGGCGTAAGTAGTCAGACTCAAATAATTTTCTGTCTCACAATATAAAACCAGACAAACATATTACCTATATATCTAGGACCACTAATATATGTGCTCTGTCCTTGTCTTTTAAAGAAAAAAAATGAAATAAATAAAACCAGTAAGATTATCTAGTTATAGAAATGCAAATCAGTTCTACAGGCAAAACAGCCCCAAAATACTTCAAGATCAGGAAATATTTTGTTTTCCTGTTGAGTACAAGAGACATTGATAAAAAAATTCTAAGTGGATTTTTTAACACCTTCACTAACTAAAAACCTAAACCAAAGACTTAAGTATTGCACTACAATTACACAATCTCTAATGCATTCAGAGCATAAAACACATTTTGAAGGAGACTCATTTTCCAGCACCCCCATCATGATCTCATCTGGAACAGCAAAACCATCCCCACAGTAATTGGTATTACAGAGCCCTGCTGCAGCACAGCCTTGTGAGAGCGTGAGGGAAGCATTCCAGTCAGCCCTACAGGGCTTTGACCCTTTCATAATAAAAAAAATAGGGAAAACCATTACAAAATATAGAACCCACTTCCTCTGCCACCATCAATTATTAGGGAAAGGATTACAGACTTATTTCCAGAAGCTTCCAAAGATGCCAATGTCCGTCACGAAATCTGTATTTGGAGAAGTCACCAACTGCCTACAGATGATCCTTGAAGCAAAATACTGCAATTACAGAGCAATACACACAGGGAGTCAGACCGTGTGTACGTGGGTAGGACAAAGCACAACTGAGACAAAATTAGACTGTTCCTGGAAATAAAACATAACAAATTTAACAATCTAGCCTTCTCAAATCTAAACAGATCTCAACAACTCTGAGAAATTTTATAGAATTTTCCCCTTGCCACTGCTTCCCTCCCCAGACTCCACAGTATTATAGCAATCCTCCGAAAAATAAGGACCAACAGATCACCCATAACCCAACAAATACTACTGTATATCTCCCATGGAGGCTATTTAAACACAATTCTGGAATCAATTTACTGGAGATAGAACCATAAGGATCAGTTATCAGACAGACTTTTCCTTCTTCTCCAAAACCAATTCTGCTCTGTAAGTGGCACCATCACTCAGCATTTCAATACCAGCTAAAAACAGAAATTAATTTTTGCCCCACAGCTGCACACCATTATTAACATGCACAAGAGAAACCAGAAGATGAACTTTCTCCCCTCTTCCCAGAAAGCCATTAATTCAAGCTAACCTTCCAGATTTTATCTGGGGCAGCATTCATTATAATGAAAATTATAATGATCAAGCTAGGTATTAAATACACTCACAATAAAGAAAATAAAACAGAAAGCAGGTTTGCTTTGAAACATCCTTTAAAAACATGAAAACAACCCTTTCCTCCCACTTCTCAGAATAACCACATACAGCTTAGGCAACAAGAGTCTTGGGACACTACTGGGCTCAGTTCAGTTGCAGAGGCAAATAATACTGAGCTGTTTTGAAATATCCCAGTAGGTGCTCCAGGACATGGGTCTATGCAGGTCATGGGTCTTCTGGCCTCCTTGTGCCTGCTAACCAAGTATAGATCCAACAGTTGTTGCAAAGCATCTCAGCCAGGACAAAACACTTACACTAAACAACTGAATCAAACCAGATTCACACTGTGTCCTAAACCCAAAAGAAAGACTCTCCAGAAGTCCTCAGTCTTGCCAAAGTCTGGCCTCATCCCTTCAAAATCTATGCTCTTAGATTTACTAATCCATGTAAGTCTAGAAACCCAAACTGGACTCACAGGAGAATTTTTAGCATGGCTGCAATTCTCTTATCTGGGTATATAAGGGAAAGTAAGATAACTGGGATAGCAAGAAGGAAGCCACCTAACCTAACAGGTGAGAGAGTTGTGAAGGCTGTACCTTAAACAAATGTCACCTATTCCTGGAAGCTCAAGAAGTACCTGTGTTATTAAAAAGGGTTGTAAAACCCTTAGGCCTCTCCAGAAGCAAGCTACAAAGTCATTCCTTTCACAAGCTCCTGAGGAAAGGCGTCATGCAATTTTGAAGTTTCGGATGAGAGGGCAGGAGCATGCCCTCAAGCACCACTGAGCTATTTAAAAGCATCAGGAAAGCAACCACAGAGGAAGTAGAAGCGGGTGGTAGGCTCTTTTCAGGTTGAGAGACTGCTTCCCAACCACATCTCTGCACACCAGGGTAGTGTCCTAAACCACAGGCTATTGTCTGTCCTAAGCCTATCCCTGAAGAAGTTATGAAATGAAAAAATATTTACTGGATGAAAGAATGAAACACCTATAGAAACCAGATTTCCCTCACCTGAATGCCTTAATCATAGGGCAGGAGTCTAGGTCTCTGGCCTAATTACCGGGGTTTTTCTTGTTTGTTTGTTTTTCCAAAGGTTGCAGGTGAAATAAAGGACAGTTTATGACACTCTGCTTGTTTCACTCTCTTGGGAAGAGAGTGATGTGAGCTCAAGGTACTTAAAGCTAAAAAGGACATTAACTGTCACACTTAATGAATATGGGATGCAACTAATGCACCATAAAGCATGAAGGGAAGAGAGATTAACACCATTGCAAATGCTTCTACTCAAGTTTGAGTAAATAGCTTACACTTATTTCTTAGCAAAACAAGCTTTCCTAATCCTGAGGGAACATTCCCATCTCTGGATGCCAAAGGCAGTGAGGCAGGAGAGAAATTCCACTCTCTGGAACAGTCTCAGTGGTAATAGCTATGGATGGATGCAGAACAGAAGGTCTATGTATCTCATTTTCTTCACAGTAAAAAATGTAGAAAAGTGTGCTTTCAGACTTGGGTTTTAGGACCATCAACTTCAGCTTTGAGGTATCTAATTGTAAAATAGGCCACTCAAATAATTTATGAATTCAGGCAGTAATACAGCAGAGAGAACCTCCCCCCGCTCAAATCCTATAAATTATATATAAGAAAGCTTCTAACAACTATTTAAATTTTAAGTTAAACCTATGTGTATCAGAGAGATGCAGGACAGTAGAGAATGACTTTTATCTAAAATGTCAGTTTAAGTCTACACATTCCCTTAAAAACACCAAACCACATCCACAGTGTTTTTCTATCGTGCGAACTTGCTTTCTGTCATCCCGAGCTCATCACAGACAAATGGGATCAGACTCAAGATTTCAGGATGCTCCATGCCATATTCTAGACACGACAACTCTCATGCTGAATGGATGCTATGGATGCTCTTCACCAGGCCTGAGGAACACATGTTCACCAATCACATTTATTAACCCGAAACTTGAAACAAAACCAGACTAGCACTTACGATAAGCGCACACAAACGGCACAAGCTGCACTGCTACTGTAACCTTCAAAATTAACGTTTCACATATTATAAACATCATAAATTCCTTACAGAGATTTACTCAAAGATTAGACTAGGATTTATGCATTACCTTCACCTTTTGCACTGCTAGTAATGCTAAGCCATATTGTTAAAATTTGTCAACCTGTCCATGATGAAAAGCACTACAGAGGTACTGTCATGGACAGAAGGAAAAAAAAAAAAGAGTAGTACGCACAAAGAAGTCCCTTAGAGCACTGGTTTTCTAGTCTATTGACAAGTTCATAAATTAGACAAGAGTATTTCAGTTGTTAGCATGCCAAAGTAACTGTTCCTGAGTTAAGGTAAGGCTGAGTGATGCTTAGCTAAATCTCATGGTTGGTATCTTCATGTTGGCATAATTTCTTAACATTTTAAATGCACAATACTAAATAAAAATCTTTCAAGCACTTGTGTGTCAGTGCTGCACTGGGTCACATCAGTCCTGAAAGGTTCTTGTCCTCTACAAATTACTGTTTTCTTTTTTGTAGAATCAACTGCTGCTACCAGTTTAAATCAAGAGCTTGTATTGTGCAGTATGTAAAGATAGACAATAAGATATGTTTTTCATTTTAATAGGAAGCAGGAATTAGAATTTTGTCTAAGCAGAAAAATGGTAAATTCCTGGTACTTCCTAAAAAGCAGGACCTGTACAACTCAAATCATTCAGGTTGCTCTCATCATCATTCACATGAGTGCAGAGCAGCTTCTATCACAATTTTAATTTAAACAACAAAATTCAAATTTATGACTGCATTTTTGCAGCTCTCAAACTGCCCCATATATTAAATATTTTAATTCATGCCTCTCAAACTGTTTTCTCTGATTTAGTACTACTGTTTTGCATTCCTAGATAACATGAGTAGAAAGCACTGCTAAAAGAATGATTGATAATATTGAAATGGATCCAAATACATACTGAATTCAGTACAGAGAAAACACTAAGAGGTTTGGCTGCTTCAAATTGACATATATTGTTAGTATCCATACACCCCTATCCACTGACATTATAGGTCCCAGTAAAATACTGTTTGTCTCCAGGGATTTTAAGAGGAGACTTAATGATGTCTGGATCATATAGAGGGTTTGGATACAGAATAGCATTTTTCTGGTTTGTATAAATGTGAACTGAATTATTAAGTTCATGTGCTACTGCATATAATATACATTTAGTGCTAAAGAATGTATATTATAAATGTGAACTGAATTATTAAGTTCATGTGCTACTGCATATAATATACATTTAGTTTTAAAGAATGCCAGTAATTCCACAAAAAATATTTTACAGTTTCTCCAAAAACTCTAATTAGAATGGCATTTGGAAGTAGATAAAAATATGATAAAGAGGTCTTACTTATAGTCTGTACACCTACAAAGTATTATTTCTATCAAAGTACAGGAATTATTATTAATCTAAATAACATCTAGCATTTAAGCTCGTTTTGTGTATCACACAATGTGGAAATCTGCAACATACTACACATGCAAATCCTCAATGTCTTTGTAAGGCTGCCATAGTGCTGAGGACAAGATATTTCAGCCTGACAAAACAGCGTCAAAAATGATGTCATGAGGACAAGCTAAGCACACTAACAATGAATTATCTTCTCAGCACTGTAAAATTCACCAGTAGACTGCCACTGTCATGGCAAAACAACATCTGACAACTGTAACTACACAATAGCATCCAAGATGATCACCATTTTTCCTTTCTGACTTAATCAAGGGTGTTTTATTCTAATTACTGGTATACACTGTCTTTTTGATCACTTGTGGCTTGTTTATTTTCAGTTTTTAATAAAGAGCAGAAGTTCATGGGGGAAAACAACAAAGCATCACTGCAAAACCCGCACAGGAGAGTACTGAAAAAGGAGAATACAGTAAAATATTGCACAGTCCTTGAGAAACCATATAAGTAACTCAGAAAGCTTTGCTTACACTTGCCATAGTTTACATCAAGTGAAACTTTAAAGACCAGTGGGTAAACTATACTACAGCAGTTTCAGTTGAAGAATAAAATTTTTAGGATTTTATTCTTGGTTGATTCTTTACGCTTTTTATAAACTTAAGTCAAACCTTTGATGATATTCCCAAAATCTGTAATTTAGTTTCATCAAAACATTTTTTAAAGCCTATCATAGGAAATAGTAGGACTTTATCATTAGTTTTTAATCTGGGCCTGGTGAGAATGGCGAGTGGGAGAAATGACAAGGTTGGTTTTTTTTTTAATGACTTTAAAAAAAAGTGCATGGCTGATGTAACAGTCTTCCTTACATGTTACAGAAATACAAAAGTTACCATAGCAGAGAAAAAGGAAGTAGCAGCTCAGTTCTTCCCTGTGTAATAGGAGTTGGGGTATTTTTGTAGAGCTGCGCTGAGCATGTGAAAATCTTTGCCCACAAGGCACCCTCATGTCACGACAGCAATTCATTCCAAATCTTCCCCCCTAGGAGTTCACTGCAAAAGTAATTTTATTTTTTTTTATGGCCTTGCAGATGGTCAAAACAGAAAAAGCAAAGCACAGACATCTCTGTCCCACTTAACCCAAACACATATAAAGTCACTTTAGAACTGGTTACAAAAGCAGAGTGTAAAGACGGTCTGTATGGCAATTAGAGACCAGGAACAGGCTGGAAATCAACTCACATCACCATCCTCGGCAAGTTATTAGCAGTACCACTGAAAGCCTGTGCATTTAAGAGCCTCGCTGTGTTGCCAGTGAATTACAGAGCATTCGATTTTACACAGTGGCACTATGTATTACTGAGACCGTAGCAAAACAAACACCAGATAAAAATAAATAAAACTAAACGGTCCTGGAATCAAATTAGGAGGAAAATAATAATAAAAAGAACAGATGCAAGCGCGCTATCTGCTCGCTGTAATACCTCCCAACATGGACAGCGATTTAAACGAGATGAATGCAGCGTTACAGAGCCTGTCTCTCATCTCCTGTCTAGGTACATCCCTCTGGAAACACCACGCTTATGGCACCTCGCATCCAGCAATCACCAGCAGATGGAATAGAAAGTTTTCGGTATAATCAAAGTTTGAAGCTTAATCAAGCTCTTTGCCCCCGCACTGCAGTCAGTCCGGCCGGGCGCTGCCTGACCGACACCGCGGGCCAGCGCGGAGCCCCGCCGGCTCCCCCGGGCCCTGCCGCGGGCACAGCCGGCTCCCGCAGCGCCGTGCTCGTCCCTGCGGCTCCGGCATCCACCGGCCTGCGGCACAAACCCGGAGACTCCCACCCGGGAGAGCACAGCGGCCGGGGAAGCGTCTCCTCGGCTGGGCGAGGCCAGTCGGGAGCCTCCGCTGGGGCTCGCACCGCACCCGATGCCTCTCCGAGCGGGGCTGAGGGCGAACCCAGCCCCCGGCGCTCAGCGCCCCGGGGCCGCTGGCAGCGCTCCGCGCCCGGCGCTTTCCCAGGCAACAGTTGGCCGTGTCCCTCCGGCTCCCCCCCGCCGCCGCCCGCAGCCCCCGCGGTGACCCGGGGCCGGGGAGCGGACACAAAGGCGGCTGCGGAGGCTCAAAGGGCGAGGGGAGCGGGGAAAACTCCGGGGCTGCAGCGCGCCGTCCCCGCCCCGCCGCGATGCGCGGGCGCCAAGAGAAGGAGCGGCAGAGGCGGCTCAGCCCGCGCCCCGCGCAGCCCCCAGCCCCGCCGTGCCTCCCCGCTCTTACCTGGGCCGCCCGTCGCCGCTGGCCGCCGCAGGTACCCTCGTCCATCCCCTGCCGCTGCCTCCGAATCAGCCGCCGGCGCTGCGGCGCGGCCCAGCCCGCCCGGCCCAGCGCGGCGCTGGCAGAGCCGCCCCGCCCCGCGGTGGCTGCGTGCGGCTCCCGCCGGCGGCCGCCCCGGGCGCGGCTCCCCCGGACCCGCCTCCCGCGCCGCGGGGCGAGGCGCCCTCCGATGGGGATGGGGTTGGGGGTGATGGAGGTGGGTCCCCCACCCCGTGCAGACCGTACGCGGGGACCCCCTGGTTCCGCAGACGGCGGGTCGGGTCGCTGGGCTGCCCCCTCAGGAATCAGGGCAGGGGTGCGTGTGACTGCCGCCCGCGCTGCGCCCCGCCCGGGGACATGGACGCTGACCCAAAGCCTCCGCATTTCGCAGGGATCCCATCCCCCTCTCTCTGGTGGCCTCTGTTTTGGTGTGGGCAAGTGGGACGGGACGGTGTCTGTGTGTAAACCCCGGAGTTCGGGACTTCACATACATTTTTTTGTATTTCTGGCTTTGCAGAAGGCAGCGCTTCCTCAAGACGTCAAAAACAGATCTGAGCCCATTCACAGCTCGTGAAAATACTTTGTACTTCCTCTTGCTGTGCTGAGGGTTAAATGAGGTTAAAGTCGCCAGAGTGGCTGCTGTGCGGCGCTTGGTTTCCCCCTTCCCCAAAAGTCAGTCTGTGCGTCATTTACAGCGAGAAAGCAAGAAAAGAAAAACAAAACAAAAAGCCTACAAGTGACCGAATTAGAAGTACAGTACAGAAATACCTGCTCGTTTATTCAAAGGGCTATGCTTGCTGAGCTCTTTAAATGTGAGAAGCTGTGATGCTGACCACAAAGCCATCACAGCTCTGTGCCAGTGAACCTGGGAGTTCACAGCTGCGTCCTGCCTCGGGCAAATGTGTTGAGGAGAGCTGTGTGCTCTGAGAGGTGTGATTCTCATGAATAAGTTGGCAAGTTTTGGAGCGCTGCGAAGTGGAGTGGTTTGGTGGAGCTGTGAGTACATGGGCCCGCTGCTGCCTTGACCCTCTGGCCTGTCACTCCCTCCAAGCAAGCACTCCAGAGCAGCGTAACTTTCATGATTTAACTTCTTCCCTTTACCCAGGCTGGATCCAGATGTCCTTGAATTGTTCTTTTTTTGGGTCTGAAAATTCCAAATTGTCTAGTTAGAAAATAATTCAAGTGACATACTTAGTCTATTAAAAGGCTGTGTGTCTGGTGCTGTAGCACATTTAGTTTAGCTTACAGCACCCAGCTTAGTAGAACACTGAGCTGCTGGCTTGCATTTTTTACCCACAAGTCTCAAAGTACCTTTTAAAAGAAGTAAATAGCATTGCTCCACTTTCAAGCGGGAAGAACAGTCACATGGAAAACTTGAACCAGGAGAAAGAACTGAACCTCAGATTCCCAGCTAGCAACGTAATGTCCCCTTCTAATTATTTTTCTGGGGCATGCATTCTGACTGTTTTGTAATGGTCGTGTCTTGAACTGGATGCTTTTACAAGAGAAGAGGAAGCTGTCACCCATCTTTTGGAAATATCCTATGACTGCTTGCTTGTATGGTCTTAAAGTTGTCTGCACTGAATGCATCAATGACTTAGCCAGAAGAATATTTTTATTCTGCATGCAGGTAATATTTAGGAGTTAAAAAATCCAACTTTTAAATCCTTCCAAAAGAAAGGGTCTGCTAGATATTGATGAAATGAGCTATAGTGTCACATACTACCATGAGACTGAAGTTGATCAGCCTGTAGGGGAAAAGGCAGGCGAGTGATAGATTTCAGATTCTCAGCTTTGGATGATGACGTTAGAGACCAGGAAACAATTATTTCACTGCCTATTGGCATATTAGCCAAGCCATAACTGTCTCTGTGAAACTGTTATCTTAGTGCTTGTGTGAGGCAAATTCAGTTTGCAGCACATTGGGTAAGGATCAGATTCCTCAGTAAAATAATTTCTTATCACTTAGGCTCTGTGAGTGATCTCACTTATCACCCAGTTTTTTCTGTGAAGAGATGCAGCATACCCATAAATTTCTTTCTCATCTCTACCAGCCCCATCCCAATACCTCAAGCACCCGAAACTTTCTCAGGTGAAAGGATGTGCTTGCATTTACAGAGGTGAATAGTGCCTCTAAATATGGATATACAGACACCTTCATTTCTTAGACGTTATTTAGGTGTCTAATCTCCCGTTACAGGCAGTACTAAAGTGCAGGTCTGGTGCTTTCATAAAGTTGTTTCACATATCACAAGAAGCAGGTGGGCACCTAAAATCAGTTCTCTGGTGAGCAATACAATGGGCCAGCCAGTAACAGTCCGGTTATCACAACTTAAAGCTACCTCAGTCCTGATCCATGGGTGGGATGAGCACAAATATCCAGAGATTTTTAAGTTACCCTTGGGTATCTTGCCTTATTTCCTACCGGTGTTTCAGAAGTATACCTCTAGGTCCTGTGACCTGTAGATGTAGGTCAGAATGCCCATTGCTACCCAAGGGAATCTGTTGTCACTGCAGTGGAAATTTAAGTCACGTAGCTAAAGACACCTGCTGACAGGCATCTAAAACTTAGGAGTCTGAATTTCACACTGACTCCCATCCAAATAGATTTGCAATCTGAAATCTGAGGGGATTTTAACACATTTTATTTCATAGTTATGACAATGTATACACAACCAGTTGCCATGGCTAAACTAGAACATAGCAGCATAGCAGCAATCTCTGGATTTTTTTAGGTGCTGGCCTTATAACATCTGCTGAAATTTAAATGGTGACACAGATTCTTTTTTTAAACAGGAATGATTCATAAAGTCATCTGCAATACTGGCAAATACTTGTATTTTTATCTACCTGAAACCAGTGTTGTTTAGTCTTTTGTAGGGTATGGTGCCTTGCAAGTCTTGAAACTCATGGCTGTATGCAGAATTGCATTCAAAATCACCTGGATGCAACCAGCAGTCTCAGAAAAGATGGGCACATGAGTTTGCAGCTTTTAATGTTTAACTTGCTAAGCAGAACTAATGTATTTATCTAGCACTTTTCTCCAGTATTACATGTAGGAGTTTATTTGTAGAATAAAAGGAAATCTTCCTTAATGCTCATTTTAGCTCTGTGCAGACTGAAAGGAAACAGGTTAGTACAAAGAGCATTTTCAGGAAAAGAAAGGTTTAGAGTTCTGTTCAGAAATTGCCAGATTCAAAGGAGAGTGTCTTTAATTTCAGTGCCCATTCCATCAACCCCATCAGCCCCTTAATCATTTCCTCAGTCTGGAAGGATTTTTTTTTTTTTTTAATTGATAAAGAGAAAAAGGATAATTATATAGTCGATTAAGTAAATTATATGAATATTCAGTATGATCCTGTCATCACTTCTATAATTCACAGTACCACTGATATTTGTAATGGTAACTTGTGAAGAGGAGCCTCAGTGCTATTCTATAATTTAGGGACATAATCTTTTTCAGTTACGTGACTGAAAATTAGGAGCAAAGCCAGTAGCTTTCAAGACACAACAAACCAGAAGAGGAGAAGAGGAAGTTAATCTATAATTTTATAACTCTGAATTGTGTCTTAAATTGTTTCCTATGAAAGAAGAACAGTGCTGCTGTGGCTTTGTCAGTATATTTGTCTCCTAACAAAGAACCAACCATTAATAAGGGGGTAGAGAAAACTTCCTCATCTCAACTGTCTAAGGTATCTTCAGCATAAAGAGGTTTTTTCTTTTTTCTCAGAGCACACTGAGCCTTGACAGTAGTAACCCCCAGTTTCTCTCTTGCATCAACTGGCACATGACATTGGCAGAGGCATGGGCAGCCAGCCCTTTGCTGGCAAGAGACCAGCCACGGTAGATTAGAGCAGCTACACCACTCACTAAACCCACTGGAATCTCACCTGAATACAGCTGGAAATCTGATCCCTGTTTATCTACCTGTTTGGAAGTCAATATATAGGATATATAATTCCCTTTTAAAGACATGTATACAACTTGAATGGCAAACGATAAAAATGTAATTTTTTTTTAATGCATGAATTGTGTCCATTAGACATTCAATGCAAATTAAAAAAATTTACTCAAAAAAATGATATAGTTTAACTTCTGGCATAGGCTTTTAAAAATATTGATATGCATGTGTACAGCTTAAAAAACTGAGATTTATAAAATATAATGCTTAAAATCAAAACAAACTATATTTTTTAATTTTTAGCAAGTCAGAATAGTATACATTAAATAGGAATATGTCTGTGTCATTGTATAGAAATGTTGTTAGATCCTGAGACTTTGTTTGTATATGGTTGTCAACTATAACTACTTTACCCACATATTATGCATAGACAAAACATAATAACAGTGTTTCTGTACACTGATAGATGCTTGTTGTTAAAGCTGTAGCCCTGAAAATCATAAAAAGACAATTAACAAGAAACTTGCCACTTACATTCAAAAGTTTATAAAGAAGCAAGCATGAAATATTCACTCTGAACGATGCTTCTACAGTAAAACCTCAGGGTATTTTAGTAGAATTACATTGTAAAACCATTAGTTCAGATTTGCTTGAAGTAACATTCCTTTTGCCAAACAAATATTAATAATTTCAATAGTTCACTGTATATGTAATGTTTCATTTATCACTATTAATAAGAAAATGTCTTAAGTTCCAAATTACTTTAAGCTGGTCGGCACAAACCCATTTTCATTTGCATCGAGCAAGATGTATCCTGGCAACCGTATATTTTTGGATTCGTAACAATTTATTCTATTCATTTTATGCAAATGAGGGAACCAATACTGCAGGAATCACAAGAATACAAGATGGATAACTTCCATCGTTTCAGAGCTATAGATAGATGATTAGGAATTTTTGTGAGTTAGATTTTTTAAAAAAATAATCTGTTAGACATTTTTGCAGTGTATTTATCTAGCTCAAATGTGTATCTGGCATGATTCACATACTTTTTTACTCTAATGTGGAAAGCAAGCAGCAATCCGACCTGTGTCCCATGAAGTCATGATTATCCCAAACCACAGCTCTGCTTCTCTGTTATCTTCTATGTTGAAAATCCTGTATTTTTCATCAAACTCACATAGAACTTATGGAGAGAAGCAGAGGAGCAGAGGCTCCCAGCATCCCCACACATAGGAATGCTGACTTGAAAGCTTGAGAAGCTAACACAGCATCTACAGCAACACAAAGTTGAAGTGCTAAATATATATTATCATATCATGTGTGAATGTCATTGAAAGGACATTTTTCAGAGAGCTGTTTTCTGGTTTTGGTGTTTATGTGTCAGCTATTTTTTTTACATTTGCTATAGATGGCAGTTTACAGAAACCTGTGTATATTTGGTATATGCTAGCATTACAAAACATTCTTTTTTAAATTTTGGTAAGTTTCTATGAACTATGTAGTTCATCAGGGACAAAGCTTGTTTATAGAAATGTACCATGTATAATACCCTATAAATGCAGAAACATTTATAAAAGTTCATTATTCTTTCCTGGTTTTTTAATTTGTATTCCTCAAGAGCTCTCAGCCTGGATCAAAATCACGGAGTCTGAATATTCTGACCAGCCAGGTCTATGTAGTTCCTTTCAAAGCCACAGCAATAAATGAAGCTTTTTCTAGTAGCATGGCTGATAAGCTGAACCACAACCCTACAGCTACTTCTCAGTGAGCATAGTGGCTATTGTTGTTCCACTCCTAAAATTTATTTTCCTCTGCTGACCAGTAGGACTCAGTTACATCCACAATAAATTCAAATTAGAGAACTGAAATGGTCCTCAGTCACTTTTCCTGTGCTTGTGTCAGACTTAGATGTACACTGAGCAAGAGAGCTGTTTCTGATGCTGCTCCTGGGCCACTGAAGTTTTCAGGTGGCCTAAGATTCTTCTTTCAATTTACATTCAAATAGCTGCTGATCAACACAATATTCAGAATATGCTTCAGGAAATAAGCAGTAGAGCTTTCATTGAGTACAGCAGGCTCGTTCAGAGTGGAGGACAGAGCTGATGGAAATGGAAATTTCAGCCATCTAATTTTGCCCCATTTTTATATGGCAGTCACCAAACTTCAATGGAGCTGAAATCTTTGTAGGTAATTTAAAAGGCCAGGACTCCAATTTGAAGATGTATGAAGTGATGAGTAGTTGTTATGGGAAATTACACAAGTGTTTTGAAGTAACAGTTTGGTTGCTAAATTAGATTCCTGTCTTTTGTAATAGGAAAAGCCAAGCTTTGAATTTCCCATATTATATCAGTGTGGATCCAACTTTTGCAAAATCCATATACTTGAATGCCCATTGTTTATAAACCAATTTTCCAAACCTCTGCTTTTCAGCCAGAAAGAAAGGTAGGTGCCCAACTGTACTATGAGAAATGAACATGAAAATTTTAATTCTGATATTTCTTAATTCCTAAAATCTTAACTTTGCAGTTTTAAATACTGTTTTTAGCAAATGCTTTATGTATGCAGCACCATTGTTTAAAGAATACATCGAACCAAATATGATCTAATACCCTGTCTTGCATAAACTATTTGGTAAGGATTTTCAGGATCCAGACCCTCCTTTGCAGGAGCGTTAAGATGTGAATGGATGTCATCTTCTCAATTCCATTGTATTGGTACCACCCCATCACCACTCATAGCTTGCCTCTGTTTATTGTCCCCAAAGACTTTTGCTGTCTATTGTAGTCAAAATGAGACAGGTTAGATTAAACAGTTTAAATTGTAGTTCTCTCCTGGGTCACTTCATTTTGAATGAACCATATTAAGATGTGCTCAACCTGTCAGCTCTAGAAGAAGATATGAGTAGATGTGACAATTTCCAGCACAGTGTGCAGAGAGATGGGCTGATTGTTCCTGGAGTGGCCATCTGCTTAGTGCCCAGCAAACTCAAGGAATTTAAACAAATGAGTTCTCCTACAATTATTTGGTTCTTCTCCTATAGCAAATAACTTAACATGCTATAGCTTTTATTAAAGTCACTTGGATTTGTCTGTTCTTTGATGTATCAGGATGTATAAAAATCACTTGGTGTAAGCCTAGTGAGTTTTTTTCTCTTCAGGACCCTTTTTTCTCTTTGTCCATATTTCACAAAATGTAGAACGTCTATACTACAGGCAAGCCAGCAGGAGACTGGCTTATCTTAGTGTTTTATTTATTTTATTTGTTTGAGATCAAAGAAGATAAGTTTAAAAATGTCTTACATGTCATTTGACAAAAAAAATCCTTGCATTCCTATAATTATTTTTTTCACCTAAAATCTGAAAAAAAAAGGAAGAATGCCACTTCTTTAAAAAGGAGTTCCAAATTAAAAAATATATATAAGTGTGTCGGTACTGTTAGATTCCATTTGAGATGGTGCCAACATGAAAACAGTTTTAGCCCTCCACAATTTAGACATTCCAAGCCTAGACTATAATTTGTCTAGCATGTAATACAAACAGCACAGCAACAGAAGTGTTAGAAACATTGAGATAATGCTTTCCTCACTTCCCAAAAGTGCATTATTGGTTTTTCTGTCTTATTACAATTAGAATATCCTTGTTCTTAGTAAACTATTTCAGCCTTTTCTGGCATCTGAATAAGAAAAGCTGAACATGTTCTTCTGAGTTCTCTGAATAACCTTACATCTCTTCTTACAAGCGTTGTGTCTATATGTAAATGAAATAAAATATCACTAAACTGAAAGAAAAGTACAGCAGTAACTATGGAAAGTCAATAGTCAGCAGTCAAACAGATAATAACAGATAATAATAGTTAGTTCTGAGTCAATTATAAGAATAAATGGAAGGCTCATTTATATGTGTGGAAAAAAGACCTGTGTCCACAAAAATTGAAAAATCACAGGGTCACGGGATCATAAAATAATTCCTGTTGGAAGGGTCCTCAGGGAGTGTCTAGTCCAACATCTTGTTCCAAGTAGGGTCAATTTGAGATCAGACCATGTTGCTCTGGTGTTTATCCAGCTGGATCTTGAAAACCCTCAAGGAAGTAAACTGCATAGCCTCTGTGTGAAAGCTGTTCTGCTCATGACTGTCCTCATGTTGAGGACACTGCCTTACAAGTGTGAACATCTCTTTTGAACACACATGCATTGTTGAAACCCCTCCACCTGCCATGCACCACTCAAGAGAGCCTGTCCCTCTCATAGAATCAGAAAGTGGTTTCTGTTGGAAGTAACTTTAAAATCATCTCGTTCTACAAGGCCGTGTTGGTCAGAGCTCCCTACAACCTGGCCCTGAAAACTTCCAGATATGCAGAAGGGTTGGGTCTTCTTGATAGCCTTCTCAAGGACCTTAGAAAGATGCTATTGGTTTCCACTTAGTAGAGATAAGCAATAAAGAGTACATCTTTGCCTCATTTTTCCCATCAAATGCTATGATTAAGAAATTAATATCTTGTTCCATCCCACTTTCTGCTGTTTACCCAATAATGTCACCTTTCCTAATCTCATCCCCCTCCCTGTTTTATCTTTTGAGATCCATTCACCTTAAAGTGCACAAAGCCATCTTCCATCGTGATGTTGCTTTGAGCTTTAATTCTAGGGAGGAGCTTCTCACCACGGGTGACAAGAACTCAGGGGGTGCTGTTGCATTGGCATTGCTTCTTGCAACGGTCCAAGTTAGACATCCTGCAGTTCTGCCTTGTAGAGTGATTTCGGTTTGTCACTGTATTGCAAAACAGAGTATTTTTCAGACAGCAGGTTATGCAAACAGTCTTTTCTAGCTCATTAATAGATGGCAATAGAAAACTATTTCTCCTATGACAAAAATTCTGTTCCTTCAGTTGTTAGAGGAGAAACTCTATTATATTTATGGAAAAAATAATTTTACAAAAAACAAATGAAACATAAAAATGGAATGAAGCATATCCTCTCAGTCTTTTAGTGTATTTTCTGAATGTCTTTGCTTAAAATAAGTGGTTACTGCCGCTGATATCACTTTTAGAAGGAGCTGTTAGAACCAAGACCTTTGTCTCAGTGCAGTCTTAACATGAAAATGCTTAACTGCACCACAGCTTCCATCAGATGAAGACAAAAGAAAACCACAGATGAAGACTGAAAAAAGATTAAAAAAATTCCTAGAGAAGACAGCCTCTATGTCTCAAGGATGGCACAGAAGAAGTCGACTAAAATAGCTTTTCTTGTCATCATTACTAGATCAAATCACAAGCAGATTTATCTGCATCACAGAGTTTGAAATTCAGTTAAAATCTGGGGAAAAAAAAGTGATTTAGTTGCATGCTAGTCTTCCTAGTAACACATGCAGAGCAGAAAAGAGCCCTGCCTTTTTCTGAGGTTCAAGATGAGGGAATGAATTTCCTTTCTGTGTTTTATTTGTGCAGCCAATGATTACAGATGGTATTTTCTTTATCCTGAAAGCTCAGCGATAATAGAGAAAGGCATGCAATTGACAACACTTAATGTGCCATTAGAGTTTTTCCTTCCCAAGCATTAGCTTGTATCGCATTTTTTGCTGAATTGTACTAACTCCTTCCCACCAACTAAAGCGCAGCATAAAGAGAAGGCTTAATGCAAAAGAGTCAGTGAGGTAATTAGTATTTTATTCAAACAAGCAGGTTCAATTCATGCAGTACCAAATAAGCATTTCCAGCTCTGCTTTCCTGACAGTCTTCACTATTAATTGAGCACATCTAGCTTGCAGTTTGCTGAATAGCACAAAGATGACGCCGTGGGCCACGCTGCTGCGCATGGCTTGCAGTCCATTGATTACCCTACAGCAGAGGAAAAAAAAAAAAAAAGGCAGAAGGAGGTTAAAAGTTGCATTTTAACCTCTTAATGACTGTGAAACCTACAGAGCTTAGGGTCTGTTTCAGGGTTTCAGTATCAGGCAGTAGCAGCTTTCAGATCTCTAAAGGGTTCCTCTCCCTTGGAGGGAAAGTGCCCTGTGAAGCTCTGCAGAGAAGCACAGATATGCATATTCAGTCCTGGGCACAATAGCGCCATTCTCACTGTCAGGTCAGCAGTCAAGTTCAGTGTAACTCCTCCTTCTGTTTCTGAATCAGGACTTTATGGAAATGCTGAGGATTTTTAATAAAGCAACTCTGCTCTGAAACAAATCTGCCCTTCGTGACAGCTCTTTGCTAAGCAGCGCCACTGCAAAGCTTATTAAGTCAAAATTTTAAAGTTCAAAGGCAGCATCAGGTTTCAGTAGGCGTCTCTCCTCATCTGCTCTTCACAGCAATATAATTTGCTACCACCCATATTTTTATTACACAAGTAACGTCTACAAGCTCTTGCTGTTGTAACACTCGATCTATTTTAGTAACTAGTGAACCATTCACAGGTTTTTTTTTGTTTTGGTTTTGGTTTTTTGGTTTTTTTTTTTTTTTTTTTTTTTTTTTTTTTTTTCTCAGAAGCTGGAACTTCAGATCTTTATACTGATTCTCAGCCTTTTTGTTTGTTATATTCAGGTGCACTCAATGTTTTCTAATCAGCGGCAAGATCTTCCATAACCCTGGAAATGGTCATTTTCAGTGATCTGTATCACTGCGCAAAATTAAATTCATGCATCACCGAGCAGAGAAGAGTATTATTCCATGATTCTAAATTCAGTCATTCATATGAGCTGACTTATGGTCAAATCTTGCTTCACAGAATATAATTTATCATGTGGGTAAATGACAGGCTTTTAAATTTTAGTGTTACAGCCTTTGCAAAAGAATGGTCGCAGGTGATTCTGGGATGAAATCAGCATCAAAACTTTCATTTTTTAAACAAAGATGCAAAGCTTGCCATTTCTTGCAACATTCAAATAATAGTTATTTTCTTATATTTTTTGTAGAAACCCTAAAAAATTAGGCAAAAGTAGTCTTTGCACCAATTCATGGGAATTGGTTTTATATTAATTTCAGTACTTTGAGTGGCAATCACGTGGAGCTCAATTTTTAAGTGCAGAGGACTTACAGGAGAATTCAGTGCATGGAAAATGATTTCCCTTAAATTTCCAGATCTTGTGGTGCCCATATGTAGGCAGAGTAACCATGAGCCCTGCAGCTCCTCCACTGTTGTGAATTGAGCCACTGGCTTTCCAACACAATGACTGGGTCTCTGGGCCCATTTTATGAGGATTTATGAATGCAAACTTACTGCTTTATCCCACAGTAATCCTATAGATCACCGCTGAGGATCATTGTCCAATCCCACTGGATGTTATTCCTCTGTCCAGGAATCCTTCCTCAGCCACTGCCAGGAAAATTTAGCATCGGTCACAATTAAAAGGTTTTGGAAAAAGTATTTTGAAGACAGCCAGTCCTTCAGTGAGTAGAATGCAGTGGGTTTAAAAAAAGTGGGTTTTTTTTAATTACACCAAATAATTCTTCATAATCTTCTGTGATCAAGTTCATATGTGATCATTGGGCTCAGTAGATGCTGGGTGGGTATATCTGAGGAAAGATCTGACTGATAATTCTTTTCCATGGGTAAACTCAGCTGCTTTTTTTCTAATTTTTTTTTTTTCTTGTTCAAACTTTCCATTTTCTGTGCAGGAAGTTTTCACTAAAAGAACTTTGGTGTCTGAAATGGTATGTAGCATATCATGGGAGGTGACAGTAGAGTAAATAGGATGCCTGCTAATGAAAGTGAGTTTCCTTCTACACAATCACTACTTTTGTCCTGCTAACTTTCCATATCCTGTAAATATGAATCTCACCTCGAGCAGGAAACACATGTGCACACGTTCTTGTCATTGAAAAAATTGATAGAAGGCATAGTCAGCTGGCACTGAACTTTTAGTCTGCAGTGTTTAGAAAAGTCACAAATATACCAAGAGGAGATTTTATGTAGAAAACATGAAGCATGAAGTTGTAAAGTAAGAGCTGAAAAATGAGCAGCAATATTAATTGGATTTTCTTAAATAAACCCGAGCAATCTGATTGCCTTTTCTTCTGGTTGTAAGCATTTCTTGGGCATATAAGAGAACCCCATATACCCTTGAATACTGAGAATTCATCTTTGAAGTCTTAAAATGTTATGATACTGTATCTACATAGTCCCATACCTGTCAAGGGCATGTTTATGTTAGTGTAGGCTGATAAAACCCAAACTGCAAACAAAGTACTTGAATGTGTACAGTGACGTATGTTCCTGTATATACAGAAATATTAGAACTACTTTAAAGCACAGCAAAAGCCCATCAGTTCACAAACAATTGTTCTCAAGGGGACTTTATAGCTTACACAGAAAAACATTGCACAGATTGTATTTTAATAAAGTTTGGGAATGGAACTTCAGGGAGCCATGGGAGAATCCAGTGAAGAAAATCTCTGGTAGCTTTAATTACTACCTGCATGCAGTAAGGAAAATGTGACTCCATCTCTGATTTCCCATTCACAGCTGGAGCATTAATACTGTGCTGGGCTATGTGCATCTCAGCAAGTCATAATGGCTGTTTTGGCCTGGATATGTTGCTAGGAACAGCAGTAAAGGGCTAGGATAATTGACATAGCTATAACAGTGATATGTGCTATGAAGGAAAGAAAAAGAAGAAATTTCACAATGTGTTTCACAAAATTGTATTCTGATTATAGAAATCTTTTTTTTCTGCAGCAGCTGTCACCTCAAAACATATAGGTGATGCCGTAGTGATGAGTGCAAGTTGTGGTGTTTGTGGCTGAGGCAGAAATTAGGCATCTTAATCTGGAAACCAGTTCTCAAAATCCCCACTTTACTTCACAGATACCTCAATATTTCATCACTTGTGCTTCCTACGGCCTTGGTTTAAGCCTTTCCTTAAAATGACTATAATTTTAAAGCAAACATCACACCCTCTTTTCACAAATCAAGCCCATTCTAGGAATCAGAAATAGGCCCTTTGCTTCAGCCTGGTGGGGAGCACAAACTGTCAGCACCTTCCTGGTGCCCACTGAGGGTGGGAGCAGAGCTCTGCCTGCCAGCCAAGCCTCTCCTTGGCATCAAAGCTGCCCTTGGAGCTCCCCTGCAAAGGACATGGCATATTGAGCTTTCCTCATTCATTTCCTGCAGAAGGCACCTTGGGAAGGGCTGGGGTCTCTGTGTTCAAATGAAGTGTCCAAATGAGCAACAGGGTGCAGGGCAGGAGTTGGTATGGGAGTACTGAGGGTGTCCTTGCTCCACCAGCACCGCTCCCCACTGCCAGAGCCCAGGATGGGAACGGGCTCAGTCATGGCCCCTGCCATGTTCCACATGGCCCAGGCTAGCAAAATGCAGTCCTGTTGTAATTATTTAATGATGTATTTCTCTAAGAAATTTTAATGGAATTTAGTGTATCTTAGGCTCAAGCAAAAAGCTTTCTGAGGAAAGCAAAGGTCCTAACTTCTGTCTTCCCACTGGTTATATCAGAAAGTAGTAATTATTTTTCTTAAGAGTTACTTAAAAATCCAGTGGCTCTTTTTCATACATATCTGTTCTGAATCTTCATCAGAGACCAGTATTTCTGTCAGACCTGGAAATGCCTGCAGGAGCATTTCATCACTTTTTGCCTCAGACATCCATATGTCACACTACAGATATTTGAATATAATGTGAGGTCTGCCGCAAGTCAAATGTTTCCAGGGAGTTATAAAGGTACAGGTTGGTTCTTGATCAAACCTTGTATGGCTTTTCTTCTTTACAGATACCCCCTTGCAAGTTACTCTTGTTTATAGGCATGCTAAAAGAAAAGGAACAAAGTGTAGGGCTGGTGGCCCAACTGCAACCAGAGAGGTCACTTGAGAGAAGGCTTAACTGTTCAAAGAACTGGCAAATATGGGTCTTGGCAGCTTCTGTGCAACCAGTTCTAAAAAGCCCTTACAAAAGGTCTAGTGAAATAGGATCTCCTTAAAAAAAAAAAATAAATTACTGAACATACTAAAGTGCTGATTGTAGAAAGCGACACCAGGAACATTAGATGTTTGTGTCATAGTCAATGAGGACAGCCCTTAAGAGTCATTGCACGTCCTTAAAATGACACTTTTTTTTTTTTTCTTTTTTTTCCTCTTGGGATGCCTTGTAACAGAGTCAGACCAGTTATGGCAGCAGGCTGAGACTGCAGGAGGTATTCATTCCAACTGCTACAATATTTGTAATAGAACATTCCTGGGAGGTCTACTGGCTTATTTCAAGATGATCTTTTTTATAGATGCTATCTTTCATTTGAATACATGTTTAAAGCCTTTTTTCCCTTTGTACCTTTTTTTTCTTTTTTTTTTTTTTTCTGAAAAAGCTAGGATGCAAAATTCAAGGAGTAAAATAACTTCAATATTCATAACCTTCCCAGAGACACAATAGTTATAGATAATATAGAATGCATGGAGGAGCAACAAAAAATGCCATGTTACGATATTCATTATTGTGCTTTAAAAGCAGAGCAAAAAAGAATTCCTAAGTCTTTTAATAAAGACTCACATCTCCTTGGCTACTGCAAACCACAGGTTATTTTGCTATCTCTTTTTCCTGTCTTTGAAGCTTTTTCCCCCGGGTCTCTCAGTTTTCCATTCACATGAAATAGCAAGTTGTTATACAAAACTTAACCTTAATCCATTACTATGGTGTCCAACTCTTGCAAGTTCCAGACTTTGGGGATGTGGAACCAGGTCATCCAATTGGGAGTTGCTAACATAACCAGTCTTCTTATTAAGAAGGTACACACGCAAAGGTGAACAATACTGCCATAAAGGCTTAGGAAACACAATTTTAATGTAAAGACTAGTAACATTTATGTAACATTTATGTAATAGATTTTAAAGGTTTCTCTCATCCTTCATCTGACTAACTTATAGATGCTTCACAGTCCTCTGGCCAAGGATATGTGAGTACCTCCTTCAGGATTAAATCTTCAGGCTGCAGAAGAAATGGCCAAATCAGAACTCATGCAGTTCTTCAGAACTGCCTTTGAAGGATATTCAGATTTAGTCTTCCATGTCTTTTCCTTCTTTAAAGATTTCATGGTTCTCAATTCCATCAGGAAGGTGTTTTCAACTTTCTTGTCATTTCATGGTTGTTCAGCCCCTTGAGCTTTAGCAACTTGCATATGCATATATCATGGCCATGTGCAGTAATTTATTGCCGGCAGTAAATATTTGGCATTTTCTTGATGCCAAAGCCAGTTTGACAGAGAAGCTCCCTCATCCCCTTCACCCCTGCTTTCTACTCTTTCTTCTGCTCGTGTTTGCTGAACTTTCAGATGTTGCCAGTTATTTCTAGCTTCCATTATTTAACTGATCTGTGTACAATCCAGTTTCACTAGGAATTGTATTTGCATAAAGAAAGATTTGATGAATTGGATCAAAAGTGAGAGGATTATTCTATGTTGAACAAAGCATTTGCTAAAATATTCATCCCAGCAAGGCCTTATTCAACTCTCAGTCTTTGTTTAGAGGACAGAGTAAATTTAGGTCTAGGACTCCTAGCACCAGAACAAAATAATCACATGATAATAATAATTATTCTGGTATAAACCAGCTGTGTAAATTCAAGCCTCTTTTAGTGATTAATTTATGTGAGGCATGGACCTTGCACTGTTAGGTTTTATGCATAGTAAGTCATTGTCTATCTGGTTCCCCTTGTGCTGCATAAAATGCTTGCTGTTCTGTGTTCAGAATGGCAAAAAGACATAAAGCCAACAAATTTTGTGCCATATGTTTGAGACTAATGCTGTGAAAGTGTGATTATCTGCTTTTTTTTAAACCAAATAATTTTAAAATGCTCAGTTGAGTATTGATGATGCTATACCTATTTTCCCACGGTAAAACTTTTCACTTGTTGAGACTTACAAACAATGACATGCAAGATGATGATCATACTTCATACAAATATGCAAGTAGAATTAATCTTTCTGACTTCTGACAACACTGTGGTAACAAGTCACTTTGGAAGGAATGCAGCTCCTCCCTCCAAATCTGTCCTTAAGGGATACCACATTGCATGATTCATCTGGCCTGACTTTAGATGCATACACCTGAGTTAGCCATACTGTATAAACAATCAGGAGAAATGGGCATGTGATTCATCTGACCTATTTTAACCATGTACTTTAGGACACGTTTAATTGCTGTCTAAAAATGTGTCGTAGCCTCCTTAACTAGAAAATTATTCTAAGAGATCAGATCATATAAAAATGTGTAAAATAGGACAGATGAATGCCACTTAAACTATCTAAAAGCAGAGACCAGAGTATGTAACACATTCCACAAAAGAAAGGGGGGGAAAAAAGGATACTAAAGCTACTGGGTGCCAGGAACATTATAGATGTTGGGTGCTTGCTGAGCCATTTTTGTGCTGTAAAAGGATACTGAAACTCAAAATATCCTCTGTTCACTTGCTCACACATAAATATCCACTACTTTTTGGGATGCCTTGCATATTTGGAAGCCTTGAAGAAATGTGTCAAACACAAGGGTGATACAGACCATTTTGCAATGGCAGGTAGGGATGAAGTCAACACTAACACATATCCAACAGTCCTAGAAGTCAAGGCAATCACATCAGCTCTCTAATGGCCTCCTAGAAATACATCTAGGATGGAATTCAGCTCGAGATGGAGACACCTATGTTTATTTTTTTATCTGTACAAGTCTGTACATGTGCTTGGTGTTTATTATTATTCGACAAGATTATCCAGTCCAGAGGATGTTATCAATGAAAGAGACTTTATCAAGTGAGGTACAGATACTGAACCCTCTCCAGGTTCCTGTCCAACCAAGCTAGTTTGTATTGTTCTACATAGAGTTATGGAGCAAATTGTGTTGATTACACATTGGCCTCCAATGTTCCCAGTCAGAATGCTGTTGCTATACACCTTGGTATATTTAATGAATAAATAAAACTACCAGATCTTCAATAGCACAAACTTTATCATTCACACCTTTTAGTACCTCACTTGAGCTGTTATCTTCTCTTTATTCTGTGCTATAGAATGCTGGTTTCATGCTATAAAATTCAATCAGTTATAGTAGACTTATTTGGTCACTGAAATGTTACCTTAATGCAGGCGTAAAAAAAGAAAAAAAAATCACTTTTCAGGTCCCATAAATACTGATTTTTTCCTAATCTTCAAAATATTTGTTTTCCATTTTAAAATATTATTTAATTTCTTGTACAGTTTTTAATGAATGTTGTGAATTACCTGAAAGATTTAAATCTAATTTGTGATTTTTTTTTAAAAAATATAATTATGCAGTAGATAAATATACATGGAATAGAAGTAACATCATATTTGCATCTGGCATTTTAGAAGTCTACTTCTAACAGAATTATTATTTTTTTCCTAATTCAGCTAAATTTATTTCTAAATTTAGTGTATTCATTTATTATTATTTACATAAATGTTTCATGTAATTTAAATCACAAACACTGGAAAAAGGTATATTTTACATAAAGGTGTGACACAAATGAATATTCCATAATAGAGGGATTTCTACATTCTGTCAGCACTACCCTCTGGAAAAATATCAAGAGGTGAATTTTTCAGGTAAAGGGCATCTCCCTTTTTGAGCATTTCTCAGAACTCTGAATATAAATAATTTCTAGATATTATATGAATATTGAAAATAATAGGCTTTATGAAGGTCTAAAAGCCATGACAATATTTATTCCCCTCCTTACTGTGACAAGAAAGTAATAACTAAATAAAGATTCAGATCTGGCTTAAAATTTATGCACATTTGAGGCAATTTAATCTCTGTTACTGCAAGTGCATTTTATAGATCTTGTTGCTTAGAGACCTGACAAGGCTGGACTATCTGCAGAATAGGAACTCTCTACAAACACATATTTCAGGGTCCTGAGCCAATCTTCCAAACACTATGTCTGTTTTCCCCCCTCCTGTCTCTCCTCCTTTCCCAGCAAACACATAAAGATCTGAGCTGAGAAGCCCTTTGCCAAAATTCACACTTATTATTCGTTTCCTGTCTTGAAGAGATTAAAGTATCCTAAATCCCTGATGTTGCTCACTCTTTTTTTTTTTTTTTTTTTTTCCTGCTTTTCTTCTCCGTGCAAGCTGTTAAAATAATGCCTGAAAATCATTTTCCCAATAGTAGGTGTGAATGGACCTTTGATCAATGAGATCATAGACAGACCATGCCAGTGAACTTCACCATGGTGGGCCATGGTGTGGGTGTCAATCTCTTTTCCCAAGTAACAAGCAACAGGATGACAGAAAATGGCCTCAGCTTGCACCAGGGTAGGTTTAGACTGGATATTAGGAAAAATCTAATCACCAGAAAAGTTGTCAAATATTGGGACTGGGATAAGTGAGTCACCATCCCTGAAGGCGTGTAGATGTGGTGCTTAGGGACATGGTTTAGTGCTGGACTTGGCAGTTCTGGATTGATAGTTGAACAAAACCTTAAAGTCTTTTCCAATCTAAATGATTCTGCTATTAACAAATGGCTGGGAAATATTTTAGAATAGCAAATTAATACTTTTTAGAAAGCCTTCTAGCAAAGGCTTATCAAATTTGATGTTTCATACTTGAGATAATATTGTTGTACACAGACACTCACATTTTGTAGCTAAATGTTTTCTTTTCCTGCATGTTCCAAATACAGAGGTAGAAGAAATATAGATAATATTTAAATGATCCAAAAATGAAAGAATTTCAGACATCCCTTTAAATTCAGCATAGATTTTCCTTTTATCTTTGGCTTTATTTGAAGACACAACTCAACTTGTGATGAATTGCAGCTCAAAACTCAGTCAAATGTCTCAGGCGTGTTTTTCTAAGACATGCCTGAAAAATATTGTAAATTGACATTTTCCCACAAGAGAGAAAGTTGCCCTCCCCTGTATTGACATAAAGACAGGCTGTACATTAATTCGGTGATGAGCTCCCCAGCAGGACTTGTACATAGAACTTAGGACTGCTAACCCAGTAAAGATTTAATGGCCTACATTTTCCCAGTGAAGTCAGTGGGAATGAATGCCTTCTTCCATAGGCCTTTGGAAACACAGTGTTCCCTGAGAAATGCAAAGAAGGTCCAGGACAAGACCTTCCAGGTAAAATTGATCTTGACATTTATGAAGGAATGTGGGTAATAAAGCTACCTAAGCTTTATGGACCAAACCACTAATAGAAGAGACACAACTTTTTAGGTCTGAATAAGCATCAGCTCTCTTAAGTTTCAACCAAACTGAATGTATTGGGTGTGCCCAAGAGGTTCTTTTGATCCACCTTTCTCCAAACTTGAAAAGAATTCCTGTTCTCCAGGATGGAAGCACTGTGCTCTGTCACACTGCTGTTGTGGGAAGCTTGGGCACAATTCTTCTTAGGCCTGTCAATAATGTTAATACACACCCTCTGCACAAATGTGTAAGTGCCCATACTGCAGAACTCCTTTTTTCTGCAAAATACTTCTTCTGACCAGAGAAACTAGTGTAGATGAATTTTATCTTTCAAAGGAAGGAAGAAGGTGGAGGAATGCTGTGGGGACAAATAGTTCCTGAATCTTAAGTCTTACAATGAAAGCTTTAATACTAGACAACCTTAATGAGTTCTTTACTCTCCATCTCTGGATTACATTGAGGCAAATATGTCATTGCTGAATGAGTTCTACCTTATTTCTGTGGAATCTGCTATTTAGCAAACTATTTAATTTTTAAAATTTATTAATATTAATTTTATATTTGTAAGCTTATATATGTATTTTTTTACTGGTTTTATTTTATCGTCTCTGTTAATAAATTTGTAAGTTTAGGACACAGAATTCTGAGCCAATGGCATGAAGCAGTGCCATCTTGTGGCACTCATCACTTGTATGGTTATTTCCTGATTTTTCTGTTCTATTACTTCATAAAGTTGACATTTTTATAAGTGTCAATTTTTGTTGTAATACAATAAGCACCCCTAATTTCAAAGACTTTAAGATTATTGAAATTCTTGAAATGTTTTCTAGGAAAACAAATAAAGAAAACCTTCCTGTTCACCCAGGAACATTTTTGAGATCTTTTATTTCATGTAAAAAAAATCATACCATTAAATAGAAAAAGTCCTTATGTCTTCTAAAAGACATTTCAGGATTTGAAGCTAAGCAAACTGTCTTAACATGATGTGAAAATATGTTGTTGAGAAGGTGGCTTGAGAGGTCACCCTGATAAAAATGCTGTTTGTGGGATATAATTTATTTGCAATGTGCGAAAAATGTTCTGGATACCAATGTATTGTACATAAACACTAAATATCTGAATTAAAAAATCGTTTAAAAAAACCTATATAGTATTACATCCATCTACTGTCTAGCTGGCTATTTCTATTCCTAAGAACTGTGAAACCAATGAATTTTCCCCTTTTTTAACTTTGTGTTACTCCCAGTGGGAATGTTACAGCCTGAGTAGGATGACTCTGATTCACTACTTATGAGTATGATATGCATAAATAAATTACAGGATTAGGAGGGGAGCCTTCTTTTGACTTCTGTTCTCTACTTGACCTTGAGTTTGAGAAGGTAGATTGGGATTTTCAAAAGCATTTAGCCTTGACCCAGTTCTCCTCTAATTAAATCATTCCTAAAACTCCCACTCAGTAAGAGGTCATTTAGGCCATAACTGCGGACTTAAAAATTAGTTCAGTTGCTTATTTATGCTTCAGTTCCTCCCGTCTGCATAATGTAATAATTATCTGCTCTGTAGGAGTTCTACACAGCTTCATTAGTGTTGGATAAAACTGACAGCAGCAGTGCAAAGGGGTGTGTACTTCTACTGCAGTTGCATTTGCTGTGTCTTCCCACATGGTATTTTGTTGTATACCTCATAGGAGGGATCCTCCAGCTAACAGAACTTTGTTAAGATATTATCTTTAAAACAGATAACATGGCTTACATTATATGTTTATTAATTAAATAACAACTGCAGTTAATGACATATTTTCCTGGAAATTCAGTTACAGTCAAACACAACAACATTACAATTATATTAGAGCAACACAATACCCAGCAGCGTTTGGTTTTTATGCAACTGGTTTGTATGTATTTTGCAGTGAAGCCTAAGAACATCAGGGACTGTACTAGTAAGATGAAAGACACAGGAGGAGGGATGTGATTGCTGCTGTCTATTCAGTGTAGCAGTCCTAAGACCACCTTGAAAGTACTATGTCAAATTTTGTGCTTCTCAGCACAAGTAAAACTGATTAATTGAGCTGAGTATGGCAGAGGGCCATCAAGATGATTTGGGGACTGGCACATATGTCATGGAGACAGTTGTAGAGAGATGGGTTTGTCCAGCCCATAGAAGAGCAAACAAACAGTTTTTTCTCCAGTGGTTTAGTGAGCATTTACAGTGATGGAGCCAGATTCCTCTTAGATGTGCACAGCCTCCAGTGCTGGGAGAAATGGGCACAAGCTGCAGACAGTTAAAATCCCAGTTAAGAAGTAAGACAAAGCCAATTACTATAATGAGGGTGATAAATCGCTGGAATGGATTGCCCAGAGAGACTGTGGAATCTTGATCCTTAGATACAAAGTTTGGCTTGACAAAGCCCTGACTACCTTATGGATCAAAGGTGGATTCAGCTTTGCAACCGGCTCTACTTTGAGTGGGGAGTAGGACACGTGACTTCCAAAGATCCATTTCAACCCATATTTTGGCACAACTGCCTGATTTTAGCTCAGTAAATGTGTTTTATTGTTATCAGACATTGCAAGAACATTCTCAGGCAATGAATATTGGCTTCCCCTATCTTTCCATAAATCTTAAATATTTTTGTTTCTACTTCAATTGGATCACAGTGGCAATAGTGTTGTGCCATCTGGTGCAGAATTATTAACAATAGTGCTGTTGATTTCCTATTTTGATGGCATAAAATGATTTCTCACTTTTTTATTTTGTCTCTCAAAAATTTGTTATTTCTTTGCTTATAAATCCCTGAATATTATCTTTTGGAATGCTAGAGCAATTACACTGAGACTAAGGAAGGAAAAAAACCCAACTTTTTCATAATCTTTTTCATTTCAGAAAAGAAATTACCTAAGGAAATTAGCAGGATGTTTTAACAATCACAATGATGGTTCTTGATCTACCCTTTGTAGACACATACTATTACCTAGACTCCAGTATTTTTCATACAGTCATGACAAAATCCAAAGCAGAAGGAATTTATTTATTTATTGTAAATACTGTAGACAGTATATTCAATCTGGCCTACATATATCCTGTGATATCAAAGGAAAAATAACGAGTAGAAATTGTCCTGAAGTGGTTTCAGTTGGACATGTGTTCTTTGTGGAGTAAATCGCTTGCATTTTAGGACACATGGATAAAATCCCTCTCAAATGTGATTCGGGGTGTTCTCTTTTGCTCCTTCTCTCTGCACTAGTTTTGCCTTTGCTCTTAGCAACATCTCCATTTTGCTTCAGTTTTCAGGAACAAATCAGGGAGTTTATGGTAAAAAAAAAAAAAGACAATTCTGGAAGAGAGGATTCCTTCTTTATATCATTCCCTTCAAGGTATACCTCAGTCAAGGATACTTTTCTGCTCAAAAGTGTTTGGTACAGTTCTCTTCATAACTGTGTCAGGTCCACACAGATAATAACTGTATGTTAGTGACTCAGCACTGATAGCAATTTACATTACTTCTATTTTTTCCCCAAGATTTGAATGAATATCTGCCAAAATCCCGTAACATTTGCAAAATTAATGTAAAAAAAAAATTAAGCAACAGCTAGTAAAGACTAGTGTAGACATTTTAATGTCACAGCTTACATGCATATAGTTTGAAAGACTTCTAAAGTAGGTGTCTTGTGGATTACAAAATGAGATGAGATTGTGTTTTCCTTATACAAGTCTAATAGGCTCTAATAGGGAGGTACTAGAGTCAGTGAAACCAGACATTTTGGAGAAATTCAGTTGGGATTTTCTAAGCAGCAAACACATCAGATGGTGGTGACAAGGCAGGGTAGTAAGCCTGAAACAAAAGCAGAAGGTCAAACCCCTCTTTTTACACCTTCTAACAGCAAGTAAACATGAGTCTGGTAATTAGGATTAGAGTTTGCCTTTCTCCAGGCACACTGCTTGTCTGGAGGTAAGAGCAGATTAGTGCCTGATACAGGAGCACTCAGCTGTACCACTGATTTGTTTCAGCACTTCTAACACTGATGCAATTCATGACCTACTGAGCACCTCTCCTGTGTTTAAATATAAATGATAAAACATGTGTCAGTTGCCTGTGTTTTATGATGATTGGGAGGATATTTGCATAAAAAGTGGTGTCTTTGTATGTGGAATAGGATCTGCCTCACTCAGCTTGTGTCTCACTCCAGGGAGGGATATTACTGCAGGCTGGCAACATCCAGCAGATGGTGCTCAGAACAAACAAAATGAAATATATTAAGAAAAAAAAAATACAGGGAAAGGTTGTATATATTTCCCTATGCCTAACAGCTACTTTGGTGGGTTTTATGGGTTTTTTTTTTTTGGTGGTTGTGGGTTTTTTCTTTGATTTTTGTAAAATTTGTTTGGTTTAGAGCCTTTTTTAACTTTGGAGTTGTTGTTGTTGTTGTTGTTTCTTTTGTGATTTATCATCCTGCACCAAATATATATTTTCACTTATTTGTTCATAATTAGTTTTAAGAGGTGGATGGGTGAGAGGGAGCATTGACTAGTTGTTGACAGGTCTTCTGGAAGCTCCTTAACGGCATCTTCTGGGGACCAGACTGCTTTGAAATTGCTAAAAATTCCTATAGGCTTCATCATAACATGAGTGGAAAGGATAGTTAACTACTGTGGAAAAGCACCAAATTTTTAAGGAGAATTTCTTCCCATCCTTTAGAGATCTAGTCCTAGTACAGATTGTTCACTATACTACCTTAATCAACATTTGGCAGAAGAATCACCTGTGTTAATTGCTTAAAGTCAGTATTAACAAAACTCCTTGGGAATATGTCTTGAGATATTGTTTAAAATAAAAATTAAGTCAAATATTTTCCATATTTGCAAGTAATGTGTTTCCAGTCAGATATTATAAAGTAAAATCAGGGGTATATCAGATATTTGTTTGGTTTTTGTACAAGAAAGAAGAGCCTTGAGGTCTGTTGTCAATGGAATCTGACAATGGAAATCCCCTAGCAGATTTTCAAGAGGCTGGAGCTGTGACATCTCCATGCCTAAGAGGCAGTGCAGAGGCAGCTGAGCAGAGTTGTAGAGTCCATGTAGAGGGCAGAGACTGGCTTTTCACTGTCCCTGATGCCACTGTGGAGGGAGCTGTGTCCTTGCTGGCAAACACAGTGAAAACTCCTGGCTGTTGCCCTGATGCAGGACTGCCAGGACACTTCCTCAAGGATGGTCATTCCCTTTTTAGTGCACTGCTGTCCTGTCCCATGGCAGATCTAACTTCATGTTTAATTTTGACCTTTTAAACACATCACTGTGTTGACATTTGTTCTCTTTTTCTTTTCCTCCTCCATCAATGAAGAAATTAACTGTTATAATCCCAGTCCCAGGAAAAGATTAGATGCCCAAAGCTACTACTAATAAAACTACAGCTCCTGAAGCCTCTCCTTCAGTAGGAGATCATATCTCACTAGATTTTAAATGCAAGAAATTTTTATTTCAGTCTGTATCCTAAAGATGTAAATAGCAGAAGCAGAATAAAAAGCGTGGAACAAAAAAAAAGTGATTTCTTTTGCTAAAATCTTTGGAAGTATGAAGCAGCTGTATCCTCCTCTTGAACTGTACTGGGGCAAAGAGTGAGTGCACAATCTTCATGACAGCTCCTTGCTTTAAATAATGTTGCTAGTGCCTAGGACCCAAGCACTGGATGCAGTAGATATATTGCTGTCTTCCAAAGCAATCATACAATGTCATAAGGTAATTTAACCTGTGTAAATCCCCAGAAACTGTCTACTCTCAGTAAGTGGACTGGTGATATGAAAAAGCTGCTAGAAAAATGTACTGTTGTAAGAGCCTGTAGAAAATTGGGATTTTGACAAATTTTCCATTGACAATATGCTTTTATTTGCTAAGCAGTAGCTTTTCTCAGTTACAATATATGTATACAAGCACATATGTACTTTTCATACAAAAATAAATGTTAAGATTTCTAGGATTGGCATCAACAATTTATATAATTGCACTGAGGTAATTGTCTGTCTCTTTGAGGCAAATTCTAAGTGTTTTACTGGTAGAAGTGGATAATAATATTTTTTTTTCTTTGTTTTGGGGGTATGATGACAAAGGAGTAAGAATAATGAGTAACTTAAACTCATTATTTAAAACAACCCCCAGTCCTGATCTAACTTCCTCTGTGACAGACTGCATGTGACTGTATAGCACAGCACTAACCCACATGCCCACATTTGATAACCTTATGGCTCAGAAACAACATTTTTGTAGTTTTTCTGCAGCTGTGGTGCAACCTGCCTCAGCATGAGTGAGAGTTAGGGATGCTTGCATTTGGGAAACAAGCATTTGATGATACTATGCTATAATGATAGATTTAATGATATTGCCTCCTAGCAGGTAGACCGCTCCCCAGGATTCCCCTAGGATTTTTCTTGGAGACATATTGTTGGAGATTTCCAGAAACACACAGGGAACATAACAGTGCTGAGTGGAGGAAAAGGGTCTCAGTGCTGAGGGTCCCTCCTGGTACATTTTTCATTCTGTAGTGCAGATATATAAAGACAGCATGGGGGAGGAGGAGAAAGAGAAGGACAAGAATGAAGAGGAGGCAGTTGTGGATTCAATATCCAAATAATGAGGTCAATCTATCAGAGCTGAGAAGATGTCCTGATGAGGCAGCCTGAATGATAAAAAAGTCAGAAATTGAGAGACAAATTTTCCTTATTCAAACCCTCCAGATTCCATCCATAGCCAATGGAATGATGTGGGGACCCCCATGTTAGTGGCTCAAAGTGATGAGAGGTACAATGAATAGATGAAACAAAATCAGTTAAACAGACCATATTAATCAAATTAAAAGTATTCACTGTAGAAGATCTTTGGGCCCTTCTGTACTGCAATAGTCATGCAGAAAGTAGGAAGTCTATCAGATGATAATTCTTTTATTCCCAGAATCATTCATAGCTTCCAGGAACTATATCAAATAGAATTAAAATAGAATTAAAAAACACTGCTGTGGTAGAACTATGTTACAATTATAAATTACATTATATTATATTATTCATTTAATTCTATTTTCAACATCAATCATAGTCTCACTTCACTAGAGAGAGTCTCAGTAGCAATAGACTTTAAGACCAGAAGTAAAATGTTATTCTGGATTAAGGCAGAGAATTATTGCAATCTGCAGTATTTTTTCCAGAGTACCAATGTATTTAGAAATCTTCAATAAGGTATTTTATCACCTATTTCGATTACTTCAGAAATTAAATCAACCTAAATGTAAGATTTTAAAACAGGATTCAAAAGGAGTTGTTAAATTAATTTCATGCACAGACAAGCTCCCATGAAGCCAGTAAAATAGTGAAGAGTATCAAAGAGTGTGCTGAAAGGAAGGGAAGAAAATATTAGATAGAAATACAAATGGAATCTGACAGGAGGTTGAGTCTGAGTATTTACAGATGACAGGATGTTAATGTATTATGCAAAAGGAAATACAAAGCTGGTTTATTTTTCCAGATATTACACAAAAAAGCAGTTTAGTAGAAGCATATTCTATCAACAATGCCATGTTCCTTCTACAGCTAAAATAGAGCAGTCTGAAGAAATGAAGTTTAAATGATTGCTATTATCCTGCCTAATTCCTCAGGTGAGTGGGGAAAGGCTGGTGAGTGTATTTCCAGAGAAGATGCTTGAAACAGAATTACAATTAGAAATTATAAAGCAGGTATGTTTTATTTCCAGCTGGGACACATGGGAGGATACCCCCTCCTAACCATGCACACCTGGTCAAGACAAGGTCCAGGTTTAAGACAATCTGTTGGAAGGCAGGAGGGCTCTGCAGAGAGACCTGGAATGGTTGGATGGAAGGGAAGAGTCTAACAAGATGCAGCTTAATAAGTCCAAGTGCTGAGTCCTGCACTTTAGCCACAATAACCTCCACTACATTATAGGCTGGGGATGGACAGTACCCAGGCAGAAAGGGACCTCAGGGTTCTGGTGACAGCAGCTGAACATGAGCCAGCAGTGTGCCCAGGTGGCCAAGAAGGCCAGTGCATCCTGGCCTGGATCAGGAATGGTGTGGCCAGCAGGAGCAGGGAGGTCATTCTTCCCCTGTACTGGGCACTGGTGAGGCCACACCCTGAGTGCTGTGTCCAGTTCTGGGCCCTCAGTTCAGGAAGGACATTGAGATGCTTGAGTGTGTCCAGAGGAGACAACGAGGCTGGTGAGGGGCTGGGAACACAAGCCCTATGAGGAACAACTGAGGGAGCTGGGGTTGCTCAGCCTGGAGAAAAGGAGACTCAGGGGTGACCTTATCACTCTCTGTAGCTTACTGGAATGTGGCTGTAGTCAGGTGTGGGTTGGTCTCTTTCTCCAGGCAGCAACTGACAGAACAAGAGGACACAGTCTTAAGCTATGCCAAGAGAAATACAGATTGGAAATTAGGAAAAAGTTTTTCACGGAAGAGTGATAAAGTACTGGAATGGTCTGCCTGGGGTGGTGGTAGAGTGACCATCCCTGGATGTGTTTAAAAGAAGACTGGATGTGGCACATGGTGCTATGATCTAGTTGAGGTGTTAGGGCATGAGTTGGACTCGATGATCTTGAAGGTCTCTTCCAACCCTGTGATTCTGTGATTCTTCTGTGATTCTTCTGTGATTCTGTAAATACACATTAATCCCACAATCCCACACCTCCCTACCTGCTCATTCCCTGTCTTCTCTCACTTCCTAGTCTAATTGGCTGCCATGCCTCCTGGTGGTCATGAGTTGGGGTCTTGGGAGGAAGGCTGATGTCTTCCTCAGGTTGATCTTTGCTGCTGGGCATGCACAGTGGAGGTTTGGCAATTTTTCAGGTTACTTTGCTCTTGCCAAAGATTAGGAGCTTGATTTTGCTGGATTCAGGCCACAAAGTTCTGCTTTATTGATGTTTGACAAATACTTAGGTCCCGCTTGGCTGAATTTCAACATTATACATCTTACCTACATGACTTCTACTTAGTAACTACCTAACAACCAAGCTTAACAGCTGATCTTCTATGTGTTCTCAGTACAAGCTGTTTCTTTACTTTTACAAAATCACCAAAAGCTGCTTCTAAAATCCTGTATTTTTATATTCATGAACATCCTCCATATCACTAGTGTTGACTTTTGCTAGTCAATCTTCAAAAATCGATGGACCTATTTACTAAGAAAGGTGAGACTTTCAGATAGTGTTGAGGGGTTAAACTTTTATGACACACAACTGCAGGTTTAACTTTGGAGCTGCTTGGAGTAGATGTTAATGTCTGATGAACAAAATAAGGCATCTCAAAACCAAATGTTCTTCAACACAAAACTAGGGTTCACACATTGTGATAAACCACTTAAAAATTAAAAGCTCCCAGTGTGAGTCACCTGGTTTATCATGTTCTTTATGTCATATGAAACGTATGTAGTCTCATGCTCAGCTGTTGCTATGGTTCCCACTATGGTTTCAGGTGTGGAATAGAAAGTCATCCCATCCTTTCTTCAGCGCTCCCTCTCCTTGGTGGCAATTTATGGCAACCACTACATCAGTGCTGGTATGAGACGTGCTCAAGAAATCTCATCAATCCATGGCTTTTCATGTGCATTCACATTCCAAGTAATTTGAATTCAATTTGACCCAAGGTATACTTTGGAAAAACTATCACATTTGCCCTGCTAATAACATGCAACTATTTTTTTCAAGTTATCCTGTAGAACTTATCACTTTCTTTAACTCTAAGGTGAGCATCCTTTTAATGGGAAATATGGATGCTACAGCTTTTCAACATATTTTCATCCCATTTGATTAGCTATGTGAAAGCATACTTCATTTCTACATGAAAACTCTCATTTATACAGATACAGTTTATCCAACTTGTAGATCAGACACTGGTGCTTGTTCTGCTTGAACTCCAATACGAATCCAAGCACAGTACCCAGTAAATGCATTTATTTGCTTGCAAAGCCTGAAACAGCTGCCTGTCAGTAACAGACCTGTTTAGCATAGCAGTAAGCTGTGTTCCTGGAAGCTGGAGTTCTCAAGGTTACAAGGAAAAGACAAATAGTTCTATTCCATGTCAGCTGCTATCCAGAAGGATTTCTTAATTTTGCCTGAACACAAGCTCTGCAGGAGATGTGCTAACTCCTGCAGATCCTCTTGTGGGTGTTTCTGCTAGAAAAAAAAAAAACAACAAACCCAGAATATTCATTCTACAATGACATAGCACACTTGGAGTAAGAAGTATGGAAGGAAAGAAAAACAGCTTGTATTTTTCAGACTGAATAAAATCATATTTTCCTATAAAGTACTTAGCCTTAAACCCCAAATCCTTTCAATGAACAACATTTCATGTCTCATACATTCACTTTTTTTAATGCTCTACTCTAGTTTGTTATCATTATTCTCAGAAACACGTAATTTTCAGGAACATTAATACTATCTTCTCCTCATATCTCTAATTAAATTTTATATTTGTTAGTTTAAGCATTAATGTGTATATAAATTGCAGTTTACTAAAAACACTGTTTCTTAGAATTTTACCATAATCAAAGTATGCTGACCAATATATAAAATATATAGCTGCTTGCTTCCAAGCACTGCAGCTTTGAGAAATCATGTGATTACAGGAAATATCTGGCTTTTATAAAAGATGCAAGGTCTGAGCTCTATTGATATTGGAGAAAAGGCCTAAAAATATGATGAGGTGCAACTAAAAGGTGCAAAATCTAGACTAAATAAAATGAGGAATACTGACACTGCATTGTAGGAGTGCTGCTACCACAAACAAACTGTCATATTAAGCTGCTTGTTTATGTTGGGGTCATTAGGTTTGTACTTAAGGTTGAATGTTTGAGAATAAGCTCTACACAAGTATAATGCTAGGACCAAGATAGAAAGACTTAAGTCTTTAAAATCCTGATTGTGGCAAGAAGCTTGCAGCCAGCCTTACTTGTCAGAGTGTGAAGCCTGGAGCTGTAGAAAGTTAACAGCCTCTACGCTCTTTGAGTCTTTGATGTTTATTAAATAGAGTGAGTTTCATAGAATTAGTCCTCTAAAATTGCTGTCTCCTTTAGCTGGCCTCTTTCTCCAGCTTAGTCTTCTGTTCCTGTGCTTTGATAATTCTGTTCACAGAGCAGCCTCATGAAGCGTGCAAGAAATGTGCCTATAATAAAGCTATCTTGAGCAGTTGCTTGGTAACTCTATGTGTTAAAATGTTTCTAATATTCAAGAGATACATGGATTACAATAATAAAAATACAGGAATACATCAGGGAATCACTAACAGCTGTTTGGGATTTAACACCCACATCCAGATGCTTGAAAAAAACATGTTGTACTAATAAGCAATGGATTATTAACTGTTTGAGTAATTGGTTTGGATTCAGCATAATGATGAATTTTCAAAAATCTTTTTGCTTTTTTTCATACTACCTAAAAGAATAATGATAGGGTTTACCTTCAGTCACTGTATTGGATCCTTTTCTCACTCTGGAGTTTCTGTGGAAGCAGCCACAGTCTGTGATGGGGCACCTGACCAACTCTGCAGGGTGGGGGTTAGGACAAGCCCCTGAGAAGTCAAATACCTGCTTTCTAATCCAGGTTCCGATGACTATAAAGGTATGCTTGTACAAACCTGAACAGATCAGTGAGGAAAGATTAGAAGAGTATTGTATACTAGTGTTCAGGACATTATTGCAAATTTAAAAAAGAAAAAGGCCTAAACTGGAGGAAGAAATTAAACTGTCTGAGTTTCTAATTTTTGAACTACTTATTTGCTGGGACTTCAGTGCCAGCTTCAGTTTTTCATGGAAGATACCATTTTGTGGTTTATGAATGTATTTGCAAAAATATCTAATAGAGGTCTCTTCCCCAAAAAGTTGCATTATCTTCTGTGTTAACATATCTGACTATAACAATGGCAACAAAAAATTATTTCAGTCCTCTTTTTAAAGACTTTCCCATAGGTCATTGCTCCTAAATGATCTCCAATGGCTTTCTCCTAATAGAAGATAAAGTTTCACAATGGGAGAATAACCTTAACATCCTACTGACACTTTTGGGGAGACTGGGTGGTGGTAGTGCTTCTAATTCGGGTTCAATTTTTAAAGTTGATATTATAAAATGTTAGTGTGAATAAATGCTTCCATTTTTGTCAGTTATGATGAACATATATTTAGTGGCAAGCATAGCTAACTGAATGAAATCCCTGAACTCTCTCTGCTAAATGCAGGGAAAGGGTAGGTGCCTCCTCCTAATGCACTTCATCATTGTGAGCTACATGGTTCAAACAAAGTGGATGAGTTATATTCTGAAAATGTGCATATGTGTGGTCTCAATCCAGACCCCTAAACACGTGGTTTGGGATGTCCCACTCTGTCCAAACACCTGCATGGTGTTGACAAATGAAACACTTGTCTTGGCAAGTCTCGCACCATTCTGTAGCAGCAGCTGGAGGCCTCTCTAGGCTAACTCAAATAGACAGGAATGCTCATGTTCAGACAGATGAATTGTCTGGTGTCTCTCTCTTTTGGATAGAGAGCAAATGTTTTTGACTTGCTTGGCAATATTCTCATAGCAGGGGCTCCAATAGGGAGGTCTTCTCTGAGAAGTTGCTGGAAGCTGCCTCACGTCCAACAGAGCCAAGGTCAGCTGGCTCCAAGGTGGACCCACTGCTGGCCAAGGCCAGGCCAATCAGCGGTGGTGGTAACAGTTCTGTGATAAGATTTTTGAGAAGGAAAAGTAAAGTTATTGGGCAGAAAAAACTGTGGACAGAGAAGAGTAGAGTGGGGTGAGAACACACGAGAACAACGAGATCCTGCAGATCCCCCGGTCAGTGCAGAAGAAGGAGCAGGAGGTGCTCCAGGTGCTGGAGCAGAGACTCCCCTGCAGCCCTGGTGCAGCCCATGGTGAGGCAGCCGTGCCCCTAGAGCCCATGAAGGACCACGGCGGAGCAGAGATCCACCTGCAGCCCATGGAGGAGCCCACAGTGGAGCTGCTGGGTGCCTGAAGGAGGCTGTGACTCTATGGGAAGTCTGCCCTGGAACAGGCTCCTGGCAGGACCTGTGGCCTATGGAGAGAGGAGCCCATAGAGGAACAGGTTTGCTGGCAGCACTTGTGGCCCCATGGGGGACCCGAGCTGGAGCAGGCTGCTCCTGAGGGACTGCAGCCCATGGGAGGGATCCAATCTAGGGATGGACCTGCTCACAAGGAGCTGCAGGCCATGGGAAGGCCTCAGTTTTTGGAAACCTGTCTCCTGTGGGAGGGACCCCATGCTGGAGCAGACAAAGGACTCCTCTCCCTGAGGGGGAAGCAACAGGAGAAACAACATGAACTGACTGTATCCCCCATTCCACACCTCCCTGAGTCACTGGGAGGGGAGGAATAAAAAATTGTGGATAAAGTTAAGCCAGAGAGGGTGGGAGGGGTAAGGGAAAGGTGGTTTAAGATTTTTTTTTTTTTACTTCTTATTATCTTGCTCTGCTTTTGATTGGTAATAAGTTAAACCAATTTCCCAGGCTGAGTCTGTTTTGCCCATGACAGTCACTGGGGAGTGATTTCTCCCTGCCCTTATATCAACCACAAGCCTTTAGTTATGTTTTCTCTCTCCTGCCCAAGTGAGGAGAGCAGTGATAGAATGGCTTTAATGGGCATCCAAACCACTGCAGCAAGAAATAGAAGTCAGGAAAAATAAACCAAATTAAATGCACAGAGAATCAAGTGAAATTGGTATGATGGAAGGTGAAGTTGTGTAGATGTGATAGAAGTTTTTAACCACAGACAAAAACTCTCCCTTCTATCCCATATACTTTTCCAAAATTAATTATTTTATTACTTTAAGGTGCTTACTTGTCATCTATTACAAAAGAAAATGTGAAAGCACTGGAACCAGTGAATACAGTGAAAAAAAAAATTTTGAGTTTCCTTCATTTTTCCACAGGAATGTAATGTCAGTATTATCAAAACTATAGAATGCATTCACCTGTCCCTTTTCTGACATTTAGTAATTATCCTTTGCCATTTTGCTATTATTCTCTGTTGATAAATAATGTCATCACCATTAGGCTTTCCATAATGCTCAATAGGATGTAACACAGTAGACAACAAGAAATAGAGGCCAAGATGTTGTGGCTGAAGGGTAAAGACCGAAATATAGGCAATATTTACCTGTCACATGCAGTCACCCTGTTAGAGGAGAGTTTCTATGCAAATACAGAATATTGCAGCAGAAAGAAATCAGCTGTCTGAATTCTCATAATAATTAAAATTTATTTACTCAAGCAAATAAGAAAATCAAGATTTAGTGAGCACTTAGAGAGGCACAAAAATCTAACTATTTGTAATATTCTTCTGCATGTTAGCTGTAAAAATATTCTACTGCTCCATTTTAATGTTTCTTGTAACAGAGTCCAATAATGTTCTGTATACTAGAAGTCATGGACCAGATGATGAGACTGCATACAAAAAATCCAACTCTGTTTTAAGACTCCTGAATTTTTATCTGGAACTACTAGAGCTTAAAGCTATTTATTGAAAGTATTTTCCTTTTAATGATCAATTGATGAGAAAGGCATTCTTGCACAACTCTTTTTATGAAAGACGTTGCTTGCATTATAATATATAGACTTGAATGCCACAGATATAGCTTTTATTTGTTGGGCAAAGCTAAGTGCCCTATAATTGTCATTAGATTGATCATAATATAGTAACAATAATTAGATATTTTTTAGTTTTAAAGTTGTTCTCAAATAAAAACTTTACCTTTGGTAACTTTATCAACCAGATCGAATCAAGGAATTGATATTATTATAGCAACTACCATAGGTGGTTTTACCTTAATAAAATAGTTTGAATGTAGAATCATAAAACTGTAGAATAGACTTGCTTTAAAGGGACAGTAAAGAGCATCTAGTTCCATCCCCTGCCATGGGCAGGGACACCTTCTTCTAGACCAGGTTGCCCAAAGCCCCATCCAGCTTGGCCTTGGACACTGCCAGGGATGGGGAATTCATGACTTCTTTGGGCAACCTGTGCCAGTGCTTGATCAACCCCATAATGAAGAATTTCTTCCTTGTATCTGATGGAAACTTGCTCTGTTTTAGTTTGGAGCTATTTCTCCTTATCCGATCACTATGTGTCCTTTTGAAAAGTTCCTCCTGCTCTTTAGAAGCCCCTTTATATACTGAAAGGTGTCATAAGTTCTTCCAGAAGCCTTTTTCTCTCCAGTCTGAAAAACCGCAGCTCAGCCTGTCTTGACAGGAGATGTGCTCAAGCCTTTTGAGCGTCTTTGTGACTTCATCTGGACTTACTCCAACAGATCCATGTCCTTGTCATGCTGAGAACTCCAGGGCAGGGCACAGTACTCCAGGTGAGGGCCCCTGAGAGCCTTGACCCACTGGTCACAATGCTCATCACAGACTCATCGAGGCTGGAAGATAATGCAGTCCTACTGTCAACACAGCACCAACATAATCGCCCCTAAAGCATATTCCCAGAAGTCACATCCAGACCCCTCTTGAACACTTCCAGAGATAGTGACTTCACCATCTCCCTGGGCAGCTTATTCCAGTGTCTAACCCCTCTCTTAGTATTTTATTTTTTTCCCATTATCTAATCTGAACTATATAATCTCTTGATACAGACCAGGAAGTGATTTGCTTTCTAGAATGTGAGTGCACATGTCCAGGTTTTCATCCACAAAAAATCCCAAGACCTTTTCCCCAGGGCTGCTCTCAATCCATTCTCCATCCAGGCTGTGCTTGTGTTAGGGATTGCCCTGAGCCAGGTGCAGGACCTTGCACTTGGCCTTGTTGATTCAACTTCATGAGTGTTGCACAAGTGGTCAATCACACCACAGCTTGGTTTCAGCGCCATTGGCAAACTGTCTGAGGTTGCACTCAATATATTTATAAAAGTATTTTCCTTACATAATTACAGAAAATTCAAGGATTATTTATTGATTGTATGTTCAATTTTATCTGTGAATAGTTGACAAGTATTCTCCATGTGATTATCTTTTATTGTCATATTTGCCAAGTTTTGAGTTGTTTGAGTCTAGTTTTTCATCAGTATGTCACGTAGAGTCATCAGATAATTGTCTGGATAAAGGTATTTGTAATGACACAGAGAAGGGAGATTTAATTAACAGTCATAAATCATAAATCATGATCATTTTTCCAATCTGATATAGTTACACTGGAAGGCGTTGAGCTAATCTTAATTTCTATGCACACCAAGTCAAGTTTTTTTCTCTTTCCTCAATCACCAATTGTTTTGGTGTTAGGACTGATAATAATAAGTCATGTACTTACAGTAAAAGACTCTGAACAATTTCATTGCTGTTTTCACCTTTACAATTTGACACCTTGAATTTCAACTCAAATTGTTAAGAAATTTCACAGGAAGGTTTCCTTGCAAGTTTTTAGTTAGATAACTCCTGCCTACAACAAATCTGCAATATGCATACATAGCAACATGGGAAACTCTCCTGGTTTGTGCATGTTTGTTTATTTGGTACACTTTGGATGATTGTGGACAGAGAAAGAAGAAAACCAGAAAATATAACCCCCAAAAATGGAAAATTCAGTATTTTCTTTGAAAGTCATGCAGGATGCTATTTTTACTTCTGCAGTAGAAGCCAAAGAGTTCATTTGTCATTAACTGACTATTTCTAATCATCTTCTCTCTTTTCTAAAAAGCCATGTTCATATTCTCTCCAATACTCACCCTGGCTGGGGTGTAACTAAGCTTAGGAAATTTTGAACGTTTTAAACAGAGCAGAGAATTCTGTAGCCAACCTATAGTATTAACTTTGGTCTTCCTAGTCCTGATCATGTGCATTAATCATAACATTATCACTATTCCTATCAGCACTTTCTCAGAATTAGCTCTGTCTGAAAGGTGTCAAAACTGTTAATTAAAACCAGAGATAATCATAACAATCTGGGATCTTTGACACAACCACCACCCCCTCCAATCACGACCCTTTTCAGAGGGAACTGCTGGGTAATGTACTGTACTTCTGCAAGAAACATTTCATCTACAGAGGAAAGAGAAATCATAAATCTTTCTTCATATATGTCAAGGAGCATAATTGCTTTTTTCTTTTTATTTCTTCTACTATGGTCTGTATATCCATGATATCTGACATTGAAGATATAAGTAATTTATCAAAGACAGAAAGAAATTATAGGAAAAGGAAGTAGGACAACATTCTAGCTTTAGAGCTCTAATGGATGGATGCTTTCTGTAGTTTGTGTCAAATTTACTGAATAATAAGGGAAATAATTCATGTTTCCTTGGTTACAAATTTCTCTCCTTAAGGCATTAGAACTTGAAGGTCAAGTGCAGACTAAAAGAATACAGATTAATATAGTCCAGACTGAATTTCTGTATTTCCTTCCAGAACAAGATAAAATATATTTATATGTTGAATCTCAGTCAGACTCTTCATAAATCAAAGGTCTAATATTTGAGATTAAAAACATGATCATCCCTCTGTCTCAGGCATCAGGATAGTTTTGCTGTGACCAAGGAAGTAGCCAAATTGGCAAAACAACTTGTAGGTCTTCAAGAAGTCCCACTCGTAGTGTCCCAAACAAGCATATCATGAGTGCCAGCAATAGTGAAGCAAATCAGGAACCAACAGCAAATCAAAACCAAATGACCTGATCATCAGCAAGGTTTTCTTTAGCATGTAGTAAAGATAAGGACACTCAAGTGTGCTAGGGTGTTGGGATAACCAGAAGTGTCTGAAAAATAGCTCTAGGGAGGAAAGTCCTCCAGCCATGCTCCAGGTTTGGGGATCATCTCTCCATCTGAGGGGCTCATGGAGCAGGGAGGAGCCCATGAAAGCCTCCCAGCAGGAACCTGTGCTCACTGCCAAGGCTCCCAGCAGCACCATGCCATCTCTCGCATGGAACAAAGAGGTTATGTACCCATGTTAGCCTAACTGGCTTCTCTTCCCCCTGCACCATGTCCACCACAGCCTGCGGAAGTCATCTCACTAACAAAACTGAAAAGATCTGTGATTTAAGTGTTATAGTATCCAAATACGTTTACTGTCCACACGGTTATTTGTGTTGATGTTTGATGTCTGATGTATTTAGGAAAAGAGGAGTCAGTGGAAGCAAATCTAATACAACTGCAAGCTCTAGGAGCTTAGAGACAGGAAGTGGATGGTTATTCACCGCTTTGATCCTTTTTGGACATGAATACTATTGAAAAACGCTATGATCTGAGTGAGGAATCTGCAAGGGAAACATGCTGACACTGTGACTATTTGAACTTTGAGAGAAAGAAAAGACAATCTAGAGATATCTTTTCATGTGGCTGCTTGCATTAGCATGATCTGTTCAATACAAACTCAAAATTTTCCACTATTTGCATAGAAATGATTTTAATTATTTTTTATTTAAATGCAAAAATCTCAATGAAAAAGTTTCTCAGATTCTACTTGATTTAGATAAAGTATATAATTAAGCAGGGACAAAATGCCAAATGAAACAGAAATTATCAGTGTGATGGAAAGCAATCTTCCTTTTACTTATCTAGCTGACCTTTACGTGTTGGCTGAGCACTATCTCTGAGCCTCCAGTATCTTATTGGCATTTGTAACCTCGCACAGAGAGCAGTAATTTGCAGTAAATCTCCTCACACAGGGTTATATTCAGAGTGAATTCTTATCTGAATGGTGCAGTGAATACTGTTGATAAAATACCAAGCTTTCATGCTTGCCAATAAGAAAACAACAACTTCACAACTTCCCTCCTAAAGATAAAGGCAAAATCAACAGGTAGGAGAAAAAAAAAAAAAAAGAAGAAAAAGAAAAGTTCAGCTGAAAGATTAGTATCTATGAAGAACTAATAAAAACCAACCAACCAAAGCAAAATACAAGAGATAAATAGATAATTACTTAAAACACAACAATGTCCTTTTGTTCTTGATTCTCCCATTTTTCTTACCTATCTGACATGGCAAATCATTACTCTAGCAGCACACATACTGCCATTCTTCTTTTTTGGCTTCACACACAAACAGAACACCAAGTGTCTTTTTCTGATCCCATTAGCAAGTAGCTCAAATATTCCTCATTTCTTTCAGGCCACAGTGAGGGAACGTGGCAGAAAAGCAGAAGCTGATCTAGTGATTTTCAGTTTAATCTTATACAAAACCTGATTACTGTTAATGAAATATTTGCAAGTCTTCTCACAGAAATATAATTTTCACCTAATGAATATTATTCTTCTATAAAAACATTTCCAGGAGTAGGTTTTCCTTCTCTTCTCATTTGCAACATCTGTGCAAATGAAATGGATTTGGCACATTTTTGATCATGATGCCGTCTGCACGTTACAGCTTCCACAAAGCAGGGGGTTCAAATGCAAACTTTCTGTAGCTTATGGTCCTGGCAGGGGCTGACCTTGAGGCACATCCAGGCATTGCCTGAGAAAGCCTTAATGAGCTGGAGCAAGACCTATGCCGTGGATCCTACTGGTTAAGAGCTGGAATGATCTCATGACAGAGTGACAGAGCTCAGGTATATTCCCTGCTCAGTTTACCAGCGCAGAAGCAACAAGGCCAACTATGTTTTCTGTCAGAAAAAGCCCTAGAATTTTCTGTATTTCTCATTCTTTGTAGAAGAATAGAAATAGAAACATTTATGCAAAACTCCCTGATTTTCATTTGAAAATTATTTGGTAAGTTTTCATTAATTCTTTTAAGACCACTGTTAAAATGTTTCCTCCATGGTTCCACTATACCTGCTCCAGAGGGAAGGAGGGTTCATCCAGCAAATGGGAGTGACATTTAAACTGTTCAACACTTCTAACCGAAAGTGCCATTACTGCTTCATTTCATGTTACTTCTGGTTTGGGGAGAAGGAATGGCCATTCCAGGATATTATAGTGTAAAACTCCTATTTGTGTATGTGTATGTAGGATATGCATCAAATTTCAAATTCACTCAAAATTGCTGACACCAACTTGTGTAATGTGTTGACATAGTTGTGAATGCATTTTACAGACCATGAAGTCTGATATTAATGATTCCTTCAATAACACGACTTTACCATTGTAAGCTGTGACTTCAAGTTATGTCATGTTTTTAAAGGCAGTCTGGTGTAAGGGAAATAATTTCCTGCAGATGAACATTCCTGATATCTTTATTCTGCAAACATCTAAAAATGCAGTGTGCAATCTTGGCTTCTCCATAAATAACAAACATTTTACCCTTCAGCTTCATACAGCCAAAAATATCCACCTGTTATATTGTAAGTGTTGAAGTGAGCTGCTACCATGTGATGGACAAGTTTAGTAGTAGACAAAATTCTAATTAGCCTTGATATAATTGTAGACAAAATTTAATGGACCTATATTTAAGATTGCAGAGTTTATCTATTCCCCTCCACTCATGGTATGGCAAAACTCAGGTGATCTGAGTTTAAAATATTTCTTAACTATCTCTCTATTTAACTTGTAAATAAATTATTAGAAATTTTGAAAGTAGTTCTATTTATTGGAGCAGAGACAAGGAAGAATCTTCATTCAGCATACTAAATCCACTAATACTTTCATCCTGTCAAAATGATTGAACTGAATTTACTAAGAAATACAAGACAAAGACAAGCAAATTTGTTTGAAATATAACTTTATGTGTGATAGACAGATACTTTGCAGTCACGTTAAAACAATAAAATAATTATTCTGTAGTTCAAATTCATTATTTTCCCCACCTACTATAGAGGTTCTGCAATGCTATAATTCTAAGATTTTATATTTAATTTTAATTTCCATATTTGAAGGATTGACTTCTGTCTATGGACAGAGAGGGACAAATGAGAGGCAGGTTTGTGTCATAAGCGGATTGCACACTGAAAAACCCCAGGCAGAAATGTCATTTGCATTTGCTGCTATACTGGGGAAATGATGAAGAAAAATACAACTGGAAACTCCTTCTAATTCAACGCAGAAGCTTCTGATGCTATATACTGTAACAGCAAGGGATTTCCAGAATTATGCACTCTTGACAGGAAAATGCTCTGAAGTTGTCTGTCTTAAAAATAAGTATGCAATAAAAGCACAGAGTAACAACTGGCAATGCTGTATTGTGCTTATATTATATTCAGGAAAATTCTGCATGAAAGGACATATTAGAAATTCCAGTGGCTCCTGTAAATGCCTGAAAGAATTCATGAAACTCTTCTGTAAGAAAGAACCTTAATTGAATTGGAAATGCTTGGGAATTTAGGTGTTAACTTTGAGGGTTTTGGTATTTATAGCTGCTAGTATTCTGTAACATAGCATCTCCTCCTCCAGATTATCACACTCATTATGACTGAAGTGCACTTGCAAAGCCATTTAGAAATAATACTATAGGAAAATCTTTCTAGATTTTTGATGATTCTTTCTAGAGAATGTTGCTGACAATAAGTTGCCTTCCCTATCATCTGTGATTTTCATGACTACCTTTTTTAAACATTCATTCTGTTTGAAAAGATCCTTAAGAAATGGTATTGGACAATTGTGTAAAATTTTGTAGAGTTCATTATTAAGGGGTCACACACAGAATGATGCACAGAATCACTAGGTTGAAGGAGACCTTCAAGATCATCGAGTCCAACCCATGCCCTAACACCTCAATTAAACCATGGCACTGAGTGCCACAACCAATCTCTTTTAAACACATCCAGGGATGGTGACTCCACCACCTCTCCAGGCAGACTATTCCAGTACCTGATCACCCTTTCTGTAAAAAACTTTTTCCTAATATCCAGCCTAAATTTTCCTTGGTTCAGCTTTAGACTGTGTCCTCTTGTTCTGTCAGTCTCTGCCTGGAGAAAGAGACCAACCCCCCACATGACTACAGCCACCTTGCAGGAAGTGATAGAGAGTGATAAGGTCACCCCTGAGTCTCCTTTTCTCCAGGCTAAATAACCCCAGCTCCCTCAACTGTTCCTCACAGGGTTTGTGTTCCCAGCCCCTCACCAGCCTTTTGCCCTCTTCTGGATGTCCTCAAGTGTCTCAATGTCCTTCCTGAACTGAGGGCCCAGAACGGGACACAGCACTCAGGGTGTGGCCTCACCAGTGCCCAGTACAGGGGAAGAATGACCTCCCTGCTCCTGCTGGCCACACCATTCCTGATCCAGGCCAGGATGCACTGGCCTTCTTGGCCACCTGGGCACACTGCTGGCTCATGTTTAGCTGCTGCCACCAGAACCCCCAGGTGCCTTTCTGCCTGGGCACTGTCCAGCCATGCCATGCCCAGCCTATAACATTGCAGGGGGTTATTGTGGCCAAAGTGCAGAACTCGGCATTTGGACTGATTAAACTTCATCTTATTGGACTCTGCCCATCCATCCAACCATTCCAGGTCTCTCTGCAGAGCCCGCCTACCTTCCAAGAGATCGATACATGCTCCCAGCTTAGTGTCATCTGCAAATTTACTAAGGAAAGACCCATGTCATCAGTAAAAATATTTAACAGAACTGGTCCCAGCACAGACCTCTGAGGAACACCACTAGTGCCTGGCCCCAGCTGGATGCAGCACTGTTCACCACCACTCTCTGGGCCCAGCCATCCAGCCAGTTCCTAACCCAGCAAAGAGTGCTCCTGTGCAAGCCCCAGGCTGCCAGCTTTTCCAGGAGTGTGCTGTGGGAGGCAGTGTCAAAGGCCTTGCTGACATCCAAATAGACAACATACACAGCCTTTCCCACATCTACCAGGAGGGTCACCTGGTCATAAAAGGAGACCAGGCTGGTCAAACATGACCAACCCCTCCTAAACCCCTGCTGGCTGGGCCTGATACCCTGGCTGTCCTGTAAGTGCTGCATGATATGACTCAATATAAATTGTTCCATTACCTTACTGGGTACTGAGGTCAAACTGACTGGCCAAGATCCTCCTTCCCACCCATTTTTGTGGAGGGGGTCACATTGGCCAGCTTCCAGTCATCAGGAACCTCACCAGTGAGCCAGGGCTGTTGGTAAATGATGGACAGCAGCTTTGCAAGCTCATCTGCGAGCTCCCTCATCACCCTGGGATGGATCCCATCTGATCACTCAGGTTTGAAGGACCTTCAACACCCATTCTGTCTCATCACTTTTCTTTTTCTCTTCAACCCACATCAAGAATATTCCTGTCTCTGAGATGTTGTAGGATAAAGTTGAAACATATTTAAGTCATATCTCTTTTTGTTGCACATAGGAGGATACTCAAATTAACATCTGACAGAGAGAATTGGAAGAATACCATATGCCTTAAACACAGACTGAGAAAGATGAAGATGGAGAATATATTGAGGAACTTGAATAGCAGAATGTCCATCTCTCATTGAAGAGATAATTTTCAGCAAGAACACCCACTGTAAATCTAGGCAAAGGAGAACAGAAGTAAATTCTCTCATCTTTTACTTGCCAGAAGAGTCTACATACCTTTTCCCCCACAGATACAAACTTTTCTGTGGTTAATTTTACCTATGCTATTCTAAATTTTAACAAGTAAAAATTTTTACCAAGCTAAGCAATGAATGCTGCCATTTCATTCCAGTAAGTTTAGGATTCAGTTATTGTTTTTGAAGTAGGAAAACATAGTGAAAGCATACTGAAAGTCTTATTCCGTGCCCTTAAATAACTTCACCTTCATTTCCAGATGAAGTCCAAACTGCAGACTATTAAAAATATATTGTAAGCCTTATATTATTGTTGGCAAAACACCCAATTTCTACTACTTCTTCTCTACATAGGAAAACCACCCATGAATCAGAAGGGAGTCTCAGCAGAAGCCTCTTATACAGATACAGCTGCACTGAGCATATTATACCTGAGCGGCAATAACTATCTAAACAAGGACGTTTGATTCTTTATAAGCTCCTAGGTGCTGTGCAGGGCTAGGTACACCTACAGATTTAATGTGTTTCTTCTTTTTATAAAAGCACTGTCCTTTATAAATATAAATAAAATGTCGTGAATTCATTCCTAATTTCAGGACTAGATTGACCCTTTAATTAATTAATCCATGTAAAAATTATTTGCCGTTCCATAACAACATTCATCACATGCTTATAATGTCTTGTACTTCAGAAAAAAAAAAAATCACAAAGGTTTAGAAACCGAACACCTCCAAGTAATGTGCTGGTAAATCTCAAAATACCTAAATATTTAGTTATTGACAGCAATTCTTGTCCTTGAAATGTCAGTATTTTAGGCTTATTCACTGTAGGAGCCAGAAGAAATTGGCAAGTAGTTATTGTTCTTTGTTCAGTTTCCATAGCAGCAACAGTAATAAGTTGGGGTGGTTGGGGTGGTTTGTGGTGGTTTGTTTTTTTTTTTTTTTTTTTTTTTTTTTTTTTTTTTTTTTTTTTTTTTTTTTTTTAATCTTTACAGAACTCCTTTTTCCCTTCACAATACTGGAAGTTTCTGGAAATTATAATGTATCTGTTCCCAAACATACAATTGCTCTACTTCTGTCTAGGAGGAGCTATGTTACAGCAAATAATGTTTTAATATTTATAGATATAGAGAGTTTGTCACTGTATTGTAATGATCTTATGTAGTGACATGGTAAAGTTTGCTGCTTATGAATCTACCAAAATGCAAACATACTCCCAGGTACTAATTAATGTTCCAGTTTCCTTTTCCCCCTGTGGCAATTGTTGTCCCACGTTGTATCACAGGAAGAAGTTTAATCAGATTGTGCAGCTTTACAGCCATCTCCAAAATGCTACTTGATGAAACTCAAAAATATGACAGCAGTGCCCTCAGCCTGGCTCCTGCAGAGCATGGCTAGTGCTGCTCAGCAGTGATCTTGTTCCCTATGGAGGTCCAAGGTGAGCCACGTCCTCTGCCCAAACTTTTATAGAAAATAATTCAGGCCACAATGTTGTGTGTGGCAGTCAGATCCATCAGCACAGGGTAGAGCACAACATAGGATTAGTATTTGCAACAGTTACTGACATTAGAGACCCACTCAGGGATAACCTTTAAGTTAATATGTAGATAAATTAATCAAAGTTTAAAAGGGAATAGGGTGGGCTTCTGGATATAAATATTCTTTTGTTTCCAAGTAAAACAAAAAATTATGTACTCCTCTCCAAAACCAGCACACTCAAATCTATGATTTTTTTTCTTATACTGACTAGCACCTAATTATGTTAGAGAAATAAGGAAAAGACTATGTTTGGACCAAAGGCAAGAACATCACTTCATAGTTGTGGAAGCACAATCTGCCATTAGAAAAAAAAAGATTTTGTATGATTTCATATCTCTGGTATATATTTCAAAACTTAAATCACATTATTAACTGTAGTATAACTTATTGATCCTCAGCATGTGTTTTCCTCAAAGTAGCCCAGCAGCTTTGAAGTGCTTTAAAGCATAAGCTTAATATGAGCAGCTCAGGGAGAGGTATCAGGGGAGCTGTTTCAGTGAAAAACCAGCGACTCATATCTTCCCTTCCTCTGTGGAATCCAAAACACATCCTGCTTCGGTGAGTAATTTCCTTAAAGCTAATAGGTTTATTGACAGCTGCAATTCCATCAATTCTTCTGGTTTATTGAAACGGCTCATATAAGCCAAATGTATTATACACATTTAAATTGAAAATGTCTTAGTTGTATTTGTGTAATAGCTTATGCAAATGCTCATGCACTCTGTAGCCATGGTTTAAAAGAGGAACAGGAGAAGGCATTTGGCATCACTACTTTCAAAGGATGATGCTCTGAATGAAATCTGGGTAAGAGCTGATTGCTTGTAAAAAGAAGGAAAAACAAAGGTCAGGTCAAATCTCAAGCACTATTAATAAGTACTGGTAACAGGTAGCTTCAGATGTGTCCTGCTCATTTGGATGGGGCCTCTCATGCAAGTGAGTCACCAATGTGAGTATGACTTCAACAGACTGTTCTCTAATTCCACATCATTGTCACAGCTGTGCATTGTGGAAAACAACCAATGCTGCCTCATTCTTTTGAAAGTCAGACCTATGCAACACATTTAACTCAGAGATCTTGATAGTTTTTCTTGAAGTTATTTTTTTGCTTTTTTGTGACATCTTTTTCTGTCTGTTATAAGTAATGTTATTATCATGGGTTGTAATGTCAACACAAAAAAAACCCTTACGATAAAAAAAATAATCTTTTAACTGACAGAGTTCAGTCCACATGGAAGTAATTGAATTCAGACAATGACTGCTAAGATTTCCCCAGCAACCTCCTGCCTCATGTAATCATCAATCTAAAGAGAAAATCCTGGTTTAGAACTTCTGACATTCCAGCTCAGGGATGAGAATTGAGAATTCATCTGCAATTCCTGATTGTGAAGCCAGGCTTTTGCAGAGGGCTGCAGATTTGGAAGAAATATGACTGGGTTAAATGCTTTTGTGAATATCTTGCAGGTAAAAAGGAATAAAACCATGTGTAAGCCATTCAATGAGCAGTTCTATTTTCAAGTCAAGAGATGTATATAATTATTAAATAAATAGCCAGTGCCCAGTCAGCTCTTCTTAGATCAAATTCTAATCTATAAAAACAGGAAAAAAAGCACAAAAATAGGAAAAAAGGCACAAGTTGGCACAGAAACCAAACTATTCAAAAATTTCCTGACAAACTGTATTTCCTAATGTCTACAGTTTTGGTTGTGAAAAACTTATCTTTTTTCCTCTTTCATTTGCTCGGAGGAGTATTTAATCTATTTATATTTCATAAATACTTAGGAAAAAATGTGGAGAAATAAATTGTTTCCATGTATAAACCAATAATAATTTCAAAAACAATAACAAATATGCAGCTCCTCAAAATTTAAAATCACATAATTCTGCAGATATTTTTAAATAAAATGAACAATAAACTCATCACATCCAGTCAATAGAAAGAACAAGGCAAGAACAAAGAACTGATGTGCCTTGAAGGTACGACCAAGTGCATAGGAAGAGAGTTAACCCCTCTGGCAACTCAACCCTGTCTCTACTTAAACCTGCTCCTTGCTTTGTACTTGTACGCATGGCTTGGGTTTTGCTGCTTTGACCTGTGCCCACTTTGACCTGTGGCAAAGGAACAACCCATATTTTGTCTTCCTGGGCTAAACCAGCCTTCTAGGGCTGTGCCTGAACCTCTGTGGTCTTGCTGCTCTGCTCCATTTCTTATTTCATGCTCAGACTGGGATAAAGAGACAGAAACAGTAATTTCCTTGTTATAGCATTCATATTTGCCAGAAATACCACTGGAGAAGATAAGATTGATTATATTTTCCCTTTTCTTTTGGCACTTGCATCACAAATGAAAACCTTTCTTATGCAGCAAAACAATGAAATAAAACCCAAAATCCTTCACATGACAGGTGCTCTGGAGGTCAGACATCTGACCAACAGATTTCTATGGCCTCATGTTGTCTCTAGCAATGAATTTCACTCTCAACCATTACTAAAATTCGGCCCTTACACAAATCAACAAGAAGTAGGAGGAACATCCAAAAGGCTGAAGAACTGTTCTAGAGAAGGAAGTGCTGGGGTGAAATAGGACTAACAGAATATTCCCCACCATAAATATATTCCCCACCATAAATCTGACTGTTGATATATGCTCCTTCTTCTTAGGAACCCTTCTGGTAAGAAATGCAAAGACATTTAATAATATTAATCTCAATATAACAAAACAACTTGTCTGACAGCACCGTCAGTTGCACAAGCTCAGGGACTGCCCATCACAACCTTTCCTGAGCACCTTGTTGTCATCCTCTGGCTTTAGCACTATTTTAACTGTACATTTGTGCTCCCCAGTCCACAGCCCACCCTGCCTTGCCCAGATTTCTGGATTTATTTCATGTCCATGCACAGTCACCCAAAGTAACCAAGAACACAAAATTTACTGCCAGATCTGGTAACTGGAATCCACTTTGGCAATTCTTACACATTCAAATGGGCACATTAAAAGCAGCAATTGAGCCACTCACATAAACAAAGATTAAACATTGTTTTGGGAGATGCAGCCAAAAATCCTCTGAGAGGCTGCCAGCGTGTCACTTTTTCTTTCTAACTTCTACTTTTCAAATGTAAAGAACACAATGATAAAGCCAAGTGGGAATATTAAGGCATTAGGAATGCTGTGAGACGGTGAAAGATAGAATATTGCCTTACAGAATAAATATCTCTAAATTAAGTGTTGTTTTCCCTTCTGATTGCATCCTATATTCTCTTTTAATCCCATTGGAAATGATCCAGTCCATTTATTACCTTGGGCAAATCTTCTCATTGCTCTTTCTCTATTTTTTTTTTTATTTTTTTTTTTCCCTAAATACATAACTGAGATTATTAATGTTTAGATTTTTTCCCCTCAGAAGTGAAAGATTTACATTATAGAGAAAAATAAAAAAAGTCTAGCAACCATTAAACCATTACTAAAAACAGACCCACATCTAGTGTGCAGCTCTTGAGTAAAGGTGTGATCTATTTTGAAAAAAGTACTTTTTCAAATTTGAAGTTTCTTTTGAAATTTATTATTTTTTATCATCCATTCCAAAACCATAGGCACCAGAAATCTCAAAGCTGTAAGTGTTTGTGCAGCTTTGCTGGGGAGAAATATTTGGTAAGTTTATGTAGCTTTTTATTTTTGAAAACGTCACTGATATCAAAATATTTGGGAAGTTTTCATCAAAAATCAATAAAAGGCTTTCAAATTTCTCAATAGTTTCAGAAAGAAAGAGAAAGAATTATCCTGTGACAGGTTAAGCCACATCATAGACTGAGTCAGAGATAAGATCAGAACTCAGACATCTTGACTGTATTTTCCCATTTTTTTTTTCCATTGCTCAACCAAATGTTGTCTACAGGACCCCATAACACTTGCAGGCTGTTTTTGGCTAAACACTTAATGAGTTCTTGGTCACCTGTACTCAAGGAGGACCTTTGTCTTTAACTGGATCACAAAGAAGAGGGACTGTTCCCTACAAACTACATAAGGTTCTATCGGAATCACTTTTTCCTCAAGCAAAATTCTTTTTTGATATCTTGAATAGGTGAAATGAAAGGACAAGCTCATCTAGTCTTCAGTATGTAGCCTCATGCTAGAGCAATGTGAAGCAAAAAGTGACAGCAATATAATCTCCCTAATACTGGGATTGATCTAGTCTGGAAAGAAAGAGGTGGCTGTGGTGCATACAAATGAAGAAGCAATGCATTTGGAAAGGTTGCAGTAAGTCTTTCAGCAAAGAAGTGAGGCTGTCCACTAAATATCACAGCCTTCAGTTGAGAAATCATGTATAGGAGGCAGAAAGAAGATTACAGGAAAGATGAGTGAAGGAGCAACTATGTTCTCTGTGACAGCTGTGATTAAAATACAATAGAGGAAACCATTCAAAGGCCAAAACTGTGACAGAAACTGTGTGCAAATTAAGCAATATGGACAATTATGATTGTGCTCACGAAGCGTAGCTCTAGACTTGAATCCAGCTTACTGGATTTTAACTGCTATGCAGTTAAAAAGTCACAAAGAGCTGCTTTGCCTGAAGTTCCCCTGATACAGTTCCGTCTCTCCCAGAACAAGAACTAGAAGAGCTGGAACAGCATATCCAGTTCTGCCAAGTTGTCACCATTTTTGGCTACCACATTTCAAAACATAAAACTTATTTGTTTTTTAAAAGATATATCTCATGGGTATTTCTCTAGCAGAGCAATTTCAACCCCCATGGGCAGATAACTTCCATAGTTTCCCATTCATTTTATGTATAAAAGTTCACAGAGAGATCATTTGTACAAATACCTCTTTGTCAATCATGTTTATAATCTAATTCCATGCATCAGGAATAGTGTGTTCAACAGGACCAGGGCCGACCAGTGATTGCCAGTGCCCCGTACTTGTCACTGGTGAGGCTGCACCTTGAATCTTGTGTTGTCTTCACTTTGGGGCCTCTAATGACAAGGAACATTGAGGGGGTAGAGCATGTCCAGAGAAGGGCAATGGAGTGCTGAAGGGCCTGGAGCACAAGTGTGAAAGGAACAACTGTGGGAGCTGGAGGTGTTTAGTCCAGGGAGTGCCTCACCATGCTCCACAGCTCCCTGAAAGGAGGTTGTAGTGAGGTAGGAGTCAGCCTCATGACAAGATGAAAGCAAATGAACTGCAGTTGTGCCAGCATGAGCTAGACAGGATATTAGGGAAAAAATTCTTCATGGAAAGGGTCATCAAGCACTAGACCTGGCTGCCCATGGAAATGATAAATTCACTATCTCTGGAAGCATTTAAATGGTGTGTAGATGTGGCACTTAGTGACATGATGTAGTGAAGGACTTGGCACTGCTGAGGTAATGCTTGGACTTGATGATCTTAAAGGTCTTTCCAACTTAAATTTTTTTATGATTCTATTCACTTCAATGCAGCTGCACTTTGAAGTACCTGATTTTGTCCAGACCATGTTCAGGGCATGCAGGTATGGAATCAACAACCTTTGGTTTACTATCCATATGACTATTTGAGGGGAGTAGAATGATGCCCATTCTAAATTTTTATTTTTTTATCTGAACCTCACAAATCTCTAAGATCTTACACAAATCTCCGGTGATGAACAACACAGTCTTCTATTTTTTAGCCTTTGGCACATAAATGTTTTATTCTCTTTCAATGAAAGATCATATGGTGTAGAAGAATGGATTACAGGGATCCTCACCCATGATGAGTCATAGCTATGTCCAGTAAGAATGAATGTGATAAAAGAGTGGGTTAGCTGGTTGGGAGAGGTCAGACAAAACAGGAGAGAGAATTGCTGCTGTGAGGCATCTGCTGTGAGGTCAGTCTGAGCCTGTGTTTGGAGCCTGCAGTCAGAGTCTGCAAGGGAAGCCTGCAGTGGGAGTCTGCTGTAGTCAGTCTGTGAGGAGTTGGAGTGAGGATGGTCGAGCTGTGAGGAAGAATAAACCTGGACCTTCTCATGTCAATGAGCAGGAGTGTGTGTCCTGTCTCATTTCTACCTCTAACACGAGGTCTGCTGTGACAATATGGTCTATTATTTCTAGAAGTAGGTTTTTTCAAATTGGAAATAAAGTTTGCTTTTATAGTAACATGAAGAACAGCTGGACCCAAATTGAAAGTTTCCCAGCCAGGAAAATCTGTATCTTAAAAAAATTAGCCCATTGTCACCCCATCACAAAAATGCCTCATTACCTGTATTTCTCAAATGCAATCAAAATAATAATAAAAGCTCCCTATTTGCCAAACTGGGATGTGCTACAAGATGCCATTTTCTGACATCAGAACTACAGCAATTATTTATTTCAACTCTAATGTCTGTGTTATGCTTCTATAAGTGAGCTCATAGGATCAGGGGTGAACTACAAACACTTCTTTCACTTAGCTATCAGTAGTCCTTGGATGACCTCCTTGACTTTTAGAAGACCTTTTTGACTCTAAGAAGACATTAAGAAAATTCTTAAGCATGGTCACTATTAATGAAGGTGAATGAAGTTGTTCTAAATATTTGAAATGATAGATTTTTTTTACACAGTTTAAATGTTTGGGTTTTTTTTAATTTAAACTGCAGAAATCAAAAGAGCTGATATTAAGAAAGTGGTAAAATTTTGGTTGCCATAGAAACTGAGCTCAGTGAGTAGAGAAGCCAGAAAAAGCTAATTATCTTTTTTTTCTCAATGTGCAAAACCTTTAGGGTAATTTTGTTCAGCAGTCAAGTAATAGTGCATCCAAACCTAAAAAAGAAGGAAAGTAATATAATACAGGAACGAAACATATATACTAAAGCTTAAACTCTAACTCAGATATAACTCCTTTTGATTTTTGATCTCAGTGAATCATGGTTAAAGATTTTATTCTGAGACCCTGTACAAAGTTATTTTGAAATCAAAGAACAGAAAAGCCCAATATTGTTGGTCTGTTTCATTAAATAATCAGGTGCTGCCTCCACTGAAATATTTTATTACTTTATCCAGACAAAGGTTCTTGAATTTAGTGCTGACAGGAAGTCTTGTCCTTATACCAGGTAAATTATCTTGACTATACTGTCAGAATTCACATTTACCCTCAAAGAAGTTGAGGCAGCACCTACATGTCTACTTAATCTTCTACAAAATCTTTGCTCAAAGGAAAATAATAAAAAACATTTTAATTCAGAAGGTATTGTTGATTTCCTGGGATAGAAAGCTGCAGATATGCCTACAGTTTTTGCGTAGTTTGATTTCCTCTGTGCTTCTGTTCCCACTGAAAATTAGTTTGAATTCAGCCACTGGCCTTCATGCCATCATCTCCATTAACCTATAATCCGCATTTAATAATAAGCAAAAGAAAAACCATGCTTGTTTTTTTTTCAGTAGACAATTTAATAGTGCATTAAACTGGTTTACAACACATACCATAATTTGTCCTGCTGCTGTATTTTGTTCACTCACTATTACAAGTGAACATTGTGGCTGCTTTTGGCTCTGCTGTGCTGTATGTGGAGAGGAAGGGATTTCCAGGGGGGAAGCTTTCACTGTCCCAGCCAGCCCACACTTCAGGCTGTGTGACACAGAGCAGCTGAGCTCCCTACAGTGGTGTTATCCTCAACAGGGGAGTCCTGAGGCACCCCAAATATTGCATTACACCCCGAGGCTGTCAGTCACTCGAGACTCTTCCAAACAGTAAGCAGACAACCTGAATTTACTCTGTCTCAGGGAGAATTGTAATGGAGATTTAGTTAATTTTCTTATGTGATTTACTTCTGCTCAGTAAGTTGTTCTGTGATTGCACTGCCGCCTAACAATACACTCAACACGGTACCACACAGATGACTCAACAGATCTGCTAAGACTGTTCATCAAAATAATACACATCATCCCTTTCATCATTCCCCCTACGTAAATATAGATTACTCACTTCCTTATTTTTCCATCCCTGGATATGTTTCTGTAAGTCCCTCACTCACAAAAAACACAGGATAAAGTAAATATTTTTCAATTCTGCATTATTTTTGTTGCCAAATGCATACTCACTACTTCACATCTCATTATCTCTCTCTGTGTGATCTTGCATCCTCTCCCCTCACTTCATACAGGGCAAATAATTTTTTTTAGAAAATAAATGTCAGCAATTATCTTCCGGAAATATCCCATTCAGGAACAGGCATATTGTACATACCCACAGGAATGCAGATGCATTAATATAAATGCTTCTCACTAGCTTAGAATGAATGAAAAATGAGTAACTTATTCTTTGATGTTTCCTGGGGGAACATCAAAAACTGAAGCAGTCATTTTTGACCAGGGCCCAGGAAGGATCATGGATGATAGTTTTTATTTTCAGCTGATGTTGTAGGACAGCACATACTTTGAGGTTTTATCACCTTTTGGACAACTGTCTGAAATGGGTGGCTTCTCAGACTTCTGAGATTTATGAAAGAAAAATACATTTACAGAATAAAATTAAACTTTAAACATAAGATTTAAGAAAAAAAATAAAGTTAATTTAGTAGCTACCAAAATATGATAGCAGATGAAAGAAAAAGTAGTTGTACTTAATTTTCAGAGCTTCTAAGAATATCAGTAGATACTGTATTGAATGCTGACCAAGAAATCAAAGCAAACCCTCAGTTATTCCCATTTCTTCCTAAGACATTTCAAGCTTATCTGACATTTAACATGGAGAAAAACCATTTTGGAAGGAGAGGTAATTGTCTTATTCTGCTGCAAACCCTGAGACTGCCTATCACTGTCAAATGTAATTCCTGATCAAAACTTACTGAAAAAAAATGCACCCTATTCCTTTATTTTTCTGTACTTTGCTGGTTGATTTGAATTATAATTTTTAATTCATTTGCTGACAGATATTTGATACAAAGTTGATTCCTTTTCTCTTTAGGATATGACAGGATTACCATTCAGTGAGGACAGGATTTTATGGATTTTTGGACTTCAGTAAGGGAAATAATACTTTTGAGGTACCAAGGTTAACATGCCTCTTACCTTTTCCTTCATCATCTAATCAGTGAATAGTTTCAATCATGGTTGTATTTTGCATTCACATAGCATTTTAGATATTTCCTAAATTAACATTTGCAGTGTTCCACCTGTTATTCTGTTCATGCATAATTGAGGATACTAATAGGTGAATTGGCATTATAAAGTGGCTGTCAATGGGGAATTTAGGTGACAATTAGTTTCTATCTGGTGCTATAAAAAGTTTAAAGGACAGCTTGCACAAATGCATATTTGTATATGGAGCTGCTAGTACAATAATGAAGGATTCCTTTATTTATTTTTTCAATCCACTCAGAGAACTCAAATATTTAGTTTATCAGCAAAATTTCAGAATAACTCAAAGCAACACAGGTAGATTGAAAACACTGTAGATTAATTATTTTGGCTTTAGAAAGGCATCTGGCTCAATATGCTACCAGCAAACCAAGAATCCACCGTGAATCTGATGCTGGTCGTTGTTGAACTTACTGTAAAATAGGCTCAGTGCTGTATCACCACTTTAGTTCATAGAGAAATATGCACATAAAATCTAAAGTTGTTTATATAAGCAAACACTGATCTCTGCCAGAAGGCTTCTGTTGGGTCTGAGAGGGCAGGTGACCACTGGCTGGTGCTACAGTCCTGGTCTGCCACCAACCACTGTCATTCCTCTATGGAAGGAACAGCTCCATTGCAAACACTCATGTACATAACCCCTTGCATGATTTAGAATTTATTCACATAAACATATGTTGGAGGACTGGGTTGTGATCTGCCAAATAGTTTTTATTAATGGCTTGTTAAGAAAGATCATAAACTGCTGGAATTTCACATATCACTTTTGCAATTTAAAAGCTGGACGTTCAGTTAAAGCTTATCATGGATGCTGGTTTTACAGTCAACAAGGGAGAAGCTCTTCTAGAAGCTGTATATTTGCCATCCTGATCTCTAGACCTCGACAGGACAAATCAATCACTGAAGACATTTACAACTTATCACTGCCTGCTGAGGATGCATGGCTTGCTTGGACTAGACTGAGAGAGCGTGGTGGGTATGAACAATCCCTCTCAAAATGAGCAAATGGTGGGTTAAAATACACAGTCTTGTTTCAGTATGAATTAAGACAATTTTCTCTAATGTTAAATACCAAAACCTTGCAGCTAAGTTTATCTAAAGATTGATCAATTTACCTAAAGATTATTTGTTTTTCCTCTGTAAAACGTGCGTTTTCACCTTAATGATATTAGCTGAAATTTCCCATGAATATTTTTAAAGTTTAAACCAAGAAAAAAATGGATATGTCTAAAATTAAATTTACAGAGTTTTATTCCATCCTTCCTATATATATAAGTCAGTCAAGATGGTTTTAATAAATCCCTATTGCCTTCTTTAGGAAAAGCTATATAATATTGCACTGTGTTAGCCTCGGGGATATCATTGACTGCTGATGCAAAAATATAGCTGGATTTGCCCAGTTTATATTTTGCCAAATCTATGTTGGCAAACTGGGTTTTGACATTTTGTAACTTTGAGCACTCAAATTTGTAACAATGCTACTTCATTAATGGAATTTTTAAACCCCATCAATCAAAATATCAATTAAAATTTTAATTACTTAAAGTGTAAAACACTGCAAGAACTAGTGGTTTCTTAGATTTCTCAGGACAGAAAAACTGATGAATATCTGTCTCAGACACGTAATTGAAATATTGTATCTACATTGTAGACTCTTGAAAGATGTTCAGTTTTGATTTAAAACTACAAAAAATGGTTTAGGGCTGGTTTGTGCAATTAATTGTCTTTGGTTAAACTTTTATGTTTCAATATTAATCTGAATCCCTGTAGCTTCATTTTTCAAACATTAGATTCTATTATGGCTTTTTCCACTGAAGTATTAACCATTAGTATAAATCTCCCTTTCTTAAGATGCTATGTCACCCAGGTCATTCAATAGTATTAATTTTCAATTCCATAATATAAAGATCCCCTTCATATTTGCAAACTTTAGAACTTGAAAATGCAGTGAAGCAAAAGCTGCCTATTTTTTTTTAAGAGGCTGAATATCCTTAATTACCCAATTGCATTGTATTTTCAAAAACATCTCATAAATAATAAATGATTCTTGATAAAAAAAAATAAATAGCAAAATAGCAAGACTTCACTTGCCAAGTCATCAGCGCAGGTCACCCACTAAACACAGCAGAAGAGTTAAATTATAAATTAGAAAATGCCTACATATATTTAGAGGAGTTGATGGTTCTTTATTCTAGTATGAGGCTCAGACCAGAAAATTTCCAACAGGGGATGGAATGGCTGTCCAGACATCAGGGATTCAAGTCATCTCTCTTTATATTTAGCTCATCTTGTGTATTTTACTATGATACATAGTTGCTTACAGGTATTTTCAGTTTCAGAGAAAAATAAAGTAAATGACAGAAGACCTGTATTTTATTTTTCCCGATCCCTTAACATACAGATGATATAATCTATTTTGCAAATCTACCCTGGATCAGTGACTGAACCTAGAGAATAAGTAGATCTCTAAATATAATATTATACAGAGATGTTTCATGAAGCACAATATTTATTTCATTCTGAAGCAATGGGACACTAAGTCTTAACAGTACAACTGAATTTACTGATCTAAGTCAAGTTGAATTATAGATAAAAAAAGAACTATTCCTGTCGTATTGCCAGCAGTGATCCTCCACACAGTGACAAAGTCTGACCTGACGGTTTCCTTTCGTATGGGAATTTACTGACAACTATAAATGCTGACCTCTGCAGCAGTGAGGTCTCCTCTTTAATTGGATGGGGGGTTATTGTCACCAAAACTTACAACAGTAGGCTTTGCCATTTCTCTTTTCTTATTTTTAGATTCAAAAAAACAACTGTAACATTACTAGCATGTCACTTACTGAGGAAGAAAAAAATGATACTTTAGCTTCAGCTTCAAAACCAGCAGATATAGCTCTTTTAAGAGCACCTTGCAGTCCTTTCCAACTTTGAGGCACATATAACTTCACAGTGAGATGCAGGGAAAGCAGAAAGAAGCAAATGGCTAAAAGCCCAGAAAGTTGGAAAAAAACCACAAAATTGTCATTGCCCATCTATTTTATAAATATCCCTTGGGCAGTTGAAACATTTTCCAGACATTAAATTATCTTCTATTTGGTTTTATATTTATCTGCAAATGAGACAAATCTGTTAGGATTATAGCGTTACCAAAAGGAACCTGTGTCAGAGTGCCATCTCTGTTGCTGAAAAGGTTACTATTTTTTACCTGATTTCATTGAGTGAAAAAAACCTGAATGATTCCTTGTAACTGCTGTAGAGCAAAGCAGAGCTATTTTTATTCACAGTAGGAGGGCTGCAAAAGTATATAATAATATAGAAGCTAAAAATACGAACTTTTTCTCTGTGTTCTTGTAATTTCCTCTAATTTAAGGTAAAAAATGGTCATAATGCTCTTTTAGAATGAAATATGTCTGCAGTGCACAATGTTGCTCCAACAAGATCAAACCAACTGCACTCTGACATCTACATGGTGCCATGGTGCTGGGAATAGGTTTTACAAATTTTCCTTGGATGTACCACTGTGCAAACAAGTCCTTGTTTCTTTTCCCAGAACCAGCTGTCCTGTAACTCTCTTGAAGTCTCTGGACTGTGCATGTTTCCCCCATGTCTGCAGATGAGACTCCACAAGGAGAGACTGCTGAATTTTGAAGATAACACTAAAACCCTGGTTTTAGATTGGTTGGTTCATTCCCCCTTTAAAAACTGGAATATCTAAAATACTAAATATAAATGTTTTCCAAGATATTTCCAGGTAAATGCAAAAATTGATTTAAGCAAAAGTCCAGAAAAAAAGTGAAAGGCAAGTTGTTAAATATTTCTGCTTTTGTCCTTTTTTTTGGCAAGCTAGACACACATATTATACATCACACTTCAGTATCCTAGTAAAAGAACTTCAAACTTAAAAAAAAAATTACTATGTGTTCTTCTCTAACAATTCAGTGCTGTCTAACAGGTCAGTGCTGTCCTACAGGTCAGATAGGAGTTTATATAGCCAGTCATTGCCCTTGCAGGTGATTTTGCTCAGCCTGTCTACAGACACCATTCTTTCTTTTGAAGGCCATTCAGTGAAGGAACTTGAACAGCCTTTTTGCCTGGTTTTGGTGATATACCATTGCAAAGGACACATATTTCCAGAAGTCTGTGAGCCAGCTACTTCCCAAACATCTGGATACCCCAAGATGTTGCATGTAAACATGCCAGTGACTGTGAGGTAAAGCACAAGGCAAACTTTATCAGCTCCAGGGAAGTGGTCATGGCATTGAATATCTGTGACTTGTAGCATGGTGGGTTTGAAATTCTGCAAAGATGCCAGCAGTATGGACTCTCATCTAAAGTTAGCTTTGAATTTTACTTAAAGGCTGCTTTTCTACTTATGCTGAAGAAAGCCTCATATTATCATAACTCATAAATATTTAAAGCAGACAATCTGAATTTTTGGTTCTCATTGTTCAAAACTGCAATGAAAAATAGCAATATGAGATTAGACAGAGAATGAACAAGAATGTGGAAAAATGGTATGAACTGAAGGATGGTGAATAGTGCATCATTTTATTGTCTAGGAATTGTCGACCAATAGCATTTACTCCTTGAATTCCAGTAAAGAGGTAGTGACACAGATGCTGGTCAGTATATGTGGCACAGAAATATTTTACTGTACTCCTGTATATGAAAGGAATTAATGGAGAAACAAATCCCTCTGCATGTTATGCAGGGGGATAAACAAGAGTGAAGTGACTTAGGACCACAATACAAAAGTCCAGACTCAGCATTATTACCTAAGTTTTCAATTACAAGAGTTGCACAGATGCCAGGGGAATCATCCTCTTTCACAAAAAATAATGGTGCAATACTAAAGAGCATAAGAGGGATCACAGTAACACTTTTCCCTCTGTCATTTGAGCACTTGATATTGAAAATTGAATAATAGAAAAACCAGTGAATTAATAAAAATAATGGGATATTTTCAAAAAAACCCACTTCATCTTTGTGGATGCAGCCTCACCTCAAGCCTTGCGTGCAAAATATCACCAAAAATATTAGAGCCCATCCAAAGGAGGGCAATCTGGATGGAGAATAGTCTGGAGTGGAAGATGCATGAGGCTGTTTAGCTTGGAGGAGATGGAGGAGAGAGGTCATTGCAGTTACAACTTCCTCATGAGGAGAAGAGGAGGGGCAGGAACTGATTTCTGCTCTGTGGTGACCACAGAATCATCGGGCTGGAAGAGACCTCCCATGTCATCAAGTCTAACTCATGCCATAGCACCTCAACTAAATCATGGCACCATGTGCCACATCCAGTCTTCTTTTAAACACATTCAGGGATGGTGACTCCACCACCTCTCCAGACAGACTATTCCAGTACTTGATCATCTTTTCCGTAGAAATCTTTTTCCTAATATCCAACTTGTATTTCTCTTGGTGTAGCTTAAGACTGTGTCCTCTCATTCTGTCAGAGAAAGAGACCAACCCCCACAGAACTACAGCCACCCTTTAGGAAGTTGAAGAGAGTGATAAGGCCACCTTTGAGTCTCCTCTTCTCCAGGCTAAACAACCCCAGCTCCCTCAGCTGTTCCTCACAGGGTTTGTGTTCCCAACCCCTCACCAGCCTCGTTGTCTCCTCTGGACACACTCAAGCATCTCAATGTCCTTCCTGAACTGAGGGGCCAGAACTGGACACAGCACTTGAGGTGTGGCCCCACCAGTGCCACCCACCAGTGCCAAGTACTGTATTATTTAACAAGGAACAGGACTAAATAAACAGCATGAAGTGACACAGGGGATGTTTAGGCTGGAGATCAGAAAGAAGTTTTTTACCCAGAGGGTGGTTGGGCACTGAACAGGCTCCTCAGGGAAGTGGTCACAGCACCAAGACTGACAGAGATCAAGAAGTGTTTGGACAATTCTCTCAGGCACATGGTGTGGCTCTTGGGGTGTCCTGTGCAGGGCCAAGAGTTGAACTTCAATGATGCTTTTGTGTCTTTTCCAATTTAGGATATTTTATGACCCTATGTAGTTTAATTGGAGTGTGTCTGTATTCTCCAGGATTGAGATAAATCTTCTGTAAAGAAAGGCAAACAAATGTTCAGGTGCACAAGAATAAAAAGTTCATTTCCTCAACAAGAGTATGAGAATCATTCCAGTACTGATGATTCTGCACAGAATTCAGGTGATGATTGATAAGAGTAAAGCTGTCAGAGTGAGCAGAGGAGATGGCGATGGGCTGGACTTTTTTGGACAAAAGTCCAAAAAACACAAAAGAATATTGAAAGAAAATGCCAAGGAATGCACTAAGAGCAATTCTACAGCCTCACTAGCATTGAGAAGATATGGAAAACTCCTTCATTCATCAGCGTCAGAATACATCTGTGCTAGTCATCTGTACAGGGTCCTCTATATTTTGTATTTTCAATGATCTAAATTGTGCTGCATTGAATTGTATTTCATATGCTTTATCATTTGGATCCATTTTTCAAATACTGTCCTGGCTTAAATGATAGGTTTTCTTTTTAAGAGGGAATGGCACTGGGGTTCTCTTGCTGTGCAAAATAATGGTAATAAAAATAGATCATTTGTATTCTTTCCTTTTGAAATTTGTTCTTTTATATAGAGTACAGTGCTGGAGGATGAAACATGATGTAAAGGTATAGAAATATATGAAGTCTGTTTCTATCTCTGCCACAGTGTTTTTATACCATGTGGGGAGGTTACACACTGTAACTCTCAACATACCATGTAATTTATGGTCTTTGCTGTTTGCAGAACTGGAACAGGGCATCACAAGAACTGAAGTCAAAGTTTTTACTTTCTAAACACTCAGGGATTCAGTTCTGCATGTCTCATCCACCCCATTTGAAAATGGAAGATGTTACTTTTCCAAAGTCAATAAGAGATTAAATGCTTCAGCACTAAGGAGCAGAAAGAGAAACAATATTTTTTTCTAATATAAGTGCTTCTATAAAATCAGCATCTCTAGTGCTTTGTATAACAAATGCGAACTGTTAAATTTCTTCCATGAACTCATTACGAATCATCATCTGAAAAAAGGGCATTGATGTAAAGGTAAGTCAAAGATCCCTGCTGTGAAAAAGTCCAGAACTTGGCTTGTTAATCTTTTCCAGAATTAACATCTCTAAAGTATATTACTGTATGAGGTAGTAAAGACATTCCAAATTGTCCTGTTTAGGATCAGAATCTTGAATGAAAAATATGAAGTAGAAATTTCTGAGTTTGATTCAATGACTAGTCTCTTTCAGAGTCTATTTTGGCTTTTTTTTTTTTAAATAAAAAATAATAAAAAATATTTTTTAATAAAAAATAATAAAAGAAAATAATTTAAACAGGAACACTTGTTAAAGAACACAGAAAATCTTAAACAGCTATAGTGAATGCAAATGTACCTGTTTGTACTTTGAAATGAAACACCTGGAACTTAAAATGGAAATTGATGTTTAAACACTCTAAATATAATAATGATAGCTTCAGCAGCATCTCCATAGCTAACATTTCTGTCAGGATGGCCCAGGTTTACTAATCTTTTAACCTTCAGGTTATGAGTTTGTCAGAAATAATATTTAGCTATCATCATGAAAGACTGTGAATGACTTTTATTATGGCTTGCACTTGATTTCTCAAGGGCGTTATGACCTTGGAATCCTGTAACTCGGAATAAAAAAAGAGGAAGTCTGGAAAATAGTCTAGAAAGTAATCAGGAAAGTAATCAATATCAGTTACAGAATTTTATGTACAGTAGTAATCAAAGAACTGGCCAGTTTTGCATATATCTTTCAAAGGGCAAAGTAGCCATGCACTCAAAATAACAACAATGATAATACCATCCCAGTCTGATAATTTAACTTGAAATCAATCCTTGTGTTTTTTTATTTTCACAGCATTTTTGATTAAACATTCTGCTTCATATGAATTTTTCAGGTGAATGTACTTCTCTTGGCTACCATTTGTGCTAGTCATTCAATTAGCAAACACTCTTTCACATGCAGTTTTTGTCAGTGCCAGTACATGTTTTCAACTTCAATTTTGTGTTTGAGAGTTTTTGAAAGTGTTGCCAGAGCTCTGTATAAAATATTTAATCACTGAGAGTATCAAAAATAAAATTGATTCTCTGTTGGGCTGTTATTAGCATTAATGCTTCTGAGCTAAAAGGAGATGCTATGGGACATATTTTCACAGTGAGCTAGATGGCATTTTAATCTTGCAGTCACACTGAGTATAATTGGAGACAGGTGGCTAAAGCTCCCCATTCTACTTCAAAAACATTATGTTCTATCCATTCAGATATGCCTAACAAAGCCCTAAATTCATCCTGTTATATTTTGCCAGCTGAACTTTACAAAATGGAATACGACTTTTAGGCTGTAAAGCAAGTGCATTAATTTAGCTAAGCCCACGTGGATTTCAGGTAGTTTAAGATCACACAATGCATAGTTACAGTGTTACATAGCATAGATTTTACACCAGGAAACACCACAATGGCCATCTATTCTGACCTATCTTTTTCCTGACCATAGCATTTCAGGCATATTCACAGTTGAGAGGTCATTACTTCATCTTGCAGAAGAAAAGCCGATTCTGGAGAAGATGGTATTTTGCTCAGAAACTAGATTTATATTTTACAAAGTGGATAATTAAAAATAAAGCATATATAAGATGATACATAGGAGAAATATGACATTAGGCAGATTACTATACAGTCAAAATCTGTATGATTTTGCACTGGTAATGATTGTACATTGATTTTTCGATGCAACATTGTGACATTATGCCTCTAACACTGCTCCCTGGCAGAAAGCATGGAATACTGATCTATTCCAAGAAGGAGATTCTTATGTTCTTAACATTAAAATATGCCTTAAAATCAGACATCTGGTTGAAGACTGCTTCCTATCCTGTGAAACAGCATCTAGAAACTGTTGGTGCACTAGAAAATGCTGGTGCAACATTTGCCAGTCTTTGAATCCTGTGATTGAAATTTTTAAAATTACTTAACAAGGGAGACCATGTCTTGTAGATTATTGTTAGACTTATGCCATCTGTTTCTCATAGAAGGCATCTGAGAGTTATAAAGCCAGACTGAAATAATTTAAATCTCAGCCATGTGAAAAATTACTTGCATTTTAAAGTATAACATATTTGTTTCCAAAAACCTGCTTTCAATAATCCAGCTTAATAGACTAGACATATCTAGTAACTGGGCATTCATTTACCAAGTCTGCTGGGACCTCTTCTACCTGTCCTAGAAAACTTACATTTGATTTAATTGACTGAAAAACTCACTGTGGGGATCTACCTTTGAAACAACATAAATATACCGTTCCCAACTTTTATATCATAAACTATGAATTAAAGCATTCATTGTGAAGGAAAGAGACCAGTTGAATTCCCTTTTCAGCCTTGAAGGGATTCAGACCCGGAATACTTCCATGGCTTGTAACAATCCTAGCCAAAAGCCTATAGTTTGGGTCAGGTGAGGAGAACCATTTAGACAATAATACCCCAAATCTTATGTGCAAGGTCTGCAGAAAGGTACAAGGTGTACTTGGAGCCTCCCATTCTGGTTCTCAATGTGAGTGGGTGGCAAGGCTGCATTCCAAAACAGCTGGTTAGTTCACAGCTGTCCTATTGCAATCTGCTGTCCCACTGTGCAGTAACACAGTTTTTTCTCCTCTGTCACATATAAGCAAATCTTTTTTCTGTACAACTGACCATTTTTAGTGAGAGTAAAGCAAGATAATCCTCTCCATGATTTTTTTTTTCATTCCAGAATGACCTGAGGGAAGCATAGTCTTAAAAAGACAGAGTTGGGCTTTTGAGATTTTTCAGGGCTAACAAAGATATTCAACTCACCAGTATTCGTTTTAAGCAAATGATCTTCAAAATAATTAGTGTATCTTTAAACATGATAGCCAACACTTCTTAAAAATAACCCAAAGACTTTCTCATCTTTATGCCTTATTACTACATGACAGAAGAGAACATATTAATTTCTCCCCAGTTCCCATTTTTTTTAAATGGCTGGAGTATCTTGGGCTGTATTTGTCAGGCACCTCAGTCTTTGTGAAAAGGGGCCACATAAGTAATAGAACACAAAACATGGTGCTGAACTGCTGCAGAGTCCATGGCAAATCTGTGGCCAGTTGAAACTCACGTGCTTTCCGAACACTTCTTAGTCATTATTCAAGGGTGAGGAGGGACTGAGAGTCCAAATGAAAGCAGGCTGGATGCTCTGGTAAGGAGGGAGTAAGCATAGCTGCCTGAACCCAAGCCACTTGGTGCTACCTGCCCTGTTTCCCTGTTATGAAAACCAGGTGGATGCCTACACTGGAGAAGAGATTTCCTGCAAGGTGGCCAAGATTCATAATTCCAGGTATGTGATTTTTCTTAGTGTGTGGCCTTTGGTATATCTAGCACAAATTCAGCACAGTGAACAGCTCTGTTCTACAAGTAAGGGTGAGTTTGCAAGGTGACAAAAGGACCTTGTGCCTTTGTGCATCACTCAACTTTGCTGCGGACAAAAATCCTTGCCCAAGTCCTTTTATGTCGAGAAATGATGATTAGCACCAATTATCAGAAACTGGTGGATTTATGTACTGATTAAAGCTCTGCTCAATATATCTCTAATGTAAGCCTTCTTCAGCAAATAGACTAAAACAATATTTTCAAGCTTTCTTAGGATTTACAATGAAAAACCAAACAAATAAAAATCAATTAGTTTTAATCCTCACTGGAAGTTCTTTTATCTAAAAACTTGCTTACTGTCAGCAAGTACTCTATGCAGTAATAAACAGAGAGCTCCTTACTAAATTTATTTCAAAGCTGTTTGTGTAAACTCAATTTGTCAGTTCTGTAAGGACAAAATGCTTTAATAAAATAGACACAGAAATGCATTCTAAAAAATACATATGATTTTTGACTTCACTGAGGTCAAACCCGAGACTAACTAGCTGGTAATGGTTTATTTTAAGGAAAAAATATGCAATATACAAATATGTGTGTATATATATATGTGTATTGGAAATTAAAGAGAACAAATAAGACTTGCTTTGATGTGAAAAACACCATATGCATTTTATCTCTTAGACATACTACATATGATCTTGACAGTCTTTGAAGCTCTATAATAGAGCACAATTTGTAGCTGTTCTGCCAGCCATCAAGTACTCTCACACAGAGATGCTAGAAGGCCTGGCTATGTATTCCTGTGCTACATATGGAGTGGGCAAAATGTCCTGCACTTGGCAAATCCAGCAGATGAGGTGGGTCACATACTAAAGGAAGACTAAGATCTGCTTTAGAAAAGGAATTTTGCTCCCAGTGATTTGAAATATTTAATTTGGATTATGTATTTTGACTTTATAATTTTGAATATAAAATTTATTTTATATTAAAATAATATATAAAGTTTCATCTAGCCTGCCTCCCCCCAAACGAGTTTCAAAGCTAAGCAAGACATGGAAATTTTTGACTTTTCTTGTCAAATGTTGAAATAAGCATATTCCATTGAAACACATTACCGTTTGAAATCTGGCAGGACTCTACTTCAATTAAAGAAATGGTGAACCATATGAATGCTCATTTAGGTCCCAGCATCTAGCTCATTTAGATGCTCAGATCGAGTCGAAATTGTAGTGGTATAAAGTGTCCATCCTCATTCAATCATAAAATACAAATAATTCACTATGTCCCATTAAGAATTGAAATTTTATACAAAGACGATTTTTCTAAATATTTTCTAATTTATACCTCTTTTAGATCAGAAGGGATATATTATTTCATTTTGTAAAGATAATATAATGGGAGAGTTGCCAGCTCAAAGCTTATGTTTAACAGGAGCACTTCTTTCACAGTGCAGATGAACAGCAGCAAAAACAGTCACATCATTCTCTTTTCTCTGAACTTTATTGAATTATGTTTCAAAATTGTAATAAACAGGGGTTTTCTTCATTCTAACCTTTCATTTGAGAATATAAAGCAAAACTAAAATATTTTTGTGAACTTGGGTCCTAACTTGCTATTCTCTTCTAAGAATATAAGTCCCTATTCATAAAACAAAAATGATCTTGACCACTGTCCCTTTATGACCTTAGGTCCTTCCATTAAGATTCTTAAGAAATTCAATTAACAGTAATCCACATATTCTGGTTTTCTAGTGCTATATGATGCATAGGATACAAATATTAATAATATTATGTATAGAGGACTTATTATCAGACTGGTTAACAGAATTCAGGGTTTGTGATTTCCAGCTTTAAATCACACATGAGTTCTCATTTTATAAACCTCAAGTTCCCATTCAGTTTTGATAAATATACCATTACCTACCCTAACTATATTTTGGGATCCTAACAGAGTTTTTAACATGCTATGTGAACAATCTTGTCAGCACAAATGTTCCTTAAATCTACAAGAAGGCTAACACTGTCAGAAATGGCACTATCTAAAGAAACTTTATTATGTTTATACTTATAAGAAATTTGCAGCCAGTGATGCTATCTTAAGAAGTTTAATTATGTTTACATTCATTAGAGTTCTGCAGAGCTAGCCCTTCTCCAGTTACTAACAATTTACAACTTTTATTATTGTTTTTCATCTAGAGGTCTGTCTCATGAAGGTCAAAGCCCTTGCAGAGTCATACTGTTCAGCCAGTTTCCCAGAGGTGTCTCTAGATGAACATTTGGATAAGTTCTGTAGCTCAGAAGAAACTGGGGCCAATTTTTGAACCCTTGAGAGTTTCTCATATTTTTCATTTTCTCAGTGTTTTAATGCTGCTTAGATATGAGTATTTTCTACAGAAAATATTTTCATCTTTAATGCTGCTACACAACAAATAAACAGAACATGATACTGCACACAGTGTTGCTACATATCCTTTCAAATTTCTTCATGATTGCCGATTATTTTTATAGCGTTACATAACTACTTCCGGACATAACTAGCATTACAAGCCTGGAACCCTATGATTCCGTAACATCAGTGTGTGCCAGCTGTCTAGTAATCCCCTTCTCCCTCCCACTTATGATGTGAGAACACCTGTATCAGGCAGAGAAACTGTTCAAAGGAACAACAACATGAGAGTTATGCAATCCAGTAACTTTCCTCAGGACACCAGTGATTATTCTGTGCTCATTTTGGGGACCGCTGTGCTGACTAGAACAGTAACAGTAACAATAATTAACCGTGTACTTTAATTTGCAGTAGACGACAAAGAAATGTAGGAAGAAGAAAGATTAAAAGAAGAAAGCTTAAAAAAATTGTAGAAATAATGCTTTTCTATGTTCTGAGTATGTTTGGCCAGAAATAGCATTGTCTCAGTTTAACACCAGGAAGAAAGTCCAGAATCACATATTCATGTTAGGAGAAGGTGCTAGAAAAAGTACTTGTCATAGTGAAAAAACTAGGGGTTCAGAGTAAAGATTATGGGGTTTTTTTTCAGTTCTTTAATTTATACTAAAGCATCTTTCTTTTTCAAGTACCAATATCTTTGGTATCAGAGTCTTCATCTAATGGGTATTAGCAACATTTCACACAACATTACTAAAAAAATATTGCATCTGAGGCCTTTCAGGGGAAAAAATGCCTCAATTGTTTCCCATGGAACTGGAGTTTCTTTACAAATACCTCTGCAATCCTGGAATAAAAGCAAGAAAAATTGAGTTTAATACCAAATAAAGAGCTGAGGGACTGAGAACAGCTAGCCATGATTCCTGGAGGAGGTATTCTAAGCTTAAGCTGCAATAAAATGCACCACATATTATCACCCTCTTTTTCTATATTCAGAGTTTCTAAGGAAGTCTTTCTACCCCATGCCTTATTTTGATACAGAATAAATGTACTGACAAAGATAAAGCCCTCAGTGTGTGTAATCAAATGATCCAGAAAAAGATGGTGCTGCAGCTAATTCTTCAGTCATGACACACATTGAAACTTCTGTCAATCTTCTGTCATAGAAGGAACATCCCTGCCCCTATTCTGGCCAAAGAATTGAATGAAATTTAAAAGTCAAAGCTCATGACTAATTATTAAAATATCCAGTAGTAGAATTATTTTGGGTATATCTATTGCAATAAAATATCAAAACTCACACTGAGTACGAATGGTGAATTTTTCAACAGATTTTACACAGTGCATGTCAGAAGGTCAGCTCATGTCAAAAGGTTCACAGACTGTTTAGGCTGAGTTTTCAAAACCTGGGATATTTACACAAAACTCAAGAAGAAATATAGTCTGTGTATTTAGTTTAGAAGTTTAGTTTATAAATTTAGTGTCACATATAAGCAATTAGGATATGAGCAATTGTCTTCAAGATGTAGCACATGCAGAAACTGTTACTAAAAAGAGAAATGTATTTTAAACATCAGAGAAGTTAGAGCTCTAATCAAGAAAAAAAGGAAAAAGAAAATTGACCAGAAGTAGTTCTACAGTCAGTGAACAAAGTACAATTTACCCTAAATTACCCCAAAAGTATTTCATAATGGTGAGAAGCAATTCTATTGTGACTTCAATACAATCTGCATTCCCTGAGCATTAAGTTCTGCTTTTCTCTAAATAAGCTATGCTTTTTCTTAACCATATTTCAAATAACTACTTTTCAAATGTAGCTCTTGCATGGTGATTCAGACTATGTATTTTGGTGGAAATGCACATAACCTGTGCTAACAAAAAGTTCAGGTGTTAAAAACCCCAAGATTGAATTAGTAAAATCTAAAGCAAATGGCAAAAAGATATTGTCTCATTAAAGAAAATGCTAATAATATTCATCCAGTATTATAATTTACTTCCAAAAACCCTAATTCAGCAGATGCACAGCTATGTTTGAGTTTCATTTATTTTCTGTGTAACGGAGAATTTTTAAAACAATATATAAAGCGGTGAACCTAAAGCAAGAGACCAACAACTCAGATAGTCATTTTCTGCATTTACAGGCAGTTGCAGGGTCCACATGACAGCAAAAACCTACCCCAAATGAAAGGATTATTGGGATTCCCAATACCTCTGAGGCTAAGCTCTTGCAGAGAACTGGCTTAAATCAATTAGCAGGACAGCATGATCAGATATGTCTTGAAAAATCGTAAAGGTTTTAATTAGGAAAGAAAATAATACTAACACAGGGAACAAAGCTGAGCACAGTATAGGGACATGTCCCATACACCTGCTACAACAACCTGAAAATGCATGAACACCTTCACTCTTTCTCTTTTCTACTTAATAATTGAGGATGGTTCTATTGGCAACCTGTCAATAGAAAGAGGTACAGGTTTTGATGAAGTCACAAGGTTCCACAGGTGCTTCTCTCTTGGCACTGATCCAATTACTATGAGAAAGGTATGGAAAGTTCAAGGTAAACTTCCTAAAATGTCTAGAGGTAAACTGAAACCCCTTTCCTTATATAGGAGCACTTGCTGGGAGTGTGGGGTGCATGCCAATGAAGAATGGTCAGAAGTTTAAACTCAAAACTGGAAAAATACCAGCTCACACTGGAATTGTCACTGAAATCGCAATTTCAGAATCAGCTGCCCTGGACCCTCCAGGTCATCCCAGCCCTCATGTCAGCCCCTGCCCCAGTGATACTGCAGCAGGGCCGGTCCCCAGGTCCCTGCAGCCCAACCCTGCCCTGCCACGGCTCTGCTCAGGGACAACATGGGTGTCTGGGCCAGAGCTGGGGCTGCCAACAGCATTCCTCTCCTGCTGGGCCGGGCTGGGCCGGGCTGTGCTGGGCTGAGCTGAGCAGAGCCGGGGTGGGCTGTGCTGGGCTGAGCCGGGCTGGACTGGGCCTGGGCAGACTGGGCCGGGCTGGGCTGGACTGGGCTGGGCTGGGCCGGGCTGGGCTGGACTGGGCTGGGCTGGGCCGGGCTGGGCTGGGCTGGGCTGGGCTGGGCCGGGCTGGGCTGGGCTGGGCTGGGCTGGGCTGGGCCGGGCCGGGCCGGGCTGGGCTGGGCTGGGCCTGGGCTGGGCTGGGCTGAGCTGGGCCGGGCCGGGCCGGGCTGGGCTGGGCTGGGCCTGGGCTGGGCTGGGCTGGGCTGGGCCGGGCCGGGCCGGGCTGGGCTGGGCTGGGCCTGGGCTGGGCTGGGCTGGGCTGGGCCGGGCCGGGCCGGGCCGGGCCGGGTTGGGCTGGACTGGACTGGGTTGGGCTGGGCCGGGCCGGGCCGGGCTGGGCTGGGCTGAGCCGGGCTGGGCCGGGCTGGGCTGGGCCCTGGCTCCCAGCACGAGGCTGTGCGGATGGCTTTGAAATGGCACACATTTCAGTGTGATCCCTACTAGGCACAGTGTGGCTACAGGGATGTGGTGGCTTCACTGAAGTGTTGCAGTAGCAAACACTTTCCCATCCCCCCTCTGTTTCTGCTGCCCAGCAGCCTCTGAAGGGTTGCTGTGCCATGTGTGGCACCAGTGCTGCCTTGTTGGTGTATGTTCAACCTGCTCTTGGCATGCTGCTCTTTTTTTAACACCAGCTGAGCTCCTGAATGTGATCGCATCATCCTGTCCCAGCCAGATTCGCACATGGAATTTGGAACACCCTTTTCCAAAGAGTGAGAAACACTGAAATCCCGAGTCACCTGGAGCGGTGAGCTCCTGCAGAGAGCTGTGAATAGCCCTGGGTTTACAAGAGTCAGAGGCTGGTGTAAAATGTGGAGAAAATAGCTGAAAGCCAATCCCTTCTAAAAATAAGGTAGAGTTGTAGAAAAAACCTCTATAACAGGTTGAGGTGTCATCCCACAGGCTGTGTTGCTTCTTCAGGAACCTGCACCCAGTTTAAAGATAAAATAGACCTCTTCAGATACTTTACAGGCAGGGAAGAGAAAGAGCTGAAAAGCACAGTAAATTAAAAGTTTTATCATGGACTATTGAATATCATGGACTATTGAATTTTTGCATGGGCCCAGCATGTTTTTAGCCCCAGGAGGGGTTCAACACACTCTGAGGGTGTCCAGCAATAACCCGGAAATGGCTTAAAGATAATTATTGAGATGGCATGATCGGGTGTGTTTTGAAAAAGCAGAAAGGTTTTAGTCAAAGAGAAATTAACAAACCATACAGAGCAAAAGAACAAAAGCCGTGCACAGTGCAGGGAGGTACCTTGTGCCTGCTAAGATACCAAAAATGCTTTGAGAATCTTCGGGCTCTCTTAAGTACTCAGCAATTTAGGAGGGTTTTTTTGGCAAACTGCCCAATAGAAAATAGTTATAATTCTTGAGGAGCTGCTAGGGAGACCAACAGATGCTTTTGCCCTTGCCCTAGGCCAGTTATGGTGAGAAGAGCGTTTTCCTTATAAGTTCAATGGTGAAACTGAAACTCCTTTCGTAACATGGAAACATCTGCTCCGGTGTGGGGGTGCAGTGCAACAATGGACCATTAGAAAACAAGAATTCGGAAAAATCTGAATCTGCCAATAGAGTGAAATGAAGCCTGACTAAACCTAGAAATTATAAGTAAGATTTTCAATTTTTATTAATAAGCCAGATCAAATAAACTCTTTGTGTTTATTTGTGAAAAGGAAATTGTTTCCACAGAGCCATCTGATACCAAGAGAAATCAGAGTAAAAACCCTCATGGCAGTTTTCTTCTCTCATTTGAGCAGAACAGAGCAGCTGTGTTATCAAATTTATCATCTGGTAGCCTATAATATATTCAGATTTCTGATTAAGTGTGCACTTCTCCCTTAAATTAAATTAAATGTTTTCTTGATCATAAATTCATGGAGATAGCAATAAGAGGGCAGTGGGTGAAATAATTAAAGGCATTTTAATTACCACATTTAGTTTCGAGGGAAGAAAGTTTTATACATCTAGCAGCAGAGGACATAGTTTTGGGTTTAATTTAATGAGAAGAGAAACTAGCTTTACACATCTCTTGAGTGTAGATGGTAACTGATTAATTCACACTGGTTTAGTCAGCTGCAGGAACCTGCATAGTGCAAGACTACTGATTTTAGCCGTAGTCACACAGGGAGCAGGGGTTTAGAGGTGGCTACTCTTCTAAAGAGAAAACTCCTCAGGCTGCAAATATGTCACCATCGGGGGCTGCAGCCTGTAGCCTTTCCTTGCTAATTGCTGTTGCCCTCTACTCCTCCTCAGTGCCCTCTGTGCCTTCTGTTGTCACCTCTGCTGACCTGAGCAAGTGCTGCCATTTGAAGAGGCTGAGAAAAACAAATAGGTCTTTGCTAGCTCAGCTTGTTTTGACTGCAACAGTGGAGGAACCATTCATAGGACAGGGAGGTGATTTCCACAGGGTGTGGGTAAAGGCAGTAACTTGTCAAGCTGCTGGGACTAATTGGAGTCTTCCCCTAGCAGCCAATCACTTAGGCTCACTCCTCAAAGGTTGACATGTCTTGTCTTTAGCAAGGTTCATACATGCCAGCACAAGACAACTTTTATTTTCCTCTGTCTGTTTTTTCCTGTTTTCTTTTTTTTTAGCAGGTATAAGAAATCAAAACAAAACGAAACAAACAAACAAACAAAAAACCCAAAAAAACCAAACAAAAAAACCCCACCAAAACAAAACAACAAACAAACAAACAAAAAACAACAACCAAAAAAAAAAAAAAAAAAAAAAAAGAAGCCCCAAAACCACTTTTTTTTTTCTAGAAATTCCCAGAAAAGAAATATTTGTTCATTGCAAATTTGTTGTGTGAAAACATTCAACATCCAGAAGCTCTGCTTTTGTAAATCAGGATAATTTTCTATAGATAATGTAGATGTTTCCATGACCAAATCCTATAAAGGTAACACTAAACATGGTCTCAGAGGTCTCTCACATGAGATTTTCTCTTAAAACTATACTACCCAAGATTTTTTTTTTTCATCATTATAGTAGATAAGACTGAATTATCAGGAAGGAATAAGTACAGCAAAAGCCAGCTGCTTGTTTACTGAAAAACTAGTAACTTGAATGATATGACTCTTCAGGGGTTCATAGAGATGCAGTAGAAAAAATACAGTTATGGAAGTGCATTTTTTATTTCTTCCACATAAATAAACTAGACTCAATCCCTACCACTTTGTAACTTCTCTGGCTTGGGGGAAACTACAAATGGTAAAAACATAGGGAAAAGAGGAGAAACATAAATCATATTAACAGAGTTTATGTACAGTAGGCAAAGGGAGAAACAGGAAAAAAAATAACAGATAGAATAAATGCTATTAATTTTATTTTTAATTTAGTGATACGTGTTATGAGATATAGGGGTGACAAAAAAAATATAGAAAAAAAGAAGTGGTTAGAGGAGGATTCTTACACACCTGATTGATGGAGATGTCTTTCAGCATAATCCTCTCACTCTGATCATCCTGGAGACCAGAGGTATCCTAAATACATTTTGTTCTGTAAATGATTTCCTGATCCATGCCACTTTCATATTTTCCATAATGAACACTTAATCTAGGAAAAAAAAATCAATCTGAAACATGCTAGCCTTAATTTGATAAATTTCAGTGTGGAATCAAGCCCCTGACTCAAACCACATCTTCTGACAGTTTTCTGATTGGGGATATTACCTGAATGAGTCCTGGTGAGCCTTTTTCTTTCTCAGTCAAGCATTCATGGCAGTTGTATGCAGCCTTTTTTTTTCCCAGATTCCCACCCCTTTCCCCCTTTTTCCCATCACTATGTTCCTTTGGGTGTTCAGCTGTTGGAAATCCATCATGTCTGCCTAAAGACCCTCTGCATTAACAAGGGATGGAAGGGAAGCACACAGGAACTCATTGGGGCATTTATGCAAAAGGATTTCCAGGGCATAGAGGGCAAATATCTAAGGAAGAGTTTTAGTATGGATATCTCCAGCCAAGTGAGAGAAGAAAGATTATTATCTCAGGGTCAGGAACCACCTTTTAAAGAAGACTTTCTCCATGTGGTCATCAAAACTGTGGTGTCTGAATTACTCCAGGAGTGTGGTTTTTTTCTCATTTGAGACATCTGTTAGACTAGATCAATCATTAACAGAAATGTCTGTTTCTTTCTACTAAATTTAAGAAGCAAGTCTGTTTTGACTTCAATATTCAATAGCAGATTTTTTTTCTCTATAAGAAGTTGATTGATTTATGAGTTAACTGGTGATTTGAAGAATGAAAAGTGTAACTAAAACTGAATTAAACATGGCAATCAATTTTTAAATATTGTGAAGTTAAGTCTGTTTTGCCCATGACAGCCACTGCTCAGTGACCTCTCCCTGCCCTTATCTCGACCCATGAGCCTTTGGTTATATTTTCTCTCCCCTGACCAGCTGAGGAGGGCAGTGACAGAGCAGCTTTGGTGGTCAGCTGCCGTCCAACCAGGGTCCAATACACACTAAAATGTAACTCAAGTATGCTAGACCTCTTATTTGAGGATTTATCAATCAGGATTCTCTCCTTTACTCTTGGTTCTCAAATATGTACAGGAACTTTACCTTAGAAATAAAATGAGGTCCTGTTTTCTTGTGTAGTTCCTGGCAAGGGGGTTGGAGAGGGAGGAGAAGAGGGAGATGGACATTTTATGCTGATTCATTTTCTTCCATATTTACAGCCCCCTCAATTGCAAATATTAATCTTGAAATCGTCAAAGTTTTTGTTTTTCCAAAGGCAAATGGACCATTAAAATGCACATTTAGAATAAATGAACCAAGTTGCCTGCAGACCTACTGTGGACTTCAAAAATGATTAGTTCTGCTGGTGTTCTAAGCACTGACTTTCAGTTTATTGAAATGCTAATGAAATTTTCATTATAATATAAAATATAATTTTTTCCTCTATAACATTATTAATGCCATTCCAGAGACTAATGTTGCAACCAGAATGCTTCATTTTGCATTAATCCTCCAGTTCAGTGCCGAATTCACTTATAAATCTCCCCCTTTAACTAGTTTATGTCTCACAGCTCTACCGAGTTTAGATTGTATCTAAAATTTTATGACAGCAGAAGTATATTACTACAATTAAAATACCAATGAAGTAACCTATAGCACCATTTCCACTACTGTTTGTACCACGCTGCAAGACACAGGACTAAAGTAGCATGGGGCCTGCTATGATTTAACTGTGCACAGGGAGAATCTAGCCACAGTGTTCAAAGAGAAATATTTGATGGCATTAATCAATGCAAATAGAACAAAAGCAGAATGGATACTGAATCCCATTAATCATGAAATTAATTTTCACAGTACCCTTTTTCCCCTTTCCTGTCACAGTTAAGCCATGTAATGAGGATTAGTTTTGTTACCATGCCTGTATTGCCTCTAGTTCTGCTCTCACTATCAGCATCTAAGTTCCTGCCAGTTGTTCTTTAAGAAGCCTAACTACTGTTTGCCATCTATTTTTCTCTCTTACTCTCACTAGGCAAAGGAAATGTGGATGAAAGTGTGCTTTATTCTAGAAAATTGAACTTTTCATCAGAGGAGGATGACATTCTTCCCTATGCTGGGTGCTTAATTTGGATGCACATTGTGGCTTTCAGAATTATCCCCTGCTATAAATCCTACTGTGGAGTTGGCAATGTCAGTGCAGGTTGATAAAGGTTTTAGCTGTCTTCCATATCCTCAGAGTAAGCTTGGGGGGAAAATGTTACATTTTTCTTGATCTGTTTCAGTGTTTTCTTCCCACTAGAGAGATCTGACTTACTTGTCTTTGACTTTTTTCACTTTTTCTCTGACTGTCTCTTATAGTAGTGAAAATGGCTTAAGAACCCAAATCTATGTGGGAGATGAGAAGGACTGTGTGAGTCATGGTATGGTTACCAAGACTCTTGCATATTAACACAATGATTCACCAAACTTGACTTCTTGTTCTGTGGGTGGAGTCTTTTACTAGCTATTGATACTTGATTGTTCCCCATTCCACCTTTTTGATCAAAAACTAACTTGAGATATACATGCACGCACCTCAATATCCTGATGAGTTCAATCTGCTCAAGATTTAGTCAAGCTCACTTTCATATCAGTAAAACTTGGGTAGTGAAATACAAAGAATATTTTTACAGAATGAGATGTAGTTTTTCAACATCCAGTGTATCCACAATGCATCTCAGATTCTGAACTTTTTTTCTGCATGTATTAGTGACAGATAAATATTACCCTGATATTGCTCATTTGAGTGTGAGGGGCATTAGGAAGGTAAAGGATATTTGGACTGATATTCTTTGTCTGTCTGCAAAGTCAGACACTTGAAAGATTTTTGTAATAGTAAAGAACTAATAGCATATGTTTTTCAATTACATTGTCTAATCGTCTACCATTTAAACTCCTAGTGGATAGGGCTTTTCACTTAAACCTGGCAAGCTGCAATTCATGTTAATGCAAAATTCTTCCAGGATTCATGTTTTTAGCAATAGAAAGAGTAATTTTTGGTTAACTTTAACTTATTTTTTTTTTCAAAGTTTTTCTTTATAAAAATTAGTAAATGGTCCCACTGATGGACCAAATTTGTCCTAGAACACTCAAGTTTCTGATTTAGGTTTATTTGAAAGTATTGAAACTCCTACTGACCTGAGAGAATAGAGTCATTTTGCTGCTACCAACTATAGGATATTATTTATGTTGTTGTTATCTGAGAGAAGGCGAACATTTCCAAGATTAAATGCTGAGGCATGGAGTTATTGCAGAGAACATTGCCAACTTTATTTTTAAATGTAAATCTTTCTTTCCGTCTGTGGTGAATTACTGTGCAGCTTTGAATCTTAATTTATTTCGAAGTGTCTTGAAGGTCAGTGAGCGTTCTTTGATATTTTTCCTTTCTATTCCTCATTCTTCTGTTACAGAAGATTTTATTCAGCAACTGCATTTCATAGGACTTCTTGAGTATCTGCAGCTGGGCTCAGACATTTGTCTTGGTGACCCAAATGGCCAAGGGATGCATGGGAATGAAAGAAAAATCCTGTCTTGGTTGTTAGTGTAGTGATGGACCTGCTTTATTCTTCCAGTCCAGTCTTGCAGCTGCTTTATACTCCATGAACAGGGTTCAGGATCCTGAAGAAGCTGTGCCTCTACTTACTCCCTTAGTTTTTATGGCCTCTCTATTCTGTGACTGTATTCAGAAAACAAACCTAGCACTGGTATTTCCTGCACATGGACAAAATCCCTGATGATCTATAACACACGTATGATTTTCCTCCCGCCTTACTCAGTCCTGTCCTAAAGCATTTATCCTAAGGACCATGTGAACTACTGAGGTTTTTCCCATATTAATGTGATCCTAGAGAATATATAACTGTGTCCTAAGAATTAGCCTCCATAATTTTGCTACAGTAATAACTGCACTAGTATTGAAACAAGAGAAGAAACCTGCAAATAAAATAAAATAAAATAAAATAAAATAAAATAAAAAGAAAAGAAAGCAGAGAAAAGGACAAATCAGGGTGGGCTATTAGAGGCCTGATAACATGATTTTGAAGAGTCTCAAAATCATAATTTCATTAAGTGGGAAACAGAGGTGAAAGAATCTGATGAAGGGTTAAAGTCTGACGGAAAAAATCCCAAACTGCTAGACTAATAACCCATCCTAAAATGTACTAGCTCAGAATGATCAACAGTTTATTTCCAGGTTTGCAGCAGTTGTATTAAAAGCCAGGTGGAGAAGATGAATTCTGAGGAGAGAAAATAAATAACATGTGGCCTTTACTTTTGAGGGATGAAGTAGAAGAAATTGACACTAAACTCAGCAACTTCTCCCAGACAACAGAAAGCACATGAGTAGATAAATAGATCAAAGGAATAGGATTGTCTCCCATGGCTCCTTCTAACATGCTAACTGTGTACAGTACAGAGTTTTATCTTTTATCGAGTTCTGTCAATTAAAGCTCAAATAGTAGACTGTCAACACCACATCATTTTAAGACATATTGTTGTTACTGTTTTTAATTGATAGATTTCTGTCAATAAGTTAATTCCAAGAACACTTTCTGCTATGTCACTGGCAAGAGTGTCAGTGTTCTGTCAACAGTGTAACTGCAGGAATGACACACACTTGTTAATTCTGGCAGCACTGCATGTGCTGGGAATATATTGCTTGTCTGCCTGGGGAGGTGGTGGAATCACCATCCCTGGATTTGTTTAAAAAAAGTCTGAATGTGGCACTCATTGCCATGGTTTAATTGAGGTGTTAGGGCTGGGTTGGACTCAATGATTTTGAAGGTCTCTTCCAACCATTCTGTGATTGTGTGATCTGAAGCATATATCATCCCATCTGCCCCCCCCCAATTAAGCAGGGATGGTATAAGACAGTACTTTAATGACAGACTTTTTATAAAGAATTTAAAGCCTTCAACTCTGTGGTGTGAGCTGCTTAGATATTCTTTTTTTGGAGGCAGTAACAGATGTGCAATGAAATAGCAGGGTTCATTCTGTCTGGTCAATCTGTGCACAAATTATCCCTCTGCAATCTTGTTTCAAAGATGCAATGATAGAAACACTGTCATAATTTTAATCCCCAACCTCTTTGCAGCATGAAAAAGGACTATGATTTAAAAAATAAAATGGAGAGCCATCACAAGAAATATCTACAGGGGACCACATTCTCTTACACAAGCTGCCTCTCAGGTCCTCTGCTGTGCAACAGATTGTGCTACTCATCTGAGTAACCAACACACAGTGGCACCCGAGGTGATTATGAGATCCACATGACCAACTTTTCATCGTTTTAATGCCTGTTCATTGCCAACAGTTTTGACAATGAAATATGCATTCACTAAATTTCTTCTCAGAAATGGAAAAGAGTATTACCTTCAGTTTGAGGCGAACTGGCTTTCAGTTAATGCTTTCATTTCCTCACTAGAAGGATTTAAATATTGTACTTAAGAATGAGCTTGTGGAGCTGCATCTGCACAGCACCTTGTGGAAGCAAAACTAACAATATATGGTTTTAGTCATATTTTGTAGTTATAGAGTTATATGAATTATTCCAAAATCCTTTCATCCCACTGAGGGAGAAAGGAAGCTGTCCATGTTCTCTCTGCCACAGTAGGCATGAGCATGTATTCCCAGCCTGGTGCATTTGCACACACACAAGCATGAATCCATGGCCAAGCACACGGAGCAGCACAGAGAGAGGTTTCAGCACCACACTAACACCCACAGCACTCACACTGACATGAAGATCAGAAGTGGCCTCAAGTGCTTCTTCCTCCAGGACATCTGGGATTGGAGTCAGGGTATAGTAAATCCTCACTCTGGATTCACAACCACACATCTTGAATCCTAACACACATTGGGTTTCTTGAATCCTAACACACATTTTAAATACATCCAATATCCCTGGCCCATGCCCACACACAGATTGCAGCTCTAGGTATTTACCTATATGGGTCTCTTCCTACTTAACACTGGTCTAATCTGAAGTTCAAGAGCAATTTTCACCCAGAGGCTCAGAGTTACCCAAACAGAAAATAAATAGAATGTGTTTCATATGAAGTTACAACAGCCTGTGGTAACCAATAATCTGATTTAGCAGACTCTATGCCTACTTTTCCTTTTTATTCCATATTTTTCTTGCTGACTGAGCTTGATCCCTCTCTTCCCCTACTTTTGTTCCTTCCTCTAAATGTTTCACATGTTCTTAAAGTCCCCTTGTAGACAACCCATACTTCTATACCATCTTCAAATTCTCTCTGTTCTCCCTCAAAACCCTCTTCTGCCTGCATCTAGAAATAAGTACTGTACTCCTTTGGAAAATCATCCCCCTTGGTTTGTACAGTATTCCAGCTTTAATCTTTCCTTGAATTGTCTTAGCAGATCTGACAAGGGATAATGTCTAATTATGACAATATCAAAATGTCTGATTTGGTGTGCTCCGTGTTCACTTACCAGGTTACTTGCTGGGTACCTTGGTCTTCCGTCATTCCTTGGATGCTTGCTGAGTCTTTTTTCCCACTGCGTTTAGCTTTTTAAGCATAACCTAATAAGAGCAGGTGGTCTCATCTGTCATCACACAAATACATTTAAATATGAAATATATATGTTTCATTAGAGGGAACAAAACCAAGCTGTTATTCACATAAGGAAAAATTTTTACCACTTTTACCAATTTTCCAAGAACTCTGTGTCTTAAAATATTGAAGACATTTTGAAAATCTTGTCCATATGAAAGTGTTCATCAATGTAGAAAGGTATTCTGATAATCACTTTCATTCGTGGTCTCTTCAAAATATTCAGAAATTGTAAAACTCATGCATTTGCAATTTTGAGTTTAATTCATGTTACTTTTATTTATCAATACAATCTCCTCTCCAATATGAATAATTTATTTTATAATTAAAATAAAAATTAAATGCATCTATGTGTATAAAATACTTATATCTCCTCTGTATCAAGGAAGATAAAATGATAGAATAAAAATTAATTACTTCAAGAAGTTAAAAAATAAAATTTTCACGCCCCTTCTAAAATTTTTCATAGGTCTGATAAAATACAATAAAAATTCAAGACTGTGACTGCATAATTTCAACAAGAAAGGGTGGAATAATGTATGAATTTAGACAGTCAAGCAGAAGATAGGAGCACAAATGACTGCCATATATCAAAACAGTCTTCTCATGACTGCTGTACATCCCCTTGAAGGTCTCTTTTCCTTACACACTAATTATGCAATAACAGCAAACTTCGGTTACGATGGAAAGACAGTCTTACTTTATCTTGCAAGCCTGACAAATCAATCAACTTGTTTTTAAGAATCTTAATTCAAAAATACTTCAGCACTTCTCTTTTTTTTTTTTTTTTTTTAATTTATGCAGTGCTTCAGGATTCAGAGATGGATAAAAAGACTGCAGTGCAATCCCCAGTGAATAACTGATATGCACACATGCATTTAGGCCAATGAACGCTTTTTAGATTTTATGCTGGTGTAAAGAATGTTGTCTAAATTTAGCTGAATCATCACTTCACTCATTATTCCTTTTTATTCTTACATCAGACATAAATTAACATGAGGATTTGAAATGTGGTGGTTTTTTTCTTTTCATAGGCATATTTTTTCAATTTCTTGCTTAATGCTTTTGTCTAATAGATCTGTTGTAGCTTCCACCAAAGGGTTATAGCAACATTGTTTTTGGTAAAGAAAAGAAATCATCTGCAAGGTGATATATGAAAACTGCTCTTTAGACATGTTCAGACTTAAATGGCAGAAATCAGTTCAAAATTAAAATGTCTAAATTATTTCAATACAGTTAGTTCATCTGACAAGGCATTATTGAAAGTTTTCTAGTCAGACTGAATTCGTTTTTTCTTGACGTCTTGAACTGTATAAAAATAATGGAATTCAAAACATTTGGAGTTCACCATCAAATTAGCGTTTAGGAAACTAGATTCACATTATCTTGAATTTTTCAGCTGTCATTTTATGTCCTTATATCCATAATTTAGATTCAAAACATTATTTTCGGCTACTATTTAATTCTAGAAGTAGCAGAAGGTCTCCAATTTCCAGAATATTACATAGAAATCATATAAGCTATTTTCTCTTGATGGTGTGCATCATGCCCATGCCCACATCTTCAAAGTCACAAACATCAGTGTACCTTCTGCCCAAATCTGCTGATGCCCTCAGTGAAGAAAGGTTCTTAGAGCTTCCATACCTAACAGTCTCTACACACGACTGGAATGAAGGTGATATATTTTTTCCAATATAATCAGTTATTAAAAGAATGTCAGAGGTGCTGCTCCATTTCTGTGTTGAGCCTGCTGGGACCCAAACCCCCATCTCACATTTCTGAAAGAAGATGGATCCCTGTTCCCTCTTGAAACATTAGAGAACGGGCTTAAATCCTAGTATTGTTGTTGCTAAACCTCCTTTGAATCCCGCTGAAACCGTTCCCTATTTTCAGTGCTGGAAAGTGTCTCTGTTCTTAGATGACTTTCCCTTGGAGTTTCTGTGAATTAGTGAGGTTTTGCAGAAGTCACTATTGCACAGCATAAATATATCTTCTTGTATCTGCCCACTGTTTTGTTTAGTAGATAGATAAATTAAATAGCTCAATTTGTTTCAGCATTCATATGTCCAATAAACGAAACACTGAAAAAGCCATTTAGCACCATGTCACCTCCCCAGAGCAGTGCATTATTCCCTATTGAGCTCCTCATAGCATATTTCCTGTGCTGTATGTTCTTTTTGTTACACTAGTAAAATTGATTAATTCCAATATGCCTTTAATGAAAAATATTCTGAATAGTATTTACATATATAGAACAGAAGGATTAAAACCAAATAACTTTACTAATTTAAATTCTCATGTTAGTTACAAAAAAAATACTTCTATTGAGCTACATATATTTCTGTGCATATCTTGGAAGTATGCCTGTGATTTTATACAAAGTATGCAAAGAAGAAATTTTCCAAATTAAACTAGTTTAAATTTTTTGCAGATCAATTATTTATATAGCTTGAGTTTGGCCTTTGATGCTTTTCAGCTTTTTTTCCCTCTCTTACAACACAAAACACGGTAGAATTAAAATTAAAAAAAAAAAAAAAAAAAAAAAAAAAAAAAAAAAGCAACTCCTGTATTCAGAAGCAGTTTCTCAAGTCAAAAAGAAGTTTCGGTCTATGCCATAATGTAAAAGAGAAAGTGTTTAAGATCACTCAGTGCATGTGTTCAGGGTTAGGTCTGTTCCTTTTTACTCTAAAGAATTTTTTGCCCATAAGTTAGCAAGGAGACTAAGTACTTAAGACTATTTAACAAAAAACAAAGAGATGGTCAAAGCTCAGAAGAGGAGGTAACGTGAGTTTTGGAGCAGCTAAAGGAAAGAGCTTGAGGCAGCTTGTCATACTGTTTCTTTCGGCGTTTCTTCAGGGAGAAAGAACGGCTGGGTTGCTGCTCGATGCTAGAAGAGTTCACTGTCTTTGGAGGAGTCCTGAGAAAATCTACCATCATCTGCTCACCCTGGAATTCTGAGCTTCTCTTCCACCCTGCTGGAGCTGGGCCAGCCCTGCCTTGCCATCGTGGTTTGGTTGGCACTGCTGTTCTTGGTACAGTGTGACCCTGCTGGGACACCCTGCCCCTGCCCTGCCAGGACACCCTGCCATCCCAGCTACCATCCTGGGCCTTTTCCACTGTTTCCAGCTTGATGCTCTGAGGATGCTACAAGAGCACTGAGACCAAACTGCCCTGGGTTTTTGGGAATCAAAGTTTTCGAGGTCCTTGTTACTGTTTTTGTTATCAATGCCGTAGTTGGTTTTTTTGTCTTCTTTGTTATACATACTAGTAAAAACCTGCTATTTCTACTTCCAAAATCTTTTGCCTAAAAGCTTTTAACTGCAAATTTATAATTGGAAAAAAGGCGAGGGGGGTGGTTTACATTCTCCGTTCCAAGGGAAGCTCCAGCTTTCCCTGGCAGATACCTGTCTTCCCAAACCAAGACAGCATGACTGACACATTGGTGACCTTTGTAATGCACTCATGGTTGCATATTTTTAAACTAAGACTTAATTACTCAAACACATCTCAGGCAAATCTGAAGAGGATTAGTGTTACTTGTAAAATGTTTATAATTTTCTTTAATCAGCATGAGAGAATTAGACAAATTACTCCATTTGAGAAAGTATATTCAATGACTGGGAAAACTCATTCTGGAAAAGAGAGTGTTGACTCATAGGAGGGAGGGAAAATATTTGTTATCTATTTTTTAGTCATCAGTCCCATAATAGTTCTTAAAATTCAGAAGAGAAGTGAATAATGTTTTAGACCGTTCCTTGTCACAAATGTACATAGAAAGAGAATCAAAGAGTTCCACATGGCCCCTGATTTGTCTTGAATATATATTGCTGATATAGATGTATTTTTAAAGGCACATGGAGACAGAATAGATTGCTCTTATAAGCTTAGCATTTGAGTTATCAGAGTTGAAACATTTCAAAAAAGATAACTCCTTTAGAGCCATACAAATTCAGTCTGAAGGGCTGGACTGATATCACAGAAAATCTCAAAAGAGAGCTCGATTCAGCTTCCACTGAAATATGTCTGAATGACTCAGACTGTGTCTTGATTACAACTGGGTTTGGCTTTGCTAATGAAAAACACATACAGAAAAACTATAGATAAAATTAATACAAAACCTGTTAACTTTATAAAATAAAGATATCATAGAATTATTTTGATTGAAAAAAAAAAGGCCTATAAGATCAGCAAGCCAAACAATTTACCTATCACTGCCACATCTACCACTAAACCAAATGCCACACAGAACCATAGAATTGTTAAGGTTGGAAAACAACTTTAAGATCATCAAGTCCAGCTGTCAATCCAGCATTATCACCATGTTCACCATTTAACCATGTTCCTTAGTGTCAAAACAACACATTTTTTAAACATTTCCAGGGACCAAAACTCAACCATTTCCCTGGGTAGGCTGTTCCAATGCTTGGCTAACCTTGCAATGAGGAAGAATTTCCTAATATCTAATTGAAGCCTCCCCTGGTGCAATTTGAGGCCATTTCTTCTCATCCTGTCACTCATTATGTGGGAGAAGAGACTGACTCCTATCTCTCTACAATTTTCTTCTCTTCCTGGTCTAGCAGGATCTGCTTTGTTGGCCTTGATTCTTATCCATAAACACTCACCTCTATTCTTTAACAATGTTAAGCTCTAGGTGATTGAAACACTCCCTAATTCTCTCCCACAATCACTCTCTCCTTTTGAAGAGTTTATAGCCATCCATGGCAGCACTCCAGTTGTGTGAGCTAAGACCTATTTTTGCATTATTATGGAATTTAGTTGCTTAAAGATGGGTGTTCGGTAGGATATAACCTCCCAGAATTCTGAAGGATTTCCCTAGGCACCTCCAGCACACCCTTGTCTGATAGGAGTAATGCATACACCCATTAGATACTTATTTTAAAACGCATCAAATCAACCCCAAAAGTACAAATAATTTAATAATCCTCCAGACATTTAAATATAAGACAACTAGTCTAACCTGGTCACCTAGACAGTAATTGGTAGAGAAACAGGCAAATCAGGTGAGTGACTCATATCATATGAAGACATATATTTCAGAAGTGTGAGAAGAATTCCTTCTCCCAAGGACTATTAAGGAAACTAAAATCCCTAAATTAGAAAAACTCTAGATAGTTAATTTTAGGTGAGATCAGTCGCTCCCTGAGAGACTGATAAATGAATAGTCTATTCTAATCTAATCTAATCTAAAACATTCTAATGTAATTTATTTTAATTAAATCACTGTTTTCCCCAGTGGTCTAGTTGTTAGGACTTGGCACTCTCATTGCTGTGTCTCAGTTTGGTTCCTGGTTAGGGAAGCAGTCCTTTGTGGAGACCAGTGTGTGTGGGGCATGAGGAATATGCAATGGGATACTTCATATTTTACATCTGTTTCAAGCCAGGGTACAATTTATGTGGAAAACTTATGCCATTCATACACATATACAACATGTGAGTACTCTGCTGTTGTTTACATTAATAAAAAAAATCTTTACTTTCATCCCTAGTTGCCAGTTATATCCTGCCATAAAATGTTCTGGTAAGTAGCATCAAGGCATCAAAATAAAGTTAATGATGGCTAGCAATTTACTCCTGGGTTTTCTATATGATTTAAAATACGTGAACTTCCCATTTAAAATTTCATACTTTTAATTTTGATTTCTTATCTTTGTATTTTTCCACCATAGAAAATGATCTGTCAGCAAAGCTCTGCTGTGACAGCAATTGCAGTTTGGATAATATTCTACTTCACCATTTAGACATTTAAATCCCCTCTAGTCCCCACCTTCTCTTCCTTTCAAACATTGTTTCAGAAATACTGTATACAGTCATATTGTAGTCACCTTTAGAAATTTGTTACACTTATTGATAGAAGGTTGATTCAACTTCTGAGTAGAATTTGCAGTTACCTTTGTAATGCATCATTCTTTGCAGAGAAATAGATTTGGGAAGCAATGGAAAGATTATCCTGAACTTTTCAGGATCTCTTGCAAATAATAAACATTTTATGCATTAATCACAAGTGTAAGCATACTGTCCTTTTCCTTTTGATGGCAGTGATCCTTTTCTTTGTCAGCTATGAAGGTTTTGATGTTTCTGTTACTTTTAATTTTAACTTTGTAGGCTGCATCATTTGCTTCATTAATTTGGTGACTTCATTTCCCCTCACTATCATATCTGCTTTTTGTACACTGAGAGATTATATTTTTCCAATTTTTGTCTCCTTAGTAATTTTTCTCATGCCTGAGTTATGTTTTCCAGAAGACTTATATTTATTTTGTAGGTTTTACAACTTTTTCTCTCTGTTTAATATTTCTGCAATGACTTGGTAATCTTACATTACTACTTTTCTTGCTAATATCATGGCAATTTTAAATTTTTAATTTTTTCTTCCTGGGGTGCATTATAATTATGATGTCTACTATCAAAAATGGCAACTGTATGTCACTCCACATAACTATACATCTTTTGGCTGTTAAATCTGTCTTCTCCAGTCTCAGTAGGTTCCTTGTTTAGCACCTTTCTCTTGGATTGCCTATTTTGCATTCTAGTTAGCACATTTATGACAGTCTCTGCTAGAATAGTTATCCAATTTTTATTATATAAATAAGGATTTTATAAAACAGTCATGTGTAAAAAAGTTAATTATTGTATTTTATGGGATATACATATTTATTCAGAGCTTATGTATTGGGTTAATAAGAAATCAAATGCAATGGCTGGGCCATTTCCCTAGTTTATTGAAACAAACAAAGCATATAAAAATTTTTTTTACAGCAGCAGTCTATTTTAACTTACTCTCTAGAAGCTGAATTTTTCTTTAACACTTGAATGCAAAGTTTGGAGTAATCCATTGCTTTATTCCAAGTTTTCTACACTAAGATAATAGTGCAACGTTTGTGTAATAAGAGCTCACACAACTCATACAGAAATTACAAAATGTGTAATTAATACCAAATATCAGAAGGAAAACTAGATGTTATTTTGGAGCTGATTCCAAATTGTAGAAGACTGAAAAAGATCAAGGCAATTATGCAACTCTGTGCTCCACTGGTTAAAATATTCCACCAAGAGCTTGTACACATAAAGCAATGCATATGCTCATATATTCAAGGCATAAATTTATGATACCTTACCTGACATGTATGACTTTTTTAAGCCACTTTGCGGAACCAAAATATTTAAAGCCCGCCTATAAAAATCTACTTCACAGTATAGCTTATAAACATATCAAAATTATTTTAGCATGCTGGCATTTTAAGATTATAAGTATTTACATTACTGAAATAAAATGAAGATTAAGTGTGTATCTAAGCCTTATTTATTCCAGCACCATGGTATTCCAAATACTTCTTAGTGCATGAAATATTCATTTTTTTTTTCGTTGAATGTATGCCTTACCATCTTAAATGGCTTATTGGATGTCACACCTCAAATAGAAACCATTATATTTTTCCCAAGTCATTATATTGTGATTAGGGTATCTATATCTATAATCTGAGAATAAAAATAAAAATACAAAATGAGATGCAAAATTCAGGAAATGTGTGGCCAAATACAAAGGCATTTCAGTCTGTGCTCTTTTCAACAATAAACACTGACTGTGTTTATGACAGTGACAAAGGAGTTTTATGGCCCCACGTCTTACTCTGAGGGGTAAAATCGTTACCTCTGTGTTGCACTGATCTTCTCTGGGAACAATTACCCTTTTTTTTCCCTAACATATGCAAATTTCTTCAAATACACAAGTTCTTAAATGGGTGTTTATATACGTGAAAAGAGAGATTAGCATATGACCGGTGAAAGTGACACTATGTGACAAACATGAGATACCCAGTGCTTGTTCTAGATGAGTATCTATTAATCCCAGGAAGATCTGAGCTATACTTTGCAATATTTAAGCTGTAATTATTGCTTTTAGAATAAAAAAACCTGACTGATCAATGTGTATGCCACAATGGTGGCATGCACACTGTGGAACATATTTACCTAAATCTGAATACAAAGACCAATAGCTGAAAGTGAAATTCATGATGCCAGAAGATTCCAACTGTCAAGAAAAAAAAAGACAAAAAATATTGATCAGGTGATACAGCATTTGATAGGAAATGATTCACATACAGACAATTTCCTGTTGAGGTGCCTGGTATCTGTAGTTTGTCTCCATTTTTGTTGCATAGAGCAATGGAGAAATGTTGCTAAAAGCCTACTTTTATTATTATGTGAAAAAAAAAAAAGTATGAGAATTTATAAAAATCTGTCTGATTTCCTATCCACATAAAATCTTATTTTTTAATTCTTCACAGCATGCATATATCTAAAATTTTTGAGACTAAACATTAAATGCCTGTAATTACAAATGCCTGCATTTCAGCATTACTTCATAAACACTAAAATTTCACAACAGCAATATGAATATAAAATGGTTCCTTCATGATTGAAGACATTTGTAGATTCAGCAAATAAAATGTGTTGCTAAAACATGTTAACCTTATTTAAAAAAAATCTTGTCTTTTAGTAGTTCTGTTTCCAAGAGAGCTGTGAAGGCAGAATAACTGGGTCTTACTTGGTAAGCACTGATCACTCTGCAGGATTTTCCTGCTATGGAATGTCTGAAATTATTCACCTTTTTCTAAGGAGTCCTTTGCTGGCTCCACTGACACAGAACTGACTTGCTTATTTCAATCAGTTAAATGTCTCCTTGCCATCTATTTAATAGAATATTAAGAAATAAAAGTGCTTGTAGCATGTTTGCACAAAGTATTGAGGTTGTCTTATAAGTCTTACAGCAAATAGAAATCTTGTCCATTATGCATGGCATTTTTCAAGGTATAAGCAACTCTAAATTGCTGTGATATCTATCATTGTCAGGTTTCCTTTTTGGTTATGATTTTATCAGTTATTTATTTTCACTATATTTCTGTGTTCATGAACCTGACTAGAAATATAAAAATCAAATACATGGATTCAAGTAAATCAAAGTAATTACAAATTCTTATCACTTCACAATTCTTCAAGTCAAGCAGAAATGTGCTACTAATGTTTGTAAACATTACAGTTCCACGAGTATAACATTAAAAAATCTCCATATTTTGATTAAAAATATTTGAAAACTCAAGGAGTAAAAGATGAGATTAATGAATTTTAATAATGTTGTAATTGTAAATGTAACAAAAAGAATACTTATAAATACTTTTTATATTAAAAAACTGTAATTAATTTGTTGCAACTTTATTTTACACTGTTATGTTATATCTAGTTCCAGCTTCCTCATGTGGTGCTCAGATGAGTGCAGAAACACAATAGTACAAGCTGACATTTTAAGAGATTTCAAGAGTGCTGTACAGCTTAGTGTTCTGGGTTGAGCTGCCTCCTATCCCATATATCCATCCCATATCTTGGATATGTTGTTATGTTTCGCAGCTGAATCCCGCCCTCTTGGGCAGGAGCCTGCAGTTCCTGCCTTCTTTTTCCTTCTTGGCTGTTTTTCGGCTCTGGCTTTAGCTAGCTCGGCTGCTTTTGCCTTCTTCGCTTCGCTTTGCCTCGCTCTGCTCTCCGGCTGCCCCTGCCGCCGTTTTTCTTCCCCCCGCTGCTTCTGTTTGTTTTTTTCCCCTCCTTTCTTTCTCTCGCCCCCCCCCCACCCCAAGGTTTGAACCGGCTCCGGACCTGACCTGACCTGAGAAGTTGGAGAAGACCCGGGCCAGACAGAGACGCGTCAGCACCCTCCTCATCACAGTAACCCGTCTTTTCCCACTATTCGGTGTTGGGGAGTGTATTTTTGTCAATAAACCGGTTTTTCCACTTTCCTCCGAGGTATTTTTCCTTCCCGAACCCAGGGCTGGGGGGCGGAAGGGGTGGTGGAGGTTTGGTTTAGGGGACTCCTTTTGGAGGTTCTTCCCTAATTTACTCCAAACCAGGACACTTAGACAACTCAGATTTTTCCAAGATGTTATAAACTAAAAAGTCGAACTGGACAAAGATGTTACTATATATATTTTAAAAGAAAAAATATTCTATTGCTTTGTCTGTGTTATTCATCAAATTTTCTTTTATGAGAAAAATATGGTTTTTACTATCTTGAAACTTGAAATGAAGGTTGATTTACATAAAAGAGAAAATTTGTTTTCACAAGAGATATACAGAAAACTCCTCATCTGAATCCTTTATAAGTAAAATAAATGCTCAACAAATCGAGTAAGTTTTTATTTGTAACAGAAGTTGTGTTTAGGCTGAAAAATGCATACTACAATCTAAAAATTAATACTTTCCAATTTAGCTTTAAGCAAAATTTGGTATAAAACTCTCTAACACTGAGTTCATTATTATAAATATATGTCTTAATTTAAAAAAAATATTGCATGCAGATATATGATTAATGGTTGATTTAATTAATGAAACAATAAAAATGTTTTTTTAAAAAAAATACCTAGTCATAATGTTCTGTACATATTTCATTACGAATTTTTTTTTACGAACATCAGTATAAAAAATGACTGTCATGTGGTCTGGCACTGATAACAAAATCAGGTTACAGAGCGTGAGTTTTCTATCTCAGACAAACTAATCTAAGATGAACTGAATAACATAATATAAATCAAAACTTAATAAGATTTAATCTCTTTTCAGATTTGACAAATGGAACCAAATTTAAATTTTACCAACTTTCAAGGCAGTTTGAGATGTATGTTTATCTTTCTCCCTGAGGTAGGGAATCTAAATCTGGAATTAATTCCACAGGCTCATTGTAAAAATTCTATTGTTTGAGATATTGTTTGTACCAAGCTTTTAACACAAATTTAGCAAGACCGATAATTAACACAAAGTAGATCAGCGCTAAGAGTTCTATGAGCCTTCATGGTATTTTGAAAACTCTGCAATTAATAGACATTAATTTCCCTTGTATCTATATGAAAAGCTTTATCCAAAGCTTTATCAAATGTAATATAAAAGTTCAACTGGCTTCAGTGAAAATTGAGGAATGCTCACAAAAAGGTCGAGACAAGTAAGTGAACATTTAATGTTAGGTTCATGAATAGTGGCATTGAAGGCAGAGGATATTATTCTCATTCTTAAAACAAGTATATGCTGGAAGATCCTGCCTTACACTACTTTAATCTTCTCCAGAACTTTGAGGAGCAAGTAAAATGATGGCACTCTGGAATAATGCATTGATAGGATGAACCTGGATAAACATGCAGATGCACATCAGACCCCATTGCAGCATATGTCACATCCCACCAAATACATGGAACAATTCACTGCAACCTTCCCCCTGAAAGAGACTGGGAGCAACTCTCAGAGAAGCTCCACAGTCGGAAAGTTTTATCTATCTTAATGTCAGCTTTGTTCAGCTGATCTTCTGTAACAGCACACACAGAAGTAACTCCAGAAAACAAGCAGCTCGTTCATTCATTCATGGCGTCTCCAGCCCTGACACTCCATTGCTGTCTTTCACTGCTGCACTTTTGTGTCCTCATCATTTTTCCACAAAAAATGACAGGATGGACATGTACCACAAAAGATTTAGCACGACTGCTTCTGTTCCCTTGTGATGGGATGTCCTTCTTGACAGCACATATTTGTGACAAATGGCACTCTGTGTCTTAGGGTATACTTGTAGAGCAATATAAAATTTTCTTGAAAAAAATGTGCGGCAAATAGTATGTACTCAAAGCAACATTGCAAGTGAGTGCCAGGCAAAAGAAGCTTAGTAACATCTTTTAATTAAAAAAACCCGACTAAACAAAACACCTCCCAAACAAAACAAAAACCCCCACAAAACAAAACAAAGAACAAAACAAAAAACCACAAACAAAAACCCTAAAACAAAACCAAAAACACCAAACGAATCAAAACCATCAAACAAAACCCCCTAAAAACCAATCAACCAAAAAAACTGAGAAAAAACCAACCAAACAAAAAACCCCACCCAATCCCAAACCCCAAAAAATGTAAAAGATTGGTCTTTTCCAGTTGAATTATTTTCACAATGTTTGTTATTTTCCTGGAATATGGATATACTTATGCTACAAGCTGAAAAGCTGAAAGAGAGAAAAAATAAGACAGCTATAAAGAGTTACTGGAAACTTCTTCAGATTATTCCTTGCATCTGATTTGCAATTCTTCATGTGCTCAGCCTCCTTAGGTGTATGTATGTTCTCACAGGCGTCAGTACTATCTATCCCTACTAACAAGGTTATGATGCCTCCTCATATTTATGATCAAGGAATTGAGAAGTTGGAGCAGGCCAAGGCTCTTGTGAGCCAGGGAAAAAGAAAATGCAGCTCCAGGGAGCACAGCAGTTCAAAAATAGATGCCACTGAGGAGACACTTGTGTCTTCTAGATCATCATCATCCTTCACAGCTGAGTGTGACTGAATGCAAACAGAACAGAAAATTGGCAAAATCCTGAGGGCATTTGACAAAACTGGATTGACTTTTTATGAAGATCATGCACAGGGGCAAGGAGCATGAGTGAACCAAGCCTCAGTAATTAAGAAGAGATGGTGATAATGACCTGAGAAGTAGCATTTATTAATGAAAAAATAGATGCTTGTACTTTTGGAAAACAGCAGTGTCAATTTAAACAAGCTATTTTCCAGTAAAGTCTTTAGTCTTAATATGCAGTATTGTTAACTAACTATAAACAGAACCTGACCTGACCCTGACCAACTAACTAAAACAGAAGGGCCAGGATTGAGACACAATTCCAATTTTTTTATGTTTTTATCAAAATACATAAAAAACACATACACCATATAGTATGCATTTATTCCCTGTATTGTTTCCTCCGGTTTTAACTCATTCAGAATGGCCAGAAATTCTCTCAGCACTGTAAAAGACCTGCTGAGTAGTATAGTCTCCAATGGAATATCAAAACAAGTTGATTCATTGTTTGTAAATTTGCCAGTTTCCACCAGAAACTTCAAGAGAATAATAAATGTTTCATGTTTCTGATTCTGACACCTCTAGTCTCACAAAGGGAAACAAAAAGAAAAAAACAAGAACCAGAGGCTTCACAATTATGATCTCTTTTCCACAGGGACAAATAATACTGTCCCCACTCCCTGCACACTAATGTCATTATTATAACTGCATGGTCTCTCCGGTCCTGCACAATTTCATAATCTTATTTAGACAGAGTAGAAATTCACACATCACCCTAGTACAAATAAAATGTAAATGAAGGCATGGTTACTTGTTGAAGATTCAATGTAGAAGACCATATGCTTGTACAAACCTACATAAAATCACACAGGGTAGAAAGAACAGGATTTATCCATTCTATGATTATCAAAGGGATACGAAGACAAATGTTACTTAGAAATCACAAGACAGCAAATGATCAGCTGAAACATACAATCATCCAAACCCATCAGAATCAGCTCCTACCTCCTGTTCTTATCTTCACCTTCTCTTTATTCCTAAGATGCAATGTGGGAGGTGAGGGGGCTTGTGTGTAGGGTGAGTTAAAGCCTTTATTTTTCCAACAATACACAGTCATATCTTTTTGTTTGTTGCTGAATAGTAGCACAGGTCAGCTCTTCTCTCTCCTCATGAGGTCAGAAACAATGAACCAACTGCTAGGACTTTACCTAGAAAATATAACATTGCTTCCTCTCCTCCCCACAACACAAGCAGGCCTCACTCCCTAATCTATCAAAGATATAAGTAATCACATGGTCTTAGGAGACCTGCAGGGGAAGCATTTTCAGAGGAATTTCTGGCCTCTGAAAGAAGAATTGTTAGCATTGATTTTCCCTACAGCAAAAGATGTGAATATACAGCAGCCTTAATGCTTCATTTGTTCTGTACCTTTGGCAGTTTGCTGCAGCGGTATTCAGAGTGATGCATAATGTTGCCAGAAGGAGCCAAATTTTCCATAGAAATGATGAATCTTTAGCACAGGAAGCTTAAGGTTTTGAAATGCAATTTAGTAGTAGCTACTTGTTTCTGCTGACCTCTTTGTGCTCTCTTGGAAAAGAAATAAAGCTCATAGAAATACTTCTTGTACTACAGGGAAAAGCACTCCCCTGAAACAGGGAGCTAGCTTTGAGTCTCAGAGCTCCTGTCCTTTTTTCTCTTTAAGCCAATCACTAAAGAAATTAATCCCGTCACCTTCCGAGTCACGTATTTCACATCAATTGAAGTTTGCAGTCATAGGTGAAAAAATAAAAGAACAAGCTACAAAAGTAAGAGGGCAGAGAACTCTGAGGCAATTTATTCTCTCAAACTAAGAAAATGACAGAATATTTGTAAGGCAATTACACAGAGCATATTGATTTGTAGTTCTATAAAAGAGGAATAAGCAAGATTCCTGTTTCAATTTTCTGTGTGTATTTAAATCAAGATAGAAGCATTTTACTTGTTTGGATCCAGAAAAATGGAACTGTTTTTCCTCTGTCTGTGTCTGGCTATTTCTCACCTTTTGTCTCCCACCTCCTTCTGCTAGCTTTTCACTGCAACCTGTCACAAAGAATGTCATCTGTAACAGAAAAAATTGCTGGTAGCTGGTACATCTACATGAAAATTAGGTCGTGACCAGATGTCATCCCCACTGCTCAGCCTTTGCATTTAGCTCTGGTAATGTATTTTGTTTCACTTTATTAAGGGAAACAAGGCTGTAAAACTTCCTAGGTAAAGGGTAAATAATGTATCTGGCTTGAAAGGGATAGCAGGAGCAGTGCACCAGAAAGAGCTGTTCTGTTCTTTTCTTCTGATGAATCTGTGGAAGAAAAATAAAAGTGCTGTCAAAAATGCTGATGAAGCAGTTATATGTTTCTACAGACAGCATTATAAACCAGCATTTTTGAAAAGGACACAATGCAGGGTTTTTTTTTTTTTAAACTATATGTAATATCAATATATAAAAAAATACATAAAATTATTTATATGCAGTGCCAAAATAGATATTAGACAATACCATTGCGTTATGCTGGATTCCTTCACTTCCAATTTAGTATCTAATTTAATTTATATCGCATTACAAAGATGTGCCAGATGCTCCAGCTTCCAGTTGTGGTTGGGCAAATCATGGACTACAGTTATTCTTCGACAGACAAACAGATCTTTTATTTTATATACTTTCCAACTCTGTTTATATGTAAGCATGATTCATATTCATCCTAAATAAGTATTTTTGTTGACTTCATTAGCAACGCAAATCTCACAGTAACAATGTGCCCACAGAGCACACGGGATTAGGAGTGGAAATTGTTAGACAGGCCTGCACTTCTGCTAGACACTCCCACAACATTCAAATTAGGTTATCTCCATAAGAAAGTAGATATATAAATCTTAAACTGAAAAATAACGAGCTAATTAATGGAGCTCAAAATATAATGAGAATGAAACCCTTCTGCATCCACATAATGTGCTGCCCAAAGACAGTACAGGGATTAGTTGCTGGCCAAATCCTCTTTTTACATATGGATTGAAAGGGAGTGTAGGACAATGCCTAACAATGACAGGACTATTGGGCCACTGAGTTATGGTGTGAAGACCAACAGACAAGAAGGCAGATTTTATCAGTTGGAGCCAATTGAAGTCAAATGCCTCAGAACAGTCATGTTGAAATTAAGGATCAGGTTACAAAACTGCAGTGCAAAGGGCGTGGTAGATAATAATTGAACAGCGTGAAACAAAGGCCAAGGGTACAACACAAGATAAAGAGCTAGTTTTACATATACTGGTAAATAAGGAGATGCTATTTGAAGATTGCTTCTACTACCAAAGGAGAAATCTGGTTCCTCCTCTGAAGTGTTAATAACTTCCTACTGCTTCACTGGTACTAATGCTGCAAGGAATCCCAGCCAGGCAGCATTGATATAATTCTATTTTACTATGCAAGAATTTGTATTCATTGAAACAGGGCTAGCTATTAATCATTTCCATGCCTGTCCTTCTGTACATTTTATAATTCACTGACATGCAGTAGCATATGGTGGATAATATTTTCCAATTACTTTAGTTAAATATTGTAGAACAAATGTAAGAGATGGTGCTTCCTGTTGCTGGACAAAACACATCCCCAGCCTGGGAATAAATAAATCCTAGGACAGATGTTCTATTACAATTGATTAAAAAATTCTGGGGTTTAAGTTAGAATGTTCTGTGTTCTCTGACAACAAGCTGTTATTTGTCTATAGTCTCAAAACTGCACCCATATATAGAGATATTTTCATATCCTCTCCAGGGTCAGTTTGTCTCCTGACATCCGTTAGCTGTCACACCATTGGTTAGGTACAAATTCTTATTCTGCATCACAAATCTTCTACAGCTGCTAAGAACTAACTTGCACTAACCTGCATAATTATTTCAGAATGTCTAAACAGTGTTTCTGCACTTATTGTGACCTGGTGTCACCAGCACACAGGCTCTTTGATGAGTTACACCTGTAGCTGCAATACTTTTCTCCTTCCCATTGCTACATATACCTTTGCTTTTGTTTTCCAAGCCATACAATTAATGCAAGGAAAAGGTCATTCACATTTTACAGACCATGCAATCATATATGATTTGTTTGCATTCACCTCCTAGCCTCTCTCCCTCTTTTTATTTTTTTTTCCTAGCCAACAGCATCATCCTGACAGGATTATCCTGAGGAACATTGTCAGCTGCAGTAAATCAGGTCTAAAATGCCAGCAAGAATAGATTAAATGAAACAGAGTAATGAATGAGACAGAGAAAATTGAAAAGAATTTTTTCTTTCTCCTATTTTTTCTGAAAATTCTGGACATCAGGGAAAGTAAGTACTAGAATTTTAAAATTATTTGTTTGTGAGCCTGATAGTTCCAAAGTACCATGGATCTGTATGCCAAGAAGTTGGTCACTATCAAAATTGCACTTTAATCCTTGTTTTTGAGCCTGCTTTAAATACGGTCTTTATCACTTACTCTTAGTATGATATTCCTGCACACAGTTTATATGACACATATGGTATCATGGTATTATTCTTGTGTGCAGGGCCTGATCAAGCTTTTCATAAGCAGAACTTGGATTGCAGCAGCAATTTCACATGTTCAAAATTTCCAGTATGGAAATGGACCTGTACAAGCTGAGGAGAAAGTGCATGCTTAATAGGGCAAAAGATATGAAGATACAAGAGTCCCTTGAACCACCTGACCATGTGTCCCTCATGTGGTTTGTGGCATGGCATTATGCAGCTCTGACATCCCTTTAAAACTAGATGACTGTTTAGGAAGGTTCATGAGGCTTAGGAAGTCCACTTCCAAATCTACTTAAAGGATATTTTAAGTCAAAATATCAAACTAATGTGAATGAAGGTATTGAAGTGAGAATAAAAAAAAAAAAAAAAAAAGAGAAAAGAGGGAAGACAAAAAAGCCTATACTGTAAAATTTATGTTAACGTTGTATTTCCATACCCAAAGTTGTATTCCATAACATTTTTATAATATGAATTCCTAAGCTTGAATATGTGTGAACTCTCCAAGTATCTCATTGAGTACGTTGAAAGGCCAGTTTTCATCTGTAGTTTTACATCTAGCTACAGCCAAGTCACCCCACTCTGTAGTTAGAGCAGCAAAGAGAGACTGAGAAATTAAGAAGTGTGACACCTTTGCCTGCTCAAGAGTCTGTATTGAGTAAGTCAGTAACATTGACGGCAGCACAAAAACTTCAGTGTCATCCTCTTTTATCAGAACAATTTGTTCTATGAGAAGCAGAACTAGGGGTGCCTGACAGCCTATACATGCATGGGAGATGTCTCCTGTATACTCTGTATTCCTAATGCTGTCATTCTAATGACAAACTCCTTCCTATAATTTTTTGCTCAAAATTTGCCTGTCTCTTCCTTATATGCTGCTGGCCTTCCTTGGCTTGCTGCCTGATATTATTTGGCACATACCATAGCTACTTTGGAATCACAGGGTCCTCACTGATGAGTCAGGTTCTTCCAGCCTCAGTTGCAATTCTTTAAAAAAGGCATTGGCAGAGGTGATTTGCATTAGTCAGATATATTAAAGGGAAATCATGCTTAACATGCCAGACTGACAGCTCCCTATGTTGATATGTTTGTGTTGCTGGAGAATGGGAGAGAAATTGGTGGTTTTTTTTCTCCACTGTATCAAGGCTTTTGAAAGTTTCCCACATCATCGTGCAGAGAAGCTGTTCAAATGCAGGTTAGGGAAGTGAGGTAAACTCAGCTGCTAGGTTTAAAGGGCTGTGATCAACAGCATCAAATCCAGCTGGAATCTAGTCACTAGAGGTGCACTTGAGGGGTCAGAAATGGAGCCAGTACCATTTCAGACCTTCATTAATAACTTGATTATGAACCTTAGTGTTTTTGCAAAAGATACAGAACTCTGAAATCTGATGATACACAGGAGGGTTTTCCTGCTCTTTAGAGGGACCTTGACAGTTTAGAGGATTTGGCAAATAAGAATCTCATGAAATAATAAAAAGAAATAACCCCAGGCACCAGGGCAAGCTGGAGGCCAACTCATTGGAAAAGATTTTCAGGAAAGGACTTGAGGATTGTGATAGTCAAAACAGTGACCAAGGGCCTGAGTGTGATCTCATGGCAAATGTGGTCAACAGCATCTTCAGCTGCCTGAGGAAGAGTGTCATGAACAGCCCAAGAGAGGTTATTGCTGTGGCACAGCCTGGGCTGTTGTTTAAGTCTCTTAGACTGGGCTAGCCCCTGCAGGCTGGGGCTACATCTATCCTAGTGAGCTGAGCAGAGCTGGGGCCCACTCCCTGGGCCAGCTGGAATAGGAAAGTCACAGTCATGCTGCTAAATGCTTTTATCCTCCTGAAAAATATACCTTGCATGCAGGATTTTTACTAAGAATGATTCCTTGCCCATCATAGCCCATAATCTTTCCAGAAACCGTTTGGGACAGTGTGATTTACCCACAGACAATGCTGTGACAGGGACTGTTGTAATAATTAAACAGTCCAGATGGTTGGCACTATTTACTCTATGGATACAGCAGTGGGACAGATGTAGTCTGAGATAAATTATCTTATGTAATATCAAGACCAAAGCCTAAACCAACCATAAGAATCTCCTTTAACGTAAAAGGGACAGTAGTAGATTAATCTCATTTTAGGTGATATCCTGTTCGCCCTACTGACTGTGGAGCATTTTAGGGTGATTTAGAGTGATTATTTGAGGTCAGAAAACCAGTTGTGGTCTTTTAATCAGGGAAGAATCCCATGCTTGGGGGCAGATTGTCAAATAATATTCAGGTGTCAGAGATTGATAGATGGTTTGTGAGAGCTTAAGAGCAGACAGATCCCTTACATCTTATAGGGAGCCTTACACTCAGGCTCCTATAATCATTGCTTATAAACAGCTTCTAGTGAATTGTATCCTGGGCTGAACATGAATCAGAAGTAAAAAACATGGATCACAATTAATCAGTGTTTCATTCAGAAACTACGCAGCTAGAAAATAATGTGACTTGAATCAAATTTGATTAATTGCAGGCCTAGAAACAAAGTTATGGGAATGAGTCTGTTAGACTTGCATAAGCAGTGACAGAAAATGTTACTTGTGTTGGTCTGTCTCGAATTCTATTGATGAATAAAGATTGTCTGACAATGTAGGGGACAGGGGATTAGTTTCAATTTCCTTGATAAAAAACCCAAACAAAACCAATGACAAATCCATCTTCATATGTCACATGTTCATTTTATTAAGCAAAATGGATGATCCCTGAATATCTGAGCAGGTATTATTTACAAACAACTCCCTGTAAAGGCAGTTTGTCCACAGGTTCAGAGAACTGATCCAGTTCTGTTGGGAAAGGGATTTAGAATGTTTCCAGGGACCTCATGGTAAGTAAATAAATGTGATGATAGAAGTAATTGTATAAATATAAATAATTCATTATTTGTTTTAACTCTCAAGGAACAGCATTGTGATTTCCAGTAGTGGATCCAGATTCCCCATTCAAGAGTTATTAGAAAAAGTGACAGAACCATTACTGGTAACTAAACTCACTCCTAGGTATGAAAGATTTTTCACATGCACATTATTTCATTTAAAATTTGATTGTTATCTGGTGGTAGAATAATGACAATTCTACTTTTCTATCAATATATCATGTTCGAATAAAAATTGACTAGTTAGTAATGACTTTTGCAGCTTTGTCAGGAAGAGAATTTGGAATAAATTCTTGTCTAGAGCAATTAATTGACATTTGGAGGGATACCACATGTAAATGTGATTTCTCCCTATTAATTAGAATATTTAATTACTTTGATCAGAGACTTTATTATATAATTTCTGGGAAGTCATGCAATAGGGAAAAAACACCAAAAAAAAAAAAACCCAAACAAAAAAACCACCAGATTTGAACAGGCCAGTTATTCTAGTATTAAAAGCCTTTTTTTTTCTTGTTGGTCTTTACAGCATTGAATGAAAGCTTTATCAGATCCAGATCTAAATTCCTTTGGAAGCAGATATCTTGTTTGAACCATACAGAATCTGGAATATATTTGTTGAATGTATTTTAATATTATTTTGTTATTTCCCTTACCAAGAACATCAAAGTATCTTAAATTTTACGGGTACCAGTGGAGACAGAAGCCCTGTGAGGGAGACAGAGCATTATGCTTTTGTGATCTATATTTAATTTCTGCCAGCCAAAGTTTTCTGGTGAAACCTCATATTAGCTACTTAATATTTCTTCATTTTGCCTCCTGTATAGAAGGATAATAGCTTTCTCTCTCCCCTTCATCTGGCTTGTCCTGTCAGAATAAAGTGACAAGCATGGCACATCTACACAGGGCTTTGTGCAGTGGCTCAGAGCAGCCATGTGTGGAGCAGAAGGGCAGGACAGAGAGGTCTCTACAACGTTGCAGACAAATGACAAACAGGGCAGGATGCTAAACAGACAACAATTTCATTAATGTGCTAATGATATCTTAGTGAGGGCTTAGATAGCCTTAATTTTTTTTGTACAGTTGTGCATCCCATGTAAAATCCTAGCACGGATAAGTTATATGTGCACACAAGACAGCAGCCTTCCCAAAACTGTAATTAAATCCATCTGTAGATGTATCTGTGTAGTTAATATTCTTTATTAGGATGGGAGGAAAAAGGAAATCTGTGTTCTAGGTTATTAGGAAAAAAAACAAACCCAAACCTAATTCTGCTGTTTTATATAGTCCTTCACAATACTGAAAACAGTATCATATTTTTTTTTTATTTCAAATGAGTTCTTGCTCTCTTCAGTTGCTATTATAAAACTTGTGTTATCCTTGTCATCCAAAACTTTTCTTTTATTCCTGCAGCTCCTGTTTATCCATCTCCCAAAGGTCTGTAGTTCTTGCCTGCATGTTAATGAGGTGATCTCTGGACATTTGAAATTTTGCTGAATACAGTCAGCAGTAATGAAAAGGCTTTAGTAGTACCCTACAGCAGCACCAGTATCTAAATGCTATGGAATTTAGTATTTAGAGGTACTATGACATTAGACCAGACACAAATCTGCTGTTTTCTGTTGTGATCACATCAGTCAGGTTTCCCTTTCCTTTTCTTCTGAGACAGCATACAGGCTTACTTACCTTTGTTAAAGAATATAAATGAGATATTTTTCTTAATTTGCATATCAAGGGGCAGATATATGGTTATGCTGTTAAGGAGAAAAAGTAGGCTGCATTTTAGTTTTGGGTGAAATTGTGTAGCTAGCACAAATACTAATTCCCTGTGTACCAAATATCAGTATAGTGGCTTAAAAGTTTGGGAATTTTTTTCCTTCATATGCAGTATGTTTTATTATATATGATCAGCCAAAACAAAACAGCTGTCTCTGCCAAACACCAGCTGTGTACCATTATCTTGAATTTACCAACTATCCTTCGGTCATTAATTCTGTAATGTTCTGATTGTGCTTCTGAACTACCAGATAGCAAATATTTATCTAGGTTATGATGAAAAAATTGGATATTATTTAGTCAACATACTTGTCTTGCAACTAGGGTTTGAGACCTTAAACTTTGGCTTTCTTTGTTTTGATTCCCCATTAGCTGGAAAGGATACTGAGATAGATACAGAAGCTGACCTTACATAAAAAAAAAAAAAAAAAAAAAAAAAAAAAAAAAAAAAAAAGTTTTCTATTTCAGTCAGTGATTTCCAAACTTTTCTAGCTTTCTGGCAACATTACCTGAGGAAAAATATGCTGCCAGCAACATCTGACCTTGCTCTGCATAAATATATTTCAGCTTTACCAGCAACAGCTTCTGTTGGTCTCTGGTGTTGGAGGATCATGCAGAGAACATATTGTCAATAAACTATATTTAGAACCATTGATAAATGTGAATTTGTTTTGTGCTCATCTAGCACTCTACCTTTTACAAACATAAGTGCAAAATTCCTGTTTTGTTATACACTAGCCAAAAAACCTCCAGGGTAATCACATTCTTTTCAAAAATCAAGTTAATGATGAGCAAAGTTCAAATACTCTTATTGTGTAGACTGGGAGAGCTAAAGGTGAAGTGTCCAAAGTAAAACTCAAATAGCTGTAATTAAAATCAAGTGTTAATTCCTTATTGCTTTGTAGTCTGCCTCCCTCAAATATTTTATAACATATGCATGTTTTCCCAGAGATTTTGTTTTTGAATTCAGAGCAATATGTATATTCTGAACTGATTTTGGATGCAAAAAGTTATCACAGTGTGCATTTTTCCCCATTGTTTTTCTGTTTACATCTTCAATGAAAGAATTATATCTGAACAGTGCTTAAATGCCTTCAGCTATGCTTAATTTTTTTGTACGTGGCCACAGGTCTAAGTATTTTCGTGAAAGCAGAAATATGCTGAATGAGGAGCTATATTATAAACTGCAAAATTGCTGTAGAATTAACGGGGAGTATTTACAATACCTTAAGTATAGTTATTGATTCCCTTTCAAAAAAAAACCCCACCTTACATATTCTGAATTTTTCTGCAAAATGCCAAATTTAAAGCTGAACACTTTTGTTATTTTAATTCACTGCAGACAAACCTAATGTTGTGCATGGTAGACTGTGGCTGCAGAAGAATTTAAATAAGGCCAAATCTCATTACATGTTTTCAGTTCAGCTGGACAGTCAAGCTAAGGCCTCTGCACTTTGGAAAATATCATGGGACGTGTAGAGCTTAGAGTAGCCAAGATCTTAATTGTGGAGGTCTTCCAAAGTATTTGCTGTCCTTCTGCTGCAGTGGCTGCAACTTCTGGGATGAAAACACATTTCACTTAACACTGGTAATTAACACTGTCTCAGTGGAAATGGCAGCATCCATTGAAGGAATACTAGGAAACAGTTTATTAATGGAGAAACCCCAGCAATGCTCATACTCAGAGCAGTCAGTTTCAAAAGAAAATAAAAAGGGGATAAGCAAAAGCCTCTGGGTGTATGTCAAATTATTTGATCAATACCTTTTCAATTTTTATTTAATGTCCAACAGCCATGTGGATAATAAAAATGTGTGATACGCAGTGCACTCAAGCAGTTAATTTAATTCATGGATCATTCAATTAGCTGTCAGAAGAAGGGGCATTATTACATATCAGCCTCTAATTCCAGTTAGAATTGTGTAATTAATAGTTTATATGTATGTTTATAGTCCTTACCTATGTATATAAAAAGAATTCCATGTGTTTATATCCAAATATATTAAAAGTTTAAGTGTTCATTTTTAACCTCAATCAAAGGCTGAGTATTACAAATTAGCATGTACCCCTGTATTTAAATTTGGGTGTGCAAAACAATCTAATTGAATCAGAAATCTTTGCCTCTCCTGCATTTTAATGACTGTCAGCAGTTTCATTTTATCAACAGACTGTGAATATTATCAGATTTAAAGCCTTAGAAAACTGCATCTTCATCTCAAAAGGATTATAAAGATAAGAAAAGCTGGTTTTCCAGGATCAAAATTCCAGGATAAGACCTTCATTTACCCTTTCTTTCCTGGGTTTGGAGTTTTTTCTTTTCGGAGTTTTTCGTATTCAGAAAATTGCTTTTTTCTGATTATAGCACATGCATATCAACATGTCAGCATCTGAAGATATCGCCTTAAAATAGGAGTCAAATTATCTTCTTGGATTTTATATGAATGATAATAAAGAAAAACACAGAGTTATGAGAAAATAGGAACTTTCTTAATGTAGATGTTTCTGCCTCCCTGCTCAAGGTCAAGCACAAACCTGAAGGATTTCTGATTTACTTTGGAGATACAAACCTAAAGAATATGTGGTCACTTGAAATTTTTTGGCCATCAGCATATGTAATCTGTAAAACAAATATCCAGATGCATCTCCAGGGTCTTCATGGTTTCTGCTGTTTTTTCCTCTAGGTCTATGGGGACAGAGACAGAAGTTACACCTAAGGGAATGCTCCCTCCTCCAAGCCTCTTGTCAGATACATTTTTCTGTGGAAAATCAAGTGGAACATTGTCACTAGGAAGTACAGGCTGAAGCAGGACAGTTTAATTATCTTTGGCAAAGCATGCAAAGGTGCCCTAGAATGTGTCTGCTATTGTTGATGCTTTTCACACTTCAGTTTCCTACCAAGAGGAAAAGATTTTTTAAACAAGTAGATTAATGTATGTGTGTGCAGATGTTGGAAATTATATTCTTATTAGAGAAAAATTTTTCTGGTTAAAACAGAAAGATTAAGTAATTAAGGAAGTTTGGAAATCCTTTTAGTTTTGATTACTTGCAAGGTTGCACCTCTAACAGAGTGTTAAGAAGCAGTAGGTGTATAAATAGGTAGAATCATAGAATGAATTGAGCTGGAAGAGGCCTGTAGAGATAGTCTAGTCCAACTCCCCAATACAGGATATAAATATTCAATATTCTAACTAGTAAAATGTATCTAGACTGGGAAATTTTGAATAAATTAATGCACAAAGTAGGACATCCACTTTGCTGGGCTGTGATATGTGAAGCAACAATTAAAAAGTAACCCCCCAGTTTTGTCTATTGGTAGCTGTTGTACCTGTTTAAATACATTTGCATTTATCTTAGGTCTCACACTCTGTTCTGAAAGGTTGAGACTTCCACGACAAATTCTTCACTCTCTGATCAGAGAAATACTTAAAGATGTAGACTGTTTATTTAGCCCTTTTCTTTCTTATTCCCACTTCATAATACTAACGATGCAGTAATTCATGGCTGATATACTTCATTATTGTCAGTCATTTTACTGCCAGATCTGAAATTACACTTCCAATCCTATGACTTACTTTATCAGTTATAATAATAGGATCAGTTGGGTTGGCTTCAACATAACAAAGTAATTATTATTTTAGTATATTGATCTAAGCTTATTATTTCTGCCACCTTTTTACAGACAATCAATGCTAGATCTTACTTGTGTTGGTATCTTTTCTGAGATTATAAATGATACTTCTCCCAACCTGGTAACTACCACAAGAGGGTTATCACATTTATGTCAGATTAATTATTCAACTTAGTCACAGGGTCACCTCTTTGATTTTAATACAAATGTCAAAACATTACACATTTTCAAAATATAAAACCTTTAGTAAAAGAGATGAAAATATGAAAATATATTTGTATCTGCTTTATTTAGGCATTAAGTCCTAACAGAGAGCTCTTGTTGCTCTCACACAACACCAAGTCCTTTGTTTCTCTCTCAGACCCTGCAGTGATTAGACTGGGGATGCACAATCAGCTGGGAGGAAGCACAACTGGGCAGATGGCCTGAACTCATCAAAGACATATTCCATATCACATAGCATCCTAATAAGCAATAAAAGGGAAAAGAGAGAAGTTTTGGATGATTTGATATCTTTTGCTCAGGAACTGTCTGTGCAAGAGTCTACCCATAGGTGAGTGCCTTCTCTTACTTTTTGTTTTTCCACTTATTCCACTTCACTTATTAAACAACTTTTCTTTTAGGCTTTTTTTCTTATTGACCTTTCAACATTTTTTTCATTAGTTCTTTCTTTTCTCTTCCCTTTCCACTGAGGCTGATGCGGTAAAGTGAGCAAGCAGCTCAGCTGACAACCAGGGTTAATCCTAGAAACTCTTTATAATTGTCACACAGAAATAAATATAATCTCAAACCCTCATTACTATCAATAAAAAACCGACTAAAATAATAAATATCATAAACTATCACTAACTATACCAATCTGTAGAGACACATGGTTCCAAATATCTACAGACATTATATTAATTTTGACTAACTGGAGGTCAGATCTCTCTAAAATACACTTATTAATTTGTTCAAACTCACACTGATATTTTACGAATGTTGCAAAAAGATGAAGTGTATGTCTGTGATGTTTGCAATAATAACACTCTGAAAGCTACAGAAATCTTATTAAAGATGCAATAAGATGCACTTTTTTCTGAATGTAATGCAGAACAGTTAATGAATGTTTTTATCTATATATGTGTAAATTATGTTTTCTTGAAAAATCTCTTGCTGTTGAAGAAAAAATTAGCTACAATGAGATTCTCATGTCATGAATATATTTGGCATAGTTCCTATTTGGTTGTTCTTATCTAGTGCTTTGGAAAAAAGTTTTTTGATTAAACCGGTTCCTCCTAATAAAATCTGAGATCATTTTCAGAAAACCAAGAAAGTAAGAAATAAGTGTTTATTTTTAGAAAGTGGTGGTGAAAAACAAGATAATGAATCAATTGCCTGTGAAATTTTGAAACCATGGATCTTCTAGCTGTGCACAGGGCTTGTCAGAACTGGACACTCTTTACAGCTGTCTGGACAGATTTGTGATAATGGCTCTGTTGTTCCTTGTTTAGAGCAGGGCCTTGAACACATCTTACAGTAACTGGACCAGTGACAAAAAACAAAACATTGTTTACTTTTTTCCTCCATGACCTCTAAGAATTGGATAAAACATTGAGTTTGGTGAGATCTGGCATTAATTATTCTAGTTCAAGGCTTGGGTGAATTAGTCAACCTACTAAAAGGTTTCCTTTTGAGTAAATGAAGGGAAAAAAAATAAATAAGATACTGCACAGGAGGATTCCTCCTGTACTGAGAAATGTCTAACCAACAGGATGAACAGCCCTCCAGCAGTGCCTCATTACCTCCATTGTCAAGGGAACAATCTATCATGCCTTGCTTTAACAGGATGCTAACATTTAGTCACTTATCTTTCAGTGAGAGGAAGATCTTCGGAGCTTCTGCCTCTCCTAGGCAGCTGACTGGTTGATTAAGTACCTAATTATGTTTGAAGTTCTGCTTCTTGGGTCTTGGAGTTTCTGTAGGTAAAACATTTCTGGAAAAAATTGTTTTCCAGTACTGCATCAAGGAAGTACTGTTTTCTATCAATTTATAAACTTATTATCATGCATGAATAATTAAATTAAGGCTGCTTTTCTTCTATAAGAACTATGAATTGGTATTGTTGCCTTAAAAATCAAACAAACTCTATACATCTTATAGATGGATGTATATGGACAAACACTATCAACATTAACAGCAACAGATGCCACATTACCTCAGGCAGTTGATTCCAAACCCGGAGTATTTTGCCATCAGTTCCAATGAAACCCTTCAAGCTCTTCCTGATGGCAGATACAGGGTGGGTTTTTTCAGCTGGATCTAGATATTCTGTTGAGAATCAAGGTCTTATATAGGATGTTATGAATTCTTTTCAGAGCATGAGACAAAATAAAGAGAGACTGTTGATTATCTACCTGGCTTCATATGCAGCTCTATAATTTTGGTATTACCAAGAGCGAGATCAGTTTTACTACCTTAATGATTTTTATATATTGATAAAATACAGTCTCTGTGATGATATTTTATGAGAAAAGACTGAAAAGCAACTTTATCTTTTCCTAAAATTACTTGTAATTCAGCATGCATCAGAACTTCAGAATGGCAACTCTGTCCCAAACACAGAAGAAGATTTTCCTTTTCTGGCAATAGTGTATAATTAGAAGTGCCCATGTTCCAAAGAAAGAATTTTTACCATCATCTTGTTTCTGTCAATCATCAATTGAAAAATGTGAGTTAACAGAGTCGAGTAGAATAGATAAGACTAGACATTTTTGTACATGGTCTACAACAATAATCCAGTCCAACCACCTGGAACTCTCCAGGGCTGACCAAAGTTAAAGCATGTCCTTAAGGATTTAAACCATGACAGGCCTGGAATGCTGATGACCTCTATAGGAAGCCTGTTCCAGTGTTTGGACACTCTCTTAGGAAAGAGATGTTTCCTAATGTTCAGTCTAAACCTGCCCTGGTGCAGCACTGAGCCATTCCCTGTCCCTGGGCAGAAGGGACAAGAGCTCAGCACTGCCCTGTCCATCTCCTCTCCTCAGGAAGCTGCATAGAGCAATGAGGTTCCCCCTCAGTTTCCTCCTTTCCAGACTGGACAAGCCCAGAGCCCTCAGCTGCTCATCACAGGACATTCCTTCCAGCTTTCTTCAGCTTTCTTGCCCTCCTCTGGAGGCATTCAAGGACTTTCATATTTCACTTAAGTTGTGAGGGCCAGAACTACAGAGTGCACAAGAAAAGGTCACACATATACTGAATACAGAGGTAAAATCATCTCTTTTTCTCTTTTTACTGGCTGGTTATGCTGTGTTTGATGCACCTCAGAATGCAGCTACAGACCTCGCCAGACAACCAAGGCTTTGGCAGATGATGGTGAGAGGTTCTGCTGTTCTCTGTTCTCTGCTTCAGTACTCTGGGATGAATTCCATCTGGCTTTTAACTGATGAAACAGTTACAATTTCAGCATCCACAAATGAAAAATCACTGTTCCTGCAGTTGTGGTCCTTGGAGGAATGAGCAGCCCAAGTTTATCCGAATTATTGAAGACTGAGTTAAAAAAACCCCTATACAATGCTTCAGGACAGCCTGAAAATTTGTCTTAGATTTAAGACACCACATAATCTAGATCAATCAGGAGGGGCAACAGAGAAGTTAAAGAATAAAAAAAGAGACTCAGCTTCCCCTTGGTATTCATCATGCAGATGTATGCTAAAATTTTTTAGAATTACTTGCTACAGTGTTTTAGAATTACTTACCATTTAGAAGGAATTTATTTGTCTGTTGGTTCTAAGAAGGTATTTATCATAAACAGTTTATAAACTAAATCTAAAAATATGAACATTTGTTTTAAGTGTTGAACTCTGTGCCTCATCAGGAAACAAATGACTGTCTTGCAAGGTGTTCAGGAAAGATAAAAATCCTTGAAAAGAATTACATCTAGGAAGAAGAATTAATACATATTTTTCCAATTACATGTAGTTTATATTAGAATTTTTTATAATGATAACTACAAAGGAGACAATGCTTTAGCATTTACATTTATGCCAAATTCTGACAGTGATTATGGATTACCTAGGCATTACCCTTGCATTACCTCCTGTAGCATGTGCTGCTTTGTTAATACAGAAAAAATAATTGCTAGTCTTAAACATTTTACAAAATACATAATCTTAAAATGAGAATACTGCTTGCCTAATACTAATGTTTCTTGTTCCACCTGAAAAGCTACATTTTTAGTAGTTTCACTCAAAAGGCAACTTGTTTTCATTTAATTTATTTCCACTAATCTGTTGCTGCTAGGGATTAATTTTTGATTGATTATTTCCTCACACTCAAATGCAAGTTATCATGGCAAAAACTTCCACAGCAAGTAAAAGACATTTTAAATAACACTTTTTAATTAAAAGAGAACTATTAATCAGTTATACCAAGTTTGGGAAGTTTTGTGGCTGCAACAGAAAATATGGAGAGAAATTTATCTCAATTAATGTGTTTGGAGGTTATAGCCGTCTTTGTTGGTGGAAGATATAAATCTTGCTGTGTTAGAACCAGCAAGGTTAAATGTTTGTGGGTTTTTTTTCTTTCAATGTCTTGGGTTACGTAACCAAAAAAATGTTTATTCTATTCCATCTGTTGTAAGTGGTTGGGGAGGTGTTTCCTTTATCTCTTGCAACTCCAGGTGGAGAGAGGACGAATGCCTTCTGATAGTGGGTCAGCTGTTAAAACCAGGTGGGGCATTATTCCTTATCTCTTCCTCCACCCATCCTCCCTCCGGGGGATATCTTCTGTCAATGAGCCATTAAGGCTCACCAATGACATGACACATTACATCACCCCATTGTGAGATGCTCCACCCAGTGGGAGAAGCCAAACCATACCTACCTAGATAAAAATTTGATGTAGAGATACCAGATAGTGGTTTTTCACTGTGTTCCTAAAGGAAGACTGGACCCATCTCACTATTACTGGACCCTTTCTACAAACCATCTCTACTCCAACAGAACTACATCTGCCACTCCAGGAGGGCTTACTTTGGACAGCTTCCAACACCCTGACCAACAGGGTGTCAGGTTGTATTTCTGACTCTGTCAGGGTTACTAGGATTTTCTGTTTGTTTTGTTTGCTTGTTTTTTGTATTACTATATTTGTATTAATGTTTCTAGTAAAGAAACTTTTATTCCTATTCCTGGATCTTTGCCTGAAAGCCTTTAATTGCAAAATTATAATAATTTGGAAGGTGGGGGGAATTTACATTCTCCATTCCAAGGGAAACTCCAGCTTTCCCTGGCAGACACCTGTCTTCCCAAACCAAGACATTCAACTAATACCATACAAGTATGGTATAGTAAGTGTAGCTTTTGAAGTATTTGGAGAAGGGAACACAGTTATAGAATAGTTGTCTGAAAGGGAATTTGAAAACAATAAAAAAGGAAATACATATTTTGTATAATTCATTAACAGTATTCTTTATGTAGAAATTTTCAACTACAAGAATATAAGACATTTATTGGGGAAATATCAGGTGGGCAGGAGGAGGGAGAGGTTACTGTTGTTAGTTAACAATCCTGTTTAGAGATGCTTATATTCTTTGAACCATCACCATTTGGTATTTTTTGGTTTTACCTTTGGTTGCTATCTCCCTTTCCTGACAAGGAAGTCCAGGCTGTGAATGAGCAGTCTGCTGTCCTGCACTGGAATATTCTCAGAGAGCCCAGGTAGCTATTAATGTTTGGGATGCAGATCTGGTGCCCTGGGAAAGTGAGCTACAAATTCAATAATTGTCAGAATAAATGTATGAAATTTACAGGTAATCCTTTCACAACCCAGATGCTGGATTATTTTTTCTCATTATAAATAGGAGAATTACTACTCTTAGACCTAATTTCCCCCTGGTTTTATGCAGGTTTACAGTATGTTTTAGAGGGAATATGTCTTCCATTCTCACAGCTTTTGCCAGTGGTATAAAACAGTGGTCTCAGGAAAAAAAAGTAGAGCTACTGCAACTTGATATACACAACAAGGGCTGGGAAACATTATCAGGTTTCATTTTTTTTTTTTGGGGGGGGGGGGGGGGCGGTAATTTTATTTTCATATTCCTCTAAGGTTGACACTGCAAAAGGCTGTGGATGAGCAGAGAATCATATCAGTGTTTCATCTGCGCACTGCAAGGAAGAATACAAGAGCAAACAACCTCACAATATATGATAATGAATGCACTGCTTACCCTTCCCTGTCAGGTTTCTGATCTTGCAAGGCAGAAACCTCCAAACACTCCTTTCAGTACTGCAGAGGGAACAAAAAGTCAATATAACCCACAAGTAAACAACCTTTCTTACCTCCCCTGTCAGATTTGCTCAAATATTTTTAGTGGGTGGGCTCCCAGTAGTTAGGTTAAGGGTAAGTATAATTGTTTCTTCTAGGAGAAATATGACAAGGAATATGTTTTTAAAATGAGACTTACATGGATCATATTTTCTTGGAACCTTACTGAAACAATAAAGCTTTTGAGGTTAATCTGAATCGTTCTTTAGCCTTCCAAAGTATTTGCAATGTCTGAATTTTTTGTTGTCATTTGTTTCACTCATTAAAAACCTATAGACCTGTCTTTTTCCAAGGGAATGGAATGTACTTTTAAATTTGAAATTATGAAATTACTTTTTTTCTCCTCAGAAGCATTTCTTATTTTTGTGTCATGTTTAATTTTGCAAGTTTTTCCATAATGACTTGTTTTAAGGACTTGAATGTACTGTCTAAGCAATCTGAAATAATTGACTGAGATTATAATTCTCTTGGTAAAATATTGATGCACAAACGCTCAAGACAATTAGAAACTCAGTTCTGCCAATCTAATATTTAATTCTTTCTCATGTTTTGTTAATAAACAATAACCAGAAATAAGAGGAGAGAAACTGCAGGAGCTTTTATTATTCCAGCACACAGTCTTCTCAGGGTAGCAGAAATTATTTACCCACTCTGAAATGTTTAGTGTCAAGCCTTATGTGATGTGTGTCTCTTGTTTGGAGAGCAAACAGACCTTGTACTTCTGCTTCTGAACTATGGTTTCTGGATAGTTTGGAACACTCATGAGTTTACAGAAAATTACAGGTGTCACCTCCCTGTCACCTTCCACAGTTCTCTAATATTTATGTTAACTTCTGGTGCTCGTCAAAGAATCCTCCTGAGTTTAAAGTCTTTTTACTGTTGGTCAAGAGATATGGCCATGGTTGACAGCTTTTGTTTACTTGCTCAAGTTGAGCTTTCTAGGCTAATGAGGAAATTTTGTCATTAGGAGACTTCAAAGACATCTCCAAAACCTGTCTGCTTTTAAACTTTCCTGTTATCTGGTCTGGCTTCACAAACATTTTTTATTTTCACTTCCAAGTATCTCCTTTCAAGTGTCAAGTCTCTTGTATGTGTGGCAAAATACAAGGGGTTTTTTTAACTCTTCTCGACCAAAGAAATATTAACAAAGCATTTTATGTTTTATAAATATACTCCTATAAATATCACAACATGATTTTTATCATCACTGAAGCATGAATTTAAAATATGCTTACATATACATTTGGAATTAGACAAGGCATCCACCAAAATTATATCTATATGTGATGTTTAGAATTACTTTCAATTCCATAAACTGCCAGTCACTACAACCATTTAGTTCCCAATATTGGTGAAACCTTAGTAATGCTGCTTATTTATTTTGCAAAGGAAAAACTACTGCCACCTTTATATCTCAAGGCCGTCTTTACTTGGTCTTGTTTAAAAAATTCAGCAAGACACCATTAATTAAAAGTACTAAATAAAGTAATTTCAGCTAGCCAAGTCAAAGCCATGTCATTTTGGACCTTCCTATAGAAGGACGAGAATTTCTAGATTAAATAGGTAGCTAAAACAAATGTCATGAATTTTGTTCCAGGGCTCTATCTCTTTTCCCATGTTCCATAAGGAAAGACTTTGTCATCCTAGAAGAAGAGTTCTTAGACTTTTCGGGAGAGAGGAGCCTTCACAACCACTCTGAAATCTCAAGGATATGTATTTTTTTACTTATAGAAAGAAATCTAATGCCTGCTTCTTTTCTTCTTTGGTAAAATATTACTTCTTGTGTATGCTGTAACATATAAACTGAGTTCACACATATTGTGTCAAAATTGTCACTTTTTAGTCTATTTTTAATAGGAAAATGGTACAAAGATAAGCATGGGAAGGAATTTAGAATTTCACTTGAGTATGGTTTGCTGATCCTGTCCTAAATTATTATAAAAATATTTTCTTAAATTTGGATAATAGTTCCTAAAAACTACTTACAATACAAATAGTGTAGTTAAACATTAAAATCAAGTACTTTTATATGAAAATACCGGGAAGAGACAGTACAAGAGTTGCAACCTGCAGGTGCTGCCACACAATTCCAACTAAACTGTGAAGACAGATAAATAAATGTATGCTGTGCTCCATTAATAAGAACAGACATATAAGAATATTATTGTCATTAGTATCTTCAGAAATGTCTTTCAATAATTATACTTTTCTACAATTTCCATATAAATTTGATACTTCAGTCTGAGACGTTGACAATACTTTGATTGGCTCATGCCACATTTCAGCATTAAAAGCTTTATCATTATTGACTGAGCAAAGTCATCCAAGGCACAACATAATCATATCCTGAGTCGTAGAGGTCTTCCTTCTGGTGTGTGCTGGATTTATTTAATCATGTCATTTGCTCTAGCTTTTTAATAACACTTGGAAGACAAAGGAAAGCTGTTAAAGTTTTGACAGCTGTTCAGTTCCTTCAGGTTAGAAATATCTCATGAATCTGAGGGTTTACAGCAGTTTTTACTATTTTATACTTTAGCATAAAAATTTTTTTATATCTTGCTTTACATCATGAATAAAACTTATGGTTGCAGAGATATTAGCAATATTCCATGAATATCTGTCTTTCTGAGGTTTATAGACATTTGAAAGGAGGCTTTTAAAGCTTCATTTTGAGACAGTATAAAAAATCATATTGAATAATGATTTCTTATTCTCTTTCTTCATTAGATTTTGTGTTAAGAATATTTAAATAATAGTAAGCTCTCATACATTTCAAGATAGTAGGAAAAAAGGAAAAAAACTAAACCCTGTATCTTTATCGAAGAAATAACTTTATAAATTGGGCATTCTACTTCAACAATTTTCACCATTTCTTCAGTTTGAAAAGTGTTGAAATTACTTCAAAATTTGCTATGTATTTCCTGTTCTGTCTTTTTTGACCTTTGTTTAGGAGAAAATACTGGTAGAGAAAACAGAAATCAAAATGGTAGGAAAAGGAGGGATCAAAGACAGATTCACCCAAACAAAACCCCAAAAAAACCCCAAACACTTGCTATTTGTTTCAGTTTTAAAGATGAGATAGGAAAATTAAAATTTGATTAACATTTTCAAAAATAGTTTTGAATTAGTGAATTTCACAGAGAGAAATAGAGGAGGCAGAGAGACCCTTCAGAGACACCTGGACAAATCAGAGAGGTGCACATTCACCAATCTTATGGAGTTTAACAAGGGGAAGTGCTGGGTTCTGCACCTGGGATGGGGCAACCCTGGCTGTGTGCACAGACTGGAGAGCAGCGCTGCAGAAAGTGACCTGGGGGTCCTGGCTGGTGGCAAACTGAACATGAGCCAGCAGTGCCCTGGCAGCCAGGAGGGCCAGCCCTGTCCTGGGGACATCAGGGACAGCATGGCCAGCCAGGCAAGGAGGGGATTGTCCTGCTCTGCTCTGCACTGCGACAGTTTCGGGTACTACAATGTAGAGACATTAAATTATTAGAGAGTCCAGGGGAGGGCCACGAGGATGGTGAAGGGCCTTGAGGAGAAGCCATGTGAGGAGTGACTGAGGTCACTTGGTCTGTTCAGCCTGGAAGAGACTGAGGGGAGACCTCACTGCAGTTACAACTTCCTTGGGAGGGGAAGAGAAGGGGCAGACACTGATCTCTGCTCTGTGGTGACAGTGACAGGACCTGAGGGAATGGCCTGAAGCTGAATCAGGGTAGGTTTAAATTAGACATCAAAAAAAAGATCTTTTGCTTAGAGGGTGGTTGAACACTGGAACAGGATCCCTGGGGAAGTGGTCACAGCACCAAGGCTGACTGAGTTAAAGAGGTGTTTGGATAGCACTCCAAGGGATGTGTTTTGATTCTTGGGGTATCCTGCACAAGGCCAGGAGTTAGACGTGATCCTGATGGTTCCCTTCCAGCTCAGAATATTCTGTGCTTTTGTGAGATTCCATCATTGACTTGTTATAGGTTCTGTTAACTTTGGTTTCCTTCCTTGGAAGATACTATTGTCATAACATTCTTTCTCCTACAGGCTTAAACCTGTTCTGAAAAAAACATGTTTTCTGATAAAGACCTCAAAGAGAGTTTTAACAGACATACAACTGCATTCATGTTTCCTTGCAATATCTTTCTATGGAAAAAAATTGGAACTGATATGCTTCCCTGGAATATATCAATGAGAAATTTCTGCCAAATTTACTTTCTTCCTTTCCATTTATTTGAGCCAGTGCTAGCCAAAAGTAAATTTTACCAAATGAGGAGGAAGCTTTACATCCTCTCTAACTTCTTACCTGGTCATTAACCTGATTTTGGAAAAAGCGGTCAAAAAGGTTCAAATAAGAAATTAAATACCCAAAGAGGAAAAAAAATTTTGACTCTCATCTTCACAACAGATGATTATGTCCTTTTTCAGCCACCACAACCCAATTTACTGTAAACAAATTGGTTCTCCACCTATTCACTCTTTCTAGACATCTTGTGCTTACAGCTGCTGAAGTTGTACATAACATTTCAGATACTCTTTAAAAGAGTATTTTTGAGTATTCTTTATCCTAGCCACTCCATAAATTGTTATGATAAATATTTAAATACATACAGTACTTGTTTATATAAGACATAATGACTTTAAATTGGGCTGATTATATATGCCTGACTGAATGTATGTTAATAATTTATTTTCCACCAATTTGTTCCATTGCCTAGAGGGCTCTGAGAACACTAAACCAAAAATCCTTAAATATTAAATAGGAAAACAACTCAATTTGTCTGAACAATGATTGTTAGTTCAAAGTAAATAAACACACCCCCTTCATAATAGATGAATCTGTTCAGAATTCAAAGAACCAAATAATTTCAGATCAGACCTCTAGGCAAACTGCAAGTGAACAACAGAAGAAAGAAGTTTTAAGTGAGTATTACTTTTTTAATAGAATGCTGTAAGCAGGATTTGACCCAGAGTTTTTGACCAAAAGTTTTTCTGATCTGATGATCTTGACATACACAAAAAGAATCAGTAAGAGATTTTCTCAAACACAAAATACCAATTTTCATTTCAGTAAAAGATTTTCTATCCTACGGGATGTACTGCTGATCTCATTAGTTTTGCTATTCTGAATAAGCCATACTAGAATCTTTGAAATATATATTTAGACAGAATTCCTTCTTATTAATATCAAAATGGATGAAAAAATTTCAAATAGGAGAACACAGTTCCTTACAAAAATTCATTGCTACTCACAAGTACCAGTCTGTGGTAGCAAACTATGCTTTTAAAATTAGGGTGCTTGTAGACACTGCTGATGAAAGTCTAATTTTTCAATTACCATAAAAAGACACAAAAAGATATATGAATAGTAATATTGTTTTTTTTCTTGCCAGGTCTTGTAGGTTTAGCTCCCTGTGAATCCACCTGGAAGCATTACTGAGCAGCCCGTGTAGTCACGTTGTGTCATTTGCTCATATCAGGAAGCTCACCTGGCTTCTACCTGATTTCCCACAAATCCTCTGAGAGGGTTCATATCCTAAAACATTTCATGTGGCATTACAGATGCGTGTGGAGACAACTAGAAACAGATGTCAGCATTCACAAATTATCAATCAATGATCAATGTAGTTAATCAGGCCAGTGTTCATTTCAGCTTATAAGTGACAAAAGGCTCAGTTGAAGTGCTGCAATACAGACCCACCCCTGGGGCTGGATGTGTGGAGTGCCTGAATTTTCCTGGAGGCTGCTGAAGGCCTGGAGAAATGCTGTCAAGTACTTACAATGGCATTAGCTCCTAAGTTAAAGCAGGGCTTGCCTAGTTTAGGCAGCTAAACTGCTGTGTCTAAATTGTGGCATCTGTAAATTTGCCAGGTGTCCAGGAAGGAGGCTGGTTCTGCAAGAAGGCAGAACTTAGGGATGTTCCACAGAGCTCCTGTGCCACTGTGTGTCAGCCCATCTCTCTCCTCAGAAAGCCTGACTCTAATATTTTCCTTCTTCCTTCTAAAAAGAGTACTGTGATTTATCACCCCTGCTCCTAGTGCTCCTCTGTAGCCACTAGAAGAGTACCTAAGAGAGAGCACTGTACATTTAAGACCAGGGAGGAGCTGTTTTCCATGTAACACATGGGAATAGGTCTGTGCATTGCTGATCAGACACTGCACAAAGCTGGCTCCTGGACTATGAGTAGCTGCTGAAGAAATCAAGCAACAGGTTCTTTTAGGAAACTTTCTTGTTAGCTTACTCCTAAGCTACTCGTTATTAGATATTTCCCAGCCTCAGACTTAAGGTGTATAACTAAACTTCAACACATTTAATATTTTTCACACACACAAATAAAAAAGTGAATTTTGCCATGTTTTATGAAAAATGGGGAGAAAACTAAGCTATGATAATGTTGCATCCCTGACTACAATTGCTACTAGTTCTTCTTGTTCTCTTAATACCATTATTTTTTGCAGAAGCACCTCTGGCCTCAACTGTTCCATTTTTATGTTAAAGTAACACCACCCCACAAGTAAAGCCACCCAGCAAGTAGGACTCCTAGTTCTGTCCTTCCTCAGTGTGTGAATATGATGCCTCTTTGCACCTTTAGTCATCTCAAAGGCTTTTCATCTCCTCTTCACTGATGTGAGGGAAAGAATAACAATGTGAGGCTTCTCCTTCATGTAGTTGTCCACTCCCATGCAGAAGTGTGATAAATCTGTTTTTTTCTAGATTCAGTGGGGCCCAAAAGTTTAAAAGGTGGTCTGGAGCAGATTCATTGGAGCAGGCTGTTCAATATCAGCTTTCAATATTAACTAGTGACCCTTGCAACACCCCTGGGGTTTCTCTTCCAAGGGTTTTTTTCTGAGGGCATCTGCTATGAAGATAGGCTGAGAGAGTTGAGCTTGTTCAGCCGGGAGAGGAGAAGTCTCTGGGCACACTTTATTCCTTCCACTACCTAAAGGAAGCCTACAAGAAGGCTGGTGAGAGACCTTTTATATGGGCAAACAATGACAGGACAAGGGATAATGCTTTTAAATTGAAAGAGGGAAGGTTTAGATTAGATGTTGGGAAGAAATTCTTTACAGTGAGGCACAAGAACAGGTTGCCTAGAGCTGTAGATGCCTCATCCCTGGAATTGTTCAAGACCTGAGGTGCTCTCAGCAACCTAGGTCCAATAATTTGGCCTAGTGAAAGATGTCCCTGTCCAAGGTGGAGGCTTGGAATTGGACGATCTTTAATGTTCTTTCCAATACAAAGCATTTTATGTTTCTATGATATGTAAAACAAGCAACGTCTCTTCAGTGTCAACTGGGAGGTTCAGTTTTGCGCTCATGCCATGAATTGCCACAGGACACAAGCCATCAAAGTGTGAAGCATTACGCACACCATGCTTTACATCTCTGAATTTTATCCCTCTCCATCCTTCCTTTCTACTCTATTGTTTGCTGTTCTTTAGAAAGAATTAAATTAACTCATCAACCAATAACCATGGTAAAATTGTTTTATTAACACTAATAAAGTGCCTGGATTTACACTGAAAAATGCTCATTTTAGGTTCATTTTCAGGGTCTTTTTTCAAAGCCAAGAGTCTTGATTCAAAACACAATCTGTTTTCATTATATGAAATATTTATCTTTCCCTCCATGATACTTTTATCTTTCTTTTTATTTCTTGGTATAGTACTATTTTTAGAAATTGTATACTTACAAAAATGTCTCATAAATGAAAAAGAAAACAAACAGGAAAATGGAATTTTCCCTAAAAGAATATGACTTATTGGCCTGAAGCCAGTGAAGTAGCTTTTAACATTGCAAAATAAAATGAGAGTGCTCTGGAAAGCCAAGTTTCACTGTAGCTATTGAATCTTCATTATTAAAGGAACAAGAAGGAATGAAAACTATCTGGTTGCCTGTATTGGAATGGGTTGCTGAAGATGATAATCATGGTATGTATGGGGAAGGGTCCTTACTGGATTTAGATCTTTGGCTTTGTGAATTGTGCTGACAAATGTGTAACTATTTCTATAGCAACTCTACAGAGCTGGATTCACAAACTTCACTATGGGGTGATGAAGTGTGTTTATCAGACAGAATGAAAATTCAATGTGACCATGGGCAGCTCTAAGTTATGCAATCTTCATTTTATCCCAGATGTTGCTAGAGGAATTTCTCTTCTGTTTAATATCAACAACAGTTTTTCCCTTGACTTCACTCACTGTAGTCACATGTAATCATGTCAGCATTAAAATACAGATGCCCAAACTACCTTTGTTTTTATCCACAGCAGACAAGGGTGAGTGAAATCTTGGTGCAAAATATAAATAAAATAAATATATCAGACTGTACAGTATTTCTATGATAAATCAAATCTTTTACAGGATATCATTCAGTAAATTACATGGGAATATCTAGTTTAACCTGCATTAGATTTCATATGCTTCAAAAACCTATGTTATTTCTACTGGTAAAAAGCAAAAAAAAAAAAAATATGGATATATTCTAGAATGCCATCACAATGTATAACTGGCAAGAAAGTTGGATTACTTGTCCAGTCTAAATCAGACTGAAATGAAAATTTATGAAATTTCACAAAAAAACTAATTTCAGCATTTCTGACAGGAAATGTAACCCCAGGGCTCTCTGTAGCTGCTCCACGAAATTGATACTCTTTGTAGTTTCACCAAATTGCAACTTGGAATCCCAGGCTGTGTCTGTGTCTACAGGAAAAGCAAAGAGACTAAATGAGCTGCCTTAACCACCTTAACAAGCAAGTTTGCTGCTCTATGCAAGGTGCCATTGCTGTCCTGATTCAATGTCACCATGTTTACCATATGAACCTGTGTCTTTTTCAGTAAACTCTTTTTCATAGTTAATTTTTTCTGGTAGGAGTAATATATCACTTTTTATAACATAATATTATTTGCCTTTGTTTTCTACTTATTTCTAGATAATATTTCCAAAATCAGTAATTTATTAGATTTGCTTTTTTGATTTACTTATTATAAGCCATGAAAGATCATCAGCTTGTTCATTATTGGTAGCAAAAGAATTATTTTCTTTCATTTTAGGCCAGTTGTAACTTCTGCCTGAAATTTTATTTTGTGTGCGTTCTCATTAATATTCAAAAAGACTGCTCACTGCAGGCAAAGTTTAAAGCCTGTACAACTGTAATTTTTCTCACAATATTCTACAGAACAAAGAGTATTCCAGAAAATAAAATCAGACCTTGATATATTGCAACCATTTATCACTTTTAAATTCCCTTTATTTCTGAAGTGAGGGGAATGTAAATCAGAATTAAGACACAGTGCTGGCAAATTCTGCCAGTCTTCAGTTTCTCAGAACTCAGGTCCCTGGGGTTTGAGAGTACTGAAAAATGGCTATTGCATACCAAAAGTAGGAGGAAGTCCCTGTGTCTCTATGCTATTAGCATAATTCTGCATTGCAGATCTGTTTTGGACTCTGGTTTAATTAATAAAATTATACAAAATTCTGGAGGAAGGAGAAACCCTTTCCCCCTGAAGAAGCTGCATTGCAGTATCTAAGGTACAGAGCCTCTTGTTTTGCTTTTCTGGCATCAAGCTTTTCCTGGCTTAGCTTTCTGTTGATTCCATGCCTGGAGAATGTGAGCAAAGGCCCCTTTCCCCAGTCCCCCTGTCCTTTCTGCACTCTGAGGGATGGAGCGTTCTACCAGGAAGGAGGTGACATGGGCTTGAGTCTTCCCAAGCTGGAAACACTAATATGGTCTCTGGTCTTCATGTGATGGGGGCACCATCACCATCTCCTCCAGTGTGGCTTACTCTCCTTCATTGATTGCCAGTTCTCACATAACCTCTGATATTTTTGAGCAGCTCTCCCTTCTGAGGCATCCTATATGTCTGTGTGTTGTATTGTCATAGTCTTAGGCTGTTGATTTAAGCATCAGAACTGTGACCAAGACACACTTGAGTTTTAACGCAGATGTTTTCCTCCACGACTAAATTGTGAGAAAATAAATGTAACTAAAATAAGCTCATTTTTAGTGAAAAACATAAAGAAAATAAAGACTACTTTTTATTCTGGGATATATGGAAATAAGGATTAGCTTTCATTCTGTTCACTTCAGTGCTGTGGAAGAAGAAGAAAGAAAAGAAAGCTTCTCCTTTTTTTACGTGTACAGGGATGCACAGCATAAATATCCCATGACAAAGGGGCTATTTTTTTGTATTGTGATAAAAAGGAATGCTGCTCTACAGAGTAGAGATCCATTGCAGATCCTAATACAACCAAAGGATAAATAAACTTATCAGCTCTCATTAAGACATACAAAGTGACTGTCATTAAAAATGTCTTTCTAGGCTCAGATAATGTTTTGCCCATACATACTTGGGAGGAGTCCCTAGGCTCCAAGAGACAGTGAACACAATTTCAGTGTGTCCAAAATACCCTCTTGCCTCCTTGTCCTCAGCTGCTGGATTTATAGGTAGATCAGAACACTCACTGGTCATTTTGTCTTTGCTCGGAGTGGGAATTTAGGCAATACATTAATAAAATTAATGAACCTTGTCAATAGTGCAGATTTTCTTGTCATAATATCCTCTTAAAAAGATGAAACAGACTACACAGTGTTTGAAGAATTCTAAAAACTTCTTTAATAGAAGCATGCATAAGAACCCAGTTTCTTTTTACTAGTCAAATGCTCAAGCATGTTTTGTTGGTTTGGTTTCTTTGTACCTTATACATTTTTGCATCAGAAACATAGAAGCTAGAAAGCAGGTACAGTGTTCCTCTAGAAGAAATAAAAATTGAGGATGTTCTATCACACAAGAAAAATGAGACCTTGAATGAAAATGGGGAGTAGTTTAATTTTAGAGAATAGATTAGCAAATATCTCCTTGACTGGAAAAATTGGATGAGGGATTTGGCCTTAAAATGCCTGGGTATGACATCATTGACAACAACAACAGCTACTCATCACAGTGATAAATCAACAATTGTTTCTTAGGCACTGACTATAATTCACTGTAATTCAAATCTGTCAACTACTAGAAAACAATGAGAAAACCAGAAAGTTAAAACAAGGGAGAAAAGCTCCAAGGAATAAAATGACAAAATTATAATTTTGATATCTAAACAAAAGCCCTCAGGCTCCATCACATGCTGCTAGTTATATGTGTGCTTAATTAGTATGAGAAATTAGAACATGTAATTTCTCTATTACTTTGGTATTTATTCACTATGAGAGACATTCCTGGCCCCATTGATTGAATCACTGCTGAGCTGCTCTGCAAGAGAATGAGTCCCTCTGAAAGAGTGGGTGTGGAGAGGTCACCGGTGCTCTTGGAGGAGCACAGTTTTGGTGACACAACTCCAGGAGTGCCAGTGCTGTCAAACAGGACACATTGCTACATGCTTTTTGCCAGGTGCCCTGGGAGACCTCTCTAGCTCCAATAATTTGGATCAAAACACATGCAGTCTGGTCCTGAGCTTGTGAGACCATGAGAATTCCAGAGGGCTGCAATAATAGCTGAGCTTTCCTATTTTAAATACAGCAAAGGTGTTTGGCTCCTAAAAATCTAGGTACCCAAGAGGTTTCAAAGATTCTTCAAAAGCAAAGTGGTTGAACAAAAAGGTCCCAAAATTCATCTGTCTTATTTGAACAGCTGTCAAGATGCACTGACAATATATTGCCTGGATGAAAATGGAAAGTAGGCAGCACTAAATAAATATGATAACTTCATATTTAAATAAATATGATAGATTCATATGACTGTGGATATCATATATTACATGAGTCAATGAATCTCACATAACCTGGAGTGACAACAAAAACTGATGTTTGCACCCAAATTCACATTAAGAAATGCACGGTATTTATGTGGAAATAATTATCATGCAATATTTGTTCATTTTAATCTTCATAAGTGGATGAAGGAATGTTCAGCTATGGCACAGCTGAGTCTATAATTTCAGGATTAAAAAGGGTATTTGAAACCTTAGAGAATTAGTAAAATTTGTTCTAAAAAGCCTCTACCCCAGCTACTATGAAAGTTTCATAAAATGGAGACTTTTTAGCATGCAACATGCCTCTGGCATATTCAGATTTTTGTTTGACATCTTCTAGAGTACCATACCTAATATGACTGACAAGCTCCATTCTAGAAAAAGAGCTTGAAAAAACCTATATTTTATTGAGTAGCCCTATAGACAAAAGAGTTGATTGTATTCCACTCTGTACAATTCCTAAAACATAACTCAGTGAAGGCTGTTCCCAGTCAGGGTGTTGAGATCCCTGCTGCATGGTCCCTGAGGAGCAAGAATGAGGCAGCAGTGTGTGCATTACTGTTAAGACTTGTGGTAAGATGCTATGTTAAAGTTATTTTCATGTGTGGAAATCCCTTAGCTATTTATCTGAATATTGTTGTTAATGGTTTTAATTTAACAATTTCCTGGTTCTTTTTTTTTTTCCCCCAAGTGTCTTGCTAAAGAATTAGGGGTTTTGATTAGATAACCAAAGTAAACTCCAATAGCAAAATTTTGATGATTAATCAGTATGAACAGAAAAAACATAATGAAAAAAAAGCATTTTCTAAGTTATATTTAATTTCATGAATACCACTTCTCTTTAGTTATTGGGACTATTACTCATGAATCCAAGCTGCAAGATCATTTTCACTGAATTAGTGGCAAAGATAATTATTTTTATTGCTCCCAACAAACAGAACCTTACTGCCTGTTGTTTTTCTGGTTTGCACTTATAATTTCTTTGCAACAGCAAAATAAAATTATTAGCAGGTGTTAAATGAAAATATTCCCAAATATATCTGCTAAAAATATTAAAGAACCATTTGTCAAAAATTGCTATTGAGGACTCTACTACATTAATTTATGCAGCTTGTGCATGTTTTTATGCCATGCAATGAAATTTTCTTCTTTTTTGTCTGCTTAAACTTCAACTACATTATATTTCCATGTATTTAAATTATCAAGAAGGTCACAATGACTTTCCAAATATTTTATGAAAGTGTTTTAGGGTCGCATGGACTTTACCAGAGCAACCTCAGGAAGCTGGAGGAGTGGCCAGCAAGAAACACATAAAGTTCAGCAGAACCAGAGGTAAAGGCCTGCATCAGTGGCCACCCTGTGCTGTGATACAGAGGTGACTGACTCAGTGACACATCTGCAGAAAAGGTTGTGGGGACCTGGTGGATGGAAGTCAGCTGTGTGCCCTGACAGCAGTAAAGTTTGAATATGTCCTGAGCTGAATTACCAATTGCATAGGCAGACAGATGGCTGGATGATTTTTCCCCGTTATTTTACACACAAGTGGTTGCACCTGGAAGAGTCCAGGTTGGTACTCTCTTCTGAGTACAAAAAAGATGTTCGGAAACTGCAGAGTCCAGTAAAAGGGAAGAAAAATGACTGGGGGAAGAAGCATTGGACACATCAGAAACTGGTTCTTCTAAGTTGCCTAAGCTTCATTTAAAAATAAAGGTTGTGGAAATCTTGAACATACTAGTAAAGTTTAATAATATGAATCCTTGTTTTTCATTTCTGATGGCAAAAAGAACTGATTTCAAACACTTGAAGTGAAAAGTTGTAACTTTTCTTGAAGAATTGAAGAAAGTTGCAAAATAAGCTGGAGAGAATATTTTTCTTCCCATTACCTCAAAGAATCCCTTTTCATCAAAAGATATTGAATGTTTAAAGGTGATAAATGACTATTAAGAACGAAACTTTGCAATTCCCAAAGCAAGACTATAATGAGCACTTTTAAACACTTAGGTGTATTATGTAGCTGTCAAAGCTGCTATGCTTCAAGACCAAAAGAGAGGAAAAAAAAAAAAAAAAAAAAAAAGAAAAGAAAAGAAAAAAAAAAAAAAAAAAAGAAGAAGAAAAAAGAGTGAGAAATGTTGTGCAGTGAATAAAAGTATTATCAGACTCGGTGGGGTGAAAAAATGCTTACTGGCTGTTTAAATTTCTCAGCATTGCAGACCAAGAATTTTGCTGTTCTAAAGAGCAACAGCCCAGACAGGATGAAGCTGTGTGAGTAAAGGGAGGGGGTCAAGGCTAAAAAAATATCCAGGGATTAATACCATTACAGAACTGAAGAGATGGAGACTGAATTCTCTTGAGGGACCAAGTTCAGAAATAGCTACAGGTCTATATTGTCCTCAGCAGCAGCAGCCCAGCTTTTCAGGATGCCAGCCCTGGCACAAGAGATCCAGGGAATCACAGTACTGTACATATCTTTGTCAGACTGCTCCTTCTTCACTGCTGTGTCTTCAGTTACTGGCAGTGAGTAGATTTAATCCTGTGACTCTAAGGATATTTCAGATACTCCTACACCTTATTTAAGAACTGATTAAAAGGGCCATATTACAGGTCGTTGCATTCTTTTCCAGTTTTTATCTACAAGAACTGGCACACTCAGGTGCATATTCAGGAGCACTAAACTAGGCTGGGATATTCCATTGACCTTCTGATATTTTCTCTCACCTTGCATCTTGGAAAGGTAACATTTATTCAAAATAGTTTGTTCTTGCCCATAAGTAATGATAGTAGCCAGATTTCTGTCATATTACTTGTCCTGTGAAATACATGTTGTACACATGTTCACTAGGGAATGTGAGGCCTTAGCCAGACCTAACAGTCTGTGATGGTAGAGTTAATTTTCTTCCTGCTGTGTGCAGCCCAGTGGTTTTTCACTGATACCTTCCTGCTGGCTACATAGTTTACTTCAGCTTCAGTTGCTGCCTTGAATATCATTTGATCTGTACCTTGAAATAGATACAAATCAGCATATCTGTCCTGCTGGAAATCTTCACATTAGGGAGTTTTCAGCTGGAAGGGGAACAAAATTTGTGAATTTGTTTAGTTGTCAGTTTTATTTGGACAACTATGGGCATTGTCTCCAGCTCTACTGCAACCAGCCTGACTCCATGTCCTTCCTTCATCATGCAATCACTCAGAACAAACTACTGAGGCCACCTGGAAGAAAAATCTGGCATGAGACACAGCTGGTCACTCATGAATGCTTTGTAGAATGACAAATAGAAATGAAGCAGATGTTCAGGTTCACCTGACTTTAAACTGTGAAAGCTAATTAACTTACACACCACTACACTGTGGGTGCTGCGTTTGGCTAGAAAAACACCTCCATCTATTAAAAATGTAAAGGTCAAAAGAAAAAAAACAAGGACATCCACCTGGTACTTAGCTGAATTAAACAAAAACCCTCAACTACAAAAGGAGTTAATAAGGCTTCTGTTTGTGAATGGTTACAGTCTGGAAATATTGTCTTCTGGGGATTTTTGAATAAAAATAATTGCATAAGTCTGATTCACTCATGATCTTTCTTTGCCACTTGGAAAGTGAATAGGCCTTTCTTACTGAGTAATGGGTAAGGGGAAAACAAATACTAGGTTACTTTTGAGCCAGTGTTTTTTCCAGGACATGATCTAAATTCATCATCTCCCATCACCTTAAGTTTACACATAGAGTAAAATCTTTTTGGTTCAGATTTTTTACCTATTGAATATTACCACACATCTAGCTTTAGAACTAATATTAAAATGTTTGTGCTGGGTTTTCAATTCTTCTTTAGGTGGGGAAAGTTAAATATTTATTGAAGAGGATATCTAAGATGTGTATACTAATTAGGTGGGTGTGGAATAAAAATAGATGGAAGGTGGTACCTGGAAATCCGCTACTTGCTTAGATTTATGTGTTTACATGAGATGCAGCACTAAAGAAAGAGAGCAGTTTGAAATCACCTTAGAACATAATTACCTCTGTTTGTTACCCACTTTTAGCTTCAGATCCTACTTTTTACATAAAAATCCTCTGGTTAGCATACCCACAGAAAAATCAGAAGAAATTCACTTCAGACTGAGATTTGTGAATCTCTAACTTCCCCTGTGGAGTTTGTCATATCATCAACGATCAGATTTTCAAAAAAGGTAGGATAAGGACATTTCCTGTCAGATCCTTAGAGGTCAAAAATTACTACAAACTGTGAGATTATGCTCCTTAAGAAAGAGAATAAGCCTGGTGTAAAGGCCAGTTGCAGTTACTAAGGGATTTGTGGTGAGAAAGTCTTAGGTCCTCTTTTTTGAAGAGAGATTGTAACCCAGAGTTGTAAGATGAGATGTAGAGCCACCCTTTGCTGTAGAGCCTGGTAACCCTTGCCTAATCTCTCCCTGATCCCAGATGTCTCATTTCTCTCTGCATGTGTGTCCCAACAGGGCTGCAGAGATCCCATATAATGTGAGTTTTGACATTATCCTGGCTTTCTGGGGCAGTGGAGGTGAAAAGTCTAAGTGCACAAAAGAAGTTTAAAATCCAGGCTCTCCTATTAAAACTAAAAAAACCCCAAAACTGTCCCTTTTGGTGTGAACTTTGAATCAAGCTTCCTTTTCTTATTAATTACTCTCTACCCACAATCCTGGTGGATTTTTTGAGGCAGAAGAAGATCCTCCAAAGCCCGCCTGCTGCCAAGACTTAAAAATCTAGGCCTTATGCTCCTTGGTTTATGTTTTACTCACCAGATTATGGGGTATGGCACTGACGCCATGCACATGGGTATTCTAAGCTGGGAATTTTGATAGAAAAGCATCCAAGATTTTAAACCTTTAATAAACTGAGGTGCTGATAATATATCTCAAATATATATCTTATATGTCAAAATATAAGGGGTAATAGAACTTCAGTCTGTGAAATCTCCTGATAGAATATGATGTCTTTGGTGCTGGGACATTTGGACAAGAAGGCAGAGATTTCACTGGCTTAGTCTCTACCTTAGGTACCTGCAGACAGGTTCAAAAAGTAACTACATTCCATTGGGTTTAATTTAAAGCTCCTGAATGCCACTGAGAATCTGAATCCTTAATTTTATTTAAAGTGAAGCTTAGACACTTTTGGATTCAGAGAATTAATGACTAGAAATCTGGGCTGAGTTCCAAGATCCAGAAAGGCTGAAAAACTGATAGATATATACTGTTCCCTTTAGATTTCCATTACCCAAAGGATGTTTTATCCTGTTTGATGGAAATGGAATGTTGAAGCTGTTATTTAACTTCGTACTGTCAGTGAGTAAAAATTTGGTGAAATAAAAATAGTATATACAGCTCTATACAAGAACTGGTACTTTGAAAAATAATAGGGCATTCTAAACAATCCTATATTTCAGGAAGAGAAAAATACTGCACATTATCCTAGGAAGATTATTCTTTTTAAATCCTCTTTTAGTCCATTCTCTTAAGACCAGAAGAAATGAGAATGCATTTATGTAAGTCTGTATTTATTTACAGGAGCCAGAAGTGTGTCCTTGGAGTAAAGTAGGCAAAGGGAAACCAGGCTGCATTAAGCAAAACGTTGTCAGCAGGTTAAGAAGTTGTTGTTTCCCCACTACTCAGCCCTGGTGAGGTGCTTGTGGAGTGCTGTGTCCAGTTCTGGGCTCCTCAGTACAAGAGGAGACACTGGAGGGAGTTTGGTGAAAGGTGGCAGAGGTGACTAAGGGCTGGAGAACCCCACCTCAGGAAAGGCTGAGAGAGATGAGGCTGTTCAGCCTGGAGAAGAGAGGGCTCTGGGGGGATCTCAAGGCTGCATGTAGATACCTGGAGAGAGGCTGCAAAGACAGAGCCAGGCTCTTCTCTTCTTTGCAGTGGACGCAAACTGAAACACAGAGGTTCTGTATGAACACCAGGAAAGACTTTCCCATTGTGAGGATGACTGAGCTGGGGCACAGATTGCTCAGAGAGGTGTGGAATCTCTATCCTTGGAGGTATTCAAAAGGCATCTGGACATGACTTTGATCCACTGGCTGTGGGAAGCCCTGCTTGAAAAAGAGAATTGTAAAGGACTATTGTCGTTCCAACTTCAATCTTTTGTGTCTATGTGGTAAATAGATATATCTACATAGAGGGGTTGTGTGTGTGTGTACATGTGTGTATATATGCAGAGACATGATTACTATAAATGAGCATATACTTAAGTGAAAATATATATGTATATACAAATTTATAGCTCAGGCATATCTACATTGTAGATATATAGAATAGGCTTACAAAATTACATATTTATAGATTTACATTATATTCATTGTTCCATCTCTATATATATGAATTATACTATTTTTCCCATTTACAGTTTGAACTGGATAGCAGTTTTCTAAGGGAATTATAATAAAAAGATACAAATTTTTATTACAGCTGGTTGATTTCTATTTGTACTTTATATGCAGATACTAAATATTAAGCAATTATAAACCACGCCTATATTTCAAGCAGGAATACATATTCTAGATAAACTAATGAATAAAGAAATAGAATATTATGAATTTGTCACATATAGCAGCTGTATTTAGTATTTGTTGTCATTTCTGCCTAAGGTGTGGTTGCCTGGGAGATACCACTCTAAGAGTGTGAGCCCTTTCACATTTTTGTGGACAATCACCTTTCTTAAGTTTCTGTTCTTTCTTTCCCATCCCCTGCATATTATTCTGAACTCTTGCACATGATGATATCTGACTCAGTTTGATCTGCTTTTGTACTTACTACCCAGAAAAACTGGTTCTCCATTTAGCCACATAGAAATTTGAAATTAATTTTTGATCCTCTATTGAGAAAAAGGCCATCCTGTGAAATTGAATTTCTTTTTTCACAGGAATAAAATTACCCACTAGTTATAATTTTAGCAAATTATGCTTGTCTTATTTCTAATTGCCCTTTTCAAAATTAACAATAATCTTTGGTAGTTAGAAAGTAATCAGTTTTACTGGATCTTCTATCATTCTCTAAGGAAAGGAAAATGAACAAATATAAAAGAGAAAATCTACTTTTGAATGGCTCCATCTAAATTCTGACTAGATAACTTCAGTGTATTCTTTTTGAAGCATGTGCTTTATTTGATTTAGGTCTATTTTGAAGGACGTCACTTCCAGCCCTTGTAACTTTGCTATGTCTTGTCATCTCATTCTTTTCACCTGTTAATAAATATTCAGAGGAATGCTTTGTCTAAAGGAAGAAGGCCTTTGACTTAAATAAAAAGATTTGGTCCATTTTCTAAGAGAAAACTTGCATTTTTACTGCATAGATTAGAAATACATACAACTATGCTAGTTTAATATAGTAATTTATTTCAAAACAGGCATTCATTGAACAACATTATACTCATCTGCTCCTAACTCACAAGTAAATTTCAGATTTGATTGGTACCCATTTTTCAGTAAAACTCCCACTTCTTCAGGGCTTGTGTATTGTTAATGAGTTTTCTCTTTGGAGATTTCTTGTCCAATCTCTTGACACAGAGCATTTTCATACTTTAAATTGCAAGTTTACTTAGCTTCCTTTTATCAACCTTTTACTCAAAAAAGCTAAAACTGAAGCAGCAAAGGAAATAAAGCTAGTACATTGAAACCTAGGCAATATAATTAAATCCATCCTTATTTTAATCATGAAAGTCAAAAATGGCAAGCTTATGGATAGCCACTCTCTTTTGTATGAAAGGAAATAATTAGAAAAATGTTTGGTTTTGTACATAGCTCTGAACTTTATTTCATGTATATTTTTGAATGAACTATATAAAATATTCAGGTTTATGTGATATATCTTGCTCAGGATCTCCACCAGCATCTTCCTACACTCTGGGACTATATGCATTTCATCATGAGAAATATAATTGCTTTTTGTACTCCAGGTTTGGATGATAAGTATTAGCAATTCTATTTAGAATGGATCTTCACCTTGCCAGACTACAACATATAAAGCTGTAAAATGCTGAACTTTTGGGACTGTTTTAATTTTTTTTTTCTCATAAATAGTGTATTTTCCTGAATATTTAATTTCACAAAAAGAAAAATGTGTCTGGAAGTGCTGATGACTTCAGCAAAGACAGTGTTTGCTAATTACTTTCTTACATACTCCATTTGATTATTTGATTACTTTTTTTTTTCAGGTTGCACATTTAGCTGTCAGCATCATTTACTTCTAATAAAGGTTAGGCCAGTTAAGTAGTCTGTCAGACAGAGAAATTACACCAATTCTTTTTGTCTACTGAGATTTTTTTATGGCCTTTTGTACTGATATTCTGGGAGTTTATGAAAAATGTTATTGCTTCATTCTTTGATTGATTGGTTTGGAGTAAATATACATGCAGAGAGTGAGATGAAGGACATGGTGTGCCTAAGGCTGGCGAGCAGCAAATGTAGGAGTGCAGGAAAGAATGTCAAATTTATGAAGGATTAAGATGAAAAAATTTAGGGAATATGACCAATATCTTGAAGTAAACAAAGCTCAAACTACATGTGAAATAACAGTTCTGTGAGAAAACTTTGTGCCACACTATTTCTAAGCTTTTTTCACTAAAAAAAAAAACACCCTCTAGAATTCTATGATAGCTTCCCTAAAAATTTAACTAAGAAACAGTAGTTATTAAGAATTATTATTTAATTAATCTTCAGAATTTAGGTCAAAATTTCAGATAGGAGCATGGAATAGATTTAGTCTGTCCAAATTAGTCACCCCATAAACCAGATTTTAATATACCTTTCCCTTTCTTTAGTCCCTCAATAAGGGCAACAAGGGCAGAAATGTATGGAAGTATAAGGTAGGTACTGTGTATTCTCTGCTGTAAAGAAATTTCCATCATCTATAAAGGAGGATGCTATTTCACTTGTCTTGAGCCTACTGTTCTTCACCTTACTAGCTCTCTGATAATTGCAGGCTACCCAGTCGAAGTAAGGCGTTACTGCTGTTTTGAAAGCATGAGGCCTGTATTTAGTATTGTTTATACAATTTTCAGTTGGCCAATTTTCCATAATTTCTATATTTCAAATTTAACTGTAAGTGATGCATAAAAAATTGTATGGGTCTGTTTTTGGAGGAAATTGATAAATTTATAAGCAGGTGAGCTGCAAAAATAATTTTATCACATTTTCAGTAATTTCAAAATTGTGGTTGCCTTCCAGCTGAAGTACTGACAGGTCTGTTAAATACACACCTGGTTCATAAAGTATTTTTGGGCTGAACTGCATAGTGGCTAGAATACAGGTATCTAAGCCAAGATCAGGAGGCCACAAGAGCCTCTTCAAGAATTTACCTTAAGCCAGCTGAGGTTCAGTTGTTCTTAAAGGCTCAGAAGCTTGAAGAAGGGATGCAGACATTAAGGGGCAGACGGAAATTCACTGATCAGTTTTCTTAATGTATCTTGATCTTATCAAAAAGCTGAAGGCTGAGAAGTATGAAGTGCCTTAACATGGAATACTTCCACCCATCACAAAAGCAGAAAATTTGGCAAATATATTTATTTACACTAAGGCACAGTATATGCAGAGTTAAATGACTTGGTTTGCTTTTGTTCATAACACTTTGGAGCTCAGCCCTCTGCAAAGTGGTCTGTTAGGGTGATGGGGAATAACTCCTTTATTTTAAAGGACCTTTGAGCTTCAGATGTCTCTAACTTACTTGTGTGATGAATGGAGCCAACCCATGGATCTCAGTCTGATAGGACAGAAGAAAATCCAGAGACCATGTTGCAGAAGACAAGCTTAATCCATACCAGGTGAGGCAGGTTGCAGAATTCTAATTAACCAGGCTTAAATCTCTAGTCCCTGCAATGCATGCACAGAATTACTCTACATGGGGAAAGGGTTGGTGGAAGTATTGAAGCAATTCAGACTCCAGTGATGTGTGCTGTGTTCTCTTGGAACACAGTCTGTGGCATAAGTTATGGCATTGTATGGGCTAGTTTCTCTGAAGGTCTTTCTTGAATGAATCCTGTTCAATTAGCTGGTCATTCAGGTATTAGGTGCCACTGTTTTTATCTGGCTGTGCTTTTTTTCAGTGAGGCATCATTCATGGGCAAGGCACCTGCTCAAAAAGAAAATCAGAGTAACTATAGTGTCAGTCTGTATTGTGAAATAATTGTTGTGTGAAATTACATCTGGTCATTTACACCGGATATAAGAGTATCATTCTGTTCCATGTTGGAAGTTGTTAAGAAGGAAGCATGGAGAATAGTTTGAATTGAAAAAAAAAAGAAAAAATTAGTTGCTTTTTTTGTTTGTTAGCTGTAATCAGGTCACTGATTTTTAAATTGAGAATTTCATTTTTTTTCTGTTGTTAGCAGAAGATAAATCTTATACTAAGAAAAGCATCTTTCCTTAACAAGAGGTTAATTAAAGTACTAATACAGTTCAAGTGCAAACAACAGGACAAAATCCTGTTCTGCAACATAATAAGGTAATTTGATAGTATATCTCAGTAAGAAAGCTTAAAAAAGCACTGTAATACAAAATTAAACACTTATCAAGGCACAGCATATAGACAAGACACTAATTCACTGTCCATTTCTGACTGATATTGGAGACACTTTTTGCACAATATTTTTTCTTACTTTCTGGATTGGAATGTATCCATGCTCACTTCATCATCATGACCTTGCCTGAAAGGTTTGTAGTATTTGATGGCTCTGATGGGGAGCATTTGCTATTACTTATTTTCTCTGACTGGGGAAACAGGTAGAAAATGGGTCATTAAAACCAGTAATATTGCACATAAACATTTCGAGTGATCTATGGAACATGCAATATAGTCCCCTATGGCAGGAAGGTTGCAACCAAATGATCCCTCAGATCTCAAACCAATCACAAACCAATTTTGTGATTCTGTGATTCTTAAAGAATGAAGAGGCTTTTATTACTTCATGGTCCATAATATTTTGGAATATTTTTCATACTGCATGACAAATACATATAAAAAACATAAAATACAAAATATTTTGGTGCTTGTACACACAAGTAATAACTTTCTGAACTGCCTGTGTATTAAAGCTGCGTTTATACTTGTAGTTGCTTCAGATACAGTATCTTAAATTGGCCCTGTATGAGCATTTCATTCTAACAGCAAAGCACTCATGAAATGTTTTGGTTATAATTGTCTGATTCTGCTGCTGATGGCACTGTTCCCATTTGTTCAGTTTTATTGTTTCCTCATAACCTCTTGTCTTTAGAAGGAACTATTGCTTTTAGACCTACTTGTTAGGTTTTGATCAATTAAAGATTTTGCTAGCTTCTTTTCTCCCTTCTCAATAATGCTAAATTGAAGTGGAAGGCAGAGAGTGTTGACATTAATGGGCTTTCCTTTGAGTTTGACTGCCCCCATTGGGAATGAATGCTAAAGGTCCTTGTAGGTCCCTGTATGAGCCTTCATGCACTACAGCTCTGCAGGAATGTGTGCCCAGGCCATACAGGAACAAGCAATCCTCACCCTGCAGTGGTCATTGTCCATTTTGTTGTCTAGTTTTGATTAACTTTATTTCAGTATTTCACTGGACTCATCTTTCTTTCTGCTTGTATTTTTTTTGTTTTTCAGCTAAATTTTGTTTGTAAGTACCCAGGGATATAAAACCTTTTGTTTTCTTTCTATATTTTTCTTTTGTTTTCTTTCTATCCCCATAAAACAACAGAAACACAAAGAAAAGCAAAGATTATACATCTATATTATGCAGATATTCTTTTGGGCCGTATTTTCTGGGAAATTACTCAAAACTTCCTCTGAAAAACCAAGACTTTTTTTTTTTTTCCCCACATTCCTGTATTATTAATTCTACCAGTTTTGCAATGCTTAGGAATTCCTGATCAAGTTTCCTCCTCCATTGCCCTGAAGGTACAGGGAATCAAGCTATGTTTTTGTCATCTAATTAGAGAATTGCTGTAAGTCTCCCACTAATCCTATTGTTTGCCATGTTTATAATGACTGAGATACTTCTCCTTCATAATTAAGGATAGATCTCCACTTTCCCCATTCTTGTTCTTTCTGTCTCTTTCAGGTCTTCCTTGCATAATGCCAACTTGTGCCAATTTGCAGCAAGCAGGCATTAAATACAGGATTAAAGGTATTAGAAGGCATATGTTTTCCTTGTTTAAATTTAGAGCTGCAGGAAGGCAATCACAGTCCTTTCGTGGCTAAAAATGAAAAAAAAAAAATTACTTTAACAAGAGGAAAAAAAACCCCAAACTCCTGTAGCTTAGGAGAGGAACCATGTATTATCTCATCAATGTCTCTCTATTCCTTTGTGGTGGAGCAATATTTTTCATAGTTTTAATTATGTTTACTTAGAAAGAAAAATATGAAAGGTTTTCATGAAGCAATAGTTTTTTCCAAGGAAATCCACTGTGAACAGGGAAAGATTTCACCAGATAAATAGCTCTTAGTCACTCTTCAGTGATGATACTCAGTTGCCCAAGAAGATATTCACAGAAAACTGCTAAAGAGGAGCTAATAAAAATCATGGTTTAGGCAACATTTATCTAAATATTGAGGTTGTTATACAAAAAGCAGGAGGAGCTGGACAGTATAATGATACTAATCTATTAAATAATTAATAACTGTGTTTACATCAACATAATAATTTTCTGTACATTACTTATGCAGGACTGGAATGCCTTTTCATTATTTCTGCTTATGAAAACATTAAAGTTCTTACTGTAAAAACAATCCTGGCATCCCATTTTAAAATTTACAGTTTTTAATTACTTATTATGTAAACCTAGTATTATATTCCATTTTCTCCAAGAAATTATATTTATGTAAAAAATATTGCAAAATCAAAGCCTACATAATAAGGAATAACAAAGTGTGTGGAATTCTAATTTTAAATTACCATATGTCAGTTATGATATATGAAATATGGTTATGAATTAGTAATTGTGTTTCATTGTTTCTTTGGTCTTAAGTCTTTGAATATTTTTCACAACTGAAGACATCAGGGTTCTTCTCTAGACATGTGGAATGACAAATATTCACAGATCTGCAGGCTTTCCTGAAGGTGGCTCCATTTGATAAAGGTTAAATTAGACAATCCAGAGTAGATCAACCCCAAATTCTCATCAGAGTAATTGGTTAGAGGAGGAAAAACCAGAAATATCTGTTCAGATAACAGGTATGAATAATGCCTTAAGAATTTCCATAACATATTTCTGGGATTTAACCAATGTGTTCTTGAAATTTATCAACTGAGCAAATACTCCACAAAAAATAGAGAAAACAGTCTTTGTCTATTTACAGTACGTCTGTCTCTGTCTCAGTTCTGAACTAAGGACTGTCTTAACTAGAAATTTTCCTTTCTTTCTTTTTAATTCTGGCTACTAAAAAATACAGGTTGATTTGACTGTGTCTCATTCATATATAGCTGTTTCCAGCCTCAGTGAAATAGGGAACAAATGTTCAGGAGAAGGCTTGTTTATTTTAGGATAGTTCTCAATTCTGCCTCAAATTTCTTCAGCTCAGGACGTAGACGAAAAGATAAAATGTACAAAGCTTCATTTCAAAAGAAATTCTGAAATAGAAAATTGAAGAGGAAATTAACTTTCAGTGTATTTTAGAAGAACTATGGCTTCAAAAACTTTGAAACTCAGGGAATGTGATTATATTTGTCTGTGAATCAAAAAAAAACCAAAAAATTGAACCCCCCCAAAAAAGGAGCAGAGGTGGAACATTTTTAGTTAAGTTAAATTCCAGGTTAGTAGTAGATAGGAACTTCTATTTCCATTACCAAATAATTTTTGAACATTGAGATTTTCTCTGATTTTCTAATGGCTCAGTGACAAAGGATGAATTATGGAAAAAATTGCATTTTTCCATTGCAGAGGATAAACATTTAAAACTCTAGAGAAATCTAAGATATGTAGTCAAGGTGTTCTGAAAATCTGTGGAGTTTTACAGGGTTACTTAAATCTAAACTAGCATTTGTCTCACACCTCAGGCACAGCACCTTTGAAACACAATACATAAATTAAATATTTTCTGTTCGATACATTTTTAGAGAAAGGCTTTAAACCTGCTTTAAGTACTTCAATGCTGTTCAAAGTATCTAATGCAATATTTATACATGTTCTAGCTTCCCATCAGCAAGAAATGTCCTGTATGTCTTTCCCAAATCACCTTTCTCAGAGTTTGGTCATAAATTAATGATGACACCCTAACCAACCAGTTAAACTTGTACGTGCAGAATCCTTGCATATGAAAATGTGTTTGTCACTAGAAGTTAAGGCAAATCAAAAAATAATAGCAGTGCTCATTGTAGATTACTAAGCATATTTCCAGGACAACAAAATCATAACTTCATCCACAGAAAGGGGTCAGAAAAGAACTTTCTCTGCCCCTCCAAGGACCTTCAAATCTTTAATGTTGGCTCCATTAAAATAAATATTAGATGCTGGCTATTTATACCTTCATGTATGCATATCCATTGAAATCCAGTATTTCATACATTGAGCACTGATGGTATTTTAGCTTTCAGATCAATGTCACATAAAATTCATGGGAAAATATCACAGCATTTCACCAGAAGATGAATCACTTCAGTATGAAATCCTTTAGAAAAAAAATGCCTTTAAAGATTTTCTGCCTTGAGCTGTAATAGAATATGAATGCTACAGGCACATGAGCAGTTATTTAAGTTAAATAAGAATGGATTTTATAGAGTGAAGAAAAGCTTTTTGATTTCTCTTTTCTAAAACCTAGGGAACAGAGTCCCAAATATAAGAATCTTATCCTGCACTCATGAAAGACTTCTTAAGAGTTCAGCAAGGAAGGAAGTGTCACAGGTGGGGTGAAGAGATGGGAACTGGGAATTACAGTATATTATCACAGAAATATTAGTTGTTCTAGCTGTTGCAAAGCAAGGTAAGAAATAAGAGAAATAAAAATGGCAGTGGCTTTTCCACAGCACAGAGAATTTGCAAAGGCTGCTACTTTTTAACAAATTTTTGTGATTTACTTTTAAGAAATCTTAGAAAATTCATATTCCACATCTCTCACCTCTGTAAGGATTTAGGTAAGCTTGGAACAGAGCACATACTGATTTCTGAACGTGAAGACAGTTGGGTTTTTTTTCCTTTCAGTTGAAAAGTTAAAATATTAGTTTAAAAAAATCATTGTGGCTTGATGGAAGGCTGTGCTTTACTGTTTGACCTGTAGCACATTGGATGCTCTTTATAGACGTGTAGGTTTACTTATTATTTTAAGCTTTAGGGGGTTTGTTTCTGTTTTGTTTGCTTTCTTGTTTAAAATAAGGTAAAGTAGTTAAATATTTAGCATCTTAGTGTCTTTTGGTGATTGCTTTTGTTTAGAATAGCATTTAAAATGTCTCCTGTTCTCTATATGACTCTGTGACTCTCAAGAAAATGCATACTTTTTAAAGCTAAATAAATAAGGACAATTAAAAAATATTTTCAGCCAAGGCTTATTGACTTAACTGGCTTCATGTAAATTCTATCCAATGAACACATTGTGTGGTCTATAGAAAGCACATTTCTATTTTAGTGGTTCAATAACTGTTGCATTTAAACAAAAAAGAGTCTTAATGGATATGAATAAGCTTTTTATATGGAAACCAGAGGTTACTCAATAGTTTTGAATTCCACTTAAATTATATTCTCCTTATATCACAGTATGATAGACACCAGCAGAATTAAAAAATGCCAAAAAATTCTAATTTTAAAACATTTCTATAAAGAGTATTTTTATCAAAATCAACTCATTTGGAAAGAAAGTATTTTTCCAAGTAAATTATTTGGCAAAATAAAATTCAGTAGCATATAGAAGTTTCAAATTAACAAAAATTTTCCATAATTTTAGTTTCTAATTCTACTTGCTTTCAAGTTTTTTGGTCTTTTCCTCCAGTTTGTCTTTTTTTTTTTTTTTTTTTTTCTTATCTACTATGTAAAAAAGAATATCAAAAGGGGAATGGAAAGGAACTTTTATTTTTCAAAAATAAACAAAAAAAAATATTTTTCCCCAAAAATATTACTGCATGTAAAAAAAAATCAATGTTTGATATACAGAGAGGTTTGGAAAGAAAACTTTACCTTTTTCTGCAAAACATTATCTGGAATATAAGTAAAAATAGATTTTCAAATTTCAGTACTAACCATTGAATAGTAAAGAAATTCAAATACTTTTTCCTTTCTTCTTTTGGATATGTATTCTGCATGTATGTCCCTCTCTTGATGATGTTTTAAATGCATTGAAGATAATTTTGCAATTCAGAAATAAAATCAAATATTTTAGTTTTCTTTCCAAAAGTGGGAGCAGGAGACTTCTCTTTTTTTCTCACTTACTCTCCATTGGATTACAACAAAATATAAAGATTTAAAATTATTCATAAAGTGATAAAAACAGACACAATATTTTTAAAAATAAACTCAATTTGAGGGGAGATTACAATGGAACAAACTATTGGCAACCTTAACTACAAAAAGGAACACAATCTTAATGAATACAATTCTCCTACTCCTAGAAATAAATATTTTTATGCTATGACATTGTTTGCAAGATTGCTTTAAGCAGCAGGAGGTTTTAATTAATTTCTGCCTTTCATGGTCTGTAGAAGGTAGAAACTAGGGACCATCTTGCTTGGTCAGGGGAGTTAATTCAATTTATTTTCCAGATCATAAAGGCAGCAACAAATCCACCATGAGGTCAGGAAGCATAACAAAGTCATTTTTGAAGGAATATCATCCTAACAGAGATACAGTTAAACACACCTGGAAGTTATTTCATGAAATGCTTTCATCCTTTCACATTAAAAAGCTGAACATGGATAAAAGTGAGCATCCTCACTAAGTTCCAGACTCAGCCAAACCACTAAAGGATCCCAGCTAAGGTGGGACATACTAGGAAAACGTGGTTTGCATTTGAATTTTAAAGGGTTTCATTTCCCCGCGGGGGTGTGAGAAGCAGCTGACCTGCTCTTGCACGCAGCTCCATTCACATGCTCCTCTGCAGGCAGGTGCTCACAAATCTCTACTGCCTGCGATGGGGTAGGACACAAGTGGACACAGGTTTGATGCAGTCACAGCCCCTGTGGCATTAATCTGCAGCTGAGGAGCCTCCAGCAGCACGAGCTGCATCACCTTCCCCACTGCAGCTCGGAGCTGGCTCCTGCCTGCCGAGGAGGTAACACAGGCACATCCAGCTTTGGTTATCACTATTTCCATTACAGTCATTTAGTTCTAGAAGTCTGAAATTCTCTGACTCCTTTAAAAAATAAGAGCGAAATATAGGTTCTTCAGAATACCAGCTCTATAGTTTTAAGTTTGTGGATGAGAACAATCTAATATCACTTGAAATCTACATGAGCTTTTGCTCCAAATCATTTGAGCAGAGAACTTTAAATAAAATCTCCATTCTAATTAGAAGAAAACATAATCACCAATGTTGTGGTAAACAAAGCTGACAATATCAGTGCAATAATTATTTAAAAAAATAAATAAAACATGTTCTGTCATGCTTGACAAATTTAATTGCAAGATGTTTTTATATGCAGGGGTTGCAGACTCTTAGTAGTAATCAAACTAATGGTTTGTCCTCGCCACTTAACAAGGTTTATTTTGTGTAGTGAAAACATAAGGTAAGCATGGTACCGGCATTTCTGCCAGAATACTGATGATGTTGATATCTTTCCTACACAGAAGGATGAAACTGTTGGGAAAATTTTTATTTGGTCACTATTCCCTATTCAAAAGATACTCAGATTCAGAAAAGATGGTAGAGTTATTTGGCCCTTACTTATCAGTGTAAATTTTGAATTCCTTTTTTGACTGAATATGCTTTTCATATATGAATAGAAACTATGAGGAAAAGGGGGAATTAATGTTCCATCCCATGTGATGAGCACCAGGCTTTGAGAGGAATGAATGAAAAATCACAGTTATTAATTAGTTTCATCTCATTCAAACTTGTAAGTCCCTAAAGGAGTTTTCCCAAAGACTAATGTAAGTATGATTTGGGTCTGATTTCTTTATTTTCTATCTTGGAAAAGAAGACAAGATCCTTTTGGTTGGTTTCTTTCTCACTATACTTTTCCTGATCTGTTTTTCCTACTCTTCTAATGCAGGTCTGTGCTCTGTCTCCAACTGAACACTATTCCAAAGCATTAACCACCCCTTTCACTTTGGGAAAAGACCTTCTCTTGGTCATACAGCTCAGCTCAAAGTAGCTGAAATGAAAGTGGATAATATTGTTTTTTCATTTCATGATATACTCACTATTCTTATTTCTTTGTCTTACAATCTTAATTTCAGCAAGCACACCACCGCAGTTTAAAACAACTTCCTCTCAGCTATGAGTGGCTTTGATTTGAGAGCTTTTATTCATTTATAAAGATGAGTGCTGTCTTTGACTTCAAAATTTTTCATCTGGCTGTAAATAGATTTCTTAATGTTAAAATACTACAACCCATTCCCTTTTCCTCATTTACTGCTTGTCTTTCAGGGAGAAAAATAAAAAGTAAGGAGCGATGTGATGTCTTGGCCTGCCAATGCTTACAGGATAAGGGTCAAAGAAAGATGCTGTATTCACTAGAGCTTACATTTTGTCTTTTCTCCAGAGCAATAGGGAACTGTTTGTTCGGTCACCAGCGGGTACCACGTCTGCTGAAATGTTCCCATGGAGACAGGGCAGAGCTGAGCACAGCAGAAAAGACGCACCTTACAGCCCTTCCATGGGATCTGTGGTTATCTTTGTAGCTGATGCAGTGCACAGCAAAAGCATCTCTCTTTAGAAACCCATCTCCCTTCTTTAGAAACCACATTTTGCTAGGAGTCAAATTTTAATTTCCTAAAGAAGCCTTAAAACACTGCATAAAGGAAGAATGACCAAACAAGTGCACAAGCATTTCACACAAATTTCACAGAATTCCAATGATGCTTGCAGAAACTTGAAAGCTCTGTATGCTTAAGGTCCCTTTTTTGGTTTGTGCATTTATTTGTGCTTCAGATTTATTTCTAGAGTTGAAATCAAACAAATTCTACTTTGTTTATTAGTGACTTGGACCCAAGAAATACTAATTGAGATATAAGTATTTTCTTTCCTCTTTGGTTGTGGTATTTGATCCGTGTTTCTTTCCACAACACTTGCTGGAACAAGCCACTCCTAGGAGTGACATTGACATTAAACCTTGAGCTATGCTTCCTATACCACAGGTAGGAAGAAAAAATGGTCTTTTAATAAGTGTGGGAAAGAAATCCTGACCATTGGATTCTTCAAAGTCAGGGATAAAACCACAACTTGACTTCTTCAAGATATTATTTTTAGGAAAAAACCAAGAAAACAGTAATACTGTTTTAGAAAATACTGATAAAAATTAGTTTTCAATAGATCAGAATTTTAGTCATCAATATTGAAAAATTAATTAAAATTGAAAGTTCCAACAGAGTGATAAAAAGATTTTGAGAAAATACTACATGACACTGAATAAATTTGGTTGGTTTAATTTGGTGAGGTAAATTTAAAGATATGCTGATTCTTTACAATTAAAAATTTCAATAATTTAAAATTATTTCAAAACTACAATCATTTTTAGGACTTAATTCTACTTAACACTTCATGACATAAAAAGCCTTTGCAGTGACTTTACAGGTGTTCAGTTGCTTATCTAGCCTAATGTGTTAAACTAATTATCAGACATGGGGTCCAGAGGGCATTTTTTCTCCTAATTAGGAAGAATTTCTGCAGAAGCAAAATTTACTTTTTTTGTAGTTTGGGTCATCATCATCATCGTCCTCTGGGAATTATATTGACAAAGGTCCAAGAATCTGGTAAGCAGATAATGTTCTCATTTCCTACTGTTTTTTTCCTGTGGCATGTCATTGTCTTTTGGAGCATCAGGAAGCATTTCCTGGCCTGTGGTGTTTGCAGATGTGTGTGATGATGCTCTGAGGTCCCTCTGAGCAGCTGCTGTGTGTGTCCCAGCACTGTCAGGGTCTGCATACAGTGACTCAGTGGCTCTTGCAGTGCCCTGTCACCGTGCCCTGCTGCATGGAGCATCACTGGCAGTATGAAAACAAAACTACACAGCAACCTGTTGGTCCCATTTAAACATTATCTCCATTGAGAAGTGCTCAGGCTGTGGGCCACAGATATTGTCTTTGCTGGAATGTCTCCAAAGGGAGGCAAGAGAATTGAATTCAGCCTACTGCAAAAACAGGAGAACCTCAAGGCCCTGATTTTTTTGCAAGAGATGCTTTCCCCTTTGTGGTCATGCAAGATACCATGCTTGAATTCAAGGAGTTCTGGAAATCAGGAACCATGAGGACCATGAGCCTGTGGGAAATTTCAAGTTTGATGCCTGTCCTAACATTTACCAATGTTTTTTTCCACACCCCAAAAAGTCAGTTTGCTGAAGCAGTACTTTCACTTGCAACTGAAAAGATTTCTCATCCATCATGGTCTTGTCTCATGTAGTATTTGCAGAAAACTGTATTGCAGCTACTGAAGATTCCATTGCAAAGACCCTAAGATTGTCAACGTTTATTTGCCACACCTTGATATTTCCCAGAAGTGTGAAAGGTTATGATTTATTGAACAAGTCTGTGTTATATGAATTAGAGAGTCACTCTGCTGCAGAAAACGCTCTTGAAATCAGAGTTGGCTCGAGGCAGCCTGGCAGATATGTCAAATCCTTGCTGTAATCAGAGATGTACCCAGGGCTCAGTGTATCCTGATCCAAGTGTCACAGAATGATTTGATCTTTGTCTTTGCAAGACAACTTATCTGGGCCTATTCCACCAGCCTTAAAGAGCCACTCAATCTGATGTGAAGATGGACAAACACATTACAGGGATCATTTTGACCCAAGATATCATTCTGAGACCTGTGAAGGTACTGTAACATATTGAATGAAAATATCTCTTTGAACAAAGGGGTTGTAGACCTGCTAACTTGTTCTCGGATTGCTGAGCCTTGGAGACACCAGTCTGCATTAGACACACAGCTGAGCAGAGTAGAACACTCAGAACTATATTACTTTTGCGAAGAAGACAGAAGTAGGTAGGACTATACCACAGCAATGGTTATCATCAATCACTTGTAGGAGATTGAAATATCTGTCCTGATTTTGGATGACATAGAGTTACTTTTCTTCCTAGTAGTTGGTATAGTGCTAGTTTGGATTTGGGACAAGAATAATGAAAACATACTAGTGTGTTTGTTGTTTGTAAGTGGTGTTTACACTAAATCAAAAACCTTTCAGCTTCTAAGCCCAGCCCACATGCAAGTGGGCTGAGGGATCACAAGAAGATGGGAGGGGACACAGCTGGGACAGCTGACCTCAACTGACCAAATGGCTATTCTAGAACTGACCAAAGAGACATTCCAGGCCAGCTAACCACCATGCTCATTACATGAATCAGGAGGATGTTCAGAGTCATGGTATTTGTTGTCATCAGTCAGTGTGAGGTGTGATGGAACCCTGCTTTCCTAAACTACTGCCTGTCCTTGAAAAGTGGTGAATGAATTCCTTGTTTTGCTTTGCTTTGCAATTTTTGCTCTTCTGATTAATTTCCCCATCCTGATTTATGGGAAGGGAATGAGTGGCTCTGTGGGACTTGGTTGCCAGCTGAGGTCAAACCACAACACCATCCTATTTTCAGAGCTTCCCTCCGAACAGTAAAAGAAACCAAATAATTAATTGCAAGCAAAACTGTGCCTTTTGCTTCTCTTTGAGAGGTGCTCAGGTGCAGAGAGAGCCTGACCCTCATGTCTGTTTAGTGTGGAGAATTTGTGCCTTCACTGCTTGAATATGGGCATGGTTTCTGCTCAGCTTTGCAGTGGAATTTGACAACCATCTTGAGCTGAAAAATTACACAAGGACTTCCAGGATCAAACTTATTATGTATTCAGTATCCCAATACTCCATCTGCTGTTTTCTTGTTCCGTATCCCATTAACAAATGCTAAGCTGCAGATTGTTTTTCACATAGTAATGAGCTGCATAAGTATGTAAACAAAACAAAAGTTATATATTTCTGTTAGAACAAGTGCCAAGAACACCTCCTGTTGCAACACTACTAATGACAGGATAGCAACAGTGGAATAAAGAGAGTAATTTGTAGTATTCCCAGGTCAGCTGCACACATGGTTTCTCCAAAATAAGTAAGTGAGGCAATTTATTCCATACTTGCAATACACCAGATTCATTCCTGCTTTAATTTCAGTAGCGTCAGTGGATCTGTATTATGGAAGAATTTGGCCTTGCAGTTGGAAATCTTCCTACAGATGGTGGTAAAAAAAGGTGAACAGCATAAATAATGTCATTATCCCAATTAACTGGAATTGATTAATTCATCCATCCATTTACCAAGTGATTATCTCCAATTAAAATAATTGCCTGGATAACATTCCATTGCTAGATCCCTGGATGCAACAGACATTTCTAAACAACATTTTACTCATATTCCAGCACCACCACCAATACCTGCAGCAGGGAAGCACTTTGTAATTTGCAACAGTTCAACACAAGGACAGAAGAAGGTTTGGAATATCTCTAGGAAACAGACTCATGTATTATTATTTGTGTAAGCATAGTTACTGTGGCATGGGACTTGACTTGCAGAATGCAAGGAGGGTGGTGCCTGCTATAAAGAGGTGATATGAGTAAGCACAGAAGCATGAGGAGCACGAAGAAACCACGAGATTATGTCAGAAGGCATAGCAGCCTCTCACTGTTGTACATTTTTGTAGCATCACAGTACTGGATGTTTTTTCAACCACATCTCTGAAGGTAGTGTGGTCTGTTGATGCTTACAAAGAGATCCTCCCAGCTGTGAAAGTGATAAAAAGTCTGATGACACCTGTCTGAAAACATAAAACATGGGCAGAGGAGCCTGACACCACAGAATGACCAGAGGCAAGATTTTGCTTTCTGATTGTGATTAGAAAATGATGGGTGTGACAGGGATGCCTTGAAAAGGCAGTTTCTGAAATTGCATGTGAAGTGTGAGAGAGATACAGAGTAGTAATTTAAAGAAAGTGATAACAAGCTCAAATGAGCTGGGTATGAGGAGGATGCCTGTAGCCACAGTATAGCATCTGCTAAGTTCAAAGAAAAGGCTGTTCTAAAAAAATGTGAAAGTATGCTTAGATGTATACATAGATGGAGATTAAAAACTGCATCTAAGAGTTTAGTATAGAAAATATGCAAAATTCAAGTAGAGTTTGAAACCAAAAGCATTAAAGTCAGAGCTGAATATAATTTTAAATTACTGGGCTGCTTAATCACTCAGTATTGGACACACTTTTACCATAATTAGCTAGGAGAGTTATAAAGAGTTAGGAGAAATGGTAACAGCAAATACTGCAAGAAAAATATTAGTTGTTTTTTGGATTGGTTGATTTGGAGGGATGAAGTTTATGATGAGTGCATCATAGAACCATAGAATGTGCTGAGTTGGAAAGAAAACGTCAAGATCATGGAGTCCAACTCCTGGCCCTCCACAGGACAAGGATCTTGGTCCTCCCCAAGGATCCCACTATGTGCCTGAGAGTATTTTCCAAACACTTCTCAATTCAGGCAGACTTGGGACTGTGACCACTTCCCTCTGAAGTCTGTTCCAGTCAGTGCTCAAATTCAGTCTCTGGATGAAGAATCTCTTTCTGGTATCCAACCTAAACCTCTTCAGCTTCATGGCATTTCTTTGTGTCCTGTCACTGTCACCACAGAGCAGAGATCGGTGTCTGCCCCTCCTCCTCCCCTCATGAGGAAGCTGTAACTGCAGTGAGGTCTCCCCTCAGTCTCCTCCAGGCTGAACAGACCAAGTGACCTCAACCAGTCCTAATTCAGCTTCTCCTCAAGGCCTTTCACCACCCTTATTGCCCTCCTTTGCATTAAGCCTCCCAGTGGCTTGATGTATTTTTTACATTGTGGCACCCAAAACTGCCCCAGCACTGGAGGTGAGGCTGCCCCAGTGCAGAGCAGCGCAGGACAGTCCCCTCCTTTTCCTGGCTGGTGATGCTCTGCCTGATGCCCCCTAAGACACAGTTGGCCAAGAAGTGAAGCCAAACATGCAATCAAAGAAAAAAGTTGTTTTCTTTTATCTTGCTTGAACAGAGTGGTTTGTCATTTATGAAATTAAATTCCCAAACAGGATTTTGTGAGCAGAAAATGTCAATAGACTCATAGCTGAACAGAAGACAGCAACGGAGGGGGAAGATTCACCAAGAAAGGAGCTTAAAAAGCCTAGAGCCTAAAGCACTTGTAGTGGAAAATCCTGGCTAAAATTCTTTGTCTGCCTGAGGAAAATGAACAAAGGTATTGAATCATGCATGAGCCATACAATTGATGGTCCAGCACCTTTTGCTTGTTGTCATTTTGGTTGATTTAAAGACTCCTCTTTGTCTACATCAGGGATTGAAAGCCCTTAAGCTTCAAGGTTGGAGTCTTAGCTACTCAGGCAAAGGCTGAATGCATTGAATAAGAAACATTTTCAACAGCTGTGAGTGAATGATAGACAAGGACGGAAACCTGAATGTATCCCATGCCGGCTAGAGCATTCTCTAAATGGGCGGGAGGCTCCAGTTCAGATCTTTGCCCATAAACAAAGTTCAAATAATGATTAGATCAATACAAAATAACTATCAAAAGTGAATGGATGTCTTTCAGATGGAGCAAAGCAGGTTACATAGGAGGTGTTCAAAGGCAGTGGTATTCAAAAGACAGACTGGCGCTTTCTTCTATAGTTTCAGGAATTCAGTCACAAAACCACCTTCACATAAAGCTGATATCTATTTCAGGGCAGCTGAATCTGTATTTTTGTGCCCCTGCTGATATTACATTTTCATGGGAAGTACCCTGTTTTAAATTGAATATTTTTTTTAATAATATTTCAGATACTTGAAAAATGTTAATAGCACTTTTTGCTGCCTAGAAACTTTTTAGGGATTTGAGAAAAGGTGCAGCATTTTTAACACGATCCTTTTCTTTCATGTTGGGCTTATTACAAACAACTCTTTTAGGTGCTCAGTCATATTTTTGACATAACCTCACTAGGTTAGGCTTCACTGACCTAAGTCTTCTAAAAGCTTGATTAATTCTGCCAGCATTTAATCAGTTCTGGATGGGTTGACTGCCAGATCAATAGTTCTCCACCAAGCCTAAGTAAATCAGATGTTAAGACATTTGTCCAAAAGTGCTCAGGACAGAGGAAATGAAGACACAGAATCAAAAGTATCTATTTAAAGACTCTCAGTAGTTCTATGAGCCTCATACTGATAAAAACAGGGGCTTTTTGGAAAGCAATTTAAGTCTCTTTCATGCATTCATGCACTATAAAAGTGAAGATTTTTTTTTTTATGAGAAATACATAACATCAATTGTTATAAATGAGAAGAAGTCAATTAAAAAATAACAGAATTTATTTAACAAATTAAAAAGACAATTAAAAAAAACAATTAAAATGCCACAATAAAATTGGACAACATCGATCGAATGTTGGGTGGGCAGAGTGACTGTAACAATGGTACTGTCCAACCTCAACCACACACCCTATGTCCTGGTGTAAGGGTTTTTATACGGTTTATTTTTCCTGAGGCTAAGTCCCTTGAAAGTCCAAATATTGATGTATCTCTTTATTTCCAAGTGAGGTCTTGTCAGAGGTTCCCGTAAGTGTGAGAAGACGTTGATAGTCTTCCCGGATCTTGTCTTTGGGGTGCTGATTTGATCATCCCCCGGATCTCCCACCGAGATGGACATCAGATGTCAAGCAGCTGTTAAATGGAGGCCCATCATTGATGAATGGGCCATCTCCAGTCCAGCCATGTATTTCTGTTGCAAATGTTGTGGTTTCACAGCTTGCACCACAGGTCTTGGAATCTCAGAGACGCCGTGGAGTAGCTTTTAATAAACCAAATCTTTGATACACGAATTTATCCATTACATTTACCACATCAATTAAACTTCAAAACCTTTATCACATTAAACTGAGGAAGATTAATTCATGAGTTTATTTACTTATTTTTCTTACATAAAGACATAACATAAATAAACCTTCATTAGGTATCTAAAGCTCTAAGATGAAAGTAATATATTTTGAATAAAAAAGCTAACTAAAGTATTGAAACTACCTTTATGTAAGAAAGAGAAAACATGTCACATAGATATCTAAACTAAACTAGATGCCTATCTAAACTAAACTTTGGGATACATTTGGAGAAGAGAATCAAGGGATACAGGTAAATGGAATCGGATATGTTGTTGAATTGCCAAAGGTACATCATGGTAAAGCAATAAATTTATTTTATGTTATTATTATATGCATTTTAAATTACCAGGACCTTACAAAGAGACCTAAGAATATTTAAATGAGACAAGAGGGAGAGTGATTCAGAAGTGGCTGGAGCAGATTTACTGCCAGGGTGGAGGGGGCTGGTAGTGGGTGTGTGTGAAGGAGGATTTCAGTGATGAGCAGGGAGTGGTTCCAGGGAGCTACTGGGGTGAAGGTGAATCTCAGTATTTCCTGAATGTAAGTGATAGCTAGAAGTTCCACTGCTTCTTCTAAAGGCATACAGCCCTTTCTTAAGAAAGTAAACAATATGACTCCTCTAATACATGTAGAAGCAGGTTACTCTAACATGTTACTCTAACAACATATTTTTGTATGTAGTCCCCCTTTTAGAAGAGTAAGCATTGCTTCTGAAAGAAACAATTTTCTCTGAAGCTTTTATTTCCTGTTTCATTGTTAAAGAATTCTCAATAAATTTACTTTGTAATTTTACATGAAATATATAACATTTATTTTGTGTTCTAATATGTGACACAGATTTGTGTTCTAATATGTGACACAGACTTCAGTAACAGCGGGTTTCATGTTTTTTAAAGAATAACTATCCATTCTTAAGGGTATTATCTTGTGCTCATATTTGGGTCAGGAAAAAGAAAATCTTTGGCACCCTTATAACATAACTGGTGACTCAGTTCTCTTGCAATTCTGAAAGTAGGAGTTCTATTGTTTCTTTAATATTCCATTTTAATTTACAATACATGTTTAAAATGTATTTTTGAGAAATCATTTAGAAAATGGTTGAAAACATATAATGACATTGGATAGCTGTCAGGCATTTAAATAGAGAAAATGAGTGTTTCACATACACCCATGAGGCTGGGAAGGCATCACAGTTTGTCTGATTTACCTTTGCATTCTGCAACACCGTGAACTTGACTTAAACATTTGGTTACTGACAACATTTGCAAAATTAATTTTCCTTGTTTTTATAAAGAGGCCTAAAGTCCTCTAGTGCCTTTGTGGTAGTGAAGACTGAGATTGTACATTTGCTTCCTAGTTCCTTTTTGCCCTCACTCAGAAAGGAGGGGTGGTGTTGCGGAATTTCTTAGAGACTGGGGACATGATTTATATTTGGATTGAGGGTTGAGCAATTCCAGACTGGGCCCTTTGGCCTGCAGGGCCTCTGTGGCACAGTAAAAATTCACGTTAAGGTGTCCCAGGGAGTAGTGGGTTTCTAAATGTAGTATTGTATTATTGACAATTCAGCCATCTTAAGAATAAGATAAATAAGGCTTGTTTGCATTCTTTGTACGGCCTGTCATGGTAAACTGTACTGGGAACCTATATAACCTGCTGTCTGATAGAGAATAAAGGAGAACATGATAGCCACACTGGTTTGACTTTGTTGCTCTCTGTCCAGCCTCCTATTATTTAGTCTCAGCTACAGGGTGGCTGGATGGTTTTGTTCAGAAAATGCTCTGAATACTTCTTCTTTATTTGAATACTTCTACTTTATTACAATTCTTCCATAATTCTTTTCCTTGACGAGAAGATGAGCCACTAGAGATTTTCCATCCTTTTGCCTGATCCAGGATACTTCTGATTCTTTTACAAGTTACCCAGGATATTTTTTTCTTAAAAAAACCCCAAACCTTGCTGTCATCTTACCTTCCCCAAGAGACCTTATTTTCTTTCTTAAGGGAGAATAATATAGCTAATTTTAAAGATAGATTTGCCAATTTATTTCAAGCCTTAACTTTGCTGTGACCACTGTGCCACAATAAAAGCCACATAGGTGGTCTACTCCCACTCTTTCTTAAAAGGTGCATTTATTATTCACTACTGCCAAACATGTCCACTTATGCCTGTGGGAAGTCTGCAAGGACCAGTCCTGTAGTGCCTTGTCAATGAGCACTGCCTTGCAGATCCCTCTCTATCAACCTCTGCAGTTCCTCCCATTTCTGCTTTGTACCACTCATGTCTCTCCTACTGCTGCTGCCCATGCACACTTTAATGATGTGAAAAAACAACTGTGAGTGTAAGCCATTTCTCACTAAATTTTGAAGTTTGATGTCCTGTTTTAAGCAGTTTTCTCTGTTAGAAAACTCAGGATTATAATGTTGTTGTAGAACACTCATTACTGGCAATGAGTGGCTGCATGGGAAAGCATTTCATAATGTCCACATCACTGATGTTTAAACCAAATATAAGGAAGAGTGGAAAACAGCCACACAAGAAGAAACTCTTTCCTGTATACCTTGAGAAAGAAGATTTCCTTAAAAGAGTTTATCTCATGGTTGTTGTTCTTTCCTAGAAAGTTATTCTGACTCTGTTCCCAAAGGCTGATGATTTGCTGTGGAACTTCCCTATGCTCAGTTAATTCTCTTTGTTGACACTGAATGCCCACCCATTCTCCCTGTTATGACACTCAAGAAGGCTGAGAATGCAGAAGGATACAGCATCTGAAACCCTGCACATAGAGCTTAGGTGCTAACTGAACAAAGTAGAAAGATTTTCTCCCCCTAGCCTCATCTAGGAAGCTGGAGGGAGTCAAAATCCAGTCCTGATCAGATTTAGTAGGTTGGGGGAAAATGACAGTGGTTGTTGTGGTGTAGAAGGCACAAGTGATCTCCAAACCTAGGAGGTGACTGCCTGTGCTTCACACAGCTGTGAGCAGCAGCAGACAGAGCAGGATGTCACTCCTGATCTCTAGATGCTTTCAACCATTTTTAGAGAACCCAAAACACTAGAATATTCTCAAACAAGCAAAAGATCAAACAACAGCAAATTTTCTATCTCTGAGTAGTAACCAATTAGAGTGACAACAAAATAATTGGGAAGAGTGAGGCAGAGAGTGTAGAAAATGGCATCTCCTTCAAAATGACCTTTTTTTTTGTAACAGCAGCCTCTTTTAAACACCTCTGAAAATAATGAGCTGCAAGCTGCAATTAGCATGAAAAGTAGAGTTATTGCAGGGAACAGTTTGAAGCAAGTGCTAAAGCAAGGGCAACTCTGTGAAAAGGGTCCTGTCAGAAGCTTGTTTTTTTCTTAGATTGAAGAGTTTCTGGCTAAAAATGCTTGCTCTCCATTGCAAGCTGAACAGAAGAGTCAGGCTCATTATTAGTCAAGTTAATTTTCAGTAGGAGACAACAGTGTAATGAATGCAAACCTCGTGTTTGTAGCACACAATGCTTTGTTGTTTGGACTGTGAACAACATCTCGGTATGTTCTGGGCTTTGTTTTGGGTCAGAGGCACGGGCCCCTGGGTGCTGCTCTGCACTGCAGTGCCCATTGCTGGGCTCTCAGAGAGCAAACAGAACTTCTTTGAGGGTACTGGTAGAAGCCAAAATATATTTAAAATATAAAATTAAATTCTAAGTAAAAAGCAATGCTTTAACTACTAAGTCCCGATTTCAAGGTGTAACACAAAAGAACGGAAAATAAATTTGAAGCATTGGGCTAAAAACAACATCTTACCACAATTTATCTTGACATGATGATATGTAGGAGGGAGCTGCTTGGTCAATCTGACAAAAATTTCAGCACAGAGTTGAAGTCTTAGCACACAATAGCATTCTTATCTTAAGACAAAAAAATACAACGTAGAATTATTTTACTGCTGGAAATTAGACTCTGTTCATTCTACACATCTCACTGATTCATTTTGACTACTCTCAGCCCTCCTGAAGTCCTAAAGATTAAGGGATAAATATAGATTGCTTCCATTTTTGGCAAAACATTGTGACAGATGAAACAAAGTTTTCAGAATTTGGACCTCTATTTATTTCCAGAATAAGACAGAATTCTCTAAAATTTGATGGCTAATATCACCATATCTTGCTAAAACTGAGTTCTGCAAAATATATCAGTATTCAGACAAGAATATAAACAAGAAGTTAAAGCTATAAGAAGAATAGAAGCTATGACCCTGGTGATTCTCTGTAAAAGGTGATATTTGACTGTACATTTTCAATAAAATATATATACTGTGGAAGTGACTGTGCAAATTATACATGCATAAAACTGAGCATCTGCAAGAGTGAAACTGTGAAATACCTAACATATATCGAAGATAGAAATCTGAATCTCTCTAGGACATGCTGATTCAAATCCTTGAATTCTTGAAATTACTCATATTCACGATTGTCAAATTCATTTGGATATTGCTGTAATTTTTTTTCCAGCAGGAAGATTCCCTTTGTTTAAGTTTCCTGTAATTTGTTTCATGTTCCCCACAACAGAGGATCTTTTAGAGTTCTTGATTTTCCATCACTCTTTTACATTCTGAATCTAATTAGATCATCAGGTAAAAGTGGTAACTGGCTTTCATTATTTTAAAGCACTTTGATTTTCCACATGGAGGTGTGGTTTTTTTGTTGTTGTTTTTGGTTTTGTTTGTTTGTTGGTTGGTTGGTTGGTTTGGTTTGGTTTTTTTTGGTTTCTTAGTTGACTAGAAATAATTCCCATTGTCATCCTGAATTTAGCCAAAATAACGACAAATTTGTCAAGCTCCATTTTTAGGAATAAAGATCATTAGTTTAGCTCCAATTGATATCTATAGTTTGTTAACACCTGTTTGGAGTTCAACACCTTTTTCAATGTCCCTGTGATTAACCCAGTGAAATCAAGAGTGTCTTCTTGCAGGTATGGGTTTTTCTATCAGCATATGTTTGATTGAAAGCATCTGATTCACAGCCTCTGCCAGGACAGCAGATGCTGTGAGAGTCATTTCATAGTGCTACAGTGTGTGGAACTCATGACTGCAAAAGCAATATCATTTCTTTGAGATCCAATTCCAAGACATTTTTGAAGTATTTTCTTTTTGAAAACTTTTACTTAGGAAAGTTTCAGAACAAAAAACCAAGGGTTTTGCTTATCCCTTGAGTCAGTACTCTGTTACTTTCTCATGTTCATGGGAGGTTGAATGTTGCAGAATTAGTGGGTTGAGGAATATTTGGCCTTCACCTTATATGTGGACTTCTGGCAGGAACAAACTCACATAACCCACTGATACAGTCAGTTCTGGTCATCTGTAATTCAAGGTACAGACTTCTGACAGACTGAAAGAAATATACAACATGAAGGCAAAAAAGCAAAAGTGCTAGTACTTACCATGGAGGAGAAACTGCAAAATGGAGGGTTCTAGGTTAGAATCACATTGTAAACCTAAGATTTTCTCATATTCCCACAGAAATTTAAAATTGGAGCAGGCATTTAAGTAACTGAAGGAAAACTGCTTTGATTGTAAGGCAATTGTCATCACTGAAATGATTTCCAGCTCTGTTCAGCTCTGCCCAGTTATGTCTGCAGCTGGTGGGAAGTGCAGAGATTTAGAAAGGCCTTTGAAGCAAGTGCTAAAAATGTCAGCTCTATCCATCTATGCAAGACAGTGCAAAACTGCTTTTTTTTTTCCACTCACACTTTAGGAGTTTAGGGCTAAAACTCTTCCTTTTTTAATCTGATCAGCTGTTGCCTATTCTAGAGAAGGTAAAATTTCCATGAATGAAGATATTCTTAAATTTTAGATTCTTAATGTACAAATCTCTTTAAAGCAAATGCCTAAAACGCTTATATAATACACAGTGAAAAGCAGGTGTTTTTGAAAGTCTCTTGTTTATTTAAACATAGACAACTAAGCTGAACAGAGAGAGCTGATGAACAACAACTTTTGAGCTGGAAATAGCAAAATCTATGATTCCTGAGCTGTCCCACCAGATATTGTGCTATTAATTTTATATTCTTGTAAGAACATGTACCTTAATCTGGGTCAGCTTCTAACTCCTGTCTGAGCCAGTAGATAAAGTGAAAACTCTCATTAGATCTTCTTCCATTAACTGGAAATGCAGGGGTTTGAAGAACAGGACCACAACCACTAAAAGGGGGAATAGCTTATGACCTTTTACCATTGCTTCTGCCTCTTAGAAGACTTCTGTCATTAACTACTTGTGTAGGCTGTCATTTATGACATTTTTTGGTGATTACCTCCTTCCATTCATATTCCAGAGAATTTATACCCACATTTAGGCCTGTGCTGAAGATCTTTGCATCCTATTGTATTTTAGCTGGCAATGGCTGCTTTCAAATTCCAAACTCAGTGAACAAGAAAAACTGGCCAAGAACCCAAAGCTATCTTCAGTTTTAATCTTTGTGCTGGAACACTGCTGCCACGGCTTTAGTTATTAACTACTCTCTTTTTTCTGAACTGTAATCTGCCACCAGTACTTACACACTACATAGAAGAGGAACTGAATGGATTCATAGTGCCTTAATAGAGTTGTTAAACACAAATCTATTCATAATTATTATTATCCAACCACTGATTTACATCTACAGAAAAAAAATTAGTCATGCTCTGCTATAATTTGCTGATTTGCACTTAACTTGACTGGGATATGATCTTCTCTGTTTACAATTGAACTACAAAAAGAAAAATCATATTTAATTCAGAGGGATTTTTCCATAGCAGCATATATTACATATTTTTCAGAGAAAGTATATTTTCCTTGCAATCAAATACCTGAAAAATAATCTCAATTTCTAGGAGATTTTAGACCTCAGATGTAAAAAAATCCACAGCTAAAAAGAAATCCTTCCACAGTTAATTCTTTAGCAGTATGAATTTATTTACAAATGAGATAATAGATATGTATATATGCCTATCTATCTATTTATCTATCTATTTTTCTGTTTATCTTTTTGTTTTTCTTTTTCTTCTTTTTCTTTTTTTTTTCCCCCCCAGGGCTACACAAAATCGCTGCATGCCTGCAGAAATAACAGAACCTTCCTCAGCATCTGACCAGGATAATGGGGTTCATCAGTTCTAGTGAAGGAATTGCAGTCCCCATATTTGCAGTTTTAGTACCTGGAATACACTATCTGCAAAAGAAAACAGATTCTAGAAGTAAATATAAAAGTAAACAGACCTGATTTTTTTAAAGTATAAAAAATGCTGACAGATGAAGTTACATCAATTACATTTGTTTCCTGGATAGAGAATAAAATTGCATCCATTCTTCCTTTTCTCTCTGATCTGATTGGGAAATTCTATCATTTTATTTCTCTGCGGATATTTGTTCTTGCTAATATTCACTGCTTTTCATTCTGCCTTCATCTGCAATTTATCCAGTAAAAATTCATAACATTTAGGTTAATGAAACTTTTCAAATGTGCTTTTTTAAAAGAAATTGAAATTTAGGATGAAAATAAATAGAAAACAGTACAAAATTTGAAATCTCTTTGAGTTACTTTATTTTGAAAGTGTCTGGAACACCCAGTCATTCAAGATCATTGCATCAGCAATTCCAAGACTTATGGCATATTTTTATTGTGAAAAAAGTCTATTTTAAATGTCAGCAATTTATCAAGTCAATGCTTTCACATTACCTCAAGTTTAGGGCCTGATCTCAATTTTAACCTCCTTAGCAGACTTTCAAAAGACAAGAGGAGCCTATTTCAGTGAGGAGTCCCTGGAGCAGAGATCACAGACTCCTGATCTGGCTGTTCCTTTCCCACACCCAAGAACACACAGCACCACACCTGGGTATCAGTTTTTGGGCTGCCATGATCCAGATTGTGCTGCAGCAAAACCTAGTAACCAAGGCCCCTTGCACTTACCAGGCACTGCACTCTCCACACTCATCAAATTCAGGTTCCCAAAGGTCTTTATTGGTACCACTCACACTCACAAAGCCTAAATTCCATGCCAGTCTTGACTCTTTCCTCTCACCACCACCCCACATTTCAGCAGTTTCAGTGAATTGAGGGGCCATCAGAAGTTTTTGGGTCTGGATTTTTGTCCCAGCCCTGGTGAATACCAACAGAGTGACTCCAGAGAATTGTTAATCAGCTCTCCATCTGCTGAGGAACAGAGGTCCTGCCCTTTGGAATGCTCTGCTTTGTCATTCAGGTTTCTAGGAGTTAGACACAATGACAGACAGCTCTGTGAATTAAGAGGATACCAAGGGTTCCTGACATTTATGAGGGTTTTCAAGAAATTATTAAATATAATTAATGCATAATAATTCCCCTTTGGTTCTTAACAAGTTTGGCATTTGTCAATGAACATTTACACCAGGGAAGGATACCTATGACTCTTCAAAGTGTCTGTTAAATATGAACTGATTCTAAGAAATTGGCTCACATGGGCTGCTTCCAAACTACAGAACGTGCTCAGGAGGTGGACAACTTTAAAGACACCTGTAATTAGAAATGATGTTTTAGAAACACCCACCTCAGAGGAAAATCACATGCCTATATTTTCACTGATTATGGATTGTCAGGAACTTGCCAAATGTCTTCCAAATGCAATAAATATTCAAAAGCTTAATAGATTGCACACACATTAACAGTACAGCATCCAGCTGGTGGAACTGGCTTGAGGCACATCCCATCCTGCAATCAATAATGCTAAGTGGGTTTTGTTCCTCAGTGCTTCCCCTTCTACCTTCAAAAAGTCACCTGTGTTCTGGTACTCTCTTTTTTTTTTTTTTTTTTTTTTTTTTTTTTTTTTTTTTTTTGGTAACTTTGAAACAATCTAAGACAAATATTTTAGAACTTTCAATGGAGTCACAGTCTTGTTTGACTGGAGTTTTATTCACTTTTGTCAGATTGATCTTTGAGATGACATTTTAAAATTCTTTTTAGTGAGTCTTTATACTTCCATCATCTTTAGAACATGAATTGTTTTATCATTCTTCTGAAATCGAAGATTTTATCATAGACATAAAAAGAAATAAAACTCGAAATATTATCTAAGTTTCTTATCAGTTTTCTTAGTGTCACTATCACAAATCATTGATGGCATGTTTATTTTATTTGTTTTTCTATAATTTTACTTTTTAAACTCCAAATTTCATTTATGCCAACCAAATACTAGAAAACAACTTTCAAATTTTAATATAACTTAATGTTTAACATAATTGTATTTTCCCCTAAATTTCTACTCGAATAAATACATTTTTATCACAAAGGATGGAATGCATATTTTTACTCTAGTTTTCAACTTCAGATCAACAAACCTTAAAAAGAAGCAATTTAGCATTAAAAATACAGCTTAAATAAATCCTGTTCTACTCATTTAAAAGGAAACCTCTGAGATACAATGAAATATTGCTATTCTTGTCAGATAAATAAAACAAAAGTATGTAAACTAGGTCTTTTTCTTATGGAAATGGCCACAGCTATTCCTTCCTCTATCTTCAGAGTGAGTCAGAGGAACAGATTTTACCCCAGCCCTGTGCAATTACTAAAATTGCAACAGCAAAATGTGTCATTCGTCATCCTCATGATACTACGAGAAATATGGAAATTGTACCTTACCTTCAACCACATATATCAGTCTCTGCTATATTCCTAGCAAGTTGTTCATAATTAGTATGAATCTTGCTTTTTTCCCTTGATACGCCTTCTTATTGCTGTATTTTTTCTTATTTTTCATGGCAGGAATGAAATAGAAAACTGATATGAACTATATATTCAGAAAATATTGTAAACAGATTGTCAGTTGATGATTAGTTGGCACACAAAGCTGTAGGGAAAAATATTTGTTCCACTGTTTGGAAAAATAGAGAATAAAACAAATTCATTTTACCTTTCATATTATATTATTTATCATTTATAATGTTCATATTAAAATATATCTTTTTCTATGAAAAAAAAAATTGTTTTCCCAGTTTGCAAATGAGACTACTGGATAATAACTATGGTCAGGGAAATTTCCTACATTTCTGTGCCCCCTCCCCCAAGCCCTAAAACATAGTTATAAAAGAGCCCTTTCTAATTATATATGAAATCATAGCCCTGCTGAAGTCTGTAAAAGCTTTTTCCACAGATTTCAATGGAACCCGGATTTTACTTCAGAGAAGGTAAACTTCATTTTCACCCTGACTGGATGGCTTTAATTAGGTAAGTGAATTAACCTCAAGGGTAACAACTTGACATTTCAATGGTATTACCCTTGGATTCTTAATGTTCATAAATTCAAGTTGCTAAGGAGAAATAAAAATGCTTATATCTGTAAAAACTAACGAAAACAATTGCCATACTGTGCCTATATTAAGGCAATATCTGAAGCTGCAAAGTCTATTTTTCATTCTACTAAGGGCCCAAAATGTCAAGTAAAAAGGAAAAAGGGACATGGAGCACTTAAGAACACCTGAGATAAAAAAGGAGATTTCTCTCCATCCCAGCAATAACTGATTTCTTTCCTGGCAGCTGGCCCATACATGTGGTTCTGCTGTGCGGATAGTGTGTGCATTTTCCATTTAAGAATCCCAGCTAAAATGAGATAATGGAATTAGTTTAGCAAAATAGTCCAATTTATTAGATGTTTATGAAGAATAATATCTAATTCCACAGCAGGGAATATTTAAGGTTATTCAGAAAGTTAAACAAAAACCAAAAAAACCCAAAAACAAAAGAAAACAAAAACAAAACAAAACAAAAAACAAAAACAAACAAACAAAAAAACCCCACAATAAACCACATAACCCAAAAAAACGCTAAAAACCAGGCATGGGTTCACCACAAAGGAAAAACAAATCCACTAATTGGTTACAGATTATGCATTTCATCATAAACACTTGATATTTGGGGAGATGATAGCCTTTAATGACCTATAAGATATCTTCTTATTTTGACCTTGCAAAACAAACTGCCCCCAAGGATCTGGTCTTAATGGAAATTAGATTTAAAACCTTTCCTTCAGTCTGAACTGTGCCAGATTGCTCTCTGCCATTGAAAAATAGTTTTTTCAAAATGATCACAGGCAACTATGAATAATCCTGAATTATATAACACTTTTGTTGTCTATCCCGAGGGATTAATGCCCAGAAAAATAAAAAATAAGTTGACTTTAAGGGCTACTCCAAGTAATACAGACCAGGGTAGTAATTCAGTGAGTACAGAAGAGCTTTAACAATGACAAGCAGACATCTCAGGAGCTGCAAAATTTTAATGACACTTTAGGGCTTCACTGACTTTGAGCCCTAGTTCCCAAGCAGAGATTTAATCTTTTCCTTTAACTGTGAAAAGCCTCTTGCAGTTTAAAGGTCTTAAAGGCTTTACATAGTTTCATACTTTATACAAAGCTTGAATTATTATCTCCTGTTAGCTTGAGTTCTTTCCCTTCTATCTAATTTTTCTTCAAAGCAAGAGGTAGAGTTTAGTGCAATTGTTCCTCTAAATATCTCCCCAGGAGTGGTTGTTAGTCGCTTATATGAACTGCCTCCACTTAATGTGCCAATTTGCACAGCAGGATTCTGCAGAACAGTAGTGGCAAGACAGGGGATATTTAAAGCAGTATTAAATACAGAAAGAAAGTGAGTAGAAAAATGAGAAAAAAAAGGAGTGGGATTGGGAAAAAAGAAAATGGAATTAGGAACATGGAACATTTGCATTTTGAAGGTTCAATGCAATTTTAATGTTAATATATTTGTAGAAGAGTAAAGATTGATATTCTTAAAATTATTCCCTTGTCTCCTGGCTGCTCCTGGGAGCATAGGAAACCCAGGTTCAAAACCCTAGTCTGAACCAAGTGAAGAAATTACTTTAACCTAACTTAACCATGTACAGTCTCCCTCCCAGAAGTGTAGTGGGGAGGAACTCTAAAAATGACAGTCCCTTCTAAATGACATGAAAACATCATCTCCCTCAGTTCAGTTTATCAGTGAAGACTAATAAAGTCCTGGAGATCTTCATGACAGGCACTATGAGCACTAACAGGTGACTGCTCCTGGTACAAAGCATCCATGAAACTTCTTCCAGAGCCACTCCAGAATTCTTCCTATCAGAAGATGAATACAGCAACATGGAATACACTCACCCATATCTTACAATGAATGCTAAATGCTCCCAAGTTGTTGCTTCAATTTTTTTTTTCCTTCTCAGATCTCTTCATCTTTCTGAAGAGGAAAAAATCAGTATAGAGATGTTGATATATTCCATGTGTTCATGGCAGGAAATGGTAGTGGAAATACTTACAAACCAAATGAAATCATATTTCTTCTAAAAATTACAGTAAAAAAGGTAAAGATTCTTTAAAATTTTTCTCCATACCCACATAAATTGTTTCTTTGGAATCTGTTAACATTGCTTGATATTCATTGTTATGTCTACAAGCCTTGAAAGAGCAGATGATAACACATTGTTGTATTACACACTTAGATTTCTTTGTTCCTTTGAGCATACTACTAAAAAAACCGATTACCAGTTATTGGAAAAAAATACTAGCTTTTAATTGTTTTCTTTTATAGCCCAAGAATGACTAAGTTTTCTGTTAAAATGTGTGTATTATCTCTACTATGTAGATGAGCCTTATATTTGTTCATACCTGATAAGTTCTGCTAGAAAAAATTAACCACTCTAATATATGATGTCAAAAGGGGCCATTAATAGAATAGCTGTAAAGGATGTTAAGAGCAACAAAAGTGTGAATATTAGGTTGGGTTTCATCTTCCTACACTTGTGCAAGAAAATAGGATTTTTTAATATTTTACCAAAAACACTGCATGTAGCTCTCCCAGTCAATGAACATAGGAGAGAAGCTTATCAGAGCCTATGAAGGTGCAGCTAGCTCCTGATGGAGAGCATCCTACCCTGGTAGGCTGAAACCTTGCCAGGAACAGAGACAAAACATCAGAGCTCCATTTCTCAGAACAAATTATCATTTCTTTTTCACTGTGAAAAGAACACAGAAATGGTACTTATGCTTCTGTCCTGGTCTTTTAAAGGCAATATATGGGGTAATAAAACAGCTTTTTTGCTGCACTGAGCTCAGCTCTAGATTTCATCTTTAAACAAAACAAACAGTTGAGGGTGGACTGCTTCCAAAGACAGCAGCGTGGGATCTGACTGTGTGTAAATCAAGGCCACAGCAGCAGCTTTCCTAACAGGAGGAGCTGAGGCTCTGCCTCCCACACTGCCATCAAGGTGCAGCTTACTGGCAGCACAAAATCTCACTCACACTCTTTTCTGCACAACATGAAAAGTGGTGCCTGACCCCAGAGCCTGACACTCAGCATTAAAAAGCAGCAAATAGGTATCAGGTGAGGGGCAGAACATGAGGGACAACTTGGAAATAGCATAAAAAAGCACTGGTCAAGACCTGTCAGCTACTTAGCTAGTATTCAGAGAAGTATTTATTCCTAGCTGTGGGGGTGGAGTTATTTTGCAGGGTGCCTTTTCCAATTCACTGTGCCTAGGATGAAAACTTGAAGTAGAAAGCAAGGATTAAAAGCAAAAGAGATGAAGCACAGATGGACACCAAAGCCAGCAGCTGAAATATATTTGAATATAGAAAAGGATTTGAATAGTGAAGACTGATAAAGCATAAAAAAGACAGATTTCAAAATGACTTTTTATTTTCTTCCCTTGACATGGTGACTCATTATTCTTTGGAGATGTGAAAACTCAAGAAACAATAAAGTAAGGTGAAAAACAGTCTATATAAGGAGGTAAGGAATAATATCTTGGGATAGATATTTTCCTAAGAATGAGACATTAGAAAGCAGATTAAGTAAAAAGGCACTGATTTGCTAGAATAGGATATTGCTTATGGAGAAGTACCACAGCTTTTTATCCTTGTCTCCCTTCCCTAGAGAAGGAAGAAACATAATGCTGGAAGCAATTGAGAAGAATTGGTCTGATCTTTACGTATTTTGAAAGTGTTAATTTAGGCTAGATCAACTAAAAGCAGGTTGATAGCAGGGAAAGTGAGTAGGAGATTGGAGGAAAAATGGGTATTTTTTAAACAAAGTACCAGTAAAGAGGAGTATTCAGAAAAACTCACCTTACTCTAACTTTGTGAGTAAAATTTAGTTGATAAAGACACCTCTGGGATTGAAATCAGAGGCTCCCATCTGCTGAATGGCCCATCCACAGAGAAATTGGAGAGAAAAGAGGAAAAAAAAATCCCTATTTGATATTCCTGCGTAAGCAGATTGTGAGGGGGAAAAGAAATAGCAATCCCTGTGTATCTTTATAGCTGTTTGAACCAAAATTTCCTTTTTGAGTGCAAATAATTGGAATTGTACACCCTGCCAAAGTGTCAGAAATAATATCAAGGGTGAAGAGACCAAGATGGTGCTGATCTTAGAACAGCAAGAGTCAGAGCAGAAATGTCAAGGGTTACTTTCCAGAAGTAGGTGACCTGAAGAGTATGCTATTATTTTTATTATTGTTCTAGAAATAGTTAGACAACTAAATGTACTATCAACTAAAGCCTTTCAGTAGATTGGTTCCCCTGGTAACTTCTAGTGTTCAAGCACTGTTTCTGAGCAACTCACAAATAACTTCTCTCTTTTCACTAAGGAATTGAGTTATTTTTCACTGAGAGAGGGCTGGAGCACATTCCTTGGTGGGTAATAGAAAGGATCTGAGCTTCATTCACACTTAATAGCAACTTGTAGTACCTTGTTCCCAAGCAGAGGTTAAGATAAGAGATAAGGGATCTGGTTAGATAGGAAAGCTTATGTTTTTCAGTGTTCTGGGTGTGATACTATGTCATGGATGGCAATAAATAGCAGTATCAGCCTTGGGATATGATCATCTGATCTTGGGGATTTTTTAATGTACGACTGATTTGGTAGACTGTAGCAGATACTACAGAATAGCTATAATCAGTCATTTCCAATGCCTGCAAATGATTAATTGCCCCTCTTTTTTTTTTTTTTTTTTTTTTTTTTTTTTTTTTTCAGCATCAAAAGGGAGGTCTCAACTCGGCTAATATTGGAAATTTCTTCCTGTGTATGCATCCCTGTTGAGTTATGCCTGTTTGTAGAAGCTGAGCAGACCAGAAGAAAAACCAGCTTAAAAACTGCCCTCCTTCTCTGTCGCTTCTGTGCTTCTTGCTGCCTGATGAACTACATTACATTCCTTTAATGCTGTCATGGGCACAGCATTTTTAACCAGGAATGAGACCACTTGCCAAGTAGATGAATTAGTGCATCTGACAGCTGAAAATAGTGTGTGTAGGTCCACTTAATTTTGGCACAAATGAAGCTCAGAAATAGAAGTAATCAAAACAGGTCTTCAAAAGTCTTTTGTGAGCTCAGTCATATGTTTACTGATCATGTCAGTGGAAGATTTATTTATACTGTTACTGATTTTTCCATTTGAGGCATGTGGACTAGGATTGGAACTACTGGGTCATGTGTGTTTGTAATCGTTTTTATGCTTCAGTAGCTCAAGGATGCTGCAACTATGAATAATTGCCTTATGCTTTCATGCCAGGGATTCAGTTACCTTTAAGCAAGTGGCAAATGTGACTTAGGGTAAATAATTTCATGTTGACAGAAAGATGTGCAGACAGACAAAATTGTATTTAGCAAAGTACTGCTCTTTGAGCATCATGTTTACTACTTGAACCTCTACTCACTGAAGAGCTTAAATACCAAAAGGGGAATGATGCAACCACAACATAGCAGAAGTCTATGATAGGCACCTCATCTTCCTCCACAAAGCCCAAAAAGATGTTTTGTATGCAGTTGTTTTAATCACTGAAGAAAAAAATCTTTCTTTTAGACACCTTTTATAATTAAAGAAAAAAAAAATTGCATCCCACAGGAGATGATGCACCTACAGGAACATTATTTTAGGAAAAGATAAATCATCCTATGACACAAAGATCCATTCTCCATTTCCTAGCAAAAATAAAACAACATAAAATCAATTTATCTTAAAATCTTGTACAATAAAAGCTTGGGGACAGGACTACAACAAAAGATTCTTATGATATTGAGAAATAGGATGCTCTCTCAACAAGTTAATTACATTAATGGCAATTGTTAATTGTCAGTGTCATGCAGTTAATTGAAGTCACTGTGTCTTATTCCTTTAGGTATTTTCTTTTACTTGAATTCGAATCTAGTCTACAGACTATGAATTCACTTACTTCATTTAACTGAATACTACATAAATTTTTTGTATCAAATTTATAATTATCCATAAAAATATCTAGCAAATATCCACAAATCAGCACCATTATTGGAATCATTTCTAGCTAGTACTGAATTTCTGAGTAACCAAAATCTTTTTGCAAGACTTAGATAATTTTTTTCAGAGTTTGCCAGCTCCAATGAAGTTTTTAAATTATGCATCTATTGAATACACATAATCAGATTCTTCAAAAGAATTTTTTCCTCAGTAAGGAGTTATAAATTGTGATGCTTGCAGTGTAGTCTGATGTATAGGGCTATGTCTTGAATTCTTTGAGAGAAAAACATTCTATTTTCTCCAGTTTCCCACCCACATGAATTATGTTTCTAACAGTTTCAACTGCCACTCTGAAGACAGCTTGAAGCATGACCCATAGAAGAGTAAAGTTACCTTAATCTCTCAAAATTGCTGGGCAGATTTTTAGATAGGTTTTCTTTTCCCCAATGCAAGCTTTAGACCTCATTAAGTGACTGCATTCTGTGAATGATATGTGGGGTGATTTAGGGTAGGCTTTCCCTTGCAGTGCAAAGCTGTTCAAGCTCCAAATCTAAAGGCATTGTCAATATGTCAAGTTTTTTTGTTTTTTTCTCTGAATACAGCACTATATGGAATGGTTAGGCTCCTACAGGGTACCCTGAGCTTGCACCTTTCTTAGATCCTGTACAGGCACACCTTCTCAAATGGAAAGACTAGAATACTTCTAAAATTATATTGCTTTTAATTTTGTAGGCAGTGTACATGGACAGTAAATCACCAGAACCATTAGAGGACTACATATGAGTGCATATGAGAGGACTACATATATATGCTCAGACAGAAACTGCTGAAGCAAATCTTCGGATAAAATGTGGTCGCTGAACTGACTTCAGCATCTTTCTCAGAAAAATAAAAACAAAGCAGTTTATTTCCAGTCTTTAATCATCATCCTGAACCTTCTTCTGAAGCAAAGTATGCAAGCAACTGTTCCTCAAAAAGAATAAAACTTTTCTATTTACACATAGCACACAACACACCCATCATTTAGGAGTTCCACATATAAATCTTTGTTGACAACGAAAGGGCATATGGATACTCCAGACTGTGTGATTCCAGCTACAATATAGACTTGCCTCCCTCTTCATCTGGTTCAAGAATATCCAAGTCTTTTTCATAAAGGGGAGAAGTGTTAAAAGCTAGTCAGTCTGTGTGCCTGGGAAGGTTTATATTAGATAGTAGGGGACATTTCTTTCACAGAAAGTCTGGACAAGCATTGGAACAAGCTCGACAAGGAAGTGGTGGAATTACTGTCCCTGGAAGTGTTCAAAACACCATGTAGATGTTGTTCTTAGGGACAGGGTTTATTGTTGGACCCAGCAGTGTTAGATTAATGGCTGGACTCTATGACCTCAGAGATCTTTTCTAATCCTGATGACTCTAGAACGAATGCATATGTGGAATTTGGAGAACCTCAAAACAGTTGCTCCTGTATTAAGCAACATCCATGTGAGAAATTGGAGGTAGACCTTGGTTTTTTTGCCTAAAGACAGGAGACAAATGTGGGTTCTTATATCTTAGAGAAATGCTCAAATCCACCAAATTTCTGGATAAAAATGTGTGGATGGAGGTGTCCTTTGTGCAGGGGCTGATCCAGTGGCTGTGCTCCAGGACTGCAGTCAGACCTGTACAGGTAAATGCTTCGCACATCTTGATTCTCAATATTGTCAAGATCTGAGCAATCCTCTACATGTCAAAAAGAAAATATTGGAAGCTTACAGATTTTGGCTATTGTTTTGGGTGGGGATGTCCAGTATTATATGGCAACTGAACTGTGGTTTTGAGGATTCTGATTTTGACACATATAGGGAGATGATGATAAAGTCATGGGAAAGTCTGAATATCTTCTGGGATAAACATTGTATATAAAGATTGTTTTCTACCAGGCAAAGACACTCGTTCAGAAGCTATACTCTACTGGAATCAGTGCTCCTCCTCACAAAGGGAACAAACCAATGGTGGACTCAAACTGACTGGCACCATCAGCTTGTCCTCCTACAATAAAACCTTCATACATTTCCCCTGACACCAAAGATGGTGCAAGAATCAGTCCTTTATTATCCTATAGTAAAGCTTTCATCTCTTCTCTCTGTTACTCCTAAGGACAGCACCACAACTGACTCCTTTTGTCCTGTTCTCTTCCTTCTTCTTCTTCCCTCTGCATGACTGGCTAGCTCCTTCCTGTCCCTCACACAAACATCTAACCCTACCTCCTTACAGCACAGTTAGGAAACTCTAATGCCACTCTCTTCCTAACTTTTTATACTTCTTTACTCACATGCATAACACCTGAGAACTCTCTTTACTCTTTTGTTGTTGATCCATACACATCAACATTCCACGCCTCTTCTCCTTCAATGCTGCTCATCTGTTTTAATACAGCTGCACCCCCTGAGGGATGAGGCTTGGGCAAGGCTCCATTCCTAACCTTCCACAATCTATTCTCCCACAATACTTTGTGGTACAACTGAAAATCAGTGTGGTGCTGGAACCAAGACTCTAGAGAACTTCATAATGGAAAGGATTTTTAAATCAGGAGATTTGATTTCTAATGTAACCTAGGAAGAGAAATGGTAATGCAGTTATAATTCTGGAATAAATATGAAACTCACAGTTTTAGATTAGCCTGGGGATTTCAGTATCATTTATGCATTGGGAAACGAAATAATTACATTTAGATATCAGTCAATTTGTCAGGCTCTTGCACTATACTGCTATGTCATGGACATTCCCTATTCTGGAAATGGGGAGACTGTGCTCCACCTGAAAACTGTTGTAGCTGGTTTCTTTAGTTATTAACATTTCAGAAAGCTAGACCTTGGAATATTTAGGGATTGAATTTCTGACTGAGGAGTTTCAGCACAGGTGACTAATATGGATCAGGCACAAGGAACTAGCAACAGGATCGACTCTTTCCAAAGCATAAAATGAAAAATGCATTTTGAAGTCTTGTGTCATCACCACTTAACATACTTGACTTGAATAAAAAGAAAGAATAAGTACAAACCAGATAGTACCACATAAATAGAAAGATTCAATATCTTAGAAGCATTTTACTTATTAAAATGCATTTCCAAGAGATAACAGTAACAGGTTATTGTGATAATACAAATTCTGTGATTGTATATGATAAAGTTGCTTTTATTGTGTGCAAAAATATCAATCTGTGTTTTCTTAGTACTTCAGAAAGAGAAATTTCACAAAACTATAAACGAGCAAAAAACAGTAGGAGGCAAAAATTAAATCACAAAGATAATGTCAAATTTCTTAAACACTTCTTCATTGCACGCAAAATATCTGTAATTATTTAACAATGAAAAAATATCTAATGATAAAGAACTGAGATGAAATTATCAGTACAAAGGTTTATAAGAAGTAAATACAAAAATAAGTTGTTAAAATTGGAAGTTGAGATGTGGATACAGGGGTAAAAATTTATTCCTGCACATTTACTGAGATGGGATAAGATCCATAAGAGGGAATGTTTTACCCATACCACGAACAAGAGCAGTGTGAATCATCATTGGATCAGACAAATGCATTCTATACAAGAAGAAGGAAGGAAGTTAAAGGTGTATGTGAGAATTGCTTACAACTCACAGGGCAAAGCAAAAAAAATCATAGCTTGATGTGTCAGTGCAAAGCTCAGGTACAGAGCACGCAATCTGGTCTTGTCACTGGAAACAGGAACATATTTTCAGTGTGACCAGATTAGGAAGACTCATTTGAAGATAATAGAATCGTGTGGTCCCATAAAATCACCAAAGCTGTCGGCTTTGAAAACTGTCCTTTGAGGCAAACCAAGGCCTCAGAGGTCCAGCTCAGAAACCACTGGACTAAAACCAGATCTAGATCTGCCTCCTGTAGGATTCCAGAGATGCCAACATGAATTCTCAGCTCGTAGTCTTACACAATTCCCACTGACACTTTGTTTGCAACTATCATTACTTCTCACAGAGCAATATTTTACCTGAAGTCATCAGAAGAGGAGGAAAGCCAACTTCCCCTATATCTAAGTTTTTTTTTCCTTACACTCAGAGTGAGGTTTAATGAGTTTCTCTGGAGAAAATATTTTTTCCATGACTGGGCTGGCCCATCAGTGTGGTTTCTGTGTTGCAGGTGTAATGGCAGGCCTCTATTTTGTGATTTCCACAGGCATATGGCTTCCCAGCACACCATGAGAGAGTATTTATCTTTCTCCCTTCTCAGCATGCTCAGATCCATAATTGAGCCCTTAATTTCTTTTCACAAAGAACCAAAATCTGCCTGTTAAACTGCCAGGTGCAATGTGATGTTAATGACTGACTACCGCATAATTCTGTGGTTTTAACAGCTATTTCTAGGCATGTATGTAACTGTCCTATTCATTAATTCCTTTCTGACTGTTACATTATTCTTCTCAAACAGTATTTTTCCTTCCATCTATTCAGAAGCTCTTTGTGTCCCTTTTCATTTTTCTATTTATTCTAATTACCTTTGAATCATATTTCCTCAAGAGTTTTCAACTTTATACACTGAATGAAGTGTAATGACGTTGAGTTGGATATTCCTTTTCATATTTGATTAAAAAATTTTAAAGCTTTGATTTTTATTTATCACAGAGGTCAGAAATTTAAAATTGTGTGTCCAAAATTAATCTATATTTAGCTCTTAATGTTTTAATGAACACTGTTTCATCAGTAAGACAGAAAATTCTGACCATTCAAAGTTCTTAGAGAATCTCTAAGGAGTGAGGGCATTTCATACACTTGGTAAACTTCTTGCTTGTTTGTTTGTTCATTTTTTTAATTTTAAGAAACACAGATAGAATCCAGATTTACTTCTTTCTTTTCATGAATAATCAGAATAGCAGTATTGTATTCTGGAGTCAGGCTGCCATTCTCCACTGCTGTAGTCTTTCTGTCTGAGAAATAAGTGGTTTATGGTTTGTACAACTGTAAAAAGATAAAAAGACACAAAATTAGTTTTTATTCAGTTGCATTTTAGCAGTTCAAGTTGCTTTGGACATTATATCAATGGTCAGCTCTGTCCTTGCCTTCAAAAGCATCTCTAAGGGTCCCAGGTTCCATTCAGCTCCACACTACATTTATTGCCTTTCCAAATTTTCATTTCCCAGTAGTCATTCCTTCTATCAGCTGGTGCAATATTCCACCTGTCTGCACCATGCACAGCCTCTTGAAGGGCCATGTACTTCCCCTGTAGATCTCTAGGCATGACACAGATTAGCTGCTGATGCACAAGAAGGGAAAGGATGGAAGAGGCTTTGTCCATGAGGCACATACAGACACTTTCAGAATTCACTGAAATGTATCATGGAAGATATATTTATCAAGCAGTGATCCCTGGCACTGTGTTTGATATCAACCAATCAACCCATCACAAATTCAGTGCTGTGCCTGGAGTGCAGCAGTCTCATCTGCTGCACAGCCTCTGCAAACAGATGCAGATCATGCTCTGATTGCTTATGTCACATCATCCATACAGGCAGCCACTTAAATGCCTACGTGGACCAGACTTCATCTTTTTTCTTTCCTGGTACCTGAAGTCTCGGGATGCAGAGTCTGGAAGCCTGGGAGAGAAAGTAAATTGAGTCCCCCTTGGCTCTCCTGGATCTGCATGTTATGCAAGGCACATTACCTACTGAGCACATCTGGTGGCCTATATGAAAAACATGGTGAAAAAATGTCAGAACAGAGGTCTTAGAATCATAGAAAAATTAGAGGATCACAGAATTAACCAGATTGGAAAGGACCTTTGAGGTCATCAAGTCCGACCTATGACCTAACACCACCTAACCAGCTAAACCATGGCACTGAGTGCCAGATTCAGTGATTTTTTTTGAACACAAAGACCTCTACTGTCATCACGTCAACCATTAGCCCAGCACTATGTTCACCACTAAACCATATTCCCAGGTAACACATCCACATGTCTTTTGAAGACATCAAGCAATAGTGACACAAACTTTCTTGGGCAGGCTGTTTTAATGCCTGACCACCCTTTCAATGAAGAATTTTTTCCTATTATCTAATCTAAACCTCCCCTGGCACAACTTTAGGCTGTTTTCTCTTGTTCTGTTACTTGGTGCCTGAGAGATGAGACTGACCCCCAACTTTCAGGCACTTGTAAAGGGTGATAAAGTGAACCCTGAGCCTCCTCCTCTCCAGGCTAAACACACTCAATTCCCTCAGCAGCTCCTCACAAGACTTGTGCTTCAGACCCTTCCCCAGCTTCATTGCTCTTCTTTTTAACATGCTTCAGCATGTCAGTATCTTTCTTGTAGTGAGAAGCTCAAAACAGGAGTATTTTCCTTTTCCTTATTTTTTCTATTGTAAAATGATGGTTTATTTCAGTTAAATAAATTCTGATTCAGTGTGAGCTGTGTTTAACATCAATATTGTAGAATTCAGGCTTTTAATTAAGTTACTTATGTCTGGACTAATATTGTCCTTCTTGCACACCCCAATCTCTCAGAATTGCAGAGATGGGCTCACTGCCAGTAAACATCAGGTGAGCCCTCAACCATCATAACAAATCAAGAACAGGGCTTGTTTTGATCAGTGATAATAAAAGTCATGACATTTATACCAGGAAAACACAAGTTCACATTCACTAATGAAGGTGGCTAAACCTGTATATGACACCAGTCTGACTTGTGAGAACAGTGTTTGTGCTCAGTCTCACTGAAATGCACAGCACTGCATCTGTTTACTGGCAGCCCTCCAGTAGAGCAGGTGTGCCACTTTTCAGGCTCCTACTTAAGGGAATTCTGTTGTAGATCATTTTGGCCCATTATGAGTGTGGATATGTGGCCCCCAACAGTGAGACAGTTGGCCCCTGCCAGCAAGACACAAGGGAGAGTTTGTGACTACATTGTTCTATAAAAACCTGAACAAAGATGTATAGATCATGAAAGGCTGGTTAGGCATTTCAATTAACAGATCACATTATTCAGTATTTTTCCATTCTTGCATGATGTATTTTCTGCCTGTAGCTATAATAAATGGACGCATTGCACACATAGATTTCTGACAGAAAAAAGTATGATGTGGGAAGAAGACATAACAATCTGAAAGATTGTGCTTTGTAATTGATAATGAGCACCATGCAGAGAAACTTAATAAGAGCTAATGAAACCCAAGTAGGTTCATTTCTGTTTGAGAAGAACTGTGAAGACACTATGTCAGTCTAGAAGGAAATATAACCACTGGTCTAATGGAAGGTGTCTCTGCCTATGGCAGAGGGGTCAGAATTTGATGATCTTTGGGACTACTTCTAACTCAAACCATTCTGGGATTCTATGATATGGCAAATTATAATTATTAAAATACAATTACAGCTTACAAGGAGTGTGTTTATATGATGTAGGGAACATATAATACATTTCTCTGTGTATTCAGCACTATAATAATGTTAATCCTACTGGTTGCTGGGTTTGATGAAACCAAGTATTTAAACTGTGGCATGGATGCTTTTTTTCTTTTCTTGTCATTATCTTTTCAATAAAAATAAAAACAAGCAAGAAATCTGTGCCAGTGTAAACAGATTATGGGTTTTAATTTACATCCTTATTTTAACTGTCATTAGCAGATGCACATACACAATGTTCTTTAATTAAAAATATTAATCAAATAATTAAATTTTCCAGTTTCCTGGAAGAAAATTTTGCCAAGCTGATTTAGTAGATTTCAAAGTATTTCTTCCAAAACTTCTTTTTTCCCCCACAAAACTCTGGTATCAGAAGTTTAAAAACCCTTGTAGAAGTAAAAAAAAAAAAACAAAAACAAAAAAACAAAAAAACCCCACCAAACAAACAAAAAACAAAACCAAAAACAAAACAAAAAAACACCCTCTAGCAGCATGTGGGAGGTAGTAAAGCAAAATGAAATGGCAATTCCTTCTTTATGTCTCCTCAGATTTTTCTACAATTTCAGATGATAATCATACAGCTGTGTTTTTTTCTTCAAGGTTTTTATTTTTTATAGGATATGTTCTTATTCTTAAAATAGCTTTTGAAATCAATTTATGGAGCTTTTGAAATCAGTTCTGGTAGGGGTTTTTGTCTTTGCTTTGCTTTTCTTTGCTTATTTTTTGGGTTTATTTTTTTGGGAGGAGGTGGTCCATATACTCCGGAAATCTCATACTTTGCTGAGAAATTGGGAGGTTTCTGCTAAAAGGAAGGTCCCCTAAAAACTGCATTATCCTTCCTCCAAGTTTTCTTTATTCTGTATGCACTTCAGTAGCAATCATTCTGTTTCCTTCACTTTTCCTCCTGCCCTGTTTCAGCTGCCAAGGAAGGTGACAGGCTCTTGTCTTGATGTTGTAGTTATTATTTTCCTGTGCTGGGAACAAGGTTGGAAAATATGAGTTGCTGCATAGGTCACCTGTGCAAAGTATAGTGATCACATGATCTAATCTAAGCTCAGTGAACAATTATTTTTACAGGGTTCAACATCTTCTAAATCCTTTGTGTTTTCAGCAGGTAGAACACGGAAAATGTCTTGCTTGTACACTCAGAAACGTCCTTGTACAACAAAATTATCCATAAAATTTATGTAAGTCCAGTCAAGTAACCACCTTTGGGTTAAAATGCAGGGAATGTGAGAATGGTTGGGGCAGCCTATAGTTGGGATCTTACCTTCAGGCTACTTCACCTTCAGAAATTCTTTAACTGGGAGACACAGGAGCCAGTGGAATGGCAGTAAGTCTTCTCAGTGCCTAATTAAACCAATATTGTTTACTTTCTTAGATGTCTCATTTTATTAGTGAGGTGAGAAATAAAACCAGAGGAGAGCAGAAATTAAGATATTAAAATAGTCAGAGCTCTGTCACTAACTTCAGTAAGAAGGTGAAATCCTTCTGTGAAAATAAAGCCATCTGTCTGAGACTGTCATTACAAATACTGAATCTGAAATTAACCTGGAAACTCTAGGTTATTTATTGAGCATCCAAATTACTACTGAATCAATATATTTCTGCCATTAAAAGCTAAAAACATCCATTTTTTTGTAAGAAAATGAAGCCTGTTACAAATATTCATGGAAGCAATATAGGAAATTTGAAATCTAAGCTGTTCTAAGATATCAGCTGCTCCTAAAAAGAATTTCAGTAATCTACTCAGTCTTGTGAGAATATTTTCCCTGACTATAACAGGGTGTTGTGAATATATCTAGCTTATGTTGAGATTTATTTTTATGTGCAGTACCTTGCATGAGTGAAGAAATCTTCTTCTAGCCCAATATCTTGTATGATAACAGACTGGACTAGATTGTTTCATTCTTTGCAAAGATCAGTTTCACATCAGGAAAGTGCAGCTAGCTTTTTGCTGGCAGTGGATAGCATCATGTTTCCAATCTTTATGAAAAAGGGTTTTAGGAAAGAATTTGGTTCCACTGCTTCCAGAAATACAGTTTTGTAATCTGAATTCCAGATTGAGATCATGAAGCCAAATGCCACAGACCTTAATACTGCTGTCTGAAAATTAATAAGACAATGGAAACTTAAGAAGTAGTTTGATGTCTTGCAAATAGAAGATGCTATCTGAAACTGAGGTGCTACTTCCTTGATTTGGAGTAAAACAAACAATTTGAAACACAGTTTGGGACATCAAATTAAATTTGAAATGAAAGACTGATGAAAAATATCACAATCATGGCAACCTTTCCTCTGTATTGATTAATTAGTTATCTTTATTGTTCCTTGGTGCTCATCAGCTAGAGTCTCTAATCATACTCTAAATACTTATGTAAACAACATTATCTTTATATATTGCAACACTTCAAACCCACTGCTTAACAATTTTTAATTCCAGGACTTAATTTATGATTAATTTATGAAATGTGTATTATATGATTGGTTTAGGCTCCACTGTGTAACCACACATTAATTCCTTAGCTCAAGTATCTTGTCTTTGAAGTTAGTCATTAAATTTTAAAATAATTAAACTTATTTAAATCATAGCACTGACTTTACACCATCCCATGCTTCCTATCAGATAGAATTACACCTTGTCATTAGGTCCAACATTATAATATGAATATGATTGAATATGGATTTAAGATAACAAATGGTTCAGAGTCATCAGCATATACAACTATTGCACTTTCACTATATATTTTTATTCCATATATTATACCCAGCAACTGCTTGTCAAAAGCTGAGTATGAGTGCAAATTGAATTTTCTGAGACAATGCCCCTTTCCTCTGCAGAACTGTCCAGTTTCTCCAGCTATTTTGGTGTTTTGTCAAAAGATGAACATTCAGAGTTTTGGGATGACTGTTCTAAAATAGCTACATTATTTTTAGAAATAATTTGATGCTAGATTATATTGCAAACATATCAGGTATCAGCAGATATTTTGACATATTGAGAAGGTTTAGTGTTTTCTAGAGCATACATGGTTTTAAAAGAAGTATGCTATGCTGCTTTCAACATGTCCTTTCAGTGTTAAATCTAAACTATTGAGCCTTGGCACACAATATCATTCTGTTTGAGTCAAAGATTAACATTTTCACAGCAGTGCTCTGACCCCAGCTGGCCCATAAATCATTTCATGGCAGAAGCGATTCCATGCTTTTGTACTATTCAGACAGAAATCAAGCCCTTTCATTATGATATAGAATGATTTCTGTATGAGGTGAGGCACATCTTCATAATGTGTTACATAATCATGGTGTTTCTAAGGCTCTTTAAAACAACATATGGACACTAATGAAAAAAAAATCACTGTAAGGAATATTTCCTACTGTGTTGCCTGATGAACTTTCTTCATACCTTTTTCTTAATAGAATATTGCCTCCATCATTATTTTAATGTCTCAGACTTTTCTGCAAGTACCTGTGCACACCATACAGTTCTAGCACTACAGGTCCAGAGGAACAATATTTGCACTCTCTCATGCAGAGTCTCATAGGTTGAGCACCTCTGCACAAAGATCCCTTTTCTGGGTCAAACACCTTAGGGAGGTATAAAGGCCAGGATGAAAGAGAGATTAATGAGAGATCAGTACTCCACAGGAATTGCAAGAAGATAGATTTAATTGGGGTATGAATTAGCTGTCCTTGCATCTTTTAGCCTGGAAAAGGTTAAGAGGAGCAGCAGACCAGGAAAGCAGGTGACTACAAAACTAATGAAAAGGCACAAGTGTTTAGATGATCAAATGATCCAGGAGAGTGCCCAGTAGGTTCAAACAGTGTGGGTTTAATTAGAGGCAACTGTGATAATAAGCAAGAGGAGAAACCTGTGCTTTCCTAACGGCTGACTTTTGATAGATGCACACAGAACATGGTATTTTCTAAACATATTTTCATATATTGGATACTGAAACTGTTAAGGCTGTGCACAGAAAGTTTTTGCAATGCTGTGAACTCTGCAATGCGAGTCTCATCTTCTAAGCATTCCATAACAAGTAAATGGATGCCTGTGGCAAATAAAACTGTGATTTAACTCAAAAACATTATTTATGCTTAGGTGTTGGCCCTAAATCTAGGGGAACTGAAAACAAAACACCTGGAAAAAATGCACAAGATCATGCAAATATAGCTCTTGTTCTCTTATGCGTTGCATTTCTCACACCTTGGATTTGAGCAAGAGATACGGCCAGATCCCTTGGGGTCATAATGCTGAAGGACAGAGAGAGTCTAGGACAAATATAAGACTTTTTCTGATTAATCTTTTTCCACTTTATATTAATTGAGATAGGAAATATCTTTCAGAGAGCAATCAAATTAATATAGACTCCTGTCTACATTCAAATAATATCTATAAAGACCCGTGGAAAGTTTCTTATATGAACACTGAGAGAGATGAGTCTGAATGTTAAAGCATCCAAATGGCCAAGAGGAGCAGGTGAAGCAGTTCACTTATGAGCATAAATCAAGAAGAAGGATCAAAGAACACAACATGCTCTTCTGTAGGTGATGCTGCAATTAACTGGCCAGTGTCTAGGACCAGCATATTATTAACAGGATTGGCAAACTATTGCCTCAGTGCTTTGGTTTATTATGGGTTTTATTTTGTTTTGTTTGTGGTTTTTTTTTTAGTTTTTGTTTTTTTTTTTTTTTTCAGGAAAGAAGGAAAAAAATAAATAGAGTGAGGGCTTTGCATCCTTTACTTTGGTATAATAAAGATGTTAAACTTCAGCAAGCTACATGTTTTGTCACATCATGGGGATATTATACTATTGTAAGAATTAGGCAATAGAAATTTTGCTTGTTTAGCTAAATTCTCTCCTGAAATGTGTTGGGATTTTTTAAGAGAGTGTTATATTTGGATTGATTGAGGGTGAGCAATTCCAGATTGGGCCCTTTGGCCTGCAGAGCCTGTGGGCCCCTGAGCCCACAGGGCCTGCAGGCCACAGTGATACAGTTAGAAATTCATAGTTGTGGTGCAGTAGAAAATTCACAGTTTATATTAAGGTGTTCTGGGAAGTAATGGGTTTCTAAATATAAAATTGTAGTTCTGACACTTTAGCCACCTTAAGACTTAGATAAATAAGGATTGTTTGCATTCTTTGTATAGCCTATAACTGTAAACTCTGTGGTGAACCTATATAACTCACCACGGGCTGATAATAAAGGGGAATTCGACATGGAAGCCACATTGGTTAAGAGGTGTCATCTGTTCTCTCCAATCTCCTAGTAGTCAGGACCCTTGCTACAGAAATGTTTGTCAAAAAAATAAAACCACTAATTTAAATCTGCTAAACTAGAGTTTACCAAGTGAAGAATATGTCATTGATGTCTTGGATGGCAGAAGGGTGCAGTATCAAAAGATTACAGGTAAATAGACTTGAAAGCAAATAAAGGCTTATGGAGCAGTGTGCATCAGAACTGCTGCATGGCATCAGAGGAAATGTGTGAGAGCCTTAAACCTTCCAAATCACAAATGAAGAAAAGTGAGGCACTTGAGCTGGCAGTCAAGATTTCATTTGTATCATTACACTTCATGAGATCTCTCTAGAACTGAAAATATCTTATATCATGAAAGCAGGAAAATTGTATACAGTGTAATTTTTTTGCAATATTACAAGAAGCCTCAAACAGTTTTAAAGACTAAGACAAATTATCTTTGCCAGAAAGATTTCAAGAGCTCCAGCTTTCCTTGCTAGGAAGAGGACCTTAGTGTAAGAAAACTTACACACAGAAATGTCTGTACATTTCTGCTCCAGTAGACATTACATTTCATTGGATTTTTTTACAGGAATCTAAATACTAACAATGCTGCAAGTTTTACTAATTTAATCTAATAGGGAAAAAAAGAAAAAAGAAAAGGAAGAGGAACTGCTTAAGCTTTAATTAATGCACAATGGCACTCTAATAGCCCTGAAAAATTATTAGAGTAATGGCAGCTAAAACTAAGTTGGCTCTGGGAAGTTACTGGGAAACTAAATGACAGGTGGGAGAGTTTCGGTTCAGACACTGAAAAGCCTGAATGAAAATGAAAAGCCTCTTTTTCATTTGCCTGTCTTATAACAGATTCCTGCCTTACATTCAACATCTTAAACTCTCACTGTGTTAGCTTGTTGTTTTTTCTAATTCTGATTTATGCAGTTTGTGATAATCTTGATCAGATTTGATGACAACAAAACTTATCCCTTTCCGTAAACAACAATTATCAGTAAGGTATTTCCAGAACAGATTTTCAGATTACTTGTAAGTTAAAACCAAAACAAGCCTGGGAAAGACTAAGACTGGAATGTTCTTTCCAGCAAGCTACAAAGTCTCATTTGTAGCAGGATTATCATACATTGGGTAAAAGGGAAGTCAGTCTTTGCAAGTCCTGCCCTGTGATCCTCCACTAAATTTACTTGCTTAGTACAATCATTTTAAGGAGGAGTGAGATGCCTGATTTTTAAAACTACCTACTGTAGATTTGCAAGCCAAGACCAGACTCCTAGTTCTATGTTCTTATTAAAAGTAAAAATTAAATCAGGAAAAAGAAGAGTGGAAGAAAATAGAATAGAAGAAGTAAAAACAATTAATAAAATGGAGATTAAAGAAAAACACTTTTTCTGTGATTTAAAAGGTTAACATATTCTTTTAAACCTCCTGTTACCTTATTTTAATTCAGAGAGGCCCTTTGGATTTGCTGTTCCATATTCAGTACTTCTAATCTGAATTTAAATATAACTTTAGGTGTCAGGATATACTGGTGCTTCAGATAGTGTTATTATATTAACTGATTCCAATTTCTAACATATGTAATATAAAAATTTCCAGAAGAATATGATTTCATGTGCTAACTGTAGCAGTGTTTCATGAAAGACATAGTCAACACTAGCTGTAGGTCTTGAAAATCCCCAGATTACAGAATGGGTGCTCCAATATCCAACTTCTCAGAAACATTCAGCATATAACTCACAGATCCAGGAGTAAGTCCCAAGTACCAGTCCACTGATAAAGACCATTTGGTCTTTGCAGTAATTTGATTCAGGTTAAAATGGAAAAGGGAACTTAAGACTCAGAGCTTATGCCTGAGTTCAGTGTTCCAGTCATTACTCTAGCAAGATAAATTCTTTTTATCCCACCATAGAGCAAGATTTGTTTTTATTATGACAAAAAAACAGAGAGAAAGAAAATAATTATCATTTCTAGTTCAGCATTGGTCCCCTATACTTCTGTTCAAAACTTTCCATACCTTTTCAGAGTGGAAAGGGGAGACATCCTGTGGACATTCATGCAGAAATTGCCTTGACTTCTTCCCCTGCAAATCAATATTTTGTTTAGTATTATTCTTTTCAGAACATAAAATATATATGTGGCTTTTTACATCTTTTCTCATTTGCAACAGGCCAGTCCTTCCTGATTTCCTTTGTTGATCAGAATACAGTTGGCTTTTATATTCTTAAAATGTTTCATTGCTGTCAGGAAGAAGACAGCTGAAGTGCACGTTGTGCAGTAATCTGAGAAATAATAGGCATCAAAAGGGAAAACCTTAAAACCAGCTCTTCAAGTGCACACACCAGCAGCAAAATGCAAATGAACCCAAATTGCTTGGAGATAGCCCAAAATTTTTTTCCTTTGTTTTTGGGGTACACTAAATCATATTCTTTATTAAAAGATGCATATCTTACAAATCCTTTCTTAGAAATTTCTAGCTCTTTTCTTCCCTTATCCCTCATTTCCCTAAGCACATACCTGATGTGCTGGTCACACTATTTTCTTACAGTTACTGCTTGCATGCAAACTGCCAGATTGTATAAAAAAAAAGAAAGAAAATAATTCTGAAATCAATGAATTCAAAACATAATATCAAATTACAATAAAAGGATTTCCAAAATTTTAACACAGTCACATTCTTGGTAAGGAAATAATCAGTGTTAATAAATTTAGCTCCTTAAAGTATTTTTCTTGCTTATAAATGAAAAGAGGCTATAAGCATCTTATCAACAAGAATTGTTTTTATCATGAAGAATATTCTTGAAAATATTTTGATGCATTTATCTTTCTTTTGCTCTTTCTTTTTTTGCAGTGGAAACTACCTCTCTGCCAACTTTGGTGTCTGGTTACTCTGAGTACTTTATAGTTACTTTATACCAAGTACTGTATTTCTCAAATTCTTCCTGTTCCACCTGTGTTATTTTGGCACTGATAATAACAGAAAGGAAGTTTCTCAAGCCTGGCTCTCCTCCAGGAAGCTCAGAACTGACTTGTAAAGTTTGTGTTACTGTGACATATTTCAATAACATTGCATAACAGGCCACTATAATTAACAAAAGTGTAATAAAATAAGCAATTTCTTACTGACTGAAGAAGGAGATTAATAATAGGATTAAATGGAAATATTTAAGGAGAAACAGAAATTAATTCACATTAGTACATATTTGTCTCTACTCTTGTCTCTTTCTGTACGTATCTGTCACGAATCAAGTATTGTTTGTGTTCAGTATCCCTTGTTCTTTTACAGAGGACTGTTCTTTTACAGTGGCAAACAGAAAAATAAATGTATCACATCTTACACAAGAAGATTCTTCATGTGTAGGATAAGGACTTACAGGCACAGCAAGAAGGCTGATGTTGGGAAAGATGAGACAGAAGGGCTTATGGATATGGTTGTCTGGTAAGAAATACTGGATATATAAAATCTGTGAGTGAAATAGAAATGAAGGCCAGCTTTGAGATGTAGGCATGGTAGGGAAGAAGACGATGATTAACTGGAGATAGGTTGAAGGACAGAAAATAAAAGGACCCAAGAATGCAGTCCATCTCCACCCTGCCAAGGCATCAAGGAAAAAGTAGATAAGAGTAGTCTTTAGAGTGTAGAATATAGGATGAGATGGTAATTTAATAGTTCTCATAGGCTGCATGCAAAGTTTGTAGGTTTTGTATCTTGCACCAGTTGGTCACTGTAAATTAGAATATTCAACACAAAAGGAGATAAAATGTGTTGGAACAAGGTCCTCGCTCTCTTACCCCTTACTCTCTTACGCTCTTATCTCTTGCTCTCTTACTCTCTTACACTCTTACTCCCTTACTCTCTTGCTCCTTCCCCTCTCGCCACTCTCCTTTTTCCCTACTCTTTTCCTTGTGCTCTATTACCTCTCTTGCCTCTTCGCCCCTTCTCTTGCCCTCTCTCTCCCTCTGCTTCTCCTAATTCCCTCTCTCCTACTGCCCTGACCCCGGCACTCTCCTTACCTCCCTTACCTCATACCCCCTTTCCCTTTAAGAGCTTCCCTTCAGCCGAGGCTGGTGGCTGAAGGCAGGCCCTCTTTACCCACAACCCTTGCAATAAAACCATGTGTTTCTAGAATATCTCAGGTCTGAAGAGTTCTTTTGTCCCTGTCATCCACGGATGTCATTACAGACTGGGAAAGAGATATCACTATGCAAGAATTTCCCCACTCATATTGCACTTAGATATAGTTTTCCTATCTAGTTTCAAGTTTACGTAAAAACAAAACAACAAGACTACAATACCTTTGTCCTGTTATGTTTACTTGTCTTTATTTAAAGCCATTACTAAATTTTTCACATTGAATAATTGAGTATAGAATGGAGTATATGGATATCCTACATCAATTATCTTTCACAGTGTAATTCAAGACAATGAACAGCACCATAATGAACTGTTGAAGGCAATTAAAAAAAAAGGAAAAAAAAAAAGAAAATTAGAAATAGGTATTGGTGAAATGCCAGTTATAATTCTTACAAATAATTATTGTGAATAGACCTATTGGGAAGATATTTTATTGTCTGTGCTTGGTTATTAATACAAGCAAGACTTAAGCAAGGAGAAAGTTTTATTCTCATACTAGTAAAATCTTACCTCCAATGGTGTTGAGCTTGGAACATTTTGGGTGCTGGGCTTCTGCTCATGGATTTGATGAGATTACCTGCCTGAAATTTTGAAAGACAAAAATTGTCATCTTGATGTTTTATTGTAAATGACCCTCACCATAAGTAGATTAAGAAACCCACTGATTTCTTCATCTTCTATCATCTTTTACAGCACACAAATTCCTCGGTCTTTTTTCAAGGTTTAGCAGAAACTCTGATATAGTACTAAGCTACGAGTAGCTTTATGGGCTGAAGTGTCCAAAGGTCATCTTTTTTTGCAAGGCTTCTTAGTGGATGCTCGAGGGCATGACATCCTTGAGCTGTCAGAAACAACCTATTTTATTATTTATTTTGGAAGAAATATACTTTACAAGTTTCAAGCTGGTCTTAAAATTTTCCCTTTATGCTCCAGACCCTTTTAAATTGTGATATTCTAACAGACCTAAGAATGATATTTTGATATTTTACAAATTTTACAAAGAAAAATGCAAAGAATACAATTCTAGTTAATACAGTCTTGATCTTGATCGTGGATGAAGTTAGGCTAGCAAGAAGTAAGTCCTGTACAATACTTAGATATCAGAAACAAGAGGTGAACTAAGACCTCCCAGAAGTGAAGTGTGGAAAATGGACTTACGTACTATAGTAAACGGGCATAAAAGGTAAACTAATGAATGTTTAAAAATGAAAATATTATTTCCATCAAACTCATGTTCACATTTCTCTTCAGAAGCCAGAAGATCTTGAGAGAATGTCTATAGTGGGTTCTAGGTATATAGTAAGATATGTTTTGAGCTTCTACATGTGATTTAAGTGTGTAGGGTTTTTTTAATTGTGTTACTAAGGCAATTAGGTCAATGCAGTTTGTTGAACCTAGTGAAAGACTTGCTGCACTGTAGACAACAGCAGGTCCAATACAGATGTTCAGTTGTTTATGAAACAGGTAAGCACATTGTGTTTCCGTCTACTGTTCTGGAAAGATACTGGCTTCCCGTGGGCCCTAGTCACTGTGAAGTTTAGGGCAAAATTTTGAGATAGAGAAGAGCATGAGAAATGGCACTGGACCACCTAAATTTAGGAAACTGATTCAGCCTCTAGAAGACCAGGTCAGCTAATTGCTTTCTAGATCCTAGTGATTGCTAGATCTCCACTGCCTCTACACTTCAGCTTTCTTTAAACTTCTTCCTTTGGAGTTGGAGTCCATTTGCAGAGTTACATTCATCTGCCCACAAACAGACATCCACATGCTTTGAGACAGAAGCACCCACAAGCTGCTAACAGATGTAGTATGTTGTTGAACAGTTGAGTTATTGCAAAGGAGCAACAGGACACCAGGGACAACACTAGACCATCACTATACAAGGCCAGCTGAACTGAGCTCATCTGTAAATTAGGGAAGTTTTATGTCCCAGTAGATTTGATCATCTGTCATGTACTTAAAGAGAAGGTGGAAACTTTCCTTCAAAAACTGTGTATTTTAATAGCCAACTGAATTTTATGTATGTATTCCTTGAGATTAATTCCCAGTGCATTATTCTCTATCTCCTCATTGGTTTGGGGTGTTTTTTTGATGGGTGATTGTTTTTGTTGGGTTTTTTTTGGTTGGTTGGTGGTTTGTTTTTTTTGTTGTTGGTGGTGGTGGTTGGTTGGTTGGGTTTTTTGGTGTGGGTTTATTTTGTTGGGTTTTTTTGTTTGTTTGTTTGTTTTTTGTTTGTTTTTTGTTTTTGTGAGTTTGGTTTGTTTTGCTTTTTTAAACAAAAGGTTATAAGAGTTTTGTCTCCCTGGAACAAAGCCTATTCTGAGTAAACACTGCCGTAGACAAGTCTGATTCTTGAGATTAACTCACAGCTCCCAGGAGAGGGAGAGTACTGATTGAGGTTAAGGCAGGTAGCAGGGCAGATTGTTGTAGCCTTTCTGAGCAGCCCATCAAACAGCCTGCTGGTTTGAGCAGGTCCATTTGGCTCAAAATGTTGTAAGAATTAATATGATTTAAGACCAACCCAGGAGACAGAGGGTTGAATTGATTTTTGAATGCTACCTTGGCTGTCCCTTCCCAAGGAAGATGTTTTAGTACCAGACCTCATTCCCAACATGTGACAAACCTCTTTTTATACACTTAGGTCTGCAAAGCCATTCAAAAATAGCTGTTCCATAAGGATAAACAGGTTTCCAGTTTTCTGACTTTTAGCACATACAAAAAAATTCAGACACTCTTTTGTATGAGAGAAAAGTACGTTTCATGTTTTTTAGTGTTGCCTACAGGAGAAGAAGTAGGTAGACAAGTGGCAAAAAGGAGTAGACAGAAAACAAAGAAGATGTGGGTAAAAGAACTAATTTAATGTTTAATCTATTAATGAGGTCAAGAGAATTCTGGCGAGGGCATTTCAAATGGTTAGTTAAAACACATGAACAATAATAATATATGATGCAGAAAATCTGTAAACTCTAGGGACACTGTATGTGTACACAAGTTCTTTCCCCCTCTCTCTGGCTTTGTCATGAAATGAATGGTATTAAAGAGAAAAGAAAGAAACAAAGGTAAGTTCCCTATTGCTTTAGGAACTTCCTATAGAAGACAAAAACATTTCTTTCAGTCCTCAAAGGGAAAACTAGAATCAATAGACATTGTGGCAGCTCCATTTTCTAATAGTTAATGCAATTCAGTTCTTGCAGTATCATGACTGTGCCCAAATCCTGGAAGTGGGAAAGCCCAATCAATCCACAAAGTCAACATTATTGTGGGAATGAAAACCTCCAAGCCTGACCCTCTGGGTAGCAGCCTCCCTGTCTGCTTCTGAAAGGCAACTTTCTGCTGGCTCCTGAATGTGTCCTCAGACCCTGGAGCACCTTTTTTGGTACCAGTCAAGTAGAAATAGAGGACTCCCTGCTTGTGCATGCTTTGATTCATGGCCATGCAATTCCAGACTTCTCTGGATATTCTCACTGTGCTGCTGCTTCTGATTGCAGATACAGTACACAGAAACAAACAGCTTTTTCATTTTCACTGTTAAAAGACTGACATTACCTCTTTTTCTCCCAATTAAAGGACAGCATGTGTTGTGTCTTGAGTTTTTTCCATCAGCAATTTATATTGGATCCTCCTCCATCTCTGTGAGCTTCCTTTGGAATAAATGAGTGAGGATTATGCACCTGGTTAATGGCTGCTGCTGCTTCCCCCACTTGATATACAAATAAAAATTTATTATGACTGTTAGACAACTAATTCTGCCCTGCCCATGTTTATTTGAAGCAAAATTATTTAATCAATTTTCAATGGGACTGAATCAGAAACCTTAGTAATGTATGTTCCCATAGAGCCTTTTCAAAAATCCATTTATGTTAATTATATGTGGGAATAAATAAGTACATACTACATACCTCTGGAAAAGCCCTAACATCTGGACCATCTCCTGCCTCACAAATAGGAAATTCAGAGAACTCATCAAGAGATTTGCTACTTGTTATCTCTCCTAATGTATTATAGTGTGGATCAAAATGAACTCTCTACCAACACTTTAATCAAGTCCTATGAGGAGTACAAGCTTTGAAAAATAAAACAGAATTTGTTTTCTCATTTATTTTGTGAGAGATTCCTGACAAGAATCAATTTGTGCATAGAAGTCAAGTAGCTAGTCCCTACAAATCTTCCCAGTTATGTCAAAAAAATAAATGCAACTATTACCAAAAATTCTGTATGAAAGAAAATCTGAGACTGAAATCTTCCTGAAGAGTATTTTTTCTCAGTTGATAAGATTTTAAAATCATTATTTCAAATTTTATATTTTAGATTTTGAGAAGTATCTGTTCTCTTTACTTTCAAATTTTCTCCTTTAGAAGAATCTGATCTTTGATCACTTGATCAATCCCTTGAATACAGCAGAATGAAGAAAAAAAGCTGGGAAAAGCTTCCCCATCCACTTGGAACATTTGAGATGTTGGTTGCAACTCTTCTTTTGTGTGCTTTCTTCTCTATTCTTCAGGCTTCCTAGCTAACCTAAAACTGTTAGTCCTGAGATTCAAGAATAACTAACAGGATTATTATTTTTTAGCTTTCATTTGCATGCACATCCTGGTAATTACTTGTGACAGAAGTCTCTCACTGTGTCTGTCCTTGCTGCATTTCTCCTTGGGACTCAGGTATGGCTTAGAGCCCAGAGAGTTTTCTCAAGGCAAATTTCTATGAGCATCTGAATTCTCCAGTAATTTTCATTAAATGACAAGTCATTAAAGCTTTCAGGGTTCCTTGGAGCTTTATAAAGAAAAGAGCTCAAAATAGTTTAGCGGCAGGTGGCATAAAGAATCAGATGTCGTTACATGTAATGTAATGTAAATAAATACCATGTTGTAAGGTAAATATCTATTGCCTTTTTTGGCAGAGTGCTGAACCCAGTACATATGGAAACATCTCAGTTTTAATTCAGGTCTTGGCCATGAGAAGTGTCTGATGGTTTGGTAAATTGACAGGAACACATGGATCAAGGTTCATCTGGAAGGTCACTGAATAAATTTGTCCCATGTGAAGAAAACTGAGGAATTAATGTTAAAAATGGATTCGAAACAGGTCAGCAGAAAAAAATTTAGAAATTCCTCTTTATCTCCATGAAGTTCAGAATGAGGTTTAAGATAATTTACTCAGACCTAAACAACAGACTTTTAGCTACTGCTAGTTTGGCAAAACAATTACCCTTCATACAGTGGAACAGTTTGTAGAAGATATGACTCAGCTCATTTCAGCACCTCTTCCATCCCCAGACAAGAACTGCCTAATATTCCATTTATAAAACATAAACTGTGTATCACTTTTGAAGCAATGACAACTAGAATACCAATTAAAAATAAAATAGTTGGGAAAACTAATTATATAAGTTCATCAGATGTGTTCATCTGTTGATGAAATGTTTATAATGAAATATAGGAAAACCAGAATTTTTAACTTAAAAAAGTGAAGATTGTTACTACTGATTAATAAATATTTTGAATGGTAGCAATAATTTTTCCAGGCTTTTGGCAATACATATTTTTCAATTTTACACCTTCATCTGAAATAGATTTTCATGCTCCACCATTCTAAAAGGACATAGAATTCATTAATACTTGACAAACCTCCTGCTCTTTTACTGCCCTAGAGCTAACCAGTAATTTCTGCCAACTCATTTCTGGTCACTTTAAAAGAAACTTTAGTTATTTGCTGGGAGACAGCTCAAACACTTGGATTTCTAAGTCTGTTTCCCTGTGGGTATGATTGATGATATTGATCCTAAAGGAGACACAGTCAGTCTCTAGACGTCTTTGAAGGGAGGGAGGAAACTAGCATTTGAGAATGCATGTGCTGTTACCAGCTTGTCTGGCTCTTCTGAACTATTTCCTTTCAGTCTGGGGAGACTTCTTGGATTTGTGACAATGCAAAGGTAAACTGTCTCTCGAAAAGTAAAATCAATTACTCTTGGGATTGTCATTGTCAATATTTAAGAAGACATTAACTTCAGCCAATTTATTTTCCCTCTCACTTTTAAAATATTTCTTTCGCTGTGACATCAATTTGCCTTTCCCAAATATTATTTAATCAAAAAAAACTAAGGCAAGAAATAGAGGTGAAATACTTGAAACATGTCAGATAAGATGCAGTTCCTCTCCAGTATATCACCATATGCTTGCGCAGTGTCAGGTACCAAAAAAAAGGAAATTGTGCTGATAGGAACATATGTTTTAAAGTGCTAAGATAATCACTGTATGTTGTTCAGTAGGGTTAGGTATATTCAAAGCCATTTATCAAACACGTGACGAAACTCCCACTAAAACCAGATTTACCAACCATTTGAAGAAATTCAAATTACTGCCACTCCAATCAAAAATATGTGATTAAGTTCAACATCTGACATTCTAAATAATTTTGAAGATAGTCCTGTAGTGGAGGATTTGTGATAGATTAAGACAATAATTCATAATTCTCTGGGGCTAGAAAAATGTAGTTAATAAATTGTTTTGTTTTAGCTTTGGTTTTTAATACAGATATTTTGAAAATGTTTGAAACAGGAAATTAGCAGGTGATGAGTTTGGGGCTGTTGAAGTCCTAAAAACTTAGAATTTGGGGTTTTTATTATATAGTAATGTGTGTGAGCCAAGATGGAGGATTTGAGGGGCTGTTTGGGTCCTTCTTCTTCACCTACTTCTGCCTGCTTCTTCATGGTTTTGGGTGGTTTTCTGTAATTGGATAAAAAATGTCTGCATTGTGGGCCTTCAGTGATCATTATTGGGTCAAAAGTATAAATAATATAGATGTGACCTAGTTATTGGGTAATTATCTCTTAAATAACCTTGGTAAGAGTTAGAAACAGGCCATTTTAACTCGTTTCTCTAGCTTGCTAGTTAAGCTCATGGCTTGTGTGCCTGTTAATACTGTAAATGGACGAGATATGATAAGCATTCCAAGTCAAATGTTATTTGACTTCGTTTCCCATGTTATTCATCCTGACCTTGGCAGGGAAGAAATGAAGCCAAAATCATGGGACTGTTTCTCTAATTCCAGAGCAGTAAAAATATCTTAAAGGCCTGCTGTACCAAAACCAGCATTGTTACTATGACTCTGTGTACTGTCAAATTTACTTCATCATTTAAAATGCCAACTTATACTTCAATTACATTATATTGAATATTTATTCATAAAACTAGCCTGAAACCTGCTAGCCTGAAACAAAAACTTGCCTGAAACAAAAACTGCTCATATTAAGTCAGGAAAGATAGCAGTTCTGATTTATGAACTGCTAATTTTTCACTTGTTAGAAGAATGCAATATATTTTGTTTGCAACTCAAAGCTATTTTCATATGGAAGTTAAGCCATATTACTTCATGACCTGCATTTATTCCAAGACCTGTTGGTTTATTCATGGACTATTTATCACAAAATCTAGAAAAAAAACTCAGAAATGCTTTGGTAATCTCAAGAAAGTTCAAGCATTACCAAAGTCGTAGGAAAATTATTTGAGAAAGAAACACTTTAAAACAAAATATTATTTTGATTGAAAGCTTTCAAGTGATAAAGAATCTGCCATATCCCATGACACTTATTCCAATTAGAGGACCAATGAATTGTTACAGTAAATAATTGTTCTATTTGCTACTCACTGAATGCTCTCCCTAAAAATAAACATAACACACACATGCTATAAAAATAAGATACAATTTATACTTCAACATTCTAAGCATGTGATATGTCTTTTTCATTAGATAAGACATTATTTAGCCTTGGAAAAGTCAGTCTGGTCAATTCAGTCCATCAAACTTAAGGGTTTTTATAAAACCTGTAATAGTTAATATTTAACAAACTCTCTGTGGTCAGTAATTAAGATGAGTGTCCTCATTTTATGGATGATACAATGACATAAACCAGCTCTTTTCCAAGCAGAAAAAAGAAATATTCAGTCACTATTGTTCTTAGAAGTGACACTTTCACCATCATTTTTGAATGTTTATTATACTGGACTTCATTTATTTCTATATATTTCAAATATATCTTTTTAATGAACACAGCATCCTGAAGTATTTGGCTAATTGGTATCTAGTCCAGATAAACAGACAAATGCATATTGAAGATTTTGCTTTTTTCAAAGCATCATTCACAAATATAAAAGCCATATAATGTATTTAGTATTTGTTTCATGAATTCACCTCACAAAATATTAGCCCAGAAATTCTTCCATGGTAACAGTAATTTTAAATGGCTGTGTATTCTCAAAGCCTGCCTCCAGGTAATGTACCTCAGGAATAGATCTGTTTGTGAAAGGGCTTCTGTCTGAAGTCTGCCAAATATATATACCAGACATGGAGCAGGAACACACCCATCCTCCTGCTTGACAGGATAAGCAGCAAGGATGCATCAAGCTTCACTTTGCCAAAAAGAAATTAGTTATAAGAAAGTAAAATCTAACATAAGGTTCTTAATATTGTGTTGTCTCATTTTGAAATTTAGGCAAGTACCATGAAATAACTTAAATGTAAGATCTAAAAAGCAAACTGAAAATCAGGCATTGCAAAACATTGTCCTTGTGGAGGAAGTAAAGCACTTAGCAGTAATTCATGAGTGAGTCCAGTAGGTGATGTAAAAAATTCCTGCAGTTGGACAGACTCATCGGTAGTCCAAGCTCATTTGTTTTGGATGGTTTAACTTTCATTAAGTTTTGACAAAAGAAAGCAAGCAAAAATCCACACAGTGGTGTCCCTAACCTGGTTTACATGGTTGCATTTAGATTTTTGTCACTGTGTTTCAAAAATTGCTTTCTTGAGGTCAGAAAACTCAGTATTTCTCAAGGAGTTCCAGTTTGCACACAGGAAGTCTCTGGAACACTGTACCAGTTGGGCAAGTTTCTTCAAGATGAACAAAAATACACTGATACTCAACATGCACTTGTGTGGTATACCACAGTGCCCCAGAGCACTTTCTTTTGATGGACTAAATGTGTTGAAATAGGGTCCCACTGAAGTTTCAATGCTGAATAACCATAAATCCTACCTCAATAGTCAGGAGGAGACCAGAGGCTTCTAAATGAAGTCTGTATTTCCTTGCATTAAATGTGAAGTACTGACAGGTGGAATCAGTTTAGGATTTGTAGATGGGAAATGGAGATTACTGTTTTCCCTACAGAAAATCTCAGAGCACCTCCATAGTGGAACAGACTTGTCATCCTACAATATCGACCAAATAAAACCAGATATTACTACACAAACAAGCCAAACCAAGAAAAAAACATTTTTATAAATTTTAATCCTTCTCAGGGAGAGAAAGGCTCACAGATTGCTTATAAGACTGTAATATTTTTTTAATTATACTAAGAATGCCCTAAGAGGGAGAACAAGAGTCCAAGCTTCTACCAGCTTGCTCGATGATTTTTTTAAAAAAATTATCCATCTCCACTTACTCATGTGTAATGATATCTATGTCAAAAAGAGGCTTTACTTAATTCTCAGTGAATGTGAAAAAGGCAGTGAGGTCTTTAGAAAACGTTAAAAAATTTAAAATACACGGTTGATAATTTGCAAAATGTAAGCAAGCTGTGTATAACCGTGTATGCTCACAAAAACTCAGAGTGGTTTTCATCTCTTCAAGAGAATTATAAAGAGTGAAATATGTTTTTCATTCTCTGATATTATTACTTTTTGTCTCAGAACTGATATACTGCTGGACTTCCACACCTGAAAGCTAAGACTCAGGGGAAGAAATTTTTAATTCAAGGTTCCTGTGATCTGTATGGAAAATTTCATAATATCACAAATACAAGATAAATTAGCCCCTTCCTTCCATGTCAAAAGTCCCTGTTTGACTAGAGTCCCTCCCTGTGGCCTGACATATTTTTATTTTCAGACTCAGTGGATGAATGAGCAATGCTGTTGATCAAATCTATGAGTCCTAAACAAAAGCATACATGGGCTTTCAAGTACTGGTACAAAAACATCTAAGGTGCAAGGCTGCCTTTACATGAATTGGATGCTCATTCTTCCTGTGTCCTCTCCTGTCTGTGATGTGCTGTGAAACAGAAAGTGAAGCTGCTACACATGACTTCAGCCGAGCAGCACCTGAATCCCCAGGTGCTTCTTCGGCTCATTTCTGAAAAAGAAAAGAAAAAAAAAAGATGGACAAAGCTCTCAAATAATGGATTTCCCAGTGTACCATGGGGAAAGGGTGAACCTATTAATGACTGGTTCACATTCATATCTGCATCCTCGAACCAAGCAGTTACAAAGATTCCATCCTTTTCCCTGATTCAGGGTCAGAAGAGTTTCACATAAACGGTCTTCTTCTTCAGCTGATTCTTCAAAACTGTTTCTTTTCAGAAGTGCAGCATCTTTATTGGTGTTATCATTTCTGAACATGGATCCTGTAGTTCTTGTATTGCAATAAGATATCAAGATCTGCTACAAGTATTTATGTGGAGCTTACCCTGACAATTCTCTTTATTCTCCAGGGCAAAGGGCAACGAAGACTAAAATAATTGCTAACTTCAGAAAAGGTAATATTTTGCTATGCTCCATAGTCTGTGTCAAAAAAAAGGAAATCTTGAAGGGATATTTTTGAAAATTTCTTCTCCCAGAGTGGAAGTCTCTGACAGCCTCTTCAGGGTTAACAGATGCAAATGATGTCTCAAAGGGCAGCTACTGAGTTTTAATTCTGAGAAACTGAATGTGCTTTCACTTTGGAAGGCTGAAACAAGAGCTGATCAGTGAAGCCAAGGCAGAGGAGCTTCTGCTGGCCTGAAGCTTTGATCTGTTGCAGGTTTTATGGGAAGGGCAGTTGTGCAAGAGCTGCTCCCTTGGCTGTGGGGTGCAAGGAGAAGAGGCTGATGCTTGTGTGGGACTATGGAGCTGTTGGGAAAGGCCATGTAGGACCCCCTCATGGGTGAGTCATGTTTCTGCAACTGCTGAGTCCAGGATTTATTTCTGACTGAGCCCACAGGAATAGACAGAAACATTATTAACTGTCCCTATCCATACTCAGAGAGATTCTGTGCCCCCTTCAGAAGAGCTAGAATAATACAAGTTGTCATAAAGCCATCAGTAACAGAGGAAGTATAAAAGAAAGCAAGTCCAGTATGCTGATGAAAAGCAGTATCATCATCATAATGCTAAGGAAAGGAAGATGAGATGAAAGCAATAGATATTTCTGAAGTAGTTTTTATTAGTTTTTATGTATTTATTTTTATTGAATGTGTAAGGATAAAATTTCTGTGAGACATACAATATACAGAATTCAGTCTTTAATAGTCCTCATACAGAGAGTTCTGCCTACAAAAAAATTGAACTAATATAAGGAAGCTTCTCGGAGAGAAGCTATTTAAATAGTTAAAATATCTGACATGCTTAAGAAATTAGTTCTGCTGCAACTTGCCATTTATTTTTCATCTATTCAAAGCAATCAGACATTTGAAAGAAATTACTTTGAAAAACTTAAAGGGGAAGAATTTATAAAAATTATCATTAGTAAGGTGATATTAAACTTATGAATGGTTCACTGATAATTGCAATCATAGGAAAAGAGAAATATTTCCAGGTCATGAAATGTGCAAGGTAGATTCTCAAAATGGATGAAAGGGTACCTGATCCTGGTCAAGATATTTGACAACATAAACAAGGTTTCATAGGGACTTTCATCTTAAGTCCGTATATTTCCTCTTGCAACTACAGCTACAGGAAAAACCATATTGTTTTTATTTAACTACATTTGATTGGCAGCAATATTTGGGGAGATCAAGAAAGAATATATTTCTCTTCTAGCAATTTAACAATGCAGAGCCTAACACAGGCTAGTTTCGATATATCAGCTCCTGCTCAGAACTGGATTGAGCCTTATTAGCAGTAATGGCTTGTGAACCCACTGAATAACTCAGTGAGAACAAGAGAGGTGCTCAGAGCTTCTTTAATAACTTGCACTTCTTTGCATTGTGCCCCATAAACAGATCTCAAATGTGAAAGAAAATAAGTTATTACACTACTGTAGTACTGCATTAAGTTTCTCTTATTTTCAAGGGTAATACTGCATTAATTTCTCTTATTTTCCAGGGGAGATAGCAATACCTAGGGTCCTGATGGAGGGAAAAATCTTACTGGACCTGCTTTTGTTTCTTTGAACAACGTAAAGATTTAAAACATTCTTCCCATTTCTACATAGGGCAAAAAAAGTCCTGCAATTGAAAATGTAAAAAAAATAGAATGTGGAGTAAGCATATGCCCTGCAATCTTATAGGCAAATTGTAGCATAGTGATGTCTTTAGAAGCATTTCTTTCTGCTGCTCCCAAAGGAAATGACTGTCTCTGATAATCCAAAATATTTAGAGATTGGAAAGGAGACACTAAGATTCACGAAGACGACTGATTGTTTTCAATTGGGGTCGTATATGATTTTTTTCCATCTTGCTGCACAGGAAACCTGAGCTACAGCTTTTTATGGTGCCTGTGTACAGCTTTGTGTTTTGCTCACTCTGGTTGTACTAAATTTTCATTAAAACCGTTGCAGAACTTGTGCCAGAAATTCCTATCATGGAACATACTGAGGACATAACTAATGAATAAAGAAATACACACAGCCAGTGTAGTTTTATTTATATTTTCAAGCAATTATTTTTCCACCATTTGATGTACTTCATATTCTTTTTTTGTTGCTATAGCAGCTCTTTTGACAGTTAGAGATTTCTCACTTTCATACGAAAGGGCCTTTCCCATATTTCTCATGGAAATAACATGAAAATCTTGTGTGTACATCTCAAGGTGACAGAAGATGACACATATCGAGCTCGAAAATTGGGAAGCTGCCTGGATTTTCTTTTTCATTAAGAAAATATGGATAGTGAAATTATTTGGTTGCAGAGGTGCCACATAGTTTCCTCCCAGTTTTACAAAGCTGGGAATTCATCTTGCCTAGTAATTGCTGCCTAGGAGCTGGAGTGAGGAATTACCTTTTTGTTTGTTTGTTCTCATCTTTATCACTGACTCTGTTACAATAAGTAGTTTAATCTGTGTACTGTTTCTCTGTGTAAAATATTACCTTGTTTCACAGCACCGTTGCACAATGTAAGCATTGTTTGTAACATACACTATATCCCTTATCTAACTGATAGAGGAGAAGTACTAATATGATGTACTGAGAAATTAATTTGTATATTCACCTTGTTACACAAGTGAGTGCAGTTCTTCTGTAGCTAGTTTCTCCATTCCTTTAAGACCTGATTTTTTTTTTTCTCTAGTGAAGTAGCTCTTTCTCCTTTCAGCTATGCTTTATAGTGTTAATATGTTCTATAACTTGAATGTTTATAGTCTGTGACTGGTATTAATTTAATATCTAAAACTCTTTCAGAATTTTCTGGTACTTTGCCTTTAGCTTTCAGTACTGCATTCTCAAGACTGCAAATCATGACATGTTGTTTTCTAAAAAAATTTGCCATTAAATTGGTCTGAGGGTTGAAACCCTTCTGCTTTGGAGAGCAGCTGAGAGGGTTGGAATTGGATTTAACCATTTTTTCTCACTGGAAATAGGAAACAAGATGGATAAATTCACTGACAAAATGTTTTATAATTTAAAATTACATAATATTTTAATAAGTCATAGGGGAAAATTGCATCCAATATGGAGCTATTCAAACTAAGAATCATGGATAAAGCCATTGTAATGTATAGCATTTTCTCACATCATTCATTCATTCAGTTCCTTACAAAGCTAATTAATACTTAATTTGTTGTAGACTGAATAGCAGAAAATCACTTCTCTCCTATGTAATATAGCAGATAATCCATTAAGGAGCACAGTAGGATATGAGGCCAGCAGGAACCTGTCTGAGGAATGATCTTATGTCCTTGAAAGACAGGCTGGATGTTCAGAGGTGTGTCCTCGTCCAGTCACAAATTCCTGTTATACTAATCTTCACCAAAACCTGTCTGTGATATCGCAGAGCTGTAAAAGAGTTCTGTGTTGTTAGAGATGGACAATTTTTTTCTCCTTTCCCTCATGCTGCTATTCATGATAACCACAGACAGGCTCATGGTAATCCCAACTGAGGACAACTGCACAGAAATATTCCTACTGCAGATTCAACTTGAAGGAAGGCAGAAAATTTTCTTGATTCATGGTTATATTATGCCTGTATTAGAACAGCCGCCAATACATTCTCATCCACTCTCTTGTCTTCTCTTGTACAGTGACTGTTAAGTATAAATATTTAGGTGCAAAATTCTTGCTCTTTTTTTTTTTCTTTTTATTATTATTTTGACTGTTGGAATTTGTAGTAATCACTGCATGCACCGGTGTAAGAATCACAGGCAAGAACTGTAACCTGGATAAGAGCAATTCATCTCTGTGGGCCACAATTTAGCCTCTTCCCACCTCTAAATCCTATGAGACAAAGAAGAAAAAATTGCAAGGAAAAGTAAAGATTTTTACAAAGCAGGGTATTTTCTTTTTTTTTTTTTTTTTTTTTTTTTTTTTTTTCAGAAAAAATTTGAAAATTTGATTTTTTTTTTTAAGGGAGAATGGTTGGATTCATACACTCAGCCAAATTAAGTACACTGCATAAAATTATTTTAAAAAAACAAAATTTTGGTGATGCTGAAAGTTTTAAATATTTTTTCCTCTCATACATATGATTTCTTAGTATATTAAATAACAAGTTCACCTAATTAGAACTTGTAGTCAAAATTCTTGTTATATATTTTATGTATTTTATAAATTGAGTTCTGTAAGTAAATCATGTTGAGTTTTTAGACACTCAAATCTAATAGTCTTTAAAGAGAGGGTTGCTGACCAATACAACAAACTAATATGTGAATCTTTAAAAAGGAAATCTCAAAATTGGTTACTAAATTTGTAAAAACTGCACTATGAATGTAACTGCCCTTCTTGTTTGTGAGCTCTGTTCTCCCAGGGTGGTGAACCGTAAAAAGAATTAATGTATCTTAAGTTAATTTGGAATATTACAAATGTTATATATATGATAAAAGAGGTAATTTTTCCCATTTACTTTACTCTGGTAGAAGACTCATCTGAAAAAAATCTGCTCAGTCTGGGCATTGCACTTTTAAATAAAATTCAGGTAAATTAGGGAGAGTTTAGTGAGCATGAGAATAATGGATAGAGAAGACACAATCCATGAGAAAATGCTGAAGGACCTGGCTGTTGTAGAGTACAAAAGAACAACCTGAGATATCTTGTAATGCATGAAACACTTCTAGATGGATGCTGATAAACATTTTTTGTCTTCATTCACCAAAGGCAGGACATGAGGAAGTTAGGTTTGATATCAACGCACAAGGGCGCTGCTGTCATTGGACAGGGTGAGGTGGTGAAACAAACAGAGAACAGGTCAGATGTCTTTTCTGGGTGGATTTGTTCCTGAATGAAAGAGAAAAAATTTTTTTAGCCTTTTAAAGCATCCTTTGCTCTGATTCTGTGAAGCAGCTAGTGACAAGCTCATGCCAAATTTTGGAAAATTCCTTTTCCAGACATGTTTTTCCAAAGTCTCACACTTATAACTGTACTATGCTGATTAATGAATAATTGTCCTCATTAGATAATCAGCCTAGTGATCTGTTTGAAACTCAATCCTGTTATTGTAAGAGATTTTTTTAACTATTCACTAAGCTGGTAAAAGTACAGAAATAACTGGAGCAAACCAGAGCACTGACAGAGATATTAGCTTGTCCCATACAGCCACCAACATAATTTCCTTCAAAGGGAAGTGCAAGAAATCTTGTAGGGAGCTAGCATGAAGACATGCTCTCAGCCATCCTCTTCTGATTTTCTCTTAATCCTTTGCAATTGAAATGTGGACATTCTCAACATCTTTGCAAATCCTTAAGTTTTCTTACAAATCAGCTTAAGTCTTAGTATTATCAGTATTCATAGCAATGAGTTCTAAAAGTTGATTTTGCAAGACATATTCTTACTGATTTAAGTGTTCCTTTCAGTAGTATTGAGTCTTTGTTTAGGTTTTCATTTGTTTGAATGATATTTGTTTTGGTTTTTTTTTTTTTTTTAATTTTGGAAACAGGCATATATAAAATCAAATCATTCCAACTCCCTGTAGATCTTTATTTTCCTCATCTTTACCCCAGACTGTATGAAATGAGCACTCTTCACATTCTGTCTTTACATAAATTGTATGTTTCTGTGGGGGGGTCTAACAGCTAAACTCTTATCCTCCCTCTACTTGTCAGAATAGGGGCAGATATTAGGAACCAGCAGGAGAGAGAAAGCTCCTGAGTTAAGATAAAGACAGGGAGATTGCTTAGCAATTACTGGCAAACCAAACTTGGGGAAAATTAACTTCATTTATTGAAAGTTAAAATACATTAATTCCTTCACCCCAGAGTGCTCCATCTCCAGTCCAGACAGCACAGAGAAGATGAAGACATGATGGTCAGTCACAGTGATTTCTCTGTCACTTCCCTTGCTCTGGCATGAGCTCTCTGCAGGCCTCAGTCCAGCAGGAAATCTGCTCCAGCACAAGTTTTCCATGGGCTGCAGGGAATATCTGCGCATCTCTTTTCTTCTCGTCCTTCTCTGATCTCAGTGATCTCTGCTGTTTCTCACTCTTTCACTCAGTCATCTCTTCTCTGATGTTGGTTTTGAGGTGTTTTTGTTTCATTTTTAAAACCTGTTTAAAACCTGTTTTCACATACATCGCACAAACCTCCCTGACAGGCTCAGCTTTGGAGTGCAGTAAGCTTCCTTTACGTTGGACAGCTGGATAGCTGGACATTTAGGAAACTGATTTGTGAGAGACTCCTGCAGCTGCTGCTCTTCCCCCACTAAACCTTTGCCATCTACCTCCATGAATGTCATTAGTTACTGTTCAGTGGGTTGCTGATTACAGACTGTTCACTTGGAATGTAAATTATCTGGCATTTTACTGCCCTTTATTAGAGCCACCTGAAACCTTTTTCATAGGTGCCTAGAACAATTCTGAATTCCCCAATGTAATTAAGGCAATCATATGTGGCTGGTAAAGATTCCTCAACAAAAAACAGAGTTGTCTACAGATAAGTAAGAGTAAATAAGGAAATTTTCAGAGAATGCAGCAAGACTGCCATTGGATGTTTCCAATACTGTTAAGAGAAAATACACTCCAGTAATATAAGACATGAGAAGATACATAGCAAGGATGTATAAGGTGCAAGAGAAAAAGTCTGATAGTCCCTTAAAGACATAGGTACCCAGAATCCTATATGCAGCCATATCTAGGAGAATTCTGGGAAAAACAGAATTCTGGGACAGACAAATAGGCATAAAAATAAATGAAACATAAATTGTTATACTGAATCCAGACACCCAGTCTTCTGTACAGGCAGATAAGGAACTCCCATACAGGAAATTATGCAACAGATGCTCTGTGGGGATGTTTCTTCCCAACTCCATGAAAAATGCTCTAGAACAGTGTTCCAGAGAAAAAAAAATTGTAAATCGTTTTTCAGCAGTGTCAACAAAGATGCTGTTGATAGATCTAATCATAGGTTAATTTTTTCCTTAAAATATTCTCAGGTAATAGCTACTAGAATTTACAATTACCTTATATTTTATGATAATCATGTATTTTCACTCCATATGTTAAGTTCCTTTTGAATGTCTTCAATTATATACAAAAATTGTTGTTACTTCAAAAACAGATTTAGTTATATTATTCTTGAACAAAACCCACAAGTTAGCATTCTGTGGCTGATGCAACTCCAGCATTTATTTTTAAATTCCAGGTTCAAAATATGTGACTTCAAATATGACACAAAAATTATATTCTATTTCCCCATCAACTCTAAACTATTTTATTTCTTTTGCTACATTTATCTTAGTTCTTCTGACTAGAAATATTATCAGACATGATGTTCGTGAGGTAGCATTTCATTCCCTTTTCACATTTCTCTCAGTGTGAAAACAGTATTCAAAGTTTCAGCTTTGGGCAGAGGGCTGCATTCTTTTTACTCTTTCAGTCAATTAGCATAATTAAAAAACACAATCACTTTCCTATAATAATAAACTCCAGAGTACCTTCAATTCCCATTTCATTTCCCAAATTTCCTGACTGTAGCTTCCCCCCCCCATCCATTCCCCTGCCCCAAGCTGTATTTTGTCTTCAAATGGCTTTAATAGGCAATATGCATTTTGAATTTCAAAACTAAAGGCAACCAGTTCTCTTTTGCTATTCATGTAGATTAAGCAATTTAAATCCCTTTGTCACACTGATGCATGATCAGTCAGCAGAAGCCATTCTTGAGGCACCACAAGAACTCATCTTAAGAAACCACTTGTAAAAGTAACAAATCCAGTGATACATTAGCACTGAAGATTTTGCCGTGAAAAATCAGTCGAAATGTGAAACTACATTGAAAAATGCATTTTGTGATATCAGATTAGGAAGCTTCCAAGAGCTCCTCAAAAGATGAAAGGGAAGACGCAAGGTTTTCTTTGCATAGCATAATACCCCTGCTGCTTACATTTGCTGAAGGTTAAATTTTGTTACATATCTTTTCTGGCAGGCACAGCTGCACAGAAAACAAGTCTATAAGAGATAAAATCAGAAGTGAATTTGATAAAACAAACCCCAGCAAATATTTAGCTGCAGCAACAGACCTCCTACCAGGAAAAGGTCAGATACAAGACGAAGACATATGAATTGTTTACCTTCTGAGAAAAAATTAATAAAACAATCTGATTTCTTATAAGTCTGCATTGTTGTTACAGCATGACAGTCTGAAAAAATACCTGAAACAATTCTCCTGTGGTCAAGCTTTTACCCCCTCCCATCACTTTTCAGAGCCTCTATAGCAGCTAAGATTAGCACTGAAAACCATGAACCACATCACCTTCACATCCTCCATATGTGTAGGAGATTTCAGTCATTACTCTTATTTTCAAAGTACTGTTTGTATGGACTGTACTTACATAAAGATTGGGAGTGGAGGTGTACTGGGAAGTTCCAGTTAGGCTGATATCACTCTTATGAATCAATTTTATTCCAAACTTGACTGTGATACAGAACCCAAATATAAATTATATTAAAAAAAATAGCTTACTCCTGAGCTGGCCTTTAGGAAGGTTGTGCATCTATCACACAAGATGAAATTACAGGATTTCTATGCAATGCCTCTTAACAACCAGGGTAGCAGTAGTGGAAGACTATTTCTTCCTGAAATTTAATCTCATCAGAAAGAAAGTCTGCAAAATTCTGAACATTTATCATCCTTTGACAGCATAATGAGTGAAGCTGTCATATTCATATTTCCCAAACATTTGTTGCCAAGTTACAATGATGAAAGTTATTCCACTAGGGAATGCCTCACATTTTGTGTGCTGAACTGAACCCAACAAGCTAGAGCCAAGTCTAACTATATCTAGTTTTTTAGAAGTGAATACAACTTCTACAAATGTTGTCAGACGTGTGAGAAATTCAGGCAAAGTAAATAATTTCTTATTTTTATTAGATGCTGTCATGTTTCTGACTGTTAAACTACTTTCTATGCACTTTTCTTGTGTTAAGCTAAAGGGACTCTGCTAATGGAAAGTTGACCAGAGCCAGCAACAGAAAGTTTAGGATGGGACCCTTTTAAAAAAGAGAGGTCATGGGGTAAGAGTAATCTCTGATTATTTTAAACTTCTACCTTTACAAAGATTATCAAACACCACCAACAATTTCACTATAGATAATTTTTGGCTACATATCTTCTCTACTATTTTGTCAGGCAATAGATGTAATAACTCCCAAAAATGTTGTAAGGGTCAATATATTGGATTGAACAAAAATTCCAATATTTTAGTTAAAATGTAGTCTTAAGTCATATTAAGAATCTATTAAATTATGTATTTAGATTAATTTAATTCAATATAATTAGTTTATTTAATAATTTTAATGAGTCATGAAGATTAATATACTGTATTCAAAATTTAGACAGAACTCTGACAGGGAAAAATGCTCCATTAGAAAATATAAGCCATACAAAATCGCATGAGATGTCCCAAGTTCACAAACTAAGAAGGGTTCTAGAGGATATCTGCTCTGCTCTGCTGATGCATAGGTACAGTACATGTACTTTGGATAGCATCTGAGGTGACAAGTAGCATCAGCTAAATAATTCAGACGACAATCCAGGCCAATTGGAATGCCTATGGAGATAACCTGATTTCACTGTGAAAAACACATCTGATTTTGTATTCTAAATCTAAAAGGAAAAGCTTAGGAAAATGTAGGAAATTGTGAGATATTTTGGGATGTTGATTATTGATGAGTGATAAAACTATCACTAATTTTATGAGAAAGACTTGATTAAGTGTGGAAGCATAGTTTTCTTCCTCACCCTTACGCATTTTCTGCATCTAATGCCATAAAGTTTATTTTACAAAATGCTTGCAATTTTTTGAAAAAATTACTCGGCCTTAAAAAATATATATTATGCCAAAATTTTGTATGAGAATGACATCTGGATAAACACATCCAAATGAGGCTAATGTGATAAGCAGAGCAACAGAGCTGCCCCTTGTATAGTGTTTTGTCTTCATTGAATCCCATTTTCTACCATTTTTATTATGTGTTGATGTTTACAAGACTAATCTGATAGGCATTGTCTCTTTTGTCTTTGTATCAGCTCACACAATTCTTATCAGTATTGGTAATGAAAAATGGGAAGAAATCTTTATTTCTGATTTTTAAAAGAGCAGACCTGAAAGATTTTGCCATGTTAATTATGAACCATGATAATTTCATGCTCAGGATTTGTATCTGTTACAGTACCCAATCCTCATTAGCTTTCAGATGGAAACAAATTAACAAGAACAATCCTATGCTCTTTGTTTACTCACATTTTCTAATATTTTCTGAGGAAATTTTCATACAAGAAAATAGAAATAGCAAGGCTTTTACCGAAGCTAATCTGACTCTGACTGAGTCAGAGTAATTTTAAATGTTTGGTTTGCATAAATAATTTCTCATTTTCCTTGATCTACAAAAGACTCTATGCTCTATTAGGGGGTACTGCAGTTAAATGCACTGCTGAGTAAATATCTTGACCTTAGTTATGTGAGCTCTGTTATTCCTCATAAAGAAATTGACCTCCAATACTATCACTATTTTGATATTTATTTTTCTTAAAAATAGCTACTAAATATTCTACTGATATCTCTCCTCCAGTACTTTTGAAAACCTCTGACAATTAATGAACTACTTTAGGTAATTTCTTCTTGCACTACAATATCTTCTCACAGAATTTTAGGAGAAATAAAGTCACTCTACATAGATGCACAGCATTTGACACTGTTCACAGCACTTATGCCCACCTTTTTCTTCCATTTCCCTTCATGGTGACCACTCCCTTCTCTTTTTAGCTTTCTTAGAAATTGTTACACAAAGTGTTCTGCCAGTATTTGAAGATGTGTCTGTATATATAGACAGAGACTGAGTGAAAGAGATCACAGGAAAATATCTTAGTAAGCATTTCAGCCTTCTCCTTGGCATCTGTTATTTGCATTCTTTTCTTGGAAGGATAATATGTTCATCTAGCAGAATATGATTGATTAACTGAGCAGAAGGGATATTTTGTGTGTCAGTACTTGGCAATGCCATAGTCTGTATCTATTCTCCTGCTAGTTCCTTTTCTCACATGGCTTAATGCAAAATGCCAATCATTGCCCAGCCATACTCTCTCTAGCTTCATCATCATTCTGGAATATTACTTTTATTTCATAGGATATTTATTTCATTTCAAATAGGATTGGTTATATAACCCAAGAGAAAAAGATGTACATGTCTTTTTGTATGAGAGGTCTTAAAAATGTCTTTGTATGAAAGGTCTTAAAATATTTTCTTATCAAGTTAGTATTCAGTGGAAGAGTGAGACGAAGATAAGCTGATTTGTTCATCAACAGAGTCAACATAACACAAGTAGCAACAATAAAAACTTCTTCAACTAAACCATGAACATTGATCAATCTCTGCATAAAGATGTGCTTTCTTAGGTTTTCTGAAATTTATTCAGAGTATTTTGGATTTATGAGAAATTTGCTACTAGTTGTCACTCAGACTGTTATTTTATAATTTTTTCAGAGTGACAGACTTGAAAACAAAGTATAAGTATATATGGATTGTGAATGTGTTAATTACTCTGTAAAAAGATTCATTCTCATTCCCATTTGCATATGTGCTTAATCCAATTTACCTCATTCCTTCATTGAATATACTTCTATAAGTAATACACTTATATATATTATAATACATATATATAATATTTTATATAGTATATGTATATACTATAATATTTATTTCCCTTTTCCAATTTCAACTCCTAGTTTTAATATACTCATGTCTAAACTAAAAATTAATAAAATTATGCATTAATTATTACATGCACATTATGAAAGATAGTATGGGCCTATCTGCTACCCAGAGTCAAACATGGCCTCTTCAATTAAAAAATACAAAAAAAGGATAAATCAATTTGTGGTTAGTACATTCACTTTAAAATCATTCTGCTTTTACAAAGTAAATAAAAACCTTAAATGTAAAAAAAATCTGACTCCTGTTTTTCTTAGTCATATCTCTGAGAAAGCTTTTATTATGTGCTTATTTACCTAGGGCAGTGATAGGAACTCGGAATAAAAATCTTGCTGTCAGCTCTCACTTCTTCAGTTTTATAAGCATTGATTGTCAGAATTACAAATTATTCATATAGTTTACACTATAGATTTAATTTATTTTGCATATACAGCTTGAAAATATAATTATTTACCATAATTGATAGGTAAATTGGCAGAGAATTCACCTAATGTAAGCCAAGATTGTTGTCTAAATAACCATTGGGGTTCCCAGTGGAGAAAATAGGATACACCACAGGTTGATGCATCCCATCTGTCTTTCTCACACATCTTAAGAGTAGGATGAAATCCTTTCCAATGTGCTTATCACTTTTCCCTGGTCTGCTACAGCTCTTGCTTGCACAGTATGTCTTGTGGATCACTGAAACTATTTTAACTTTCACTCAATATGCCCAAAACCCAATATTTATATCCTTGAATATTTTTGTGCTTATGTTTTGAAACCTCATCCCTTCCCTTCTCTGCAGTTAAGATTTGTTTTATTTGAAGAACAGACATGGATGAAAACTAAAGCCAATGAACATGTCACATATAACTCTTTGCTTGAATTTTGTGACATACAGTTTTTTGTGTTTTGTCTCCGTCAATTTTTATTTTATCTTCTTGAATGCTTGTAGAAACCAAGCAGCAATTACATGTTTTATATGGATAAGAATTTCTGTTATGTCAGAGGTCCACATTCCCAACGTTCTTACAGCAATGCACTGATAGTACAGAATGGGTCTGATCCTTCATAATCTGGATCCCTTCTGCAATTAATTTTTCCAGTTGTTTAAAAAAATCCAACCCTAAATATTGAATTATTTCTGTACATAGTACAAAATATTTTCAGTCTGACTAAAGCCTATTAGACCCAAAAAACAGGGGAGTGAAAAATTCCTAAATTTTCTTTCCTTTCTGTATCTTTCCAATCCCAAATAGGGTTTTTCACATGCCATCTGACTTCAAGGTGGATTCACCTTCCTGTTAGATTCAGTAGGAGGTGACTGTTGTGAGATATATCCAATCACAGAGAAGAGATGAGCCCTTGCCATCATGGCCTTTGTCATGCAACTGTAACTAAGCAACAGCTCACAATCCTCCTGTCAATAGATTTCAGACTGATGTGCTACTGAGACCTAAAGGAGACAAAAGTATATGCACAAATCTACTCTCAGAAAAATGTTAAACAATTTCAAATGGAAAAATATTATTAACTATCTACCATCTTGTTAGGATTTTAAAAGATTATTGAGGATCTTTATTTTAATGAAAAACCAGATAGATGGCTGCAAACTTTGAATAAAAAGATCAACACAGAAAGCTTGAGACCCAAGCAAAATTAAAAAGAAATTATTTTCTAACAAAAAAGTGCAAAGCACTGTCACCAAGTGGCAAGCCACAGACACAACATGCCACTGTCTGTCCCATGAAGGTGTCCTGCAGGCAAATCTGCACCCAGCCACAAGTGGGTGGTAACTATAACTCATGGCACAGCCACAGATGTCTCTTTACAAACTCAACTTAGAACCTCTCTTCTGTTAACGACTACTATATAAAACTGAAAAAATAGAATTGTCTATTGTTCAATTGATAAACCCCTAAATTTTACTTCTGCTCTACTAATTAGCTGCAATTAGTGCATCTTTCTCAGTTCATTCTATGTTATTTTGTATCTCTATCATTGACTTGGATTAGATTGGAAAAGCACTTTTTGATAAAAGGTTGGAGATGACACAGAGGTCAAAACTGTTATAAATAATGAAGATAATGGATTACTGAAAAAGCAGTACTTTGTGATCAACAGTTAGATGTAATGCTTTATTTAATATATGCAAATAATTGCTGAAATTAAATTTGTTATCTGAAAAACTATTCAATTTAAAAGGTGAAAAAACACTCTGGAAAGAAAAATCAAAGAACAATTCAAAAGCCCAGGAAACCTGGATTTGCATATGGTCGGTTAAGAGAACACTTTTGACTGAGAGAGTGAGCTCTCTGTTAAGTATAAGGTGCTTTCTTTGATATGGGTACCATTGGAAAAAAAATATTTTACTCATTTCATGGGCAGCAAAAATTAGAAATTATTTTGGAAGAGACCAATGAGGATGAGGTGCCAGTGTCTTCAGTTGAGACATTCAGACCTGTCTGAGTTTGCATTGGTAAGTAGGAATCTGCAGAATAATACACCTAGTGCTGGGCACCAATCATCCACACTGCAAATGGGTGACAGTTTCATCTAATGCTACTTCCAATCTGGTCCTGTTTTTTGCATGCTTTTAAGCAACAGGGTATAATCAAAAAGTCTCCTAAAGGAATCATCCAGATTTGGATCCATCTAGGGACCAGTCTGTCAATTAAAGGATGTGTTATGAGGAGAAGCCAGGAGTATTAAGTGAGGATGATGGCTGATTTCCTTCAAAACAGCACTTTGCGTCATCTAAAATACATGTGGTGTATCTATAGGCACAAAAGCATGAGATATTTGATGTCTTTGTAAGCAGCCCTTGTGGACAAAGCAGGAGGTCCCAGTGTACAATTCACCAACGTAATACGTCAAGTGCCTGAAAATTAAAATAACATATGATTAATATGGAAACAATAGGTACAAGATGGAAATCTGTCCATGTCACCTGCGAGTATAAATGACATACACACCAGTTGGAATGGCTTCTACAGTGGATTATCTACTACTTAAAAATTTCTCGCTGGATCTTCTTAAAAAGTGTTAATTTGGGCCTGTGACTGAATTCTCATCTCCACAAATACAGAAGTGTACAGAAGAAACAATGACAAACAGGGTGTCATCATAACCAAGGCTGTCACAGTGGACCCAGTGAACAAGGCCCCTGCTGCCATCTGTGTTGCAAAATGTTTCTCTATGTCATATCTGATGTATACATGTACATTTGTGCTTTTGGGAATGCCAGCTCACCATCAGTGCTGGTTAGAGCATGGAGCCTCATGTTTACAGGCTGCCAGATTCAACAACCCCTAATAGTACAAGGCAGCTTTTAAAAAATAATAAAAACACAAAGAATACAAAATAAATAATAAAAAAAATGCAGCATTGACTTTGAACCACATTATAAGGACATAATGAAGAGGGTGCTTGTATTAATATTTTCCCTCCAGTTCAGGCCTGATGCCACAGACTTCATTAAAAAAAAAAAAAAAAAAACAAAACAACTAAGTACCAGCTGCTTAGAAATTAAGGTGGGAATTAAGATACATCACTTAGAATTTCCAAAGGGATCTCAGTGTGATGTGACTGGTGATGTTTATGTAATCAAATATTGTAAAAAAATCCCTTCCTCCCTCCCTTCTCTTTTGCCTTCCATTCCTTGTCCATAACCAAATAATGAATGCATAAAACAGTATAGTTTCTTTTAAGAAGGATTACTTATTACCACAAACTCTTAGTTTGCACTTCTCTATTTTTCTTATTGTGTTCAGAACAGACACTTATTATTTACAGGTAATTTACACCACTTTGTATAATAAAACTAGTTCTGACTACATTTCATTCCTTGAGAAGACTTTAAAACATTTTTTGCTTCCTTTAAAGCTTGTCATGAATATAATGTGGCATTTCTTTAAAAGTAAAAGAATTGTTAACATTTTTCAAAAATCCAGTGAAGCACATAGGAAACTTGGGGATTTGTCAACACCAAAATAGGTTTGAAATAGATTTCACTACTCAGAATGTTCTACTTAAAAAATTAACACACAATGACATTTTTAAAAATTTAAAAAACCCAACAAACACATCAGAAACAAACAACCCCAAACAAAGCAAAGAAACAAACAAAGAAAACCAAGAACCCCAACACCTGATAAAACCAGACTTTTACTTCAAGCTTTATTATGGAAATTAATGTCCAAAATATACTGGGGGGAGAGGGGGAAACCTGGTTTATGTAAGTTCAGAAATAATTTCTGTTGACAGTATTTTGGTAAAGTCATTCCAACATTGTGTCACACCAATTAGTCATATCTCATAATGCTCAATGCATTTGCAGTAACAATGTATATATTAAATAAAGAATTTAACTTACTATTTTCCTACTTCCTTTGCAGTTTTGTAGTTTATTTTCCAAATTCAAAAGTCTATGACACGACCTAACTTTGTTTCTACATGCATCATCATGCCGCAAAAAAATAGGGAGTAACAGACAGGAGATAATCTGATCAAACTGAAGCTGAGACATACAATTAGAAAAAAGGAAATTAAAATTTCATCCAACATATATCACCCAGACTCAAAATTTCACTAGGGTACATTAGAATTGCAAACTTAAGAGTCATGACAGCTGTTCCCTGGCCCAATTAAACATGACAAACAATAGATTCGTTAAATCTGATTAGATCTGGTCATATCAGTATGAAGGAATATTGGGAAACTCCCAGAAACTTATCCATCTTTTCCATTTTTCTTCTGATTTTTGTAGTCATTTATGTGGTGCTTTTTCTATCTCAGTAGAAATCTGCTTTATGTTGGAATTTTACTGAATGTAATGTAGAGTGATTGCTTGTCAGGGCTGTTGTTGGATGGTGGCACATCTCAGTTATTACTGCCATGAGGTTTGTTTTCACATTCTTTTTGAGTACTTGGAATTTTCCTCAAGAGATAAAAAAACGGGCCATTATCACAGCTTCTGTTATTGCATTTGGCACTATAACTACTGAAGCATCTCCATCAAGTTTCATCCAATAATAGGAGAAAAGAAAACTATATCCAGTGGCTCTAGATGACTTTTTTTTGTCTTATTGTTTAGGATAGAGAGCCTGAGCTGGTAATCCAATGCTGACGCACTGCACACCACCTCTTGTCCTTCCCAGGTCACCTGCTTTCTGGATGCAACAGAGAAATGGTTGTGAAAATAGTCCAGAGGAGATATCTTAAGAATATCTTTTTTATGTCATCTTCCTCCTCAATGGCCTTTCCCAACCCCACCCTACACAAATACAGGAAGAATGTATGACTGTGACTCCGGGGGGGAAATCTGTCATATCTGCATACCAGATTTTCTGAACAGCAGTTGAATGCTGAACATGCACTGCAAATCTAGTTCTTGAGGACATTGGATGAATAAGGCTTGCTCTGGAGTTCTGTCTGATACATCCATTAATACTGCAGCAAGTGTGAAAATCATAGGAATACATTGCACTTCTTGAAAGTTGTCTCATTGCATATACACACTGGATCCACCATTTGGTAGGAAAAATATGGAACACATATCTATTTCATGAGACAAACACAAGGCATATGAAGGCTGACACTGCTTGTTTAAAATAAAGAGTATTCAAAATGATAAGTATGTTATTAAAGCTTAATAATTTAGTAGGAACCAGAAAATTCTCACTTTGTTGGACATTTTTTGTGATTTTTTTTTTCAATCAATAAATTCCAGAACACTGGAACTCATTCCATACTTTGGCCAAAGTTATAGTCTGTGAACAAAAGTTCTGGGAACATTCTGTGATTCTGTTAAAGTAAGGTTTCCTCCTCAAAATATATCCTGGACTGTTCTAAGTGATGGTCACAATTTGTTTTATTGGTTTGTTCTCTGTATGTTGAATGTGGTCCTGCCTTTGTTTTGGCTGAAGGTCTGCCAAGGTAGGAAGGAGCCCCTCCTGTTCTGCCTGTTTCACTAAGCCATGCAGACCCCACAGAGGGAGGTGTAGATTGTATTTTCCAGGAAGAAAGCCTAGGGACTGAGACAGTGAGGGTGGTCCTGCAGTGCAGATAGACAGTTAGAGCAAACAGGGAATCTGGAGAATAAGAAAGACACTGTGAGATTCTTGAGATGAAAAGATAAAACTTAATCTATGAAAAGAAGAATACAGAACTTTATTCCAGAAATAAACAGACAAACTTTGAGGGGACTTAAAGGAAGCAGGACTCAAGAGAGGAAGATACCTTAGGGGTAGCAGGTGTCAGGGAAGCATGATGTACTCTTTAAGAACAGATGTATTCTGTCACCCAGAAAATCTGGGGATTTTTCTACTTGAAAATCATCTTTTTTAATAAAATTTAGCTTTGCTCTTGGAAAATTCTTTTAGTGCTTTTTCTCTTTTAAAAAAGAGATGCAAGCAGACTCCTCTCAATTCTCTTGGGTGTTATCACAACCACAGAAAAGAAACTTCAACACAATGGAAAAGCTCAGGCTGTAATTTAGCACAGTTCCATGAACACAAGAGGTATTCACTTGACTTTCCATAAACCATTTGCCTACTTATGTTTCCCAAGAGACATAGCATTACATTATGCTGTGTGTTTGTGCCAGTAAAAAGCACAGCTGATCAGAAGTTAACTTTCCTGAGCAGAAATGAAACCTAGAAAAATACTTGGGCTAGTGCTTATTCATGTTTTAGATCAAGCAATTTTGAACCCTTAAAAAGAATCCATTTATTATTAAAAAAAAAAAAAAAAAAAAGATACTGAACTTTGATAAGCCAAATGACCTGTAGGAAATAAAGGATTATAAGACTAGAACAAAGTCCTGAAATCCCTTATTGGATGCAGAGAACTCAAATAGATTCAAACTAGACCTTTTTTTTGCAGCCAAAGTGATGGGTATTAACACAGTGGCAGAAGCTTCTCACTCAATAAGCAACTCAATTATATCAGGATTATCATAAGCCAGTCTTAATAAAATTAAAAAATGAACTCATGTCAGCATAAACCTGACAAAAATGTCACTAAAGATCTTCCCAATGACAGTTTAATTAATATGCCAGGAAGTAAAGTTAGACTGAAAAAAAACTGTGATCACTTTTATGGAGAAATAATTGCAGCTGTTCACATGTAATCCTTTGAGTTTGTAAGACAAGAGCAGATCGAAAGGGTGGTGATAGGATCTGTGACTGCTGGTAGACTTTTTTTACCAAGCAATGCATCCTTCATGAGTCAGCAGTTTGATTCCAGGACAGTGCAGCAAACTTGTTCAAATGGGCTTGAATAATTTTTTCACAGCCCTGAGGAAGCTACATGAGAAAATTATGGGATGTTTCAAAGCAATGCAGTTACTGTGCTAACAGTTCCATTTCTCCTGGGAGATGGCAAAAGTAGCTGTTTCCTACTCATTCATAAGGAATGTATTTTCCAGGCTATAGAGTTGTCCTCCCTGCTCCCTCTTCCAGATGACAGATGAAGCTGGACACTAAATCATCAAACTGAAACAGAGTTTTTATATGGATGGAAAGATGCAAGACTAGAAGCATGGAGTGTACAATATCTGTGAGATTGAGCAAATGTCTTTAAGTCAAGATTTTCAAAAAAAATGAAAGAAAAAAAAGCATAAATCTCAGTGAAGTCAATGGAATTACTTGTCCTTAAGTTCTGTAGGCCACTTTAAAAATCTCCCTGTGAATGTTCATGATGTAAATTTCTGAAGTTAAGTATGCAAGCTGAAGAAGGGATGTTTTAGGGATATTTTTCAGCTTCAAGTTCTTAACTAGAAATGTTATCACTTAATTTAAACAGACAGAGAAATACCCCACTTTCTTTGGTCTAACTCTGACAGACCCAGTGAAGTTTACATGGGAGCAAATGCTTGATCTAGATATTGATCTCAAAAGAGTACTTGGGATTTATTTGATTGTTGCTTCTGACAGGTTAAGTACATAAGGATAAAATAAGTGGGCCAAACATCTTTTTAAGGTGGGATTTGGATAACACCAGTGCCTGACAGTATTAAAACCTTACGAGACAACAGTATATTTTATCTGCACTAAGTTGTGCTTGGAACGGAAAATGAAGGAGGATGATAAAGAAGTGCTATCCCAGAGCAACTCTACTGAATTAATCAAACTGGTAGCTATGTAACCCCTCACTGTAGTTGTTCATTTAACAGATAAAGGTAATGTTCCCAGAGAAGTGTGGTTGAAAATCATAACCAAACTCCTCACAGAGGTGTTAGCTACTTCTTGAAAACAAATTTTATTGTGGGCTGTCCCACAGTCTACATCAAAATCCCCTTGAATCAAGTACTCAAAGAAGCCTGTATTCCCCAGGAAGACTCCAGATTAAGAGAGTTGACCTCCTAATGCAGGAAGGTGAGAGATGTATGTCTGATTCAAGACCAGTGCTTTCCCCTTGTATATTTTATTTATTCACTATTGGTAGAAAGATGCATGATAGTCAAGGAAGTTTAAAAGAGTAGAAAAGAACCAGTGCTTGGAAAAGAGGAATATCCAAGTGAAAAACCTGAGACATTATCATGGAATCACAGACTCAGAGAATCCTTTGGATTGGATGGGGTTTTAAAGGCCATCCAGCACATCTCCCTGCATAATGCCAAAACTTTCTCTATCTAGAATCAAATGAGAGAGGCAGGGCACACTTAGCCAGTGACTTATCCACTGCTTTAAATATCTACAGAGTAAGTTGTCCCAGGTCTATCACTTTAAAGAAACCAAAGACTTGCATGTACATGAACTGTGGAGGGATATAGTAAAGGAAGGTTAGGCAATTTTTTTGGAATATTTAATTTAACTTCTTCTTCCTAGGAGTTGAACCTGGAAGTGCTTAATTTCCTGATTCTTAAAGATTTATCTCTTGCTATTCTTTCTTTCCAGTAGTAAATGTGGATTCTTTGTGTCTCAGGACAGAGACTTTCACAGGTTAAATTTATATTAGGAGAAATCTATATTTCTTCTTACAGTTTTATGCCATTTTGCCTATTTATGAATAATGCTCATATCCTTTACTCTCAGTTCAACCACTTTTGAGTCAGTTTTTTCTTTTTTTTATATAACTCTACTCTCATTAATTAGTTTGCAAAGTGACTCAGTAAGGAGTTGGTCAATGGTGTGATGGGTTTTTATTTTAGTATGATAATTTATTTTCATGGCTTCGACTTAGCCATGGGAACTGTGCAGCTGACTGTCCTTTCCCTCCTTTGCAGCTACAGCTCAGTACTTCTGATGTTAGTGTGTCCATCACCTTATTGCAGAATTGACACTTCCTCATTTTGGGTGTGTTCAACATGGCAGTGATTTGTCTTCTTATGTTGTCCAGTTTCACAGATGAGGTTTAATCGACTTTCTATAATTTGTAATGACCACATGGCTCAGGGTCCATCTGCAGAAAGATGATTAAGAACAAAATGGTAGAGTTTGCCATGGACCACAGAAATTCCATCTGGCTTCCACTAAGTGTTTAGTTTGGAGAAATATTGCTGAACAGTATTCTAGCTGCAGTTACTAGGCTATAGCATACTCTGTTTCTTTTCACATGGTAAGAATTAGTTTTTCTCATAGATGTAAACCCCATAACAATTCTTTTGATGGCTGACTGCTCTCAATTTTTAGAATGGTCTAATATGTAACTTCTAGCTTTAATAAATTCTTGGTGTGGAATACTACATTGGAAAATGTAGAAATTATGTATTTTGTAGTATAAGCAACAATATTAATTTTGGCCTGAGAATATAACTCAATTCTGAAAAGTTATGACAGTTTTCCCTGCCTTTCATAATGTCCTAGAGATTAAAAGACTGATCCACTTTTTAAAAAAATATTTTGAGGTTACTGTAATTGAAATCGCTTCATAATGAAAAAAAAAAACCTTAAGGCTAAATAGATCATATTAGTAAATAAAAACAACCTTTCTTTCAGGAAAACCATCATATTTGTGCTAAAATTACCATTGTTGCCCAGTTTTGTTAATATTACTGATATATTAAATTAAAGATTTTGCAAATCAGTTGCACTCACAACAGTTGGATTAAACCAAGATTGTTTGATATGCCATTTAGGAAAACAATCTCAAGGAACTCATGCTCACTTTTGTGTTACAAAAATAAAATATATAAAATGTGTCACAAAGTTTAAGCCCATCTCTTTTTTTTTGCAGAGAATTATTTTATGTCTTTATGTCTGTATGCATCACAAAGTCATTTGAGGGGCCATCATGTGTAGAAAGGCTTGCTCTGCCACAGTGTATTATTTTATGGTTAACTGATGTTGATTTCTAAGTTTGCTTGTATTTTAAAAGAGCAACATTCTCTCATAGGAAAACATAATAAACAAATTATAAATTAATTGCTAAAGCAACAATATGACACATCCTCTTCTGCTTCTCTCATTTTTTTCCCATCCAAAAGATTCATCTCCTAAAGTACAATCTTCCGACCTTTAGGAAATTAAATTAAAATGAGGAATTTCCCTCCTCCCTACTTGAAGGATGAAAAATATGCCTATAATATGAAGTAAAATAGATTAAAATCCTCCTTAATAAGTTATCAAAACCTCCAGAATGCTTCTGAAAAAATCTCCTAAATTCCTTTTCCATCACTTAGGATTCTGTGCAATTAAGGAATACTAAAAACAATTAAAATTTAAAATAGATTTCTTAATGGATTACAGACCAAATCTATCATTAATATACACATCAACTTTTTTTGTCTTCACCACTGGTGAAGAAAAACTGGTCTTTCTGACCTAATTTGATGATACAAAAAATTTTTGTCATGCCATAAAAATAAATCAAACTGCATTTTAAAAATTGTTTTCATTGGTTCCTTCTGATCTGTGTCCTGTCACTACCATGAGCAGTGTTGCAGACTGCTTTCAGACTGGCTCTCCAGAGCACATATGCCCTCCACCACTGAACCATTCACAGCCCTCACAAAACATGTTCATGTTTCATGTCCTTGCTGTACATGCTAAGACTGGATAAAAATAAGCTAATTAATGGTCTTGACTATCCTTGCATGGATCCCATTTATGAGGAACTGGATCACTTCAAAATCTATTTTTCAAAGACATTAATACAGTCAATTTTTGTCACTGCAACTTTTGGCCAATACTTGTGTGGGCTGCTTGTGATGAGATAAAAAAACCACATCTAATTAACAAAAGAGGGTTCTTCAAGATCATCCAAAAAATATAATGGGAGGGAAAAAAAAAAAAAAAAAAAAAAAAAAGAAAAAAAAAAAAAAAAAAAGAGCAATAGTGGAAAATACACTTCACATGCTAATATATATGTGTCCACTCTTTGGCTGGCTAAAAGATGACCAGATTTTGAAGTAAGTCAGTTCATGCGACACTCTATCATTGAAGTTCCTGCAAAAATTAGGAATTGAGACAGAAATATGCTGCCATATGCAAGAATGAAATCCCTCTTCTTTTCTACTGTTGAATGATATGTAAACTGATAGCCAAATTTTATTTTTATTAAATTATATGGGTTTGTGTTTTGAAATCAACAGGATGTGAAAACAGCATTGATTGTGTGGATTCACTATCACTTCTTTTTACTCCCAAAAAGCTGTGACATGCAGCGAGATTACCTACAGACATATCTGTAAGACATAACCCTTCATCTCCACAGAGGGCTTTCTTAAAAAGATCAAGTGAAAACAAACCAAAATTGTACTGCTCCCTAGGGAATTAAGTAGTGTGTCATGTGTGAAACTGGCTGTCCTCAAAATGAAACAATACAAGAAGCAGAGAGCCTGAAGTATGACTCAAGAATCACCTTGTGTCTTGTGGAAGGCAGCTTGAACATGTGCCAGTATTCTGAGTGGGATGGATACAGTTCATTCATATCCACCCTGAAAATATCATGCAGCATATTGCTGAGGAAGTGGTAGGAAAAGAGCAGGCAGAAGCAACATTCATATCCCTGCACTGGGAACTGTAAAGAAGCTGGGAACTGAGAGGTGGTGATGAAACTGGTGGTGTCACCTTCATCTGCTCTTGAGGTTGGTGGTGGTTCTTGTCCTGCACTGCTGCCAGCTCCCTTTCCACAGAGGTGAGCATTACTACTGCAGCTACTGGTGACCAAGTGATGCCCTCAGGGGGGCATTAGAGAGGGTCAGGTGGATGACATTTGCTCTGTGTGTCCATAGAAGACAAAGATCATAGCAACCTCAGCAACATGGTGACATTAACCTTAGCTTACAAAAATGGCATGTAAATCTCTTAAGCACAGTATTAAGAGGGAAAAATTATTTATATATAAATAAAATCAGTTTTGCAACAGATGTTGTTAGCTATGTTTTGTACAAGTGTGTTTTATAAACAGGAAAATGCTGGGCCCAGGAAAAGACTCTTGAAGGAATTTTACTCTTTTAGTCCTCAAATAAATTTTATGATTTCACAGGTAACAATGCTGAACTATGGCTTGCACTCCCTCACTCCTTAATCCTATCTTATATCTAATTTATATAAGAATTCCTGGCATTACAGAGGAAACTATTCATATACATTTGAATATTACCACTCTGTCTCCTTTGCTTGAATCTAGATGCAGAATCTCACAGAAAAACAATCATTTTCCAAAAAAAATGGTATTACATCCAGGTTACAAGAGAGGGAGAAGAATTAATGGAGCTAGTTGAGACTGTATCTGTACCCCTTCTGAAGCATGCATTTTACTGAAATAATTTGACACTTCTCTACATTGCAGAGCTTCTGAAGATGCTCCTGGTTGCCTATCTACAGCTTTCCCTGAAGAAAACTTCAGACCTTACACTCAGGTGAGAGCACCAAGTGTAAACCATGTATTTGTTATATCCAGTTTTCAGGAATATGACAAGGTTGTGAAGCCCAGGAGGACAAATGAATGTGCAGCCATTTCCACATGGTGAAAAGAAATGTGTCACACAAAAAAAAACAGCATCTACAGATCAGATTAATTGCAAGCACCTTCAGGGTGGCTGAGGTATTTGATCCAGATGCATTTCTGTTATTTTCTTTCATGGACAAACTGAAAAAAAGTACTGAACACCCTCAGCTGTCTTTGTCTTTCCTCTTGCACTCTTCCAAGACTTGATGTTGTGCATGGCCTATTTGAAGTGCAAAACATAGAACAATTCATTTGCTTTGACCAGCTGGGAGGAGTCGCTCTGGCTTCCTTTGATCCTCAAATTGCCACAAGGCTTGTGAACCAAGGAACCTGCTACTAGCTCCTGAAAATTATTCTCTCTTCCATAATTATTGAGCATCCTCAAAATGCTTCTATTTGACTCTTTAATTGATTTTTATTACTAAAAATTACTGTATATGCTTTCATATCTGTTGTGGGTTGTTTCCCTTGGCTCTCTATTTTATCTCCACATTCCTTTTTATATGGATATATCAGCTACCACGAGACAGATATGTTAAGCAGAGGATTTTTTTATTAAAAAATGCTTTTGAGTTCTTGAATTGTGTTTCTTTTGCAGCTCTGATAAGGGAAAATACCTGCAGTGTGGTGAGAATGTGGGAAAAGCTTCATCATCTGCTATTTCTCACTCCTTGGCTGCATTTAAATTATGTAAGAGTCTGCTTCCACCTCAGTCTACTGCACCCTGCTTAGCAGCCTGCATGACTCTGCAGTTAATTCTTGCAGCTACTGTAATTCCCTCTTTAAATTTTTGGCAGCTCACCCTGCTGATAGGGGTATATCTGGAAATTGCCTTTTCTGCAGTTTCACAATATCTGTGATTATCCAATTTAAGCCTGAGGATCATACTTGAATTAAATTTCCATACCTGACTACTAGCTCCTTTCTGCACTTCCATTTCTTGTGGGTTCTTCATGAAGCAGCAAATTTTGGATACAAAATTCTGCAAAGAGATCACTGAGGAATAGCCAAACTCAAATCAACACAAGCGCTGAGTGAAAACTGAATACGAACATTCGCACCAAGTCTCATAAGATAAAATTTCTCATACAGTTTAGTATCTTCTTCAGGAAGAGATTTGAATCTTAGGATCAAATTTTCTGGATAACTTTTTGGCAAATAATGTCAAGATAAGATTTATCAAATCAGAGTTTGTGAGACATTGTAGGTGCAGGAAGCACCTACATGCTAGTTTCCTCATTTAGAAGGCAAAGAAACTGTCCAAAATCACCCCAGTGACATCAGAGAGTTTCCCAAAGTTTAAAATAAAAAAGGACTGAATTTTCAAATATGTGAATTGCCCATCCCCGTTTTTGGGTGATTGCCACAAGGTATTAACAAATATTTTGACATTTCCAGTTAGATACTCAACACAATTTTCAGGAAAATTTTGAATGTTGAAGGTTTTTAGAATATGGGAAAGCAATAAGGCAGCTGTTCTTGTGCTACTCCAGACTGGTTTGTCCCTTCCTAAAAGAGTGCTGGGTTTACTATTGCAGATTTTCAACAGCATGTTCTATTTACTGTCCTGGTAGTTTAGACAACTTCACAATGGTAGATTCATATTTTTATTTATTTATTTTTTTTTTTTTTTTTTTTTAAATTTGCAAAGACTTTCTGGACCTGCTGAAATGCAGCAAAATATATTTATTGCTTTAGGGTCATAAGGATTAACTACTATTGTCTTCTGTGGAAGTACTCAGCTCATAGTTCAAGACTAAAGTTAGTTGTGATAATTTCTCCTTGATCTGGAATTATAATGAGATAAGAAAAAGAGATCCTAAAAGAACAACCAGCTTCTTTATTTTATAACCCAAATTTTGCCTGAGATTCCTTGTTCAAGCAGAAGGAAAGGAACCATTTCTGGAATATGCTTGCACCAGCTGTGAAGAAGAATGAATTTACAATTAAGAACCATATACCCTTATCTTGAAGGCTGCTGGGCACATCTTGCAGTGTGCTAAGTACCTTCAGTTCCCATAGAAACTAAACTGGGATCAAAGGACACCCAGCACCTCGCTGGCGCAGACTGTTGGCTGCCAACCAGGCTGGATGTTAATGTGCAGGTGTGCTACACCACAAACTGCTTTCAGGAGAGCTGCAAGTTTTCCATTACATAGACAAGACTGAGGACTTTTCAAGGACACAGTGGTTTAAAACTTTTGAAATCTGTAGGGCTGAAATAGCCTCTCAGATGCATGTTCAGCTCAGAATAAAATGATTAAGGGGCAGTGCTGTTAGTGTGGCTATCTTTACTGCACCTATTGAAACGAGCTCTCTCCTTTTGGAGAGGATTTTTTTTTGCAGCAAGAGCAGTGTTTTACGTACTAGCCACAAAGAACACTGCACCAATCTGCAGAGCTATCAGAATCACAGGGACTATTTTAGCACTGTGAAGCCAACAACAATAGTAGTGGGATGCAGACTTCATTCAATTCTCTCTAGCATCATTTCCCATATCCTGCTGTTACAGGATAGAAAATACAGAGTTTAAAATCAAACAGAAAAACACCCCCAACCTCTAATCCCCACTTAGGAAGTATATCACAAATTATTTTAGCAATTTTGCCATAAGAGACTGAAGTACAGAGGTGCCAACAGAGAGTGGCTCACAGAGTCCAGCTATCCCTCACGTATTTATGCACACAGATGCACTCATTCTTATTGTACTACTTGTTGTTTATTTGCTGTGGTGTAAGTCATCCAATCCATATTCATGCCCTCTTGTGAGTTTTTTGAGTGTGATTTTTGAGGATGCTAAACACCAGTAACTCCCAGCCATTCCAGTAGAATTATAGGCACTTCATAGCCCTTTCAGTGAGATTTTTCTGATAATATCTTGGCAGCTACAGTATGGAGGCTCACAGCTGAATAAGTCACTATATAAATGAGAAGAAATAAGCTTCAGAATGGCAAATTCATTCTACTGTGAAACTGATATTAAAATCATTGAGGTAAATTACACAATAGAATAAAATGAAAAGGAACAATAATAGAACCAAACAACCAGCCCCAGAAACAACAACAGCAACAAAGCAACACAAAATCCCAAAAAAACCAAAAACAAAGACAAAATAAACCCCTCCTCGTCCTCATTTCTTCTCATTGAATACAAAAGGTCTCCAATTGGTCAACAAAGCTGTAGGTGAGTACCTACTGGTTTTCTGAGATTACATGAACCCCACTCAGAGATGTCCGAGACAGGGTATCCAAAGCCAGCTGACTCTCCCTAGCATGCACAGCCCTGTCTGTAAGTGGTGTGACACGTTCTGGTGAGCTATGAGTGCGCTTCTCAGCTGCTGCCTGGTAAAAAAGCCGCGGGATTCCCTGTGGGAGGCAGCTCCTGCATCCAGCGGGTGCCGCAGAGCCGCTGCCTCAGCAGCTGCTGCTCACATTCAGGGAGGTGTTTGTTCTCTTACAGGCACTCTTCCCTGCAGCAAAACGGAGCTGCTCTGGCCCAGGGAATACTTGCTCCGTTTCCTCCTGTGTGAGGTAACAGGACCCAAACCTCACTCAGTTCTGCAAACGGGAGGAAGACGCTCTTTTGCAGCTTGCCTCTTTGAGAGGCAGGGATTTCCAGTTCTCACTTCTTGCTTTTCTTCCCCTGCTTTGAGTGCTGTTTGTCTGCCTGGACAGACCTTATAGTGCTAGCAAGAGCACTCCGATTTTACATATAATACAGACATGGAATAATTTAGATTGAAAAGAACCCTCAGGGTTTACCTGTTCCAACCCACTGCTCGAAGCAGAGATAACTAGATCAGTTTTCTTATGCCTGTATTTCACTTAGCATTGAACATTTCCCAGGGTGATTCTTTCCACAAAGTCTCTTGGGATCCATAATTGACCCCTTTCACAGTAAAAATATTTTTCCTTTTTTCTAACCAGAAAATAATGTGTCTTTGGGTCCCCCCAGCTCATGGTTGCAGACAGCACTAAAGGATTCTCCTGAGCTTTCTTTTCTCCGGGGACAAGTGACCCAGCTCTTCAGCCTCTCGCTGCCATCCTGTGCTCTGTCCCTCTCCCTTGTCAGCAGAGTGGCCTCCACTGCACCCACGGCAGTATATCAATAGCTTCTTTGAACTGGAGAGCCTAAATCTAAACTCAGCACTACAAATCTGCCTCAGAAATGCCAAATAGAGAGGGGAAAGCTGACCTTCCTGGACCTGTGGGCTGTGGGATTTTTTATTTTGGTGTGTAGTTGAAATCCAAGTCAGTTTTCTTTATCAAAAAAGTGTCCTTTATGGCTTCAAGAAAATTATAAAGCAGAGATAATTTTCACTTCTAGTGCTCATATGATATTCAGCTTCAGTACTAGGGATTTCACACCTTGGTGGTAACCACAGAATCACAGAATGTGCTGAGTTGGAAGAAATCCACAAGGACCACTGAATCCAACTCCTAGCCCTGCACAACACCTTCCCCAAGAGTCATGCAATGTGCTCAACAGATTTTTCTAATTCTTTCCCCTGCCTATACTATCACACATCTAGCTCTCAGAGCTATCTTCCTTCATTCTTTTTGTCTTATCCCCTTACTTTATGAGTATCCCTAAATCACTAGTTCCCTTATTCATGCAGCACCCCACACCCCAAATATAAATAAATACAGCAGAATAGCCATATTGTAAATCAAGGGTTTATGACATTTTTCTCATTTTCTTGTGTTGGGTTACATGAATGAAATTCAAATTTAATTAGAAATGTTTCTGTATTTTCCTTTGCTGTAAATTTGAAGACAGATTTGAACTTCTTACTGAAATAAATTTAAGCAAACTGCCTTTGTAATCATTGGTGCCTTAACCTGATAACAGCCTTTTGTGAAACATCTTTTTCATTCTTCTTGACTGTCATCTCAGTCATCAAATAAGGACACACTTTATAAGCATGCATTTCATTTTAAAAAAACCTAGAAATCTGTGAGAGTTTAGCAACATAGACATGATAACATTAGTGATTTGGTCTCAGGAACAAAGGATGGTCTCCTGTGTCACTTAATGTAGGAGGACAAAAGCAGCAGTGAGTTCCCAAAGAGAAGGAAGTGCATTATAATCTAAGAGGCAGCAAGAATAAGTTTCCTAGGTCTTTTCCCTGCCCCAAAACAGGCAAACACACAACCACACAGAAAAAAACCAAAACAGGTTCACAAAAAGTGTGAAACTTTGATGAAATGGTTTTATTTATAAGGCAGCTTACTCTGAATGTGTTTCCACTAATTCTGCAATCAGCCTTTGTATTTGTCCTCAACTACCTAATGAGAAAAATCCTCTAACTCTACTGTTTCACATGCTCTACTGTTTGTCTTTTCCCCTAAATGAAAAAGTTTCCAGGACTGTTTTGAGAGTTCCCTTCCCTTTTCTTTTCCACATCAGATGATTTCAATGATGAATCAAAGGGTCTTTTCCGAGTTCATTATTCCCAACTGAGAGCACAATTTGCCTGACAGAACCTATGATTTTAGAGTAATAATTATAATTTTGGGGTCATATTTCATAACCAACTATTTAAATGATCTTCAGTTTCTCTACCACCTTTGAGTTTTTATTTGCAGTTATCATAGAACCAGTGAATAGTTTGGGTTGGAAAGGATTTTTAAAGGTCAACCAACCCACTCTGTAATGAGCAGGAACACCTCCAACTAGATCAGATTACTCAGAGCCCAACATGGCCGGAATCTTCTCAGAAATGGAGAAACTACCACCTCTCTGGGCTACCTGTTTCAGTCTTTCACCACCCTCACTGTACAAAATTTCTTCCTTTTATCTCCCCTGAATATAATCTCTCTTAGTTTAAAACCAATACCCCTTGTTCTATGTTCAAAAATTGGATTTGTGTATATTGATTCATAGTTCAAAAACAAACTTAAAAGAAAGTAGCTGGTAGGAGACCATGTTATTGAAAGCAAAATGTAGCAATTCTTACCTAGTAACATGGTCTGTTTGGTCTGTTCTGAAGATTGTCACATATATGAATTATACCAAGGAATTTAAATGAGATATATTTCCTTGCAGGGTAAAAAAAAAAAAAAAAAAAAAAAAAAAAAAAAAAAAAAAAAAAAAAAAAAAAAAAACCATAGAAAAAGATGAGAGGGGATGTAATTCCTAGTGCTAACAACAATAGTGCAACTGTAAAATTCAGCTGGAAGTCATTCATATAGGAATTGCAAGACCAGGTCAATACCGACACAAGAGACAAAATTCAGTACAAGAAAGAGGTGAAAGAGAGGTCACAGCGAGCACTTACAGAATAACCTGTCCAAAGGCAAGTTTCCTTTTAATCAGTACCACTGATTAAATCTGCAAAGCACAAATGTTTTTACTCCTTTGTAAGATGTGCTTTTCTATTTTAATCATGCATGTGGTCATTGCCAGTCTAAATATAATTGCCATGCTGTTAGGCTGTTACCTCAGTAGTGCTCAGCAGCAACATTTATATCATTACTTCTGTGGTTTCTTCTTTTTTTCTTTTTTTTTTCTTTTTTTTAAGGGGGGAGAGCGGGCTGGCTGTTTTGTTTTGTGGTTTTCTTGTTGTTGTTGGGGGGGAGTTGAGAAAGGAGACAGAGAAAAAAGATACACAAGAGTAATTTTTTTTATTGCATGCTTTGTTTAGTGCAGTATTATCATGTCTGCTCTCACTAATTTTAAAAGGAGGACTAAAAATCATTGCTGAACATCTCTGAAATTTTTCTTTCTATTTTTATCTGGAAGTGAATACCTCTTATTTGGATGTGAACTCTTTCATCATTTTCTTAAGGAGCAGCTATGTATACTTGCAGCTCTTCTGTCCTGTGAAGCATTTCACAGCTACTGGAAAGTAATCATGGAATATCAATTTTCAAGTGTGATTACTTAAAAGATAAAATTTGACAGTTTCATAGGTACCAATCTGACCTCCACAGCTGCTTTGCAGAGAAGTTGACCTGCATGTGAAGCCAGATTTAAAAACAAAACTACTAGTGAGATTGAAAGCTAAGAATTCAGCCTCTGGAAAGGGCAGCTGAAAAGTTTACTTTACTTTACTGCAGCTGCTGTTAGAGATAGAACAGGAAGAGAAAAGGGCATTAAAATACAGCCTGCCAAACTAATGAGAGATGGCAATAGCACAAATGGAGAAAAATATATCTGGGCTCTGGGTAAAACCCAAGAATTACCACTGCTTTACCCTACGCAGCAGATTGTACAAATGGAAAGAGTGCAAATGTTAATGGAATATGTGATGAGGCATTTAATGAAGATGTCAATTCTTTTTAAAAGTGAAATGTCTACCCCCTTGCTTATTTACACATCCTTCTTTTTGTCTAAAAATATTGCATTTCTTTTCATAGTGTTCATATTGTTATATCTTTCCAAAACATACAGTGTAGTTCAAATAAGACAGATAGATTCAAGCACTAAATGACAAGACAAAAAGCATTATGGAATCTTTTTTTTTTTTTTTCTGTGTGTGTGTGTGTCTTAGTTTCTTTTGTATTTTCCATTTAGTTTATACACAGTGGAATTTTTAATACTTTAAATATTTTATTGTTTACATAAAAGATCAGGTGCAATACTCATGAGTGGAATAAAAATTCTCGATTGAGAATTCTCATTTCATTGGAAGCATCAACTCAACATCTGCATCCATCCATCATATGTTGTTCTTAGGGTCTTCTGAACCAAAGTCATCTAATGGGGAACATCAAGATTAGGGACAGCTTGGATTGCAGGGATCATGTATTGGTGGAGTTTGCAGTCCTGAGGGATATGACTCAGATAAGGAATAAAGTTAGGTGCCTGAACATTAGGAAAGCAAAATTCCAACTCTTCAAAGGTCCTTTTGGAAACTGTCCTTGGGGGCAAGCAAGTGGAACAGAGCTCCTAGACCTTTAATGAAATCTTCCACAGAGTGGAGCTAGCAATTCCTAGGAGCAAGAAGTTGGGCAAGGAAAGCTAGAAACCACCATGGGTGAGTTGGAGACTGCTGGTCAAATGAAAAAAAGAAGCAAATGGCAAAGGCAGTGGAAAAAAGGGCAGGTGACCTGGGTCAGAGTGCAGAGATAATATTCTGTTTTGTAGGAATTGGGTGAGGAAGGCCAAAGCAAAGCCAGAACTGACCCTGGCAATGGACACAAAGAAAAACAAAAACGGTTTCTCTGGGTTTGTTAACCAGAAAAGGAAGGTCAAAGAAGTTGTACTCCCCTTTCCCAATAAATAATGCTGGAAAACTGACAATGATAGATGAGGAGAAAGGTGAGACACCCAACAATTCTTTTGCCTCACTCTTCAATGGTAGCCTATCTCCCCACAGCTCTTGAGTCAATGGACAGCAGGATGGGGACTGGGGGAGCAAAGTCCCTCCCATTGTAAATAAAGATCAAGTTAATGATCATTTGAGGAACCTGAATGTACTTAAGTCTATGGGAGCAAATAAGATTCATTCCAGAATCCTGAAAGAATTGGCTGATGTAGTTGCCAAGGCACTCTTTGTGATATTTGAAAAGTCATGGTAGTCAGGTGAAGTCAGGTAACCAGAAAATGGGAATCAATGTATCTATTTTTAAAAAAGGTAGAAAGGAAGACCCTAGACATTCCAACCTATCATACACTGTGCATGGGAAGATCATGGAAAAGCCCCTCTGAGAAGCTATGCTTAAGGCACATAGAGGACAGGAAGGTGATTCAAGACAGCCAGCATAGCTTCACCAAGGGGTTGTCTGGCCTGAGCAACCCAGTGGGCTTCTATCATGCAGTAAGTGCATGGATGGACAAGGGAAGGGCTACAGAGTTCATTTATCTGTCTCAGTCCTGATGGACAATGGTGCCAAGCAGTGTCCCCCCAGAGGTCTACAATGGGACCAGAGCTACTTAATATCTTCCTTAATGACATAGACAAAGGCATCTAGGGCATGCTCAGCAAATTTGCAGAGAACACCAGCTGAGTAGTGGGGTGCCAGGATGCCATTCACAGGGACATTACAAGATTGAGAATTGGTACCATGAGAATCTTGTAAAGTTTAACAACATCAAATGCCAGGTGCTGCACTGGGATCAGGGCAACTCCTGGTATCAATCCAGGCTAGAGGATGAACAGATTCAGAGCAACCCTGCCAAGAAGGACTTGGGGGTGCCGTGGGTGAGAGGCTGGACATGACCCAGCTGTGTGTCCTTGCACCCCAGAAAGCCAAACGTGTCCTGGGCTGCATCCAAAGCAGCATGGGCAGCAGGTGAGGGAGGTGATTCTGCCCCTCTGCTCTGCTCTGCTCTGCTTTGCTCTGGTGAGACCCCACCTGCAGTGCTGCATCCAGCCCTGCGGTCCTTGTGCAGGAAGGACATGGACCTGTTGAAGTGAGTCCAGATAAAGGCCACATGTGATTAGAGGGATGGAACACCTTCATTATGAGGAAAGACAGAAAATTGTGATTATACAGTCTTCCAAGGAGACCTTAGGAAAGATGGCAAAAGGCTCTTTACAAGGGTCCATAGCGACAGGAGAAGGGGGGATGTTTTGAGGTGGAAGACAGTAGGTTTAGGTTAGATAATAGGAGGAAATATGAGAGTGATCAGACACCGGAAGAGGTTGTCCAGAGAAATTGTGAATGCCCCATCCCTGGTCATGTTCAAGGCCAGGTTAGGGGAGGCTTTAAGACACCCCTTTCTAGTGAAAGGTGTTCCTGTCCACGGCAGGGGAGTTGGAACTGGATGATTTTTAAGGTCCCTTCCAACTCAAACCACTCTATGATTCTATGTCCTGTGAGGATAACTGTCTGTCTCCATAGGCTGTATAATCAACCCAGACAGATAACTTTTGGCCTCTAAGTAAGTTGCAGAAGATAGGTGAGACAGATTTATCTTTTTAATTCTGCTTCAAAATACTTAAGCTCATTTAATTTGGAGAGAATCTGACCCACCCCTCTGAATATTAGATCTTTTTAAACATAATTGACTGTCATCTTTTTATTTGTAACTGCCATCTTATGAATTTTAAAAAACATACATTCTTCCTAGACTAATTAGTTTGAATAGCCTACTTAATTTCACTATAGCATCATGTTCCCTAGCAACCTATTCTAAGCCTGCCAGGCATGCTGCCTTACCAAAGAGAACGTGGAGGAAATTAAGTCAGCATCAAGTGCTGCTACTCCAAGTTTTATCTCAAGCAATGTTCTGTCTTTCAAATGAATCTGCAAAATGGTCTCACAGCTCCTTAACTGTCTCCATCAAAAAGCGTATTTCAACACAGTATGCAATTAGATAGCATGCACTTGGGTAAAAATCACCTATAGCTGAGCTGTAGTTTAGAAAGATCAATTCCAGAGTATCTAATCATAATTGGTGTATTCTTGTATGGTTTTTGGAAAAACTTAAATATTTTGGTGGCATGCGCAATTGGTCTAACATCATGAAAAAGCATTTTGTGGCAATTCAGGGTAGTACTTTTTCAGAAAACCTTGGGTGTGCCCATATTTTTCATTTGATGCCCTGAAATTGTAGAGCTGAAGTGTGATTTTGCCTCGTGCTTAAACTTCTGATACAGCTTTTCTCTCCTGGTAAAATCACAGGACTCATGCATGGAAATACTGTCAAGGGCTTCCCATTTTCACTGGCACTGCAACCCCTTGTAAATAGTTTGTGCTGGTTTTGCATTAACTGACATTTGATGAAGAGCAAAGGGGACACCCATGGAAGTAATTTTCTAAGGGCAGCTGCTGGCAGCTTCCTCCATGCTGGACAAAACCAATCACTGGCTGGTTCTGAGAACTGACACATTGTTAAACCACTAAAAAATCTAAATCTGCCTCTGTGAGATCCACATTTTAAAACAAACAAGCCCAAGAAAGCCCGGAAAAGGCCTCTCTTGTTTTCAGGCTTTTAAATAGAGAAGTTGTCTCTCCCTCCCAGTCAAGAGTCCAGGCAGGGGAGAGGAGGCCACGAGGCCCCGGCTGAGGTAGGGCTGGGCCTTGGCTGCTCCCATCTTGCCTACACTGAGCCCTGCCTGCCGCCGGCCCAGCCTGAGTCAGGCCTTGGCTGCTCCCATCTTGCCTACACTGAGCCCTGCCCTGCCGCCGGCCCAGCCTGAGTCAGGCCATGGCTGCTCCCATCTTCCTTACACTGAGCCCTGCCTGCTGCCGGCCCAGGCCGAGTCAGGCCTTGGCTGCTCCCATCTTGCCTACACTGAGCCCTGCCCTGCCACCAGCCCACTGCTCCCATCTTCCTTACACTGAGCCCTGCCCTGCCGCCGGCCCAGCCAGAGTCAGGCCATGGCTGATCCCATCTTGCCTACACTGAGCCCTGCCTGCCGCCGGCCCAGCCTGAGTCAGGCCTTGGCTGCTCCCATCTTGCCTACACTGAGCCCTGCCTGCCGCCGGCCCAGCCTGAGTCAGGCCTTGGCTGCTCCCATCTTGCCTACACTGAGCCCTGCCCTGCCGCCGGCCCAGCCTGAGTCAGGCCATGGCTGCTCCCATCTTCCTTACACTGAGCCCTGCCTGCTGCCGGCCCAGGCCGAGTCAGGCCATGGCTGCTCCCATCTTCCTTACACTGAGCCCTGCCCTGCCACCAGCCCACTGCTCCCATCTTCCTTACACTGAGCCCTGCCCTGCCGCCGGCCCAGCCAGAGTCAGGCCATGGCTGATCCCATCTTGCCTACACTGAGCCCTGTCCTGCCGCCGGCCCAGCCTGACTCAGGCCATGGCTGCTCCCATCTTCCTTACACTGAGCCCTGCCCTGCCACCAGCCCACTGCTCCCATCTTGCCTACACTGAGCCCTGCCCTGCCACCAGCCCAGCCTGAGTCAGGCCTTGGCTGCTCCCATCTTGCCTACACTGAGCCCTGCCCTGCCGCCGGCCCAGCCAGAGTCAGGCCATGGCTGATCCCATCTTCCTTACACTGAGCCCTGCCCTGCCACCAGCCCACTGCTCCCATCTTCCTTACACTGAGCCCTGCCCTGCCACCAGCCCACTGATCCCATCTTCCTTACACTGAGCCCTGCCTGCTGCCGGCCCAGGCTGAGTCAGGCCATGGCTGCTCCTATCTTCCTTACACAGATCCCCGCCCTGCCTCCAGCCCAGCCTGAGTCAGGCCATGGCTGCTCCCATCTTGCCTACACTGAGCCCTGCCTGCCGCCAGCCCAGCCTGAGTCAGGCCATGGCTGCTCCCATCTTCCTTACACTGAGCCCTGCCCTGCCACCAGCCCACTGCTCCCATCTTGCCTACACTGAGCCCTGCCTGCCGCCGTCCCAGCCTGAGTCAGGCCATGGCTGATCCCATCTTCCTTACACTGAGCCCTGTCCTGCTGCCAGCCCGGGCCGAGTCAGAGTCCCCCAGGCCCTGGGAGCAGCTCTGGCCCAGGCTGGGCCATGGCACAGGCTTCCGAGAGTCTGCCTGGCCATTTCCTGCCTCCGCTGGGCTCACAGACAGCCCCCTCAGCGTGGCCACTGGAATCATGCTGCTAAAAGAACCACCTGGGTGCCCCAGGAAATTATGCGGCCAAAATCAACGCCACCAGCCTCCGAGGTCAATGTCTGCACGTGACCAACAGCGAGGGGCCAGTCCCTGTCACAAGGCCTGGGTAACATTAACACTTTTACTGCACTGATGAGAGTTGCAGACCTTCACTCCTCTCTCTAGTGAGAGAAAAGGGCAGAGTGAAGACACGTAGAGGACAATATGAAGACACCAAAGTCAGGAGAGAAGTCACATCTCAGATGGGAGGAGAATGTGGTGCAGAGAGGTGATGCACCATGATATCCTAGAATATCCTAGAAATTCATGAAAAAAGCATTGGGGGGATGGAATGTTTCCACTGAAGACATGCACAAAGGCATCCATACTGAAGCAAAGCAGATGTTAAAGTAGCTGTCACTCAAATGAGAAGCTTGAACAGAGAGAGATAAGAGTGATACTTTTGCCTTCCTTTTGCCCCCAGGGAAGGAAGAAGACCTCTGTTCCCAGAGATGAAGATGATTTCAGAGATAGATGAAGAGAACCCTTGCTTCTGAATGACTCATACTTAAAAGCGTGTCCCATTAGGCAAAGATTGAGCCCTTGAAAGCAGTTGTGGAGGAAGCTTAAACCGAGGGGACAGATTTTAACATGGCAAAAAAAGATTTTCCTTTCCCAGGTGGCTGATTCACTGTGACATTGAAGCCACAAAGGAACTGTTTCTTGTAGAGAAATCTCCATGGCATGGTAAGAATGACTCCGCTCCCTAAAGGAACTGATGAAAGACTATTCTAGAGGTGGTAAACTGACTGAAAGTCCAAGGTTTTGTCTCTGTACATTGTCAGTGAAAAAGGAAAGAAGGTTGTAGAGGGAGGAGAACTGTTCTGAAGGTTTATTCTGATTTCTTATTATTTTTCTTGTTTATTCTGTTAATAGAGTTTTATTTCTACCCTTTAAATTTTGGGCCTGCTTTGCTCTCCTTCTAAATCTTATCTCACAGCAGAAAAATGAGTGAATAATTTTAGTAAGGGCATTGGTGTTTGACCAGTGATAGACCCACCACACAGCTTCCTTTCTCTGAGGACAGGAAAGAATTTCAGTGCTGGCAATGACACATCCACAATGAGGATATCAGTGTGTGTTGCAACAAACTGAAGCCCTCTCCTCACATCCCTGGTACAAGCACATGAGGTGAGTTTGAGGATCAAGCGAAATGGAGGAGAACATCCTCTATACCCAGATCAAAAACTGGAAACTACTTTCCCCAACTGATACAGATTAACACATGGCCAGAGTGTAATAAACCACATGCTAATATATCAGTCTCTGAGGGTCCAGCCTCACCAGAGATTTGGCTATAATTAATTAGCAAGACTGCTCCTTGGAGGTGTTTTGTAAATTAAAAGGAGTAATAAGGAAAAATAACAAAATAAAAAACGTTACTGAAAATAAATGATAAAGCTGTGCACAGGCACCTGAGAAAACCTCTGACATCTTGCTAAGACACTCCAAAAAGCCCCTCCTTTCCTTAGTGCTCCTTCCTAAATAATGAATGTTTTAGGAAGAATAACCTGACTTGCAGCCAATAAGATCACCAAGAGGCTTTTAGTTACACTCTCAGAGCCCAATCCATGCTCTTGTGCTGGCACTGAGCCAATTACTGTCAGAAGGACCTGCAAGTTTCTAGGTAAACTTCCTAAAATGTCTAAAGGTAAACTGAAACTCCCTATTTGGAAGCACCTGCTTGGTGTGAGGGTTCATTTACTACACCCAATGCTTGCTCAAAACTTTTGGAAGCTTTTATAAATGTTCTTACTTTTCCTTGTAATTAAAGAAAATAAAACCCCATAATTAAAATGAGAAATGAATGTTATGAACAATCTCAACTCAACTGACATTTCACTTTAACATTTACTGGAGGCATTCTTCTTTTCAGAAAACCTGAAAAAATTGTATTAAATATTTCTTTAGGAATACTCTTCTTGAATGGATATTTTCTGTGTGAAAGATGACTTCTCATATCATAAAAACTGTTATTCTCCCCTTGTTTTCCTTTGTGGGTTATTAACAGGGAATAAAAGCATACCTCATTTCTAGACTGATTCATTGAGACAGGAAGAGCTTTGAGGTGTTGCTCTATCGAGGATTCATTACCAGACAGGCAGGACAGGCTGTACCCATGCCTTCTCCAGAGGCTGCTCTTTTGGGGACTGCAGACAGGCATGGACATCAGTGGGAAATGCACTATGGGGACATGGTTAGCAGTTGATCCCAGTGTGTTGTACAAAGTCCTGATAGAAACCCTTACATGCTAGGCAAACAAATTCAGCCTAGTTAGTTTGAGGAAAGTCTATTGTGTTCTAATTATATTCATGTTTTAGTTTCTTCTCAAAATATAAATTTATTAACAAATTTTCATTGTTCCTTTGTTCTTTCCATCACCCCCCCAACAATCTCAATTCCCTTATTTTGTTCTCTCTGACAACAAGATAAAACCCAGGACATTTTTAGCATGTGAAACACTTGACTTCTGTCAGGCTGATTATTTAATAATAACTGGGAGATACTGTATTAACAGCTTCTTCTGAAATCTAAAAATCAGAGCTGTTTTAGTTTTCCATAACAACATAAAAAAAAAAAAACCTAGCAAAATGTTGCCTTGAAATATTTATTTCACTCCTTCTAATTTCCCAGTCTTTATTCTGCAGCAGATTGTACTAATTAGTCTTTTGGGTTATATCTAACCCTACAGTATTGAAAACCATCAGATTCAAGGCCATGCCAGTTTAAAGTCAAGCTATAAAACTACAGCATGTAAAACGTATCCTAATCTTCAGCAAAGAAAGTAGATAAATACACTTCCATTTGCTATTGAGGACAGCAAAGTGATGCAGTGGAAGTAACATCCCATGAATCCAAACCCTACCTTGCCTTAATTAAGCAAAATAATTGAGCTATAACCTGGCCCTGTTTCAGGGCTTTATTGGACCTCTCCACTTCTGAACTGTGTCAGTTCCTTTTCTCAACAGTCATAACTTGGATGAATGGGAACCGCTGGACAAAAGTCAGGAAAACATATAACAAAGATTAATCTTACAAGGACTGAATTGTAGGACCCTACAGTGCAGTGGGTCTAAAAGTTTTCCTCATTTTATATGCCAGTTCAGGATTCTAAATCTAAATCTATTTATTTGCAATAAGCATCTCTGGGAATAAAACAATTGTCTTGGATTTTGCAGTTGCTATTCCAGTGCTATTCCAAACTATTCCAGTGCCAATAGCAAGCCCCAAGCATCTATGATTTCCCAACACCAAGGTGGCTGTAAATAAGATAATTAATTTTGTGATGTAATTGCTATCTCAGAAATCACCAATGACACAATGACACTTCTCTGAGTAATTTGATTTAGTTTGGAGGATAGTCTTTGCAGTACAAATCAAATACAAACATTTCTGCCATGAGATTAATAGTGCAAAGATGAGCTGTCTTAAGGATTTAGCAGGTTACTTTCAATCATATGTTCAATATTTTTCATTTTATGGTCATTTCCCTAGCAAATTAAAGGTAGGGGAAGCAGACCTAAGCTGGAGAAGTTGCTTTCAAATATTTTTCCATTATTGCATAGTGTAATTAGCACCTAGGGTTTTAAATCAGATTTCTCTTTCTGATCTCAGGAGGGTCTAATGGATGCTAAACTGTGGAAAAAATGTGTATTTTTTCTTGAATAATATTTTTAAAACAAATTAAAGTAAAATATTATTCCTCATAATGGCATTTATTATTCCCTAAAAAAGAAACACTGTAATAAATAGATGAAGATGGCACTAATTTAAATTTCATGTTAAACATTTTTATGCTCAACCAACTATAAACAATCTCAAGTGCTAGGAATGTTCTTGGTTATGTAAAGCCACGTTTAACTCAAAATAAGGCTTTTGTGTAAGAGGTAATATTTAATTAGCCTTTGCTAACTTGCCGTGCAGTAAAAATGACTTTTCCTTCCCATGCCACTGTGACACAGCTTTTGGCCTTTTAGTTGCTGACCTGGGCTTGGCCTGATAGACTAAACCTTGAAGCAGTTTACATAGACATTGCTCTATGTCTTAAGAGTCTTAGTATACCTAAGCAGTTATTCTTCTGATGATTAATAATTTTTCTAGGTTTGCCTGTATAGGAGGGATGTGTGATGGAAAGCAAGCCAAAACTGCACAACGTGAGAAGTTCCTGAGTGGGATCTGTAGAACTTAAATCTCATTAGCTGTCAGACATCTGCAATAGCAACCAAACTTTCAGCACTGCCTAATGAAATCACTCTGGAACTAGGATTTCAAAGAATCATGGCGTTTTTCAGATACCTGATAGACTCTAATGCTAGCCTGAGAAATAAAAGATTTCTGTAAATGTTAAGGGAGTTAAGCACCCAAATTCCATCAGAATTTTAAGTGATCTAAAAAGAAAAATATTTACCTAAAAATTTCAAGTTAATTGTAAATTTGCATATTTTTAAAGTTATCTTTTCTTTGTTCATGTAATAAAAGGTTTTTATATGTTTTTAATGCTTCAATATTAAAGCAAATATTACTGCAGAAGCCTTTCCTCTGACACTTGAAGGCAGCACTAGGTTATGTGGCCTCCTGCCCAAGTGTACATTCTAATGGATGGGAGGACACTTGGCCTTATATTCTCTCTCAGGTCATTACCCTTAGATTTTACTTCCAACGGTGCTTATATGAGACTTTCCTTCCTAAATCACATCAACACATCAACTTCTTTATAGGCTGCTCTCTGGCTTTCCAGTGAGAAATCACCTTATACCCCAGGAGTCTGAATCCTTTCAGAGAACTGCTGCAAATTTGGCACATGTACCTTCTTTCTGACAGGATAAATAATTCAACAGAATATTCTCTGCATTATGCATTCAAGAGAGTTCAAGCCATATCTATTATTCATTGGGTGCTATTTAGCCAGCTCTATCATTGACTAACTTACATTCTGTCACTTACATTAACATTCATTTCAGCACTTAATTTATTCCTTAATGGTTGTCTCATAATTACATTAACTAAAGCTGTTATATAAAGCAATGATTGTAATGTTTTGCCTTTCTGCTTTTCCCTCCACAATAAATATATTTTAAAATATTCTTCTACAAATATTAAGGCTATGCAGGGGTCCTTAAAAGTCCAGAAGTGACAGGAGAGTCATCAACATTTTCAACAGAGAGAAAATGCCTGTAAAATTATAATTTTAATAAGCAAAAGTTATTTACAAAATTAAATTTTAGAAATTATATAAAACCAACATTGAAAAAGACAGCAACTAAATTTCATTATTTGAATTCTTCTTCACTTTGAGATGTAATTTTTCATGTTAAAATAGCCTAAGTAGAAAGAGAGAAAAATAATTAAACTGCATTAAATGCCTTGAAAAAAAAAACAAAAAAACAACAGATGGAGCTTAATGGCGGTTACTTTATGAAACTTCATGAAGATAAGATCATCTTTTCTAGAAGTAACTGTTCACCAGATCATTACCAAAAATTTTTCAAAGGAAAGAATCCAGAATATTTAATCCTGTTAACATTTGAGAAACTGTTTCATGGGATAGTAGAAAACATTTGTCTGGAAAGATCAAATTTTAGCTACATTCTTCCCCTGATATTTTCAATTACACAGCTTTTGCCCAGAGTAGACTTGTGATACCTGTGAGTTGATACAAGTTTTTTCATGGCAGCTACTGTGTTAGTCTTAATCAGAAGTTAAAGAGTCTCCAGATCTCACCCAAAGAATCACTGAGTTTTTGCTACCTTGTCTTAGACTACAGCCCCATCTTGTTGGCAGCACAACACTCCAGTGACATTCAGGAATTTTCAGTATAGAAAATGTCCTCCCCCTAATCACCAGACTCAGGGCATTGGCAATTAACTGTTCTGACTCAATGAACAGACAAAACCTCCTTAGAGACAGTTCTTGCTATCTGATGACAGACTTCTCTGGAGGATGAGTTACTCACTGAAAATGCCTCTCTCTTCCACAAACTACTTAGGTTGACATTTTAAATGACACCTTATTTTAATTACACATTCTTGCAGAGGACTGTACAGCACAAATTCATATTTCTGTTTTTACCCTAGTGACATCACAGCTTCAGGAAATCCTTTATCTTAGTTAAGAAGAAAATATTTCCGTTTAAAAATGTTTATTTTAGTGATGCTCAACATAGTTGTTTAATCATAAATAGAATATTCAGTCATGATGAAAAATATTAGTGACCATTAAATTTCAGCTTATAAAATTTGTAATGTTAATCAATTTACACAAGCACTGCACCTTTGGTCATGCAAAAACTTCCCTGAGGTAGTTTGGTCATTCAGTTGTCAATGCCAATGTGGAAGTTTTCAGTGCCATATTAGTCCCTCAGTTCTTGTCAGTGTTTTTGAATGCTAACTTGTAGTTAATCTGCATCATAGAAATAAGTTTAAAGGGATAAAATACATCACTAAATGACTTCAAACATGTTAAAACAGCTCTTTTGCTGTTCAATTCAAGTTTAGTTTCGTATATCCCCTTTTATGTTAGCATGTATTTTTTTCCACAGTTGGTTTATAATTTATTCAAAAATATGTTCAGCTTCTTTTTTATTATTATTATTAAGTAACTATATCGAGCAGCTAAGAGGAAAACTCACACCTACAGCTCAACTGACAAATAATTTTCCCCTACTCATCATTTTACCATGAAAGAATGTTCATTTTTATTCACTTATGGAGAATTTGGCCATTTGCTCAGAAGACAAAGCTGTCCTGCAACAATTCTCTGCCACTTGAGTGAGCAAAGGGTTCAGAAAAAGGTCAGTAGAGATGTTCAAAGCTACATTATTTAGCAAGTTAAAAATTTGGTGGAACATGTGGGATAAGAATCAAACTTCCCTCACAATCAAGTGTGTATGTACTAAACAGCTATAGTATTTGCTAAAATATTAAATTTTAGAGTAAAAAAAGTGAGGCTTATAAAAAATTAGTTATTTTTGAGAATACAGAAAACAAGAATGTTACCTTTTAATCGCATCAGATGTGACATGTATCAGGCAAGTATCACTTGTGAAACTGTTCGTTCTTTAACAGTTGCAGAGATTAATTTTGATTCTTTATTAAGATCACGAAGAAGTGTTGAAAATAGAATAGTCTCTTGTTTTGAGACTGAGGATGTGGAACACACTGTGCAGAGATGTAGAAATAAGAGTTCAGTTACTTAAATGTTGGTATCTAATATCATGTAGGGGATCATGACTGGATGACCCAGGGAAAGGTTTCCAGATGCTGTGGTTGCATGTGGGTGCCTTGTAAACCCCGGAATATCTCAACTTCCACACATGGACAACTATGCCTCTACTTCTTCCACCTATTTTAGCGCCCACTGTTAAAGCTGGTCCCACCTCTTGCTGTGGTTCTTAGAGGGATTCTCATCAGTCAGTTGGAGTTAAATGACTCAAGTTAGGTGAGAAAAGCCATATCCAAAGGGATTTAGAACAAGATGATATTTCAGTGCAATCTTGTGCTTTATATCATCATTAAAAAACAGGAGAGATTATAAGGGTAGAATACTTTCTCTTCTTTTTATTAATTAAAACTATTAATACTTATGCATGTGGAAAATTATGCATTTTAAAAATTTATGTAATATAGTTTAAGCTTAATCTACAAGGACAGAATTTCAAGACCAGCCTTTCCACAACATTGAGTTTTGGATTAAAATAATAAATTGCCAAAAGGCAAACACTGCACTGAAGATTCCCTCCTCATTAGGTGTAAATTTCTGTGGTCTTTCTTGTATCCTTGTTTACTCTCAGCAAATATTCATGGAATTTAGTTGTCATGAACATGAGCAGGAATTTCAAATTTCCACAGTCAAAATCTGTCTTTATACACAGAATAAGCCCAGTGGTTTTTGGAAAGTGAAGTTCCTCTCTATGTAGATGAGTCTGAGATCTAAAGGATGCAAAGTGGACACAACAATCCATTCTCTTCAGCTCTGAGGTAGGTCTGAAAAGCAGATCTCTGGTGATGCTTGTCAGTTCATCAGCTACCCAGTATATCAGAAAGACAAGCAAAAAGAAGATAAGCATAGCATCCTAGATCTCAATTTTGGATTCAAGCCTCTCCAAAATTTTCCTGCATTTCAGATTTGGAAGATGAGATCTGGAGGATGAAGTTGTTTCTTTCCATGGAAAAACATCATGTTCTGTTAAAAAATAAAGGAAAAAAGAGAGAGAAATGACAGTGAGGGAGAAGGAAAATAAAGTGATTAGCAAAACTCCAACAAGGGCCTTAGCAACACAAATCCAGCATCAAAGCTCTAGACATGTTTGATGCCAGTGGCTTATCTTCCACACTAATTTATTAATTTTGAATGCTGTGCGTGTTATTCAATGATTTGTTCTACGGGGAAGCTATCAAAGCTTAGACACAGAGATCAAAGGAAGTCTTTAATGTAAAGGAGCATGAGCAATGTGCTGTTTCTCTGAATGTTTATGTCTGGCTCTCCAGTTTACAAAGACATTAATGTAAAGGACTCTTTAGGGCACAAAGATGCATTTTCTTTAGGTTACCTCCTATGTCAGGTTCTTGTTGTGCCATTGTTAAGAGCTCATCTTCAAAGGAAAAGTAAAGAGGTCATTTTTACAGGTGACATCATGCTCCTTTAAAGCTTTGATATCTGGAAAACATAATCATTTCCTCCAGTATTGCATATCTCAAGCCACTTCGCTTTTGGACAAAAGTTTTAAGCAGACACATTATTGTCATGACTTAATAGGCCTATTGCAGGTTTTTTGTTTAACAGGAATTATTTTCTGACCTTCATAGAAAAGAAAAGGAAATTACTGAAACTCAGGGAATTTTATTCTGAACTGAATCACTTTACCACCATAGAAAGCTTAGAGTAATTAATAAATTGTTGTAAAATGTTCTAGATTCAAAAATTTCCATTTCCTGGCCACATGTAGTCATCTCCTTGGACAAAAAAAGAAGATACTCAAATTTATTTTTAATGTGTATCTCTTAAAATAAGCAGAATGCTGATTTAAGGGCATTGTTTGATACTGCAAGATAAACAAACAATAAATCTTACAGAGATTGTAGTTATGGTTACTGAACACTGTAAAGGCTCTAACTCAGTCTAACATGCTATTATTTGTCTGTTTTCTAGACTTCTGGATATGCAGGAAGGAAAACAGCTATTACTTTCAATGCAAATTGTGTCTTGTAAGTCCACACAGGGGCTTTCTTTTCTCCCTTGGAGCTTTCTTCTGGCTCTAATGGTACAATTAAGCACCTAAGTTAAGCAGCTAAAATTTCTCTTCTGAAATAGATAAAGAAAAATAAATAAAAATACGTCTTTTCCCTCTGAATATTTTGGATTCTTTTGCCTCCACTTTAATCTCAGCTTGGTTTAGTTTCCTGATGTGTGTAATGGCATGCAGCACTGCTGAGCTCTCTCCAGACCTGCACTGCATCACTGCTCCTGGTGTATGAAAGTTGAGAGCTGTGCTGAACACAGGTGGGCTCCCCTGCTAAAGCTGTATGATAAAATAATTCATCACTTCTTTTGGGCTTCTCTTATTCTTTTTGATGAGGATGTCTGTCAATAAGGAATCCAAAATCCCTGCCGTATCTCACTGTGTTTTTCCTGTTCATGTCTGGATCTTATTCCTGTCTGCCAGGCTTAGTGTAAAGCTTATTTTAATCAAGTAAATACAATTCAGTATTACAAAGTGTTAGACTAAATATGCCCTCTTTAAAATGTTGATGTATAATCTTCACTGTAATTTCATAAGCATTAATTTTCTCACTGTGTATATTTTCAAAGAAGATAAAACCAAGGAAGTGAGGACATTTGGGTCTCACTCCCAGATCTGCTATTGCAGTGACCTTTCCATACTTTATTTCTCCATTTTTTGCCCTACAAATAAGAGCCCTGTGTAAAGACCTACAATAATTACAAACAGTAGTCACTATCTACATTAGACATTCCACATGCATCTCACTTTTTGATTAAAATGACTAAAATTAAACTAAAAGCCTTCTCCCCATGATCCCTCCTTCTCACACTCAACTTCTCTCTTAATTCTTCTCCCTCTTTCTGTCTAAGCAGTTCAGATGGCAGGGGCATAGTGGTTATGTTGAGTCTAACACTTCATGTCTGCTGCTTCCTTTCTCCTCACACTTTTCCTTCATTCCAACAGTGAGTGCCTTCCATAGCTCCCAGTCCTTAGCAAATTTCTCCAATGAGGGTGACTCTCACAGGCTTCAGTTCTTCAAGAACTGCTCCAGCATGGAGCATTTCCATAGGGTACAATCCATTAGGAACAGGTTACTCCAGTGTGGGTTCCCAAAGGGCCACAGGTTCTGCCAGAAAACTTGTTCCTGTGTAAGCTCCTATCCACAGGCCACATCTCTGCCAGGAACCTGCTCCTGTATGGGCCCTCCAGGGATGCAGCTTCCATCAGGGCACATTCCCTTTCTCTACCTTGCTCCAGGGAGACTCCAGTGCTCCACTGTGACCCCTCAAGGAAGGATCCAGCTGGGACTGACTCTGTCTGACATAGGGCAACCTCTGGTATCTCCTGAGAGACATGGTTTGTGCAGATCCTTCCTCTGCTCCCAAAACCTTGCTCGGTAAGCCCAACACAGGATTACTGGGAATAGCAGATTCTGAAGCAGAGGAAGCCCTCAGATTCTCAGACCAGTGCTCTAACATAAGCCCAGAAAATCTTTTTTGTGTATTCTGAATGACTTCAACATGAGACTAGAAGAGATCAATGTATGCTGTGCCTTAAAAGCTTCTCAATTGTGCCATATGTTTACACTGTAGGTATATGTAGCTATAGGTAAACAGAAACTATTATGAGTTTGAAACTTGTTATGGGCATCTATAAACACATCTTAGGGCATAGCTATTCTTTGCAGATAAGTAAAATCTTTGTGCTTTGATCAGCAAGAGAGAACAGATGACATTTTCAGATGTAGATCTCCACTTACAAAGATTAATTACCATGTTTGAACCAGCTTTGAACCGCTAGTGTACAGGATGATCATGAACTCCCAGATATGTGAAGACCCATTTGGGACTTGGACTACTTATATAAATATTTCTGAAATGAACAAGAAACCTGAAATGTTTCTGAAATATAGTTTATATAAATGTTTCTGAAATGTACAGATACTCAGCTGTAAATTCCCTTTAAAATCATGACAGAAGGAATTTTCTTTGGTTAAGGTTTGATTGGCAGCTGTATACAAATGTATCAAATTGCCAGAAAGATTGTTTTGTGTAAGAAATTGCTGCTCATACTACATCACTAGTCAATTTTGAACTGTCAGAGCTAACATAAATGTTCTCTTCCACAGAGACAGCACTTTCAGGAAAAGACCTTCCAAAGTGTAAACAAAATACTTAACCTGTATGAGTAGAACTCTCCCAACAAGTCATTTATGATTTTCCTTGGTTCAACAGTATCCCAAAATGTTAATATTATGGATGTTTCTCTTTAATCCCTGAGAATGCCAAGATCTAAAACACTATCTCAATTTATTTTCACACTTCCTCAACAAGTACAAGATGTGTGTGGAATCAATGTCCTGTGCTGTAAAATGGTTCTGTTTCTCCCAGTGGAGCAGGAAGACGTATGGAAGCTCATTGAGCGTGTTTTCTTTTGGCAGATTTGCAAAGCCATGGAGATTGTTTTCACTGGTTGTTTTCAGTTTGTCTTTCCTGGAGCTCTCAAACATACCAGAGAAAAAGCAATTATAGCTGTGAAGCTCTGGTGAGTTGTATCTGTCTTTTGTTTAATCAAACAAGTGAATTTCTACAGTTCGCAGAGAACAACTGTATTGGAAAACAATCCCTCTGGCTACTTAATTTCCTGTCACACCTGCCAGCTCCTGACACTTTGTCCTCTCCAGATTGTTCAATGGTTATTCAAAAAATGAGACTTAATTCGCTTTCCCAGATATGATATGTCATTTCTGTGAGGCATCTTGTACCTCTGACATTTCAATTAGAGGGATGAAACATAAACATCCGACCTTTACTCTGGAAAAATGGAAAACTCTCAGACTCCCATGTTCTGTTTTTTCTCCTTAACCTTTCCATATAAAAAGAACTTCTGTAACATTCACAGATATTTCTAGAAGAGTAACACCATAAATGGAATTACGCAGCCCAATCTTTGCAGTCCTTGTGATTTCAAGGTGACCTAGGCTATCTGGAACAGTTTACTGGGCCTGATACAAAACCTACCTATCAAGGTAGTGGGAGGACAGGAAGCTATCCTAGAGCAACCTGGGTAATGACAAACTAGAAGCTCTCACTATTGAATAGCTACAGGCCTGCAATATCTTTTTTTTACACTATTATTAGATTTGGTTTGCTCTCTCCAGTCATCAAAACATTTAGTCTCTACTGGTCTATTCCACATGTATTGTCTCACACAGGAAGAGTCCTTAACTGTGTTTCTAAAGGTGGTCAGAATAAATAACACACAGAGCCAACATTTTCTAAAGGGGGAGCAAGAGCAGAACTCCCCACTTGCTGCTCTGAGCTGCAGAAGGGCTTAATTCCCAAAGAGAATGAGGGGTGGAAAATTTCCAGTGACAGCACCTGAGGAAAATGCCTGCATTGAATACGGCTCATTGCAATGAGTGAAGGACCATTTTGGAAGCACCTATAAGAGAAAACATCCACTTGTAATTAGATATTGGTTTGTTACTGTAACTTTGAAAGCATTTCTTTTCACTAGTAATGTTAAAAAAAAATTTCCAGTACTGAATAATAGCTTCATTTTGAAGATTCACAAGTAAGATTTCTAACTGAAATGTGAATGAAATAAAAAAAAAAAATCATCTCTCTAAAATAAAGTATCAGAATTTCAGGTAAATTTGGTGCATTAGGTTGATTTTTGAAATTCGATAATAATTCACCGAGACAAAAGCCCAACTAAATCCAGTGAAACATGCCTGTCATATCATTCTGCCTACCCTGTACAATAAGAAAGAAACATCATTGTCATATTAATCTTTAAAATATTATAATATTCTTTTCCTAGTGATAGCATCCTTAGGACATAATAATCTTTAAAGTTTGAGAAACTGGATATATTTCCTTCAAGCATCAGCAGGTCTCCCTGTTACATTCCTCATTTAATTTACCTGTTATTATGCCATAGATCTAGTGATGATACATCTAGTGGATGATCTTCTTTGCATATTTGCACACTGCAGTCCCAAAACAGATGAAGATGTATAGTGGCTTGTATGTAAGGCAGACAAAACATAGCAGGCAGGGGTCATTTATGAAATCCAATTTAATGGTGCTGGTTAATGTTTAGATGCTGCCTGACTCTGTGCTGCTTATTGCAGTCTGCTGTTTTTCATGAAGTATTTGCTTAGGATCTGCAATGCAGCAAGAGTCATTCTCACTTTACTGCAATTTTCTTGACATTTATTTTAAATCCCAACACATTTCTCTTTCCATATATGTGGAGAAAATGTTTCAAACATTCTCTCAAGAGTACAATTTAGAGGCGTTAATTGTGAATAAAAATGTAATTATGGTTATTTAAAAAGTTAGTAAATGGATCTAAATGGATCAGATAATCTATTTTGGCAGAAAGAATCCACCTAAGACACAGAGCAGTTTTGAGATTCATATTATTCATATCATGCCCTCAAATGAACCATTGTAATGAGTTTTCCGATGGCAGAGCATGCAAAGTAGTTCTTGCCCCCAGATTATGCAAAGTTGTTGTATCACAGCGTGGAAACCCCACCAGTCTGTTGTACTGTCTAAATGTAAATGATTTACAAACATCAGTAATGAACGTGTCTCTGTTTGGTCAATTTATGGAATATGCTGACTCAGATTAAAATAGCACTATGGTAAAAGATGATAGATTGCTACTTTTCTGAGAATGTAATCTTTTCCATTGCTTTAGAAGACAAAAACCTAACACAAGCCCATGAATTGGTTTCAACTAGTTTATGCTCTAAGAGCTAAATATTAAAAAAAGATACAAAAATGAAGTAATTCAATGAACTAATTATCTCTGTTTATATACATCAAAGTAAGCCTCTAGAGTGCTTTAAGTTTCCAATCAAATTGAGGATTCAATGATATTCAGCAGAAGAATGTGCTGGAGTAGGAGACAATTTCACACCTAGGGGAGGCATTAGAAGAGCAGTTAATTTAAGTTACCTCTCAACAAATCTGTTTTTCACTTTTTACAGATGCTCAACTGCCCACTAAATAGTCTGATTCTTTTGGCTACAGGACACTTCAATAAAATTAGTGTCATATTCTATCACAATGATATGAGTGTAGCAAGCACATAGGTTAGAGGAGGAGGGTAAGACCATCTTCTGAAATCAGCCACCCTGCATGATGCAATGAACCAAAAATAGGTATCCAGACTTGTAGGGTGATTCAAAGCGAATTACCTAAGTGACCACTTAAGTCTGAGACATAATCCTTGGAGAGACTTTGGTATCAGACAGATAATCTCAAACTTTAAGAACAGAAGTAAAGCCTGCTGATGAGAAATGTGTTGATCACTTCCTCCCTTCAAAGAGAGAAAAAAAGGCCACAAAACAGTTTACTTCCTTTCACTGAGGCTTCAGTGTTGGGTCTTCTTCAAAAAGCACATGGATGCACAGATAGGGAGCAGCAGAAAAACTTGTGAAAGAGCTTGAGGCCAACTACACTCATCTGCTATGGATCAAATATATCTCTGATCAAAAGAAATTCAAATCCCTGTCCACCTATTCTTCAAAGCCTGTTATACAAAGGTGGAAGGGACAGGAGAGCTATTCTTCATCCTTCTCTCTAAGCATAAGGGACTCTGCAACCAAGAATGCAAGTCACAGCACAGAAGAAAAGCAAATAAGAAACTGTGGACACAACTTAGTAGGTAGGGGAATGAGCCAGAAAGGGAAGGATATAAACAATTTAAAGGAAGGCTCTTATTTACTTTGTTTTACCTATGCACATCCCAATAAAATTTATTGCAATAAAATTCCTTAATTTATTGCTACAAAGACTGGCACCACTTCTAAATAGGACACTGTACCTTTCAATAGGGATTGGTCAGTATAGCTTCTTTTTATACACTTCACACCGAAGGATTACATTAGTTCTCTGCAAATGTGACTTATTATTGTGCAAAAGGGTGAAGGAACAGATGGGGGAATAATACATGGAGAAGTAAGGAGGATTCCTTTGGAAACAAGAGATCTTCAGGGATTATTTGGGGCGTTGATTTATTTTCCACAATAAAGGATGATGATTAAGAAGGATCAACAGATAATGAGTGTTAGAGTATTAGAGATTATTTCACTTGAAATCAAGTGGAAATTTAAAATTACATTATGATGTGAAAATTGTAAGAATATTTGGTACCACATTTTTTCATCCATGGCAATCTACTGTAAATTTGAAATTAAATCTTAAAAGTGACCGTATTACATAATGCTACACTTCACCTAACAGTAAGCCTAATTATTTCTTAAATTTATTTTTTAAATATGTAAATATGGCAAACATATAAAACATGTCTTGCACTCTTCAAAGCAGGCAAAAATGTGTTGTTTCTTCTATATATGAAAGAAATTATTTATCTCTTGAGTGTACTTCTAAGGTATTCATAGGAAAAATGCCTTAATGTGGGATATTTGTACATACACATGATCCTGAAGACAAGGTAAGCCAAAGAGCCTCTAATTTCAGTGTTTCTAATGCATCATATCAACAAAAAAAGTAGGACATGCTACAATTGTCCCAAAGTACTATTGGGCCAATGACAGTAGCAACTGAATAGTAAATTTTATATAAACTGTTAAAAGATGGATAAGGAAAATATTGTAACAGATAAAATACTAAAAGAAATAGTGTAGAAATATGAAATAGGCAACACTTTTTCTCTTTCTTTAATGACTTCAAAAATATTTGCAGCATGACCTGATAGTGCAATTTTAATTTAAAGAATTAAATACTGTAGTCAACTTTCTGAAGTCAAACAAATCTACCAGTGAACAATCCTGCACAAGTATAGCACGTGGAAAACTTTGGGAAGTTAAACATCATTCCATAATTCTTCACTAACTTAATCTCAAACAAAAAAGCAGCGACAGTTTTATCCTCTAAGCTAAGTATTCTGTAAAACACATAAATGAGAAATAACAAGAAGAGAAATAAAATGTGAAGAGAATGGATTTTTCAGCTATAAAAATCTTTACTTCTTTAAAACTCAGAAGTAATATTTAATGAAATTATGGAAACTTTAAAGACTCAATATACAGTCTAGACAATCATATTAGGAAAAGAACTGTGCAGGAAAGGATATATTAGCATCCAATATAATAGAAATAAGAGAACATTTAAAAAAATATATGTTCCTGGCACTGGACAAGTATCAGATGCTGAGAAGGATTACAACCAAGAAGGAACCACATGAGACTTCCTTGTACATTCTCTAATCCTGCAGCAGACTGAGGCTCAAGAGCTGCCCAGTCCTCAGTTACTGTATTCTTATCTAATGCCCTCTCATGTCTCCTTCATCTGATTCATAAACATAGTTTGAACCTATATTAAGCTTTTGACTTCTGAACATCAAAGAGACGTCTTGCAGTATACGCATGTCTGTGAGAAGTTTCTCTTTCTGCTTGTTTTGAGTATCAAATTCTTTCTCAGCTATCTCATTCTAGCTGAAGCGTTCTAGTCCAGTTAGTGTTGGGGCAGAGTAAGACCCATCCTCACTTTTGATGCTCCATTTCATCATTCCAGTTGGGTTGTGCTTCCTCTCAGAAGCAGGGAACATACCTGCCTCCAAATGTAGGTGCACCACAGAGTTATTCACCGCTGCTGGGACACTTTCTGACATGTTGTCTAATCCTTTTCTATTAATTCACAAAAATTTTGACTATTGCTGAGTATTGAGATGATTTTTCTATGCTGTGATGCTTTCTGAGCTCAAAAATATCATCTCTGGGAAGTAATAGTTAACTCAGAACTCATTCCTGCAAATTAAAAAAAAAAAAAAGGCTTCTATTTTTCCTGTGTGACTTATTATATTTGAGTTTTGTCAGCAATCTGTTGCCCACTGAATCAATACTGCAAACATTTGCAGTTCTCCACCATTAACCATCAGTTTTGTTACCCCAAATAATCAAGTCTTACAAGAAAATTTTTTTACTTCATTGCTAATATTCATAATGTCCATGAAGTCCAGGAGCTACTTCCCAGCACAGTAAACACTTTGGAAGCCTGTTAAAACTTGAGATTTTTCAGATTATCATGATTTTTTGAACACACTGTAAAAGAGAATCTGAAGTTGACCATCTAGTCTCAGAATCATCTTTGAGGGAACAATTTAGATCCTTCAAAGAGAAGTGCTAAGTTGTCTCCAGTCATCTCTACACACCCAAAGGAGGTGTCTGATTCTCTTTACTGACTTCAGAGAACCTGGATATTTATACTGGATCAGGATTCATAATGCAATAAAAGCAATGAATTGCTTCTATCAGCCAGACATAGACAGTAATTTTAGTTTCTGGAAAACAAACTAGAATATTGCTATTGCAAAGTAGGAGATCAGAAGTTACTTCTACCAAAAGAAAAAGGAAAAAAAAAAAAAAGAAAAACCAACCAAACAAAAAAGTATCTCTTTCTACCAGGTATGGAGAACTGAGAAAATTGTCTGAGGGGTTTTAGGTAATTACTCACACGTGAATGCGTACTATGTTAATTAAATTATTACAGATATGAATAATGCAATATAGATTTCCAATGGTTTTCTTGCTAACAAATATATAATTATTATAGAGGTGCTTGGGAATAAAATGAGGAAATAAAACAGCTAATTCATAAAGTCTAATAGTTATTATATACTCATACTGTTTCTCAATATATTAGCCTACACCTGCACTTTTTCAGCAAAGAAGGGAGCATAGATTAAGTTTATATTAGGTGCAGATGTATCTGTATTTCAGATCCCTTTTCCTGGTTATTAAGATAATGTCTGTCTGAATGAGGCAAAACGTTGCTTTGACACAGTGTATGAATTTTTATCAGATCACCAGAGCAAAATACAAAATGAAGTCCAGGGAGCAGCAATCTCTTCCCAAGTGTCCAAATTCCCTGTCTGCTTCCCTTGTTGTCCTGTTGCTCATCCACCAGGGAGCAGTTTTGAATACTTCAGACCCACCTTTATTTTGTTTCTCTTGTCTGTTCCTGCTTGTAAGTTCTTGGTAACTTTATCTCACATTACCCTCATTAAGCTGGAAGATTTTTTTTTATTAAGCATTAATGTTTGCAAAGAAGAACTATGGGGAAAATGTTTGTAAGTAGAAAGCACAAACTCCACAAAATATGAGTTTCTGCGGAAGTGATGCCTGGAAATTGTTGTGGTTTTCATACCTGCTCTTTTTAAAAATTTTTTGTACTTTTCATCACTTACAGCAACTGAGTATAACCTTTTTTTTCCCAGATGCTATCCCTCTTCAGAACAGCACTAGAACAGATCATCACTCAAAAATGTGTGGAGCCAGGATCTTACCTTTTAAAAAGACTAGGAAGCCAACACTCATAAAGAAAGTTCTTAAGTTTGTTTGAAATTACTGGCTATATGTCAGAATTTATTCCAAAAGCTGGTTTTATTTAACTGAATTTGGGGACTTATTTTTGATGGGAAGATCACATTGAAGGAGAACTTCTCACTGGCTGCACTGTTCTGGCTCAACAAAACTTGGAGGTGAGTTGGAGTCATTATAAAACGTGCTGATTCCTTTTCCTGTATTTTTATTAAAAACAATCTCTTGCTGTTTAATTTCAGTGAAAACTAAAATAAAAAAGATGAAAACAAACTGATTAGGAAGAGAGCACTTTAATGCATTCTGCATAATTGTTAAACATTTGTAGAGTTAAGCCTTTCTGTTGGGAATGTATTAGCATTTAATAAATAAAGACGCAGCGCTCTTTTTCATTTTGAAGAACCTTGAGCTATGAAAGTACATTGTGAAGCAGAAATGTAATTACAGTACATCCAGCAGCAAAGTCACTACACATTTGATTTCTTGTTCATAGTTGTCTGTCTGAAATACAGTGAAGTTCTGACATGCCAAGTACTTCCCATTTCAATTGCTTGACTTTTGGTGCGATAATATTTAAGAGAGTATACACATCTTCTTGTTGCCATGGATACAAGAATACTGAATTTGAGCAAAACAGCAGAGTTTGAAAACCTGAAATCAAAATGAAGCTAGAAATGAGTTCAGTTAGAAGATATAACTTGAGCTCAGAATATGCATAAATGGACCATAATAAAAACATGGAGCAATATACTTGTAGCTAGTGATTAATTATTTTTTACAAAATCTACTGGTAAGAAAATAACAAAACCACTAAGTTGGCAAAAGCATACATTGAAATAAAATGCAAAAAGTGATAAAAATAATTTGCCTGACTTGTGTTTTGTAAATGGGATTAATATTCTGCCTATTTAGGCTTTTCTTTTTTTTTGTGATAGCATAAAATAATCTTAGAACTTATATATTTAGTATATGCTTCCTAAACACCTACTTACAAATAAATGTCTTCCTTTTGCTTTGACATTAAATATTGCTAGAATGTATAATTAATCATCGAAATATACTGCTTTTCTTGAAAAGGGGTTGCATTGAAGTTTCACTTGAGATCTTCTGTAGGTACAGCCACACCAATCTATGGAAAGAGTAATTTTTTATTTTTGAGCTGCTGCCATTTTTCCATTTTTCAGGAACTGAATTTGCATGCTCAGTTTGCCAGAAGGAGGAGAATATGCCTGCATGGTTTCAGCTTCCAGGAAGACATCCCCCAGGCCTTCTCCACTGCTATTTCAAAATAGAAGGATAACAACTCACTACTCCTTTCAACACAGACAATTTTTCCTTTGCTAATCAATTATGCTTCTAAACTGTGTTTTTGTTTGAGAGGACAGGTGGCTTTGTTATGGATTCTCCATGTGGAGACTGCAAGAGCATCATGCTGTCTCAGGTTGTCTATGACAATGATAAACTGCCTGACCTCAAGTTGCAGCAATTCTGACAGACCTTTATTGCCCATGCTACCCCTGATAGCTAACTCACCTAGACATCTACAGAGTGTCATCTCTTACAGCCAGATTTCCCTAGTCTTTTTATACCCTAAATAAAAGTGAGGGTGAGGAAAGTAAGATTCACGTTGAGAAAAAGACTAAGACATTTAGTGGTCTATGTTTTTAAATCTGCAGTGCAATCCGCTGGCATTGAATACCTGTGGTCTAAAGTGCCCAGAGGGATCAAACTCACTGCACGTGAAAGCAGAATTCAGGTGTGTGCAGGAGAAATAATAATCTCCACCTAAGAAAGGGGACTGTTGCCATTAGCCACATCCTAAAGAACTTAGAACACCTCCAGGGAGCTTAGAAAATTGGCAAGTGGAGGCCCAGCCAAAGCTGATGTAACTTTGTTAATAGTCATTCTCAAAACTTTGATCTAGAACTGGTTTTACATTTACAGTGGATCTACCCATTGCTTACACCATAACCTACAGCTGCCTTAATGGAAGAAGATAAAACTCATAACCTGTGCAATATGCCACATTATAAAAGGAAATGTGCAATTCAAAGTGTGTCTATTTTTCCTTTGAACAGACTGGAGAAGTTCACTGGACAGGAAGGACAATGTACAATATCATACACAAGTAGGAGTCAAGAGCTGTAGTTGCATGCTGAATACTGATTTATCAAACTCTTTGCTTTTAAGAAATCTGTGCATTAACACTGTATGTGTGTGACTGATAAGCATGACAGTTCTGTCTCTGTGAATAGTAGAGAAGATCACTGAAGACATTTGTGTCACCCTAATAATTTTGCTTATATCAGTTCACCTGAAAAATAGACACTCCACATATTGTCTGTCATTCTCAATTAGCATAAAGGAGGGAAAAATTCCATGGACTGATGGAATTCAGGGAAAAAAAAAATGAAAAAAGAAAAACCAAAATAATGTGTAGGTGTCCTGAGTATTTTGCATATTTGTAAAGATATAGTTAAATTTAGTACTTCAAAAAAGATTTCTAAATACATTTTAGCCAAAACTGAAGTACACTAGGAGCACTTGGCATACATACCTGCTGGCAAACATTAAGGTTGCTCTATTTCCACATTCATATAATTATTTTTTCATCTCTTCAGGAATTCCTGGTTATGAAGTAATGCCATTTGTAGCTGTGGCAAATGAAATAATTTCTTCCTAAATTTCATTAATTGAATAATGGTGTTTTTAAGACTACACATGCTAGATGGAAAGGCTTACATAAGACAACTGATGTGAAGCAGCAGACAAATGTAAGATTTACTGTTATCTGAAATTTCACATAGCTGAATAGATGCAAATATTTTGCTTATCATGATTTTACATAAGGAAAGACAGTGATTTCCATATTAAAATAGATATATTGTCTTTTTATGATTGTGAATTCAGCAATCATTCCTTTTGGGAATGTCAGTAAGAACTGTTGAAGCATACCATATTTGACAAAAATTGTAATTTGTTTTGTTTTGCACTGTTCATAATAAATTCAATAAATCTCATGCTGCAGTGCCTATACAATAGAAATATCTGAATGTGCCCTTGGTAATAAAAATAATAATAGTAATAGTAATAATAATAATAATGTAATTGTAATGATGATATACACTACATACTAATTAACAACCTTAACAATGGATGAAGGTTCACAGAGCTTGAAAACTACCAGTACAAAAACAAATGCCGAGTTCTGCTTTTATCCATTCATGAATGCTCAGCAAAGGAAGGTTTAAAGGGTTGAAGAGAAGGCTGTAGGTTTCTCATTAGTGTTGATTGATGCAGAACAGTTTCTACTCCATGACAGAAAAAAACAATAGAAGGCTGGATCACTGCAGGTTTGTGGTACAAATAGAAATTTAAAAAAATCTGTAAGAAATAAATAAAATAAATCATCAGTGAAACCATATTCTGACAAGCATTAACCCTGTAGAAGTTTGGGTAGGAAAATAAGCCTCTCTCCCTAACCTCATCACACTCCCAGGAGACCCAAATGTGGCAGTTCCACCTTCCTGTGCCATTGCAGACAACAGCTCTCATGCATTTGTTGTGCCATAACTGCCAACCTCTGCGTTGGTACCTCTGGTTAGGCAGACCACAGCAGGTTAGGTAACTGCACAGCCTAAGTAAACTGAATAATTTATTAGGCTGTTATTCAGCTGAATTATCTCTTAAATCCACTGATAGTACAGTTATAGTTTCCTTTAGCCAAGAGTGCAGACACCTATAAACTAATAAAGACAGCTACATACAGCTATCAAAATGCATGTATCTTAACATTCAGCTGAGCTCAGTCTCTGAATTTAGGTGAGGTAAATGGAATCATCAGAGAAAACCCTATTCCCTTCTTTGTAAAGGTTGAATTCAGTCTTTCTGATGCTTTCTAAGTCCTCTGGTGGGATTGTGCTGGGAAATTTAGGGGCAGAAAATCATGTTTATAAAAAGAGGATTGACCATGAATATATTTCTTACATTACTTAACAGTTATGTCTTTAGTTTCATATTTGAGTATGACCCAGTTAGATACCCAGTTAGTGAAACTACATGTTTCTCAACAGGTACTGACTTATTTCAAATTTGCATTTAACAAAGAACAGCAAGCAAAGCATTCAAAAGCCCAGTGGGAAGCACCATCTTGTTAGTTTGGCTTTAAAAGAGAATTTTTTCTTTCTTTTCTTTTTTGCACTAAAGGACCATTGACCCCTGGGAGAGTCTCAGAATTTCCAAGAAGTATTACCCAGCTGATGTCAATCACCAGTTACAAGAATAAAACTCCCTCATATTTATGTCTTTTTTACGGTGAAGTTTTTTTCTTAGAAAGGAAGCTAATCCTTATATTAACAAGGCACTCGAGATGTGGCCAGCCTGCTAAAGACAGTTTTAAACTAGGAAGAGTTCAGGAGAGATATGATGACCTAAAATCAAGTGAGTAAGTGAAGACAAAGTTGGAAAGCAAAGGGCATAATGTGACTGAGAGAGTGGAGATTTTGAAAACAATAAAGCAAGATTGAAGGAAACCAGCCTTGGGAAGCAGATAAAATAAATTATCCTGAAAACAATTTCAAAATATATGAAGAACAGACGAGAAGGTGATTGGGCGTAGTCAGAATGGATTTACAAAGGAGAAATAATTTCTGACCAACCTGATATCCTTCTAAAACAAGATTAATGACTTGGTGGGCTAGTGGAGAGCAGTAGATACTGTTTATCTCAACTTTAGCAAGTTTCACTGTTGAGACTGTCTCACAGAAAAACTGAGGAAGTGCAAATCAGATTAATGGACACCTGCCACAATATGCATCTTCAACAATTTTATGGATGATACAAAACAGAGATATGGCTGATACACCATATGCTGTATTATATCGTGTGGATGCGGATGTGCAACGGGTTGAAGAAAAGAGTTGACAAGAATCTCCTGAAATTCAATAAAGGGCAATGCAAAGTCCTGTATCTGGGCAGGAATAGTCCCATGTACTTGTATTAACTGGGTATGAACCAGGAACCTTCATAAAGACCTGATGATCATTTCACAAAAAACTTCTGTTCACCCCTGTGGAAAAGAAAGGAAAAATGAATCAGTCCTGGGCTTCACTAAGTAGATTGTCCTCAGCAGAAGATGAGATCCTTCTCCTCTGTTCATCACTGCTAGGGGTCGAGTACAAGAGACACACAGAAGTGATTCCAGCTAAGAGCCATGACAGTGAGCAACCAATTGAAGTGTCTGTCACATGATTGCAGCCTGAAGAGTCACAGCTTCCAGCTGTAGAAGTTAAGGTTCAAACAGAATCTTATCAATCTATATGCATATTAGATGGGAGGAAATTAAGAAGATGGAACTTAGGCTGTTCTCAGTGATTCCAAGTGGCAGGACAACAGCCAGCAGGCACAAACTGAAACACAAGAAATTCCATTTACACATAAAAACTCTGAGGATTGTCAGACCCGGAAACAGGCTCTCTGGGAGACTGTGAAGCCTCCAAGCTTGTTGATACTCAAAACACAACTGAACACAAGCCTGAGTAGAAATGAAGATTTATTTCATTATGAGGGCTTTCATTACAAGAAGGTACAGTTAAAATTAAAGATTTTTAAAAGCAAATATTTTAGAGAGAATACCCTAGTAAGGAGTAAAATATGAATTCCAGATATTGACCATCAGTAGGATGGAACTGGGGGGAAGAGTCCATAGCCTATATGGTCAGAATTTACTAAAGTTTTCCCAAAAATTATTTTACATTAAAAGACTTGCAAGTAGATCCTATTTGAAATATTTGATAATATTTGAAAGCAAACAAGATAAAAATTTTAAAAGCAGAGCAATGCCATTGTAGGAATGTTTTGCTGGGGGATGAAAATGCCAAAGTGTCCAAACTTACAAAGAGATTTTTAAAAATAATATCAGGCCCTTTATTTATTACCTATTTTTTTTCATAGCTTTTGTAAACTTTGAACTAACTTTGAGCCTGTGCCTGAAATATCTCTTCAAAATGTCAGCATTGTAAGTTTAATTCAAATTTAATTCAATTACACTTTGGATTTATTTTGACACTAATCCTAAAGTAATCAAAATGTCTAGATAAGATATTTATGTCAATCTAAGTAGAGGAAAGGTCAGCAAAGTCTTTTCTCTGTTAACACAGTTATATCTTTACAGATGTGATATTCTAAAAAAATAATTCATTATTATAAATCTCTAAAGATGTCTAATTGTTGTGCCTTGTTGGCCCTTTTTTAGCTTATTTCCTAATGGGATTTTGTTTATTTATTTCACTTATCTGAATCTCTAATCACAACACTAATGCTCTTCCATCTCCTGCTCTTGGATGGCCAGATTTGTGGGTATTATGCTCCTTATGCTCCTGTTGTGGTGTCACATGCTGTGGGAGTCCACACTCACTAGAATTCAGTCTCGAGGCTTGGCTCAGATGGCTCCTTGCACTAATTAGATCAACCCTGGCTGCCACATAATCACAGAATGGGTAATGAGACTGGAAGGCACCACTGGAAACCATCTAGTCCAGCCCCTGCTAAGCCCTCCTGAGCACCCTCACTACCCAGTTCATTGTTCATGTTTATCAAGAAATTGTTCTACTGTATTTCAAATACCTTCTGCACTGTTTGTGCTCAGACTGTGTTTGTCTTCCAGCAGGTGTTGGTGCAATTAAAAATGCCAATAAGTATCAAGGTCTGGGGTTATGAGGTTCTCTTCAGTTACCTCAAAAAAGCTTCAGCTGCCTCCTCTTCCTGATAATCCATCCTAATCTAGTTTTTAAACTCTCTCTGGGGTCTAATTTATTCTGCTTGCAATAGATATGTATGTTAGTATGGCATTATAAATCACCTGGAGGTGCTTTTAGTTCAACAGTGACTCACACTAGGGTCTAAATATGTAGTTTATCTTAGAGGTTTTTAACTTTTAGTCAGGCAAATTTTAGCTTCGGTGAAGTTAAATGTGATGAATTTAACCACAAGCACAGCAGGAAATAGATTATGGTACATTATGCCACAAATGCACAGTTATTAATCATTTACAAGCCTTATTCTTTATATTAAATTTCCATTATAGAACCACAGAATTTTTAAGATTGGAAAATACACCCAAAATCAGGTCCAAGCTTTGATGGAAACCACAGAAAATATATATTATGTCACAGAAAAGGCTTATATCTAGACTAAAGATTGGATTTATATGGTTTATTTTCTTTGTATTGAAAAAAGTCTAAAACAAAAAGACACTTGAAGTGGTGTTCATCCCAGTTAAGTATCAAAAAATAAGTTTTAACTCCAAGATTTTAAGTCTGATTTAGCCACATTTTGATCGATTTGTAGTCAGAGGGGAGAACAGGTACCTTCAGAATGCAGTTCATGCCACCACAACGTGTCAAGGACAGCTGAGACAAATTACTCTCCAGAGTCTCCAGCTCTTTCCATTGATGACAGGAGGAGCTAAGGGCTTAATGTAGATGTGTAATTTTTAGCTATCTTATCTTAAGATGAATCTCAACCTTCCAGCATCATTTCTCATGTTACCAGAGATCCCTTTATCTGGTGTCAGTCCTGCCTTCCCCAAAGCAAATGTAAAGAGTTTTAATTTAAAGAGCAGCTGGGGTCTTTTGTATTCTAATGAGCATACTAATAGTCTTGGTAGGGGTGAAGAAAATCCTTTTCTTCTGAAACAGTCTAGCTCCACAGCTTTTTTCTTTAGTGGGAGATTCACCAGGTATCAAAACATCCTTTGGTTGACAGAACCAGACATCATTGCTATGTAGTTCCTGTGCTTATAACAGAAAGCAAGACCTGACATTAAATCAACTGGTTTAGTTGAAAATGGCTTATTACCTAGGCCTTTAGAGAAGCTTCAAAATTGTTACGTGATCTTAAAAAACTCTATTTAAAACCGAACTTCCCCATGGCAACCAGTAGCACAGATGTGAATGCAGAACCGTGGTCCTGCTACAGTCCTCCAAAATCACTTATAAGTGCCCATTTCTGTAGCTCTTTCCTACCATTAGATACTGTAGGATCTATGGCATCGATAACACAACTGAGGTAATGATGTAACAAAATGGCATCAACATTTTTACAATGCTTTTCATCAACTACTTTACCTTAATTATTATAAAGATTCACTTACACATTGGTCTGGACATTGGCCATCTGCACAAGGTTGTCTTCCTTGGAAATGAGGCTTCCAAGCTTTTCAAAGCAGATGTACAATTTCCTCAGAAAAAATGGTTTCATAAAACTAAATCTTGGTTTCATAGAGCTAGAAAGGTAAATCATATGGGAAAACATTAGTTTTCTAAACAATCTAATTAAAAATATTATTGTGGAGTTCAAATATTCCAAAAAATTGTTTTGTCAAAGGTTTTATAAATCATTCTCACAGACAAGCTTTCACAACTCTTCTATATAACCCAAAATATTCAGTTCATAACATGTAACTATAATTTTAAAAATCCTGCTATTTTCCACATCATTTTATTGGAAAATACATCATTACAATACTATGTCCCTTAAAATTTTAGTTTATCTGGCAACTTGGCTAAGGAGCTGAAATAACAGTGGCAGCAAAATAATTCCTTTCTTGATAAAGCAAAACAATAAAAGAAAAAAAGTAGCACTCAGTATAAAAACTTTTCACTTCACTTTGGATTTTGGTAACATTATGGCATTTCTCATATAATTATTTCCATTCTTCACTTTCTCACAGTGCAGGTTGATTCACTTAAAAGAGTAGTACAGCTGAGATGGCACACAGAAAGTGTGTTAAGAGAAAAAAGTCTTTCTAGTAAGGAGTTATTTGGCTTAGTTTTCTATGAATTGTCCTAAACTATCTGTTTTCTCAACTCTGCAAGGGCAATTGAGTTTTGATGCTTTGAAGATTAGGTCTAGACTCTTCTTACAGTAAGAGGAGCAGAAATAGTAATTATTGCTTCTGAGAACTTACATAAACAAAGAGCTGACAGATTGGCAAACTACTTCTAAAAATCATAAAGTATTTAGGCAAAATACCCTAAAGATCAGAGCCCAACCATTAACCCAGCACTGATGCGCTAGCCCAGTGCTAAACCATGGCCCTAAGCACCACATCTACACATTTTTTAAATACTTCCCTGGGTGATGACTTAACCACCTCCCTGGGAATCCAATTTCAATGCTTGATAACCTTCTCAGTGAAGAATTTTTTCCTAATATCGAATCTAAACTTCCCCTGGCACAACTTGAGGCTGTTTCCTCTCATTGTTTCAGTTTTTACGTGGAAAGAAAGATTCACATCTTGCTACAACCACCCTTCAGGTAGCTGTAGGGAGTGATAACTTTTCTCCTGAGCCTCCTTTCCTCCAGACTACACAATCCCAGCTCTTTCAGCTCCTCCTTATAAGGTATATTCTCTAGACCCTTCACTGCTTCATCACCCTTCTTGGTGACATGCCTCAGCAATTTATTGACCCAAAAAATCCATGTGTTTCTCAAGTGGGAGCTGGAGGCAGGTTAAATTACACTAGGTACCGCAGAATTACCTGGAGACATGCTTAGTTAACTAGATCACATCCTTACTCAATGTACTTGATTTAGTTATCTACATATTAATGTCAACTCTTATTTGCTGTTTACAGAGTTTTACAAGACTGAAAAAATCCTTTCACAGGTGGCAGATACAACATAGGTCACAGAGAGATCATAGAATGTTTTGGGTGGGAATGGACCTTAAAGATTATCTTGTTCCAATCCCTCTTCCATTGACTGGGACACTTTCCACCAGACCGGGTTCCTGAAGCCTCATCCAACCTGGCCTTAAACACTGCCACAGCTTTGTGTTGGCCTTGTCCCACTGACTCCATTCAGACATACTAAATTTGTAAATAACAACAGCCATTTCAAAGAGGTGTTATCCACCTCAAAATATGGTCATCATTTTAAAAGGTAGACATCTAGACAAGATGAGACAAAAATCTTCCCTGGATACTGGCAGGACTATCTCTAATGTGGACATCTGCACATCTGTGAATAACAGAAGTACCTGTCTAGCGTTTAGCCCTCCCTTGTCATTGCTAATTTCCCTGCATCAGACTGGGGGTTTGTTCTCCTTTCAGTCTCCCTTGAAATTGCTTTTCACCCTCAAATGTAACAGAGTGATTTCACACCACTGAAGAGCATGGCCACTCCAAAACAATATCACCATTCAGACAAGGGAAGGTTATCTAGACAAGAAATTTGCTTAGAAAATAGCCATATAAGTTTAATCACTTTGCTGCATTTTCTAAAAATCAATTGACAATCAAGAAAAATAGGGTAAAATAAAATTCATTTTTCTTTTAAAGAAGACAATGTTAGTTTACTTAATTTTTGTATTTTCTTTTTAAAGACGACAAAAGGGCAACAGTACAGCCAAGAAGGAAATGTTTTCATCTGTCCTACTTTTTTTTCCAGCCAATTTGGCTGTTTTAGTGCTAAGTCAGACTTTCATTTGAATGCAGAAATGCAGCATATATCATGTTGGTAAGTTCTCACAAATTCAGAGGGATTTTTTTTGGAAGAAATTAGGTTAACATTTAAAAACTTGTTAATGAGTCTTGGCTTATTCTTTTATTCTGACAGCATGATATCATTAATGTCAGGATTTGGTCTGCCAGTTCCAGCACATATGGAAATAGGATGTTGCACATTTTGAGATACTAAGGATTGTAGGTAAATCTTCCATCACTTATAGTTTGTGACTCAAAAGTCTGCATAGCTTCAAGAAAATATGTAGTCAAGAGAAAACTGATTTAAATTGCATGAACTTCAATTCATCCATTGGGATCCAAATATAAATTCGGGTCAAATTATATTTTATGAGAAAAACCTACCAGAGAGGGAAGGGTTGGATACTGGATGACATTGGGGAAAATCTCCTATTAATTTAGCTTCTCAATACAGGGGAAGAAAAAAAGCATAAAATAAATCGATAAATGATTAAGCAAAAATATATGCTTACTCGTTGACCTTAATTGGACCAACTGGAATTTATTACTGATGACAGGTGTGGGTACATCCCTGTGTTTCCTATTGATGTTATTAACAAAGCTGTCAGCTAGACTTCATTTCACTGGCATGTAAGAGTTTATTAGTAGGGATAAAGTTTAAAACATTTCTTAGAAGTATTTGAGAAAAACAGAAATACATCATTTTAGTTTAGCGGCAATTTATATGAAGTTTTTTTTCTAATATGTACATAAAGGACACACAGAGAAAAGTGTATCTGAAATGTTACAGCTTTGTAAAATTCAGTTCCCTCTTTACTCATAGAGGTCTACAGGAGTTCATGTGACATTTTCA